>NC_090929.1:683137323-684386412 GCF_040938575.1 Ambystoma mexicanum | reverse complement strand
TCCCCCCACCCCCGCTCATGCCCTGTGTGTCTCTCTCCCTCCCCCCACCCCCGCTCATGCCCGTGTGTCTCTCCACTTCCCCCCACCCCCCGCTCATGCCCCGTGTGTCTCTCTTCCTCCCCCCACCCCCCGCTCATGCACCGTGTGTCTCTCTAACCTCCCCCCCACCCCCTGCTCATGCCCTGTGTGTCTCTCTCCCTCCCCCACCCCCCGCTCATGCACTGTGTGTCTCTCTACCTCCCCCCACCCCCTGCTCATGCCCTGTGTGTCTCTCTCCCTCCCCCACCCCCCGCTCACGCCCCGTGTGTCTCTTTCCTCCCCCCACCCCCAGCTCATACCCCCTGTGACTCTTCCCTCCCCCACCCCCCGCTCAAGCCCTGTGTGTCTCTTCCCTTCCCCCCACCCCCACTCATGCCCCGTGTGTCTCTTCCCTCCACCCACCCCCCGCTCATGCCCCGTGTGCTCTCTCTCCCTCCCCCCACCCCCCGCTCACGCCCCGTGTGTCTCCCTCCCTTCCCCCCACCCCCCACTCATGCCCCGTGTGTCTCTTAACCTCCCCCCAACCCCCAGCTCATACCCCCTGTGACTCTTCCCTCCCCCCACCCCCGTTCATGCCCCGTGTGTCCCTTACCTCCCCCCCACCTCCGCTCATGCCCCGTGTGACTCTTCCCTCCCCACCACCCCCCGCTCATGCCTCATGTGTCTCTTCCCCCCCCACCCCCCGCTCATGCCCCGTGTGTCTCTGCCCTCCCCCCCACCCCCAGCTCATGCACCATGTGACTCTTCCCTCCCCCTACCCCACGCTCATGCCCCGTGTGTCTCTTCCCTCCCCCCCAACCCCCGCTCATGCGCCGCGTGTCTCTTACCTCCTCCCCACCCCCTGCTCATGCCCGTGTGTCTCTTCCCTCCCCACCCCCCCTGCTCATGCCCCGTGTGTCACTTCCCTCCCCCCACCCCCGCTCATGCCCCGTGTGTCTCTCATCCCTCTCCCCCACCCCCCGCTCATGCCCCATGTGTCTCTCTCCCTCCCCCCACCCCCTGCTCATGCCCCGTGTGTCTCCCGACCCCCCACCCCGCTCAGCCCGTGTGTCTCTCCCGAACCCCCCACCCGCTGCTCATGCCCCGTGTGTCTCTCTCCCTCCCCCCCACCCCCGCTCATGCCCCGTTTGTCTCTCTCCCTGCCCCCAACCCCTGCTCATGCCCCATGTGTCTCCCTCCCCCCCCGCTCAGGCCCGTGTGTCTCTCCCGAACCCCCATACCCGCCGCTCATGCCCCGTGTGTCTCTCTCCCTCCCCCCACCCCCCACTCATGCCCCGTGTGTCTCTTCCCTCCCCCCCACCCCCAGCTCATGACCCCGTGTGACTCTTCCCTCCTTCCCACCTCCCGCTCAAGCCCCGTGTGTCTCTTCCCTCCCCCCCACCCCCCGCTCATGCCCCGTGTGTCTCTTCCCTCTCCCCCACCCCCCGCTCATGTCCCGTGTGTCTCTTCCCTCCCCCCCACCCCCAGCTCATGCCCCGTGTGACTCTTCCCTCCCCCTCACCCCCCGCTCATGCCCCATGTGTCTCTTCCCTCCCCCCACCCCCCGCTCATGCCACGTGTGTCTCTTCCCTCCCCCCACCCCTGCTCATGCCCCGTGTGCCTCTCCCCTCCCCCCCCACCCCCGATCATGCCCCGTGTGTCTCTCTCCCTCCCCCACCCCCCGCTCATGCCCCGTGTGTCTCTCTCCCTCTCCCACCCCCCACTCATGCCCCGTGTGTCTCTCTCCCTCCCGCCACCCCCCGCTCATGGCCTGTGTGTCTCCACCCTCCCACCCACCCCCTGCTCA
The DNA here is from genome assembly GCF_040938575.1 of Ambystoma mexicanum. NCBI lineage: Eukaryota > Metazoa > Chordata > Amphibia > Caudata > Ambystomatidae > Ambystoma > Ambystoma mexicanum. The sequence goes on along the minus strand of NC_090929.1, from coordinate 684,384,587 downwards.
TGCCCCGTGTGTCTCTCCCCTCCCCTCCACCCCCTGCTCATGCCCGTGTCTCACTAACTCCCCCCACCCACCGCTCATGCCCCGTGTGTCTCTCTAGCTCCCCCACCCCCAGCTCATGCCCCGTGTCTGTCTTCTGTTCCCCCCGCTCATGCCCCGTGTCTGTCTTCTGTTCCCCCAGCTCATGCCCCGTGTCTGTCTCCTGTTCTCCCCACCTCCCGCTCATGCCCCGTATCTGTCTCCTCTTCCCCCCACCCCTTGCTCATGCCCCGTGTCTGTCTCCTGTTCTCCCCACCCCCCGCTCATGCCCCGTGTCTGTGTCCTGTTCTCCCCACCCCCCGCTCATGCCCCTTGTCTGTCTCCTGTTCCCCCCACCCCCTGCTCATGCCCCATGTCTATCTCCTGTTGCCCCCCACCCCCCTCGCTCATGCCCCGTGTCTGTCTCTTGTTCCCCCTCCCGCTCATCCCCCGTATCTGTCTCCTGTTCCCTCCACCCGCTCATGCCCCGTGTCTCTCTCTTGTTGCCCCCCATGCCCCCGCTCATGCCCCGTGTCTGTCTCCTGTTCTCCCAACCCCCGCTCATGCCCCATGTCTGTGTCCTGTTCCTCCCACTCCCCGCTCATGCCCCGTGTCTGTCTCCTGTTGCCCCCACCCTCCGCTCATGCCCCGTGTCTGTCTCCTGTTCCCCACCCGCTCATGCCCCGTGTCTCTCTCTGGGTTGCCCCACCCCGCTCATGCCCCGTGTCTGTCTCCTGTACCCCCCCACCCCCCGCTCATGCCCCGTGTCTGTCTCTGTTGTTCCACCCACCCCCCGCTCATGCCCCGTGTCTCTCTCCTGTTGCCCCCCGCACCCCTCTCATACCCCGTGTCTGTCTCCTGTACCACCCCACCCCCCGCTCATGCCCCGTGTCTGTCTCCTGTTCCCCCCACCCGCTCATGCCCCGTGTCTCGCTCCTGTTGCCCCCCACCCCCGCTCATGCCCCGTGTCTGTCTCCGGTACTCCCCCAACCTCCCGCTCATGCCCCGTGTCTCTCTCCTGTTGCCCCCCACCCCCTGCTCATGTCCCGTGTCTGTCTCCTGTGCCCCCCCACCCCCCGCTCATGCCCCGTGTGTCTCTCTCCCGCCCACCCACCCCCGCTCATGCCCTGTGTGTCTCTCTCCCTCCCCCCACCCCCGCTATGCCCCGTGTGTCTCTCTACCTCCCCCCCACCCCCGGCTCATGCACCGTGTGTCTCTCTACCTCCCCCCCCACCCCCTGCTCATGCCCTGTGTGTCTCTCTCCCTCCCCACCCCCGCTCATGCCCCGTGTGTCTCTTCCCTACCCCCAACCCCAGCTCATACCCCCAGTGACTCTTCCCTCCCCCCACCCCCCGCTCATGCCCGTGTGTCTCTTCCCTCCCCCCCACCGCCACTCATGCCCCGTGTGTCTCTTCCCTCCACCCCACCCCCCGCTCATGCCCCGTGTGTCTCTCTCTCTCCCCCCCAACCCCCGCTCATGCCCGTGTGTCTCTCTCCCTTCCCCCCACCACGCTCTCATGCCCCGTGTGTCTCTTCCCTCCCCCCACCCCCTGCTCATGCCCCGTGTGACTCTTCCCTCCCCCCACCCCCCGCTCATGCCCGGTGTGTCTCTTCCCTCCCCCCCAGCTCATGCCCCGTGTGACTCTTTCCTCCCCCTCACCCCCTGCTCATGCACCGTGTGTCTCTCTTCCCTCCCCCCACTCCCCGCTCATGCCCCATGTGTCACTTCCCTCCCCCCACCCCCGCTCATGCCCCGTGTGTCTCTCATCCCTCCCCCCACCACCTGAAATGCCCCGTGTGTCTCTCTACCTCCCCCGCACCCCCGCTCATGCCCCGTGTGTCTCTCTCCCTCCCCCCACCCCTGCTCAAGCCCCGTGTGTCTCTCCCCTTCCCCCCACCCCCCGCTCATGCCCCGTGTGTCTCTCTCCCTCCCCCATCCCCCGCTCATGCACCGTGTGTCTCTCTACCTCCCCCCACCACCTGCACATGCCCCGTGTGTCTCTCTCCCTCCCCCCACCCCCGCTCATGCCCCGTGTGTCTCTTCCCTACCCCCACCTCCAGCTCATACCCTGTGTGACTCTTCCCTCTCCCACCCCCCGCTCATGCCCCGTGTGTCTCTTCCCTCCTCCCCCACCCCCCGCTCACGCCACGTGTGTCTCTTCCCTCCCCCCACCCCCGCTCATGCCCCGTGTGTCTCTCTCCCTCCACCCCACCCCCCGCTCATGCCCCGTGTGTCTCTCTCCCTCCCTCCCACCCCCCACTCATGCCCCGTGTGTCTCTTCCCTCCCCCCCACCCCCAGCTCATGCCCCATGTGACTCTTCCCTCCCCCCACCCCCCGCTCATGCTCCGTGTGTCTCTTCCCTCCCCCCACCCCCCGCTCATGCCACGTGTGTCTCTTCCCTCCCCCCCACCCCCAGCTCATGCCCCGTGTGACTCTTCCCTCCACCCCACCCCCTGCTCATGCCCCGTGTGTCACTTCCTTCCCCCCATCCCCGCTCATGCCCCGTGTGCCTCTCATCCTCCCCCCACCCCCGCTCATGCCCCGTGTGTCTCTCTCCCTCCCCCCCACCCCCTGCTCATGCCCCGTGTGTCTCCCCCCCCCCACCCCGCTCATGCCCCGTGTGTTTCTCCCGAACCCCCCCACCCCCGCTCAAGCCCCGTGTGTCTCTCCCGAACCCCCATACCCGCCGCTCATGCCCCGTGTGTCTCTCTCCCTCCCCCCACCCCCGCTCATGCCCCGTGTGTCTCTTCCCCTCCCCCCCACCCCAGCTCATGACCTGTGTGACTCTTCCCTCCCTCCCACCCCCCGCTCTTGCCCTGTGTGTCTCTTCCTCCCCCCACCCCCCGCTCATGCCCCGTGTGTCTCTTCCCTCCCCCCCACCCCCCGCTCATGCCCCGTGTGTCTCTTCCCTCCCCCCACCCCCAGCTCATGCCCCATGTGACTCTTCCCTCCCCCCGCCCCCGCTCATGCCCCATGTGTCTCTTCCCTCCCCCCACCCCCCGCTCATGCCACGTGTGTCTCTTCCCTCCCCCCACCCCCGCTCATGCCCCGTGTGTCTCTCCCCCTCCCCCACCCCTGATCATGCCCCGTGTGTCTCTCTCCCTCCCCCCACCCCCCGCTCATGCCTCATGTGTCTCTTCCCTCCCACCCCACCCCCCGCTCATGCCACATGTGTCTCTTCCCTCCCCCCACCCCGCTCATGCCCCGTGTGTCTCTCCCCCTCCCCCCCACCCCCGATCATGCCCCGTGTGTCTCTCTCCCTCCCCCTAACCCCCTGCTCATGCCCCGTGTGTCTCTCTCCCTCCCCTCACCCCCTGCTCATGCCCCGTGTGTCACTTCCCTCCCCCCCACCCCCTGCTCATGCCCCGTGTGTCTCTCATCCCTCTCCCCACCCCCCGCTCATGCCCCATGTGTCTCTCGCCCTCCCCGCACCCCCTGCTCATGCCCCGTGTGTCTCCCGACCCCCCACCCGCCGCTCATGCCCCGTGTGTATCTCTCCTTCCGCCCCACCCCCGCTCATGCCCCGTTTGTCTCTCTCCCTCCCCCCCAACCCCTGCTCATGCCCCATGTGTCTCCCCCCCCACCCCCGCTCAGGCCCCGTGTGTCTCTCCCAAACCCCCATACCCGCCGCTCATGCCCTGTGTGTCTCTCTCCCTCCCCCCCACCCCCCACTCATGCCCCGTGTGTCTCTTCCCTCCCCCCCACCCCCAGCTCATGACCCGTGTGACTCTTCCCTCCCTCCCACCCCCCGCTCATGCCCCGTGTGTCTCTTCCCTCCCCCCTACCCCCGCTCATGCCCCCTGTGTCTCTTCCCTCCCCCCACCCCCCGCTCATGCCCCGTGTGTCTCTTCCCTCCCCCCCACCCCCAGCTCATGCCCTGTGTGACTCTTCCCTCCCCCCACCCCCACTCATGCCCCGTGTGTCTCTCTCACTCCCCCCCACCCCCGATCATGCCCCGTGTGTCTCTCTCCCTCCCCCACCCCCCGCTCATGCCCCGTGTGTCTCTCTCCCTCCCCCACACCGTGCTCACGCCCTGTGTGTCTCCCCCCTCCCACCCACCCCCCGCTCATGTCCCGTGTGTCTCTCCCCTCCCCTCCACCCCCTGCTCATGCCCCGTGTCTCACTCCCTCCCCCCCACCCACCGCTCATGCCCCGTGTGTCTCTCTAACTCCCCCACCCCCCGCTCATGCCCCGTGTCTGTCTTCTGTTCCCCCCGCTCATGCCCCGTGTCTGTCTTCTGTTCCCCCAGCTCATGCCCCGTGTCTGTCTCCTGTTCTCCCCACCTCCCGCTCATGCCCCGTTTCTGTCTCCTCTTCCCCCCACCCCTTGCTCATGCCCTGTGTCTGTCTCCTGTTGCCCCCCATCCCCCCGCTCATGCCCCGTGTCTGTCTTCTGTTCTCCCCACCCCCCGCTCATGCCCTGTGTCTGTGTCCTGTTCTCCCCACCCCCCGCTCATACCCCGTGTCTGTCTCCTGTTCCCCCCACCCCCTGCTCATGCCCCATGTCTCTCTCCTGTTGCCCCCCACCCCCCTCGCTCATGCCCCGTGTCTGTCTCCTGTTCCCCCCTCCCGCTCATCCCCCGTATCTGTCTCCTGTTCCCTCCACCCGCTCATGCCCCGTGTCTCTCTCTTGTTGCCCCCCATACCCCTGCTCATGCCCCGTGTCTGTCTCCTCTTCTCCCCACCCCCGCTCATGCCCCATGTCTGTGTCCTGTTCCTCCCACTCCCCGCTCATGCCCCGTGTCTGTCTCCTGTTGCCCCCCACCCTCCGCTCATGCCCCGTGTCTGTCTCCTGTACCCCCCCAGCCCCCGCTCATGCCCCGTGTCTCTCTCCTGTTGCCCCCACCCCCGCTCATGCCCCGTGTCTGTCTCTGTTGTTCCCCCCACCCCCGCTCATGCCCCGTGTCTCTCTCCTGTTGCCCCCCACCCCCCTCTCATACCCCGTGTCTGTCTCCTGTACCCCCCCACCCCCCGCTCATGCCCCGTGTCTGTCTCCTGTTCCCCCCACCCGCTCATGCCCTGTGTCTCTCTCCTGTTACCCCCACCCCCGCTCATGCCCCGTTTCTGTCTCCGGTACTCCCCCAACCTCCCGCTCATGCCCTGTGTCTCTCTCCTGTTGGCCACCACCCCCTGCTCATGTCCCGTGTCTGTCTCCTGTGCCCCCCCACCCCCCGCTCATGCCCCGTGTGTCTCTCTCCCTCCCACCCACCCCCCGCTCATGCCCTGTGTGTCTCTCTACCTCCCCCCCACCCCCGCTCATGCCCTGTGTGTCTCTCTCCCTCCCCCCACCCCCGCTATGCCCCGTGTGTCTCTCCCCTTCTTCCCCCCACCCCCCGCTCATGCCCCGTGTGTCTCTCTCCCTCCCCCCCACCCCCTGCTCATGCACCGTGTGTCTCTCTACCTCCCCCCACCCCCTGCTCATGCCCTGTGTGTCTCTCTCCCTCCCCCACCCCCGCTCATGCCCCGTGTGTCTCTTCCCTACCCCCAACCCCAGCTCATACCCCCTGTGACTCTTCCCTCCCCACACCCCCCGCTCATGCCCCGTGTGTCTCTTCCCCCCCCACCCCCACTCATGCCCAGTGTGTCTCTTCCCTCCACCCCACCCCCCGCTCATGCCCCGTGTGTCTCTCTCTCTCCCACCCAACCCCCGCTCATGCCCCGTGTGTCTCTCTCCCTTCCCCCCACCCCGCTCTCATGCCCCGTGTGTCTCTTCCCTCCCCCCCACCCCCTGCTCATGCCCCGTGTGACTCTTCCCTCCCCCCACCCCCCGCTCATGCCCGGTGTGTCTCTTACCTCCCCCCCAGCTCATGCCCCGTGTGACTCTTTCCTCCCCCTCACCCCCTGCTCATGCCCCGTGTGTCTCTCTTCCCTCCCCCCCACTCCCCGCTCATGCCCCGTGTGTCACTTCCCTCCCGCCACCCCCGCTCATGCCCCGTGTGTCTCTCATCCCTCCCCCCACCACCCGAAATGCCCCGTGTGTCTTCCCCCCTCCCCCCGCTCATGCCCCATGTATCTCTCTCCCTCCCCCCCACCCCCCGCTCATGCCCCCCGTGTGTCTCTCTACCTCCCCCCCACCCCCCGCTCATGCCCCGTGTGTCTCTCTCCCTCCCCCACCCCCGCTCAAGCCCCGTCTCTCCCCTTCCCCCCACCCCCCGCTCATGCCCTGTGTCTCTCTCCCTCCCCCCATCCCCCGCTCATGCACCGTGTGTCTCTCTACCTCCCCCCCACCACCTGCACATGCCCCGTGTGTCTCTCTCCCTCCCCCCACCCCCCGCTCATGCCCCGTGTGTGTCTTCCCTACCCCCACCTCCAGCTCATACCCTGTGTGACTCTTCCCTCTCCCACCCCCCGCTCATGCCCCGTGTGTCTCTTCCCTCCTCCCCCACCCCCCGCTCACGCCACGTGTGTCTCTTCCCTCGCCCCCACCCCCGCTCATGCCCCGTGTGTCTCTCTCCCTCCCCCCCACCCCCCGCTCATGCCCCGTGTGTCTCTCTCCCTCCCTCCCACCCCCCACTCATGCCCCGTGTGTCTCTTCCCTCCCCCCCACCCCCAGCTCATGCCCCATGTGACTCTTCCCTCCCCCCACCCCCCGCTCATGCTCCGTGTGTCTCTTCCCTCTCCCCCACCCCCCGCTCATGCCACGTGTGTCTCTTCCCTCCCCCCCACCCCCAGCTCATGCCCCGTGTGACTCTTCCCTCCACCCCACCCCCTACTCATGCCCCGTGTGTCACTTCCTTCCCCCCATCCCCGCTCATGCCCCGTGTGCCTCTCATCCCTCCCCCCACCCCCCGCTCATGCCCCGTGTGTCTCTCTCCCTCCCCCCCACCCCCTGCTCATGCCCCGTGTGTCTCCCTCCCCCCACCCCGCTCATGCCCCGTGTGTCTCTCCCGAACCCCCCCACCCCCGCTCAAGCCCCGTGTGTCTCTCCCGAACCCCCATACCCGCCGCTCATGCCCCGTGTGTCTCTCACCCTCCCCCCCACCCCCGCTCATGCCCCGTGTGTCTCTTCCCTCCCCCCCACCCCAGCTCATGACCTGTGTGACTCTTCCCTCCCTCCCACCCCCCGCTCTTGCCCTGTGTGTCTCTTCCCTCCCCCCACCCCCCGCTCATGCCCCGTGTGTCTCTTCCCTCCCCCCCACCCCCCGCTCATGCCCCGTGTGTCTCTTCCCTCCCCCCACCCCCGCTCATGCCCCATGTGTCTCTTCCCTCCCCCCCACCCCCCGCTCATGCCACGTGTGTCTCTTCCCTCCCCCCACCCCCGCTCATGCCCCGTGTGTCTCTCCCCCTCCCCCCCACCCCTGATAATGCCCCGTGTGTCTCTCTCCCTCCCCCCACCCCCCGCTCATGCCTCATGTGACTCTTCCCTCCCCCTCACCCCCCGCTCATGCACCATGTGTCTCTTCCCTCCCCCCCACCCCCCGCTCATGCCACGTGTGTCTCTTCCCTCCCCCCACCCCGCTCATGCCCCGTGTGTCTCTCCCCCTCCCCCCCACCCCCGATCATGCCCCGTGTGTCTCTCTCCCTCCCCCTCACCCCCTGCTCATGCCCGTGTGTCTCTCTCCCTCCCCCTCACCCCCTGCTCATGCCCGGTGTGTCACTTCCCTCCCCCCACCCCCTGCTCATGCCCCGTGTGTCTCTCATCCCTCTCCCCCACCCCCCGCTCATGCCCCATGTGTCTCTCGCCCTCCCCGCACCCCCTGCTCATGCCCCGTGTGTCTCCCGACCCCCCACCCCCGCTCAGCCCCGTGTGTCTCTCCCGAACCCCCCCACCCGCCGCTCATGCCCCATGTGTATCTCTCCTTCCCCCCCACCCCCGCTCATGCCCCGTTTGTCTCTCTCCCTCCCCCCAACCCCTGCTCATGCCCCATGTGTCTCCCCCCCCACCCCGCTCAGGCCCCGTGTGTCTCTCCCAAACCCCCATACCCGCCGCTCATGCCCTGTGTGTCTCTCTCCCTCCCCCCCAACCCCCACTCATGCCCCGTGTGTCTCTTCCCTCCCCCCCACCCCCAGCTCATGACCCGTGTGACTCTTCCCTCCCTCCCACCCCCCGCTCATGCCCCGTGTGTCTCTTCCCTCCCCCCTACCCCCGCTCATGCCCCCTGTGTCTCTGCCCTCCCCCCCACCCCCCGCTCATGCCCCGTGTGTCTCTTCCCTCCCCCCCACCCCCAGCTCATGCCCTGTGTGACTCTTCCCTCCCCCCACCCCCGCTCATGCCCCGTGTGTCTCTCTCACTCCCCCCCACCCCGATCATGCCCCGTGTGTCTCTCTCCCTCCCCCACCCCCGGCTCATGCCCCGTGTGTCTCTCTCCCTCCCCCACACCGTGCTCACGCCCTGTGTGTCTCCCCCCTCCCACCCACCCCCCGCTCATGTCCCGTGTGTCTCTCCCCTCCCCTCCGCCCCCTGCTCATGCCCCGTGTCTCACTCCCTCCCCCCCACCCACCGCTCATGCCCCGTGTGTCTCTCTAACTCCCCCACCCCCCGCTCATGCCCCGTGTCTGTCTTCTGTTCCCCCCGCTCATGCCCCGTGTCTGTCTTCTGTTCCCCCAGCTCATGCCCCGTGTCTGTCTCCTGTTCTCTCCACCTCCCGCTCATGCCCCGTTTCTGTCTCCTCTTCCCCCCACCCCTTGCTCATGCCCTGTGTCTGTCTCCTGTTGCCCCCCATCCCCCCGCTCATGCCCCGTGTCTGTCTTCTGTTCTCCCCACCCCCCGCTCATACCCCGTGTCTGTCTCCTGTTCCCCCCACCCCCTAATCATGCCCCATGTCTCTCTCCTGTTGCCCCCCACCCCCCTCGCTCATGCCCCGTGTCTGTCTCCTGTTCCCCTCCCGCTCATCCCCCGTATCTGTCTCCTGTTCCCTCCACCCGCTCATGCCCCGTGTCTCTCTCTTGTTGCCCCCCACACCCCCGCTCATGCCCCGTGTCTGTCTCCTGTTCTCCCCACCCCCGCTCATGCCCCATGTCTGTGTCCTGTTCCTCCCACTCCCTGCTCATGCCCCGTGTCTGTCTCCTGTTGCCCCCCACCCTCCGCTCATGCCCCGTGTCTGTCTCCTGTACCCCCCCAGCCCCCGCTCATACCCCGTGTCTCTCTCCTGTTGCCCCCACCCCCGCTCATGCCCTGTGTCTGTCTCTGTTGTTCCCCCCACCCCCCGCTCATGCCCCGTGTCTCTCTCCTGTTGCCCCCCACCCCCCTCTCATACCCCGTGTCTCTCTCCTGTTACCCCCCACCCCCGCTCATGCCCCGTTTCTGTCTCCGGTACTCCCCCAACCTCCCGCTCATGCCCTGTGTCTCTCTCCTGTTGGCCACCACCCCCTGCTCATGTCCCGTGTCTGTCTCCTGTGCCCCCCACCCCCCGCTCATGCCCCGTGTGTCTCTCTCCCTCCCCCTCACCCCCCGCTCATGCCCCGTGTGTCTCTTCCCTCCCCCCCACCCCCAGCTCATGCCCCGTGTGACTCTTCCCTCCCCCCACCCCCTGCTCATGCCCCGTGTGTCTCTTCCCTCCACCCCCCGCTCATGCCCCGTGTGTCTCTTACCTCCCCCCCACCCCCAGCTCATGTCCCGTGTGACTCTTCCCTCCCCCTCACCCCCTGCTCATGCCCCGTGTGTCTCTCTTCCCTCCCCCCACCCCCCGCTCATGCCCCGTGTGTCACTTCCCTCCCCCACCCCCGCTCATGCCCCGTGTGTCTCTCATCCCTCCCCCCACCCCCTGCTCATGCCCCGTGTGTCTCCCCACCTCCGCCCGCTCATGCCCAATGTGTCTCTCTCCCTCCCCCCCACCCCCCGCTCATGCCCCGTGTGTCTCTCTACCTCCCCCCCACCCCCCGCTCATGCCCTGTGTGGCTCTCTCCCTCCCCCCACCCCCGCTCAAGCCCCGTGTGTCTCTCTCCTTCCCCCCACCCCCCACTCATGCCCTGTGTGTCTCTCTCCCTCCCCCCATCCCCCGCTCATGCACCGTGTGTCTCTCTACCTCCCCCCACCCCCTGCTCATGCCCCGTGTGTCTCTCTCCCTCCCCCACCCCCGCTCATACCCCGTGTGTCTCTCTCCCTCCCCCACCCCGCGCTCATGCCCTGTGTGTCTCCCCCTCCCACCCACCCCCGGCTCATTCCCCGTGTGTCTCTGCCCTCCCCTCCACCCCCCGCTCATGCCCCGTGTGTCTCTCCCCTTCCCCCCACCACCCGCTCATGCCCCGTGTGTCTCTCTCCCTCCCCCACCCCGCGCTCACGCCCTGTGTGTCTCCCCCCTCCCACCCACCCCCTGCTCATGCCCCGTGTCTCACTCCCTCGCCCCCACCCACCGCTCATGCCCCGTGTGTCTCTCTAACTCCCCCACCCCCCGCTCATGCCCCGTGTCTGTCTTCTGTTCCCCCCGCTCATGCCCCTTGTCTGTCTTCTGTTCCCCCAGCTCATGCCCCGTGTCTGTCTCCTGTTCTCCCCACCTCCCGCTCATGCCCCGTATCTGTCTCCTCTTCCCCCCACCCCTTGCTCATGCCCTGTGTCTGTCTCCTGTTGCCCCCCACACCCCCGCTCATGCCCCGTGTCTGTCTCCTGTTCTCCCCACCCCCCGCTCATGCCCCGTGTCTGTGTCCTGTTCTCCCCACCCCCTGCTCATACCCCGTGTCTTTCTCCTGTTCCCCCTACCCCCTGCTCATGCCCCATGTCTCTCTCCTGTTGCCCCCCACCCCCCTCGCTCATGCCCCGTGTCTGTTTCCTGTTCCCCCCTCCCGCTCATCCCCCGTATCTGTCTCCTGTTCCCTCCACCCGCTCATGCCCCGTGTCTCTCTCTTGTTGCCCCCCACACTCCCGCTCATGCCCCGTGTCTGTCTCCTGTTCTCCCCACCCCCGCTCATGCCCCATGTCTGTGTCCTGTTCCTCCCACTCCCCGCTCATGCCCCGTGTCTGTCTCCTGTTGCCCCCCACCCTCCGCTCATGCCCCGTGTCTGTCTCCTGTTCCCCCACCCGCTCATGCCCCATGTCTCTCTCCTGTTGCCCCACCCCGCTCATGCCCCGTGTCTGTCTCCTGAACCTTCCACCCCCCGCTCATGCCCCGTGTCTCTCTCTTGTTGCCCCCACCCCCCGCTCATGCCCCGTGTCTGTCTCTGTTGTTCCCCCCACCCCCCGCTCATGCCCCGTGTCTCTCTCCTGTTGCCCCCCATCCCCCTCTCATACCCCGTGTCTGTCTCCTGTACCCTCCCACCCCCCGCTCATGCCCCGTGTCTGTCTCCTGTTCCCCCCACCCGCTCATGCCCCGTGTCTCTCTCCTGTTGCCCCCCACCCCCGCTCATGCCCCGTGTCTGTCTCCGGTACTCCCCCAACCTCCCGCTCATGCCCCGTGTCTCTCTCCTGTTGCCCCCCACCCCCTGCTCATGTCCTGTGTCTGTCTCCTGTGCCCCCCCACCCCCCGCTCATGCCCCGTGTGTCTCTCTCCCTCCCCCCCACCCCCCGCTCATGCCCCGTGTGTCTCTCTACCTCCCCCCCACCCCCGCTCATGCCCCGTGTGTCTCTCTCCCTCCCCCCACACCCGCTACGCCCCGTGTGTCTCTCCCCTTCTTCCCCCCACCCCCCGCTCATGCCCTGTGTGTCTCTCTCCCTCTCCCCCACCCCCCGCTCATGCACCGTGTGTCTCTCTACCTCCCCCCACCCCATGCTTATGCCCTGTGTGTCTCTCTCCCTCCCCCATCCCCCGCTCATGCCCTGTGTGTCTCTTCCCTAGCCCCACCTCATACCCCCTGTGACTCCTCCCTCCCCCCACCCCCGCTCATGCCCCGTGTGTCTCTTCCCTCCCCCCCACCCCCGCTCATGCCCCGTGTGTCTTTTTCCTCCATCCCACCCCCGCTCATGCCCCGTGTGTCTCTCTCTCTCTCCCCCACCACCCCCCGCTCATGCCCCGTGTGTCTCTCTCCCTTCCCCCCACCCCCCAATCATGCCCCGTGTGTCTCTTCCCTCCCCCCCACCCCCAGCTCATGCCCGTGTGACTCTTCCCTCCCCCACCCCCTGCTCATGCCCCGTGTGTCTCTTCCCTCCCCCCCACCCCCCGCTCATGCCCCGTGTGTCTCTTACCTCCCCCCCACCCCCAGCTCATGCCCCGTGTGACTCTTCCCTCCCCCTCACCCCCTGCTCATGCCCCGTGTGTCTCTCTTCCCCCCCCACCCCCCGCTCATGCCCCGTGTGTCACTTCCCCCCCCCACCCCCGCTCATGCCCCGTGTGTCTCTCATCAACCCCCCCACCCCCCGCTCATGCCCCGTGTGTCTCCCCCCTCCCCCGCTCATGCCCCATGTGTCTCTCTCCCTCCCCCCTACCGCTGCTCCTGCCCCGTGTGTCTCTCTACCTCCCCCCACCCCCGCTCATGCCCCGTGTGTCTCTCCCCTTCCCCCCACCCCCGCTCATGCCCTGTGTGTCTCTCTCCCTCCCCCCATCCCCCGCTCATGCACCGTGTGTCTCTCTACCTCCACCCACCCCCTGCTCATGCCCCGTGTGTCTCTCTCCCTCCCCCCACCCCCCGCTCACGCCCCGTGTGTCTCTTCCCTACCCCCACACCCAGCTCATACCCTGTGTGACTCTTCCCTCCTCCCACCCCCCGCTCATGCCCTGTGTGTCTCTTCCCTCCTCCCACACCCCCCGCTCATGCCCCGTGTGTCTCTTCCCTCCCCCCACCACCCGCTCATGCCCCGTGTGTCTCTCTCCCTCCCCCCCACCCTCCGCTCATGCCCCGTGTGTCTCTCTCCCTCCCCCCCACCCCCCACTCATGCCCCGTGTGTCTCTTCTCTCCCCCCCACCCCCAGCTCATGCCCCATGTGACACTTCCCTCCACCCACCCCCGCTCATGCCCCATGTCTGTGTCCTGTTCCTCCCACTCCCCGCTCATGCCCCGTGTCTTTCTCCTGTTGCCCCCCACCCTCCGCTCATGCCCTGTGTCTGTCTCCTGTTCCCCCACCCGCTCATGCCCCATGTCTCTCTCCTGTTGCCCCACCCCGCTCATGCCCCGTGTCTGTCTCCTGAACCTCCCACCCCCCGCTCATGCCCCGTGTCTCTCTCCTGTTACCCCCACCCCCCGCTCATGCCCCGTGTCTGTCTCTGTTGTTCCCCCCACCCCCAGCTCATGCCCCGTGTCTCTCTCCTGTTGCCCCCCAAACCCCCTCTCATACCCCGTGTCTGTCTCCTGTACCCTCCCACCCCCCGCTCATGCCCCGTGTCTGTCTCCTGTTCCCCCCACCCGCTCATGCCCCGTGTCTCTCTCCTGTTGCCCCCCACCCCCGCTCATGCCCCGTGTCTGTCTCCGGTACTCCCCCAACCTCCCGCTCATGCCCCGTGTCTCTCTCCTGTTGCCCCCCACCCCCTGCTCATGTCCCGTGTCTGTCTCCTGTGTCCCCCCACCCCCCGCTCATGCCCCGTGTGTCTCTCTCCCTCCCCCCCACCCCCCGCTCATGCCCCATGTGTCTCTCTACCTCCCCCCCACCCCCGCTCATGCCCCGTGTGTCTCTCTCCCTCCCCCCACACCCGCTATGCCCCGTGTGTCTCTCCCCTTCCTCCCCCCACCCCCCGCTCATGCACCGTGTGTCTCTCTCCCTCTCCCCCACCCCCCGCTCATGCACCGTGTGTCTCTCTACCTCCCCCCACCCCCTGCTTATGTCCTGTGTGTCTCTCTCCCTCCCCCACCCCCTGCTCATGCCCCGTGTGTCTCTCTTCCCTCCCCCCCACCCCCCGCTCATGCCCCGTGTGTCACTTCCCTCCCCCACCCCCGCTCATGCCCCGTGTGTCTCTCATCAACCCCCCCCACCCCCCGCTCATGCCCCGTGTGTCTCCCCCCCTCCCCCGCTCATGCCCCATGTGTCTCTCTCCCTCCCCCCTACCCCTGCTCCTGCCCCGTGTGTCTCTCTACCTCCCCCCACCCCCGCTCATGCCCCGTGTGTCTCTCCCCTTCCCCCCACCCCCGCTCATGCCCCGTGTGTCTCTCTCCCTCCCCCCATCCCCCGCTCATGCACCGTGTGTCTCTCTACCTCCACCCACCCCCTGCTCATGCCCCGTGTGTCTCTCTCCCTCCCCCCACCCCCCGCTCACGCCCCGTGTGTCTCTTCCCTACCCCCACCCCCAGCTCATACCCTGTGTGACTCTTGCCTCCCCCAACCCCCCGCTCATGCCCTGTGTGTCTCTTCCGTCCTCCCCCACCCCCCGCTCATGCCCCGTGTGTCTCTTCCCTCCCCGCCACCCCCCGCTCATGCCCCGTGTGTCTCTCTCTCTCCCCCCCACCCCCCGCTCACGCCCCGTGTGTCTCTCTCCCTCCCCCCCACCCCCCACTCATGCCCCGTGTGTCTCTTCCCTCCCCCCCACCCCCAGCTCATGCCCCATGTGACACTTCCCTCCACCCACCCCCGTTCATGCCCCGTGTGTCTCTTCCCTCCCCCCCACCCCCCGCTCATGCCCCGTGTGTCTCTTCCCTCCCCCCCACCCCCAGCTCATGCCCCGTGTGACTCTTCCCTCCCCCTTAGCCCCCGCTCATGCCCCATGTGTCTCTTCCCTCCCCCCACCCCCCACTCATGCCACGTGTGTCTCTTCCCTCCCCCCACCCCGCTCATGCCCCGTGTGTCTCTCTCCCTCCCCCCACACCCGCTATGCCCCGTGTGTCTCTCCCCTTCCTCCCCCCACCCCCCGCTCATGCACCGTGTGTCTCTCTCCCTCTCCCCCACCCCCCGCTCATGCACCGTGTGTCTCTCTACCTCCCCCCACCCCCTGCTTATGTCCTGTGTGTCTCTCTCCCTCCCCCACCCCCTGCTCATGCCCCGTGTGTCTCTCTTCCCTCCCCCCCACCCCCCGCTCATGCCCCGTGTGTCACTTCCCTCCCCCACCCCCGCTCATGCCCCGTGTGTCTCTCATCAACCCCCCCCACCCCCCGCTCATGCCCCGTGTGTCTCCCCCCTCCCCCGCTCATGTCCCATGTGTCTCTCTCCCTCCCCCCTACCCCTGCTCCTGCCCCGTGTGTCTCTCTACCTCCCCCCACCCCCGCTCATGCCCCGTGTGTCTCTCCCCTTCCCCCCACCCCCGCTCATGCCCCGTGTGTCTCTCTCCCTCCCCCCATCCCCCGCTCATGCACCGTGTGTCTCTCTACCTCCACCCACCCCCTGCTCATGCCCCGTGTGTCTCTCTCCCTCCCCCCACCCCCCGCTCACGCCCCGTGTGTCTCTTCCCTACCCCCACCCCCAGCTCATACCCTGTGTGACTCTTGCCTCCCCCAACCCCCCGCTCATGCCCTGTGTGTCTCTTCCGTCCTCCCCCACCCCCCGCTCATGCCCCGTGTGTCTCTTCCCTCCCCCCCACCCCCCGCTCATGCCCCGTGTGTCTCTCTCCCTCCCCCCCACCCCCCGCTCATGCCCCGTGTGTCTCTCTCCCTCCCCCCCACCCCCCACTCATGCCCCGTGTGTCTCTTCCCTCCCCCCCACCCCCAGCTCATGCCCCATGTGACACTTCCCTCCACCCACCCCCGTTCATGCCCCGTGTGTCTCTTCCCTCCCCCCCACCCCCCGCTCATGCCCCGTGTGTCTCTTCCCTCCCCCCCACCCCCAGCTCATGCCCCGTGTGACTCTTCCCTCCCCCTTAGCCCCCGCTCATGCCCCATGTGTCTCTTCCCTCCCCCCACCCCCCACTCATGCCACGTGTGTCTCTTCCCTCCCCCCACCCCGCTCATGCCCCGTGTGTCTCTCCCCCTCCCCCCACCCCCGATCATGCCCCGTGTGTCTCTCTCCCTCCCCCCACCCCCCGCTCATGCCTCGTGTGTCTCTCTCCCTCCCCCACCCCCGCTCATGCCCCGTGTGTCTCTCTCCCTCCCCCCACTCCCCGCTCATGCCCTGTGTGTCTCTTCCCTCCCCCCACCCCCCGCTCATGCCCCGTGTGTCTCTCCCCTCCCCTCCACCCCACGCTCATGCCCCGTGTCTCTCTCCCACCCCCCCACCCACCGCACATGCCCCGTGTGTCTCTCTAACTCCCCCACCAACCGCTCATGCCCTGTGTCTGTCTTCTGTTCCCCCCGCTCATGCCCCGTGTCTGTCTTCTGTTCCCCCAGCTCATGCCCCGTGTCTGTCTCCTGTTCTCCCCACCTCCCGCTCATGCCCCGTATCTGTCTCCTCTTCCCCCCATCCCTTGCTCATGCCCTGTGTCTGTCTCCTGTTGCCCCCCACACCCACGCTCATGCCCCGTGTCTGTCTCCTGTTCTCCCCACCCCCCGCTCATGCCCCGTGTCTGTGTCCTGTTCTCCCCACCCCCCGCTCATGCCCCGTGTCTGTCTCCAGTTCCCCCCACCCCCTGCTCATGCCCCATGTCTCTCTCCTGTTGCCCCCCATGACCCTCGCTCATGCCCCGTGTCTGTCTCCTGTTCCCCCCTCCCGCTCATCCCCCGTATCTGTCTCCTGTTCCCTCCACCCGCTCATGCCCCGTGTCTCTTGTTGCCCCCCACCCCCCGCCCATGCCCCGTGTCTGTCTTCTGTTCTCCCCACCCCCGCTCACGCCCCATGTCTGTCTCCTGTTCCTCCCACTCCCCGCTCATGCCCCGTGTCTGTCTCCTGTTGCCCCCCAGCCCCCTGCTCATGCCCCGTGTCTGTCTCCTGTTCTCCCCACCCCCCGCTCATGCCCCGTGTCTGTTGTTCCCCCCACACCCGCTCATGCCCTGTGTCTGCCTCCTGTTCCCCCACCCCCGTTCATGCCCTGTATCTGTCTCCTGTTCCCCCTACCCCCTGCTCATGCCCTGTGTCTCTCCTGTTGCCCCCCACCCCCGCTCATGCCCCCTGTCTGTCTCCTGTCGCCCCCCGCTCATGACCCGTGTCTGTCTCCTGTTCTCCCCACCCCCTGCTCATGCCCCGTGTCTGTCTCCTGTTCCCTCCACCCCCTGCTCATGCCCCGTGTCTGTCTCCTGTTGCCCCCCACCCCCGCTCATGCCCCGTGTCTGTCTCCTGTTGCCCCCACCTCCCGCTCATGCCCCGTGTCTGTCTCCTGTTGCCCTCCACCCCCGCTCATGCCCCGTGTCTGTCTCTGTTGTTCCCCCCACCCCCCCGCTCATGCCCCTTGTCTGTCTCCTGTTCCCCCACCCCCACGTCTCTCTCCTGTTGCCCCCCACCCCCCGCTCGTACCCCGTGCCTGTCTCCTGTACCCCCTCATCCCCTGCTCATGCCCCGTGTCTGTCTCCTGTTCCCCCCCACCCGCTCATACCCCGTGTCTCTCTCCTGTTGCCCTGCTCATGCCCGTGTCTGTCTCCTGTTCCCCCCACACACTCATGCCAAGTGTCTCTCTCCTGTTGCCCCCCACCCCCTGCTCATGTCCCGTGTCTGTCTCCTGTGCCCCCCCACCCCTGCTCATGCCCCGTGTGTCTCTCTCCCTCCCCACCACCCCCCGCTCATGCCCCGTGTGTCTCTCTACCTCCCCCCGACCCCCGCTCATGCCCCGTGTGTCTCTCTCCCTCCCCCCACCCCCGCTGATGCCCCGTGTGTCTCTCTCCCTCCCCCCACCCCTGCTATGCCCCGTGTGTCTCTCCCCTTCTTCCCCCCACCCCCCGCTCATGCCCCATGTGTCTCTCTCCCTTCCCCCCACCCCCGCTCATGCACCGTGTGTCTCTCTACCTCCCCCCCACCCCCTGCTCATGCCCTGTGTGTCTCTCTCCCTCCCCCATCCCCCGCTCATGCCCCGTGTGTCTCTTCCCTACCCCCACCTCATACCCCCTGTGACTCTTCCCTCCCCCCACCCCAGCTCATGCCCCGTGTGTCTCTTCCCTCCCCCCCAACCCCCGCTCATGCCCCGTGTGACTCTTCCCTCCCCCCACCCCCTGCTCATGCCCCGTGTGTATCTTCCCTCCCCCCCACCCCCCGCTCATGCCCTGTGTGTCTCTTACCTCCCCCCCACCCCCAGCTCATGCCCCGTGTGACTCTTCCCTCCCCCTCACCCCCTGCTCATGCCCCGTGTGTCTCTCTTCCCCCCCCACCCCCCGCTCATGCCCCGTGTGTCACTTCCCTCCCCCACCCCCCGCTCATGCCCCGTGTGTCTCCCCCTCTCCCCCCGCTCATGCCCCATGTGTCTCTCTCCCTCCCCCCTACCCCCCGCTCATGCCCCGTGTGTCTCTCTACCTCCCTCCCACCCCCCGCTCATGCCCCGTGTGGCTTTCTCCCTCCCCCCACACCCGCTCATGCCCCGTGTGTCTCTCCCCTTCTCCCCACCCCCCGCTCATGCCCCGTGTGTCTCTCTCCCTCCCCCCATCCCCCGCTCATGCACCGTGTGTCACTCTACCTCCCCCCACCCCCTGCTCATGCCCCGTGTGTCTCTGTCCCTCCCCCCACTCACGCCCCGTGTGTCTCTTCCCTACCCCCACCCCCAGCTCATACCCTGTGTGACTCTTCCCTCCCCCCACCCCCCGCTCATGCCCCGTGTGTCTCTTCCCTTCTCCCCCAACCCCCGCTCATGCCCCATGTGTCTCTTCCCTTCCCCCCACCCCCGCTCATGCCCCGTGTGTCTCTCTCCCTCCCCCCACCCCCCGCTCATGCCTCGTGTGTCTCATCCCCCGTATCTGTCTCCTGTTCCCTCCACCCGCTCATGCCCCGTGTCTCTCCCTTGTTGCCCCCCACCCCCCGCTCATGCCCCGTGTCTGTCTTCTGTTCTCCCCACCCCCGCTCACGCCCATTGTCTGTCTCCTGTTCCTCCCACTCCCCGCTCATGCCCCGTGTCTGTCTCCTGTTGCCCCCCACCCCCCCGCTCATGCCCCGTGTCTGTCTCCTGTTCTCCCCACCCACGCTCATGCCCCGTGTCTGTTGTTACCCCCACCCCCGCTCATGCCCTGTGTCTGCCTCCTGTTCCCCCACCCCCCGTTCATGCCCCGTGTCTTTCTCCTGTTCCCCCTACCCCCTGCTCATGCCCTGTGTCTCTCCTGTTGCCCCCCACCCCCTGCTCATGCCCCGTGTCTGTCTCCTGTCGCCCCCCGCTCATGCCCTGTGTCTGTCTCCTGTTCTCCCCACCCCCTGCTCATGCCCCGTGTCTGTCTCCTGTTCCCTCCACCCCCCGCTCATGCCCCGTGTCTGTCTCCTGTTGCCCCCCACCCCCGCTCATGCCCCGTGTCTGTCTCCTGTTGCCCCCACCTCCCGCTCATGCCCCGTGTCTGTCTCCTGTTGCCCTCCACCCCCGCTCATGCCCTGTGTCTGTCTCTGTTGTTCCCCCCACCCCCGCTCATGCCCCTTGTCTGTCTCCTGTTCCCTCCACCCCCACGTCTCTCTCCTGTTGCCCCCCACCCCCCGCTCATACCCTGTGTGTCTCTTCCCTCCCCCCACCCCCGCTCATGCCCCGTGTGTCTCTCTCCCTCCCCCCACCCCCCGCTCATGCCCCGTGTGTCTCTACCTCCCCCCACCCCCGCTCATGCCCCGTGTGTCTCTCTCCCTCCCCCCACCCCCGCTCATGCCCCGTGTGTCTCTCTCCTTCCCCCACCCCCTGCTCATGCCCCGTGTGTCTCTCTCCCTCCCCCCCGCCCCCCGCTCATGCACCGTGTGTCTCTCTACCTCCCCACCACCCCCTGCTCATGCCCTGTGTGTCTCTCTCCCTCCCCCACCCCCCGCTCATGCCCCGTGTGTCTCTTCCCTACCCCCACCCCCAGCTCATACCCCCTGTGACTCTTCCCTCCCCCACCCCATGCTCATGCCCCATGTGTCTCTTCCCTCCCCCCCACCCCCGCTCATGCCCCGTGTGTCTCTTCCCTCCACCCCACCCCCGCTCATGCCCCGTGTGTCTCTCACCCTCCCCCCCACCCCCCGCTCATGCCCCGTGTTTCTCTCTCCCTTCCCCCCACCCCCCACTCATGCCCCGTGTGTCTCTTCCCTCCCCCCCACCCCCAGCTCATGCCCCGTGTGACTCTTCCCTCCCCCCACCCCCTGCTCATGCCCCGTGTGTCTCTTCCCTCCCCCCACCCCCGCTCATGCCCTGTGTGTCTCTTCCCTCCCCCCACCCCCCGCTCATTCCCCGTGTGTCTCTTACCTCCTCCCCACCCCCAGCTCATGCCCCGTGTCTGTCTCTGTTTTTCCCACCCCCTGCTCATGCCCCATGTCTGTCTCCTGTTGCCCCCACCCCCGCTCATGCCTCGTGTCTGTCTCTGTTGTTCCCCCCACCCCCTGCTCATGCCCCATGTCTGTCTCCTGTTCCCCCCACCCCCCGCTCATGCCCCGTGCCTGTCTCCTGTACCCCCCCACCCTCCGCTCATGCCCCGTGTCTGTCTCCTGTTCCCCCCACCCGCTCATGCCCCGTGCCTGTCTCCTGTACCCCCCCACCCTCCGCTCATGCCCCGTGTCTGTCTCCTGTTCCCCCTACCCGCTCATGCCCCGTGTCTCTCTCCTGTTGCCCCACCCCGCTCATGCCCCGTGTCTGTCTCCTGTACCCCCCACCCCCCGCTCATGCCCCGTGTCTCTCTCCTGTTGCCCCCACCCCCCGCTCATGCCCCGTGTCTGTCTCTGTTGTTCCCTCCACCCCCTCTCATACCCTGTGTCTGTCTCCTGTACCCCCCACCCCCGCTCATGCCCCGTGTCTGTCTCCTGTTCCCCCCACCCGCTCATGCCCCATGTCTCTCTTCTGTTGCCCCCCACCCCGCTTATGCCCCGTGTCTGTCTCCGGTACCCCCCAACCTTCCGCTCATGCCCCGTGTCTCTCTCCTGTTGCCCCCCACCCCCTGCTCATGTCCCGTGTCTGTCTCCTCTGCCCCCCCACCCCCCGCTCATGCCCCGTGTGTCTCTCTCCCTCCCCTCCACCCCCCGCTCATGCCCCATGTGTCTCTCTACCTCCCCCCCACCCCGCTCATGCCCCGTGTGTCTCTCTCCCTCCCCCCACCCCCGCTCATGCCCCGTGTGTCTCTCCCCTTCCCCCCACCCCCGCTCATGCCCCGTGTCTGTCTCCTGTTCCCCCCACCCCCCGCTCATGCCCCGTGTCTGTCTCCTGTTGCCCCCCACCCATGCCCGGTGTCTGACTCCTGTACACCCCCACCGGCCTGCTCATGCCCCGCGTCTCTCTCCTGTTGCCCCCCACCCCCCGCTCATGCCCCGTGTCTGTCTCCTGTTGCCCCCACCCCCCTGCTCATGCCCCGTGTCTGTCTCCTGTTCTCCCCACCTCCCGCTCATGCCTTGTATCTGTTTCCTGTTCCCCAACCCCCCGCTCATGCCCCGTGTCTGTCTCCTGTTCTCCCCACCCCCGCTCATGCCCCGTGTCTGTCTCCTGTTCTCCCCACCCCCTGCTCATGCCCCATGTCTCTCTCATGTTGGCCCTACCCCTCCCCGCTCATGCCCCGTGTCTGTCTCCTGTTGCCCCCCCGCCCCCCGCTCATGCCCCGTGTCTCTCTCCTGTTGCGCCCCACCACCCATTTGTTTGACTCTCGCATCTAGGTGAAACACTGCCCTGGTTTTTACTATGCTTTTAATGTGATTTCTGGCTGCGCTGTGACTCTCGCATCTAGGTGAAACACTGCCCTGGTTTTTACTATGTTTTTAATGTGATTTCTGGCTGCGCTGTAACTCTCGCATCTAGGGGAAATACTGCCCTACTCAACTAACCTGCATTGCCTGCCTGCCATCACTTATACTTGCCCAGCTCGCCTGCTTACCTAGGGTTAGCACTCTTGCTCCCGCCTAGACTACCTCATTAGACTGCTCAACCTCCTTGCCACCTAATTACCATAACTAATTTAGACACACCCTGCACACGCCACCAGCCTACACTCTTAGTCCAAACCTGGAGTTGCCTTACCAACTCTTCCCTGCCTATGACCACTATGAAAACCTCCCCACACCAAACACGTCACCTTATACTGAGCCTCCTCACCACTATGGCACTTGCATTTGCCGCCTCACACCCTCCCAAAGATAGAAACATGAGACTGAGGGCAAGATTGCCCAGCCTACATGAACCATCATCCTACCATAACCACAGAGGCTACATTGATCTAGCAAACAAACGCTCGCAACTTACCAAATCTTCCCCTATCACAACATCCAACCAGACACCATCACAAAGAGACACCTGAACCAAAAATAAACAACCTCCTACTACTACACCAGCCAATACCTTATCACTAACTGGCTCACTAGTCAATGCTAGATCTATGGTAGCTCACGATACAGAGATCTCTGACACCTTAACTAAGGAGAACCTAGACCTACTAGTCATAACCGAAACATGGCTCCATGAGGCGGCTGGCCCGGCCATCATGCTAGCAATACCGGATGGCTACCAACTACTAAGAGTTGACAGACCCCATACCAAAGGAGGTGGCCTAGCCATTATCCACAAATCCACTCTACCCATCAAATTAGCCACTAACATACTTTTTCAATCATGTGAACTCCTTACTGCTAACCTCCACCTCTCGTGCAACCGTACCCTCACTATGCACGTCATCTACAGACCTCCTGGACCACTAGGATCCTTTGAAGATGACCTAACTAGTATCTTAACCAATTACACTAAAGACCATGCTCAAATCCTACTACTGGGAGACTTTAACTTGGGCTTCAATGACTGTAATGACACACACGCCCTATCCGTTGCTACACTCTTGAATGACTATGCCTTAACTCAAAAAGTCTCCTCCCCCACTCACGTCAAAGGTAGGACCTTAGACTGGGTTGCTGATCGGAACTGCAACATTAGCATCACCAACATTCTGCCACAATCTTGGACCGACCACTACTTAATTGTATTCAACGCCTCACTTGACCTTATCCGACCCAAACCTATACTCATGGCCCCGCCTCTCCCCACCAGAAACAAAAAAGATATCACAGCAGAACGAATCCTACCATACCTTCTTCCCACACTCGACAATCTAGACAATACTACAGACCCTACTCTGCTCGTGGAAGTCTACAACAGCACAATGATTAAGGCACTTGACTTGATTGCTCCCACCAAAACTCGCAAAAGTAAACAACTCTGTCATTTGAACAACTGGTTCACACCACAGCTGAAAGACCTCAGAATCCAAAAAAGAAAGTTACAATCAATTTGGCAACACTCACCCACGGTGGAGAACAAAATCAAATTAGTCACATTTGCCAAACAGTATAAAAAGGAAATTATAACCACCAAAAGGAATACCTTTAACAACAGAATATCTAAGGCTAAATCAGATACCAAGGAACTATTCTCTATCCTCCGGGAAATGGAATCACCCATACCCCCGACTGATAACATCCCTAAAAATAAACTCTGGTGCACCAATATACAAAATGCCCTGGCGGGCAAAATTAGTATGCTCCAAACCAAAATTGCAAATAAAAAAGCCGCCCTGCTCCTGCAAACTGAACCCATACCTCAATCAGAGCCGCCCCTTAACCAGCCTAACACTCCTCACCCATTCAGCTTCAGACAAATAACCATACTAGAGACAGAAAAAATCATACTATCTCAAACCATCCAACTGCAAAGGAGATAACTGCCCTCCCCAAATCATAAAAGATGCAGCTAGAGATCTAGCCCCCTTCATCTCTAAACTCATTAATGCATCCTTTAAGTCAAACCTAGTGCCTAATAACCTAAAACATTCCTGGGTGCTCCCCCTCCTAAAAAAACAAACACTTGACCCTGCTATACCGACAAACTACAGACCCATCACCACCGTCCCATTCCTGCTCAAAATCATCGACAGAGTAGCGTATCTGCAAATTCAGGATTACTTAGAAGCTAACAATTTACTAGGCTCTCGGCAATCAGGCTTCCGTCCCCTTCATGGAACAGAGACAGCCCTGATTGACCTTAAGACCCAAATTGACGAGTTGAAGGACAATGGCAAATCAGCTATGCTACTCCTCCTTGACCTTTCTGCGGCCTTCGACTTGGTAGACCACGCAGTTTTATGCAATCACCTCAGTTCTGCCGCTCATTTTTCAAGTGATGCCATAACCTGGGTACAATCCTTCCTGGCAAACCGGACAATGAGAGTATTCTCCCCCCTAGCAGCTGCTGATCCCACACAAGTTTCATGCGGTGTCCCCCAAGGATCATGTGTATCTTCAACGATGAACATCTTCACTAAGCCTTTGTTCGACAAGTTGGACAGACTGGGTGTCATCTACACTAATTACGCAGATGACACGCAGATCCTTATCCCCCTTTCGGGCAACTTCCTGGCGGACACAGCCTTAGTGAATAAGATATATCTCCTCATTCAGGCATGGATGGCATCTCACGGCCTCTGCCTGAACGACGACAAAACTGAGTTACTGATCCTTGGCTCAGAGTTGGCCATCAAAAAATTGGGCCCTAATTATGCTTCATTTAACATAGACAATAATGTCATTAAAGTGATGCCCGAAGTCAAAACTCTCGGGGTCTATCTTGACTCAGCACTCACCTTCAAGAAACAAACCAACTCACTAGCATCCTCCACTGCATACACCTGCAAACTGATCCGAGCATGCAGACCATTCCTAACGGAAACCAGCTGCATTACTCTAGCGAATGCACTTATCATATCCAAGCTGGATTACTGTAATGCCCTACATGCTGGTTCTAACAAATACATCCATGACAAACTCCAAACGCTCCAAAATAACGCTATCAGAGTAGCCTTAAACATTCCTAACAGAGTTCATATCTCCACCGCTAGGAAGAATATCCATTGGCTAAAAATCAAAGACAGGATTGCGCTTAAAACCTTATCCCTTACCTCTAAATGCCTTAACAACATAGCACCCCCCCTACCTGGTAAACAGAGTCAACAAGAGAATCTCAAACCGGCCCACCAGAATGACGAATGCCTACACATTAGTGGTGCCCAGATATAAAAAGAGCACAGCGGGCGGATCCAGCTTCCCGGTCATAGCTGCTCAAACCTGGAACAGACTCCCCCTTGACCTCAGAATGGACCAACCCTACACTAGCTTCAGGCGGAAAGTCCTCACCTGGATTCACTCCATCGACACTTAGCCTGACCGTCATACCACCACTTATTCTAGAGACTGCGGATGAGTATAACTAGATTACTGGTTTCTAGACAACCTGCTCTATCTGCTTTTCTGTATTTCTGTACTGCATGTACATGCGTTCATCTTGTCTGTATAACCGTTTTTTTTTCTTGTAACCACCCCCCACTCGTGCCCCGTGTCTCCCTTCTTTCCCGCTCATGCCCCGTGTCTCCCTTCTCCCCCCCACACCCCGCTCATGCCCCGTGTCTCCCTTCTTTCCCGCTCATGCCCCGTGTCTCCCTTCTTTCCACCCCCTGCTCATGCCCCGTGTCTCTCTCCTGGTCTTCCCGACCCCCCGCCGATGCCCTGTTGTGTTCTCTTTATACACCCTGCCTTCCCTTTCCCTGGTGTCCATCTTGGTAAAAGATTTTCCTTCCTACACCGGGACGCCTGCCTGCGGCGTCCCGGTTTGGGAAGAAAAATCTTTTTTTTACCACCCTGGGTTCCCACTTTGAGAGCCTAGGATGCTAGTGGTGTTCCTCCATTGAAAAGGACGTTATGGTTACGTTGCACTAATAAAAAACTATGAAATTCAGTAAAAAAAATGTGTTAAAGTGACTTTATGGTTAAGTTTCACTAATAGAAACCTATGAAATTCAGTAAAAAAACGTTGTTAAAGGGACGTTATGGATAAGTTGCGCTACTAAAAACCTATGAAATTCAGTAAAAAAACTTTGTTAAAGGGACATTATGGTTAAGTTGCGCTGCTAAAAACCTATGAAATTCAGTAAAAAAACTTTGTTAAAGGGACGTTATGGTTAAGTTGTGCTACTAAAAACCTCTAAAATTCAGTAAAAAAACTTTGTTAAAGGGACGTTATGGTTAAGTTGCGCTACTAAAAATCTATGAAATTCAGTGAAAAACCTTTGTTAAAGGGACGTTATGGTTCCAAGTAAAACCGAAAAACCCTTGAAATTCGCCAGTTATGGTAAGCTAAGCAACCATAACTCGCGCCACCACCGTGCACTGCTAAGACTAACACCCACGACATCAAAGATGACATCACAAATGTCATTGATGACATCACTGATGACATCACATGTGTATGTACTTTTCATGAAATATGTGTACAAGGGATTCTTATTATAATGTTGCGAAAAAAGTGTCAAGGATCATTGCAATAAATATCATACCCTAATTAGTGCATTGAACGATGCATTGATATAAATAGCATTCTATTATGGGGTTATATCTAGTATACTAAGCTACTAATGCAGAAACATAGCATTGTGTGCAGAGTACAAGATGAAGTTATAATATTCGTAATGTTAATATGTTGAATAATGAAATGATAATTGTTTTCTTAATAGATTTTTGTGTACTGTGAAATATGTAATAAGTAGCTAATAAAACCCATATATTACATAATTGCATTACTATAGACAAAACACAAAGAGACAAGAACACATACCAATATACATATACATAGGGTATATAGCAGCTTTGAAACAGAGCAATCATTTATTTGCATGAAAGTAATGCTGTCTTTAAATCTTGTGTCTTCCCCTATGTATATGTTTCATATGATGTGACTGGACCCTAAGGGAATTACTATAAGAACCTACTTGTAGGATACGTCTACAAATAAAATAAAATGTTTAGTTTCTGACTGTTACTGAAGAAAACCATGTGGCCTAGCTATGTCAGCAAAAGAAAAAAGAGTGAGCCAGACATGTGATGTCATCAGTGATGTCATCAATGACATTTGTGATGTCATCTTTGATGTCATGGGTGTTAGTCTTAGCAGTGCACGGTGGTGGCGCGAGTTATGGTTGCTTAGCTTACCATAACTGGCGAATTTCAAGGGTTTTTTGGTTTTACTTGGAACCATAACGTTCCTTTAACAAAGTTTTTTCACTGAATATATATATATATAGCACAAGCAAATACAAAATTCATTATGCTGAATGGAAAAGACATTCAAAATAAGTGAATCGAGTGGTTGAAGCGCTACATGAGCATCCTGGGGAAACCTCGGCACTGGGGGATTCAGAGCGACCGTGGCACGGAGCCAGAGTTGGGCATGGGCCGCCCGGGCCCTATTGAAGTGAAATTCACCCCGCTCTGATTTTGATAACCACAAGCAATATAGCCCTAAACGCCAATGGAATTAGTGATCTCACAGCCATTTTTACCTCAAATCCAAATCCTCAGGCCAGGGTTCTGGAACCTTTGGCTCCTCAGATATTTTGGTCAACAGCCCCATCAGCTCCAAGAAGCATAGCCAATAGTGAGGGCCAATGGGAGTCATAGTCCAAAACATTTGTAGAGCTCCTGCTTGCAGACCTCACCCATACCTGTGTAACACCAGGCAAAGTGTCAGCATACACATTAAGGTTCATGCAGATCATACGAGTAAGTGCAAAAACACATGTATATGTGTACAGAATGATATTTAATATGAGCATTACAAATTATTTTACGGGTACATTTTAAAAAAAAAAACTTTATTAATGTGTGCCTGAGAACATAAAATCATTTAGTTCTGACAATGTGGTATTGGCAGTGGGTGCATAGACAACGTGGGTTACTGAGCAATCCAGAGAGAAGTGCATAGATTACGCAGCACCACTGATATTTGAGGCGTGTAGCCGTTGTGCAGGTATTAGCAATCAGGTCCATAACAAATATAGAACGATGTGGTATTCTATGCACTGAGGCAGTGCAGAGTGCTAAGAGGCCTCCTTGGGGGCTGACCAGGGGTGGACTGGCCTATAGAGAACTCTGGAGATTTCCCAGTAGGCCTCTGCACCCTGGGCCTCCTTTGTGTGGTAACCTATTTTACTTCCACATTTTCTCATAGGAAAAGGGTTGGGCTTGCTGAAAATGTGTAATATGTGGCCACTTTGAACATTATTTCATGGGGCTATTTTGGTTCCCAGTCCACCCATGGGGCAGATCTGCCCGGCAGATAGTTTTTAAAATAGACCCAAATCTCTGTCGGCTTGGCCATTCCTGGCAAAAAGGAAATGTATAGTTCTTCAGTGTCATTCGCCCAGGTGACGTGGAGCAATCAGTGGTTAGGGGTAATCTCTGGGTCCATTTTCTGAGTCTACAGCGTTTAGCCAGTAAGCACCCTAAATTCATAAATCTACACAGAAGGAGAGGAAGGTCAAGGGTCAAACCAAATAGGCCTACTTGGGGTGATGGATCTAGATTTGTCCCCGTTATCGCTGAGAGAGTAGTAAAGACTGCGCTCCAGAAAGAGTGCAATGGAGGGCATGACCACAGCATGTGTTTATAGTCGGCTTCTTCAGAAGTGCATCGAGAACCGCTATTGTTTGTGTCTATTCGATCATTCTGGCTGGTGTGTAGTGCGGTTCCATGTTTTTATAATGAATTACTAAATAACAAAATCTTTTTCAGTGAAAGAAAAATAACGAAAAATGTCGATTGTTTTTTTCTCTCTTTTAATTTTGGGGTTCCCCCATCCCCTCCATTTTGCAAGCTTTTTTACTCCTCCCAAGCCCCCCAAACCTTTCTAATCTCTTACCCCACCCCAATATATACGTTTTACAAAAAATTCGACCATTTTAAGTGGTGCCGTTATTTCCTCACCGCGCTGGCGTGCCAACGAAACTGAGATAGATGGTTATGTAGGGTGTGAAAATAATCTCCAACTGGCCAGAAGGGGATATTTTAGGAAAGGTAGAGTAGTTTAGGCTGCACTATTATTTTTATTGAAGCTAAACACCCAGCTATGGACAGGGGCAAGGACTTCCATTGGTTGAGTTTAGCCGCCAGGCATTTGGAGTATGCCTCATGGTTATCTCTGAGTAAAGAATGATGCTTTCTGCTCACCCATATACGCAGGTATTTGATACGAGTAGTGGACCATTTTAACGTATTCAGGGTGAGGGTAGGAGTCATGACATCCATCAGTGGAAATACTTCAGATTTGGTCTGGTTGATCTGGAGCTGTTACTCACCACCGAGCAGGCAGGCCGGGTGTTGTTCAGGATGATGCGAGTCAGCTGCCTAAAATTCAGAACTTCAGCCACTGCTGGAATAAGCCCATAAGAGAATGAACCAAACTGGACCACCTCTAACTGAGGGAACTCTTTTTGGCAATAGACCCTCTAGCTGTGTAGAATAAACAGCTCAGATAGGAAATCACCCAAGAGAGCGGGAACACCCACACCGCTACACCAAGCTGCAAGGAAACAGTATAGACAGTTAGCACTGGTAAAATAGGAATTCGTAGCGTGTAACAGAATACACGAAACCCGCAGAGCGGGCAAGCATGGTCATAAACAGTCTGAGTCAGCAACGGGTAATTCAGAGTGCAGCTGAGGGTCAGACAGAAGAACGGTCAAGGATATCCGAGGTCAAGAACACAGTTAATGGAGAAACAATAATAGGAGTAGTATAACGCTAATCACAACCACCGCCGCCAGGGTCTCAGAGTCATTTATTGTAAGGAGGCGTGGCCTAGTTAGCCGCGTCGGACTGGCGGAATGCGCGACTGTCAGCTGACGGGTCATGTGACCTGGAAGCGATGATCTCCGTCTCCTTAGAAACCTCCAGTGATGCCAGAATGGTGAGGCTCTGGAGAAACGTTCCGTTAGACGGGAATAGCGCATGCAGCGCGGCTGAGGTCGAGCCAGAGGTGTAACAGGATCCCTGAGTTGGAGCCATAAGTGACTTTCTCCTAAGAGTGCTGTGTTTCGATTAATAAGTGGATGCCTGATGTGTAAAAATATGTTGTCTGCATACAAGGATATGATTTCTGGTGTTCCCGTGATCCGCACACCACTGTGCAAGTGTTTTGATCGTATCAGGTCCGCCAACAGCTCCATGAGAAGGGCAAAGAGTAATGGGGGCATGAGCATTGGTAAAACATCAGGGTAATACACAAGTAAAGATAGAAATTCTTACATTCCACAATCGTTATGTCAACAGTATTGTATCACATTGAGAACGATTCTTGAGAGAAAAAATATGTGTAGTTAGAGCTGACGTCTAACACAGTAGTGGGGATAAATGCAGGGAGAGGAGCCAAACAACAGAGTGTAACTAACTGACTCTGCTGGAAGAACACCCTGTCCCTAAAAACGGGGTGCCTGTCCCTGGGCAGCGTGTGGTGCAACGCCTATCTAATAGGGATAGGATGGGAGAAAAGATGTCCCTCCAATAACCAAATGTATGGGTGCCCCAACCTGCATAGATACTTGTTTAGAGAGAATGAATAACTGCATCTAAAAGTGAGCAACCAAAAGAAAAAACGCACAACTCCTATGTTACCTGGTGTGACAAAGCTGAGTATTAGATCTCTGTCAATCACAGCTAGGATAGCTTGCATGAGTGTTTAAATGACAGAGGGATTTTCTGTCCGTGTTTTAATTCACCCACAGGCAATTTAATCAAATCTCATGTGGAGTTGCGAGTTTTTGTGAACATCTAAAAAAGGGCACCAAGCATAGTATTATGATGCCTATTTAGTATAGAGTACTGTAAAAAGCTCACAACGTGTGAGTTGAAGAGTTACTGATATAGATCTTCTAGGATATCACCCCTCAATATTGGGGATATCTGAAAGTGGTCATGGGTGGCCAGTGAGGTCGACCGGTTTCGATGGGATAGGGGATTCCAACCATCTTCTTCAGGACCGTCTCGTCAATATGGTGGTAAGTCTATCATCAAACCATGCCCAGGTGTGGGGGCACAGGATTGAATGGCTGCTCCGTCTCCTGTGATGCGTGTTTTCAGAGGGCCGGTCAGGCAGTAGCAAAAGCTTGTGTTGATGTAATTTTTCTGCTAGGGAGCTGTAAGTAAGCCATTATGCAGCCAACCGATCCCCATCAACCACTTTCAGATATCCCCAATAACGAGAGGTGATATCCTAGAAGAAATATATCAGTAACTCTTCAACTCACACGTTGTGAGCTTTTTACAGCACTCTACACTAAATCTATACTAAATAGGCATCATAATACTATTCTTGGTGCCCTTTTTTAGATGTTCACAAAAACTCGCCACTCCACATGAGATTTGATTAAATTGCCTGTGGGTGAATAATGCACTGACATGGGCAACCCTGCAGCGTACCTATGGCAAGATGAATGGGTGCAGATGTTTACCCATTGGTCTGCACGCTAGCAACAGGTTTGGTAATTAATACTTGAATACTTGATATAGAGTTAGTATCCGCATGTTTGCAGCACAGCAAAGAGGAAACGCCAGGACAACGTGCCAAAGGCTTTTTGCACATCCAAGGCCACTGCCACTGCTTGGGCAGAGGGATTGATCTGTGCCATGATGTTAAATAGATGGCGAGTATTGAGAACTGTTGGCTTATAGTCAAAAAGTCGAATCCAATAATGTAGAAAGTCAAAAAGTCTAAAACAAAAAGTCGCAAACAAAAATGTCGAATTTTATTTTTTGGTTACTTTTTTTTCGAAATGTGGGTGGTTCCCCCAGCCCCCTTTTTTAATTTTTTTTGTTTTACCCCTTTTTTTTTACCCCCAGAGCCCCAAAAAATATATATAAATAAAAAAATAAAAAATTCGACATTTTTGTTTTCGACTTTTTGGATTCAACATTTTTGTAATTCTACATTATTGTTTCGACATTATGACTCGACACCAGAACTGTTGAGTGGCCAGGGATGAAGCCCGCCTAATCTTGATGAATCAAGTATCTCATATAGTACAGGAGACGATTGCCCAACACTTTTCTGTAGATTTTAATATGTGTGTTAATTAGCAAGAGGGCATGACATGCCCCACACTCTGTGGTAGGCTTATCAGGTTTAATCATTAATATAATAGCAGCTTCCTGCACAGTCGCGGGGAGTTCTGAAGTATGCAAAGCTTCCTCCCAGACCAATTGTAGATGTAGTATTAGCAGAATATGGTAGATCTTATAAAATATGGGTCTGAGACTATCATGTCCAGGCGACCTACCAGAGGGCAGGTCCCTGATAGCCTTCAGAATATCTTCAGCTGTGATAGGGAGTTCCAGGAGATCCCTAGTAGTGTCCGATATAAGAGTGATCAGTATGTCATCAAGTAAGGTCTCTATTTAAGGGAGTGTTTTGCTTTTTGTGTGGCCCGTTAGAGTTGTGAGTAGTAATCGTAGAACACTTTACTTATATCTACAATGTCATGTTCCTGTTTCCCGTCTGAGCTATTAATAAGTGGCATGGATGTGCCTCCCTGCTCCCTCTTTAGAATACTGGATAGGAGTTGTGAGAAACCTGCCAGTGTCTCCCTGGCTAGTCCCCGGGGATCTGTCATCCAGGTAGCCAGGACACAGCCATCACTATTGGAACCAGTTCCTGGGGGTGGACCAGTGAGGCAGGATCACCTGGATGGGGGTCATTGGGGAGTAGGAGTGGGACACCGACAGGTGAGATGCAGTATTCCCTTCTTTCAACACCTTTTCCCTATCCTACCACATAGGATATTCTAAAACACTGCCCCCCCTTTCTGACATGAACACTTTTGCACAACACAAAAGACAACCAGAGCCGTTTTTCTGACATGTCCCAAAACAAGGGTCAGGCAAAGTCAGGCAATTGACCAGAATTACACATACCTGACAGCCTTTTCCATTCGCCACAGGGATAAAAGGTAGAGCACAAGAGCACAAGACGAGCAAGGCAGACCGCACAAAGTGAAAGCTAACTCAGCACGGCAGTTCAAGAGGAGATGAAAGATGGTGCATACCGAGACGGTGACAAGGAGAGAAGCAACCTTGCCCTTTCTGACCAAGGCCCGTGAAACCTCTTCAGAAGGAATCATAAGACCACAAACAATAGCCAGTGTGTGTTGCTGCAGATGGCTACAGTACATGACATCCTCCTCTGCTGATAACCAAGCCGGGGAGAGACGCTGGTCTCCCTGCTACCAACCTTGACTCGAAGGAGAAACAAAGCCAAGCGGTTCATCACAGCAGGTGAGTTGAGGGGAAAGTCGATAAGAAACCGAACTGTGTTGAAAGAAAAGAAGCCAGCGGCTAATTTGAACTTTGAAAGGTTTAAACAAACTATTGATGAAAGAGGGGGAAAACCAACAACAGAGGTGTCCGGTACCATGTGGGTGCTCACTCAAAAAACTCAGGCTGATTACCCGATGGTAGAGACTGCCATAACCAGAAGGCCTTGGGGAGAGGCAAAGGGAGGTCAAAGTGGTCATACAGTGGTCTTGTAAAATCCTCTGTACCGTTGAAAGTCTTTGACCAACAGATGATTGTGAAAGAAAGGGAAATGAATCCTGCTTTGTGAAATTAGCGCATGAATAGTGTGTTACAAAAGTTGGCAGGAGTGAACCTGATGGAGGGATGTTGACAAAAAGGAGCGAAGCCTGAAATCCCTATGAACAATGTTTTGACAGGAGTGAACCTGCCGGAGGGATGTCCACAGTGAATTGTTTGAAAAGACATTAAGATTTGTGAAAGTAAGAACAGCCATAGGTAACCCGAAGTAGGGAGGCTGGCGTTTGAATTGTTTAAAAAGACATTGAGATTTGTGAATGCAGCAAAAGCCATTGTGAACCTGAAGGAGGGAGAATGGTGTTTAAAAGGGGCCTGATTCCGAAAGAGGGAGATCCAGGGGTGGAAAGTCGTCACCCAAAGTTCATTGAGAAAGGAACTGTTAGTTGATTTGTTGAACACGACTTTTGAGGGGTCTGCGGCCGGAAGAGGGGGGACCCAGGGGTGAAGCCATCACCCAAAGTATATGTGGAACAGAACGTTGTTTCTTGTTGAATACATCAGGCCCTCGAAAGGCAAGAGACTTTTTATTGAAAACAGACTTAACCATCAAAGAATCTGATAGCTGGAATGGATAGCTGGAACAGTGCTGGGAAAGCTCGAGTGTGTGCTCTGCTCAGGAGATCCACCTTGTCCCGTGCTCAAAACGTGGGGAAGGGAGACCACTGGCAATCACATCCTAACTTATTATTTGTGAACACTTCTTTCTTTATTGAAAACCTTATCCCACACTCTTTCTATAATTAGTTGAAAGGATTTGGCAATGGTTTGTTTTAGTATAGTGTTTTTACTTTGACAAGATTCCACAAACACTGCCTTATTTTTCATTTGATGGTCGAAGCATGCTCCCATCTTAGATTTAGGTTTAGGATAGGCATTTTTCCACCCTGCATTTACAGTTTAATAAACACCCTTGAACTGTGATCACTTGTTTCTGCCTTTGCTGTTGCTACCATGAATTCCTTACAGTGTCTGCCCATGCGATCACCCTCTCCATAACGGCGTGCTGCTGCGGGCCTCCCAAAGTATTTCACTTCTCTATTAGCGTGTTCACAAACCAGGTCTAGTGCCTGCTTAATATCTGCTAGTGTGGTGTTGGAGGGGCTATTTCTATGACGCATTGATAAATTGTGTAGCTCAGTCTCAGCCCTCGTGATGCCTTTCCAGATGGATATCAAGACACCGATTTCAGTAGACATTGTGATGCCATGGATATAGACTTAAACGATTTCCAGAATGTACTTGCAGTTCTCACCATGCCCGAGTTCTGGCTAAAGTATAATTCTATGTTATCCAACACTGTAGCATGGAATAAGGGGTCTTGCAGTGCTTGAAGTTTAAAAGTCCAGTGTCGGGCGAGTGCGTTGGCCGTGTCCAGGACATAGCAAGGAGAATAAGCAAGTAGTCTGAGTATGTACAGGGAAGGATGTTAATTGTTCTGACCTTGGAGGGGATCAAAGAAGAGAGCAGGCAACAATCTATTCTAGAGGACTTGTCGTGCCCAGTCGAGTAGAATGTATAATTGCAGGATGTGGGATGTAGGGAATGCCATATGTCAATAAGCCCCAGTGTTTGTATACTATCTTGATTGATGCAAGCTGCTCTAGACATGATCCTGCTTGCGGTGCTAGTGCGGTCAAGCATGAGGTCAATAATGGTGTTCATGTCTCCATCCCATACAATCGGGATTTCATGGTATGACTGGCATAGCTATTTGAGTTCCCGAAAGAATGTGTTGGAGCCCTATGAATTAACAAGCAGCAGCTCTTTATTCAGCAGTATGCCATGTATGAGTACAAAGTGGTTCAGTGGATCTACCTGGGTGTCGATGGGTGCCAACTGTCACGATTTATGGCTGATGGTCATTACCCCTCTGGCTTGTTATGAGAAGGATGTATAGTACCTCTGGGCACCCCAGGTCAGAGTGAATGTGAGATATGTGGTGGTCATAGCGTGTGTTTCCTGTAACAATAGTATGTTGACCTTGTGTCTGCATTTGTAAACCAGGAGTTTCCTAGATTTCACTGGCTTCCCCAGATCTCTTACATTCCAGCTAAGTAGCATCACTATAGGGTGCATCGTCATGCGTACAAGTTAAATAATGCCCAATGCAGTCATTGAGAGCAGTGCGCCCCATTGGGATGAATTCTGCCAAATCATGCAAGAGTAGCCAAGCATAAAAAACACCCTTCCTACCTCGTCATTGTCTCTCCCTCACCACCAGCCCAAACTCGACAGTGCATTCCCTGAACAAAAGAAACCCCATGAAGAGGTCATAACAATCAAAAAACATGCAATCATGCATGGGGGTATTATGCTGTTCTGACCTCTCGGCATCACCCGCTGCAAATTAAGGAGAGGATATGATAAGAATACACAAAGGCGCCCAATTTGACCAAGTCACTTTGGTGTGAAAAAGGATATGTAATCATCCAGATAGTATTGAAGGAATGAGCATGGGTGCCAAAATGACTATTTATTAGAATCCAAAGAGAGGCTGACACAGCGGTTGCTTGAAGAGCTGGAAGGGGAATATGAGCTTCAATCAAGTCAGCCGCTTTATCTGCCAGAGTGAAGGAGAGTGTCTTGCTCTCATGCTGAAAACATAATTTTGCTGGAAAAAGGATGGCATAAAGAACAAATCTTTCACAGATGAGCTTCCTAACCCCAAGAAATGTTTTCCGCTCCACCTGCACTGCCACTGAAAAATCTGGGTAGATGTAAATCATATTGGCTTCAATTCTTAGTACTCCCCACTCGTGGGTCAGGCACAGGATCTTGTTGCAGTTCCTGTAATTGAATATGCGAGCTACTATCGGCAAGGTGCCATGCTTTGCTTTGGGAACAATGGCTCGGTGTGCTCTTTCAACTGTGAAGAGTGGTGAGAAAATGTCAGACCCCAGCATGTTCAACAGTAGCCTCTCCACAAAGTCTTTCATTTGGCCGCTTGTGGCCTGCTCGGGTATGCCAATAATGCGGATATTGTTGCAGCGAGACTGGGATTCTAGGTCAATGCATTTTGCCATAGTATGCTTCATTTCCTGGCTTAGTTGGGTGAAGTCGGATTTCACGGTAGTGAGGTTGTCCTCAGCTGTGCTAACTCTGCTCTCTGCCTATGTAATCCTGGCCACCTCTTTTTCCAATTTAGTGCCCAGTGTATTGATGCTAGTTGTGATGTTGTCTAGTTTGGTATTAACAGATGCAAAGCCGGTTTTCATGCTATCCAGCAGAGGTTGTACTGTGGGGATCTCTCGGTCTAGTGGAGGCCCTTCAGCATCCCTGTCAGCAGAGCCACACAGCTCTGATCTTGGAGTTCATTTCGTGAAAGCATTCATCCTACCTTGATTCTTACTGCTGCCCTTAGTCATGATATTCACACAAGTGTGTAGGGGGAAGAAGCAATGTTAAGCGTATAGGGTCAGGTGTGGGAGTCCTATTGTGTCGGAGCTGCTGTAGTAAAAGGCTGTGTTTGGACTCAAATCTTCTAAGCGCTATGCCCAGCGAGCTGGTGGCAAGAGCCAGATCATTAAAAAAGTTGTCCACCTGGAGCATTCGCTACGAGTGTGTGCAGGCTGTATAACGAAGCAGCATGGGACTCTTCTACCAGGTGTGCATTGCCAGATGGTAGGAGGATGCCACTAGGTGAGGTCAGGGATTCAGGGGGAGAGAGAGAGCATTGTAATCTTTTGAACTAGTTTCCCAAGAATATTCTAGCTGGTTGGCCAAATTTGAGAGGTATAGGTTCATGCACTCGTGCTCAAATGAAGGATACAAACAATGTTGCCAGGCTCTCCAAACATACATTTACTTAGTAGTAACTGTTGTCTTCACAGCTTAGTTGCATTTCTTTCTCAACTTCTTAAGGTTTACATCAATGCCCTCAACACGTCTTTTCCCACTTTACATTAGTGGTTCATCAGGAGGGAAAGTGAATTTGTACAGTCACTGAAAAGTAAAAATGGTGAACAAGAAATAAAACTTATTTCCAATATTTGTGGTTTAGTATTTTCAAAATATATATCTTATAGGCAAGAATTTTTTTGCATATATGTGAGTGCTGCATTTAAAGTTTCAATGCATTTTATACCAAAAAATATTTTTCTTAAGAGAAGAAAAGCCTTGAGACATTCTGTTTAGAAAAAAACATTGAAAACTTCAGGATTTGAGTTTGGCAAAATAAATAAATAAATATATATCTATATGTGGTGCAGAGTTTAATGTCATATTTTAGTAAGAAGAGATAAATTAGGTTTGTGCTTACTGTTTTAGTGATTTTCCTCTTGTTATGGAAGTAGTTATATTGTCATATTTGTCTTGAATTGAATTAGTTCATTTGGCTTGCATTATAATTCTTAAATGTATCCTTTTGAGGGAAAGAATCCTGTGAGCTTCTTATATTGGTAGACAGTTCCTGAAGATTGTATACAGTTTAGGTTATACCTAGAGGCTATAAACTTAAGGTTTGCACATTTCTGCAAGTGAATATTAAAATGATGAGGTTGGGTCTAAGATTGAGGCAAGTTAAAGATTAAGTATACCTCGATTTCTCCTTTTTGCTTCCTGTTTGCCTGGATTTCTCTGGATAATGCTGCTTTCGCGGTGCTGGAACTGCGAGTGCAGCATTTAAAGTGTCCACTTTTATTTGCATCTCACAACATGATGACGTCATGCACTTCATCACGTTGTGGCCGCCATTTTGAAAAAAAAAACACTTTGTATAAGAAATGCGCGCGCAATCACGCGTAATTAGTTAGTATGAGTACCATAATGAGAGATTTTAGTTTAGAAAATTCTGTAACTTATTACTTCATAATTAATTGGAAGTTGCTGCATTGCTAGTTTGACATTAAGCCCAATTCATTTTTAAATTATGATTAGCATATTTAAATCACTAAATCTGGATGTTCTTAATGGAAAAACTCTATACACTAACACTGGTGGGTAATTATATTAATGAGTCGTAAAAGTGCCCTATATACCTTATATTCAAACATATGGCTTGTGTGAAAGCCAAAGAGTTTCCTATTGTGCTTGTCATGGCTTAGCATAAATGTTAATGATTACATAGATATGTTTATTCTCAGCAAACAAACAAAATGATGGAAAGATAAATCGGCATACATTATTATGACATCATAGAAAGTGGCTTAGTTCATGATCAGAATTTAAGTCGGTAATGCAGCTGTCCATAGAGTAAATCCAATTGGCTTCCACTTTTCACAGGGACCTTTCCCTGTTTCCTCCTCTTTTTGATGAAGTCACATGTTCAAGGCCATAAACTTTGATCAGGTTCATCTGTTCATTATGGTGATTTTCCAAAAATGTTTACTCAAGTGATAGCGTATGTCTTTCTGTTTGATTGAGCGGATGTGTTCGGATATTCGAATTTTGAGAGGTCTTATCGTGCTCCCTATATACAGTTTAGAGCAGACACATTTTATGGCATAAACTGTGAATTTTGTGTTGCAATTCAGAAAATCCTTTATAATGTAATTAGTGCTGTTAGGTTTGATGAATTCTTTCAGTCCATTTACTGCATATGCACATATTTTGAGGTTCCCACATTTGTAGAATCCTGTGAGTTTATCTGATGTCCACAATTGTTGCTGTCCTCCCATATTTTTGCTTTCCAAAAAATGTGAGGGGCATAAAATGTTTTTCAAATTGGATGCTCATCTATATGTAATGCAAGGGGTGTCAAATAGGAAAGGTTTCAGATCTAAATCCATTGTTAGGAGATTCCAGAATTTGTTGAGGATTTTTTTCAAGGTTTTAAATTCTGTATTGTAGGTTGTAATAAATCTGATTTTTTGTGTCACATTTCTTTTTGTTGCTTTGGCGTTGCATGGTTTAGTTGTTAGTAGATCTTGTCTTGTGCGTTCTTTGCTTCTGTTTTTTCCCCAGATGTTGGATTTTTATCCCCTTTCCAGAAATTTTGTTTTTGCTAGGTTCAGATGTTTGTTCACTTCATCATTTTCAGTGCAATTGCATTTAATCCTCAGATATTCTCCCTAGGGGATGTCGTTCTTGATGTGTGTCGGATGGTAACTTGCTGCATGTAAAATGCTGTTGCCCGCTGTTGGTTTGGTGTATAGCGTAGTATGAATTTTATTGTTGTGGATGTATAGTTCTAGATCCAAGAAGTGTATTTTGTTGGTGCTCTCTTCCATGGTGAGTTGTAAATTGTAATGATTGTTATTAAGGTATTGATGATATTCAACTAATGATTTTGTGTCTCCTTTCCATATTATTGGAATGTCATCTATATATCTACTCCAGTAGATTACCTGGTTGAGGTCGGAAAATGAAATATGTTGCCAAGCATGATGCAATTCGTACAAACCCATATATAAATGTGCATATGGAGAGGTAAATTTTGCCCCTATTGCTGTTCCTTGGTTTTGCTTGTAAAGGTTTTAGTTGAAGAGAAAACCATTATTGTTAAGCGTGAAATTAAGCATCTCAATTATCATTTAATTTTGTTTTCTGTATGAAATTGATCTTGTTTGGAGGAACTCTTGAGTTGTTTCCAATCCTTTCTGATGTAGTATACTTGTATAAAGATTAGTTATGTCAAAAATAACTAGTCTGTAGTCAGGTTCCCATTCAATAAGCTCAAGTTGGTTTATTACATCTGTGGTGTCTTTGATAAATGAGGCAAGATTAGTAGCCAATGGTTGTAAGTGTTGATCAATGTATGATGAGATGGGTTCAGTCAAAGAGCCAATTCTGTTAATTATGATTCTGCTTGATGGTAATTGTTGATAGTGCTTGTGAACTTCCGGTAGAAAATAGATGCTTGCTATAACAGGATAAGGGTTGTTCATGAAATTAAATTAATCTTCTGTTATGAGCTCTTACTCAAGATAGGTTAAGTTGAGACTATGCCATTCTTTGATCAGCTCTGCAAGAGGGTTCTTGGTTAATTTTTCATATTTATCTTTATCACTAAGATGTTTTTCTGCTATCGTGATGTAGTCAGAAGTATTAAGTAATACTATATTTCCTCCTTTGTCTGCTTGTTTGACAGTGACGGAATCATCTTTTTGGAGTTCAAATAAGGCTTCCTTTTCCATAAGAGTTAGATTGCAATTAACATGTTTGGGTTTCGATTGTTTGAGATAAAGTTTCCTCAAATCATTAGAGACAGCTTTTTCAAAAATGTCTATGACATTTTCTGAGTAAAGATGTGGATAGAAGGTGGATTTTTGCTTCAAACTTGTGGGTTCAATTAATTCCATAGTGATTCCTAGATCATTAATGAAGGATTCTAGGGAAAGGATACATCTTTCTTCTTGTAGATTTAAAAGATCCACTGTTAACAAAGAATGCGCCATTGTAAATTCTGAAGGTTGTGGTGTATCTTCTGGTCTGTTGGACTTTTTCAAACTAGTGGCAAAATACTTTTTTAGTTTAAAATTTCTGCTGAATTTGAAGAGATCTATTCTTGTTTTGAAGAAATCCATTTTATGACTTGGGCAGAAGGACAGACCTTTACTTAGTGCGGAGTGTAGTGTTGGGGAACAATCTTTCTTTGATGAATTAAGTATTAAGTCTTCTTTTGTCTTTGTTCTTTTACTCTTTTCTTGACTCTTCCTGAGTAGGCGTCTTATTCTGATGTTGCCTCTGCCTCTTCTGCCTCCTTGGATGGGCCACCATTTGTGGGTATGTTTTATTTTCTTTGCAGTAAATTTGTTTTCCATTGTTTGTGTTTTCTGTATTCTTCTAAAAAAGAATACGGTACAGCTTCTTGTGAGTCATCTTGATTAGTAAAATTTGAGGATTTTGTTCTCCTTCACTGGTAGATTCTTGCTCTGAGGATTGTGGCGAGGGGCTTGATGTTTTGGTTTTAAGGTTTATTTTTTTTGGACTTGAATCTTTTTGGTCTCCTGTTTGTTTGTTTATGGAAGGTATAGACACTTTTGAACTCAAAGTCCATCTCGTCTCTATGGAATGTTTGTTGTTTGCGAATTTTGATTTCCTGCTCATATTTAGCTAGGTAATCATCTAAGATTGTCTTTTTGGTGTTGTTGATAATCCTGTGCATCATTTCCTGTGAGGTTGATTTCAATAGTTCTTCCCAGTCTTTAAGTTCATCTAGATCTTCATCATCAAAGGAGGGTAAAATGCAGATACATAGACCTCTGGGTATTCTGCCCACTTGTAAATAATGTTCTAATGATGTAAATTCCCACCATTTAGAGAGTTCCTTTTTAGAGAGATTTTCAAGTGTTTCAAACAGTTGTTTGAGTGATTTGCTTTCAGTATTGGATTTTCCACTTTTTTGAGTCTGTAGTCCAGAAAACAGTTGTTTGGCTTCTTGTTCACATGTTTAATATTTGTCATTCATTTTTGGAATATAGGTTTTTGGTTAAGTTTAAATCAACTTCCAACTCAGTCTTAATTTGTCCACAGAAACCTGAAATAGCGAGAAGATAGCAGCCTTTGTGTCGCAAACTGCGGCAAGTAATTGGATTTGAGTGGTTATTAGTTCTTCTTAAATTTGTTGGTGCTGCCTACATTTGTGGTTTGCTGCTCTAAAGGCTGCACAGAGCTAATAGAAGTACTCAAATGAAGGATACAAACACTGCTGCCAGGCGCTCCAGACATAAATTTATTTAGAAAAAGACAGTTTGTGCCTGTACCTCTTTGCGCCAATTATAATATGTAGTAAGAAGTCACAAAAGTCGGTTCACTTGAAAAAGTTTTTCTTAATTTATTTGACTTGTCGTTTAGCCCTTGTTGGATGACACATGTTTCAGCGTGTATCTCGCGCCTTTTTCAAATCCGGGCTGTTTATATAAGTAAAAAGTAAAACAAAACCAAATACAGTTTTTGAGTGATTTGTTGAGTAACAT
Organism: Ambystoma mexicanum; assembly: GCF_040938575.1. Classification (NCBI taxonomy): domain Eukaryota; kingdom Metazoa; phylum Chordata; class Amphibia; order Caudata; family Ambystomatidae; genus Ambystoma; species Ambystoma mexicanum. Next base: position 684,342,544 of record NC_090929.1, on the reverse strand, counting down.
TTTCTTCAATTCCTTTTAACATTGTACAAATGGTGACTCTCATTGGTGCCGCAAAACCCTCTATAGCAATTTCCCAAAAAAGTTAAAGCAAAATGATACCTTTACCATTCACCTCGTGCATTCCTGTGTGTACTAATCAAAATAGATAAAATGAAAATGTTTGAAAAGATTATATCCGTTGCAGAGAAAAAGGAGGATAAGTAGGATTTATATTAAATCTTGTTGACTGAGCCAGTCCTTACCCTTTCTATTTTGGTTTTAATTCCCCGTCTGGGATAAGTCTCTCATAATTGATCAATTAACCGAAGTCTTAGGGCTCAATCCCTCCTAAACACAAAAATTGGTATAATGTTGTCAATTTGTGCTTGTCATTACATAGTATCCAATATTTTTGTACTGAGTCCCAATTCATTAATGTTATCATTGAGTCCATGATTAATCTTTCATGCATTCCCTACTTTACTTAATTATCTAAAGTCACTCATAACAATCCCTCTAACATTTGTTTGTATATTTCATATTATTCCCGTAATTCTGAGGCTTGGTTTAGATTACCCACTTCGTCATAAGGACTCCGTGTGGTACAATATGATGTTTCTCCCCACTGCTCCGGAAGAAATAAACATGCTGAGCACGCGTATTTAAACGTTTGCCTCCTTCGCGACTTCATTTTTTCCCGTACTTTATGAGGCTTGGTTAAATTACCCATATCGTTATAGGTACTCTGTGTGATACGGAAAACATGGTGTTCTCCCCACTGATCCGGGAGAAATAAACATGCTGTTAACATGTACTGCCAACATTAGCCTCCTTCGCGACTTCGTTTAACCCAATAACAAATTAATTGAAGCACGTCTGAGAACATGCACGCTTGTTTAAGGTGGGCTTCCCACCCAGATTTAGGGCTTGCCTGAAAACTATAGTGCTCACGCCTCACGCGTCAGGGGTCCCATTTTACCTGAAATGGACTCCTTGTTAATATAGAGTCTTTTCCTCTAGTCCCTCTTCACTCTCAATCCACGTTTTTTGGCGGCCATGTTTTGGGATACCTGCCTGTATTTCCTTATATTTCACGTTACGCATACTTCTATTCACTCCTGTTAGTTCCTATTTTGAGTTTGTGTGTTTAACTAAAGTTAGCTTACTGAATTGCAGTGATATTGTGTTTACAATTTTGTTATTTTAATGTTTTATAAAAAGACGGGGACCTCTCATTTGGAAGATGCCCCACGTAAGAGAAACTCCACCTTGGGTTTGGAGGATTCTGGTTATAGTAGTCCCATTATCTATTGCGTATTAAGGGGGACTTCTCATTTATAAGTTGCCTTACGTAAATACACCTCCACGTTGGGTGTAGAGGATTCTAGTTATGGTAGTCCCTTGACTGTTACGTATTATAATTTCTTTCGAATCGTTACATTTACAAGGACTGTCTTATTATTTTTCGTTCCATATTCTCACAGTAAGTAGCGCTTGGATATTCATTTTGTGTGAACCCTGATACTTGATGATATAGCAAAGAAATCTAAAACGATGTGTATTCATGGGAAAACCAAGGTCTTGTGTTGGTCAAAAACATATCTAAGGATTAAGATCTCACAATGATACTTCAAGCAGTTACAGAGACAATAACATTTTTAAATAAAAATATCTCTAGATTGAGTTTCAATTTCTATCCCATTTCCATCAAAGAAAATGGACCATTTCATTATCTGAGTTTAACCCTTGTTCCACCGTTTTGAAACGGCAGATTAATCTGACTTCTTCCTGTCGTAGGCATTGTTCTTGATTTCCTCCTCGTTTCCCCATCTTTATTCTTTTCAGACCAATGTACCTTATATCTTATTTGTTCTGCATCTGGTGATGTTTTTGCCAATCTAGGGATAGCGGGAGGTTCTTATCTTGGCTTCCAATAGCCGAAATTTGTTCCCTGATCCTGGTTCTCAACTCTCGAATGGTGCTACCAATGTATATCATGTTGCAAACACATATCACCGCATAAATGACATATTTGGATCTACAGTGATTTGCTCTTTGATCCTTGTTTTCACACCATCTTGGTTTGTAAAGACATCTGTTTCTGGTACCGCATAGTGACACATTGAATAAAAACCACATTTTCTAAAACCTGGCTTTGGTCGATCTAACCATGCCTGTGGTTTTATTTCTTCTTGTTCGTCTGGCAAAAATGACAGACTTAGCATGTTTTTTAAAGTTTTTGCTTTTCTATATACTATTGTTGGGTAATCTTGTATATATTCACATATATGTGGGTCCAGCTTTAATAAGTACCAGTTCCTCTTTAGTACTCTTTACACCCAATGTGGAGTTTCTCTCACGTGGGGCATCTTCCAAATGGGAGGTCCCCGTCTTTTTATAAAACATCAAAATAACATAATTGTAAACACAATATCACTGCAATTCAGTTAGCCAACTTTAGTTAAAAACACGAACTCAAAATAGGAACTAACAGGAGTAAATAGAAGTATGCGCAACGTGAAATATAAGGAAATACAGGCAGGTATCCCAAAACATGGCGGCCAAAAAACGTGGATTGAGAGTGAAGAGAGACTAGAGGAAAAGACTCCATATTAACAAGGAGTCAATTTCAGGTAAAATGGGACCCCCGACGCGTGAGGCGTGAGCACTATAGTTTTCAGGTAAGCCCTAAATCTGGGTGGGAAGCCCACCTTAAACAAGCGCGCACGTTCTCAGACGTGCTTCAATTAATTTGTTATTGGGTTAAAGGAAAGTCGCGAAGGAGGCTAATGTTGGCAGTACACGTTAACAGCATGTTTATTTCTCCCGGATCAGTGGGGAGAATCACCATGTTTTCCGTATCACACGGAGTCCCTATAACGATATGGGTAATTTAACCAAGCCTCATAAAGTACGGGAAAAAATGAAGTCGCGAAGGAGGCAAACATTTAAATACACGTGCTCAGCATGTTTATTTCTCCCGGAGCAGTGGGGAGAAACATCATATTGTACCACACAGAGTCCTTATGACGAAGTGGGTAATCTAAACCAAGCCTCAGAATTACGGGAATAATATGAAATATACAAACAAATGTTAGAAGGATTGTTATGAGTGACTTTAGATAATTAAGTAAAGTAGGGAATGCATGAAAGATTAATCATGGACTCCATGATAACATTAATGAATTGGGACTCAGTACAAAAATATTGGATACTATGTAATGACAAGCACAAACTGGCAACATTATACCAATTTTTGTGTTTAGGAGGGATTGAGCCCTGAGACTTCGGTTAATTGATCAATTATGAGAGACTTATCCCAGAGGGGGAATTAAAACCGAAATAGAAAGGGTAAGGACTGGCTCAGTCAACAAGATTTAATATAAATCCTACTTATCCTCCTTTTTCTCTGTAACGGATATAATTTATTCAAACATTTTCATTTTATCTATTTTGATTAGTACACACAGGAATGCACGAGGTGAATGGCAAAGGTATCATTTTGCTTTAACTTTTTTGGGCAATTGCTATAGAGGGTTTTGCGGCACCAACGAGAGTCACCATTTGTACAATGTTAAAAGGAATTGAAGAAAATGTTACTCAACAAATCACTCAAAAACTGTATTTGGTTTTGTTTTACTTTTTACTTATATAAACAGCCCGGATTTGAAAAAGGCGCGAGATACACGCCGAAACATGTGTCATAATAAATTAAGAAAAACTTTTTCAAGTGAACCGACTTTTGTGACTTCTTACTACGTGTTATAATTGGCGCAAAGAGGTGCAGACACAAACTGTCTTTTTCTCATATTTCTCAAACGGAGTTGGGGAACTCAGTGTCTCCGTGTTGACCTACACCCATGCGACAACCCAACATTAAAGGATGAAAAAATAAGCAAATATTATAGAAAGAAGACATAATTGGACCAAAAAAGCAATCAGAAACAGGTCGCGAAGGTACACCTCAAAGATATCTCCATACCAAAAAGTTCCTCCACATTACAATACATTTATTTAGTACTAACTATTGTCTTCACAGCTTAGTTGAATTACTTTCTCAACTTCTTAAGGTTTGCATCAATGCCCTCAACACGTGTTTCCCCACTTTACATCAGTGGTTCATCAAGAGGGAAAGTGAATTTGTACAGTCGCTGAAAAGTAAAAATGGTGAACAAGAAATAAAACTTATTTCCAATATTTGTGGTTTAGTATTTTCAAAATATATATCTAATATACAAGAATTTGTTTGCATATATCTAGCTGATCATGATATACATACGTTAAAACCGTATTCCTCTAATGCCGACCCACTATGACCTTGCATGCACTGTATCATTTATATCATTTGTTGTAAGTTACCTTTGTTTGTAATAGCCTATGTCAGGCACTGTAACTAAGTTTCGAGTCTACTTGTACTGTTGCGCCAAGCTGCCCAAGAGCTTGGCACGCATTATCAAACAAATAAAAAAAACAAACAAAAAAAAGAAACAAATATGTGAGTCCTGCATTTAAAGTTTCAATGCATTTTATACCAAAAACTATTTTTCTTAAGAGAAGAAAAGCATTGAGACATTCTGTTTAGAAAAAACATTGAAAACTTCAGGATTTGAGTTTGGCAAAAATATATATATATATATATATTTATATATATGTGGTACACAGCTTAATTTCATATTTTAGTAAGAAGAGATACATTAGGTTTGTGCTTACTGTTTTAGTGATTGTCCTCTTGTTATGGAAGTAGTTATATTGTCATATTTGTCTTGAATTTAATTACTTAGAGGCTATAAACTTAACGTTTGCAAATTTCTGCAAGTAAATAGTAAAATGATGAGGTTGGGTCTAAGATTGAGGAAAGTTAAAGATTAAGTATACCTGGATTTCTCCTTTTTGCTTCCTGCTTGCCTGGATTCTTCTAAAAAATGTTGCTTTCGCGGTGCTGGAACTGCGAGTGCGGCATTCAAAATGGCCGCTTTTATTTACGTTTCGCAACATGATGAACAGATGAACCTGATCAGATTTTATAGCCTTGAACATGTGACTTCACCAAAAAGAGGTGGAAACAGGGAAAGATCCCTTCGAAAAGTGGAAGCCAATTGGATTTACTCTATGGACAGCTGCATTACCGGCTTAAATTCTGATCATGAACTAAGCCACTTTCTATGATGTCATAATAATGTATGCCGATTTATCTTTCCATCATTTTGTTTGTTTGCTGAGAATAGACATATCTATGTATTCATTAACATTTATGCTAAACCATGCATCATGAAATCTATGCATCAACAAAAAGAACACTGACAAGCACAATAGGAAACTCTTTGGCTTTCACACAAACCATATGTTTGAATATAGGGTACATGGGGCACTTTTGTGACTCATTAATATAATTACTCACCAGTGTAGTGTAGAGTTTTTCCATTAAGAGCATCCTGATTTAGTGATTTAAATATGCTAATCACAATTTTAAACTGAATTGCGCTTAATGTCAAACTAGAAATGCAGCAACTTCCATTTATTTATAAAGTAATCAGTTTCAGAAGTTTCTAAACTAAAATCTCTCATTATAGTACTCATACTAACTAATTACGCGTGATTGCGCGCGCATTTCTTATACAAAGGTTTTTTTTTCTCAAAATGGCGGCCCCAACGTGATAACATGCATGACATCATCACGTTGCGAGACACAAATAGAAGTGGCCATTTTGAATGCCGCACTCGCAATTCCAGCACCGCGAAAGCAGCATTATCCAGAGGAATCCAGGCAAACAGGAAGCAAAAAGGAGAAATCCTGGTATACTTAATCTTTAACTTGCCTCAATCTTAGACCCAACCTCATCTTTACTCCTTTCTTGCAGAAATTTGCCAACTTTAAGTTTATAGCCTCTAAGTATAACCTAAAATGTGTACAATCTGCAGGAACTGTCTACCACTATAAGAAGCTCACAGGATTCTTTCCCTCAAAAGGATACATTTAAGAATTATAATGCAAGCCAAATGAACTAATTCAATTCAAGACAAATATGACAATATAACTACTTCCATAACAAGAGGACAATGGCTAAAACTGTATGCACAACCCTCATTTATCTCTTCTTACTAAAATATGACATTAAGCTATGTACCACATATATATATGTATTTTTTTTGCCAAACTCAAATCCTGAAGTTTTCAATGTTTTTTCTACACAGAATGTCTCAATGCTTTTCTTCTCTTAAGAAAAATATTTGTTGGTGTAAAATGCATTGAAATTTTAAATGCAGCACTCACATATATGCAAAAGAATTCTTGTCTATAAGATATATATTTTGAAAATACTAAAGCACAAATAGTGGAAATAAATTTTATTCCTTGTTTACCATTTCTACTTTTCAGTGACTGTACAAATTCACTTTCCCTCCTGATGAACCACTAATGTAAAATGGGGAAAAACGTGTTGAGGGCATTGATGTAAACCTTAAGAAGTTGAGAAAGAAATGCATCTAAGCTGTGAAGACAACAGGTACTACTAAATAAATATATGTTTGGAGCACCTGGCAACAGTGTTTGTATCCTTCATTTGAGTACTTCTATTAGCTCTGTGTAGCCCTTAGAGCAGCAAACCACAAATGTAGGCAGCACCAACAAATTTAAGAAGAACTAATAACCACTAAAATCCAATTACTCGCTGTAGTTTGACACACAAAGGCTGCTATCTTATCGCTATTTCATGCAGTCGTGGTTCAGGTGCACCCCAGATGGTTGAATGGAAGCAATGGTCATCTAGGTTGAGCGGCACAGGCGAACAGGCGCAGGCACTGCACTTAAACAAGAAAGGAGCACCAGGTTACAGGAGCTGATGCAGCGACAGTCTCAGCAGACCAGTCTGGCTGGATCCAGAAAACACTGGTTGATGGGTAAATGCCAGTCAGGCACGCATGTCGCTTACCGTAAACGAGAAGAGCCGCCTGGCAGCATTAGACGCCCAGACACAACAGCCACACTTCTGAAAGCCAGGGCAGCATGCCCAGGTTGCGGCTTCCCCAGTGGCAAGATGGAGGGTTGTGGTCACCTCCTCTGGCAGTCCAGGAGGAAAGCACTATGGACCACCCCCGCAAAAGCACCAGCGCTGACTCATCCCATAGTGCCGAGCAGTGGTGGCACAGTAGTAGCGCAGCACCAGCAGTGGGAGTATCAGGCCGCCAGGGCACTAGCAGCATGGAGGCTGAGCAGAGGAGGGGTGGCAATGGCCACCGTGATTCACTGGGAGTTGTTGCTGGGTGAGGTCAGGGTGGCACAGTGGCCAGGCCACAACACCACAGTCTTATGCTGCTTATGGTGTTCCTCGGTCCCTCAGAGCACCCTGAGCAGTCAAAAGCTGCAGGTAAGTCAAAAGTCCAAGCACAATGGCAACTATACAGATGATGAGTGTGAAACTCAGAATGCATCCATCTTTACAGCTGCTCCACATCACAAGACCATCTCACACAGCACATGGTCTTGCGTTGTGCTCAAGCGTTGCCTTTAATCAAGGCTCTGCAACCTGCAGCTCTGCAGATGTTTTGGACTACCAATCCCATGATCACTCACCATTGAAAATGCTGGCCAGGTCTCATGGGAGTTGCAGTGCAAAACATCTTGAGACCCTAATGTTGCATTCCCCTGAAACTCATGTAAACTTATTTGGTTATTGTAATGGATAGTGCGCCTAAATCCAACTCCACTAGGTTCATCCTGGAACTGGCAAGCCTTAGGCTGTCGAAGATAGCAGTTTCTTAAGTACCAATATTCTACCATGCAAACAAGAGTAAACAAGTAGTCCCTATCTTACTGTCTACTCTATACACCATCAATAATTCATGTTCAATTTGTCTATAGCTGCTCCAACTTTGCTCTTCTACTTCCCCCCACCCCCGATATATATCCACTCCTGACTCTGCGGTGGATACACACAGCAAGGGCACACTTCACGTTGTGCTGGAAAACTACTATGCCGATGGCCAGCACACTATAAAAGACTATTTCCATTAATGTTACATACGTTACGCTACTTAACACACTGAAATTATGGTGCAGTTCAGCAGGAAAATGCCATCTCCATTGCAAAACTGTGAAAATGCCACTTGCCATGGAGACAGACCGGGGTGGTTGTTGAATAGTGTGGTGCTGCCCTGCATTCTACTGAATGGTGTAAAATGCACGGATATGTCACTTTTACCATTCTAAAAAAGGGTAAAATATGAAAATATCAGTATCTTTGAATGCACCATTTTCCGAATTTTCAGTTTACTCCAGCAACATCCAGGTTGGGCCTCTGGTCTCATTTGGCACTGATAATTTCTGGCTGCATATTAAAAAGTTGCAGTGAGTTTAATCATGGAAATAGTTTGACTTTCAAATCGTGGAATGAATTCCACCTTTTATTGCTTAAAATTGTATGACCCCCTTAATTAATTGAATCACTGGCTGGAAGTTTTTTAGTAAATCACATACTCAGCTTGATGGGTTTGCTATTTCACCATGAGATGAAGTAATATAAAATGTTCCTCAATTCCACAAACGTCACAGCATGTGACGACACAGTGCAACCCAGAAAGAGGGGGCACTGTAGTTTTGTATTAAAGAAATTGGCAGTAAAAGCTTGAGAAAGGAATATATTTTTAAGCAGCAGTGATTTATAGCAGCGCAGACAAAATATCGAGCTACTAAATGTAGCAAAATTGAAAGGCATCCATAATTTTAAGATATGCTGCTATGTTATGATATTGGCATTTGAATAATACGCAGTTACCATTGGTGTGCCTTTTGTAGCACTTTATATACCCAGTAGTTCCCCAATGTACTATCATAAGAGTAGTCGGGTGGGAAACCTTTCATCAAGCGTTTCAATTGACAAGTGTCCTGCCCCCTTTACTACGCCACTTAACTTGTATAAAATTGACTGATGCCCATAAATGTAATGACCCCCAAACATTTTTATATACATTTATATGAACATGATAAGAACCCAGCTGGAGTTTATATAACATTTGATAGAGATGTATCTAAAGCCCTATAAATGTAATTGAACCGTCAAAAATGTGATGACACTACCAAAAAAGTATATTAATTTTATATGTATTTTGATAAGAATTCCAATGAGGTTGATATAAAATGTGATATAGATTTACCCAAATCCCAATATATTTAATTGTACCCAAATAAATTTGGTGCCCCGCAACATTTTTATATACCTTTTATTTGAATTGATATGAATTTGATTGAACTCTAATAAATGTGGTGACCCCCAAAAATGTTGACTTAAATTCAATATACATTGTATTGAACCCCAATCCATTTGATGACCACCTCAACATTTGTTATATAAATTTGATATGAATTTGATTGAACCCCAATAAGTATAACAACCCCTCCAAACATTGATATATCAATTTGGTATAAATGGATTGAACCCCAATACATTTGTGGGCCGATTCATGGTACAAATGTGCGCCAAAATCCGTGGCGCAAGCTGGCGCAAGCGTGAAAAAGCAAGCACACGCGCACGTGTGCTATTCATGGAAGGCCCTCTGCGTGCTTTCCCTGGGATGTGCGCCAAATCCGTGCGTGGCGCACATGGGCGCGCACGTCACTGCAACATCCTGAATGCCGTGCACGATGCGCACAGCGAAAGCGCACAACCTGTAGAGCATACACCAAAAAGTGGGCGGAACACGCGGAATGTGGAACAACACATGAAAAAGAAGGCGTAACTGGGGAAGGACTGCTGGGAAATACATGGAACACCCACAGGCACGCAAACAACACGTATTCATGGAATCGAATAGGGGAAACCCGCGCACACCAAAAGACATGCACAGCCGTAAACACGTCCGCCACACGAAGGCAGGCGGAAGCGTCCCAGCACAGTATAAAAGTGCGTGCAAACAACAAACACGTATATACAGCTACGATGAATGTCCCATTTCTCGCAGCACTGATCGTGGGACACCGCAGTAGGAGGAGAATAGCCAGGGCCTGCATTTTATTGGCCAGGACCAGCGTTTTTGGGATGCCTGATGAGGTCTATGGCAGGTACAGGATTCCACCCCATCTCATCCTAGACCTGGTCAGGGAGTGGGTGGATGACCTTACATCAACCACCTTGTGCTTCCAAGCACTGAGCCAGCCCCTTGGAAAAGGTGCTCAATGTCCTGTATTTTTTGGCCACTGGGTCATTTCAGCACACAACTGCCATAGTTGTGGGTGTCTCACAGCCCACGCAGTCATGCTGCCTACACCAGGTGTTGGCAATCATGACTGCGCGCCCCTCAGTCCGCAGGCACATATACATGCCCGGAACACCTGCCGAAATGCAGGCCGTGGTCCAGGACTTTTACAGGGTGGCAGACTTCCCCAAAGTGCTCGTGCCATAGGTTGCACCCATTTGGCCCTACGTCCACCTTGGACCACTGAGCACATCTATCGAAACCGCAAGCACTGGCATTCCATCAACGTACAGGTTGTATGCGATGCCCATGGAATCATCACCTCTGTCTATGCAAACTATCCTGGGTCTACCCATGACAGTTTCATATACAGAATGTCCGTCCTGAGTCGGGACCTGGAAGCTGGGAAGCATGGCAACACATGGCTCATTGGTGAATACAAATGTCTGTGCACATGCATGCATGTCACACACAGACAAATACACAAACCCAACTAATTACAACCATTATGACCTACCCAGAGGACAGTGCCTACCCTCTGAGCAACCACATGATGACGCCAATACGGAACCCCACCACACCACCCCAGGTAAGATACAACGCTGCCCATATTGCAACCAGGGGCACAGTTGAGCACACATTCGGAGTGGTCAAGTCACGCTTTCGCTCCCTTGACTGCTGTGGCAGCCAGCTACTATATGCACCCCCAGTAGTGTGCAGGATCATTATGGCAGCATGTGTCCTGCACAATGTTGCAACACAGTGGGGCGTACCGGTGGACATGGTGGTGCCCCCACATCCCCAACCACAGGCACAGGCACTGCTCATGGGAGGGGACAGGGCACGTGGTGAGGCAGCCCGGTCCCAGCTTGTGGCCACATTTTTCACCTAAACCCCCACCCCTGCGGAGTGCACACAGGCCTGGCTCATACCAGGTGACAATCGATGATGACAAAGACAGTCAACTGTCACAACCTTACCACCCTGAGAATGTTGCCACGGAAGTGCCACATTGTGTGCATCCCTCGCTACTTAAACATAACCAATCCTCTGTGACCAAAAGGAACATATGCAAGGTGTAAATCACACCACCACCTGCAAAACAGGCTCCGACAATCAGTGGTATGTCACCCAAACCCTCCCAACCCACATCACCCTTGTTGGCCACACCATGACATGGCATGCAACAGCAAAAGAGGAAACCAAAAGCAGAGCACATGACCAATTACATACGAAGTGACACATGATAAATGGAAATAGGCCTGAGACAATCACACCTGACATGGAATCAGATGAAATGACTGACCAACAACCTCCCACACATACAAAGTCACACACAAATGCATGCCACCAGCGGGACCTGTTGGCATGCATGTTGGCCAATCCAAATCCGCAAATCCCCAACCCGTGTGATGTGTGTGTCTCCTGCAACACACTGCTCAGCACACAGCACAGTGAGCAGCCATTGTGTTGGGGATACACCTTGAGCATCATATAAAAAGGACAAGCAACAAAAATAACCTACTGATGCATGTACACGATCCCCAAATGGTAAGTGTTCATGCGCTGCAGGGACACAGCATGCCAGAGAAGGCAATCTGTGTGCACGTGTGGGCATGGAAGGGTGATTGAATGTGTGGTGGAGCATTGTGTAAGTGTGTGTGTCAGTAGGGACATGCACTCAATATATACATGTAAATTCAAATGACCCTCAGTGTCCTGTACATATCACATGTGAACATTGGCAATGTGTACACCCAAGTATGTCAAACCACAACAATCCCCTGACACCTGAAAAGTAAACACAACACAGGAACAGCCATTGACCAGCAGAACACATCATGTACATAGTACCCCACAATGACAATGTCAGAGAGTGCCCAAACACTGTAGCCCAAGCGTACTGTCCGACAACAAATGGCCCTCCCTCATTTACTCATCACCATGACCTTCCGAAGAACTGTATCCGGGGTCTGTTAGCTTCTTCCTTCTAGTCTACCTGGCTTCACGATCCCCCTACCCCTTGGTTTCCTTGTTCTACCTTTCATGTAAATAGGGTCCAGCCCCCTCAGAGGCCACCTTGACTGGTAAAAATACCAAATCGCAGTGAACTCCAAGGAGCCAAACCCCCAAACCTGGGAAAAAGTCTGTAGGCACCAAAAAAGCCTGGAAGAGTCTCCAGTAGAGGACTTGAAGTCGCTGAATATGGCCAAGCACATGCCCAAGCAGAATGATAGAATAAATACCAAGGTAGCACAGCTGAACAATGGTTCAACAGGATGGGTAGCAATTTCAGTACACAATAATCAATGAGGATGCAACAACTGATGGGTATTGTCACAGCTCCAGTCTCCAGGTGCAGGAGTGGCACGAACCAACCACCCCCTCCGTGGTCTGGGTGCCTGCAAGGTAAGCCTTACACAGGCCTCCGAGACCCCGGCGGCGAAAGAGGGTTAGGGATCCGTTGGTTGGATAGGCATCGTTATTTCGGATAACCGGAAAGAGGCTCAGGAGAGGGGAGGTGGAGGGGCAAGGGAAAGTAGTGAAAATACAAAATACAACTATTGACAATTACACATACTCAGTAAGAGAAACCATGTACTTCATGCACATTGTACAATATGGCTCAAAGGCAAGAAAAAGAGAGACTTATCTCTGGAGTGAGTGCTGGTCTCCTGCCTGCGCACTCTCAGGTCCGGTAACAGGAGCAGTTCAATGCTGCAAAGAGAGCGTGAGTTACTATTCTGTGTGTTTTTTTCCCACACACATAACACCATTCATGTCTCGAACTTAGTGACTCCTCCCCAAACAAGCACTCTTGTCTGCTGCTTTGTCAGTATAGTTTTGCTGGCCCCCGTGAAGGTTAATACACTGTTAATGCGGTAAGGAAGCCGCACGTGTCCCACGTTAAATGGAAGACCATGTGTTAAGAATCACACATGATAGAATGTGCCTTGGATGGGCTACTAGACGCATGTGGCGAGGTGTGACTTCAGTACAAGTAGCAGTCTGCCACCCGCGGCTTTCTATAGGCAGCGCACTGGCTAATTGCATATGCTAATGATATGCACTGCACTCTAGTTTGTGCATCGCTGGGTGCCCCCCCTTGTCCTTTATTAGTTTGTGGCTAGGAACGCTACTGCTCTAATAACTTAGCTTCTATGGATCAGGGGGACTTGAGGATATGGCTGACGCCCCCTGTGTGTGCCCCTGACACCTGTGAAAGCTTCCTGGCATTTGCTCCTCAGCGCAGCTTAGCTGTACTGTGTGCATCTCCCCCAACGCCTGGCTAAGTTCACCAGCACTGGCGCTACTCAGCTTGCATGTGTGAGGGGCCTGGAGGAAGGTCGGCTTGGGCGTGGCCCCTTGTGCTGTTCACCTTGCTTGGAGCTCCTCGAAACACGTCTGCTTCTGTCCAACGTCTGAGCACAAGCCCCATGCTTCTGCTTGCACACACATGCGCACATGTGCACCATCCAACGTGGCCAGGTTTATGTAGTTCTTGGCCCGGTGTCTGCTGGGAAAGGTAGTCTGGAGGCTCATTTTCCTGCAGAAAGGGCATAAAAGCTTATAATAAGGCTGTGTGTGTGTGTCTTCATGCTGGTTGTCACTGGGCCATGTCTGAGACCTACATCCGACCTCCTCCCACACAACCCCAGGTTCTGTACCCTGAAAGGTAGAGCTGGAACTTGAGTCAAAAATAACCAAGGAGGCTGGCACAACAGGATGGTTGAGCTGATAGCGTCAACAAAGAAAGGCAGAGACAGCAGAAGTCTTGATAGGCACAGAGAATGTGAGATAGCCGGAAACAGCTGACAGCAAGTTAAGAGCCACAACGGTTGAATATCATTGGCAAAAGCCAACAGCCAACATAAAGGCATGGATGTAATAGATGAAAGACAGGAGGAGCAACAGAAAGATGCTGTTGAACAGAATTGTACAGAGGCAAACCGAGGCAGTGTAAGAGTATGTGGAAATACCAGCCAGAGAGACAGGCGGACAGATCTGCAACAAGGACACTAGCAGGAAGAAGAACAGGGACTAAAGGCACCAGAGTGTGAAAAACAAGTAAAAGAGCACTAGTCAAGTAGAAAGACTGCGCCCTCAGGCAGGGACAAAGTCCAAGAGGGAAGAAAGACACAATGTGCCATCCAAACGGAATGGAGCATAGTAGTAGTATAGGCGGACATCTCAGGTGAGGACTGGACCATGGCTTGTGCCTCTTGGGTCGCATTCCTAATGCATCCTCCTTTGCCACAATCCCCAGGGGCTGAACTCAACATGTACCAACTTGACATTCTCAACATCCGGCCCCCTCCCACCATCAGTGTAACTTTGACAGCCAAAGGGTGCAGGCTATTGTCTACAGCATGAAGTGCATCAAGCACATATACAGGCAAGAAAAGAACATACTTCACAATCAACATCAATAAATGGACATTTCAATAATGTACTCACCAAAATTTATTGCAGACATGCCGTGGAGAAAACATCCATAATCCCCACTAGGGGTGTTAACCCAAGTAGTACAGCAGCAGACAGGCCACAGATCTGACGAAAGTCCAATGCCCTTGTGTAATAGGTTGTAACACCGAACCATCCTTGCGAGCCCATGGATAGGGGAAGCAGGAGTGGCATATGTGAGTCAGAACCCCAAGCCGCAAACACATACACAAGACAAGCTTGAATGGCCCAGCTGGAACAGACAGTGGATGCTTTCAAAAGCCACAAAGCACCACACTGTCACATGAATGCACAATAGATAAACAATTTTAAACTATATTAACCAATTAAACAAACTATAAAAAATAAAAAAATGGCCATATACGATCCGGGGGGAGCCACCCAGGAGGGGGGAGGTACAGGGTGCACCTCAACACCCACATGCGATGATGTTGAGATTAAAAAAAAAAACTCCATGGGCTCAACGCCTGCACGGCCCGACCTGTGTGGGAGATAAGTCGTCGTCCCCCTCACCCTCTGACTCAAAAGGTGGACGTGGCACAGTACCCTGACCACACATATGCACAGCTAGCCCCTCGCCGGCAGCAAGTCTGCAGGACTGGTGAACCTGGTTCTGTGCAGCAATGAAATGTAGGTCAGCATGCAGAACCTCACGTGATACACGTGCTTCCTCTTGCAAGGTAGCACATGTCACACAGAGTTCTTCCTGCATGGCCTCACATGGCATCTGGAGCACCTCCCGACATGCACGTAGCTGAGTTCTTCCTGCATGGCCTCACATGGCATCTGGAGCACCTCCCGACATGCACGTAGCTCAGCCGAGATGGTATTCTCAAGCTGCTCCAACCTCTCCTCTGTCCGCTGCCTCTGGGATATCAAGAGCACACCTAGAGTAGATCTGAGGGATTGATGGTCATCCTTCAGGGCCTCCCTGTGTGCCTCTGCATAAGCAACAAGTGCTTGATGCAGAGACACCATTTCAGCCCGGCGTGCCCTGTCTGAGGCCGCCATGCCCAGCCTGAGTGAGCGGGCCGTGGACTGTATGCCCGCTGCTGGAGCTCCACCCGCCTGGCAGGGGGGAGCACAGATTGGGCCACACGTTCCATGCTCTGACCGATCTTATCAATTGCTGCCCCCTGTTGTTCTGAATTGGTAGACATGGATTGCTCCCACTCAGTATACCCCGGTGGCGCAGGGCCACCGCGTTGCCGGGCTTGACACTCGCATGGCTGAAGTAGCCGCGGTCCTCGCTGGGTTGGCACAGCCCACAGCTGCAGGACTACATCCCTCCGTTGATGTGAAGCCCCAGGCACATCATCAACTTGTGTGGAGTGTGACCGTGTGTCCCTATCCACCCCAGGCGGAGGTTCCAACACCGTCAGGTATCACGGGCAGAAGATAATCCGCATCAGAATCACTCACCGTCGACGAATGGCCATGACGCGTATCTAACTCAACATTGTCATCTGAGTGATCATCCGGGCTAGACTCATTGCCAGCCCTAGACACGATGGTCTGGAGCACAAGTGGGTTCTCGTGGCCTACCACCCCACGACCCCCCCTTGTGCCGGGTTGCTGATGTGATAGCAACCTGGTTTCTGGAATACCATCACCATCCTCTGGCTCCATTGCGTTATCATCTGCAATGTGGAAAAAACAAACATGAGTACACATGTCAGAAGCACATAACCCGCACACACATAGACATCACATCGACAGCTAACACATGAAGCAGACATGTCACACACAAATGAAAATCCGGCATGCATCCAGTGGCATTGATATGCAAACACATCCCAAAAGCAGAAATGGATGTGTCTAAATAGCAAAGCCTACACATGTACAGAATGCAGTATATCACCTCTATCACACACCACCTCTGTCAGGCACATGTCACAGGCAGAAAAGACAGATGGCAACAAAGAGATGGCACATACCATAAGCATGTCTGAACTGCAAAATGGCCACAGCTGCAAGTGAATCCAAACACACAATGACACACGTAATATGCATGTACACATGCATCACTAAACCATCGTCACCAATATAGCTTCATCCATCTGCAGCTCGGCCCGTACCGGGCCTCATGGGCCATGTAGACATAGTGAATTTCACGAGCAAAGCGAGGGCCTGCAACTAGGCATGAGGGACCATAACGCACAGTACGGTCCGTGCTGCCGTCCATGAAGCCTCCAGGACAACCCTCAGGGCCTGATTGAGCACATTGTGCATTGATTGTTCCCTAAACCATTATTCAGTGTGTCAAATTATCACGGACAGGCCGCAGCAGATTAGCTAAGTGGGCCTGGGTATACACATACTGCACCACAGTGCAACTTCAAGATTGTGCCAGTAGAACACAACGGGCGCAATGCTGAAATATCAGCAGCATTAACGTTAATCAACTACATTTTAGTCAATCAACCAAAAAGCTGGAGAGAGCACATGTGTAAATGAACACCTTCACACACACATGAGTGAGTAGCTGCAATGTTGCACTACACAACGTTGAAGCTGCTTGCATATGTACATGTGAAAGTGTTCAAGAACACCCATGTCCATATACACCCGTATGGTGATTATGAACAGCAACCTATACAGCAAAGCAAGCAGCTACAACGCTGCTTGCTTTGATGTATGTGAAAGTGTACACATACACACGTGAAGGCAGCTCCAAAGTCATTACAACCCAATTGGCAGGCTACAATCAATCAGCGGCCTATAGCAGTTGTTATAGGCCGCAGATTGAACAATCAACTTTGCTAAACACCCAGTAGGGTCTTCCAATACTAAGTACATGTGTCACAGGATGCACCTGTGCCCGTGGCTTTCATGGCAGTGAAGGGATGACAATCTGACCATACATGCCAGGTCACTTTGACATTGCAGCAGTGAGTAGGCATGTAGATTGGTGTAACATGGGTTGGTGCAGTGCAGAACATGTGTACGTTACGACTATCTACATGAACAAGTACATTATGATGTCAATCAATAAACATGTAAGGGCAAGTTCAGGCATCACGTGCAATGTGCAGGCAATGGGTTGCATGGCTACAGGCAACCCCCCTCCCTTAGTGAAAATGCGGGGAGGCATTGCATGGCAGCAAAAGATTGACCAGAGAACTGTGTATTGGCAGACAGTGTTGACTAGCGTCAATTGCATCATCTGAGTCAACTGACAACACAGCAGATGAGAATGGGACAGTAAGCGGGACACTTGATGAACCCTCAGTAGTACACCCATTGTACACCCATTTGTGCAGAAGGCACTACACCAGTCGAACAGAGTCAGGGGGCCTGAAACTGGGGGAGGCCTGTGCCCCACACAGACTATGACACCCTAAACATGTGCGTGATGCAGGACTGAGCCAGAGTGGGCATAGAATGGATGATCTGATACAATTAAATGTATGTCATCCTGGAAACGTACTACAATGTTCATCCTGCCAAGGACACATAGGGGCATGCATGGTATGCACATGGAGCATGAATGGGCACTCATGTCCTTGCGTAGCATCTGCCATCTGCACAGTCCGAGTGAGACTCCCCGCATCAAGGACAAAGGATTTACCCCACTGTATCTGTCTGGCAGGTTGGCAGGGGGAAATGTGCATGTACACAGGAGCGTTGAACAGGTCATTGCAGTAGTCCAACGTGATACCCACCAGTGCCATGGTGAAATTGAGGTGCAGGGGGGTGGAGGGGCAAGGGAGCATGCCTACGTGGAGTACCCGCATGCAGGCAGAACACACATGCATGTCAGTCATGCGATGACATAGTCCCAGTGCTTAGTGGGAAGACACCCCAGGCTACATGCAGAAGGGCCAGTGAGCTGGAACATGGACTGGAGGGGCAGCTGGGTGACTAGCATGTGAGTAGGGTGCAAGTGTAGTGATGAGGACAGTCCCCGTCTGCTCTACATGTCCAACATGCTGCACAGCAGGCATGCATCAGTGAAGCATTGCATGACTCGCACATGAGAACCATGTACACATATCGTGTAGTGGCTGTCAAGCACAACACATCACACAAGCAAACCACACATGGTCTGGACAAACGTGCGACAACACTCACTGCACGGGGCATCAAAGTCCAGCATCTCTCCCACTCCTTCGTACAATTCTGCCGGTATGAACTCCGCAGCGATCAACTCATGTGAAGTGAGATCTTCCTCCTCATGTGGTGACCCGCAGCCAGTCACCTGAGTCATGGCATAATTGAAGGCACGCTTCAGTTTATCACAGCATCGGAGGTCATCCCAATGCTTTTTGCACTCCTGAGCTGTGCGCACCTCATGTCCGAATGCACTGACACCCTCCGCAACATGCTTCCAGTGGGACAAAACTGGGCAGCCGTAGTGTGACAGTTCGGGCCCACTAGCATATCACGATCGTGTCCCGACACATAGTCCACAAGGAGGTCCAGTTCCTGCTTGCAAAAAGGCTTCTTCTTTGACATGTCAGAGGCCAAAGCCGTGTGTGGAGTTCCAACCTCTTGTGCAGATGCAACCTTCCTCCTCTTGGGCAGTGATGCGGACCCTGACTGGCAAATGCCGCCCTGATCAGTAGGAGCAGTGGCGCTGGTGGATTGAACCGAGGGAGTGGCAGGTGGAACAAGGACGGAAGCCCTGACTTGCGTCAGTGGATGCTGGGTGCCCTTGACTGGACCCTGTGCAGCAGCATCTGCTGTACCAAGGTCATTGACCGGGACTGTCCTCGATGGTAGACTCAGAGCCGGGGTGGTGTCGGCTGCATCTACCCATGCCCTTGCCAACACCAGGCTGCTCGCGGCAGCAGATGACAATACTGCTCCTGGGACATGTGCCTTGGTCAGGGCAGCCCTGCGTGCACTTACCGTGTGCCTCCTGACCTCCTGGAAATCATCCTGGGACTCTTCAGGTGCCAATGCAGCATGCGCTGGCCGACCCTGAGCCTGGGTGGTGGTGTACACAGCTGCACCTGCAGCTACCACTACCCTTGGGCCCGTGGCAGGCGATGAAACAGACTGCCGGGTCACATGGGTGCCAGTGCCAGATGCAAGAGCTGCATCTCCCTGAACCACACGGGGTGGTGGCATGACTGTACCAACACGTGGCACAACATCGTGCCGAAGTGGCGCACCCTTGCCTCTTCCCCCTCTGCAGCCACCCTGGACACCCTAGAGAACCCCTACTCCCTGGTCACCCCAGCCACATCCCTGACCACACCCACCACATGGAGTACACCCAGCTGAGGTGCCCCTCACCTTTCGTGGCCTCCCAACCATGGCACAGATGTAGTAGTTCCGGCACAGATGTAGTAGTGCCAATGGGAGGTGTACACAACAATTGTCCTGGGCAATTGGGGTGAAAGGGGTGGATACAAGATGTTAACAGCACCCCTGTGCACCTGCAATGCTGTATGTGACCCCGGTGATAAAGTGACGGGTCACGCATCGCTTAAGCACACCAAAACTGCAGTAAAACCGTGCACACATCCCCCGGTAGCCGATGTGTGTGGAATTAACCTCCCGCAGTAAGCAGTGGCACCCAGGGAAACAAAAAACACGTATGCGTGGGACATTCAGGCTACTATGACATCAAAAAAGGGTACGCGATACACAGGGGGACCCGCAGTGGGGAAAATAGCATGCGCGACTCACCGTCTGACTAGCGTGGTAATGAAAAACATGCGTAGCCAATACCCCCGCCAAAAGAAGTGATAGGTCCTTGATCAGCTGTGAAGTTGTGATGGCGCGTGAAACAACTAGAAGTAGGAACACATGCGTCGGTCTCCACGAAAGGCACGTACAGTGAACAGCCCGGACCCGCTGACCTTTAACCTGTGCCGAGGGAAACGCCTGTGCACATCACGTCACTTACCCGCTTAGGCCCTTTCCTCGAACTACACGCATTAACACGCGGACGTGCTGTTTTTTCACATGCTGAATCACTATGCACCCATGATGAGGGAAACGCCCGCGCATGTTATGTCACATACGCGCTTACGCACTAAGGGCCTTTCCTCGAATTACACGTTGACGTGCTGTTTTTTCACGTGCCAAATCACTCCGTATCAAGCTGGCCACACAACAACACATGGAAGACCACACTCCTGCCCAGAAGGTCATTTTCCTGCCCCCCAAAGCACCGAGCAGAATCCCACCTGCCATCTGCTGCTGCCTGCCTGCCTGCTGGCCACTTGCCCTGCCATTTGGTGCCTGCACGTCAGCCATCTGCAGGGGTCCAGTTGCTGTGACCACCCCTGCTGGAACAGAATACTCCCGACCTGAAGTCATCGCTCCACAGCCCATCACCAGGACCCAGTTGCCCACCCACACCTGCCTCGGGGGTTGCCATGTCGGCTGAAACACCATCAGACACCACTGGAAATCCCCAGCCAGAGAGGCAGAGGGCTGCCAGCTTCTCAGCAGGAGAGGGTGACATCCTGGTGGAGCAAGTCCTGGTGCATTATGAGGCCCCGTACGGAAGAAGAAATGCCAACAAGGATGGACAGGAGAGGATCTGGCTGGATATTGTGGTTGCCATTAACGCGGAGGGGGTGGCAACCCGTGACATACAACACGTCTGTAAGCGCTGGGAGGACTTCAGGTCTAGGAACTTCTGGAAGGCCCGGCGCCTCTTGGAAGCAGCGGATGCAGTGAGGCGCCGGGTCCACCTTACCACCAATGACATGAGGGTCCTGGAACGCATTAACCCAACGCTTCACCGCCAGGTCCTCGAGAGGAAGACCGGTCCGGAGTTGAGCGCTAAGTGTCAATGCGTACTGATTAGACGCAGTGCATGTTGAGGTGTGCCAGGAGTGTGCAGCTTGGAGATATGTCTGAAAACGTCCATGTATGGATGTGTATGTGCAGGGATATGACTGCGCTGCATGTGAGTCCTGTCATGTGTGATGCACATCAATGGTGTATGTGTTCCAAAGCATGATGCACAACTGCATGTGGAGAGGCACACATGTTAGTATTTCTGGGTATGTACTATGGCATGGTTGGGGTGTGACACATGGATGCTGGTTCCACCTTCATGTATGTGCACAGCATACATGTGCATGTGTGTGTTTCACATGTGGGCGACAGTGATACACCATGGATGCATGTGACACAGACATGTAGGAACCCGATTGGCAGATGTGACATAGTTGCCGATGATTGCATTCTGACAGGTGGTGGAGATGTACAGATGCATGTTTGTCTGTTGGCGTGTGTGCATGTGTTCGGCAATCCCCATGTTGCTTGTGACGTCATGCCAAGCTTCGGATGTTCATGCTCGTGTGTATATGAATGCTGCTGCCTGTTGCACGATTCCTGTCCTTTTGTGCATGTGTGTGGGCTCAAATGATATGAGTGTTGGGGAGTGTGATGCCATCTGTGACGTTTGACACTGCCACTAATGTGTAACTGTCATGTGTGTATCTGACCACTGTACAGTGCCCTGATGCCTGTGTTCTGTCCCTCCCTGTCTGCAGCGTCAACTGATGAAGAGTGCGGAGATGGTGCTGTGGAGCACAGAGGCAGGGATCCCATCGCCAGCTGGAGACGCAAGGCCCAGCTCTCCTCCCACATTGTCATATCTTCTGGGAGTGAGGAGTCTGGTGCCACGTCCATGGCCACAGCTGCCGAGAGAAGGTCCAAGAGGCGGAGGTTGGAGGTGGAATCCTCGGCAGCAGTAGGGGCAGCTGTGCCCCCACAGGGGCCTATGGAGGAAGATGGCACAGAGTCATCCAGGTTGGTGGGGGGTTTGGTTGAGGAGGAGGCCGTGGAAGGCCCACGCACGGGGCTTTGAGGGGAGATTCCACTGGTTCTAGTGGTGCAGTCCAGGGGCAGGGACAGGAGGCAGCACAGGCCGCCGTGGAGGTGCCTGTGTGTAATCCTGTCCCCGATCCTGTGACTGCATCATCCCGCACCAGCAGGGATGCCTTCGTCCAGACCCGTTTTCAGGGAGGGGATGCGCGAACAACAACTGGCCTTCCTCTCCCTGCGCACGTGGCAATCTGTGACTGGATTGAGCCTGGCCTAACTGCGGTGGCGATGCATCAACGTGGTATTCGGGATGACATGCAGAGTTCTCGTGTGGACAATGCACGTCATTTCGAATATCTCATTGACCGCGTCAGCCTACTAGGGTAGGTTACCGGCGCTGGGCTCCTCCGTGTGCTGGATCTTCTAGTGTCCCCTTCCTCAACTGAACCCCTTATGCGTCAGTCGTCCTCCGTGCCATCTTCCTGCCCAAGTATCACCTGGGCACCCTGCGGAGCTGCCCCTAACCCAGCGGCCAGGCTGGTGGAGGACACATCCCTGCCACAGTCGGGAGTCAGAGGTCCAGCAGGGGTGGCCACCCCACCAATTGGACCCCAGCAAGAGGAGGACGTGCAGGCATCGACAAGCAGGGCACATGCACGGCAGCAGCAGGCTCATGGTGGGAGCGATGATGGCTTGGGGCCAATAACATCACAGAGGCAGGCATCGACCGGAGGGCAGGAGGACCCTGGATTGGGAGTGTCTTCCGCGTGGCAGCGGTTAGGCCAGCAAATAGATGTGGAGCGGCGGCGGGCGGAGGAGGCACAGCTCACTATGGTCAGGGCATAGAACTCCATGCGCAGGGCATTGAGGCGGGCTGAGTGCCTCGAGGCAACTCGCAGAGAGTTGGAGGAGGCCATGGTTGCATCCCTGTGAGATCTCGAGGCCAGGGAAGAGGCCCGCCTCTGGAACATCGACGTGGATTTCAATGATGCACTGGCCCGGAACATCAACAAGTGAGCCGTTGGACTTGCCCGCCGCCTTTGTACATAGTTCTTTAGGGTTAGGTTTCCTTTCTTTCTTCTTTTTCTTTGGAGTTCATGGACTTTGCTCCACTTCATGTATATAGTTTTTTATTCATAGGACTTTTTTGTAGGTTTCATTTGGTTTGGGGATCATGGACCCTTTCGACTTGGATTGTATATATATATATATGTATATATATATATATCATTGGTTTTGTGCATGTCTCAATGTACATTGCCTCAGTCATGTGTTGCCACTGTATGGCTCTGTTGTTCATTTATGAATGCGCATGGTGCTTCTTTTAAGACTGTCATGGCATGGGTAATTTGGGAGTGGGTGCAGTGGATGGTTGCATGCTTGTACTGGGGGGCAAGGGGGATTTGGGTTGTCATTAGGGCCATGGGTCTGTTTTGTTAGGACATGTTGTTTGGTGGGCCATGTGTAGGGGCCTGCTGGCAGGTGCCCGTCAATGGGGGTTGTTTGGCGGGTGGGGGGACATGAGTCGGGGCCTGCTGGCAGGTGCCCCTCAATGGGAGGTTGGGGGGACATGAGTCGGGGCCTGATGCCCAGGGGTAATGGGCTGCCTGCGGGCCATGGACTGGGGTGATGGGCTGCCTGCGGGCCATGGGGAGGGGGGGCACACCCGGGAGGGCACACACTGCCAAATCGCATGGAAAGTCCACATGCAGCCCCGGAATACACGTACCCCGCTCATGCTAGCGAAAAAACGCATGTAAAACTCCCTGCGCACCCCTCGGAATATGCGTACCCCACTTGTGCTACCGTAAACGTGTGTAAAACTCCCCGCGCACCCCTCGGAATAAGCATACCCCGATCGTGCTAGCAAAAACACGTGTGAATGTCCACCCGCAGCCCCCGAATACACGTATGCCAGCGAAATCATGTGTGAAAGTCCACACGCACCCCCGGAATACATGCAAGCAGCCCATCCACCCTCCCCATGGCCCGCAGGCAGCCCATCACCCCAGTCCATGGCCCACAGGCAGCCCATCACCCCTTGGCATGCCCCGCAGGCAGCCCATCACCCCAGTCCATGGCCCACAGGCAGCCCATCACCCCATACCATGGCCCACAGGCAGCCCATCACCCCTGGTCATGCTCACAGGCATCCATCACCCCAGTCCATGACCCGCAGGCAGCCCATCACCCCAGTCCATGGCCCACAGACAGACCATCACCCCTGGCCATTCCCACAGGCAGTCCATCACCCCAGTCCATCACCCGCAGGCAGCCCATCACCCCAGTCCATGGCCCACAGGCAGACCATCACTCCAGTCTATGGGCCGCAGGCAGCCCATCACCCCTGACCATGTCCCGCAGGCAGCCCATCACCCAAGTCCATGGCCCGCAGGCAGCCCATCACCCCAGTCCATGGTCCACAGGCAGCCCATCACCCATGGGCATGCCCCGCAGGCAGCCCATCACCCCAGTCCATGTCCTGCAGGCAGTCCATCAACCCAGTCCATGGCCCGCAGGTAGCCCATCACCCATACCATGGCCCGCAGGCTGTCCATCACCCCAGTCCATGGCCTGCAGGCAGCCCATCACCCCTGGGCATGCCCCGCAGGCAGCCCATCACCCCAGTCCATGGCCCGCAGGCAGCCCATCACCCCAGTCCATGGCCCACAGGCAGCCTATCACCCCTTGGCATGCCCCGCAGGCAGCCCATCACCCCAGTCCATGGCACACAGGCAACCCATCACCCCATACCATGGCCCGCAGGCAGCCCATCACCCCTGAGCATGCCCCACAGGCAGTCCATTACCCCAGTCCATGACCCGCAGGCAGCCCATCACCCCAGTCCATGGCCCACAGGCAGACCATCACTCCAGTCCATGGCCCGCAGGCAGCCCACCACCCCAGTCCATGACCCGCAGGCAGCCCATCACCCCAGTCCATGGCCCACAGGCAGACCATCACTCCAGTCCTTGGGCCGCAGGCAGCCCATCACCCCAGACCATGTCCCGCAGGCAGCCCATCACCCAAGTCCATGGCCCGCAGGCAGCCCATCACCCCAGTCCATGGTCCACAGGCAGCCCATCACCCATGGGCATGCCCCGCAGGCAGCCCATCACCCCAGTCCATGTCCTGCAGGCAGTCCATCAACCCAGTCCATGGCCCGCAGGTAGCCCATCACCCATACCATGGCCCGCAGGCTGTCCATCACCCCAGTCCATGGCCTGCAGGCAGCCCATCACCCCAGTCCATGGCCCGCAGGCAGCCCATCACCCCAGTCCATGGCCCACAGGCAGCCTATCACCCCTTGGCATGCCCCGCAGGCAGCCCATCACCCCAGTCCATGGCACACAGGCAACCCATCACCCCATACCATGGCCCGCAGGCAGCCGATCACCCCTGGGCATGCCCCACAGGTAGTCCATCACCCCAGTCCATGACCCGCAGGCAGCCCATCACCCCAGTCCATGGCCCACAGGCAGACCATCACTCCAGTCCATGGCCCGCAGGCAGCCCACCACCCCAGACCATGTCCCACACAGCAGCCCATCACCCCAGTCCATGGCCTGCAGGCAGCCCATCACCCCAGTCCATGGCCCACAGGCAGCCCATCACCCATGGGCATGCCCCGCAGGCAGCCAACACCCCGGTCCATGGCCCACAGACAGCCCATCACCCCAGTCCATGGCCCACAGGCAGCCCATCACCCCTGGGCATGCCCCGCAGGCAGCCCATCACCCCAGTCCATGGCCCGTAGGCAGCCTATCAACCCAGTACATGGCCCGCAGGCAGGCCACACCACAGGGTGGACTTTTTCCACACCTTTTACCTGATGCAGTGGGGTACGTGTGTTTCCGAGAGGTGCATGGGGAGTTTTACACGTGTTTTCGCTACCGCGAGTGGGGTATGCATATTCCACGGGTGTGGGTGAACTTTAACACGCGATTTCGCTGGCGCGAGCGGAGTACCTGTATTCCGGGGGTGTGCGTGGACTTTCACACACAATTTGGCTAGCACGAGCAGGGTACGCATATTCTGAGGGGTGCGTGCTGAGTTTTACATGCATTTTTGCTAGAGCGAGCGGGCTACGCGTATTCCAATGGGTGCACAGGGAGTTTTACATGCGCTTTCACTAGCGCAAGCGGGGTATGCGTATTCCGAGGGGTGCGTGGGGAGTTTTACATGCATTTTTTATGAATTAGCCCCTTGATGACCCCCAACATTTTTTATGTACATTTGATGACACCCCAAACATTTTTAGATAAATCTCCATATATAAAAGTCAAAATGTGTTTGCGACGGGATTTGTGGCAAAGCGTTGTTCCTTATACAATTCCACACCGTTTCACCAATCTGCACCACATGTTTCATAGTTGCCTGTAAGGTCCCTCCAGACATTACTGGTTGCATGACATTTGCAAACCTCAACCCTTTCCCTGGATTTCAGCAAAATTCAACATTTGTTTGTGCAAAAGCGTTACAGGATGTCTTTATTGCAAGCACTGATCAGTGTCCTAAGACCAAAATATCCAATCATTGTAGATCGACAATTCCTTTACATGTGTGACCCGGTACTGGGTATGTTGGAATGGGACAGCTTTACAATGCCTGTGCCATCATGCAGGATGGCAGATTGTTTGGGCTTCAAATAACTCTTCAAGAGCATTCAACAACCTCAGGTGAGACTGGATCTGAAGCATGAGTTGGGGTGTGCAGATACAAAAGCTGTTTTAACTGACCACTTTCACAAGTGAACATGTTGTTGAAATAAGGGCAAGGTCTAAAGGGGCATGCTTAAGCTGTCAAAGAAATAAGCATGCTCCTAGCAGTAGGACAGGGAGTGTTACGCTGGCACACAGCATTTCTATGGCCTGTTCCAGCGCTGATGCTCCTGGTCATCAGGCTATAGCAACAGCAAACAACTACAATAGCTGGGTGGCACACAGGCGTGATCAACAGAGCGATGATACAGCCCAAGCTGTGGTAATCAGTGATGATGCTGTGATATCATGTAACACCCTCATTGCTAAAACGCAGTTGATGCTGTTAACTAATGGGAAAAGTGTAACAGGTATTGTTGCGAATTAGAAAATAATATAGATAACCGTAAAGATCACCTTTTTGCAAATACTGTTGTCATTGCCCCAATTATCCTATCCAATAACACCACCAGACCCCAGGGTGATCAATTTCCACCACGTATTGGATCTATTTACGAGTATGAGCCTGATCCTCCTCTATGAAAAACATCAGCCTGTCAGAGGAGGACTATGGGCCTCATTCCGACCCTGGCGTTAACCAAGGCGCTATTAGCGCCTTGGTTGACGCTGTTATTTTTCCGACTCCGCCATGGTGAATGGCGGAATTACCGCCCCATTCCAAGGTTGGTGAGGGCGGTAATTCCCCATTCACCATGGGCCCTTCCCCATTCCCATTTTTGGCCCATAGGGCTCAATGGGAATGGGGAAGGCGCTAATTACGGCACCGTAAATTACGGTGCCGTAATTAGCTCCTAGGTCCCTTTGCGGGTTGTTTTTTTAACGCCTGCAAAAAGCAGGCGTTAAGTACCAACCCGCAAAGGGAACTCGGAATAGGGCGGTAAGGGTTTAACGGCACCGGTCTCGTTACCGGTGACCGTTAACCCTTACCGCCCTACTCGGAATGACGCCTATATATTTGTGGGGGCGTGTGATAGACCTGTTAATGAGGGTGTGCAGTTTGATTGTATAGATGCAGCACTGGGTGCTCTGAAGGCTGATGAGTTACAACCTTGTGTTAATATGTCCAGTCAGGAGGTTTTTTAAATAGCTTACAATCTCTTCCAAACAACCCCTGGAACATTTGTTGATGTCCCATGCACAAGCCCTAAACACACAAGCACACATTTTTTATCACAATGTTGAAGCTCAAAAGAACAGTGTCAATGATTAAGATTATGGGCCCGATTCATAGCAACTAGCGCAGAAAAGGCACAAGTACCGACCCGTGGTCAAAAGAAACAATTTGTGGCATGCATATTCATGAATTTTCTGAGGCATCACTAGCCGTGGCGCAAGGAACATCAAGCAGCGCCAGTAACGCCCCCATCACGCCCCCACGTGCAGTAAAAAGCACGTAAAATGCTGCGACCATACCCTGCAGGCAGCCCACACCACAAGGGATGCCCCCATCAACCATGACCACACCCAGCAGGCATCCCACACCACATGGGATCCCCCATCACCCATGACCACACCCTGCAGGCAGCCCTCACCACATGGGACCCCCCATCACTCGTGACCACACGCTGCAGGCAGCCCACACCACAAGGGACACCTCCATCACCTGCGATGCCACCCTGCAGGCAGCCCCCACCGTATGGGAGCCTCCCAGCCCCATCACCCACAACCATAATCTGCAGGCAGCCCACACCACAAGGGATGCCCCCATCACACTTGATCACACCCTGCAGGCAGCTGACACAACATGGGACCCCCCCATCACCGTGACCACACCCCACAGGCAGCCCACACCGCATGGGACCCTCCATCACCTGTGATGCCACCCCATAGGCAGCCCACACCACATGGGACCCCCTGACCCCTCAATACCCTTGATCACACCCTGCAGGCAGCCCACACCATATGGGACCCCCATCACCCGTGACCACATATTTCAGGCAGCCCACACCACATGGGACCCCCATCACCCATGACCACAGCTCTCAGGCAGCCCACACCACAGGGGACCCCCATCACCTGTGATGCCACCCCTCAGGCAGCCCACACCACATGGGAGCCCCCGAGCCCCATCACCCACAACCATAATCTGCAGGCAGCCCACAGCACAAGGGATGCCCCCATCAACCGTGACCACACCCTGCAGGCAGCCCAAACCACATGGGACCCCCATCACCTGTGACCACACCCCGCAGGCAGCCCACACCACATGGGACCCCATCACCTGTGATGCCGCCCCACAGGCAGCCCACACCACATGGGAGCCTCCGAGCCCCATCACCCACAACCATAATCTGCAGGCAGCCCACACCACAAGGGATGCCCCCATCAACCGTGACCACACCTTGCAGGCAGCCCACACCACAAGGGACACCCCCATCACCTGTGATGCCACCCTGCAGGCAAGCCCACACCACATGGGACCCCCCATCCCCCATCACCCTTGACCACAACCCACAGGCTGCCCATAGCACATGGCATCCTCCATCACCTGTGATGAGACCCCAAAGGCAGCCCACACCACATGTGATCCCCCCAGCCCCCATCACACGTGACTACACCCCACAGGCAGCCCACCCACATGGGACCCCCATCTCCCATGACCAAACCTTGCAGGCAGCCCACACCACAAGGGACGCCCCCATCACCTGTGATGCCACCCTGCAGGCAGCCCACACCACATGGGACCCCACAGCCCCATCACCCACAACCATAATCTGCAGGCAGCCCACACCACAAGGGATGCCCCCATCACACTTGATCACACCCTGCAGGCAGCTGACACAACATGGGACCCCCCATCACCGTGACCACACCCCACAGGCAGCCCACACCACATGGGACCCTCCATCACCTGTGATGCCACCCCATAGGCAGCTCACACCACATGGGACCCCCTGAGCCCTCAATACCCTTGATCACACCCTGCAGGCAGCCCACACCATATGGGACCCCCATCACCAGTGACCACATATTTCAGGCAGCCCACACCACATGGGACCCCCATCACCCATGACCATAGCTCGCAGGCAGCCCACACCACATGGGACCCCCATCACCTGTGATGCCACCCCTCAGGCAGCCCACACCACATGGGAGCCCCCGAGCCCCATCACCCACAACCATAATCTGCAGGCAGCCCACAGCACAAGGGATGCCCCCATCAACCGTGACCACACCCTGCAGGCAGCCCAAACCACATGGGACCCCCATCACATGTGACCACACCCCGCAGGCAGCCCACACCACATGGGACCCCATCACCTGTGATGCCGCCCCACAGGCAGCCCACACCACATGGGAGCCTCCGAGCCCCATCACCCACAACCATAATCTGCAGGCAGCCCACACCACAAGGGATGCCCACATCAACCGTGACCACACCTTGCAGGCAGCCCACACCACAAGGGACACCCCCATCACCTGTGATGCCACCCTGCAGGCAAGCCCACACCACATGGGACCCCCCATCCCCCATCACCCTTGACCACAACCCACAGGCTGCCCATAGCACATGGCATCCTCCATCACCTGTGATGCCACCCCAAAGGCAGCCCACACCACATGTGATCCCCCCAGCCCCCATCACACGTGACTACACCCCACAGGCAGCCCACCCACATGGGACCCCCATCTCCCATGACCAAACCTTGCAGGCAGCCCACACCACAAGGGACGCCCCCATCACCTGTGATGCCACCCTGCAGGCAGCCCACACCACATGGGACCCCACAGCCTCCATCTCCCGTGACCACCCTCTGCAGGTAGCCCACACCACATGGGACTCCACCATCACCCGTGACCACACCCCGCAGGCAGCCCACACCATATGGGACCCCCTACACCTGTGATGGCACCCCGCAGGCAGCCCACACCACATGGGACCCCCATCACCCATGACCACACCCGGCAGGCAGCCCACACCACATGTGACCCCCCATCACATGTGATGCCACCCTCAGGTAGCCCACACCACATGGGACCCCCAAAGCCCCCATCACCCATGACCACACGCTGCAAGCAGCCCAAATCACATGGGGCCCCCACATCACCCATGACCACAGCCCACAGGCAGCCCACACCACATGGGAACCACCATCCCCCCTGGCCACACCCTGCAGGCAGCCCACACCACATGGGACCCCCAAATCACCCGTGACCACACCCCACAGTCAGCCCACACCACATGGGATCCCCCATCACCCGTGACCACACCCTGCAGGCAGCACACACCAAAAGGGACACCCCATCACCTGTGATGCCACCCCACAGGCAGCCCACACCACAAGGGATGCCCCATCACCCATGACCACACACCACAGGCAGCCCACACCACATGGGACCCCATCACCTGTGACCCCACGCCGCAGGCAGCCCACACCACAAGGGACCCCCATCACCCGTGAACACACATTGCAGGAATCCCACACCACATGGGATCCCCATCACCTGTGATGCCACCCCACAGGCAGCCCACACCACATAGGACCCCCCCAGCCCCATCATTCATGACCATAACCTGCAGGCAGCCCACACCACAAGGGATTTCCCCATCCCCTGTGATGCCACCCTGCTGGCATCCCACACCACATGGGACCTCCCCAACCCCCATCACATCACCCTTGAACACACCCTGCAGACAGCTCACACATCATGGGAGCCCCCCATCACCCATGACAACACACCGCAGGCAGCCCATAGCACATTGGACCCTTCATCACCTGTGATGCCACCCCGAAGGCAGCCCACACCACATGGGATCCCCCCAGCCCCCATCACATGTGACTACATCCCGCAGGCAGCCCACACCACATGGGACCCCCCATCACCCATGACCACACCTTGCAGGCAGCTCACACCTCAAGGGATGCCCCATCACCTGTGATGCCACCCCGCAGGCAGCCCACACCACATGGGACTCCCATCACCCATGACCACACCCGACAGGCAGCTCCCACCACATGGGACCCCCCATCACCTGTGATGCCACCCTCAGGCAGACCACACCACATGGGACCCCCCCAGCCCCCATCACCCATGACCACACGCTTCAGGCAGCCCACATCACATGGGGCCCCCACATCACCCGTGACCGCAGGCTACAGGCAGCCCACACCACATGGGAACCGCCAACTACCATGTCCACACCCTGCAGGCAGCCCACACCACATGGGACCGCCCAATCACCCATGACCACACCCCACAGGCAGCCCACAGTACATGGGATCCTCCCATCACCTGTGACCACACCCTGCAGGCAGCCCACACCACAAGGGACGCCCCCATCACCTGTGATGCCACCCCACAGGCAGCCCTCACTACAAGGGATGCCCCATCACCCATGACCACACCCCGCAGGCAGCCCACACCACATTGGACTCCCATCACCTGTGGCCACACCCTGCAGGCAGCCCACACCACAAGGGACACCCCATTACCTGTGATGCCACCCCGCAGGCAGCCCACACCACATGGAATCCCCCATCACCTTTGACCACACCCCGTAGGAAGCCCACACCACATGGGACCCCCCCATCACCCATGACCACAGCCTGCAGTCAGCCCACACCACAAGGGATGCACCCATCACCTGTGACGCCACCCTGCCTGCAGGACCCTCCGACCGGACATCACCTGCATGCTTGATGTTGAAAGTGTGACACATGTTCACTCCAATGATGGCGTGTCGAGTACCTTGACTGCCGTGTAGTGACACCACCCAGAACCTCCTATGAAAAAAATACCCTGCAAACAGAAACAAATGCATACACCTGTGCCACATCCTTCAGCGTGGCAGCTGGACAAACACAATTCCTGTCTGCAACCATCTCCCAACATTCACATCCCACAGATGAATGGTAAAGTGAGGCCCTGCAGTCCATGTGACAAACTACTGCAAAGATTCCCCATGTTGAAATAGTCATACAGTGACAGAATCCCAAGCACCCTCAAAGTGTGTCACATGAACAGACACTGCCCAGGCGTGTCACGGCCAGAGCCACAATGAGCTGACATTACCAGAACAGATAACCTAGTAAACACATCACTGTTCCTTCCATGTGTGAAGGACATGACACGACATCTCTTCAAATGACATGTCAATCATAAAGCACATATACACAAGCGTAAGAAGCCG
This sequence comes from Ambystoma mexicanum, assembly GCF_040938575.1. Classification (NCBI taxonomy): domain Eukaryota; kingdom Metazoa; phylum Chordata; class Amphibia; order Caudata; family Ambystomatidae; genus Ambystoma; species Ambystoma mexicanum. The sequence continues at coordinate 684,309,319 of NC_090929.1, read as the reverse complement.
CAAAGGGTCCGGGGATGTGGAACACAGTGACGACAGAGACAACGAACTTGTTAGGGCAGATGACATTGAGATAGCGACAGTGCATGGGAAGTGGGGAAGGAGATAAGGGGTTCAGGTGAGGGGGCATTAAAGTAAATGTAAAGTACACCATAACAAATAGAACGATGTTGAAAATTAAGAAACTGCGGCCAGCATGTGCCAAGTCCAAGACTGAGCACAGACAGCAGGTGTGAAGTACAGGTAGGTGTCTGTTGTCATACATAAAACCAGTCCAAGTGTGGTGGATGCCAAGGAGGCAGTGCAGGTGTGCAAGTGGTGTGCAAGGGGGCCTTTGCCCAAGTTCAGAGACATCCACGTGGCCATTGGAGAATCCAACATGAGTTCAGCAGGTCAGAGGAGTACCAAAAGCACAAGCAAAGAGGAGTGACTCAAGTACTGAATTACTACATGGCAATCAGAAAGGGTGCTACACACCGAGACTGCTGCATTTGTTTGGAAAAAGGCACAAAGAGTAATGCCAAAAGTGACTGCCAGTGCAAGATGCCCAACCACAGTATAGCCAATGAAAACAGCACAAACACATACATGTGAAAGTCAAAGCATGCCATTTGCATCACACTGCATCAAGCAATTCCTGGCCAAATATCGTGAACATTTTTAACACTCCAATCATTACCCCAACCGCAACCCCCCAACACAGTGAGGACCAATACACAGTGATGGTGCACATGTGATAGCAAATGAAACTTCCCTGTGCATACCAAAACTCACCCTTCACACACATCCAGTGGTCATGCACATGTGTAACTGCAACACACAAATGGACATGACACATGCATGCAAGTAAGCACACACATGGCCAACAATGGTCCTTACTTGCGACACCAAACAGAGAAACAAATTAGTAAAAATTTGAAAGAAAAGTCAGAGAAGCCATTACTGTGAGTAATGAAATCAAAATATATTATACAGTTGTATTAATTTCATACAAACTGCCAAACATATATACAAAATATGTTCATTTTGAAACAAAGAAAATGTTCAAATGTCCAAACTAAAATTCCACATATGTACATAAAAAAGGAAAAGTCTCACAACACATCATGTCCACAAAAGTCACATACAAATATCATCCAAATGTAATAAAAAAATTATTTCCTGCAATTTAAAAAAAAATAAAAAATGAAAACACCACTAAACTATGTACAAAGAAACATAGAGCAAAGTCCAATTAGCACTCCAAATCATAAAGAAAACAAAAGGTAAATCACAAACAAACAACTATGTACAAAAAGTGGAGTGTAGTCCAAAAACTCCAAATCATAAAAAAGAATCAAATGGAACTTGTCACTAAATAACTGTATACAAGGGCAGTGGGCTAGTCCCCCTCCTCACCATGCTCTCTCAATATCTCTGCCAGGGCATCATCGAACACTGAGTCCAATTCCCCTAGGTGGGCCTGCGTTCTCACCTCGAGGGCTTGCAGGGACTCCAATATGCTGCTCTCCCACTCCCTGCAAGTCTCCTCGAGGACCTCATCCCGCCTCTCTACCCGACGCAGTGAAATCTCTGCCCTGGCCATGGTGAGTCGTGCCTCCCATGCCTGCTGCCGCTCTGCCCTGATCTGCTGCCTGAAAGCCTCCAACACGGAAGACATCCTTTGTGTATGGTCCATGTTTGCCTCCTGTCTGATGGCCGATACCTGCCTCCCTGATTTGGTATGCCCCGAATAATGTAGCCTCCTACTCAGAGCCTGCTGCTACCGAATAGCCCGGTGCCTGCTCCTTAAGGACAGCCTCCGGGATGATGACAGCCTGCAGGGCTTTCTTGCATGTGCCCTACTCCTTCGTGCCTGCTCTCCTTCTATTGCCACAGCTCTTGTCACCGGCTGGTTCTGTGTGGTGATCACCTCGGCTGATCCCACCTTGACTCCCGACTCTGGCTTGTATGTGATCTCCACCAGACTGGCCGCCGGGATTGGGACAGGTTCACAGCGGGCCCTGGTGGTATCTGGGCTGGAAGGGGGCAGGGAGGATGACTGGCGCACAGAGGAGGAAGACGAGCAGGGGGTCGCAGAAGTGGCCAGCCCACGCACCCAATTCAAGACCAGGAAATGTGCTAGTGAGTTCATGAGACGCACAACCTCATTGTGATGATGTGCAAGCCCCTGATTGGAAGACTGCACATCATCATGAATGGTGCTTGTTCGCCTCATGATATCGGCTAGCAACGGTTCCACCGTGTCCCGAATGGCGACATCCACAGGTATTGGTGTTTCCGTTTGTGTGGAAACATCTGCCACCTGCGGATGGGTCCGGCCGGGGGCATGCCCGCAGGTGCATACTGGCACAGTCGCAGTCCCAAAGGGCAGGATTAGACACAGGCCTCTCCACTGTGACCTGAACTGCCTCCTGCCCTGGAGTCTGGACTGCACCAGTCACACTCACCTCATCACCCCTGCCGGGCCCCATGGACTGGGCTGATGCGGCCTCTTCCTCCTCCCCCACCAACCTGCATGCCTCCCCACCGTCGTCTGCATCAGATTGCCCTGTCTGACCTCACCTGTCCCTCCCACTGCTGAGGAGTCAACGACCACCTTCGCCCTCTTGGACCTCCCCTCAGCAGCTGCAGCTGTTGGCTCAGACGCGGCACCAGTCTCCTCACTCCCCGAAGATGACATTTTCTGGGACCGCGACTGGTCCTTGTGTCTGTGTATGGTGGAGGCATAACCGCTGCCTTGCTCCACAGCACCTTCTCTTCCCTCTTCTTCCAAGGTCGCTGTGGGTAGGGAGACATAGAAATAAATACATCAGGGTACTGCGCATTTGTGTGCATGGCACAAAACATATGCTCATGAATAGCACTGGCAAAGGTCACAAACATCATCACCCTCCACAACACACTGGTATGTGCAATTAACACACAAGCACATACATGACTGTACTACAAACCAGTCAATCACATCCATGGACAAGTGACTGTCAGCACCTAAAAATGTTCATGCCCCTCAAATGCATAATGGGACATACACATGTCATTCACACACATCACCTGACAGTCCTGAGGCAGGGCATGGAGCCATCACATCAGTGTCCGCTCAATGTCAATTTGCCAGCAAGAGTCAAGCGCACACATTCAAATGCTTTAGTAACATCCATTGAGGAGTGTTGGCCAGTCACACACTCACTTCTCATCCACATGCACATGTACACTATGCATGTCCATGATGTTGCCGACAGCACCCATGTGTCACACCTCTCACACGGCCACGTCCATACACATGTATGCAACCATGTGCACGTCGTTATATGCTGCAGCGCATCACACATTCAACTGGAACACCGTTGATGTCACACATGCTTGAATGGACACACATGCAGCACTGTATGGGACATGCACACAGACATCCGTACAAGAGGCATGCCTGATATAAGGTCAAGGTGCACACTCCAACCATACATCAACATGCACATGCATGTGGAGGACAACAACACATGGACACTTAACAGTCGACTACAATGGAGCTGCAATTCCATGACCTGGCCGTGCAGTGCTGGGTAGAACCTCTCCAGGACCTGCATGCTGTCGGTGGTCAAATGGTCCTGGCTCCCCCTTTAGTTCTCACCAGCCTTGAGGAAACACCGGGCCTTGTTGTGGGTCCTGGCTTTGTAGTCCTCCCAGCGCATGTGGACATGGTGGTAGTTGCGGGGTGCCACCACCTCTGTGTTGATTGCACCCACGATGTCCACCCAGATCTTACTCTGTCCTTCCTTGCCAACTTGCGCTGGTCCGTGGAAGAGGGCATCATAATGCTGCAGCACTTGCTCCAACAGGATGTCAACTTCCCTGGCTGAGAAGCTCTGCCTCACTGCCGGGAGGTTGTCACTTGCCCTCCGATGATGTTGGTTCAGACATGGCAACACCCGAGGCAGGTGTCGGTGGGCAAGTTGGTCCTGCAGCTGGGCTGTGGAGCAGTGGTCTGGCATGTCAGGAGTCTTCTGGATCATCAGTGGTGGTCACAGGTCTAACGATAGGAGCACTGGCAATGGCTTTACAGCAGGCACCAAAATTGCAGGGCACATGGGCAGCAGGCACACACAGTGTTCAGGCAGCAGCAGATGACTCGTAGGAGGCTGCTCGGGGCACTTGGAGGCAGGTAAATTGGCTGAGGCAGGAGCATGGGTCTTCCATGTTACTCGGGTGGGCAGTCAGAAACAGAGTGACTCAGCATGTGCAGAAAGCACGTATCAGCATAAAATCAGAGGAAAGGGCCTAAACGCGTAAATTATGTGACATGTGCTGAACGTTGGGTGTGTTGTTCAGGATCGGGATAAAGTAGTGCGTAGGAGAGCATTACACGCTTGCGTGAGTTATAGCGGAACCGACTTGTGGACTTTGTTTCAAACGTGATCTCTTCACTACTACGACCATGCAAGCCTCTTGTTTTGGTGGTGGATTACCTCCGCGCACATGCGCATGTACTTTTGAGGCTGACAGTGAGCTGCGTACGCATTTTGCATTCTCTGGGTGCCCCTGTGTGTCGCATAATCCCTTATTTAACATCACAGTGGCTTACGTGTCCTTGGCATACTTATTTTTTGTGTTGCTGGGTGCCACAGTGTGCTGCGTTACATTTTTTCCTTTACACGTGGGTTACTGAGGGGTCACCTACATGTGTTTTTCTTTTTTGGGGTGCCCGTGCGTTACGCAACCTGTTTATTTTTCCCCAGGGGTTACATTGAGTCTTGCTGGGGCACACTGGTACGTTTGACATCACGTACACTGCCACCTCACTCAAATTGCCCAGGACAATTGATAGCTGCACCTCCCATTGCACTAATCCATCAGTGGCATGACTGGGAGGGCAACAAGTAGGAAGGGAGGCGAAGGTGGATGAGGTGGCGGAGGTGGTGTAGGTGGCAGAGGTGCTCAAGGTGGCCGAGGTGGCCAAGGTGCCCGGGACCATGCAGGGAGAGCCATACCCTCCACCCAACAGGGTCAGGGAGGGGCAGGTGATGCTGACATCCTCAGCACCTGGGGTCCTGGGGCAGCATTGCCATCAGCTGCCCACACCAGGCAGGGCGAGGAAGCTGCAGGGGCAGCTGCAGCAACCACCACCCAGGCTCAGTTTCACCCAGCCAGCCCTGTAGTGGTCCCGGCCCCCAGAGACCCAGGGGCAGATGTCCGTGTCTCCAAGGGCAAGAGACGTGTGGACAAAGGTCCAGGCACCAGCACCCAGGTACAGATGCCTGCAAGGCTACCTACAGTCAACCCATCAGTGGGTGATGCCGCAGCCCAGTCCACCAGTGCTCCAGCCCCTACTTACCCAAGTGGTCCCAGCCACTCAGGGTCTGCATGATCTTGCAAGAAGGCAAAGCGTGCAGTAGGCGAACAGGCTCAGTCCCAAGGTATGGCACAGGAGACCCACATGTCGAGGAAGATAAGCTTTAGTGATGAGGAACTCTGGATCCTCGTGGACTAAATGCGGCAACACGAACATGACATGCTTGTGCGGGCAGGTACAACACATACGCCTGCCCAGCATATGGGACACTGGCAGTGTGTCGCTGATCGTATGAACGCCTTGGGTATTGAGAGGTGCACAGCTTCTGAGGCAGTGAAGCGTTGGAATGACCTCCGGCACTGAGCCAAGTGCTGGGTGCCAACTACGCCACTACTCTGGTGACTGGGGGTGGACCACCACAAGAGGACAAAGAACTCACTCCACATAGTAATATGATTGATGTAGAGCAGATCCAAGGCGTGGGAGACCTGCCAATTTATGAGGGAATGTGTGGTGAGTGGTGATGTGTGTGTGTCCAGGACATGTGTATGATTACTTGGATGAAGTGTAATGATTGTTTGGCAGTTCTGCTTGCATTTACATGACTGCCATGGGTGAACCGTACTTGTTGTCTTGCAGACTGCATATGCACGATGTGCTGCACACCTTTACAAACCCCATCACCACACCTGCTCTATCCTTCCATGTCACTCTCTGTCCAGCCTCTCTTGGCCCTCTTCCTGCTCCAACCTGTGATGGCGGATAGCCTTTGACAATCTTCCCCTCCACACTTGCCTTCTCTCTGCGCATCTCTGACGTCTCTGAGAGGTCACCCTGCCAGCTGCTTCTCCTCAGGGTTATTCTTCATTTCCTCTCCTTCCCACAGCAGCTCACTGTCTCCAGAGGACTGGTCATACCTATGGTGGGGTATTGCAATGGCCTCTACCAAGATGTCTGTGCTTCTACTCTCTTCCCTCTGCAACTCATCTAGACCTGGACTGTGGGAATTGTCCTTCTGTCTTGGGGCCAGGTATTGTATTTCCCTAGGACTGTGATGATGGCACTGGCTCCCAGTGGCTACGACTGTTCATTTCCAATCCCTGTGCATTGTCCATAGGGCCTTATGGGTCCTGGTGCCGCAATTCCTTCAGCCCCATCTTCCAAATTCACTTCCTTCGCATGGTCTTTGATCATCCCTTTCTTACTCCCTCAGGGTCAGTTACATCTCATAGAAATTAGTTGGTGGTTAACGGCTATCTTTGGCTGGGGCCTCCCTCTGGTACAGCCTCCCTGTCTCAATCGAACTGGAGGTGAACCATCTCCGGGTCTAGAGGCACTTCTGATGTTTCCTCATGTGTTGTACTTTCTCTCCTCCTCTCCCGTGCTGGAGTCCTGGATGACTGAGAGAATGCACTAGTCATCTGCCCACACTCTGAGCCACTAGTTGTGCCCATGCACTGCCTCCCTGCCATCCCCCACACTCGGTGGCTCTTTACTGTAGCCCTACAACCCTCTACCAGCAATTGACACCTGATGTCTGCACTTCCACTTCTACCAGCCCACTGCATTTTCATTGCTGATCATGTAGTTGTATTTTATTAGTATGCCATTCCCATGCACTGCACTGCCCACTCCCACTTCTAACCCCAGGTCTCACCTTCACTGTGCCTATTCACTCGCATGATGTCAATGTGACGTCGCCTCATGGGATGGGTGTGTCTGGCTTCACTCTATTCCACACTTGCATAGTAGCACCCTGTGACACTTGGGTGTATTGAGTTTGTGAATTACATGTCATGTCATGTCACATCCATTGTACATGGCTCTGGGACAGTAGTCAGCAAGTTCCATCTCTTGCAGTTTTACAGTTCAGGCATGGGTCTGCTACGTGGCATATGTGTATTTGCATCAGTGATGTTGGTGAATGCACTATGCCAGTCAGGTGCTCGTGTGTGAAGCAGGTGCTATGCACCATGCACTACATGTTGTATTTAGCCCTTCCACACAAGTCCATGGCTGCTTTCCTGCTACCCTTCACTTGCATTGACACTGCGTACGTGCAGGAGTTTATGACATGGCAGGTTGATGTGTTGCATGATGACATTGTGATGCCTATGTGTATGGGCTATGCTATTTACGTGGCTCTTCATGTATTTTTCTGTCCATGTGAAGGTGATGAGGCACTGGATGCAGAGGAGGAGGTGGAGGAAGAACAGGATACTGAGACATGACCAACCACCAGTGGAGGATGTGGTGTGGTAGCCCATAAAGATCCACTGGTGCTACAGGCCATCCTGGCCCTGACTCAGTCTCCGCCTCTGAGGAAACATTTGGCTCTGGTGATGAATCGGATATGGATACCTCTGTGATATCGCAGGTGAGTGCATCGACTGGGTGCTGTTGTATCCCAAACATCTGAAGCGGGGATGACTACTCACAGGCCAGTCAGTGTTGGTACGTCCTTCTGTGGTGGTTATGGCTGCTGGGTCACACTCCACAATATTGACTCCTGGTCCTGGGCAGCTGATCAAAGGAGGGATGCAGCCCTGCAGCCACAGACAGTGCCAACACATCAAGGGCCAGGTTCCCTTGGCCCAGACAGGCGTGGGGTCCGCCAACGTGGTGGCCGTGTGCTAGATGGCGATACTGTGTGGAGCAGTCCAAGTATGCTGTTGCACAACAACAGGCTGATTCATATGAGATGTTGGCTCAGGGCATGGCTAGGGTGGCCAATTCCATGATACCCTAAGCAAGACAGGTGGAGCACCAGCAGCAGGCATTGCGGTCCACATGCCGCTCATACAGGCTGAACATGGTGGCCAGCAACAGGAGCCGATGGGCAGAACTGAGGGCTCTGCGCGCATCCATGGCTGCAGAGGGTCAGGCCAACAGGGATGCGCTGAGGTTAGAGTATAGGTCTCTCAGAACTACACTGGCTGCACTCGAGGTAGCCAACAGTAGACGGTCTGAACAGCAGATGCAACTGATGACTCTTACCATCACGGAGGAACTGCATGCATCCCGTGAGGTGTTGCATGGGGACCTCGGAGCCATCATGTTGAAGATTCAAGCATCGCAGTCCTTCATGGCCACTGCCATGGAGGATCAGACCAGGGCTATATGTGGTGATTCTCCCTTACCACTACCACATTCTGATGGAACACCAGAGGGTGGCGACAGCAGCGACAGGTCTCCCGATCCATGCTAGCCATGCGGCCCATTAACCAATGAACTTTTTTTTTCTATCAACATCCACACATGTGTGTGTTGGCGTGCACCCTGCACCTCCTCCCTCCTGGGTGTGCCTGCCCCATCTTTGATTTTTTTAACTTGTTTTTTGTCTATTGTGCATTTATGTGACAGTGTATTGCTTTGTGTGGCAGCCGAGGGCATCCAATGTAGATTACAAAATTTGCCACTCCTGCTTCCCCTTTCCATGGGCTTGCAAGGAGTGCAGCAAGTAAAAGTAACTTAGACAGAGACATTGGGCTTCCATTATATCTGTGGGCAGTCTCAAGTCCGACCTGTGTATACACCCCTAGTGGGATTCATGATTGTTTGTCCAGTGCATGGTTAGCATCCCTTTTTGTTTGGACATAGAGATCCATCCTTTGTTCATGTTCCATCTTCATGTATTGGCTTGACTATCTCCATTATTGTTAGCCTTCCTGCTGTATGCGCTTCCCTGCCCCCTTTGGTTAGCAGTGCCACACGTATTTACAAGGGTGACATGTGCAAGTCACATCACATTGAGGCACATGTGCAATTATGAATGGTCACTGTCAGACAGATTCACTCTTGGGTCCTTTGTTTCTGGTGTGTTGTACTGGTCAATTGGTGCTCCTGTGTATATTATCATATTGATGGGTGAGTTATTTCTGAACTTGTTACATTGATCGTTGAGCGCTTTGTGACAGTAGTGTTATGTGTTGTCCATTTATTTCTAAGTTTGGACATTGCATGCCATGGCATGGTGTGTCAACCAGGTGAAATGAAGTGTGGGAGGGGTTAGGTGACATACCGGCATTTAGATGTGTACTTTGGCATGGTGTTAGTTGCATACTCCATCTCCTATGTGTTCCTTTTGTGCACACCAGATTGAAATACTTTTAGTACTAAGAGATGCACACAATGTAGCACTTCCAAGGACAGATTCTCAGGGTGTTAAGGTTGGGAACGATGATTGTCCCTTTGTCATCATTGATTGTCACCTGGAATGTGCCAGGGCTGTGTGCACTCCACAAGGGTTGGATTTTGGGTTAAAAATTATGCCACAAGCTGGGTACGGGCAGCCTCACCAGGTGCCCATTCCCCTCCCATGTGCACCCACCGTGCATGTGGTTTGGGTTGTGGGAGCACCACCATGTCCGCCGGTACGCCACGCCATGTTTGAATGTTGTGCAGGACACATGCTGCCACAATGATCCTGCACACTACTGGTGGTGCATATAGTAGCTCACCACCAGAGTGGTCAAGGAAGCGCAAGCATGACTTTAGCACTCCGAAATGTGCGCTCCACTATGGCCCTAGTTGCAATATGGGCTGCATTGTATCTTACCTGGGGGTGTGTGGTGGGGTTCTGTATTGGCGTCATCATGTAGGTGCTCAGAGGGTAGGCACTGTCCTCTGTGGCGGTGAGATGGTCAGTGGTGTGGTTTTGTCTGTGTGAGACATGCATGCATTTGCAGAGCCATTTCTACTCACCAATGAGCCATGTGTTGCCATGCCTCCCAGCTTCCAGGGCCTGGTGTAGGGGTGAAAATCTGAATATGAAACTTTCATGGGTGGACCCTGGGTAATTGGCATATACAGAGGTACTGATTCCCTTGGCATCACATACAACCTGCATGTTGATGGAATGCCAGTGCTTGCGTTTGCGATAGATGTGCTCTGTGGCCCTAGGTGGATGTAGGGCTACATGGGTGCAATCGACGGCACCAGGCATTTTAGGGCAGTGCGCCACCCCGTAAAAGTCCTGGACCATGGCCTGTCTTTCTGCAGGTGTTCTGGGTATGCATATGTGCCTGTGTACTCAGGGGCATGCAGTCATTATTGCAAACACCTGTTGATCTATAAGACGTTCTGACAGTCTAGTGAATAGACTGCAGGCGGTGCCGCCAATATATACATGTGTATAGAATCTGTATGCTCTACGGTGTATTTTAGCAAACTAGGACCCGATGAACAGAAGGGCTGAAAGAAAACAGCTGACAACGAAGGAAGATTCGAGAAAGGTTGTCTGGCCCAGAGTTAAGGGTTGGGGCAGCCAAGAAACTGGTTATCTATTCAAGAAGATATGAACGTGAGAAGCAAGACAAGCTCCTGTTGAGGTGTAATGGAAAAACAATAGAAATGCCAGGTTTTATTAATTTAATAGTATTAAAAACACGGTCTCCAGTCACATGGTCAAGATGAAAATAGACTTTGCGCAAGCTACACCGAGACATGAAGATAAGACCATGCTCTCACTCCCTTTTATTCTCAGGCATAGTGATATTTTGCAAGGCTGAGTTCAAAGACTAATTTCAATGGCAGACAGCAGGAGTGATGATGGATGATGGGCTAATTGGACGGGAAGGCATGGTCAAGTCCAACCCTTCAGCACCTGGGGTACCAGCTTGCTTGCTGCTAGCGAGTGGAATATTCGAGAAGGGTACAAGTGTGCCAACCAATCGTAGAGGGCCACATAGCAAAGAGCCCTATAGTTTTGAAAGCCAATGAAATGTCGTGCATTTTATGATGGTGAAGATGATTTGCACTAATTCTGGGCATAGCTGCACCTGACCTTAGAGATCCAATCACAATCCTGTCCCCCACAGAAAGTATACCTAGATGTTCACTGTAGACCAACCACAATCCAACTTAGGTTTTCTTATTTTGCCACGTGATATGACTTCAGTAATGACAAGTGTTTACTATAAAAGTACAGTTTTTTTTTTAAATGTTTGGAGAGAACTCTTGAGAGAGAATGATTGTGTGGCATCCATTGATGCCCGGTGTACTCCCTGTTTTAAACAATTGCAATTAAAACAGCTAAGATTTGCCAATTTCCTGAGTCTGTCTGATTATTGGTATGAGAGTAAAATCTGCATCCCCATGCATCCCAGATAGCGCTACCTCGCTTAAAGAGCCTGCGGGTTTACTTTCAGGGTATGGAAATAGCCTACAAATTCAACGGTTGTTTTGTGACAGGTGTCCCGAATGTCCCAAAGGGGTTTCAATACTCTGGCAGTTGCTACTTACGAGCAGTTGTATCGACTCACTGTGTTCAAATAGACGTTCCTATCCAGTTGGGGCGTTCGCATTGTCGTTATCTGGGAACATGAGTGGTGCTCAATGGTACAAAGCAACCTCAAAGTGGGTAGTTTTCTTAAAGACAAGAAACTGCCTGACCCCATACAACCCTGCGATGAACTTTATGGAGGATGTACAAATGCTTTAAAGTTACACCATCGCATCTAGAGGGTGAGCAAATACACTATCAATGTTTTACCAGTCTATATCCAGCTGTGCACAATGAAAACCATATCTGCTAGGACACCCTAAGATCATCTGTGACAATTTTGGAGATATTGACCAGTATTTTGATTTCATCAGGTGCAATGTCTAACCAACCCTGAGGCCCTTACCTATCTGTGTTGCCCTAATAGATGTGGTAGCAAGCTAATGTTCCCGCTTTATTGTACATGTGTTGTGGCAAAACAGGACAGTTGTAAACACACAGATGAAGAGCGGGTGCTGACAGGCACTTGGTGTACAATTGACTTACAGACAGCTTTAAAACATGGCTATCGACTGGGGCGCATACACCAGATATGGCATTTTGAAACAATCACTGTATCTCTCTTCTGTGAATATATTAAAATGTTCCTACAACTGAAACAGGAAGCCTTGAGCTTCCCGGCATGACGTGTGGACAATTTCCATAAACAGTCTTACTTGAATGATTATTACATACATCAGGGCACACTCAGCAGTAGTTGGCAAACTATGGGCTCTATCAGAGCCTTGGTGGTAATACCGCCGTATACCCCCAATGCAAATAGCGTTACCGCTACTCGGTTAGCGCTTGATCACAAGTAGCGGTGCAGCAGTAAGTTGCCATTCCCCATTGCGTCCATTGGGCCCAATGGGTTTGGGGGTGCTATTAGCACTGACACAATTAGCACTGTGATAATAGCACCGAAAAACAGGCTGAAAGTAGAGTATTTTACCTCTAGCAAACTTACCAACCAACTCATGATTTGGTGAACCCTTAAGTGCAGTGGTAGTGGTAATAGCATTACCACCGCATTTAAGGGCTGAGACCAAATTTGTGATGAGGCCCTATGTCTTAATTTGCTATGCGGCATGTCTGCACAAAGGTTTAAATTGTGAAACACAGTCATCATCACAGACCCAGATGAGCTTCATGCTTATTTATTCTATAATTGTTACGATGTGAGCAGCTGCGTGTTCATAGATGAAGAAACAGATTGCTGGCGTTATGCTGAAGAATACCCAACAACTTCTGACAACAACAATGTATCCATATCCTCATTCATAACAGCTCACACATGCTTGAAGTTGTACGGTGTGATGGAGCAATGGCAAGAGAGGGTTCTGTATCATGATACCGATAGTGTTATCATTGTCAGCGCCCCTGGGGATGTCAATCCGACCACCAGCGATTACCTAGGGGATCTAACTTTAAAGTTGATCCCGGGGGAGTACATTGTGCAGTTCAGATCTGCAGGGCCTAAAACATACGCCTATCACACATCGCTAGGGACTGTCAGTGTGAAAGTGAAAGGCATAATGCTGAACATTAACAATACAGCTGAGATTAATTTTGACAGATTGAAAGATCTTGTACAGTCACATACAGAGGGAGATGCACGTAACAACCCCAGGGCTAGTATTATTACACAGCTGTGCATCGTAGGTGACAAAGCATGGTTAATATGGTCATCGTCAATGATTTGATGACAAAGGGTTGTCAGAGCGCTGAAATAGAAAAAAACCTTTACTCAGTATTCACATCACCACACTCTAAGCATTTGCTATATTGTGCAGAACTTGTTCAACAAGGGTAGAAGATCTATAAGACTAAACGCTACCTATCTTGTGTTATTTATAAATCCCCTTGATAAACAACAACTAGCCTGATTTTTTTGGCAGATATATCCATTCAAAACACATTTATTTATGGAGGCTTTTGAAGACGATACCTGTAAAGCCTTTGGATATCTTTAGGTTGATTTAAAAACAACCACTTTAAAGGATTATAGATTGCGCACCAATATATTCCCACCCAGTCTACCTGCTGTCTATACCCCTAAAAAGCCATCTAAAGCATCTAGAAAACATCCTTAACTACAGTACCACATTAGTAGCTTTTAGGGATTTCAACATGTCGGCACACATACAGAGAAACATTGCGCTGCTCAGAATGCTGGTATACGCCACCACCCAGCAGCGCAGGGCCATTTTAGCTATTTTTTAGCTTGCCCAGAACATTTTAAAAGGACATGTCCCCTTGACACTCCACCATGTTAGTGTGTTAAATAAGAAGGACATCATCAAGAAACTGATTAATAAGCTGTATCGATACGGGCTAAAAGAAAAGGGTTTTTTCAGGCCAGTGGATTAATAGAATCTCTTATAGGCATAGCCCTACTGCTAATCACCAGATTGCTCGGCGGTCAGTGATGGAACACGCTCACAAAATGTATTTGGTGGAAAAACACTAGTTAGAAATCCTGGCACCCGCACCCACAGAGAATTGGGATATACGGAAGGCTGTAACCATGTGTCTCGACTCTGATTTAACAGCTCATGATAAAGCAGCCTTAAATGCAAGTATTCTGCATTTTATCTGTAGGCTATCCATTATATATCAAAGTGTATGTTTCGCTGAACGTTGATCTTGCGAATGCTTTTGAAAATGCTCCACAAAAGAAGTGAGTGTGTAGCTGCTTAGCATGTAACATTGTAGCAATGTTCTATTTATCATGAACATATGTTCCAACAGATGCCACCCTACAACGAACATCTACTGGCAAGATCGCTACAAATGGGGTTCAGATGATTTAAGACTACCTGTGGAACTTTCATTGAAGCTAGCGGTGTACGACATGCAACATCATCATAGCTGTTAAAGGATAGTAGCTGTTTAATAGGGAGCTTTATGCTTTTATATCAGCCACTGTGATACTCTGTGTGTTTGCTTATAGACATGGTGAATGGCAGAGTGTGTATGAAGTAATTGAGCATTCTGCAGAATTTGTAGCCCAATTGATTACTGTACAGCAGTAGACAGCCCCAGATATTCAATGTGAATACAAATCTGATTTTGTAAATGCCAATAGAAATCTGTTCTTTAAAAAATGTAGTTGTGTCTTTGTGTCCAAAGCTGTCCAAATATCTATGATGAAGGGGGTGTTGCTAGTTATGGAGGAATGGAGGGATTGGATCAGAAACTGAGAACTGATGGTGAGAATGTGTCAAGGAGCGCTGCCAAGATGTGGTTTTTGAATCCTAAGTCCTACGCGCTATGGAAGCTGGTCTGAAAACATTTCAAGTGACAAATGACCATGGTATCTGATATCAATCAACAATGGCTGTCTGATCTTATGGATATGAACCTGTTCCATGGAGACAATGATGGCTTCCAATATATTATATATTATATATTAGTACCCGCTAAACTACAAACAGATGCTGTTGAGAAGTTTCTAAAGAAACCACTACAGATCTTTCTAAAATAACACAGCATTTCATAGCACACTCCGAAGTTAAAGCTTTTGTTGTAGAACGTTTTATACAAACTTTTAAAACATGTATCTAGCAATTCTTCACAGTTACTCACATTTATAAATTTGTATAACAACAGACATCATAGATCTATTAAAACTACCCCCAGAGCTGTAACACCTCACAATTCCTAGGAAGTCAGGAAGAACCTGATTGCCAAAAGACATTTTGAAAAGGAGACACAAACTCCCCTTAAAAAGGGCGATCATGTGCTGATCTCAAAAATCAAGGAGGACGTCTTTACATAGGGGTATAAGCAGAACTACAGCGATAAGATCTTTATCATAGATGGACTGGCTCTTCAGCAAAGCTTTTCTATATTGTGAGACAGTCATGGGGTGAAGAGAGACACAGACACAAAGGTAACAGTTTGAAAACCTTTATTTATAAGCTTGGTTGGGTTGGTGGAATGCCTAACAGGCCCTAACTCTAAGGGTTTCCATTAACTGATGCTTGTAAGGGCCGTCAATGTCCATAAGTCCAAAACCAAAGTATGCCTATGTCTAAACCTATGCTTGCCCTCACTCTTAGACAAAATTTGTTGAGGGATCTTCTTAAAGAAAAGTGGTGGTTAAAAAGGAAATTAAACCATAGCTGGTTTCAGGTAGTCTTATCCATAGGTGTAGTTCTGCCAGTTTAAATAATAGTTCAACTCAAAAGGGTTGTTTTTGGAACCTTCCACGTAGGGCTCTTGACATAAGTCAATAGAGTTCATAATGTCTCTGAGTCTCTCTGGGTTCCCTTCCCCAAACTTCGATCCTTCAAGTTCCAAACAAAAAGACACAGTTTCTGTAAGGCCTCTCAGAGCTTCCTTCCCCAAGTTTTAGGCATTTATTTACAATGTTCAACAATGTCTCTGGTGGGCCTCTTAGGGTTCCCTTCCCTAAGTTTAGGCCCCTTTTCTTCAAACTTGACAATGGGCCTCATTACACGGTAGGCGGTAACTATGGCGCTTTTAGCGCCATGGTTGCCGCCAGCAATTTACTGTGTCCGCCTTGGTGGATGGCGGAATTAGCGGGGGCAGTAATTCCCCATTCACCAAGGCACTTCCCCATTCCCATTTTTGCCCCCATAGGGCATAATGGGAATGGGGAAAGTGCTAATTACGGTACCGCAAAATGCGGTACCGTAATTAGCACCAAGGTCCCTTTGCGGCACCCTACTTTAACGGCTGGTAAAACCAGCCGTTAAGGTCGGGTCCCACAAAGGGAACTCGTAGTAAGGCGGTAAGGGTTTACCGGTACTGGTGCTCTTACCGGTACCGGTAAACCATTACCGCCTACCGTGTAATGAGGCCCAATGTCTTTTGCGGGCCTCTCAGGGTTCTCTTCTCCAAGCCTAGGCTCCTCTTCTTCAAACTCAACAATGTCTTTTGTGGGCCTCTCACCTGAGAGGCCCTTCCCCAAAGCCTATGCCCCTCTTCTTCATACAAAAGTTCACCTTGTCAAGATGCATTGTTTTAACACACAGTTCTTTCCCTGGGGTAGAGTTAGAGACTTTCAAAAAAGCTGGGCTTTGGCTCCATCCCTGACCCCTCTTTTTGTACTCAGTTTTTTCCTTTTGGTCACCTTTCCTTCTTGTGTTCTTTTCCACTCGGGCACTGCTTTTCTCTCACCTTCTTGACTTTATCGTGCCCCTGGCCCATTCTGTTCTTTGGTTGTGCACCCTTGCACCTTCCTTTCTTTGTCTCATGCCTCTTGCACTTTCCCTTCTCAACATGGGGGTCTTTTGTACCCACTTTTCCTGCTTTTGGGTCACTTGCACCCTTTTTTCTTACTTTCCCTCACTGTGTAATTCACTTTCTCAATCTGTCGGGTCACTCTCACCCTCTTTCTTGCTTCGGGTTGCTTGCACCCTCAATTTACTGTCTTTCAATTTGAATCCCTTGGACACTCTGATGTTTTCTTGTTTTCCTTTCCTTTCCATTTTACGTTCTGCTTTCAAGCCACCGCTCCCGCTCCAGCCATCCTCACATGCCTGGGTTCATCTCATTCACATAGCAAGACTCACCCAAAAGCGTGGCCCACAATACACCCCTGGGACTGACACATGTCCCAGGGGAATGAGCACTGGCCTGGATACAGCCAATAAGCAGAACCTCACCTTACTCTGCCTTCAAAGAGACACAGCTCCCTAGCCTTGCTGCAACCCCTATGATATACCGGGCCACCGTCTCAGCATCCGGTTCTCCTCTGGTCCTCCAAGGCTCCTCGTGTTTCTGCCGTCACATTCCTACCAGCAATCCCAGCTTGCTTGTACTTCCTGGCCGAATCACACCTTTAATACCTGAATTAAGTGTGAAGTGGAGTCAAGTGTAAATGGTTTGTGTTGATTGACTGACCGTGCCTGACTCTATCAGTGGGACAGTCTGCTGGTGGTACATGATAGGCCTCACTGTGTATCCCTATGTTGTTGCTATGGGTAATCCTCATTGCTCCTGAGTGCCTCTTCTTCGTCCCAGCACTTGTTGGAAATGGCAAGGGGGATACAAGACAAGATGGGGATTTATGTCTACTGATGACATTATTTTAAGGTGATTGGCAACAGATAACAGGGAATCCCCTGGCCCTGTTTCTACATAATACAGGTGATTCCCTTTGTGGCAGATTACTCCCTACCCCAATCACCCTGACATGAGGGTATTGGTCTTCATAGTACTTCCTACGATCTAAACTAGGGGAAGACAAAGAAGGGTTGGGATCGGAGTTATGACTTTGTTTTATATTGTTCTCCCCCTTGCTGGGGTGTAATTCCCGGGTGACATTAGTTTAATCTATAGTTTATTTATTTGTAAAGTGCACCAATCCCTAAGGCATCTGGGCGCTAAGATTACAAGTTACACAATTATAACTCTCATCATAGAATATACAAAGTTACATATATACAGTAAATGTGACAGAAACATAAGAAGTAACACAGTAGGAATGCCAGGGCAAACTTGATAACCAAGGATTTACAAATTTACAGTAGTTAGGTTATGTGCAAATCTATACATATAATAGTTACAGTGTCAGAGGAAAAAACTGTGCAAGCTGTACAGTGTTATAGGGTTTTGCTACGTTCTTGCTCGTCTAGCCAAAGCTTGACATTTTTTCTAAATAGGTTGTAGAAGGGTTCGGATCTGTGTTATGGGGAGCGTGTTCCATCTTTTGCTGCAAGGACAGGGCAGATAATCCCTCCTGCTCTTTGTAGATCAAACCATGGGATTTTGATGCAATGAGTCTGAGCATTTCTAGTTGGACGGGCTGGTATGTTGCCTATGTGGCTGTTGGAAAGGTAGTTAGGTGCAAATTGGTGAGACACTTGTGAGTGAGAGACAATGTTTTGGGTGCGATTCTTTGCTTGACGGCAAGTCAGTTCAAGTTACATCTGGTTTCTGAGATATGTTGTGATCTTGGGATCTTCAGAGCTGACCTGATGGGGTTATTTTGTGTGACTTGCACCTTATTTAGGTTCAGTTGAGTGGTTCCTAGATATAATGCATTACAATAGCCAAGTTTTGAGAGGACTAAGGCTCTAGCTATTGTGATGCAGTTTGTCGTAGTTATCAATGGTCTGCAGGCATTGATTAACTTGCAGGAATAGGCAGAAGAGGAGGCAATAGCATTGGTTTGTCTTGTTAATGAAAGTGTAGAGTCGATGTAGATGCCTAAGGTTTTTAAATCCTTGGAGATTTTGATTATGTTTCCGTCAATGTTAAAGGAGGTCAATTTTTCATCTAGTTTGTTCAGATTAGCAGATTAGCCAAGGAGGAGCAGCTCTGTTTTACCATCTTAGTCATCCACCATGCTTAGTCATCCAGGCTTGTATAATGAGGTAAATGTCATTGAGTAATTTGTTATCTGTGTCATAGTCACTGGTGATAGGGATGAGTATTTGGGTGTCATCAAGGTAATTAGTATAGGTGACACCCAAATAGTCATGGTCATCAAACAGTGGCTTTGTAAAAACATTGTATAGTGTTGATGACACACAGGAGCCTTGGGGAACACTGCATATGACGGGTGTTGGTTCTGAGGAGGCACATGGTGCAAAGACCCTCATAGATCTATTATTAAGGAAGGACTTAATCCATGAGTTGGCTTCATCCGAGAAATGCACAGCAGACGTTAGATGGTTGCACAGGACTTTATGGTTCACAAGGTTGAACGCTACCGACAGGTCAAGTAGGAGGAGCAGGGCCAGTCTACCTTTGTCTTTGAGGGCTTGAACTTGGGTCTTGACGTCAATCAGCACTGTTTCAGTCCCATGTCTGGGTCTAAACCCTGATTGTCTGAGACCAAGAAGATTGTTGGATTCAAGATGATGTTGAATGTGCAGATAAGCTGCACAGTCCAGAAATTTCAACAGAAAAGGTACTGTGGTGATGGCTCTATTATTAGAGGGATTATTTGGGTCTAGAGTTGGCTGAGTGGAAGTACACAGGCATCTTTTAGATTACTAGGTACAGTACTAGATTTGAATGAAGCATTAATGAGGGATGTGATGAAAGGGGCGAGTTTCTTCGCAGCCTCTTTAATGATGGGTGCAGGACAGATATCTCCCTTGCAGTTAGAGGGTTAAAGTTTCGTAATGATGTCCCCAACCTCTTTGATAAAGGGAGGGGAGAAGTTGAATTGGTTGCGAGTATTCCTGCCTAGAGTTGTGGGATATGGAGTAGAGGAAATGTTGCAGATAAGGAGTCTTTTAGATTCTATTTTACTTTGAAGCATTGCGATTTTATCTTGTAAAGCATTCTGAAAATTGGTACACCAGGAGGTATCTTTGGTGCATGTATCAGGTTGAGGGCAGGAGATTCTAGTTCTTTCAAGATGTTGAAGAATTCCTTGGTATTAGATTTGGCCCTGGTGATGCAGTCGTTATAATTGTCTTTTTTGGCTTGAACAATGGCTTCTTCATAATTGATGGAAGCTAATGAGAAATTATCCTTTTTGGCCATTGAAGGGGTACTTTTCCAGAGAGCCTCTGAGTTTCTTTTCAATTTCCATAGGGATCTGAGGTGAGGGATGTACCATGAGTTAAGGTGTGCACGTGGTTTAGATTTTCGCAGTTTTACTGGTGCTATTGTGTAAATGGCATTGAGTAGAGTACAATTATAGAGGTCAACTAAGGCAGTGGGATCCCTGAATGTTGTGGAGGGGTTGATAATAGGCTGGAGCAGGGGCAGCAGTTTCTCGATTGTTATATTGTGTTTGTTTCTGGTATTCATAGCTGGGGCCAGGATCTGATGGTTGGGCTGAATTCCTTCTTTTAAGGTGAAAGAGATGAGGCGATGGTCTGACCATGCACACAGTGTATTGGACAGGAAATTTATGTCCCAGTCGAGGTCAGCTAACCAATCTAGGGTTCTGCCTTTGTTGTGTGTTGGTTTGGTTATGCAGTGTAGGAATCCTAATTTTAGTCTTTGGGGTCCTGAAAGCCCAGGTTAAGATCACCAAGAAGGATAACCTGGCATTGAGGTTTAATGTTAGTCGAGAGGATGAGCGAGATATCATCTTCGAATGTGGTAATGGGGCCAGGGAGATGGTAGATGAGGTGAATGGTGATGGTGCGGGAAAGTGAAGTTGGTAATTTAATGGATAATAGTTCTACAGCGGGTATAGTTTGGTTGGCGATGATTCTTAAACCATGTGAAGTTTTATAAATAAAGGCGATACCCCTGCCTTTTGATAGGTTGGTGTCTCGGTCATGCTGGATGATGGAGTATTTGTCAGGGTTAGCAAGGACGAGAGATGGTCATAATGCAGCATGAAGCCAAGTCTCTGTTATTGCTATAAAGTCAAGGACATGTAGTATTATGTAATCAGCAATGTCTAGTGCATGGGCTGACAATGATCTAGCATTGATAAGGGCACCTTTGATTGCAGATGAGGCGTTGTCCAGATTGTGTTTGGAATGTGGGGTGCTACTTTTGAGTGCAGGAGCAATGGATACAGACTTCTTGGAGGAGTTGGCTGCCATAGTGGTGTGTTTGAGGATGGCAGAGGTGTTCAACATTGGGAATCTGGAGCCTAGTCAAAGATTCCTATTATTTATTGGGCATGGAATGTTGGATAAGGGTGTTAATGTGGCTTGGCTAGACCTTAGGGAAGGTATGATGCGAATGGGGTTGTCTATAGGTAGTGGTACAGTTCACAGGGCTACTGGAGTCGCCAGTGAATACTGCTGTGGGGAACATAGTGGGGGTATGAGGTCCAAGGAGGACGAGTTCAGAAATGTGATGTCTTTAGGTGCTGTTTGTAGGCAAGGTGGTAATAAACCTGTAGGTGGTATATGGTCTGATAAAGGTAAACCTAAAGCCATGGATAAGCAGACGCATGGCGTTCTGGCAGTGGAGTTGAGGTCCATGGAGGATGCCAGTAGGAGGCTAATACTAGTGAAGGTTATAGCAGACAGTAACATACGCATGGCTGAGCACTTCATGTAATATGTTTGGGTCAGTAGTATGAGAAGGCTACTGTTGGTATAGGCTTGCTGGGGTAGAGTCAACAAGTTGATCAGAGAAGTTTGATAGGACTAAAGGAAACTGGACACTTTAAACTGGAATTGGCTGAAGAGCAGTGCCAGAATAATTCTAATTACAGTTATGGATGGCAAAGGAGCAGACCATGCAATATAGTTAGGGGCAACAGAGTGCAATTGGCAAAAAAACATAGCAGGCATGAAAGTTATGGAGCAGATCTAATGCATTTGGTAAAATGTTACAGGTTCAAATGACAGGGAGTAGAGCATGCAATACAGTTATGATCATCAAATGCAATTTGCAAAGTGTTGCAGGCATATATTAGCACAACGTTGCATGTTTACGAGGCAGAGAACAAATCACACAATGCAGTCAAGTCCCACCAAGTTTAGGTGGTAGGGGATAGGTCACTGGGGCTCATATGCCCTAGGGAGCGATACTAACATACAGGCAAGCATGGCAAAGTACTGGACGCTTTGTATATAGCATGAGTAACAATATTGCAGTTAGTAGTGAAATTCACACATTAAACTGATAGACTATGGCGTAATGAGGCTGTATAGCTCATAGGTAAAAGGTGGGCACGGTGGCGCCCAGTGCTGTCACATCTGGGGTACAGAGTTATCAGCTGCAGATTTAATAACATAGGGTGCAAATCACGTACGTATGAACAGGTTGCGTGATTATGGGCAAGAACGCTTTAAAGGCAGATGATTGAGTTCGCTGGGAGAGAGAGTGAGTGAACGTCAGTATGATTGAGGGCGTGTAAGAACACGCCATCCATTGGCAGATGGGCAATTGACAAAGGTACAATGTCTGTAGAGGCGTGGGCTGGTGGTAGATCGTACGCAGATGGAGTTGGTGGGGAGGGATTTTGCTTACCCTTCTATATGTAGCTGGGGCTATATTCAGTTTTACGGGCAGCGTGGGTGGCCCCTCAGACCCGTTATAGCCTGAACAGGCCCAGACAGGTAGCAGGCCTTTTAATAGTGGCCTTCCTGTATGTGGCCGGCTGGTGCCTTCCGGTCGCGCTGTTTCGATGAAATAGGCGGCGACAGCCTATCGGAGCACGTTGATGTGGATGGTGATGTGTTGCCTAGCAACAGCTAAACAATGCTGTGTCGGCCATCATATGAGCTTACTGCAAATGCTCCGGTGTGCAATCGTGATAAGATGCTCAAGCAGTGAGGCCTTCGTGTCAAGGATTTGCTGGAATCATAATCCACTTCTATTAAGACTCAGGCACAAGATTCAATCAGATTGGGCATGGGTGATGTTACGTATGCTTACCTGTGGTCAGGTGGGTGCGTACTCGATGGTGCAGCTCCTCCTGAAGCTAGAAGTGGCAATGAAGAGGGGTAAGGGCTCCTGCCCTCCCGCGTAGTAGTGGCAAGTAGGAGGCTCAGACAGGTAGCATGACTTTTTATAATGGTCTTCTTCTATGTGGCCGGCTAGCGCCTTCCGGTCGCACAGCTTCGATGAAATAGGTGGCAACAGCCTATCAGAGCGCGTTGATGTGGATGGTTCCATGATTGGGAAAAATGATTACTCGCTCCATCTCAATATAAACCAGCAAGTCGATATTATTTCGATTTTATATAAGCAGCCTGGGGAGGACTCTAAACTCCCTCCCGTGACAGCGATTATTTATGAGTAACCGAGAGCTTATCCATCATTGCTCCTACCACCACCCGAACCCAAGAGGACTGTGCTATACAAATGTTGGTGAGTCGCAGACCTGTGAATCCGCAGAACGTTGTTCCTATGCTACTGGTTCGTTCTTAAACGACCTAATGTAGTTAGTTTGAACAGGGACGTTGTTTCACCAAAATGCCTGGGGTAGTGAAAGTGAAATCACACGACCCTTGACCCCTGATGACATCACCGGAAGTGATGTTGAATCTTCTGATTTTTCAGATGCGTCTAGCATCCGTGTTTCCAGGTGCTCTCATTTCAGCCAGATATAAGAGGAGGGAGGCCTGATTTGTCCACAATCACACATTTGAGGAATGTAATTTTCTAGATTCGACATAGCGCCTGTATGCAAAACATACATAATGCAGTACTTGTAACAGGGTAACTATTCTATCCCCCTCCCCTGAGAAAATGTTTTGAATAATGGGTTAAAATGGTGCATTACACAGCACACTTTCTGAAAATGTGGGTAAAAGGCAAATAATCTGTTTTGTAGCGTGTAGGGTAAATTATGAAAGAATTTACAATAGATACTAGTCACCAAAAGTGCACAGGGCATTTCCCAATGCATTATCATGCCGGTCCCTGCAATATATGCCAGCATAAAGAACATGGTCATGTTGGCTGTGCCCATACATTTTCAAGCTGGCTCCACCAACATATGCTAGTATTTCCATATAAGACCATACTCATGTTCGCTTTAAGATTATTATTTTTTTATAGTATCATTACTGCCACTGGCCACAAAACTGGCTCTGCCAATATATGCCAGTACTCCTATGTAAGAACATACTCCTGTTGGTTTGGCTATTAAAAGTGACATGTCACAATATGAAAACCTGTCCAAATGGGTTCCAATGTGAGCCAGTCTAGACCCATAAGAACACTTATCATGCTTGATTCATCATAAATGCTCAGCTAATAAAAAGTCATGCTACAGTAAATAATTTACAGGCCGCTACAACAAAGCATCAGTCTAGCGAGTTAACACTGCTTATCATGCTTGCTTTTTTAAAGATGCTGAGTAATACATGTCATGTCACAGTAAGCAATGGCTAAGCTGACTGCACCAAAATGACAGTCTCCCCAGCTAATGACACACATGAACTTGGCTTTGGCCGAATATATCAGTAAAACATGCAAAGTCCAAAAAGGATGTGTCAAAAATGCTCTAGCGATCCTCATACTCCCTGGACCTTGCACAAACATGAAGGCATGCATCCCCTTTCACCCACCGGTCACTCACCCATACATCCCCCATTCATTCACACTGCATTCACCACACAGGCACACACCCACCCACAACATTCAAACACACAATACGACATTCATACTCATTCACCCACCAGTCACTCACTCACACCTTCTCTTTCATCCACTCAATGCATTCTCTACACCGGCATACACCAACCAACAACATTCAAAAACACACCATCACATTCATACTCATTCACCCACCAGTTGCTCACTCATACCTTTTCTCACCTCCACTGATTGCATTCTCTACACTGGCACACACCCACTCTCCCATAACATTCAAAAACACACCATCACATTCATACTCATTCATTCACCAGTCACTCACACCTTCTCTCACATACACTCATTGCATTCTCTACAAATTCACACACCCACCCAGAACATTCAAAAACACACCATCACATTCATACTCGTTCACCCACCAGTCACTCAATCATACACCTTTTCTCTACTCCACCCATTGCATTCTGTACCCAGGAACACACGCACCCACCCAGAACATTCAAAAACACACCATCAGACTCATACTCATTCACCCACTAGTCACTAACTCATGCACATTTCTTACCCCGACCCATTGCATTCTCTACACTGGCACACACCCATCCACCCAGAACATTCAAAAGCACACCATGAGACTCATACTCGTTCACCCACCAGTCACTCACTCATACACCTTTTCTTATCTCCACCCATTGCCTTCCCTACAGAGGCACACACCCACCCACCCACCCACAACATTCAAATACACATTACCACATTTATATTCATTCACCTACTAGTCACTCACACCTTCTCTTACATCCGCTCATTGGCATCTCTTCTTGGTGCGTCATTTCTGCTTCATGTGACATCACCAGTTCTCTCTTTCATTCATCTTCACACTTCTTCCGGAACCTCCTTTAAAAGACTGTCATTTCTCTGCGGGTACATCAAATAGTGTTTTATCAATGGATAACTTGTTTCACGGTTTCTTCGCCATATAGGGACCATTATTGGTGTTGAGCATGTCGCAATTTCCAGTTTCCAACATATAGGCAAAATGGGGGCGTGACTTCCCATAGAGGCACTTGCCTCCTCCTCTACATTGTTTATTCGGATGCACTGAAATGCAAAGCGAGTTCGACCAACACCAACTGTCTGAAACAACCTTACTTGGTTATCGAAAGGGTGAAGTACATTAACAACAAGTGGCAAGAAACAACTCTCATGTGCAAAGCTGAAGGAATTTTAGGATTTCCAGAAAAGACTATGGTACTTATGGAACAAACCTGTACACAAGCATGGACAGAGCACATCACAAAATTGACCTGGATTGCAGAACTAGAGAAGCCAGTAAAGGTGCACCAAGAAAAGATTTATGAATTGTGCTTTTTCAGTGAAGGAACTATTTCTGTCGGTTCAAACGAACGATGTAACCAAACCGTGCTGATTCCAGACCTCAAGAGGGAGACCGCTGCACTGATGGACTACTACTGGGGGTGTGGCCAACAAGCGTACTTGCACCTCCCACCCTCCTGGAGGAGCTATTGTTCGCTAGCTACGCTGCACTCAGCCCTGTTAGTAATCACAGAAGAACACCTGAGAGGGGGGCCACTTCCTGATGAAGCGCCCACAGTGCCTCCAACAGTTGAAGCACAGCACACTTTGCCACAACCGGACTATTGCATCCTTCCTGAGAAAGAACTGTATGATCAACTGCGAAGAAGAAAAAGAGCATCACATTACAGATCAACAGACTCATCTGAACTGCTTGCACAAATACCTGATGAGTACAAGCTCTACACATCCGCAGAGACATTTTTCACATCCCCAATGCTCAGTATACAGACACGAGCAAACGCCAAATGGCTCCAGATTGTTCGCTGGGAGCTGATCCAATTAGCTAATGATACAGAGCAAGGTTTCAGCATCATAAGAGTGGAGCTGGGCGCCATCAGGTTGATGACGATGCAGAACCGGTATGTGCTGGAACTGCTGACAACGATGGAAGATGGTGTTTGCAAAAAGATCGGGAGTTCATGTTGCACAGTTGTACCTTCCAAAGATGCTGAAAATGGGACATTATCACACGTCATTACTGCAGTACATGAGCTAGGGGCGAAGATGAAAAAGGAAACTGGTGTTCAAGAAGAAGATTGGTTCTCACTGGGCTCCATCCTGGATCTGAACATTGGTGAAGATGATCCTGCTCAAAATTGTGTTTGTTCTTGTGATTTTCTGCACGTGTCAGTTGGGTGTCCGCTGTTGTGCCAAAGCAGTGCCTAATAGCACACAGATTATGGTTTCTATTGGCAATCGTAAAGGACCTCGTAATACAAAGGAAGTAGAAGTGCAGACTAATCACCCCATTCCTCACGTGGTCCCTATCCCCGTGGGAGATATACTTGACCGATTGTATCACACAACCATTATCCCTTTCCCTGACCCCGAGATTTACACAGAAGTATGAGTTAACCTGGCAGGGGATGGGGGTTGCATTTATATGACATGTACACCTGAGGAGTATGCACAAGCAGGAGAAAGCTTGAGACATGTGTGTAGGGCCTGGATGCCAATAAAGGGAACACCCGCCTATGAGGAAGCAGTGAGACAAGAAAATGAGCACAAATATGGGGAAAATGAGTTACTGTAGAAGTAACGAAAGGGGGGAATGGTGGGATGGAAATTAGTCTATCCCACACCCCTAGGTGCTTTAAGGTGAGGTGATTCCCATATGAAATCATGTAGTGTACAAGGGGGGAGAGGAGGGTGCTATGAACCTCGCTATGTATTTAATATAGCACAAACGATAGATGCATAGCCCTAGTATGCACATAGAAAGAAACACCATTTTGTAATTATGGTGGATGCATAGTCTTGCATGGCCGCACTGCACAACTCTTAGCTCAATGAAAGGACTCGACTAGGCCCAGATCATCAAGACAGGGTCGGTTTGCACAACCAGTTCTCACGGAAGCAGCCTCTTGTCCCTCCATAGTTGCAATCACTTAGTATCACTGTAAGCAATGCACCCTGCAAGGCTGGGAGACAACACCAGGTTCCTTGCAGCGCCCATTCATCACAGCCAAGCTGCCAGCATCCCTCCAACCCCCACCCAGCCTACCCAGGGCTATGGCCACACCAGTGACCTGATCCCCACACCCCTGCATTCTAAGATAGAAAACAACCCTAGCCCACATCGTAAACCCCCTAGCCATAAAAGATCTAGGCATGTGCAACTGCTTCACCTCGTCACATAAATACATTCTTTGTAACACGAGGTACATGGAGGATAAATTATAGATCAAAACGAGGGTGGAAGACTTTTGTGTGAGAGGAGCGGTATCAACAAAGCACATAATGTGTGGGTCAGTGTGTCTGTATTTCTTCCTCCCTTTCCCCTGGCACCAGCCATACACATCCCAGGTGTCTGTCATGGCTATGTATTAGCAGGCTTATCATATATTAACTGTTTTTACAAAGTAACTTTTCGAGACCTGACCTTCACTCCACAGAGAGATGAGCGCAGCTGACCCATGTGGGGATCTGACAGACGGCGCAGAAAGGAACCAATTGTAGCCTGGCATCCCCTATCGAGCAGGCCCATGTATATAGTCTCATCAATCAGTGAAGCCAGTTTTGACTTTATACAAGTGCATGTTTCCCCTTTTTAAACCACTGATTGTACTAATGGAGCCAGAACATTCTCGAGCAGCAGAGTCCTTTGCTGATAATTTGTATTCTGTACAATGAAACCTTGTTATCTTTGCAAGCTATCACTTGGCCTATTTCCCTAGAGGGTTGTATTTATTCTGGCGTGAGTGTAAACAGGCACTTGCCTTCATTCTTATTCCTCTGTAACTACTGTACTACTCTAACTCTGCATCACGTAAAATGCTTTCTGCTGTTCTTTGATCCATATATAGATTGTTTCCTGCTGCATTGTAGTGCCTTACCTGAAAATCACATCTAGGTGTGTTTTTAATCTGCACATCCACCATCTTTTGCTGCATTTTGTGCCTTGCCTGAAAAACAAACTTGGATATGCTTTTTAAATATATGCCTTCATTGTCTTCTATTGCGCACTTCCTTTATCTATACCTGCCTGGCTGCTAGGCCACTTGGTGAGTTTGTGAACTGTGTATCCCCCTTGTCTATATCTCTCTCTCTCTCCTCCACTATTCCCATGGCACTCTCTATCTCTCCTATCCATTCTAACTGCTATTCTATCACCTATCCTACCTCTTTCACAAAGTCTGGAAGAAAAGTGCTGAAAAAAGTTCTCGTAGGCTCCAATTCAGACCTACCTATTGCTGACACCTCCGTCAATGCCGCTTACAGGCAGACTATTATGGACATCCTCTTCTCTGTCCCCTCTCCCCTCTCCTGACCCATGGACCCCTATCTGCTTTCCCCTCTCTCCCCTTTCGCCTCCTCACCCACTAATGGTGGCACTAGGTGGGAAGTACTCCTTGCATACTTGTCATCCTCTAGATGTTTCATTAATGTCTATCACAATGACACTATCATGGCCCAAGGTTCTCAACCTACTCTTCACCTTCTCGACTGGTGCCTGCCATGTCTCATACACTTCCTCCCTTCTCCTGCCACCCCTGTACACCCCCTCAGAAAACCTTCAAAGGTGGTAACCAGCTTCACTTTGCTACTGTGAATGCTTGATCTGCTGTCAAATACTCCTCTGACATCGGTCTTCTTCTCAAAGACTTGGACCTGACGGCTTCGCTCTTACCGAGAAGTGGTTCAATGCCAGCTCTGTCACTGCTCTTGACACTCTCCTTCCTGAAGGCTACAACATCCTCTCCAAACGCAGACCCAAAAGGCCTGGAGGTGGAGTGGCCGAGATCTTCCCCCAGAAGGTCCCTGCCTCCATCATACCTAGTCAATCCTACTCCTCTTTTGAATGCCTTGTAGGCTTGTGGTCTCGCCTACTCTCTCTCTCACCCTTCCCACTATCTTCAGACCCCCTGGCCCTGTCGCCCTCTTCCTCTCTGAGTGGGCCGAACTTGCCTCATCCCTCTCAAACTTTTCTTCCAAACTCCTCCTCTTTGGTGACTTCAACATCAACCTGGACTCTCTTGAATCATCCACCTCTCTGTTCCGGGACCTCTGGGACTCCTTCTCTCTCACTATTCTTCCATCTGGCCTGACTCACTCTCCCGGCCACACTCTTGATGCCTAATTTCTGGTGACATCCCTAATTCAGTCACCACCCCCCTCACCTGGTCTGACCCTTCCCTCCTGTCCTCCCACCTGGGGCCCCTTGGCCCTCTATCCGACCTGCCCCCTGCAATGCCAGCCTCCTTTGCATCCATTCAACTGATGAAGCGAATGTCAGTTGCTGCTTTTACATCCACCATAATCCCCTCTCCCGCCCCAGCACCTGACTCTCAGGACTGTCTGTCCTTGCTAACCTGTACCTCTAAATCTCTAAAACCTTTGACATCCTTGCCCCTGCCATGAGAATCCACCTAAAACCTGCCACCAAGAACCACAGCTGTTACGACTCAGATCTAGCATCCCTGAAACACAAGTGCAGGAGCCAAACTTTTCAAAATCTGCAAGGAACTTGTCAATCCAGTTGCATTTTCCACCTTTCTCCTTCCTTCTCTGGCCCTCTGTAATGCCTTGGGGTCCCATTTCATATCCAAAACCCAGGACATCCTGTCCTCACTCTCCTTCACCCCCACCTCCACTCCCACACCTGCCCCCCTACCTCCCTTTGCCCCCCTCCTATCACTCCCCTCGCTCTCCTTCCTCCTGCCCATAGCACCGGATGAGGTCTTTAAAGTGGTCTGCACTATGAAGGCCTCCTCCAAACAGGTGCCCCCTGCTCCTCTAGAACCATTAAGGACAACATCTCCTCTCTCACCCCACTCTTGCTGACTTCTGTAACCACTCGTTCGCCACTGGCTCTTTCCCTCTATCCCTCAAGTACTCCTTTGTGCACCCTCTCTTAAAAAAGAAGTCTGCTGACCCCTCCTGGCTGGCTAATTATCGACCCATTTCCTCTACCACCTTCCTGGGTAAACTCTTGGAGAAGTTGGTCCTCTGCCAACTCACCCTCCAGGCTGATCTTGTTGGTTGCCTTCATGGCAATCAATCTGGATTCCGGGCATCCAAAGGCACGGAACATTCTCTCTTAAACACCTGCGATACCATGGTCGCAAATCTAGACTCCAACTCTCCCGGTGTTCTCATTCCACTTGATCTCTAAAACGACTCAGTGACAGTCGGCTCACTGACCAGGCACTGGATTGGCTGAGCTCTTTCCTCATGAACCGCCCTTTCTCCTCCACCACCACCCTCTCTACCTGTGGCGCCCCCCAGGGCTCTATCCCATTCCCATGGCTCTTCAATATCTCTCTCGCCCCTCTTGCTCACCTGATCTCCACCATCTCTCCTCATTTCCAGTATTATGCCGATGACACACAGCTTTCCTTAAAACGTCCCTCTCTTCCTCCTATCTCATCCCTGACTGTCTGTCTGCCATTCAGGCATGGTGTGCAGCGAAAGATCTCTGTTTTAATGCCAGTAAAACAGAGATCTTCCCCATCAGGACACCTGTCCCCTCTTTTCCTCCTACCCTCTGGCCACCCTCTTTGGGCCCTCTTCCCCACCATCTTGTGAGGCCAAAAACAACCTCTGGGTCATCTTGGACTCTGCTTTCTCCTCCAACCCTCACATCATGAACCTTAGCAAGAAGTCCTACTTTCAGATCCACCTCCTCAAAGGCAGGCATTCTTCCCTTTCTCGCCTTCCCCCAGAAGCTCAATGTCCTCTCCAGGCTGGACTACTGCAACAGCCTCTTTCTTAATCTCCCTATTTCCTCCCTTCACCCCCTCCAGCGAACCCAGAATAGGGCTGCAAGGCGTATCTTTGGTTTTAGGGACCATGGACCATATCTCTCTAGACCTACAATCCCTCCACTGGTTCCAGATAGCTGCAAGGATCTAATTCAAGACCCTCTGTATCATCCACAAGGCCTTCTGGGGCCTGGGACCATGCTATCTCCAATTCTCCTTCCTCAAATACTCCCCTGCTAGAGCCCTACACTCCTCTAACTCCAACTCACTGACTGTCAAATGATTCTCCAAGCAGAGAGTGGGGGGCAGTCTCTGACTTGAATCAGACCAGCTGAAGTTCTGGAAACTGCTCAAAACTCTGCACTTCTCTACTCTTTCCCTTGTTCCCTTCCCTGCTAATCACCCCACTGCTGCTGTGACTGGTGGCCTGATCCCCATGAATCTTACAGGATCCCAGGCCATTCTTCCAAGTCAAAACCTTCACTGCCCTTGCGGGCCCTGCTTGGCGACTCCACATCCCACCCTTGAGAGTCACCTGTACTAGCACTTAGCCTGAGGTTCTCCTCCTTGCCTCCCTTAGCACCCCCTAACCTTGCGGGCCCTCCGCTAGCACTTGCCCACTCCTTTGCTCCTCCTTCTATCCCCATTTCCTGCACTTCCCAATGCATTTACACATCCGAATGCCACAAGACCTAGTAGGACCACGACTGTATTTTTTTTTCATTAAAGTTTTTATTGATTTTCAAAGGGATGTTCCAATTGTCAATACATACCTTACAGTTATACATAGTGTATGAAACACAAACAATGATAGTAAAACATGGTGGTAATCATATAGAAAACATCTCTCAATATCCTTTTAAACAATCACTTTCCCCCTTTTCCCATCCCCTGCCTCTTTCCTTTCTCTTTCTACACTAGGTAGAGAAGTTCCGTTAGCTCTTGTTGGAGTTCTTCAATACCACCATCATAAGAGACAAAAACTCACATTGGTACATTATAGCTCTTTGTGGGCATTGTCTGCAGATCATATGAATACAAGTTACTTATTGTTATATCGCTTACACTTCTCTTCACTTAATATATTTGGCACAAAATTCAGACCATTCACTGTCAATAGAAGTACGGTCATCATGGAGGGGAGCAGTTAGCTTTTTCATTCTATATATATTACGAGCGACAGCTATCCACTCAGTCTTAGTGGGAAGGTAGGCCCTTTTTCACACTATTGTTAGACAAGCCCTCGCGGCCATCAGTAGGCCATGGATCATTTTAGGCACCTTGACAACAGCTTCCTCCGTCTCAACCAAGGCAAATAAAATCGTAAGCGGCTGTTTCTTCCTCTCCTCTCCATCTAGCTCCTTAATCCAGCTGAGTACCTCATCCCAGTATGTCTGCACCTCTTTGCAATCCCACCACATGTGCCAATAATCTGCCTTCTGTCCACAGTTCCGCCAGCATTATGGGCTCACATCCTGATACATTCTCGCTAACTTTGAGTGGATCGTATTGCCATCTATACAGTCATTTTGTGACGTGCATTTTATATTGACAGGATATGGATGCTTCCGCTGTTCTTCTACAAATTTGCAGCCATAGTTTCTGGGGGAGATGTCTACCAAGGTCCACCTCCCATTTCTCTTTTAATGTAGCTGTGGGGGCCTTGAGGACCTCTAATAGTGCTGTGTACATCGCACTTATGAGGCCCCTGGAGCCAGCGTATGAGTCTAGAATCTTCTCTAATGGGGTAAGGTCTCTCTGTAGTTCATCTTTCCAGGATATTTGGGTCATGACACCTTTCAACCTTAAATATTTAAACACTGAGAGTGGGCCTATATGGAGAGCATACTCGAGCTCTTGGATTGTGATGAAACTCTTATCTCTCCACAATTGCCCTGCCCTTTCAAGCCCGGCCTCATACCATGATTGGAAACTCTCTGGGTTCGGAATGGCGTCCCGGATCCCTGGTACCCATAGATGTCCTAAGGGGGATGGCCATGTCGTGAACCCCTTAATCCCTTTGTTAGGCTTCCAAAGCACCCATATCGTGCAGAGAATGGGATGATTTTTAATACTGTTCCTTAGTTGGGGTCCAGGTACCCAGAGCCATTCTCCCACAGTAAATGGGCGGAGGTGGTAGTTATGTAGGTCTACCCATTGCAGGTCCATCCGTTGTCTAAGATGTGGGACCAGCACACGCAGTTGGGCTGCCTTATAATACAGTTCTAGATCTGGGAGGCCCACCCCTGCATTGTCCTTTCGTAGGTGGAGTAGGGTTCTCGAGACCCTAGGCTTTTTGTTTTGCCATTGGAAGGTGAGAAGAGATTTCCTGGTAGCATTTAAGTATTCTGTCGGCAGTTGAATGGGGAGCATTTGAAACAAATATAGTATCTTGGGTGGGATTACCATTTTAATGGCGTTCAGGCGCCCCATCCAAGAGATAGTGAGTCTAGACCATCTCTCAAGGTCCCTTTCCATAGTGATTGAAAGCTGGGGTAAATTGGCTTGATACAGAGTCCCTAGTTCCTGTGTAACGTTAATACCCAGGTAGTGGAGCGTAGTGAGGGTAACCTTCATACCTAAGGGTGCGAACCGTGCCACTTCGGAGTCCTTTCTCTTGTCGATCGGGAGGAGGACTGACTTTCCTGTGTTGATCTTAAGACCTGCTACTTGGCCGTATTTCTCGATTATGGCTATTGCAGCTGGGATGGAACTCAAGGGATTGGTTAGGTGAAGGAAGATGTCGTCGGCATAGAGGCCCAATTTATATTCCTGATCCTCTACTTTAATTCCCTCAACTCTATTTCTAAGTCGCAGTTTCAGTGCTAGTGGTTCAAGGGACAAGACAAATAATATTGCGGAAAGCGGGCAGCCCTGCCTCGTTCCCCTCTCCAATGGAAACCATCTAGAGTAACCACCGTTCACTGCCACTGAGGTTTTCGGGGACGAATATATTGATTTGATGGCGCGGACGAGTTTTGGTCCTAGACCTATCCATATTAGAACCTTTTCTAAAGAATCCCAGGCCACCCTGTCAAAGGCCTTCTCGGCATGCAGCGACAGGAGAATCGGTTCACCCTCTAACCTCTGCACTTCGTTAATTAGGTGAAGCGTTTTTCTCAATGTGTCTACTCCCTGTCTTCCCATTACAAAACCGACTTGGTCTGAATGAATTAGTCTTGGTAAATGTATTTCTAACCGGGCCGCGATCACTCTTGCATACATTTTAGCATCAAAAGTAAGGAGTGATACGGGCCAATATGAACCGCATAGTCTTGGGTTTCTGCCTTCCTTCGGTATGACCGTAAGGAGAGCTTGTGTAAAAGACGGGGGGCCCGACCAGTCTAAAAAAAAATCGTTGAAGAGGGTCACCAGAAATGGGGCAAGGAACCCTGCAAATGTTTTGAAGAAGCCTGGTGTGAATCCGTCCTTGAGGCGTTTGATGGTGTCAAGTACCTCCTCTCTTGTGACAGGTGGTTTGAAGGCCTCTGCTTACATACGTTTCAGTTTAGGGAGATCCGCTTCTCCAAGATAGGCATCTATACTCCCCGGTGGAGGAGGTGGGTCACAGGTGTATAGATCCTCATAGAAGGAGGCAAATGCTTCCTGTATACCTTCCGGAGAAGATTTGGTTGCATCTATGAGGGTGCCTTCGGTTCTCTCAGTTATATCCACCCATCTCTCCGCCCTCTGTGCCCAGAGTCGGGCTGCCATGAGGGCATCCACCTTGTCCCCCTTTTCATAATACTTTTGTTTCAAATATTGTACGGTCTGGGTCAGTTTGCCTACATCCAGTGCTTTTAGCTCTTCTCTGAGTTCCTTGGCCTCCACCAGATATTTGTCTCTATCAAGTGGCGATGATTGTGCTAGCCTCTCTAACGTATTTATATTCCCACTAATGTTCTTTTCGACTATGGCTCACTCCCTTTTTTCCGGGCTCCCTCTCTGATGAGGAGACCCCTCCAGGTAGCTTTAGCTGCTTTCCATACAGTTACCCTCGCAACCTCACCATTATCATTACTAAGAACTGTTTGATTTCGTTCTCAAATTCCTCCCTGAAGGCTGTGTCGGACCAGAGTGATTCACTGCATCTCCATTTTGTGTTTCGTGGTGCGAGGTCATCCCAGTCCAAGTCCACCATAACCATATCATGGTCAGACCAAGAAATGGGATGTATCTTTGCGGTCTGGAGTATTCGCATCAGGCCTTCGGAGAGGAATAAGTAATCAATTTGTTTGAGAGTGTCATGGGGGATGGAGTGGAAAGTGAAACCCCTATCTGTTGGATGTAAATGACACCAGCTATCAGTGAGGCCATATAAGGTGAGAGTTCCTTTAATCAGAGCCTCTTCTTGTGTTTGAGGAGGGTCATGTGCGTCAGTTTTGGTTTGCCTATCTAGGGAGCTATCCATCCACTTATTGAAATCACCTCCCAAGATCGTGTGTCCTTGTGCTGCATTGAACACTTTTTCAGCTGTTTTCTGGAGGAATCTCTTTTGTCCCTAATTGGGCGCATAGGCTGTGGCAAGGGTAATAACTGTATTTCGGATAGTGCCTATCACTAACATAGCTCTCCCCTCTGTGTCAGTCAATGTTTGTTGGACCGTCATTCAGAGGCCCTTTCGAATTAAAATCCCAACACCCGCTGTTTTCAAAATGCCCGAGATCCAAAAGAAGTGCCCCACAGTGCTGATCGGAATTGCTCTCTCTGTCCATCTCAGATATCGTGTCTCCTGGAGGAACATAATATCAATGTTTGCCCTTTTGAATTCTCTAGCTACCATGGTTAGTTTTGTGGGAGAATTTAGGCCTTTCACATTAAGTTTGCTTATGCGTAACGTACCATTTCTAAGTGTGGTAGACATTGTAGTCAGTTGGAGCATATGTGCATGACAAGTGTGCCCGCTTCATTGCCTTGAATGCCTTGTGTGGTCTCGACTCTGACTCCTTTGCTAACATTTCGAGTCTTAATCAGCCCTGTAGAGGTCACTGTTCGACCATCTCGTCCTACATTCAACATATTCAAAAGTCTCGTCCCTCCCCATTCCCTCCCCCAACCATCCAACCCATAAACCCCAACTTTGTCTGCTCTACCCTCACCCCCCACCGCTCACACGGCGTCTGATCCGGTCTGGTTATTGTCAGCCAGACATTCTCGGACCACGAAGCGAACCGTACAACTAACGGACCCTGATCAGATTACACTTTGACTAACGCTCAGCCCCCAACTTCCCTCCATGCCTTAACAACATTACATCCATCATTATGTTTATGTTTATGTTTATTGAGTTTATATAGCAATTTACACCAAAGTGCTTTACAGAATAACAACAGGTACAGTAATGAATGAAGCATAATTTACAAACATGAAACAAACCAGTGGTACAGTATTTAGAGCAATTTACACTCCGAGGATGCAGGGGGAAGGAGGGAGGGGAAGGAGGGGGGGAGACCCCGGGTGACCTCCTACACACTATGGTGGTTACAGTATCCAATTTGAGGTCATCGGGAGAAGGGGTAAGGGGGAGGGGACGGGAAGGGGGGCAGGGGTATGAGGGAGTAACCTCTGTATTCTCTGAGTCTCCTCCCCTTCAAGCCGACAGCAGCATTTCAGCCCCGATTCCGCTTTCAGGCGGTCATACAATAATCTGCGCTTCATAACATTGCACCTCGACATTACCCCAATTTCCTCAGCAGGTGTGTTACCAAGAGTAATTAAAACTTTTCAGGGGAAGAGTAAATTTTCCATATCCGGAGAGGAATTCCTCCTCCTAAACTTTCTTGATCCCTGCATCTTCTTTCGCCTTGGCCCCTTGAGGTGCCATTCCCTATTTTTGTTCCTTACGCCACTTGAGGATGCTTCTTCGCCGTGGGCTCCCAATAGATCCGCCATGCAGTGGAAATGTCCTCGGAAGTCAGTTTCATTATGATGCCTTCCCATTCGAAAGTTAGTGAGAATGGGTATCCCCAGCGGTATTGTGTGTCCTTCTCCTTGAGCATTTTAGTTAATGACAGGCATTTTCGTCTCATTGCCAATGTGAGGGAGGACAGATCATGGTAGATGGAAATATTTGTCCCGTCCATCTCTATCTGCTTTGTGTGTCTTGATTTCTCTAGGATTCTAGTTTTATCTGCATAATTATGAAATTGTGCTAAGACTGATCTCGGGCCACCTGGTTTGCTGCCAGCTCTATGAATACGGTCAATTTTAGGCTCATCCAGGGAATCATCTTTGAAAAGGAGTTTCATCAGCGCATGTAAAGTTCTCTTCAAGTCAAGTTCAGTTTCGCTCTCCTTCTCTGGTATCCCAAACACGCGTATGTTGTTGCGGAGTTCCCTGTTTTCGAGGTCATTGATTTTCAGTCGAATTTCTTCTTCCCTGCCTTCGATTTCAGCAAGTCGGGTGTCCATTTGAGTTTCCAGGGTGTTCAAGGAGGTCTGGTTAAGTTCGACCTCCTCCAGTCTCTCCTCCATCTTGTCAATTCTGTGTGTAATCTTATCTATCTTGCTACCAATGTCAGCCCTCATACTCCTCATTTCAGTGAGCAGATCGGCGACGTCCACCTTGGTTGCGGCTGTGTCTGATCCTGTCGACATTATCTTGGCGGCGCTGGGTGGGTAAAGGGAATCGCGGAGTGGAGAGGACTTATATATCGCCAATTTCTTCTTAATGTCCATGAGCAGTGGAGCATGAGTGTTACAAGAAGTGGTCTCCTATAGCATGTAATGTAGAGGCTCGTGTCTGCGCCTGTTCCTGGGGGCCCAGTTGGCAGGGGAGGTGTTCACGGATTCAGAGGAGTGAATAAAGGCAGCCTTTTCTTCTTAAAGACAGATATAACCCACAAGCAGTATGAGGAACCTCCGTTTGAGCCGTTGATCCGCTAAGGTTTACGTGGGAGCAGGGTCAACCGATGGTCCGGGGCACAACCCTCCAATATTTTTTTGCGTAGCTGCACCTGCTAGGATGATCTTGTCGTGAAAAAGGAGTGTGCCTCCTCGAGAGACTCCTGTACTGTCCCCCGGTGACACTGTTAGTCAGGAACGGGGGTATGTGTGATGCCGTGGTGAGAACTCTGAATCGTTGGTCAAGCTGATTTTGTCTCAGTGTCTCAACCCAGTGCTCAGTAAGGTGTGGTGACCAAATAGGTATCTGGCGTTTCACATTATATGTTGATGTTATTCCAAGTTCTTTTCAGCCATGGTCAACAGATCAGGTGACCCCCGATTGATTCCAGGAGCTTGAGGAGTCGTTGAGGTGTGCACCTCAGGAGTGATGAGCATTCACCAGGGCCGTGGTGCTGTTGAAATCCATGGGATTTGTTTTATCATAACGGCCCAGCTGGGGAGGTAAAGGGCACTGGGCAGGGCATTTGTTAACCCCTCGGGAATTCTCTTGGGTCTGCCCTGACCGTTGCTCAAGGGAGGTCTTGTGGCTTAACACAACTGTGACTGTTATTACATCGGGCGTATAGTGTAGTGGTCTGGGGGTGGCTATTTGCTGACAGGAGCGCCAGTGGCACTGTTCCTTCTTTGTTAGCCCACAATTCCTTTCCCCACTGCTCGGGCGCAGGGGAACCAGTGTCTATGCATGCACCGAGTCAGGAGAGCAAATGGGGTGTTCGAAGTGCACCATCCAATGTTGTTGGAGTGATGCCAGGATGTTCATGTTCAGTGGACCAGATTTTAGGGATTTGTATTGATTCGTGGCTCATCTTATACCATTCTAGAAAATAGGTGCAGACTGGGGAGAACTATGATTTGGAGCGCGTATCCCGCTCCGTAGTATCACCTTCTTCTGCCCGCGTGTGTTGCTCGAGGTTACTCAACAACACCCGTGCATTCGCAGTGCCCAGGGGAAGGTTTGTGTTTCAAATGTTTAGCAAAGCCAGTCCATCAGTAGACAGTTTAATTATAGACGGTTTGTTTCGGATCGTCAGAGGCAGCGGCGATGCCGTGGGTGTGATCAGTTACGGTCGCCCTGCGTGCCGCGTTCCATATGGGGCCTTCGCGTATCATGGAGGCTTGTAGCTCAGCGCTTTCAGGCGGTCGTCTCCGCTGTGCAGGGCTTCACAGGGCACACAGACCTGCCACTGGCCCACGGATATTGTACGCTCACCTGTAGTCAGGTCCGGGTGAGGCATAAACCAGTTTGTTCAGCTGCGGCAGAGTGCGAGAAAGTAAAGGTACATCAGGGATCCACATTGGCTGCACGCAAGTCGGCGCGACAATCGGTCGGAATCCCAGTCACACCTCGCAATCTGGGGTCGTCGTGCTTCATGAGCCCCTTGAGTTGGTGAAGGAGCAGAGTCTGTTCCTTTCGGGAAGGGTGGCGAGGTTCTTCAGGCTAACTGGAGGGCCGGCCCACCGCCCACCAACGAGATGCGTATGGTAGTGTGAGTTTCGCTTTCAGTTTGCTGAAGTTCCCAAGGCCGCCATACTCACACAGTGATTTCTACGCCAATACGGGCTTGTTTTTCCTCTGGGTTTTCACGGCGTGAGGGGCCGCTCTCACACATCACCAGTACATCTTTTAGCACTGGGGGGGAGGGCGGAAAGTGGGGGTTCAACACCACTTCGTGGACCTCGAGGACGGAGCTCACTCGGAGAGAGGACACATCCATTCACCCCCTGGTGGCCAATCCCACGACTATATTTTAACAGTTTTTGCCATTGATAATATTTACCCTGCTCCCTTCCCATTTAGCCTTGTAGCACTTTGAAAAACAATTCTGTTGTACAAGGCGCCTTACAAATGCTCAATAAAATAAAAGATGAAAATAAGTGTTAGGCCCAGTGCCTGGGTTGTTTATTGTATGTGAACGTCTGTAAAGTTGGGTGTGTGTTTGTATGTTTTATTTGTAAATTGGCTGGTATTTAAAATTGTGGTTGAGCGCACTGGTTTGTTTATCCATAAGGGTTAGACCCAGTGCCTGGGTTTGTTTGTTTGTTTGTTTGTTTGTTTGTTTGTTTATTTGATAATGCGCACCAAACCCATTAGGTAGCCGGGCGCAGTAGAGGTCAAGAAAGCTTAAACTTGGTTACATAATGTGCACAAAGAAGCATATAATGGTTACATAATATTTACAAAGAAGCATATAATATTGCTTCCAATATTGGTTGTTTGTTGTATGTGATTGTCTGTTATGTTGGTTGTATGTTTTTGTGTTATATGTGTAAATTGGCTGGTGTTTAAGGCTATGGTTGTGTGCACTGGCTTGTTCTGTCCATAGGGGTAAGGTCCAGCGCCTGTGATTCTTGTTGTATGTGAGTGTTAGTTGTGTTGGGTGTTTGTTTGTGTGTAGTTTGTCTAGACCATGAGCCTGTATAGTACAAGGGATGTGTGTTGGAGGGGAGCAGGAGCAGGGTGGTTAGTACATTGGGTACTCTCATAGTTCTTCACAGTGGCTAATCTTCACAATTCTATCTAAATGTGAGGCATGGCTAATCTTCACAAATCTATCTAGATGCAACACATGGCTATTCTTCACAATTCTATCTAAATGTGACCCATGGCTTATCTTCACAATTCTATCTAAATGTGAGGCAAGGCTAGTCTTCACAATTCTATCTAAATGAGATGCATGGCTAAACTTCACAAATGTATCTAGATCCGACTTAAGGCTATTCTTCACAATTCTATCTAAATGTGACACATGGCTTATCTTCACAATTCTATCTAAATGTGACGCATGGCTAATCTTCACAAATCTAGATGCGACGAATGGCTAATTTTCACAAATCTATCTAAATGTAACGCATGGCTAATCTACACAAATCTATCTAGATGCGACGTATGGCTAATCTTCACAAATCTATCCAAATGTGGTGCATGGCTTATCTTCACAAACCTATCTAAATGTGACGCATGGCTAACCTTCACAAATCTATCTAGATGTGACGAATGGCTAATCTTCACAAATCTATCTGAATGTGACTCATGGCTAATCTTCACAAATCTATCTGATGTGACTCATGGCTAATCTTCACAATTCTATCTAAATGTGACACATGGCTAATCTTCCCAAATGTATCTAGATGCGACACAGGTCTATTCTTCACAATTCTATCTAAATGTGACGCATGGCTAATCTTCACAAATCTATCTGAATGTGACTCATGGCTAATCTTCACAAATCTAATTAAACGTGAGGCATAGCTAATCTTCATGAATCTATCCAAATGTGGCGCATAGCTAATCTTTACAAATCTATCTTATTGTGACGTATGGCTAATCTTCAAAAATCTATCAGAATGTGACTCATTGCTAGTCTTCACACATTTATGTAATTGTGAGGCAAGGATAATCTTCACAAATCTATCCAAATGTGACTCATGTCCAATCTTCACAAATCTATCTAAACGTGGCACATGGCTAATCTTCGCAATTCTATCTAAATGTGACGCATGGAGGCTCGGGCACCATGCTGTGCCCTCATCCGTTTCCATGGAGCTTGCAGGACATCCCAGAAGGACTAAATGAAACACAGATGAGAAGTGGCCAGATAATTTTGGCATCAGAATGGTACACTGTGTCTCAGGTAGGGATGCTACTTTTTTGGAGGAGCACAGGGGAATGAGAGCCAATGGTGGGGGGTTACAGGAGCTGGCAAGAGGGGTGAGGCAGGGACAGGTGAGCAAAGTGGTAGTGGGAAGAGGCTGAAGGCTAGTGTGAGTAGCTCACAGCTTACCTAGTATGAAGTCTTTGATCACCATACAAAGCAAGTGTTCTCAGCAACCTGATTGGCTGCCGCACCTGCCCAAAATGAAAGAGATTTTATTTTTATTTTACTGAGTAAAATGATAACTGCTGTTTTTCTGCTGCTGTATAGATATGGGCCTGGAGAAGATGTGGCATTCTGGATAATTTGCTGCTTGTGGAATTTAAAACAGGGCTCTAATCCCAACTTCCATAATTAATCACACAAACGTTTTGGGACTCTGCAAATTGATATATATTACGTTATGGTTAAGTTGCTATTTCCATAGGAAGAGCACTTTTTGGGCGGCTTATAACTCCGCTCCCCCTGGACGAATCCTTACCAATCTTTGCCAAAAGGTATATGGCCCACTCTGAATTTTTTTTCAAGGTGAGCTTTGGTCCTGGGGAGGAAAAGTTATAGGGGGGGTCCCAAAACTTATTTTTTCCCCATAGACTGAATGGGGGAAAAACTTTGCGCACGCCTACAGCCGAAACCGCTGGACAGATTTTCACCAAATTTGCGGCAGGACCTTTTGTAAATTTGGTGACAATCCGTCCTGTAGTTTATTTAAAACAATCAAAAAGTAGGTCTCCAAAAATTATTGATATCTATGTCCGCTCCGTGGAGACCCTTCCCTGTTCGCTCCGCGGGCAGGACACCGATTGGCTAATGGGCTTGCGTCATGACCGCGGACACGCGACGTGTCCGTCGATTGGCTGGAGTGAGGCGTGATGTGCGTCAGATTGTTCGAATGCGCCCGCCATCTTGGATCCGCCGACAGCGCGGCGGCGAACAGAGGCGAAATGCAGTTTTGGGGAGTGTTTTGGTGTGCCAGAGTGCTTGGGGAGGTTTAGGGAGTAAGAGATGGGTGAAATACTGTATTTGTTTAGGTGGCAGGTGCTACTGATGTATTCGCCATGCCCGCGCTGTCCGGGATGTTTGTAATTACTGAAAATGAGGGGTGTCCTAAGGATAGTATTTCCGTCCGTGCTGTGCACAGGCAAGTTGAAACTGTACTAAGGACACGTGTGGTGTCAGCGGACATTGAAATTGAGTATATGCTGCAGTTAAAATTTTTGATTCTATGGGTGTGATACTGAGTTATAAGCCACCATGGGTGTGATATGCTGCGGTGGTTGTGGCTAGAGCCTAGAGTCTTGGGTACATGGCCGCAGGCTGTAGGCTGTAGGCCATGCACCCAAGACTCTAGGCCCTGGCCACAACCACTGCAGCATATCACAGCCATAGAATCAAATATATATCAGGTGGTTGTAGGCAGGGCCTAGAGTGTTGGGTGCAAATTGAGTATATTTCGCAGTTAAAATTTTTGATTCTATGGGTGTGGTACTGAGTTATAAGCCACCATGGGTGTGATATGCTGCGGTCGTTGTGGCCAGGGCCTAGAGTCTTGGGTACATGGCCGCAGGCCGTAGGCCATACACGCAAGACTCTAGGCCCTGGTCACAACCACCGCAGCATATCACACCCATAGATCACACCCATAGAATCGAATATCTACAGCCCTACACCCAAGACTCTAGGCCCTGGCCACAACCACCACAGCATATTACACCCATAGAATCGAATATCTATCAGGTGGTTGTGGGCAGGGCTAGAGTCTTGGGTGCATGGCCAAAGGCCATGCACCCAAGACGAAAGTTATAAGCACTGAAGTTATTAGGTAGCATGGGTGTGATATGGTGGAGTGGTTGTGGTTGTGATATGCTGCAGTGGTTGTGGCCAGGACCTAGATTCTTGGGTGCATGGCCATGGCCAAAGGCCATGCACCCAAGACAAAAGTTATAAGCACTGAAGTTATTAGGTAGCATGGGTGTGATATGGTGGAGTGGTTGTGGTTGTGATATGCTGCAGTGGTTGTGGCCAGGTCCTAGAGTCTTGGGTGCATGGCCAAAGGCCATGCACCCAAGACGAAAGTTATAAGCACTGAAGTTATTAGGTAGCATGGGTGTGATATGGTGGAGTGGTTGTGGTTGTGATATGCTGCAG
The DNA here is from genome assembly GCF_040938575.1 of Ambystoma mexicanum. Lineage (NCBI taxonomy): Eukaryota > Metazoa > Chordata > Amphibia > Caudata > Ambystomatidae > Ambystoma > Ambystoma mexicanum. The sequence continues at coordinate 684,265,310 of NC_090929.1, read as the reverse complement.
TGGTTGTGGCCAGGACCTAGAGTCTTGGGTGCATGGCTGAACGCCGTAGGCCGTAGGCCATACACCCAAGATTCTACACCGTGGCCACAACCACTGCAGCATATCACAGCCATAGATACACCCATAGTATTGAATATCTATCAGGTGGTTGGGGGAAGGGCCTAGAGTCTTGGGTGCATGGCCAAAGGCCATGCACCCAAGAACAAGGTTATAAGCACTGAAGTTAAAAGCCACCATGGGTTTCACATACTGCAGTGGTTGTGGCCAGGACCTGGAGTTTTGGGTGCATGGCCGCAGGCCGTACACCCAAGATTCTACGCCCTGGCCACAACCACTGCAGCATATCACAACCATAGATCACACCCATAGAATTGCATATCTATCAGGTGGTTGTGGGAAGGGCCTAGAGTCTTGGGTGCAAATTGAGTATATGCAACAGTTAAAATGTTTGATTCTATGGGTGTGATAATGAGTTAGAAGCCACCATTGGTGTGATATGCTGCAGTGGTTGTGGCCAAGCCCTAGAGTCTTGGGTGCATGGCTGCAGCCTGTAGGCCTTAGGCCATATACCCAAGACTCTAGGCCCTGGCCACAACCACTGCAGCATATCACAGCCATAGATACACCCATAGTATCGAATATCTATCAGGTCTATCAGGTGGTTGTGGGGAGGGCCTAGAGACTTGGGTGCATGGCCAAAGGAAATGCACCCAAGACCAAAGTTATAAGTACTGAAGTTATAAGCCACAATGGGTGTGATATGCTATAAGGAGTAAAGTTATAAGCCACCATGGGTTTGATATACTGTGGTGGTGTTGTCCAGGACCTACCGAAGTTATAAGTAGTGAGGTTATACAGTAGTATGGGTGTGATATGGTGCAGTGGTTGTGGTTGTGATATGCTGCGGTGGTTGTGGCCAGGGCTTAGAGTCTTGGGTGCGTGGCTGCAGGCCATAGGCCGTAGGCTATACACCCATGACTCTAGGCCCTGGCCACAACCACCGCACCATATCACAGCCATAGATCACATCTATAGATTCGAATATCTATCAAATGTTTGAAATTATACTTACTGTTTGATTTGTTGAGATTCAATATATTTTTTACATGACTTTGGTACCTGGAGGAAATATTCTTTTTCAGTTTCTGTGATAAAAGAAAAGAGCATGTTAGTGTGTGTATTTTATAAATACTTATTACATTGAATAATAGACATTTCAGCTTATTTTGGACCCTCCTATTTGGTTTATAAACCAGTATACTGTGCATTTCGTTCAGTTTCTGTGTTTGTTTTTCAAATCATTGGGTCTGTGGAAAAAAATAAATCCTTGTCGGATTAAAAAAAACCTTTTTTGTTATGCTACAGTCTGTTTGTTTCCTTTCAGTGTTCAGTTGTTTTTTCTGGGTTACGTTCCATCTGTTGGCTAGTTGCAGATTTCTGAAGCAGTTAGATACCTGTTGGCGTATTATAACTGTCTATTTTTTGTTCCAATTTAGTGGTATTCATTTATCTGTTTGGTTGTTATAGAATCATGGGCCAGTTAGATACCTGTTGGAGTATTCCAACTGTTTATAGTTTTTTAATTGAATTTTGTTAATTTTGAAGTACAGATTAGTTATTAAATTTTGGTTTTAAGAAGATTCAATAAGCATTTGTAAGATTTGCTGGTAATCTCTGTCTTAGAGTAATGGTACTATCATTACATTCTAACCATCCACATTTCTTTTTAATATATGCAGTGTAGTGACCTGCATTGGTTGTGGCTCCTGCGTGGTAGATTATACCTATTGTTGTGAAGGTTTTTTAACCAAGTGATACTTGACCGTGTGTGAATCCAGTCAGCTTGCAGTTGTTTTTGGTACCATCTGCATTGTAACGTAGAAGCATTAGTATTACGTATTTACTATGTGTTTGTATTAGTAAGGTGGAGCGATTATCTGAATTGCAGGTAGTACATAATCTGCCATGGTTTGCATTTTGTACCAGTTGCTGAAATGGAATGGATTCACAATTAGGTATGGATACATACACAAAGTGCTCATTAGGGATTTGTTCCTGTGTCACATTGTTGCAGAGAGTGCATGTATGTTTCCACATGTATGAAATCTGGAAGATTTCATTTATAGGTATGTTTTTTGTTTTCCAGTACTTGTAGTAAGTACATTAGAAATTATTGTGGATCTTCTTGTGAGCTTATAGTGAATTTCACCATTCCAGCACCTTAGTCCAATTCTTGTCTTATTCCATGAACACTATATGTGTTGTCAGGATTGTTTGTTGCGTTTCTATTAAGTACTAACATTTGCAAACACAATGGGTCTGTACTGTGTAAGTAAATGTTGTCAACAATTGGTGGTAATTGAAATAGAATATTCATTGCTACATTTGCATAGCAATTTACACCAACTATATTTGAGAGTTTAAATGGACCAGGTAGTTCTCTATCTGACTGCTTTTTTTGGGGTTTGTCTTCCTTCTTTGAAGAAGTACCTGGTTTACTTTCCCTAATTGATTCTTTTTTGCTAGTGGTATTTGATGAAGTATTCATTTCTTTTACTCTCTTTGGAGGATTTGCAGTCCAATCCTGTTGCATTTCAGTTTGAATTACTTTTCTTTTACAACGTTTTCTTTTCTGTGGAACAGGACATGATGTTAGATGGATGGGTGTATAGTGAACGTAGTCTATTGTATTCTAAAATGCAAGGAATATCAGCGTTTACTTTAATTCTATCAAAGTTGATTTAAAATAGACCCTTACGTGTACTTAAGTGTGATAGTGCTATGTAGGTCATGTCTTCTTTAAAGACTGTGTTACCAATATCTATCAATGCTTTGTCTAGGGTAGGACCTTTGGATTTTTGAATGGTGACTACATATGCAAGAGTTAGAGAAAATTGTTCTCTGTGTACATACATGTCTTTGAAGAGAAGGAATCAAACTGTTGAGCGCCCTATCCTTTTTACTTCTGAAAGTTTGTCAAAGAGAATATTGACAAACTGAATGTTGTCATGTGGGTATGTTTGAAAGCCAACAACTGTACCCAGTGCTCCATTAACTAGTCCTTGCTCCACGTCAAGGTTACGTTTAAGCATTACTCTACAGTTTAAGGATAATTTTAATATTTTCTCCAACCCAGCTGTGTTGGAGAAAGAATTTTCTAAGGTATCTAGTCTTGCTGTGGCTTGTTGACACATGGGTAGTGTCATACCATATACATCCAGTTTGTCTGTGGATCAAATTTCAATTATTGATTGCATTTCTTTTTCAACATTGTTTCATTGAATTTAGAACAGCTTGCAAGAGTTGGCATTAAGGCCATACAATTGACATTTGTGTGCGCTAATTGGTCCATAATATCAGTAGCACATGCGTTATCGCCATAAAGTGCATGGATCTGCCGGGTTTTCAATATTGCTTGTGCTTCTTGAGATAGTACACCAACTCTAATACTTTTTAAAATGTTGGCGTAAGTGAGGTCTGCAGATTGACGCATGTTTTCTGTTAATTCTCTGTATTGGAAATGTTGCCAAAGGTTGGCATTTCCTATGCTGCCAACAGTTTTACGTAGAGTATGTGTCCTAAGGTTTTAAAAATAGGTTCACCTTTCACTGGTGTCAATTGCAAAAGATCTCCGAAAACAATAATGTGTTTTCCTCTAAAGAGTTCTTTGTAGTTTGTTTTAAGTACTTCTTGCAATTTGAGGTGAATCAAAGCTAACATTAGGTTGGACACCATGCTCACTTCATCTATTAGTAGCATTTTCATTTGTTGTAATACTCTGCATAGTTCCATTGCAGCTTCTGTATAAAGTTTGTAATAGTCTAATTTGTTTTGGTGTTCTACTGGAAAGAGTAGTAATCGGTGTAAAGTGACACCGCCTATGTTGTAGGCAGCTAAACCTGTGGGGGCAGTTACAACAGCTGACAGTTTGTTGTTTGTCAATTGTTGGAGGAACTTGCTGATGATTTTGATTAAGAATGTTTTGCTTGAACCAGCTTCACCATTGACGTATAGCAGTATAGGTTTGTAATTTTGGCAGGTACATTCTTTATTTTCGTGTTGTACACCATGTGCAATTTCTTTTGTTACTTTTTCAAAAATGGTGCACTGCTCTTTGTTAAGTTTTGATTGTAGTACAGTTAAGTCTTCTGTATCTTCTTTATAGTGACACATGGTGTTTTCTACTTCTGTCATAGCTAATCCTGCCTCATTTGCTATTAGTGGCTGTCCCAGTGGTTCTTGGCTTCCTGTTACAGAAGGCTGAAGACTGTCGGAAGTGTCTTTATCTAGTTGGGCCTGGAGTTCTTCTTCTTGTTGCTGTTCATTGTGCAACATTGTTTTGTACTGCGTAAAGTTTACATCAGTTATAGTGCTTTCATTTGCTTTGAAAGCATCTTCATATGAGTCATAGTTATCTAGTATTTCTTCTTCTTTTCTCCATGGTTTAAAGAGTTGTAGCAGGGACTTGTAATATGCTTATTTACGTTGAGTAGTCTTTAATGGCAATTTGATATGATTAATTAAATTTGGTTTGGTGAGTTTAACTAAGCTGTCTTCACAGTTTGTCACTCTGTATTTACCTTTTTTTTCATCAGGTTTTATATTATTTTTGTATGTGTAGATTTGGGCTATGTGGTATAGACACATGGTTTCCAAAGTAGTACTTCTGTTTGGGTAGTATGTGTCTAATACATTGTTTTTTAAAATGTCTTGGCTGTTGGGATCACGTTTGACTATTGTTTCTATATCTTTGTATGATTTTAGAACTCTTTCATTTGCTTTGAAAGCGTCTTCATAGTAGTCATAGATATCTAGTATCTCTTCTTCTGTTCTCCATGGTTTAAAAAGTTGTATCAGGGTCATGTAATATAGTTCTTTCTGTTGAGGAGTTTTTAATGACAATTTGACATGATTAATTAAGCTTCATTTGGTAAGTTTCACTAAGCTGCCTTCACAATCTGTCACTCTATATCTACCATTATTTTCATCGGGTTTTATATTATTTTTGTATGCAAAGTTTTGGGCTATGTGGTATAGACACATGGTTTCCAAAGTGGTACTCCTGTTCGGGTAGTATGTGTCTAGTAAATTGTTTTTCAAAATGTCTTGACTGTTGGGATCATTTTTGGCTATTGTTTCTATGTCCTCATATGATTTGAGAACTCTTTTTCTAGATTTAGCAGGACCAAGACTTAGCCATACTATATTTTCAGATTTTCCATACAAAGCAGTACCGGTTAAACGATCTGCAGCTTCATAGGCGCCACATTCTCTATGAGAGAGCATTTTTATGCCTAAGCTGTACAATTTCTGAGATAGGGTTTTGTCTGATGATAGGTCATTCCAGAGGTCTTGAAGCTCCGTTTTTTCTCCTTTTGTTAAGTAGGCTGTAACATATCGTGCAACTGCAGTGGAATTGTCTGCAATGTACTGCACATCTATGTTTGCACTCCATAAGAGGGCAATGATTACATTGTAATCATTGATATATTTTGATTCTTCTGTTCTTTTTATGTAATACGTGTTCTTAGGTGATTTACCTTTAACACTATGTCTAACTGAAGACATGAAGTTGTTCACTTCACCTGTTTCTGTAACTGGTCTAGGGAAACCAAAGCGGCATTCGGTGTAGTATTTCCCTTTGTTTTTGTATTTGCGACGACAGTATTTGCCACATTTGTGTCTTTGAAATTGTACAATTTGTGCATGAAAGTCACTATGTCTCGTTTGTGAAGGGATTTCACAAGTAACATATTAAATCTGGGATCTTCAGAATACATTCGTAATGAGCGGTATTCTGATGCTGTTATCTGATTGGGTCTATCATCGTATCTTCCTCCTTTGCCAGTAGGAAATAATAGAGGAAAAGCATGTGCTTCTATACTGTTTTCCCATATGCTCATTGGTGAACGTTTGGTTTGTCGCATTTGGTAAGTTTCTAGTGCATCATCTATGCTGTCATTAGAGTGCAATGGATGAATTGTATAATAGTCCAAAATATTGGATACTGCAGCAGGATCCAGAAGTTCAAATTGACCAGTTTCTGATGACTCTTGAATTATTTCATTTGTTTCCCTTAAGCTTTCTTCAATATTTATTTCTTTGTTGTATTCATTATTGTCTTTCAGATATTGTAAGGCGTGTCTAACTTTATGTAAGTCCACAGGATGTTGCCACATTTTTTTGTCTTTTGTTTTGTTGGTACACCATTTACTAAGGCAATTAAAGATTGCTCTATTGGACATTGCACTCCTAGAGTGTGTACATTGTCTGTCAGATCTAATGGTATATAAACTACTTTGGCACAAATGCCTTTCACCAATTCAGAGGGAGGTAATTTTGCTGTTTTTGGTTGAAGGCGTATTATTGCTTGAAATGGGTGTACTGTTTGAATTATGATACTCTCATACAAATTGGGTTGTTGCAGGGGTTTTGGAAGTGGGAATAATTCCAAGTTATTTGTGATAGCACGCAAAGGAGTTTGGTTGTTGTCAAGTTTTGTAGTGCAGTAACTGCAAACTATTAAGGGTTCACTTATTTCGTATTTGTTTTCTGCTAAAAGATAGAGAGCTAATTAAAACCATTTGGAATCTTCATTGTCTTCTATTTTGTATGTTACGTCTATAGTTTTTGTGTTACTTTTGTAAAAAGTTGTGCGGCAACACACACACACATGGTTTGGTACTTCAGCGGATGTACTTAGTATTTATTTTTTGTATGTGTGTAATAGAAGGTTGCCATGTGCAGAATTGTTGCTAGTCTCTTCTAAAGCTATTGCATTTTGTAAATAGCTTTCACTTTCAAAATATTTTCTCTGCATACGGTCGATTTCTTCTTGTAGGTATTTGGGTGTACCATGCAGAAGAGTGTTATTTAAATTGGCTAGTTCTAAAGCAGGACTTTTAGCATAGCACAGTTTATACACTAGATTTCTTACATTTGAATGATGTGTTGATATCATTTTGATATCATGGAAGGTGCTTTTGCAAATAGGTCCTGAAATGGAGGCTAATGAATGTCCTTGTAGTCCTGTGTATTTGCGCACTGGACAGGTATCCATATTTTGCAGCACTTTCATTTTGATTTTGTCTTTACCTTTCACATACTGATTGAGGAACTGGCGTAAATATTTGAAAGATTTGTTGAGAATGTTACACATTGACATCCACAGCCATTTGTATACTGGACGCTCTGGTTCAGTCGAATGGAGAGGTAATTCTGAGTTTCTGGGGATATTTTTGTAAGCAGTGTTTCTTGTTCCATGATGGTATTATTAATATTTTCATACCCTAGTACACTGCTCTGGATGGCAATTGTGTTTGTTTGGTTTGGTTTGTATGCTTCTTCATTAAAATGTGGTTCTGTGGTCGTGGTGTGACTCCATTCACCTCCACAGATATTTAAGAAGTTATTTGTGTTGACATTCCGTTTATTGAGAAGTTCTTTTTGGAGTTTAGTACTTAGTTTTGTTAGTGGTTTCATCCTGTTTAAAACTAAAATAAATAACTTCCTTTTGAGAAGGATTGCACTGTCTACGAGAGCTTCTAGGATTAAATTTCTATCGTAGGTTTTAAGGGTTGTGCATGATTTCGCTCCTGTTCTTATTAGATTCTGAAGGACTCTGTGGCAGAACATTTTTGCTAAAATACTTTTTCTAGTATGGTTAGTTGCTAGTATATGAGGATTTATAGGAGCAGTGTTAGCAGTAGTGATAGCCGAATTCTTGTTAAGCATTTTCTTTTTCGTTTCACATTTTGATAGAGGAGGCAAAGTTTCTGTAGTAGAAGCTTCTTTTGTTTCACTAAATGACTGCATTAGCTGTTTTGTTTGAACGTTTTGTACAAACTCTGGTAGAGATGGATGCTTATTTTGGACACTTTTATTTTCATTTGCTCTATTTCTGCGTTGCTTTCTACAGCCTTGCTTTTAGGTAGGCAATCTTTGGGGTCTGTTGAAAAAAAAGAAAGTATGGGTTGGTCTGTTTTACAATGTATGTGTGCTGTGTGCATGCGTGTATGAGTTTGATGGGGAAGATGTATGTGGTGGTGTGTGAATGTGCATTGGGCAGTTACAATGAGTTGGGAAGGCTATTTTTCTGTTTGTATGTTACTACACTGTGGTTCAGATGAGAGTAAAAAGTGAGCTAGTGCGGAGAAGCATTAATAGTAAACGTAATGGTATAAAATTAAAACAGTTCTTTGTTTTGTAGTACTAACATTCTAAGGCTTGAGTATGTTATTCGTGTTCCAAAAAACAGGGATTTGTGTGCCATTCTCCCTGCTAATCTCTGTTTAATAAATGGGGCTTTGTGGGCAGAATGGTTCAGAAATCGATGTTTTTTTTGGTGCGCAAATTACATGAATGAACCACACAGTCTCTTTGAGAAACAGTAAAAATATAAAGGTAGTATTGTACTTACTTTTTTGTGTAATGATCAGGTTTCTTTGGATATGTTGTTTGTAGTTTAGATGCTGTTGATTTTCAGGAGAGTGGTCTTCACTGCAATTGTAAAAGGTAGAAGTTAGTAATGTGTTTATAGCACTGATATTAATGTACACGTTGATTTTTATGTTTTCGTGGTAGTATTCTTGTTTGATATCTGTACATAGTGTATGCATGTATTTCATTTGACTATGTGCAGCCTTTATATGTTATTTGCAGTATGTTAGTTCAACCTGCTTCGCAAATGACAGAATTTTAAGTTCATGAAATTCACTTGTTTTTTGGCAGCTGTGTTGCAGATAGCAGAGAGGTTTGGAAGTGATAGTTCATTATAGTAGAGGGGAAAATTTTGAATAAGTTCATATTATAACTAGACATGCAAACAATCGGGAGCACTTGAGAGGGAGATTTCACCACAGCAATCGGGAACATTTATTTTTCTCATACGATTGCATTGGGATTAGCATTAATTTAGGCCAGAGACAGTAAAAAATGGTGACATTTTTTAATGAAAAATCAAGTTTCGTGCGTAAATCGGGACGGTTGGCATGTGTGTATAGGTTATGCAGGGGACAGTAAAAAGTAGTGCGATTTTTCAATGAAAAATCGGGAGTCTCGCGCTTAAATCGGGAGCGTTGGCATGTCTGTCTTGGCTAGGCAGATTTAGTGCCATTACTTTGTTTATATGGAATTATAAGAGTTGTACATGTACTCTGAATAAAATATGCATACCTGTACTTTGTAATCATGCATGTGGATATGCATGGAGCTGTAAGTAGAAATCTTCGAGACTTGCACAGTAGTTTTTGTAGTAGGTGCTTTCCAATGATATGAGACTTGTATTCAGAGTGATCAACAGTACATTTGAAGTGCGGAACTCTGATGATGGAGTTAGATGTAGAGGTCTTGGATGTTATTGGTGGATGGTTGTGTGACTGCTTAGCTGTGTCCATTGAGGGAATGGAATCGCGAGTGATGTAGAAAGGGTAGAAGGGCTGGCTAAGAGTTCCGTGCCGCACAGACACCGCGGCAGTTCACGGGTAGGGCGTGCCACATACAGGGTTCTACAGCAAATCCAGCATGGAAAGGGGATTGTAGGGATCAGCCAATCAGATGTTGACGTTGTTGATTTGTGTAGAAAGAGTGTGTGTGTGTATTGAAGATGGCAGAGGTGGAGACAGTCAGGGTTTTGGTGCTCGGAGATATGTTTGTCCATGGTTTACAGCAGTATTCTCAATGCAGGCATGTGGCAAACAATTTCGATGTTAGAGGAGTGGAGCTGTGCTGCAGCGCTGCGACTGCCTGGAATGTAGAGGCAATTCTCCAAGTTTGCCGTGATATGCGTAGGATGAACAGTCCCATGTGGTAGTTTTGCACTATGGTGCTTTCCATTTGTGCTACGTGAGTTCCCCTACTTTGTTGGGAGATTTCGAACAGTTGTTTCAAGCAGTAATCAACATCCTTCCAAATGCGAAAGTTATTTCTTCTGGATTACTTTCTAGAGCAAAATGGGACAACAGTTCAGTTTTTTGTCCTGATCAAAGCATTGCTAGGTGTGCAATCAATCGAGGCATGCTTGCTTTCATACTAAGAGCTGGTATGTTTTTCTGTAGCAACGAGAACATTGTTTTGAGTAATGAGGCTTATTTTGAAGCAGATGGTGTTTCTTTATCTTTTTTGGGAAATGCCATGTTCTTTTGGAATGTAAGGGTTGCTTTGGAACAGGTTATGTGAAGATTTTAGGAGTAAACTAAGAAGAAAAAAACCCCCAAAATATACAAAATAACAGGTGTCTGTCAGGCATCTGCAAAACAACCAAAAAAACGGCTCTTTTCAGAGCCCACCTTAAAAGGGAAATGGGGAACACTATTTAAATGTACATTCACTACGCTCAGATCTTATACATGTCCACGGACATGGCGGTAGTCTGCGGACAGCGCTTATTACATACTGGCATTCTGGGGTGGAGAAGCATGCAAATGAGAATGAGCGGAGCTAGGGATTGGTCAGTAAAGTTTAGTGGGTGTGTTGTGTAAGGAGAGATTTAGTGAGGACATCTTTTCCCTGAGAGAAGAACAGATAGCTATGGTTGGAGGTGCACGCAGAACGTTGTGGTGTATCTGCAGATCTTGGATTCCCTCATGTGGAAGTGCACTGGCATGGAGTGCGTGGAATGAAGTGGCTGGACTTGGTACCTCTCTGTGCTACTTTACAGACAGAGCGTCATCCTGACATAATTATAATTCATTGTGGAGGGAACAGTTTACGACATGTGTCTGGAATTTCTTTGCAATTTGCAATGAAAGAAGGACTTGAGAAGGTCATGGGCATGTTTCCAAATTCCCAAGTAATCGTATTGCGCAAAGACAAATGTGGCTGCGTTCTTCTTCATTTGGTCCACAAATGGAGAAAGTGAGGCGCAATGTCAATAAGGCTGTTCGTGCCTTTCTAAGAGATATTGGCATGTCCTCTTTTCACATGAAAATATTATGTTTCGTAGCACATTCATTTTTCGCAGAGATGGAATCCATCTTACATATGCTGGCAATCAGATTTTCCTTAGAAATGTACAAAATGCATTGCAACCTTTTTTGGAATTATAGTCATCTATTTTGCATTAGATGTTGACAAATCCAAGTTTTTAAAACACACAAAAAAACCACCAAAAGGCTCTTTTCAGAGCTACCACTTACATCCAGAGAAAAGTGCATTGGTTTTGCTAGGGCAGCACCCCAAAATTGTATCTGTCCTACGACTGTCCGCGGACTTTTAAAAAATGCTCAGGGCCCTGCACTGTTTATTTGACACTTCTATTTTTAAACTATGAAAGGGGCTCTGAAAAGAGCCTTTTTATTATTTTTGTTGTTTTATATTTGTTTTCCTTTTTTTATACATGACACACTAGGAGAGGAGGGGAAAGGAGGGTAAGGAAGGGACACCAAACACGGGGATAAGAAAGGGCAGGTGGAGAGAGGAAGATGTAGGGTGGGCCGTATTTAGGTAGGTAGCAGGTCTTCTGGTGGTCCGTGACCGTAGTCTCGAAAGCACTTTGAAGACTCTCCCCCCCTGCAGAGTATTGCGTCACAGTACATACACAATATTGTGACCCTCGAAAGGTAAGGGTCAACAGCACCACAAATGGCCTGTGAAGCAGCTGGAGGGATGCGCACTCCCATAGGAGCGTCTCTTGTGGTGAGAGGAGCGGAAACGGAGGATGCTGTGGATGAACTCAACCTACTACAACCTTGTGAACCTTGCGAACGTCCGCACCATGGAACAAAGTTGGGTGTCGCTTCATGGATGTCGTACCAGAGCTGTATGCACCACGTCTCCCACGACTCAGCACTAATTTTCACTGGTTACAGGTGACCTTGTCCGCACGTGCTTTTGGTACGTTACCATGAACGGTAAATAACCGCCACACCCAAGACTCCCGGCGAGTGCTGGTAGTAGGGAGTTCCTCGACCTCATTCTCTTCATCCTCTTCATCCTCGTTCTCTACATCCTCACGCGTGTTGCCCTCTACAGGCCCTTTGGGAGGTGGTGGTGGTGAAGGGCTTGGGGGTGGTGCTGAGGCTGATATAGCAACAGCAGCCATGGATGTCATTAGGGTTGATGCAGTAATCTGAGCTAGAGCACTAAAGGCAGCAAAAGTCAATCTGCAATCTGCAATAGGCAGAAGTACAATGAAGATCAGCTGTGGGGTGTGGCGTTTTATAGGGGTGGAGGGGTGCGCCTCGAGAACATATTGAACACTCAAAAGCCTTCAAATAGTTACCAAAAACATGTGGAAAGCCAGGGCCATTGTCTGGGACATGTGAAATGGTGATTTTTTACTGTAAAATAATTAAAATTGTCTAAATACGTTCTTTTAAAATGTTGGGCATCCGGACAGAGTCCGCAAATTAGGACACACGCTCAGCCCGGGTGCGGTCACATGATGACGTTGGGAACACGTCCACGAAGGGAACATGTGTCCGCAGAACAGCAAATGCGCAGGAGCGGTCGTGCGCATGCACTCGGTTGTTCGGGTCCTGAAACTAATTAAAAGTGCGACACAAGTGAGACGAATAGTTACGGACAGGCGCGATGTTCGCAGGACTTATGGGTATGGTGCACATGTGCGTAGATGTTCTACAGACTGTACGGCCAGGTATAGTGTCCTTAGGACACCTCCATTTTGTTCATTTACGGACAACCCGAACACCTGGTGTGCTCTAAGAACAGTTTCATCTTGGTTACGAATGGTGCAGAGAGGTAAAGTGTCCTTAGGACACCCCCATTTTGTTCATTTACGGACATCCCGGACAGCTGGTGTGTTCTTGAAACACTTGTGTATAGGCGCGTTACAAATGCCTTATCATATCATATCATCATATCATTCTAAGAACAGTTCCATCTTGGTTGCGAATGGTACGGACATGTGTAGTGTCCTTAGGACATCCACATTTTGTTAATTACAGACAGGCTGGACGGGCGCACTGTCTGCCGACATTTCAACTGCTTTTAAAAGAAAAATGCAAAGAATTTCCTTACAAGACACATACATTTTTTTTATTTATTTATATATATATATATATATATATATATATATATATATATATATATACAAATTATGAAAGAGAGGGGGAAGCAGAAACTGATACAAAAATAGGAGAATTAGCTTAGTTTTGGAGAGGATGGATGGGAGGGGATGAAGGTATGGAAATCTCATCAAAACGTTAATTTTGTTGTTCACGGTTTGGGGATAGTTCACTGACTGGGACCTGGATAGGGGGCACAGGCACAGGTGGGACAATGGTAATGGTACTTAATTTTTTCTTTGATGTGGTCCTCCACTAATTATTTCAAACTCTCTAAATTCTCCTTAAGAATGTCTACTTTTTGTTCAATGTGTTCGAGAGTCTTTTCCATTGTGTCTTTTGGAGTCACATTTTCAATCTTTGTGTGGTCTGTAAAAAATAAACATATATATGTTAAATACACATTAGGTAATGATTATTAATTTCCTTATATAGACAAGTGTCTACCATTATTATCACACTTTTCAGACATTTCATCATGTGGAAAATGTTCTTCCAGCCACTCCAAAGTACTGCACATTTCTGTGTGAAAAACAAAAATATATTAATTATACTGTACCTCACACAAAATGTACAGCAATATATACCAAAAAATCAAGTTTACTTACTAGTTTCTGGGAAGTTGTAATCATTGTGTTGTGTAGGTCTACTGTTGCTTCTAGCTCTGTAGTTTCTGTGAGGTAATTATGTTGGAGGTATATCTTTTTTGTTTTGATATAATCCATTTTATTACATATCATATTTCAATGGCTGGTTGATGTGTTAAATATGTAGTTTCCATTGCTTATTTATTAATATATATTATGTGTATATGTGCTGTTTTTCAACTTGCGTAGTCTTTATATGGTATGAAAGAATAATTTCAAATACCCCCTGCATGTTTGGGTAGTGTTGATGTCGTCCGTGCCCGTCCGCGGACTGCAAAATCATTAGTGGGGTGTTCGGTATGTTCTAAGTTAATTGTATATAAAATAAGGGAACCCTAGTACACATCTATCAAATTTACACTATGAAAATGGATATTCAGTAAAAAAACCTGGTTAAAGGGACGTTATGGTTAAGTTGTGCTACTAAAAACCTATGAAATTCAGTAAAAATAATTTGTTAAAGGGACGTTATGGTTCCAAGTAAAACCGAAAAACCCCTGAAATACGCCAGTTATGGTAAACTAAGCAACCATAACTCGCGCCACCACTGTGCACTGCTAAAACTAACACCCAGGACATCAAAGATGACGTCACAAATGTCATTGATGACATCACTGATGACATCACATGTCTGGCTCACTCTTTTTTCCTTTACTAATATATCTAGGCCATTAACAGTCAGGAACTAAAAAATCACCATAATATAGTACAAAGTACTATGTTTGTAGACTTATACTTCAAATATGTTCTTACAATAATTCAATTAGGGTCCACTCAAAGCATATGAAACATATACAAAGTGGAAAACACAGATTTGGAAGACAGCAATGCTTTCTATGTATGAAGATGATTAGTAAGGTTATCTATTGTGTCTTATAGTTCTGTTGTGTAAGGTTATCAACACTGTCTTATAGTTCTGTTGTTTTTTTATTACTGTACTTTCCCTGGATATGCTCATATTTGTACACATTGCACTTACACTACTTTCCTTAGGGTCTAGTCACAATATGTCATAGATATACATAGGGAAGTAGTAGCTTTGAAGCAGAGCAATCATTACTGTGCATGAAGATAATCAGTTAGGTTATGAAGATTGTCGGGTAATACTGCTGTTTTTTTGTTTACTTCACTTTCCCTGTATATGTTCTATTTGTATGTGTTGTTTTCTGTTTGTGTTCTGTGTGCAGTAAAGCAATAATGTAGTAAGTGGGTTTGATTAGGTAATTATTAAATGTTTCACAGTATGCAAGACTCCAATAAGAAAGCATTTATAATTTTAGTACTTAACATGGCAAGATTATTAATATTGCATCTTCATCATGTCTGCTGCACACTATGCCTATCTTACTATATGTGTACTTTACTATATTGGAAAAAACTTCATAATACAATGCTATTGGGATTAATGTATTACTTAATGCACTACGTACCTCATGATATTTATTCCAATGATCCTTGACACTTTTCTATTAACATTACAATAAGAATCCCTTGTACAGACTTTTCATGAATGGGAAATGCACATGTGATGTCATCAATGACATTTGTGATGTCATCTTTGATGTCCTGGGTGTTAGTCTTAGCAGTGCACGGTGGTGGCGCGAGTTATGGTTGCTTAGCTTACCATAACTGGCAAATTTCAGGGTTTTTTCGGTTTTACTTGGAACCATAACGTCCCTTTAACTATGTTTTTTACTGAATTTCATAGGTTTTTAGTAGCGCAACTTTATTTAAGTTTATTTACTGAATATATTTATATGTATATATATATATTCAGTAAAAATATATATATATTCAGTAAAAAAACTTTGTTAAAGGGACGTTATGGTTAAGTTGCGAAGCGATCATGTGACCGCGCCCATGCTGATCGCGTGTTCTGAATGCGGAGACTGTTCGTGTCCCCTAACAATTTAAAAGTACATTTTCAAGTAATCCACAATATTTCTCAATAAGAACTCACCATAGCACAAGTCCCACATACTAATCCTAAGTTTCTACATATTTTTTGAACGTTTTTGAACCTTTTTTTGTGTTCGATCTGTCCGCGGACAGCGCGCATGTCCGCGAACCGCGTACAAGCACCCCTATAAAAGACCACGCCCTAAAGCTTATTCTCATTGTGTTTCTGGCTATTCTTCAGAGCACAGCTATTTTTCCTGCAACTTGCAGATTACACCATCATCGAGATGGCATCCATGGCTGCACTTCTGCCACCTGGTGCTGCACTTGGTCCAGCACCACCCCACCCCTCCACCACCACCACCTTCCCAAGGGCCTGAAGAGGGGAACAGGAGTGAGGATGCAGAGGAGGAAGAAGAGGATGAGGAGAATGAGGTAGAGGAAATCTCTACTACCCGCACTAGGCTTGAGTCTTGCGTGTGGCGGTTGTTTACCATTCATGGGAATGGTCCTAAGGCTCGTGCAAACCGTGTCATCTGCAATGAGTGCAAAATGGTACTCAGTCGCGGGAGGCGTGGTTCGTACAGCTTTGGGACCACTACCATGAAGGGACACCTAAGATCATTTCACTCTGGGGCCATTCTTTTCAGAGCCGCCTTTCACAGTTAAAAAATAGAAGTGAAAATAAATGAAGCAGAGCCCTTTGTATTTTTTAGAAGTCCGCGGACAGGCCGCGGACATCTAAAAATTTGGGGTGCTACCCTATCATAACCATTGCAATTTTCTCTGAGAGGAAGTGGTGGCTCTGAAAAGAGCCTTTGAGGGGTGTTTGTATGTCAAAAATTATAAATACTCAACACCTACTTCAAAATGGATGCTGTAATTCTAAAAAAGGTTGCAATGCATTTTTTACATTTCTCAGAAAAATCTGATTGCCAACATAAGTAAGATGGACTCCATCTCTGCGAAAAATGTATGTACTATGAAACATAATATTTTCATTGTGAAAAGAGGACATGCCAAAATCTCTTAGAAAGGCACAAACAGCCTTATTAACATTGCGCCTTGCTTTTTCCATTTGTGGACCAAATGAAGAAGAACGAAGCCAAATTTGTCTCTGCGCAATACGTGAAAATATTACTTGAGAATTAGGAAACATGTCCATGACCTTCCCAAGTCTTTCTTTCGTAGCAAATTGCAAAGAAATTCCAGACACATGTCCTAAACTGTTCCCTCCACAATGAATTACAATTATGTCTGGATGTTGCTCTGTCTCCAAAGTAGCACAGAGAGGTAGCAAGTCCAACCACTTCATTCCACTTACTCCATGCCAGTGTACTTCCACATGTGGAAATCCAAGTTCTACAGCTACTCCACAGCTTTCTGCATGCACCTTCAACCAATGTATCCACAAATCTCCCAAAATCCAAACAATCTGTTTTCTGAAGCACACAGCCATAGCTATATGTTGTTCTCTCAGCAAAAAGAGTATCTGAGAAACTCTCTCCTGGCACAACACACCCACTAAAATTTTCTGACCAACCCCTTTCAGTGCTCATTCTCATTTGCATGACTTCTGAACCCAATAATCCCTGGATGTAACACCCGATGTCCGCGAACTATTGTCATGTCCGCCGACATATCGTAACATGAACAGCCCTTCTACCATTTCCACTTCACTCTCTGTGCCATTCCCTCATTGGATGTAGCTAAGAAGTCACATGACCATCCACCAATCACATTCGAGACCTCTACATCTAACTGCATCATCATAGATCAGCACTGCAAATGTACTGTGAATCTCTCTGAGTACAAATGTCATATCATTGGCAAGCACCATCTACAAGAAATACTGCACAAGTCTCCAATATTTCTACTTGCAGCTCCATTCATATCCATATGCATGAACACAAACTACAGGTATTCATATTTTCTGTACAGTACATGACCACATTTTCAAACTGACTTTTAGCTTGTGTAATCTGTAAAATGAATGCACTGTCTTTTTTTTCAATCTCCTAAAATCAACTGTCACTTATAAACCTTTATACTATTTACTTTCTTTATACACACACACACTCAAATCATGTTAAACTAACATTTTTGAAATTAAATATATAGACTACATATATTCAAACAAAATTGCATGCATGCACACTCTATGTTCAAAACTCACAAAATAATACTTATACAATTACATATTTTTTTAATTTCTTCATTTATTTAATTACTTTAATTTAAGCATGACATTGAGGCACTATTACCTGGAAGAGTTTAGTTACAGAAATAATGGTATTCAGTGGTACATTATGAATTTCACAAGACATAGTAAAGATATTTTGTTTGCTACAGTTAGTCATTGCAATACAATTTGTTCATTAAGAAAATATCATATGTATTGAACTGGTGCGACATAGCTTATTTAAATAAGATAGTTTTAATGGTTTTGAGGAAGGCGCTGAGGATTTCAATAAAAATCAATGTCTAAATTAAAAACAGTGCTATATACAAACAAAATTACTAATTTGTTTCTTTTACAATTGCAGTGAAGACCATTCTCCTAAAAAGAAGCAGCCGAATTTGAAGAACAAAGAAGAACTAAGAAGTAACCTGTTCATTTTAGAAAAAAAGTAAGTAGAATATCACCATAATATTTATATTATTCCTCAAACACACTGTAAAGTTAATTCATGCTATTTCTGTACCTAAAGATAGAGATTGTGCACCATTCTGTCCAAAAATCCCCATGTCTTAAACACCGATTTACAGCCAGAATGGCCCACAAATTCCTATTTTTGGACAAACAAATTACCCAACTCAACCGCTAGAATTTTGATATTATAGAACAAACAATTGTTTTAATTGTATACATTAGATTTACTATTTGTACTTCTCCACACCACTAGCTTACTTTTTTCTGTCATCTGAACCCCAGTTTAGTAGCACATAAATTCAAGAATACCCATCCCTACTAGTTGTAGTTCCCAATGCACAATCACACACCATTACATACATCTTTATCATCTTACTCAAACACTCATGCACACAGCACACATACATTGCAGAACACCCCAACCCATACCTTCTTTATTTTTTTCAACAGACCCTAAAGAATGCCTACCAAAAGTCAAATCCGTAGAAAGCAACGCAGAAGTAGAGCAAATGAAAATAAAAGTGTCCAACATAAGCATCCATCTCTAGCAGAATTTTTAAAATAAAGTTGAAACAAAACAGCTAATACAGTCATTTAGTGAAACACAAGAAGTTTCAAGTACAAAAACGTTGCCTCCTCTATCAAAATGTAAAACAAACCAAAAAACAATTAACAGAAAATCAGTTATCACTACAGATAAAACTGCTTCTTTAAATTTTGATATAGTGCAAAGTAAGCATACCAAGAAAAGTATTTTAGCCAAAATGTACCGTCACAAAGTCCTTCAAAATCTTATAAAAACAGGAGAGAAATCAGGTTCAATGCTTAAAACCTATCATAGGAAATTAATCTTAGAAGCGTTGATAGACAGTGCAATTCTTCTCAAAAGAAAGTTATTTATTTTAGTGTTAAACAAAATGAAACCACTAACAAAACTAATAACTAAATTATAAAAAAGACTTCTCAATGAACGAAATGTCAACAGAAAGAACTTCTTAAGTCTCTGCGGAGGTCAATGGAATCACAATACGAGCACAGAACCATACTTTAATGAAGAAGCGTACAAACAAAAGCAAACAAATACAATTGCCATACATAGCAGTGGTCGAGGTTTTGAAACATTGAATAATACCAAAATTGAACAACAAGTACTCCTTACATAAATATGCCCTGAAAACTTAGAATTACCCCTCCATTCAACTGAATCAGAACATCTGGTGTACAAATGACCATGCACGTCAATATGTAACATACCCAAACAATTTTTCAAGCCTTTACGCCAATTCCTCAATCAATATGTAAAAAGCAAAGACAAAATCAAAATTAAACTACTGCAAAATATGGATACCTGTCCAGTGCGCAAGTACACAGGACTACAAGGACATTCATTGGCCTACATTACAGGACCTACTTGTAAAACCACCATCCATGATATCAAAAGGATATCAACACATCATTCAACTATAAGAAATCTAGTCTATAAACTGTACTATGATAAAAGTCCTGCTTTAGCACTAGCAAATTTAAATAACATTCTTCTACATGGTACAGAAAAAGACCTACTTGAAGAAATTGACTATATCCAGAAAAAATATTTTGGAAGTGAAAGCCACTTACAGAATGAAATAGCTTTAAACTAAATTAGCAACAATTCTGCACATGGCAACCTTTTACTAAACACATACAAAAAAGAAATAATCAAATTTAAAAGTATGTCAGCTGAAGTACCAAACCATGTGTGTCTATGTTGCCGCAGAACTTTTTATAAAAGTAACACAAAAACTGTAGACCTATCATACAAAATAGAAGACAAAGAAGATTCTAAATGGTTTGAGTTAGCTCTCTACCTTGTAGCAGAAAACAAATACGAAATGACTGACCCCTTAATACTTTGCAGTTACTGCACTACAAAGCTTGACAACAACCGAACTCCTTCACGTGCTATCACAAATAATTTGGAATTATACCCACTACCAAAACCCCTACAACAACTTAATTTATATGAGAGCATCATAATTCAAACAGTGCACCCATTTCAAGCAATAATACGCCTTCAACCAAAAACAGCAAAATTACCTCCCTCTGAACTGGTAAAAGGCATTAGTGGAAAAGTAGTTTATTTACCATTAGATCTAAAAGAAAATGTGCATACTCTAGGAGTGCAACGTCCAATGAAGCAATCTTTAATTATCTTAGTAAATGGAGTACCTACAAAAGACAAAAAAATATGGCAACAGCTGGTAGATTTACATAAGGTTAGACAAGCCTTGCAATATCTTAAAGAGAATAATGAATATTATAAAGAAATTAATATTGAAGAAAACTTGAAGGATACAACTGAAATAATTCAAGAAACACAAGAAACTGGTCAATTTGAGCTCCTAGATCCTGCTACAATATCAAATACTTTAGACCATTATACAATTCATCCTTTGCACTCTAATGAGACCATAGAAGATGCACTGGAAACATACCAAATGCGTCAAACAAAAGGATCACCAATCAACATATGGGAAAAAAGTATAGAAGCATGTGTTTTTCCTCTATTCTTTCCTACTGGCAAAGGAGGAAGGTACGATGATAGACCTATTCAAATATCAGCATCAGAATACCGCTCATTACGGATGTATTCTGAAGATCCCAGATTTAGACAAAATGTGGAATACATATTCCACCTACTCTTTGAAAGTGAACTAGCAACTTTATGTTACGGAGTTGCACACATATTAAAATCAGGATCACACTTTCAAAATATGACAGCTACACAATTATTACAAAAAGTGCAACAAAAGGATGAGGTTTTACAATCAAATATTACAAATCTATTAGCAAATATGCGTGGTACTAAAGAGTACTGGTTTCGACATCATGGAGATGTACGTTGTATGATCAGAAACCTTGGCCCACCCACTTGGTTTGTTACATTAAGTTGTGCAGAATATGCATGGGAAGATTTACATGATTTCCTACGCATATCAAACAAAAACAAAACAAACGTAGATATACTAACACCTGGAGAACTTTGTTCTTTGGATCCTGTTAATGTTTCAAGATATTTTCACCATCGCTTCATTGCTATGCTACATTTTATTTGTAATAAAACTGTTCCTCCCCTTGGAGAAGTGCAACACTTATTTTGGAGAAAAGAATACCAAGCCAGAGGAGTACCACATATCCACATGCTTTTATGGATTAAAGATGCTCCTAAATTTGGTCAAGACAGCGATGCCACGGTTTTACAGTTTATTGAAAAATATGTCACTTGTGAAATTCCATTGGAAGCAACAAATAGTGATCTTCATGCACACATTTTACAAATTCAAATACACAAATGTGGAACATATTGTCGTCGCAAATACAAAAACAAAGGGAAATACTACACCAAATGCCGATTTGGTTTCCCTAGACCAGTTACAAATACAGGTCAAGTGAACAACCTCATGTCTTTAGTTAGACATAGTGTTAAAGGTAAGTCACCTAAAAATACATATTACATAAAAAGAAAAGAAGAAGAAAAATATATCAATGATTATAATGCAATCATTGCCCACTTATGGAATGCAAACATAGATGTGCAGTACATTGCAGACAATTCTACTGCAGTTGCACGATATGTCACAGCATACTCAACCAAAGCAGAAAAGACAGAGCTCCAAGACCTCTGGAATGACCTGTCATCTGATAAAACAGTGTCTCAGAAATTATACAGCTTGGGCATAAAAATGATCTCCCATAGAGAATGTGGATCATATGAAGCAGCTGATCGTTTAACTGGTACTGCATTGTATGGTAAATCTGAAAATATAGCATGGCTAAGTCTTGGTCCAGCTAAATCTAGAAAAAGAGTTCTAAAATCATACAAAGATATAGAAACAATAGTCAAACGTGATCCCAACAGCCAAGACATTTTAAAAAACAATGTATTAGACACATACTACCCAAACAGAAGTAATACTTTGGAAACCACATGTCTATACCACATAGCCCAAATCTACACATACAAAAATAATATAAAACCTGATGAAAAAAAAGGTAAATACAGAGTGACAAACTGTAAAGGCAGCTTAGTTAAACTCACCAAACCAAATTTAATTAATCATATCAAATTGCCATTAAAGACTACTCAACGTAAAGAAGCATATTACAAGACCCTGCTACAACTCTTTAAACCATGGAGAAAAGAAGAAGAAATACTAGATAACTATGACTCATATGAAGATGCTTTCAAAGCAAATGAAAGCACTATAACTGATGTAAACTTTACACAGTACAAAACAATGTTGCACAATGAACAGCAACACAAAGAAGAACTCCAGGCCCAACTAGATAAAGACACTCCTGACAGTAGTCAACCTTCTGTAACAGGAAGCCAAGAACCACTGGGAGAACCACTAATAATAAATGAGGCAGAATTAGCTATGATAGAAGTAGAAAACACCATGTATCAGTATGAAGATAAAGAAGACTTAACTATACTACAATCAAAACTAAACAATGAGCAATGTAGCATTTTTCAAGAAGTAACAAAACAAATTGCACATGGTGTACAACATGAAAATAAAGAATGTTCCTGCCATAATTATAAACCTATACTACTGTACATCAGTGGTGAAGCTGGTTCTGGCAAAACATTCCTAATCAAAATCATCAGTAAGTTCCTTCAACAATTGACAAACAACAAACTGTCAGCTGTTGTCACTGCCCCCACTGGTTTAGCTGCCTACAACATAGGTGATGTCACGTTACACTGGTTACTACTATTGCCAGTAGAACTCCAAAACAAATTAGACTATTACAAACTTTCTGCAGAAGCTGCAATGGAACTACGCAGAGTATTGAAACAAATGAAAATGCTACTAATAGATGAAGTGAGTATGGTCTCCAACCTAATGTTGGCTTTGATTCACCTCAGATTACAATAAGTACTCAAAACAAACTATCAAGAGCACTTTGCAGGAAAACACATTATTGTTTTCGGAGATCTTCTTCAATTGACACAAGTAAAAGGTGAGCCTATTTTTAAAACATTAGGACACAAACTCTGCCGTAAAACTGTTGGCAGCATTGGAAATGTTAACCTTAGGCAACATTTCCAATACAGAGAATTACCAGAAAACATGCGGCAATCTGCAGATCTCACTTATGTCAACATCTTAAAAAGTATCAGAGTTGGTATACTTTCCAAAGAAGCAGAAGCAATATTGAAACCCGGCACATTCATGCACTTTATGGCGATAATGCATGTGCTACAGATGTTATGGAACAATTAGCCCACAAAAATGTCAATTGTATGGCCTTAATGCCAACTCTTGCAAGCTGTTTCAAATTCAATGAAATAATGTTAAGTAAAGAAATGCAACCAATAATGGAAATTAGCGCCACAGACAAACTAGATGTACATGGTATGACACTACCCATGTGTGACCAAGCCACAACAAGACTAAATAGTTTAGAAAAATCTATCTCAAACACAGCAGGCTTAGAAAAGATATCAAAATTATCCTTAAATTGCAGAGTAATGCTTAAACGTAACCTTGACATGGACCAAGGACTAGTTAATGTAGCACTGGGTACAGTTGTTGGCTTTCAAACATACCCACGTGACAACAAAATTCAGTTTGTCAATATTCTCTTTGACAAACTTTCAGAAGTAAAAAGGATAGGATGCTCAACAGCTCGATTCCTTCTCTTCAAAGACATGTATGTACGCAGAGAACAATTTTCTCTAACTCTTGCATACGCAGTCACGATTCATAAATCACAAGGTCTTACCCTAGACAAAGCAATGATAGATAGTGGCAACACAGTCTTTAGGCATGAGCTACGTAGCACTATCACGCTTAAGTACACTTGACGGTCTATTTCTAATCAACTTTGATGCAAGTAAAGTAAACGCTGATATTCCTTCAATTTTAGAATACAATAGACTTCGCTCACTTTACACCCCCCATCTAAAATCATGTCCTGTTCGACAGAAAAGAAAAGGTTGTAAAAGAAAAGTAATTCAAACAAAAATGCAACAGGATTGGACTGCAAATCCTCCAAAGAGAGTAAAAGAAATGAATACTTCATCAAGTACCACTAGCAAAAAAGAATCAATTAGGGAAAGTAAACCAGGTACTTCTTCAAAGAAGGAAGACAAACCCCAAAAAAAGCAGTCAGATACAGAACTACCTGGTCCATTTAAACTCTCAAATATAGTTGGTGTAAATTGCTATGCAAATGTAGCAATGAATATTCTATTTCAATTACCACCAATTGTTGACAACATTTACTTACACAGTACAGACCCATTGTGTTTGCAAATGTTAGTACTTCATAGAAACGCAACAAACAATCCTGACAACACATTTTGGGGCCGATTCATGGAACAAACGTGCGCCGAAAATCTTCGCGCAAGCAGGCGCAAGCAGGCGCAAGCGGAAAAAAACAGGCGCACGTGTGCGATTCATGGAAGTCCCTGCGCGTGTTCACCGCGGGATGTGCGCCAAACCCATGCATGGCGCACAAGTCACTGCAACATCGCGAAAGGCGTGCGCGACGCGCACAGTGAAAGCGCACAACCTCAGCGCACACACCAGAAAGTGGGCGGGACATGGGGCGTAACGCGCGGAATGGGGAACAACACGGGAAAATAAGGGCGTAACTGGGGATGTACTGCAGGGAAGCAGACGGAACGCCCACACGCACTCGAACCACACGTATTCATGGAATCGAATAGGGCAAAGCCACGCACAGGCAAAGACACGCACAAGCTGAAACACGGCCGCCACACGAAGGCAGGCGGTAGAGTCCCAGCGCATCAAAAAAGTGGCGCGCGGGAAGTCAAATACGGGATTGAGCGGGGTACGTGGATCTCAGGGGTGCGCGAGAAATTCTACACGCGATTGGCCTGGGTACGTGTATTTCAGGGGTGCGCGTGAAGTTCCACACGCGAATGGGCTGGGTACGTGTATTACAGGGGTGCGCGAGAAAATCTACACGCGAATGGGCTGGGTACGTGTATTCCGGGGGTGCACGTGAAGTTCCACACGCGAATAGCCTGGGCGCGTGTATTTCAGGGGTGCGCGTGAAGTTCCACATGCGATTTCAGCAGGGTACGTGTATTTCAGGGGTGCGCGAGAAAATCTACACGCGAATGGGCTGGGTACGTGGATTCCGGGGGTGCGCGTGAAGTTCCACACGCGAATAGCCTGGGCGCGTGTATTTCAGGGGTGCGCGTGAAGTTCCACACGCGATTTCAGCAGGGTACGTGTATTTCAGGGGTGCGCGAGAAAATCTACACGCGAATGGGCTGGGTACGTGGATTTCAGGGGTGCGCGAGAAATGCTACACGCGATTGGCCTGGGTACGTGTATTACAGGGGTGCGCGAGAAATCCTACACGCGATTGGGCCTGTGCGAGTGGGGCAGTGTATTACGTGGGTGTGCGGGAAGTTGAAGAGGTGAATTGCCAGTGTGGGTCCTCCCAGGTCTCCCCTCTACCCCCTCCACGACCTCTGCAGGCAGCCCACACCACAGGGGACTAGCCTGCACCCCTGGTCATGTCCCGCAGGCAGCCCATCCACCATGGGCATGCCCCCCAGCCAAGCCACATGTCCCCCTGCACCCCCACCCCCCAGCACTGTGGGGCACCTGCCAGCAGTCCCCCAACCATGTCCCACTCATGTCCCCTTGCACCCCCACCCCCCAGCAGGCCCCCACTCATGTCCCCTTGCGCCCCCACCCCCCAGCAGGCCCCCACTCATGTCCCCTTGCACCCCCACCCCCCAGCAGGCCCCCACTCATGTCCCCCTGCACCCCCACCCCCTAGCAGGCCCCCACTCATGTCCCCTCGCACCCCCACCCCCCAGCACTGTGGGGCACCTGCCAGCAGGCCCCCAACCATGTCCCACTCATGTCCCCCTGCACCCCCACCCCCCAGCACTGTGGGGCACCTGCCAGCAGGCCCCCAACCATGTCCCACTCATGTCCCCTTGCACCCCCACCCCCCAGCAGGCCCCCACTCATGTCCCCTTGCACCCCCACCCCCCAGCAGGCCCCCACTCATGTCCCCTTGCACCCCCACACCCCAGCAGGCCCCCACTCATGTCCCCCTGCACCCCCACCCCCCAGCAGGCCCCCACTCATGTCCCCTTGCACCCCCACACCCCAGCAGGCCCCCACTCATGTCCCCCTGCACCCCCACCCCCCAGCAGGCCCCCACTCATGTCCCCTTGCACCCCCACCCCCCAGCACTGTGGGGCACCTGCCAGCAGGCACCCACCCATGTCCAACTCATGTCCCCCACCCCCCCCACCCCCCAGCACTGTGGGGCACCTGCCAGCAGGCCCCCAACCATGTCCCACTCATGTCCCCTTGCACCCCCACCCCCCAGCACTGTGGGGCACCTGCCAGCAGGCCCCCAACCATGTCCCACTCATGTCCCCTTGCACCCCCACCCCCCAGCAGGCCCCCACTCATGTCCCCTTGCACCCCCACCCCCCAGCAGGCCCCCACTCATGTCCCCTTGCACCCCCACCCCCCAGCACTGTGGGGCACCTGCCAGCAGGCCCCCACCCATGTCCAACTCATGTTCCCCACCACCCCCACCCCCCAGCACTGTGGGGCACCTGCCAGCAGGCCCCCACCCATGTCCAACTCATGTCCCCCTGCACCCCCACCCCCCAGCACTGTGGGGCACCTGCCAGCAGGCCCCCACCCATGTCCAACTCATGTCCCCCACCACCCCCACCCCCCAGCATTGCGGGGCACCCTCCACCAGGCCCTCGCCCATGTCCCATCCATGCCCCCCTGCACCTGGGTCCCAACAATCCCCAATCATGTCCGTAATGGCCATCCTCCCCTGCCAAAAGGCCCAACCAACTATCACATCCACCCACATATCAAAGGCAATTACATGTTACACACCCAATGTAAATAATGCAAATGAACACATGTCTGTCACACACAATGGCTGCAAGTGAATGTTAAAACACCCAACATGACATGCATGAAAGCAATGAGATGATACGACACATTGAAGGATGAAAGTAAAAATGTATTGAAAGTCAACTAGAATGGAAATGAAATGAGAAAAACCACAAAGAAAAACAACAAAAAGAAGATGAATGTCCATGAAAAAAATCCAAAAAATCAAAAAATCCATAGAAGAACCATTTACAAGACAATCCCTGGTCCATGAGCCCAACCAAATGAAACCTAACTATGTCAACTAACTAAAAACTGAACTATATACAAAAAAGTGGCGCATTGTCCAATCGCAACCAAATAAAAAAATAAAATTCAAAGGAAACCTACCACTAACTATATAACTATATACAATGGCAGCGGGCAAGTCCTGCGGCTCACTCTGTGATGTTGCCGGCCAGGGCATCATCGAACTCCATGTCGATGTCCCGGAGGCGGGACTCTGTCCTGGCCCCAAGGTCTCGCAGGGTCAACCCCGTGTCCACCTCAAACTCCCTGCGAGCTTCCTCGAGGCACTCAGCCCGCCTCAACGCCCGAAGCATGGAGAACTCCGCCCTGACCATGGTGAGCCGCTCCTCTTCCGCCCGCTGCCGCTCCGCACCTATCCGCTGGACCAACTGCTCCCACACGGAAGACACTGCCATCCCAGGGTTCTCCTGCCCTCCGGCCGATGCCTGCCCCTCTGATCTTGATGGCCCCGAGCCATGATGCCTCCCACGTCGAGCCTGCTGCTGCCTCCGACGCCACTGCCTCTGCCAGCACGACGGCATCCAGGCTGATGGAATCCACCGATGCCGTCGTGCACGTGCCCTGCCAGATGATGCCGGCACATCCTCCATCTGCAGGGGGACAGTTGCTGGTGTGTCCACCCCTGCTGGACCTTCGACTCCCGACTGTGGCAGGGATGGGGTCCCCACCGAGCTGGCTGCGTTGGTCGGGGCAGGTCCACAGGGGGCCCTGGTGGCATCTGGGCCGGAAGACGGCATGGAGCACGACTGGCGCATAGCCCCCACAGAGGAGGAGAGGGTCGCCAGAAGGCCACACACATGTAGGAAACCCCCGACCATGGCGGCTCCCAAATGGTTCACGTACGCACGGTGCTCTTCGTGATGATGTGCATGCTCCTCCCGGGAAGCATGCACATCATCACGAATGCCAGCCGTGCGCAACGCGACACCAATCAGGACCCGCTCCACACGGCCAGGGGTCCCCTCGTCCGCAGGTAGAGGAGTGTCAGATGACATGGACATCTCCCCTACCTGCGGACGGGCCTGGGATGGGGCATCCCTGCTGGTGCATGGTGGTGCAGTCACAGTGTCAGGGACAGTGACATGCACAGGCACCTCCACGGCGACCTGTGCTGCCTCCTGCCCCTGGCCCTGGACTGCACCACTTGCACCAGCGGGGATGCCCCCACCAGGCCCCATGTGTGGCTCAGTAGCGGCCTCCTCCCCCTCTGTGGAAACCACCAACCTGGATGTCTCCACGCCGTCTTCCGCCGGTGCAAGCCCCTGTGGGGGCTCACCCACCCCTTCCGCTGCAGCCGTGGCGGCATCCCCGCCGCTCTGCTCCACAGCGCCTTCTCCGCCCTCTTCTTCACTTGCCACTGTGTAGAGGGAGACATAGAACACAAGCATCAGGGTACTGTACAATGGTCCCCTAGACAGGAAGCAACAGCAGATGAGTGGCACTGTCATACATCACTTCCATCATGTCCCTCCACAACACATGGGTCAGTGCAGGCAAAACACATACAGTAACAGGCATGGCGCATGCCATGGACATTGGCATACATGACCAAGGGACTCATGATTCATACAATGTTGGTTTTAAACTCACATGCATCATGGGTCTTGCCATCACATGCACACACCTCACCGTAGTTCCATCCATCTGGCCTCGTACACCACAGACGCAGTGGATACAAGGATGACTAGGCTGCATCAGTGAATCTGAACATTGTCACAGACATGTGTCATGCATCCATGGCATTTACAAGTCACAGACACGCAGGTCAGACACACACACATGGACACCATACTTGTACATGGGACCAGCACCCATCCCTCACCCCCACCCATGTCCAGGAACAGAGACTGCCATGCTTCCATGTGTCCATTCCGCACAGAGCCCCCCATGTTGCAATAGAACACATCACTGTACTCACATGCCTGACCATGATGTCCCTGCACACACACATACGTACATGGCCTATGTCACACATACAGGCAGGTATCAGACAACCAGCACACTGCAACATGCCCTGTCTCACACAGCAATGCTTGGCCACTTACCGGCCAAATCCAGATGGGTCTGCCTCCGAAGGATCTGGGCGTGGAGCGCTGGGTCTACGCGTTCCAGGACCCTCAACTGGATGTCACTCAGGCGTGCCCGGACCCCCTCCGCGAGGCGCCGGGCCTTATTGAGGGTCCTGGACCTCAAGTCCTCCCAGCGCTTCTTGATGTGCTTGATGTCGCGGGTTGCCACCCCCTCCGCGTTGATGGCAACCACTACATCGTCCCAGATCCTCTCCCGTCCTTCCTTGTTGGCGCGTGGTCTTCCGAAGAGGGCATCATAATGCCCCAGGACATGCTCCACCAGGACACCAACTTCCTTCTCACTGAAGCTGGTGGCCCTCTGCCTCTCTGGCTGGGGGTCGCCACTGGTCTCAGATGGTGCTTGCCCCGACATGGCGACCCCCGAGGCAGGCGTGGGTGGGCAACTGGGTCCTGGGGCTGGGCTGTGGAGCGATGGT
Source organism: Ambystoma mexicanum (assembly GCF_040938575.1). Taxonomy (NCBI): domain Eukaryota; kingdom Metazoa; phylum Chordata; class Amphibia; order Caudata; family Ambystomatidae; genus Ambystoma; species Ambystoma mexicanum. Next base: position 684,235,362 of record NC_090929.1, on the reverse strand, counting down.
ATCCCAGTCGGGAGTCTACTGTTCCAGCAGGGGTGGACACACCAGCAACTGTCCCCCTGCAGATGGAGGATGTGCCGGCATCATCTGGCAGGGCACGTGCACAACGGCATCGGTGGATTCCATCAGCCTGGATGCCGTCGTGCTGGCAGAGGCAGTGGCGTCGGAGGCAGCAGCAGGCTCGACGTGGGAGGCATCATGGCTCGGGCCATCAAGATCAGAGGGGCAGGCATCGGCCGGAGGGCAGGAGAACCCTGGGATGGCAGTGTCTTCCGTGTGGGAGCAGTTGGTCCAGCGGATAGGTGCGGAGCGGCAGCGGGCGGAAGAGGAGCGGCTCACCATGGTCAGGGCGGAGTTCTCCATGCGTCGGGCGTTGAGGCGGGCTGAGTGCCTCGAGGAAGCTCGCAGGGAGTTTGAGGTGGACACGGGGTTGACCCTGCGAGACCTCGGGGCCAGGACAGAGTCCCGCCTCCGGGACATCGACATGGAGTTCGATGATGCCCTGGCCGGCAACATCACAGAGTGAGCCGCAGGACTTGCCCGCTGCCATTGTATATAGTTATATAGTTAGTGGTAGGTTTCCTTTGAATTTTATTTTTTTATTTGGTTGCGATTGGACAATGCGCCACTTTTTTGTATATAGTTCAGTTTTTAGTTAGTTGACATAGTTAGGTTTCATTTGGTTGGGCTCATGGACCCGGGATTGTCTTGTAAATGGTTCTTCTATGGATTTTTTGATTTTTTGGATTTTTTTCATGGACATTCATCTTCTTTTTGTTGTTTTTCTTTGTGGTTTTTCTCATTTCATTTCCATTCTAGTTGACTTTCAATACTTTTTACTTTCATCCTTCAATGTGTCGTATCATCTCATTGCTTTCATGCATGTCATGTTGGGTGTTTTAACATTCACTTGCAGCCATTGTGTGTGACAGACATGTGTTCATTTGCATTATTTACATTGGGTGTGTAACATGTAATTGCCTTTGATATGTGGGTGGATGTGATAGTTGGTTGGGCCTTTTGGCAGGGGAGGATGGCCATTACGGACATGATTGGGGATTGTTGGGACCCAGGTGCAGGGGGGCATGGATGGGACATGGGCGAGGGCCTGGTGGAGGGTGCCCCGCAATGCTGGGGGGTGGGGGTGGTGGGGAACATGAGTTGGACATGGGTGGGGGCCTGCTGGCAGGTGCCCCACAGTGCTGGGGGGTGGGGGTGCAGGGGGACATGAGTTGGACATGGGTGGGGGCCTGCTGGCAGGTGCCCCACAGTGCTGGGGGGTGGGGGTGGTGGGGGACATGAGTTGGACATGGGTGGGGGCCTGCTGGCAGGTGTCCCACAGTGCTGGGGGGTGGGGGGGTGGGGGACATGAGTTGGACATGGGTGGGGGCCTGCTGGCAGGTGCCCCACAGTGCTGGGGGGTGGGGGTGGTGGGGGACATGAGTGGGACATGGTTGGGGGCCTGCTGGCAGGTGCCCCACAGTGCTGGGGGGTGGGGGTGCAGGGGGACATAAGTGGGACATGGTTGGGGGCCTGCTGGCAGGTGCCCCACAGTGCTGGGGGGTGGGGGTGCAAGGGGACATGAGTGGGGGCCTGCTGGGGGGTGGGGGTGCAGGGGGACATGAGTGGGGGCCTGCTGGGGGGTGGGGGTGCAAGGGGACATGAGTGGGGGCCTGCTGGGGGGTGGGGGTGCAAGGGGACATGAGTGGGACATGGTTGGGGGCCTGCTGGCAGGTGCCCCACAGTGCTGGGGGGTGGGGGTGCAGGGGGACATGAGTGGGGGCCTGCTGGGGGGTGGGGGTGCAAGGGGACATGAGTGGGGGCCTGCTGGGGGGTGGGGGTGCAAGGGGACATGTGGCTTGGCTGGGGGGCATGCCCATGGTGGATGTGCTGCCTGCGGGACATGACTAGGGGTGCAGGGTAGTCCCCTGTGGTGTGGGCTGCCTGCAGAGGTCGTGGAGGGGGTAGAGGGGAGACCTGGGAGGACCCACACTGGCAATTCACCTCTTCAACTTCCCGCACACCCACGTAATACACTGCCCCACTCGCACAGGCCCAATCGCGTGTAGAATTTCTCGCGCACCCCTGAAATCCACGTACCCAGGCCAATCGCGTGTAGAATTTCTCGCGCAGCCCTGAAATACACGTACCCTGCTGAAATCGCGTGTAGAATTTCTCGCGCACCCCTGAAATCCACGTACCCAGGCCAATCGCGTGTAGAATTTCTCGCGCACCCCTGAAATACACGTACCCTGCTGAAATCGCGTGTAGAATTTCTCGCGCACCCCTGAAATACACGTACCCTGCTGAAATCGCGTGTAGAATTTCTCGCGCACCCCTGAAATCCACGTACCCAGGCCAATCGCGTGTAGAATTTCTCGCGCACCCCTGAAATACACGTACCCTGCTGAAATCGCGTGTAGAATTTCTCGCGCACCCCTGAAATACACGTACCCTGCTGAAATCGCGTGTAGAATTTCTCGCGCACCCCTGAAATCCACGTACCCAGGCCAATCGCGTGTAGAATTTCTCGCGCACCCCTGAAATACACGTACCCTGCTGGAATCGCGTGTAGAATTTCTCGCGCACCCCTGAAATACACGTACCCTGCTGAAATCGCGTGTAGAATTTCTCGCGCACCCCTGAAATACACGCGCCCAGGCTATTCGCGTGTAGAATTTCTCGCGCACCCCTGAAATACACGCGCCCAGGCTATTCGCGTGTGGAACTTCACGCGAACCCCTGAAATACACGTAGCACGCTCCCCCAGGCCCGATCGCGTGAATCAGTTCCCGCGAACCCCTGAAATACACGTAGCCCGCTCCCCCAAGCCCGATCGCGTGAATAAGTTCACGCGAACCCCTGAAATACACGTAGCCCGCTCCCCCAGGCCCGATCGCGTGAAAAAGTTCACGCGAACCCCTGAAATACACGTAGCCCGCTCCCCCAGGCCCGATCGCGTGAGTGACTTCACGTGAACCCCTGGAATACACGTAGCCCGCTTGCCGTGCTGGTACAGGGTTAGCGCAGCCCTTTGCGCTGGATTGGGGATTTTGATGGCTTTTCCCTGCGCGGAAGGCGTTCTTGGGGGCGTAACTGGCGCTGCTGCAAGGTCGCTGCGCCACTATGCGCCACGGCTGGTTTTGGTGGCTGGAATCCATGAATACGCTGTGCGCGGAAATGGGTTTTGGCGCACGCGGCTGGCGCAGGGATTCGCACGCGCACACTGTGCGCCAGCCGCGTGCGCCATTTGTGCGCCGAATTCTATGAATTGGCCCCATAGTGTTCATGGAATAAGACAAGAATTGGACTAAAGTGCTGGAATGGTGAAATTCACTATAAACTCACAGGAAGATCCACAAGAATTTCTAATGTACTTACTACAAGTACTGGAAAACAAAAACATACCTATAAATGAAATCTTCCAGATTTCATACATGTGGAAACATACATGCACTCTCTGCAACAATGTGACACAAGAACAAATCCCCAATGAACGCTTCGTATATATATCAATACCTAATTGTGAATCCATTCCATTACAGCAACTTGTACAAAATGCAAACCATGGTAGATTATGTTCTACCTGCAATTCAGATAATTGCTCCACGTTAGTAATACAAACACATAGTAAATACGTAATACTAATGCTTCTAAGTTACAATGCAGATGGTACCAAAAACAACTGCAAGCTGACTGGATTCACACATGGTCAAATATCACTTGGTAAGAAAACCTTCACAACAATAGGTATAATCTACCACACAGGAGCCACAACCAATTCAGGGCACTACACTGCATATATAAAACAAAATGTGGATGGTTTGAATGTAATGATAGTACCATTACTCTAAAGCAAAGATTACCAGCAAATCTTACAAACGCTTATTTAATGTTCTTAAAACCAAAATTTGATAACTAAACTGTACTTAAACCTTAAGTAAACTTGTAGTAAAAAAATATAAACTGTTAGAATATTCCAAAAGCTATCTAACTGCCCAAAGATTTGACAACAACTAATCAGATAAATGAATACCACTAAATTAGAGCAAAAAATAGACAGTTAGAATACGCCAATTGGTATCTAACTGTCCCAAAATTTAACAATATCCAAAGAGATAAATCAATACTACTAAAATATATATAAAAAATAGACACTTAGAATACGCCAATTGGTATCTAACTGTCCCAAAATTTAACAATATCCAAACAGATAAATCAATACCACTAAAATATATATACAAAATAGACAGTTAGAATACGCCTACTGGTATCTAACTGCTCCAAAATTTTACAATATCCAAACAAATAAATAATATGTTACTGCTCCAAAAAAATGCAACAAGCCAATGTATAAAGCATTAGCCAGAAACAAGAAGTGAACACTGAAAACAAACAAACAAATAAACTGTAGCATAACAGAAAAAGGTTTTTTTTTAATCCAACATGGATTTTTTTTTCTCCCACAGACCCAATGATTTTAGCAATGAACACAGAAACTGAGCAAACTGCACAGCACTCTGGTTTGTAATCTACTAAATACGAGGGTCAAAAAAAAATGTTGATTATACAATGTAATAAGTCATTACAAAATACTAATACTAACATGCTATTTTCTTTTATCACAGAAATGAACAAGAAATACATGTACTCCAGTTACTAAACCAAACAGTAAGTATATTACACACTCTATGCCCTGGCCACAACCATCGCAGCATATCACACTCATAGTATCTTATAACTTTGTTCCTTATAAATTTGTTTTTGACCCAAAGTTATAAGCAACTATAAGTGTGATATGCTGCAGTGGTTGTGGCCAAGGCATAGATTGTTGGGTGCATGGCCAAATGGCCATGCACCCAACACTCTATCCCCTGGCCACAACCACCACAGCATATCACACCCATAGAGTCAAATATATCAACTATGGCCTATGGAAACTTTTAATGTCCTCTGACATTATGAGTGTTCTCAGAACACTTTTAACTTGCCAGCGAACAATACGGACAGCATCTTCAGGACACCCTCTAAGAACATTTCAGGACAACGCGAGAGTTCTAAGAACACTTTCAACTTGACAACTAACAATACGGACAGCGTCCTCAGAACACCCCCATTTTGTTTATTTGCGAACATTCCAGGACACCGCGAGTGTTCTTAGAACACATTCAACTTGCCAGCGAACAATACAGACAGCGTCTTCAGGACACCCCCTACGAACATTTCAGGACAACGTGAGAGTTCTTAGAACATTTTCAACTTGACAACGAACAATACGGACAGCGTCCTCAGAACACTCCCATTTTCTTTATTTACGAACATTTCAGGACACCGCGAGAGTTCTTAGAACACTTTCAACTTGAAAACGAACAATACGGACAGCGTCCTCAGAACACCCCCATTTTGTTTATTTACGAACATTTCCGGACACCGCAAGTGTTCTTAGAACACATTCAACTTGACAATGAACAATACGGACAGCGTCCTCAGAACACCCCCATTTTGTTTATTTACAAACATTTCCGGACACTGCGAGAGTTCTTAGAACACTTTCAACTTGACAACGAACAATACGGACAGCGTCCTCTGAACACCCCCATTTTGTTTATTTGCGAACATTTCAGGACACTGCGAGTGTTCTTAGAACACAGAACCCCCCCATTTTCTTTATTTACGAACATTTCAGGACACCGCGAGAGTTTTTAGAACACTTTCAACTTGCCAACGAACAATACGGACAGCGTCCTCAGAACACCCCCATTTTGTTTATTTACGAACCTTTTTGGACACCGCGAGTGTTCATAGAACACATTCAACTTGACAACGAACAATACGGACAGCGTCCTCAGAACACCCCCATTTTGTTCATTTGCAAACATTTCAGGACACCGCGAGTGTTCTTAGAACACATTCAACTTGCCAGAGAACAATACAGACAGCGACCTCAGGACACCCCCATTTTGTTTATTTACGAACATTTCAGGACAACGCGAGAATTCTTAGAACACTTTCAACTTGCCATCGAACAATACGGACAGCGTCCTCAGAACACCCCATTTTGTTTATTTGCGAACATTTCAGGACACCGCGAGTGTTCTTGGAACACATTCAACTTGCCAGAGAACAATACGGACAACGTCTTCAGGACACCCCCTATGAACATTTCAGGACAACGCGAGAGTTCTTAGAACATTTTCAACTTGCCATCGAACAATACGGACAGCGTCCTCAGAACACCCCCATTTTGTTTATTTACGAACATTTCAGAACACTGCGAGAGTTCTTAGAACACTTTTAACTTGACAATGAACAATACGGACAGCGTCCTCAGGACACCCTCTACGAACATTTCAGGACAACGCGAGAGTTCTTAGAACACTTTCAACTTGACAACGAACAATACGGACAGCGTCCTCAGAACACCCCCATTTTGTTTATTTGCGTACATTTTAGGACACCGCGAGTGTTCTTAGAACACATTCAACTTGCCAGAGAACAATACGGACAGCGACCTCAGGACACCCCCATTTTGTTTATTCACGAACATTTCAGGACAAACGCGAGAGTTCTTAGAACACTTTCAACTTGCCATCGAACAATACGGACAGCGTCCTCAGAACACCCCATTTTGTTTATTTGCGAACATTTCAGGATACCGCGAGTGTTCTTGGAACACATTCAACATGCCAGAGAACAATACGGACAACATCTTTAGGACACCCCTACGAACATTTCAGGACAACGCAAGAGTTCTTAGAACACTTTCAACTTGCCATCGAACAATATGGACAGCGTCCTCAGAACACCCCCATTTTGTTTATTTACGAACATTTCAGAACACCGCGAGAGTTCTTAGAACACTTTCAACTTGACAACGAACAATACGGACAGCGTCCTCAGGACACCCTCTACGAACATTTCAGGACAACGCGAGAGTTCTTAGAACACTTTCAACTTGACAATGAACAATACGGACAGCGTCCTCAGGACACCCCCATTTTGTTTATTTACGAACATAATACGGACAGCGTCCTCAGAACACCCCCATTTTGTTTATTTACGAACATTTCAGGACACTGCGAGAGTTCTTAGAACACTTTCAACTTACCAGAGAACAATACTGACAGCGGCCTCAGGACACCCCCATTTTGTTTATTTACGAACATTTCCGGACACCGCAAGTGTTCTTAGAACAGTTTCAGCTTGCTTGTGAACAAAACAGACACATATTGAGTCCTAAGAACACCCCCATTCAGTTTATTTAGAACATTTCAGAACACCTGTGATGTCTGCAGACAAATTGAACACAACAAGAACGTCTACCACATAAAAAACACAACTTTCAACCTATCTCATACTCTCCCACCCTCCCCAAACACTCCTACACACCAACACACTCTACTAAATACAGATTTTGAACCAAGTTTCACTGCGCTGTCCGCGGACATCCGCGAATCCAAGATGGCGGGTGCTACCGAAAATCTGACGCGCTTCACGCTCCACACCGTCCAATCAGTGAACACCTTGCCTGTCGGCGGACACCACGCAAACTGATTGGCCAATCAGGAGACTGTCCGCGAAGCGAACAGGGAAGTGTGTCTGCGGACCGAACACAGATATCACTAATTTTTTATGACCTACTTTTTGGTCATTTTTAAAAAAAACTACTGGACAGATTTTCACCAAATCTGCAAAAGCATGCTTTCGGGACCAAGCCGCTACTCCTGGTCCAAATTTGGTGAAAACCTGTCCAGCGGTTTGGGCTGTAGGCAAGAGCAAAGTTTTTTCCCCATTCAGTCTATGGGAAACAAAAAAGTTTTGGGACCCCCCCTATAACTTTGCCCCCCCCTGGACGAATCCTCACCAAACTTTGCAAAAAAATTCAGAGTGGGCCATATACTTCTTTTTGTAAAGTTTGGTGAGGATCCGTCCAGGGGGAGCGAAGTTATAAGCCGCCCAAAAAGTGCTTAGAACACATTCAACTTGACAACGAACAATACGGACAGCGTCCTCAGAACACCCCCATTTTGTTTATTTACAAACATTTCAGGACACTGCGAGAGTTCTTAGAACACTTTCAACTTGACAACGAACAATACGGGCAGCGTCCTCAGAACACCCCCATTTTGTTTATTTGCGAACATTTCAGGACACCGCAAGAGTTTTTAGATCATTTCAGGACACTGCGAGTGTTCTTAGAACACAGAACACCCCCATTTTCTTTATTTACGAACATTTCAGGACACCGCGAGAGTTTTTAGAACACTTTCAATTTGACAACGAACAATACGGGCAGCGTCCACAGACAAATCGAACACAACAAGAACGTCTACCACATAAAAAACACAACTTTCAACCTATCTCATACTCTCCCACCCTCCCCAAACACTCCTACACACCAACACACTCTACTAAATACAGATTTTGAACCAAGTTTCACTGTGCTGTCCGCGGACATCCGCGAATCCAAGATGGCGGGCGCTACCGAAAATCTGACGCGCTTCACGCTCCACACCGTCCAATCAGTGAACACCTTGCCTGTCGGCGGACACCACGCAAACTGATTGGCCAATCAGGAGACTGTCCGCGGAGCGAACAGGGAAGTGTGTCCGCGGACCGAACACAGATATCACTAATTTTTCATGACCTACTTTTTGGTTATTTTTTTAAAAAACTACTGGACAGATTTTCACCAAATCTGCAAAAGCACGCTTTCGGGACCAAGCCGCTACTCATGGTCCAAATTTGGTGAAAATCCGTCCAGCGGTTTGGGCTGTAGGCACGAGCAAAGTTTTTTCCCCATTCAGTCTATGGGAAACAAAAAAGTTTTGGGACGCCCCCTATAACTTTGCCCCCCCTGGACGAATCCTCACCAAACTTTGCAAAAAAATTCAGAGTGGGCCATATACTTTTTTTTGTAAAGTTTAGTTAGGATCCGTCCAGGGGGAGCGAAGTTGATGTCCTGGGTGTTAGTCTTAGCAGTGCACGGTGGTGGCGTGAGTTATGGTTGCATAGCTTACCATAACTGGCGAATTTCAGGGTTTTCGGTTTTACTTGGAACCATAACATCCCTTTAACAAAGTTCTTTTACTGAATTTCATAGGTTTTTAGTAGCACAACTTAACCATTACGTCCCTTTAACAACGTTTTTTACTGAATTTCATAAGTTTTTATTAGTCCAAGTTAACCATAACGTCCCCATAACAAGGTTTTTTCATTGAATTTCATAGGGTTTTATTATTGCAACTTAACCATAATGTCTACGAACATCTGACTTCATTGCAGACCTTCCAGAGAGTGCTACATGACCATATGCTGGTGCAGAGCATGATGACGTGTCCGAGAACCCATACGCACTTCACAATAAAATCTGTGCTTCGCGGACAGTTTGGAACTGCATTTTCTACTGATCTAGGAACTTTCAACTTCAAAAATTGCCCTTGCACAGCTCCAACACCTATTCCTACTCATCCATTAACAACCTAGTACACAGTACAAACCTTTACCAAAACTGCTATTTATCTTAAAATGGCATCAGCTAAGGCCATCCCTCCTCCCCAAGAGACACCACCACTGCTGTAATCAAGGAGCATGAGAAACACTGCCCCCTACCTTAGAAATAACACACGCGCAACATTTTCCCCTGTCCACCTGCCCCTCCATATTAGTGTTTGGTGCCTCTTCCCTCATTTCCCTCCCCACCTTTCGTTCTAAGCTCTCCTGCCAAAAAAAATCTATCCAAAAACAAAATAAATGTTCCTTTAGGAACCACCTTTCACAGTTAAAGAATAGAACTAAAAAAAACGCATAGACTCCATCTACTTTATATTTCTCAGTAAAGTACTTAGACTCAATAAGATTTTCAACATTTCCATTTGCATTTTGTGTTATGCTAATGGAAATATTGGGGCATTCATCCTCCGTTCCACGGACTGGAATGGTGGATGCCGGCCCAGCAGCCCAAGTTATCAGCCCAAGCGAAGCGAGGGTGGATAATGAGGTCTCTGGACCATTACCCCCCATTCCAGCCCCTGAAATGGGGGATGAAGGCCATTAGCAGCCTAGGTTCCCAAAGCAGTAACCCGTGGTACTAAAAAAGAGGATTTTTCGTCCTACACCAGAACGCCTTTGGCGTCCCGGTTTAGGAAGGAAAATCCTTTTCCAAGATGGCCACCATGGAAAGGGAAGGTGGGGGTTCCATACAGGGCCCCTCTTCGCTTTCCATGGCAGCCTGCAAAAGGCAAAAAGAAAACCCTATGACCATATTACCACAAGCACATTTTTCTTCCCTTTCAAATCTATCCTAATTTCGAATAACTTTACCACAAAGCCAGTCCCAGGTGGACATGGCCACTTTAATCCTATGTTTTGTCCCTTCTGGTCATGGCCAGTAGCCACATTGTCCGGATCATGACCTTATTCCATGACCCGGACATTCTGGCCACTGCCCGTGGCTACAGCCTAGCCCTCAGTCACTAAAGCTATACCGCTATTTTTTTTAACTACATTATGACACTTGTCAAATAAGAAAACACTGCCACATTTGCAAAACCCTGCTTTTCGATCCTTGCCAATGCGCCTTACGCAAGTTTGCTGGAAATCCACCCACGTTTTTTTCTTTTCAAAACTGTCAAATAAATGCACATACATTCGTCATATAAGCTATGCACAAAATCTCACCATACTTTGTAAACTCATTCGAAATCACGTCAGAAATATCCCATCCATCATCATCACCCCTCACCTCCCCAAACATTATTTCACAAGTTTCACAAGTGCAATGCTCAGAAAATATTATTGTCCCGAGAGTTCAGCCATGTATTTTAATACATATGTTGATCTATCGCAAACATTTCCAATTCACCTTACCTCACTTTTCCTCTTTTAAAAACGTACGAAATCTGGCAGCAGAGCATGCCCATCTTGTGCTATTCTTATCCATTGCTGCATCTGCCTAAGGTAAACTGCCCTGACATCACTAAATCATATGCCCCGCCCCTGACCCTCACATCACCAACCCTAGTGATATTCTACACCTTTCTCGGTGACGTTCCTCTTCAGCGTAGCCAAACGCGCCCATAATCACCTACGTGACGTGATGCAGAACCCCAAAATCAACACATATCGACTAACAACACAGCACGTCACAATTCGGAATATTAAACCGTACTTTAAAAGAAAACAATAAAACTGTACAATTTGTAAAGTACTTTTATTTCACAATAAACCCTCTGAGAACATCCGACTATTCCCATATTCAATCAAATTGCAAATTTGTTTCTTCGCTCGTGATCCAAAATGTTAATCGTGAGGCACACGTTCTTTTTCCTTAGACAAAGTGTTCGTTTTCGATAAAAGAACCGCTTGGGTCGCACAGTGAATTCCAGGGCTTCTGCATCAACTTGGGCCTAGACCACCATAAAGGATGTTATGTTACTCCTAATCGCTAGTGCAGCGTACGGGCACATTGGCCCTGGGCGATCGTCCCAAAAAACAGTCACTGTGATCCAGGCGTTGACAACTATGTGCAGCTGCCGATTGAAGAAGCCGTCAGTTGGCATCTGGAATCTATGACAATCGCAGAAAGGCAGGAGGTAGTTATTTGGAAAACATAACAGAAAATGTGTATCAATACCAGAACTTTATTACAATGTATCTATTGACTTTTTAATTCAGCATAGAGTTTAAACTAGCGATTAGCACACACATCAAACAATCTCAACAAAGAGAAAACAACGTGGAAACTGATACACAATTCTATATGGTCATACATGACATTTTAATGAAATATTAGCGTTGAACCTAGGTGAATCTAGTTATAGTCTACATGCACCTCGATCCTGCACTCCCCATAACCACGTAAAAAAGACAACCACACAGAAAGATAGTACTTGCGTTACATTGCAATAAGAAACACAGAACAAACAAATAGAATATAAACCAAAATTAATCTTCAGATAATAATAAGTTAATGCTCGTTCCGGTATACAGTCGTCAAAATCAAACTTACATTATATTCACTATTTCCATTCTCTTGGCGTAAGTCAGACCGTAACGCTCACTGCGCTCGCACCAAAGATTCTTCATGAACTGAATTTACGTGTTCCTTACACACTTTTGGAATGCATAACCTTATCAAATTTTCATTATTACAAACCTCCTCTCATTGCATTCCTTACGGAATAGTCCCTTTCTCTCAAGGTCACAAAACAATTGAACCTTATACTTTGTGTCCCATGCGTGCGCTTCCTTAGCTCGCAACCAAAAATTCAAAGCTGGTGACCTTCACTCAGAATCTAAATACATTCTCACTTTGCAACAACATGGTTCAACGCATCCATGAGAACTCTTATTCTCACACACGTGCAGGGCCGCTCTTTCCATCAGACACTGCAGGTGGCTGCCTCAGATGCCAGACTCTAGGAGGTGGCAGTCTGACTCCATTATAATTTTAAATACATTTTAACACAGACACATTAGTCCTTCGCCTGTACTTTACGCACATTATATTGTGGCACACCTCCAAATGTACCGTATGACTTTCGTGACAAAAAAACACCCGTTTTTTGCTTCTTGCTGCCATATCCCATCCTCATCAACCCTCACCTCCCCAGACAGTATTTAATAAGTTTAACAAGTGCAATGTTGTGTTTTTTAATATGTGTTTGCGGCGATGTCCGTGGACACCAAAACACGGATCCAAGATGGCGGGCGCATCGGAACAATCTGACACACTTCACGCTCTTCACCATCCAATCAGCGAATGCATCACATGTCCGCAGACATGACGCGACCGATTAGCCAATCGATATCTTGCCCGCGGAGCGAACAGGGAAGTGTGTCCGCAGAGCGGACACAGATATCACTCATTTTTTCAGACCATTTTTGATCATTTTTTTTAAAAACTACTGGACGGATTTTCACCAAATTTACAAAAGCACGCTTTCGGGACCAAGCTGCTGCTCTTGCTGCAAATTTGGTGAAAATCCTTCCAGCGGTTTGAGCTGTAGGCCTGCGCAAAGTATTTCCACCATTCAGTCTATGGGAAAAAAAGAAATTTTGGGACCCCCCCTATAACTTCCCCCCCGGACACAATGTCATCAAACTTTGCAAAAAGATTCAGAGTGCACCATATTCTTCTTTTGCAAAGTTTGGTGTGCATTCGTCCAGGGGGAGCGAAGTTATGAGCCACCCAAAAAAGTGCTCTTCCTATGGGATTAGCAACTTAACCATAACTACGCAGCCACTACTGTGGCTGTGCAATATATATATATATATATATATTAGTATAGCGCGAAACGCGTTGTTTGCAGGCTGCTGCCCCTAGGCGTCCTGTTGTTGTTCTGTCTTCTATGTGCTGCTATGTGTCGTGCATTTGTTTTTTGCACGATGCTTTTGTTTTTTAACTTATTAAAACATTAAAGACATCAGTAATTCCTATACTGTGTCTGTTTGTTTTTTCCGAACCTTTTGAACCTGGCATTCATGTTTGTGCCTGCGGGAGTGCGATTCGTTCTTTCCTCCTTTTTTTCTATATATATATATATATATACACATTTCATCTTTGGAACAGTAAAAGGCCCAGTCAATCTTGACAGCATTAAAGCGCTTGACTTGCAGACAGTATTTTAAGTGGGACAAGAAAGCGAGGGAGGGCTCTAACAAGGGGTTGTGGCCTTAAGTGATGAAGCCGTGATTTGAGCACACTCTGCAATTGGGGTATTTGACAAGATGCCTCTCCAGCGCTAGATGGCTCAGCTATGGAGTAATGTTTGGCTTCTGAGGGATAAAATAATATTTAACTTCATAGAGATATCTTGAAAAATTAAATAATCACATAATAATTCAACCTAAAAATGCATAATTTGGTATACAAGCATTTTGAGCAAAGAACAAGATAGTAGATTTTTGATCCTCACTCAGTTTAAATAAAGATAACGAAAGGAAGGCAACCCATTTGAAATCATTGTTTGACTCAGCAAGGAGTTGTCATCCATCTATCGCATTGCTAATCACACAACATGAAGACGGATTATGAAGCATCCTACTAACAATACTCCCAATTATCCTTTCAATTCGGTGTCTGCTGCAGAGATGCCCCATGTATTTTTTTAAAATGCAAAACCCATGAAACAGATGTTCAGGCACAGAGCTCTCTGAGCATTGGCTGGGAACAGATCATCCTGTGCCTGGGAAGCCGCCCACACTAATAAAACACCTTGGCTCAAAGGAATGAAGGGTTCAAATGTAAAAAGCAGTGGATGCATGCAACCTACTCTTCAGATCATGCTTTTGCCAAGTCTCTTCGAGTGTGAGTGTTCACACTATACACATTCGCTGATCATGAAGGACTGAGGGGAGCCTGACCAGTGTCCAGCTCAGGAGCAGTTTTCACACACTGGTGGGACTTTGACCTGGCTAGCCCCGGCCCACTTCAAGCCCTGCATAACCAGTGACAGCGAACCTCGCAGACCAGTGCTGACGTGATGTGACCACCAATCTGTGAATGTCCTTTATCACACAAGCATATTGGCATTAGAGCATAGTATCTACATGTGTATTTAAGTTTCTAATGCGTGTAGTATAAACAATTACAAGCCAGCACTGCCATTTCATTTCTGTGTCTCCACTTGACAATTCACAAGGTTGAAAAGGTCGAATTTAACACAAAGCAATGTGTTCAATAAATCAAGTTACAGGACAATTGGTGGCGAGTGGTATACTATCACTCAAGGCGAAAGTGGATGAGCTGAGACCGAATATGTGGCACTCATAACTTCCCATTGTCATCACTACTAATAATAATAATAATTTAGCGCTATAAACCCTTAGGTATCTGAGCGCTGCTTATTATTAGCCGCAGTGTGTGGTGCTCTTTTATTGATCTCGGAAGAATGAAAGGCTGAATTTGGCACTGCCGGGATTCGAACCTATGTTAGCAGGCTCTGCACAGATGTCAAAGTAAGAGCTCTACTCGCTGTGCTATCGGATCGCATGTCCTAGAGAGCAGCTGCGGTCTGGTGCATTTAGATGTTAAATCCAGATAAGATTGCAGCCTGCTCTAGCGGAAAAGCAACACTTGATGGTCAGCAACAGTAGGGGGCGCCAGAACACCCCAACACAAATAAAGCTAACTCCATTCCCTTGGTCAAATGTCAATCTACCTAGAGGGGCCAAACGCCCAGTACTATCCCTGGATAAGAATGGTCACCCAGTCAGAGGGTGACATGGGCAACAGCAGTCAAGAGGAAGAGGATCTGGGATAACCCTGCCAAGCATTGGGCTGCCGAAAGGCAATGGGGTCTTTTGTGAAGGATGAGGCCCTATCCAGCTGGATGCAGACCCTCATCCCCAATACAAAGCTAAGGAAAGGGGCCACCCCTTTAGGGCATGTTGCAATGATGTCAGCAATTTAAGCCAGGTCACATTTTTTAAAGGCCTGCCGCGTTCCCCCAAGGTATCTTGAATGGCGAAGTGTCTTCTTTACACCTATAGTTGGTGCTTTAAGTGGGATGAGAAATACAGGTGTGGCTCATATGTCTAAATAGTTGACTGGGGGGGGCTCGAGGGGAGCTGAACTAGAGGTGGCCGTTTTATTTTTTTATAACAGGTCAAGAGGAGCATTGGGAGCATTGCTTGCATTCATTTTGCTGCACCCACATCTTTTGTTTAATCCCAGGTGCCGACCCCTGCAAAAGGAGAGGTGGTTCAGGTAAAATTAATGCTGGCGAGGCACCCGCCTCGCCCACTGACCTTTTACAAAGAGGCACTGACTCCTCTTGTCCCTCCTTTATAAGCGGTCAGAGGGAGAGTAGGGCGCATTGCTAGCATTCATTTTTACAGAACTCGCCTCTCCCCTTTCTTCTTATTTTGCGGCGCCGACCCCTGCCGGCAGCCCTTTCACTGCGTGCGTGGTCAACGACTTGCTGCAGGGGTCGCTGCTAGTGGGGGAGCTACGGCAGAGCCCCGTCTCCAGGGTACTTTTTAGAGACTGCTGGGGCTTGGCCAGGGCTAGCCCCGGGCCACTTAATGCACTGCCTATATTTGTTTGTGCGTTTCGTTTTCTGTGGGTCTATATACTTTGTGTGGGGTCTTGTGATGCTGGTGGACGGACAGACTGAAATAGTGCCAGTGGGATCAGCAGAAGATAGAGAGTGCGTGTAATATGGGCATGGCAGAATCCGAAAGAAGCTTTCGTGAACCTAAATACCTTGATAATGTGCAACGAAGAGGAGAGCCCTGTGGGCCAGGGCCTCCCAGCGCATGCAGTAGGGAGGTCTGAGGCCTTCCTTCCCCTACCCCTTCGGTGAACTCCTCCCGGGTCCACCTCTGATCAGTGGAGGGTGACAGGAGGGCGACTGGAGGGCAGTCTCCCAGGAAATGAAACCTGTTCACACAGCTAAGTATGCCTTGGACTAGCCTGATTTATATGGGCAAGGAATTCCTGGCTGCAGGAACAATAACGCTCTTAAACTTCAGACCCCCTCTCCCTCGGCTCGGCACCTCCCTGCCAGCCCAAGGGAACGCCCAAGGGAACTGCGAGAGCCTGTGCCTTTCCCCCCCTAGAGCACAGCGAGACAGGGTGGGCCTCGGAGCTCTGTGGGCATCAGAGAGGGAGGGCACCATATCTGAAAACACTATCAATCAACAGGGTTCTTGTTTCAAAGGCACTGGGCCAGGAGGGACCTGGATCGTTTTCCCTGCTCATTGTCCTGGCTGGAGCCTTATCACAGCCAGCTGGTCTGCCACATGCACAGCCATGCCTCCTGCTGTGAAGAAAGTGTATCGTGAATTTTCTGCCTGCCAGCACCCTCCAGACAGGCACACACTCTGGCCCCATAGTGCGTGTCACCTATCCACAGTCGTTTCTTTCTGTTTCGCCGTGGATAGCTCCGATGGCGCACTTTCCTTGCAAAGAAGATGTTGAGGTACGACATGGGTTCGATCCCCAGTCTTGGTGATTAGAAGTTAGATAAGTTCGCCAATATGCATTATCTATAATGTAATATTGCCAACGTCACTCCTCGTGATGTGATGAATATACAGCTACTTAAAATTTAGAAAACCAAAGTGCAAGTCCCGGATGTATAATTGTTTTGCTAACTGACAAGTCATACTAGTTGATAGTGCCACACACAATGGTACAATTACGTTTGTTATTTTATCTTCCACGAGCTTGCAGAAAGTGTTGCCATAAATGTAAACACCTCTTATGAAAGGCACCAAAGAAACCGTGACTCTTTGCACCTCATCGTCTTCTCCTTGTAGGAAACGTAACTGCCAGCTGGCTTGCCACCAGCCTGGCCCTTGCCCGTGCTGGCAGAGGAACTCACCTGCCTCCCCACCAAAGCAGGCCAACACAGCTGAAGAATAGAATTACACTGTGTTTCACCACACTACACTAAACTACACTACACAAGCAAGTGTTATTGGGGAAAACACGAGGGCTCTACTTGTCGCAACAAATAACGCTGCCTACCCCTGGCGGTATATTCTCTGCGAAGGCCCCGGATTTTCATCACTGCCTCCTGCACTGTTTGAGGGTTGTGCTTGCATGACCTATGACAGCATTAATGTGGTTGGGCATGCCACCGGCATTGTTGTTACCCCTTTTGAGGATAACAGGCCTCATCATGATTACCGAGCGGTAGCAAAATGTGGTGGTAACGAGGTAGCAATTACATTAGAGATACTTTACACCTACATTACCACACCACTAAACTTTGCGTTTTGGCAGCTAGGTGGAGGATGTACCTCTGGCAAAAAGCTGAAGAGAAATCATACACTTTACTGTCAAAAATCATCGAATTTACTTCTCGGAACTACCGCTAACGGTATGGAGTCCAGAAAAGGGGACTCGCTCCATCGTATCAACACTCAAAATCGTGCTGTAAGTCCGTGAGACCTACTGGCGGTTAAGGTCATAGATCTTTGTGGTAAATTGATAGGTTGCACTTTTCTCTCCCTGCTGCTTTTTTTTCCTTCAGTCAAGATGTTGTCTCAAAAACCCCTTTGTCTCATGCTAAATCTACAGATAATTTAGACAATCTTGCCATGTTTCCCCTCTGTCTTTGGTTTCCTCTATAGCTTATTTCTGTCTCGTTGTTTTACTTGTTCTGCTATATAATATGGTATGCAGTGATTTAAAGGAATAGGAAATAACAATTAACATTAATGCGTAAACATTTATAACGAAAAAATACCGAACTTTAAAAAGTATATACATGGGGTGGGGTAAAGGGTTAAAACGTGTGGGGAGGGGGTTGGTGTGGGATTACAAATGAAGGGAAAGGTGGGGTTCGGGGGGGGGGGAGTATGGCCTAAATAAACGTTTGAAAAAATCTGTATTTTTTTCGTTATAAACATTTAGACATAAATGTTATTAGTTTTTTTTTATTCGATATAATCACGTTACCATCTAATACATCATATCATCACTATTTTACCGACCTCATGTAATTTTAGTAAAGCGCTAAGACGTAAAGTGCTAAAAAAAACACTTGGAATAAATAAATACATACTACAATAGATACGCAGCCACCTAAACTCATTGACACCGCCAATGTCATTAGCAAAATGAAATCATAATTCCCCAAGAGGCAATCCAACACATCTTGGCTATAAATACAAAAGCATGTTAAAGGATCGACCCTGTGGCATTCTACAGACTAGTAAAGCAAGGACGTTGTGACAAGAACATTGGCTTCCCAGGTAGGCAGGCAACACTGTAACCACATGCATGCAGTGTCACAACGTAAGGGCTTTGCTAGCTCAAGGGGTGGCTTGGGAACATCCGCCGACCATCACACAATCACGCACACTTTACTTGTACCTCAAGGAAGTAGATAGACCAGGGCAAAATACTGGATAATTACAGGTTCACCCTTCTTGTTTTATCAGTACCTCTCTCTCAATCCACTGACCTCAGCAGCCCACACATCCAAGTAGATACAAAAGTTTAAACCATCTTCTAGATGTATACAAATACCATCCCACTAGGGAACCCGCTCCTCATTTTCCTCATTCCTCCTTCTCCCCAACCTTATTTTCCTTTCCACCTCCACAGGTACAGGTTGGGTATTCAATACATTTTCCCGACACGCATTGGCACCAGGAGACTTCTTAGATCCATGCCGGTAAAATACCGGCACCGCCTTGGTGGAAAGGGGAATTAACGCCCTATTCCAAGGTTGGCGGGGCGGTAATTCCCCTTTCCCCATTGCCCTTCCCCATTCCCATTTTTGCCCCATAGGGCTCTATGGGAATGGGGAAGGCGCTAATTACGGTGCTGCAAATTAGCTCCCTGGTCCCTTTGCGGGTTGGTTTTTAACACCTGCAAAAAGCAGGCGTTAAATTCTCCAACCCGCAAAGGGACCTTGTCGTAAGGCGGTAAGGGTTTACCGGTACCGGTAAACCCTTACCGCCTACCGTGTAATGAGGCCCTATGTGTGTAAAGCGTTTAGCTAAACAGAGGGCAGGAGGTCGATCACTTTCCTCAGCTGCCTCCCTTCTTTGACACACCCTCCCCTTCCCTCTTTGTCTTGAGCAGGACTTTCTTAAATTCCGGAAGCTCCTTAAGACTTTCCTCTTTGCCTCCTCCTTCCCCCCTCTCTCCTCTGCTAATCTCACAGTTGCTTGTTTGTTGTCCAGGGCCCTTATGCATCCTCAGGGCCCTGACCTCCCACACCGAATCGCCCCCAACTTCTGGCTGTCCTCAACACTTGCCTCGGCAAACCGTCCACCCTGGAGGCTCGCACTTATACATTGCACTTCGCCTTTTGCTCACCCATGAGCACCCCAGGACCTATCCTATTCCCCCTCCCTTCTACACTTGCACGTTCTGAACACTCACAAGGCATAGTAGGTTTGTCCTCCACTCCCAGTGTATTTAATAAACCCCCCATGTTGCCCTGTGGGTGCTTTGAAACAGAAATGACGTGCTGTATAAGCGCCTAAAAAGCGAACAATAAATACATAAATAAATAAATAAATACATGACGACTACGTTACATTATATTGCATTACTAGTTAACATCTTCCTAGACATCAGATTGAAGTCTTCATTTGTGTGAACTGTTTATATTGCACACACCATCAATCTAATGTTCTCTTAACTGCCAGGCCGTTATGCAAGTCTATGCAAAAAGAGCAAGCATACTCGTCTTTGGCACCAACTGCCTTGTTAGCCAATTCAATGGCACTCATTTCGTTGGCCTAGGAAGGATGAATGAAACAAAGAGTATTATATAAGAAGCACGCAGAATGTAACTGACAGACCTGAAGTAGTAAAGGGAATAATGGAATACACTAGCATGCTTTAACAGAGAGGTTTGTTGTGCCAAGGGCATGATGAAACAGACACACATGATGCAACAAATAAGCCTGATGTGGGGAATGACGTAAATAAATATGCATGATTTCAAAAACTGGCTTGTATCAGTGGCGTAACACAACCTCTGGGGGCCCCCCTGCAAGCCATGCTGAGGGCCCCCCCCCAACTCGGCAACAAATCACAAGTCGCGTCACACTCTGGGCCGCCCTAGATTACCATGCTTGCGCAATA
Source organism: Ambystoma mexicanum (assembly GCF_040938575.1). Taxonomy (NCBI): domain Eukaryota; kingdom Metazoa; phylum Chordata; class Amphibia; order Caudata; family Ambystomatidae; genus Ambystoma; species Ambystoma mexicanum. Next base: position 684,214,802 of record NC_090929.1, on the reverse strand, counting down.
CGCACAAACGTGTTGCTGAAGGGGTATGCCTCACACTGCACTAGGAGAAAGATAGAAATATGTGTTTTAATGCAATATACAGCACACTTTGAGAAAAATTGACTAAAAAGCCACAGTGTTTGCTATTGTTGTGTAGGGTAACAGCAATCCAAAACATGCAAGTCACCAACAGTGCACATGAACATTAATGCTTTGATATTAAAAATGCCATGCCACAATGAAAACATGTCCACTGGCTGCACAATGTAGACCAGTGTATACACATAATAACATTACAGAAACATTAAGACATACCTAGACTGGGTGAACCAAAATGCCAGTCGAAGCAATAAGACTCATCAAGAAGAGAGCACACATTCAAGCCTGCGTCTCTACGGCCTCTAACAACACAGCCAAACTCTTTTAAATCTGCAAGGAACTGGCCAATCCTGTTGCGGTTTCTACCTCTCCTGTTCCCTCAACAGGACCTCTGTACGGCTTTGGCCTCTCGCTTCTCTGCTAAAACTCAGGACATCCTGTCCACTATCTCCTATTCCTCTCCCTCTCCCTTTCTCGGCCCCCTTTGGCCATCTCTCCCTCTCCTCCTCCTTTCTCCTCTTTCTCTCTAACACCTGACAAGGTTTCTAGACAAGTCCCATCTATGGAAGTGTCGTCGAAACAGGTGCTCGCCTGCTCCTCCAGAGCCATCAAGGACCACATTGACACGATCCAGCCTTGGCCGATTTCTGTAATCATTCTTTTGCCACTGGAACTTTCCCCTCATTCTTTTGCCACTGGAACTTTTCCCCTCTGCCAAATTCTTGGAAAAGCTGGCCAACTGCCAGCTTATACTCCACACTGAATCTGTTGGTTGTCTCCATGACCATTAGTCTGGTTTAAGAGCCGCCAGAGGCACGGAAACTGCTCTCCTGAACACCTGTGAAGATATGATCTTTAACCTTGATTCCAACATTCCTTCTGTCCTCATCATCCTGGAACTGTCCTCTGCTTTCGACACGGTCAACCACGCCATCCTGATCAGTTGACTCTGTGAGAACCTAGGCATCATGGATCGGGCCCTGGAGTGGCTGACCTCCTTCCTCTTGGACCACCCCTCCCAGGTCCAAATTTGTCCCTTTCACACCGCCACCTCTCTCTACATGTGGCGTTCTCCAGGGCTCTATCCTCTCACCCTGGTTTTTCAACCTCTACTTGGCCCCTTTGACCCACCTGATCTCTACATTCTCCTCTAACTTACAGTGGTATGCGGATGACACTCAGCTTTCCTTCAGGCTCCCCTCAGGCTACTCTCCTCTCTCGCTCATTCTTGGTGTCATCTTCAACTCCACTCTCTCTTTCTCTCTTCATATCTCAGATGTCGCCAAGAAATCCCACTACCAGGTGCACCTCCTCAAAGGGACTCTTCCATTTCTCACTTTCCCCCAGAAGCTCACTGTATCCAGAGCGCTGGTTCTCTCTAGGCTGTACTACTGCAACAGCCACTTTCTCAATCTGCCTTCCTCTACTCTCCACCCTCTGCAACTAATCCAGAACAGGACTGCAAGACTTATCCTTGGCCTCAAGCCCAGGGACTGTATCTCTCCAGCCATGAAATCTCTCCACTGGCTCTCGGTGGCTGCAAGTATCAAGTTCAAGACCCTTTTCATTGTCCACAAGGCTTTCTGGTGCTGGTATCTGCACTACATCCAACACTATCATCCAAAATACCTTCCTTCTCGAGCCCTAAGGATTAGCTACTTCTCCAGGCAGAGAGTGGGGGGTAGATCCTTCTCCCCTGCAGGCGCCTCCCTCCAAAATGGCCCTCCTGACCCTCCCAAACTTGAGCTGGACCACCTGAAGTTCTGGAAGCAGCTCAAAACGTTCCTCTTCTCTGCTTTCTCTCTCTCCCTCCCCTGCTGACCTATCTGTCCGCTGTACCAACTGGTTGCTTGGCTACCCTCTGTCTCACTGAGTCCAGGCTCTTTCTTGATCAGTCACCCTTGCACTGCCTCCAGGCCTACCACGCAGTTAGGGGCTGTAACTGTAACCCTACAGTAACAGTACCTTGTTCTCCTTGCACTACCCAGAGCCGCGCTGCCCTGGTGGCACTTACTCAGAGTATTGCTGCCCTGTTTTCCCCTCCCCTCTCCCTTGCACTTCCCCCCTCCATTCCCCCTTGCACTTCTCGTTCTCGCACTTGCACGATCTGAATGACACAAAGCTTAGTAATATCATTTGTTTTGTCCTCCCTCAGTTTTCCTTCTCTTGTCTTGTTGTGCCTAAACACACTTGTGTACAAGTGTGTTATATATGACTTATCATATCATAACATAATTTTATCACAGATGCCCAGAAAAATATACAGTGCCGCAGTAAGAAACGGCTAGACTGGCAGAACCCAAATGCCAGTCTAGCCAGGTAATTACACTTAGCAGGACTGCTTTATCCGAAATACCCAGTTAAAAAAAGTCATACCAAACTGAGGAATGACTAGACTGGCAGCACCAAAATGCCTCTCTAGCCTCTAGTACCACATATCATGCCTGCTTAGCATGGACCATTATGATTTATTGCATAGTGCCTCATACACAAGTACTGCCTCATACACAAGTACTAGGATGAGGAAGAATAGGGCTAGGTGTAAAGAAGATTACCAATAATTTATCAATGCACTAAACACAAGTAGGGCTGCAAAACCATTGAGCTGACTGGGATTCAAGTCCCCCCCCCGCCCCTCCACACTGAAATTGTGGGCTATGTTGACTTGACCTGGCTGACCTTCAGAGCAGTTGCCGGACAGAAAAAGGACACAGATGTTAAACGGCACGTGGGTTTTGCCATTAACAAGGGCCCGGCCCAGCAATTACTAATGTACATAATTTCACTGTTAGTACCTGCATTCAAATGCCACATTTTTTAAGCAATTGAAATTGTGATTTGGGTTTAGTACTTGCATGCCAGGGAGTGATTGGAAGGGTAGAGCGGAAACAGGTGACCAGTCATTCTCACAGCAGCCCATAAGTGGGTGCTTTCAGACCTAAAGGAGAGAGTTAACTGCTTGTAACATTGAAGCTGCACTAGAATAGTCTCATTAAAATGCGTACAGAAGTTAGATGCCCCCACACAAATAAGTTTGCTCCTCCCCACCACACGTGAAGTTAGCACCTCTCCCAGCATTTTAAAGTTAGCCCCCCTGAAATGTAGGTTTTATTGTTCCCCTCAACACAGGCACACACACCATTCACCATATATACACACACACACCCAGCCATCCATATATTTAAGTGTGCACCCTTTCACCATACAGGCACAGGCAGGCAGCCACCCGTACATTTAAGTGTGCAACCTTTCACCACACAGGCACTCACACCCAGGCACCGACCCATACATTTAAGTGTGCACCCTTTCACCATACAGGCACACCCAGGCAGTCACCCATACATTTAAGTGTGCATCCTTTCACCGTACACACACACCCAGCCAGCCATACATTTGTGTGCACCCTTTCACCATACACTCACACAGGCTGTCACCTATACATTTAAGTGTGCACCCTTTCAACATACCCTCACACAGACAGACACCTATACATTTAAGTGTGGACACTTTCACCATACAGGCACAACCAGGCATCCACCTATACATTGCAGTGTACATCCTTTCACCGTACACACGCATACCCAGCCACCCATACATTTGTGTGCACTCTTTCACCATACACTCACACACGCACATGCCATGGGATGAGGAGAGCCAAAATACTTCAAAAATACATTGGGCCTCATTAGGGCTCTGGCGGTGACGGTATGAACGGTGCCGGTAAGGCACCAGCACCGTTCATACCGTCCCGCCGCATTACGAGTTCTGCTTGCGGGTTTCTGACAGGCTGTGTGGCACCCGCGAGCATAACTTGTAATTGCGCCAGCACCATTATCAACGGTGCCGGCGCAACCATGCTCCCCACCCCCATTCTGCCCCATTCATCTTGTAATGGGCCGGTTATTGCCCAATCGCGGGAGGCGGTGCCGGTAGCGAGAGTGGCGGTAGCCGTGCCTGCTATACAGGCACGGCTACCGCCATGCTCGTAATGAGGCCCATTGTTCCTTTTTGAAGTCACTCTGACTTCATAAAGAAATTATTTCCGTTAAGGACTGCACCATAACGGAAAGAATTTCTTTAAGAAGGCAGAGTGACTTCAAAAATAAACTATTTTTGAAGTCACAGGGCTTCCCCCACCCCATGACATGGAGGCCTCCAGCCTAGGGTCTTCATGTCATGGGGTGGGGGTAGTCACCGGACTTTTTGTATTTACTCTGCCTTCATAAAGAAATTATTTCTGTTACAGAAAGCATTTCTTTAGAAATGCAGAGTGAGTTCAAAAAGAAAATGTAAAAAAAAAATATATATATATATATATATATATTTTTTTTTTTTTTAACTTCAAGTGGGGCCCCCTTCCAGAACATGGGGTCACGGGCCCCCCCCGCACCGCGGGGAGTGCAGGGGCCCCTGTTACGCCAGTGCTTGTAATAATCATGATGTACATGGGCTTGTGGTATAGCAAGTATAATGTAACAAAATTCATTGATGTAACATAATGGTATGATGGTACAAACAAGCTTAATATATTAACAGGTTGTAAGGTACGTGTAATAAATGGGCATACGTTTAAATATGAATTAAGCATTAATAAACAATCCGGCGGGCCGGACTGGGTGTTATCGGCCCAAGGCTGATAACTGCAGATCCGGCACCCTAGAGAGGGTATTAATGTTATTAGCACCCTGGGTTGCCAATCCGGTATCCCGGGTGCTGAGAGCATTGTATTTTGATTCAATTAACGGAACGCCTCGTGGCATCCCATTTCATTGAAACAAAAATGTTTCTAAATATGGCCGCCATGGAGCAGGAAGGCAGTGCACCATACCGAGCCCCTCTTCCATGTCCATGGCGCCCATGTCGTTTCAGCAGCGGCGGGTGGAACCGCTGCTGCAGGAGAAAAGTGGCAAGTGGGGCTGGTGGTTGGAGGGACCGGAACATTTAAAGGAAAGGGGAGGGTGGGGGGAAGATGGCACTGCAGGACGGGGGAAGCAGCCATCAGGTTCCATGGAACGGTAGATCAGTAGTTTCAGCCCGCAACCCAAGGAACCTGATAGACTGCTACCCCTAACCCAGGTGCTAATAGACTGTCAGTGCTTTAATTAGACTGGGATTATCTAGGTCTCAAAGTCCAAAAATTGCCCTTGGGTCGGAGTCTCCACGGACTGATTCCCTTGTCCTAACATTTCTACACAAGTTTGCCGGTCCGGTAGTAACCACGCTGGTAAGCTACCAGCGCTGTTACGACCGGACCGGCAAATTACGAGTTATGCTAGTGGGTGCCTTTCTGCCCGCCAGGCTCGTCGGATGCACCGGCACCATTCATGAACGGTGCCGGTGCATCCGACCTCCCTATTCCCATTGAGCCCTTTGGGCTCAAAGGGCTCAATGGGAATGGGGAAGAATATTTTCGGGTGCCCGCGAATGGGCAAATATTGGGTCCGGCAAGGCCGTAATGACCCGCGAATTGCCCATTCGCGGGCACCGGAAAAATATGATACCAGCATCATAATGAGGTCCACTGACTTTCCATGAAAATATAGGTGGCAATACTGCTCTTCGCCAGTAGATGTCACAATCAGCCATGTTTAGACTCACATCCTCAGTTTCAAACTGCGGTATTACAGAAACTTTGCACTGGTGCCCATGACATTTTCACTATGGAAAGAAATAGCCCTTTTGCAAACAGCACATACACAATGCATTTTTTTTTTGTTGAGACAGGGCATAGTCGTAGTCGGTTGCCCTGGTGCAAAAATGCATTAAATTTATATGTCTTTGAACTAGGGCAAGTTTTGCCCTGGCGGTAATTGAACTTCCACTAGTGCAACATTTCTGTAAGATCGCCCTTGAAGTTAGATTATCTGTTTTGTAATACTCAGAGGAAAACATATAATCAAAACATTGTTTGATTACTTTAAGGTTCCATTAGGATGAGCTAAAAAAGGAATTACTAGAAATCATCGATTTCCTTGAGAGGAAAAGAAGAATTTGTACCTACATTGCCCTATTTTGAATCAATTTCATTTTTATATGTGAATATTTAAAAAATATATATTTTTAGAACTGAATCCTTATATTGAACACAACTTTTAAAAATAAAATGTACTCCCTTTCATGCCAGATACGAAAACTAAAACTCAGCTGTGTGTGTTTGACCACTCCTTTCTATACATACTTTAAATGCTCCATTGCCGGTTCCCCTCACACGGAACAGAGCATGGGCCCTGCCAGGGCAAGCATCTCTGACACAGAAAAGGCGCAGCATCGGGCACAGCAGATCAAGCTTCGCTTGCACAAAAGGGGGTCCAGGAAGGGCCACAGTAGGGGAGGTGTCACTCACGCAGAACAGCAATGGCCACAGTGGTCAAAGCTTTCCTCCTAACAACAGGTACAGAAAGAGCCATAACAGGGCAAGCTTCACTCAGGTGTAATTGGGTATACCAAGGGCCACAGCTGCGCACGTTTCCCTCACGTGGAGCAGGTACAGCATGCACGACAGCAGGGCAAACCTCACTCACACAGAATGGGCACAGCATGGGGCACAGCAGGGCAAGCTTCCATCCCACAGAATGTCCACAGCAGGGCAAGCTTCCATCCCACAGAATGGGTACAGCATGGGTTACACCAGGGCAAGCTTCCATCACACTGAATGGGTACAGCATGGGACACACCAGGGCAAGCTTCTATCACACTGATAGGGCACAGCAGGGAAAGCTTCCATCCTACAGAATGGGCACAGCAGGGCAAGTTTCCATCCCACAGAATGGGTACAGCAGGGCAAGTTTCCATCCCACAGAATGGGTACATCATGGGACACGGGAGCGCAAGCTTCCATCCCACAAAATGGGTACAGCATGGGACACACCAGGGCAAGCTTCCATCACACTGATAGGGCATAGCAGGGAAAGCTTCCATCCTACAGAATGGGCACAGCAGGGCAAGCTTCCATCCCACAGAATGGGTACATCATGGGACACAGCAGGGCAAGCTTCCATCACACTGAATGGGCACATCAGGGCAAGGTTCCATCCCACAGAATGGGTACAGCATGGGACGCACCAGGGCAAGCTTTCATCACACTGAATGAGCACAGCAGGGAACGCGTCCATCGCACATAATGGGCACAGCAGGGCAAGCTTCCATCCCACAGAATGGGTACAGCATGGTACAGAGCAGGGCAAGCTTCCATCCCACAGAATGGACACAGCAGGGAAAGCTTCCATCCCACAGAATGGGTACAGCATGGTACAGAGCAGGGCAAGCTTTCATCCCACAGAATGGGTACAGCATGGGACACACCAGGGCAAGCTTCCATCCCACAGAATGGGTACAGCATGGGACACACCAGGGCAAGCTTCCATCCCACAGAATGGGTACAGCATGGGACACACCAGGGCAAGCTTCCATCCCACAGAATGGGTACAGCATGGTACAGAGCAGGGCAAGCTTTCATCCCACAGAATGGGTACAGCATGGGACACACCAGGGCAAGCTTCCATCCCACAGAATGGGTACAGCGTGGTACAGAGCAGGGCAAGCTTTCATCCCACAGAATGGGTACAGCATGGGACACACCAGGGCAAGCTTCCATCCCACAGAATGGGTACAGCGTGGGACACACCAGGGCAAGCTTCCATCCCACAGAATGGGTACAGCATGGGACACACCAGGGCAAGCTTTCATCCCACAGAATGGGTACAGCATGGGACGCACCAGGGCAAGCTTTCATCACACTGAATGAGCACAGCAGGGAACGCGTCCATCGCACATAATGGGCACAGCAGGGCAAGCTTCCATCCCACAGAATGGGCACAGCAGGGAAAGCTTCCAGCCCACAGAATGGGTACAGCATGGGACACAGCAGGGCAAGCTTCCATCCCACAGAATGGGCACATCAGGGCAAGCTTCCATCCCACAGAACGGAGACAGCATGAGCCACAACCGTGCACGCTTCAATCGCCGCACAGGATCTGGCTTCAGACATCCGAGCGATTCCTCCTAAATTGCACGTGCTGTACTATTCAAAGCCAGGCTTTAGACAGTAGAGCTACACCCCTGCATGCCACGTACTGGAGCCTCTGAAGGACCCGCATGCCACAAGAAGGGAGAACACGCACAGACAAAAAGGTTGAAAGTGCAACAAAGAGGCATGAACAAAGATGGAGACCAGCAAAGGCATAATTGTCACTAGAATGCAGGGTCTGCACAGATAAAAGGGGAAACAGGTACTGAAGAGATGAGGGTAAAGATGGGGAACACATTATGCTAGTGAGCGAAGAGAAGTCAGGACATATGCAGAAGGGATGGGACAGCAGTAGCCAGTCAAGGTCAAGCTGGGACACATGGCAGGGGTCCGTGCGTCATAATAAGAGGGAATAAAATTACCAGGCATCTAATAGGAGCCCACTTGGATACAACTTATGTCTTTGCATTGCTTTTGGAACCAGCTTCAAAAGCACACAAGCTCAATCTGTGACATCATCCCAGTAATCATACCAACTTGTGTAAGCGTGTAAATGTTAGGGTGCAAGTCAGTAAACCCACCGTGCTCCAGAAAGCCGGCCCCCTACTTCTTAAACTCCCTTTTATAATGGCTGCAGGGGAACTCCTGCGAGGACATATCACACATTATTCATATGATAATCCCCGAAAAGCCCTTTCCTATCTGTGAAATGACATCCCTTAAAGACAAATACATACAACTTCCTTGCTGTCCAGGTATCTTTAGTTCGCTCTGGCACAAATGTTTGCAAAGAAGCGAGCATAGAGTAAGAGGCAGGATATGCTGGAAACTTGAGATTACAGTGTTACTGAACTGCCCATCATATCCTCTACTTCAATGCCCTCTCTTTCACTGTCAGCATGTTTATATGAATAGCCATGCAGCAGCATCTCCACTTTAAGCTTAAGTTATGTGCACCCTGCTTCATGGGCACGTTGAGAAATCCAGACTCTTCCTTTTATCTTTCCTTCTCCTCATTTTGACATTAACAATCCCCAGTAGGGTTTCAGCATCATTCTGAAATTGAAGTGAGGGGTGGGGGGAGTAAAGGGGTGAAGGGATTTCATTTTATTTAATTTTGCCCTGTGGCTGTGTGCACCGTGTGGGAGGAGTTTCAGGCTTGTGAGCAGTGCTTAATTTTTGGGGGTGTTTGCCAGGGCTCAGCCCCAGCACTTATTTCTGAGCCCCGGCACTTATTGTCTCAGACTCATTTTGATTATGATGTGGGGTTTTGGCAACTTTTTTATTTTAACTGTCAGTCAATTAAGAAGCACCTATAGAATCAGAGCAATCAGAGCAACATGTTAATGATGATTGTGTTTCAAGACACACATAAACATTTATTTTAAGACACAAGTGTGACATTTTATGTTATGTTGATTGGTAGTTGTACATCACACATCTTCCATGGTCTGTGCATCCATCAACCAATGACCTGGTAGGAGTTTCAGCGTTAACCCCCCTATATGTTGACACTGTGTGGAGCAGCCGTGCGTGGTGGCAACAGTGGGAGGGGAGCTGCGCGTCCTGATGTGTCTCGTGTGTGCTAGAAAATATTTCAGCCCTTGTAGTTATTTTTTGTACAAATTAAGCACTGCTTGCGGGAGACACTGGGGTATAATTCTGGGAGGCTCAACCAGGGATTCCCACCCCCTGCCTTCGGTGCCTTATTTGCAAATGCCCCAACAGGCCACTGAGCAAAGCACCCAAGCAAGTTAGCTGTTTTTCTGAACCCATAGTTCTTGCCTCCCAAAGCGCCTTGCACCAGTTATGACGATCTGCCTGAAAGCTGCCTCCAAGAACAATTGCTGGTATGACTCCGATCTAGTATCACTGAAACGCAAGTGCAGAGTTGCTGAACGGAAGTGGCAGACCTTGGGTTTACCCTCTGACAAACTGGCCTGCGTCCTGCTGCAAAAACAATATCGTTTCTCTATCCACTACAAGAAGCGGCCCACATCCATGCCTAAATCTCTGGAGCCACTAACAACACGGCCGAGCTTTTAAAAATCTGCAAGGAACTTGCCATTCGAGCTGCAGTCTCCAACCCTCTTCCTCCTTCCCTGGCTCTCTGTACCGCTTTGGCCTCCGATTTCACATCAAAAACTCAGTACAACCTGTCCTCACTCTCCGCCAACCCATCTCTACTTCTGCACCTGCTTCCCTGCCTCCCTTAGCTCCTTGCCTTCTACCCCCAGAACTCTCCTCCCCCCTGCACATAGCACCAGATGAGATCTCTAAAATTGTCTGCTCTATGAAGGTCTCCTCCAAACAGGTGCTCCACTGCTCTTCTAGAACCATTCAGGACATATCCTCTCTCAATTACATTTGTAACCACTCCTTCACCACTGGCTCCTTTCCTCTATCCCTCAAGCACCCCCTTGAACACCCTGTCTGTTGACCCCTCCTGCCCAGATAACTATCACCCTATCTCCACTAACCCCTTCCTGGCTAAACTCTTTGAGAAGCTGGTCCTCCCCCCAACTGACCCTCCACAATGAACTTGTTGGTTGCCTCCATGACCATCAATCTGGATTCAGTGTGCCAGAGGCACGGAAACTGCTCTCCTGAAAACCTGTGATGTCAAGATCGCAAACCTCGACTCTAACAATCCTGTTGTTCTCATTCTCCTTGACCTCTCCTCTGCCTTCAACACGGTCAACCATTTTAGCCTCATAAAACGACTCTGTGATACCTTCGACATTACTGACCGGGTACTAGATTGGCTGACCCTTTTCCTCACTAATCGCCCTTCCCAGTTGCAAGTGGGCCATTTCTCCTTCACCACCATCCACTCTACCTGTGCGGTTCCCCAGGGCTCTATCCTATTGCCATGGCTCTTCAATATCCATCTCGCCCCGCTGGCTCACCTGATCTCCTCGTTCTCTTTGTATTTCCAGTGCTATGCCTATGACACACAGCTCTCCCTTAAAACACCCCCTTCTATTACCTCCTCTTCCTCCTCTCTCATCCCTGACTGTCTGTCTGCCATTCAGGCATGGTGTGCAGCTAACAATCTCTGTCTTAATACCAGTAAGACATAGATCCCCCTCATTGGGACATATGCACCCTCCTTTCCTCCTTCCCCCTGGCCACCCTCTCTGGGCCCTCTACCCCACCATCCTGTGAGGCCAAAACCTTCTGGTCATGTTTGCCTCTGCTCTCTCCTTCATCCATCAAATCCTAGACCTTACCCAGAAGGCCCACTTCCAGCTCCACCTCCTCAGAGACATTCTCTCTTTCCTCACTTCCCCCAGAAGCTCAATTTCTCCAGAGCTCTGGTACTCTCTAGACTTGACTATTGCAACAGCCTCTTTCTCAATCTCCCTCTTCCCTCCCTACGCCACCTCCAGCTAATCGAGAATAGGGCTGCAAGACTTATCCTTGGCATCAAGCCCAGAGACTTTATCTCTCCAGCCTTAAAATCTCTCCACTGGCTCCTGGTGGCTGCAATGATCAAATTCAAGACCCTCTACATCATCCACAAGGCTTTCCGGGGTCTGGGACCACATTATCGCCAACTTTACCTCCCAAATACTGCCCTGCTAGGGCCCTACGCTCCTATAACTCTAACTCTTTGATTGTTAAATGCTTCTCCAAGTAGAGAGCGGGGGGCAGGTTTCTCTCCTCTCTCCTCGGCTGGTGCCTCCCATTGGAACAGCCTCCCTGCACCTCTCAGACTTGAGCTGGACATCCTTAAATTCTGGAAACTGCTCAAAACTCTCTCTACCTCGTTCCCTCTCCCCACCCCCGCTAATCACCCACTGCCGCTGAGACTGGTGGCCTGGTTCTCGTGAATCTCACAGGATACCAGGCACTTCTACCGAGTTGATACCAGCACCTCTGCCTGATGCACTGGCCCAGCGAGCTCCTGCTTGGCTGCTCTACATCCCACTCAGGGGAGTTGTCCGCAATAGCACTTAGTCCACGCCCTCCTCCTTGGTTCCTCTATGCACTTTCCTCCCAGGCTCTCCTTGGCAATTCCCTCCCAAGACCCCCACCTGCACTTGTCCATTCCTTGCCCACCCCCTAACCCATCCCTACCTCCTGCACTTCTCCTCACTGCACTTGCACGTCCAAATACCACAAAGCCTAGTAGGACCACGACTGTATATTTACTGTTTTTGACAATGTTTTTTTTTAGCCCCCCCTAACATATATGCAAAAAGAGTTGAACAAGGTCTTCATGTCATACCTTCTAGATTTCTTAATTCATCCTCTAACAACTCATAATTCTTTATTCACAAAAATACATATTTATTTATCATTTAATCACATGTTAAAAATGAGTACTATGCACATGTTTCACAAACAACTTTTTAGACAATTCAATATATTTGTTGTGACAGCACTCTACAAAATGTGCACCTTTTCAGACACAGGAAACCTTTGTTCTCAACAATAAGACCCAACCAGAACCTAGATCCAGCAGATATGTATATGATGTGACCAAGTCCCTGACTTGTTCAGGGACTTCTTTCAAATTAGTTAGTCCTTCTTTTAAGTGTGGCCTACACTTTGTTTGCATGTAAAAGCAAAAGGAAATATCGAGGCTGAGTACCCCAAAAGGAAATACACCAAACGCGGGTTTACAAAGATACACAGATCTTTATTCTACAACTGAGCAGTTTTCAAAGAAACAAAGTATCGGATAGCTATCAGGCCCTCAGTACATCACAGCAAATACCAACCCGTTCGGTGTGAGAAGTGAGTGGGACTGTACATCAGAACATTCACTCTTTTATACAATTTGTCACATGATGTCCAGCCCATTTACAGGTCAACCATTTCTCGGGCTAGGGGTTTGTGCCGCGTTCACTTCTAATCTATTCATCTATAGACATATGGATTATTCCTAGTATATTCACAAATGGGTCACAATGGCAACAGTGTATTTTAGGATTTAACATTAAGCCTTCGTACATGCTTTATACAATGTAGTTCAACAAGTGTTCAAATTCAGTATTTAAACAACATTGTGCTTAATATATGCTCGCCGATCAGTATTGTTGGCATAGGTAATCCTTGATCTACAGGTCAACGAAGGAAAGGTCTCATTATATGACCCTAACATTTGGCCTGCGGGCAGTTTAGGCATTAACTTGCATGTAGAGGTCAAGATGGCCAAGTTACAAACAGAAGAACACTGTCTACCATTTTAGAACACAGTTTGACTTTTGAGTGAGAATCAAAATGGCGGATGAACCTAAAATGGTGGCTGGATCGATCTAAGGTCAGAACTTCGCAACGTGGATTTCTTCGCAGAGCGACTGGGCGTGGCCAATATATACAATAAAGGAGGCACAATATGATATCCCGTTTAACAAACCCTTCTTTTGGCCTAAGCCAAGCGCTAAACTACTTCTAATCACTTTACGAGTAACTCCACGTCTCAATGTCCATACATCCTGAATCACTATTGGAGATATCAATCGCCATAAGATCAGTTACTAAGATTTCTATCAGCACATATTCATTGGAGTTCTTGTTTGGGGCCTATACTTTGTGTCCTAATGTACCCATCGCTTGTGTGCAACATCCCCCTAGCATCGAACACATACCAGGAAGACATTGTATACAACAACAAAGAAACAACAGGATACCTAAAATGATCAGCAAGACCGAAAGTAATTTCCATCCCCAAGATGGCAAGAAGTCCCAGAACCAAGATCTAAGATCCCAGTTTCCCTCGGGAACATGCACTTCTGAACTTAGGACATGCAGATTCTGTATTGCCTTGAACATAGTTGGGGAGGAATCTGGAACGAAAACACAGCAAGCGGACCCCACTAATTTACATACCCCCCCACGTTCAGCCAGGATGACATCTAATGCCATCCAGTTCTGAAGTGCTACTAACCTTATTGCTTTCTGTTCTAGAGTCATATTATAGAGTATGTCAGTGGTCCGGTTGATGGTCCTCTCCAGTACTCTCGCAAGTCTCCTGATATCTTCAGAGTTCATTATTTGTCCCCAAAATGGCACAAAGGATTTAGCTACATCTCCTAGAACTTGTGCTGAAGTGTCACCATTCTCAACTCTCCACGGACGAGTCTTTGAAATCTCTACAGTACTTGCAATGAATACCCCGGGTAACAGGATCCCTAAATAACAAGTTCCCTGCCAATCCCTGCGTAACCATGGAAATGCTACATTACCGGAAACAAAGTAGACAGGTTCGCCTACATACAAAGGTCTGTCCTCGCTAGTCAAATTCGCAACGTTGGCGCAACCCTTAAAATCACCCATTAACTGAGTACCAATTCTTTGTATGCAGAAAGAAACTGAATCAGGGCTATGATTAACAGTGTAGGAATGAGGCATGGCATCCTTATTGCCTATGGGAGCCATCTTGAAAGAGATCAGAGATTGAAAAGGATGGGACAGTCTATCAGAAGGCCTGATAGAAGCAACATTAAGCTTACTCCTATTTGCAAAGACCGAGCATCCCAGGGGCGTCAGAACATGTTTTTCAAACTTGTTCAAGTTAGTCTCATTGAAATTTCCTGAGATGCTATCGTTCCATTGGCCAAAGAATAGTGCTCTAAGAGAAGCATAGCATGCAGTCGTCAAAGGTAAAGGATGAATATACCAACCTAGCCCCTTATCCCCGTGTTGCGGTAAATGTGAACAGACCCAACAATTAGATTTGTTAAAAATGGCATGTGTAGCATTCATGATGAGTAATAGTGTGTTGTTGTGATAATTCTGTCTGTGCTGAGAGTCTCTAGGAGAGAGAGTATGCAGATGCACGAAAGGATTAGAAACAGTAGGTACATTTTCAGTAGGTAACAAATTCTCAAGCGGATGTACTTCTTCTAGATACCAGAAACCTAAAACAATGACTATTGTGAAACCAATTAACATTATCACAAGACAGCAATACGTTTTCGGGGCCCACACAGTGGATTGTCCATTCTCGCAGCTGGTCACACGTTCTCTTATCTGTTCAGTGCGTGCGGAAGCGGTTGCAGGCATTGTAGTCTTCAAACAAAAGCACCTATGTTATTTGCTGGCGACCTCCAGGCCGAGCGTTTTCTTAGTCCTTCCACAAACCCTAGCCAACAGAATCCCCTTATGTACAAATGATTGGGCCAAAAAGACAAGCCCTTTGATGATTCTCCTCGATGGCACAGCTGAACCGTGCAGTAAGTCTATTTTCTCGGACGCAGATCGTACCTTGTGAGCCCTGGTACTGAGTGATCTGTGAACAATGTGTCGTCACTTCCCGTTGGAAGCGACTAATCCAAAGCAAGATCTGATGCAAGATCCGGAACAAATTCAAAAGACGAAACTGTTGGAGAATGTGGAAATGAACTGACTGTTTCCCCAGGCCCTACAGGCTCAGGGAGAGTCTCCGATGCACTCTCGATGCTGGTTGCTGCTTCGTGATCGTTGGTTACAGCATTGGTGAGGGGTTCTGTATCTTCTGTATCGTGTGGCACTGGGTGTGGAATCCTCTTGGTATGCGACGCGTATATCCAATTCTTCCGTCCTGCTACCCGCACCGCAGTCTGTGTGACCAGCAAAACTTGGAAGGGGCCCCGACAAGGAGGTGTGAGGCAAGAAGATTGCTCAAATGATTTGGTGAGGATCCACTCTCCCGGTCGTATGCTGTGACCGGGGCCCTCGTACCGTACAGGTAAAGCCTCTCGCACCTGGTGATAAATCAAATACAAGTTTTTAGTTAACTGGCCACAGTAATCAGAGAGAAGTACGTTTTCAACGTCTCGTAAAGAACAAGCCTTCGGAACATTCCAAATATTAGCTGGCCTACCCATAACCACCTCAAAGGGAGAGAGCCCAGTCTTAGTTTGAGGAGTGGTTCTCATAGATAATAACACAATCGGTAAGGCGTCTGGCCATTTTAATTTGGTGCCGGCACAGTCTTATCAAGCTTGTTCTTGATGATGTTGTTGTGTCTTTCTACCAGTCCAGCACTCTGAGCATGTCTAGGCGAATGGAACCGTTTATCGATCTGTAATCCCACGCATATATGCAGAATTACAGCAGCGATAAAGTGTGGACCATTGTCCGACCAAATGACTCTTGGCAACCCAAATCTTGGAAAATATTCCTTTAACATAGTCTTTGCCGTGGTCATAGCTGTAGCATCTTTGACGGGAAAAGCCTCAACGCATTTGCTAAAAGCACAGATGACGACTAATACATACTTGAAATTTTTGGAACGCTCCATCTCAATAAAATCAAAATGAATAACCTCAAAGGGGACGGAAGGTGGTCCAAAACTACCCCTAGGAGTTGATGTGCCCTTTCCCACATTATGCTGCAAACAAGTCAAGAAACCTCTTTCTGCCCAAAGTCTACCAAAGTTGTGAACCAACCCAAAGGCATACTGACTGTCAGTATATATGTTTACCGTAAGCCCTTTGGAAAGTTCACAAGCTCAGGTCAATGCTATAATCTCTGTGGACTCCGCAGAGTTATGCATGATTCTTTTGGTTTCCACGACCGTGCTCAATGTAGTGATTGCATAAGCAGCTGTGGATGTACCATCCGGAAGTTTGAAGCAGGAGCCATCGCAAAACAGTTCCCCTTGTGGATTGTTCAAAGGAGTATCTTTCAGATCGATTCTACCTTTTGTCTCTTGTTCGGTAGTGTAAAGGCAGTCATGTGACTCTTTGTCACTGCAAGCATTACCTTGCGGGAAAGGTAAAAGTTCAGCCGGATTAAGAACACAACACCTCTTAATTTGTATGTGCGGTGCAAACAAGATCAATTCATATCTCGTTAATCGTGCAGAGGTGAGGTGTTGCGTTTGTGTTCTATTTAATAGAACATCTACAGAGTGAGGTACCATCAGGGTTAAAGCATTGCCTAGGACCATTCCCTGGCTCTGTTTTACAGATGCAGCAGCAGCAGCAACAGCTTGCAAACATCTTGGCAAAGCGCATGCTACAGGATCAAGGGCGGAGGAAAAGTAGCTGCACTGCCTATTATTCCCTCCATGTTCCTGCGTTAACACAGCCAAAGCGCATCCATCACATTCATCCACATACAACACAAAGGCCTTTTCGTAGTTTGGTGTGCCCAAAACTGGTGCTGAACACCATGCAGTCTTGAGCAGATCAAATGCATGCTGGTGTTCCAAGTTCCATGGCAATGGCGAAGAAATGCCCTTCTTCGTCAAGGCCAACATTGGTTTAATCACTAGTGAGAAATTGGGGATCCACTGCCTACAGTAAGAAGCCATACCTATCAAGGCTCTAACTTCCTTCTGCGTATTTGGGACAGACATGCTAGAAATGAGTTTTATCCGTTCAGGCGTCAACCTTCTTCCCTCCTTTGACAGGAGATAGCCTAAATAGGCAACCTCCTGACAACAGTATTGACATTTTTTAAGGGAAACTTTATGTCCATGTTTAGCCAAGTGAATAAGCAACAACACAGTGCCCTCCTTACAAGCGCTCTCTGAGTCAGCAGCTAGAAGCAAATCGTCAACATATTGAAGCCATGTACAAGTAGAGGGCAACTCAAGGGTATCGAGCTGTTCTTTCAAAGCCCTACTATAAATACTCAGGCTTTCCGTGTAACCTTCCGGTGCACGGGTAAAGGTAAACGAACGTCCCCCTAGGGTGAACGCAACCAAGTATCTACTGTCTTTGTGTATAGGAATACTAACCCTTTAAGTGCCAAGGACGAGGTATCTCGTCCTTGGGATTACCTCCCCAGTGCCAAGGACGAGATAGCTCGTCCTTGGCACTTAAGGGGTTAATGAAAGAGAAAATGTTAGAAGGCTTTGCATGGTGAAATATTGAAATCACCAAAAAAGGCCTTGGCACTGGGGGAAAACCCATAGCAGTTAAAAGGCTAAAGAAAGCGTTCTTTAGATCCATGACACTAAAATTAGTAGCTGAAGCCGGGATCATAGTTAATATTGTCGTCACATCAGGCACAATTGGAAATTGTGGAGCAACGATCTTATTGATGGCACGTAGATCAATTATGAAATGAAAAGAAATTGCATTATCGCCTTTCTTGTACACGGGTAAAATCGGACTATTGCACAAACTACCTGCAATTTCCTTAATCACCCCTTGATGCACAAAATTGGAGACGATGCATTTCAAAGCTTGCTCACCATCGACCAAGATCTTATACTGGGGAATACGTGGCAGCTTTACTCCATGTTTCAAGATAATCTTAACAGGTTCAATTTGCAAGACACCAATGTCATTATGATCAATAGCCCACAAACACTCCGGAACATCACTGAATTCCGGCGGCAAATTTCTGGTCAAGAATTGAGAGACAGAAAGTTGCTGTGGTGAAATCATCAAACGCACTCCATCAGAAGAACAATGAATTACCGCATTTAATTCCTCGACAGATTCAACCCCAACAAATTCTCTCCACAATTCGTAGTCAAAAGGAATGGACAGTGGTCCGTAAATGGACCCAAAGAAATAGGTACCGGCGAAGAAACCGGACAGACAACTGGTGTGCCAGAAAACCCTACAGAAAAATTAGTTTGCCCTGACAGTGGAATGTTTGGAGCCCGTGAATGGTCAATCGAACACTTCTGTGCCCCTGTATCTATCAAGAATAGATGTTTCCTATTTCCCACTATCATTTCAATGTAGGGACCTTTCTGATTAACGGGAAAAGGCATTAGTTCCAAACCCTGCTTCGGGCAATCCTAGCGAAACAGAATGTCATTGAAAGGGAGTTCTTCAGAGAGGTAAGCGGCAGAAGAATGATCAAAAATGTTTCTATTGTCCATACTTGGTGCCTGATTATCCTGTGAAAAAGGTTGCTGTGAATCCTGTGAAAACTGAGTTCTACAAGGACCCCCTGCCCTTGAGCGGCCTCTGGATCGTCTACCCATATTCCCAAATGCGTTATTCGACCTCTGCTGGAGGATCGGGCGTTGTGCACGCCAGTGACCCTCTTGTCTACATTATGCACACTGGTTACCGTTTACAGGACCCAAGGGCGCATTACCCTGTGGAACATACTGACCTCTAAACTGCGAATTACCCTCTTTAGGGCCTCTAACAATTTGCTGCAATAGTACTTTTGTCTTTAAGTCACCTTTTCTCTTTTCAACTCTTTCTTTTTCATTATTGACACAATTCTTATAGTACTGAGCAATGTGCAATACTTCTGACTGAGACTTCGCTTGCCAAGCGCTCTCGGAGGACATAATTTGCGACTGGATGTCAGGCAGCAATCCACGCACAAATTTGTCCACAAATAATCTTTTCTCGGACTTTGTGCCTAAATCTTGTCCACTGAAATCTAAAAATACCTGTTCGAACCGATTGAAGAACTCGATAGCACCCTCAGACTTCCCTTGGACACATGCAGTAAGCTTGTCCCAAATAATTCTCTTTTCAGGAATTATAGTTTTCAATTTCGTAACTATTCTGTCAGGTAAAGTTAATATTACCTGGGGTGGTCTTTCTCCAGCTGGCCTTTCTCATTCGAGTCTAACCATGTTAGTCCATGTATCTCCTAACCCTGGTACATCATCTACAGTTCTAATCTGTTTCCACAAGTCGACAGGCAGGAGTACGGGAAATAACAAATCGATATCACTTAAGGTGAATACCGATGATTGCAAGACAGACTCTATTTCTTTGTAGAACCCTGTCGGTTTCTTCCTAATATCGGTATTAGATTGTTTAATGGTGTTCACTTCCTGTCTCGAGAACGGGACGTGAACAAACTGCGACACATAATGTGCAGGAATTTCATAGGCTTGGGCACCTGTTCCGGCATCCGCTGAAACCTTGACTTTTGGGACAAGCATATGAGGGACCTCTCTCATAGGCAACTGAGAAGTAGGCAACTCCGAACGCTTACTAAGCAACAGAGCCAAATCGAGCGTTAAAGCAGCCGAAGAAGTGTCAGACGAAAAAGCCCTTTTATAAATATTCAATAATTCTGTGGGACAACAAATCTTTCTTTTTACACACTCATCCTGTAGGTACTCTACCATTACCTGTATCACTTTCCTCTGCATTTCTGTGTGTACTGACTATACGTGTCCTATACTTCTACGGGAGTTATCGACGTGTCTGAGATCCATCTAATCGCATCTTTCGTACAAATTCGCGTTTCCTCAGTTATCGATTTTCGACAAGGAAGGAACCGTTTCTGTACGAACATAACGTCCAAACTATCACCATCTTCATCATCATACACTAACCTTTCCAGCTCCCTTCTATAGTCAAGAACCCTCTCGACATGCTCTTGTACTTTCTCTGCAGTATCTCTAGAAAACGCTAAAGTATTCAGATCCCTCAACCCTTGTGGGAGATCTACATTATTTAGCCTGTTCCACATTACACATTAATGAATTCCTAATCCTTCAATAAAAACGTTTTTCTCAGGAAGATTGTCTATATTAGTAAGTGTGGCAAAAACATCAGCTTGTTCACCCTTCTCCATGCAATGCTTAGCCCACGCAGTTAACTCACGTTTCTTCTCTCAGGACACAGTACTACGAGTGACAACCCTCGATCCCACTCCCCGATCTACTACAAGTGGTGTAGAACCACTTGGAAGTAGGAGAGCAGGCAAGTTTTGAACATCAAGGAACAGAGGTGATATTACTGGTACAGCAGGCAAAGGTGGAGGAATGGGTATGGGAGCAAAGAAAAGAGGAGGAACAATGACTGGAGGAACAGTAGGAGAAATGATAGGTGGAGCAGGAGGAACTATGGGAGGAGGAATAACAGCAGGGAGAGGCAAAGCAGCAGGAAGAGGAACATACGGAGGTGGCACAGTGGCACCAGGCCTTCGCTCATTTAACAGTTTATCGATAAGTTCATCAGAAACATGAAAGTCTTTAGAAGGATAGATTTTCTGGATACCAAGTGAGAAAGCACTATCCATATTCCTAACTGACTCAGACTCTTTATTTTGGTCATACAACAACGCTTTTTCAGCATTCGTCATATGACAGCGCGCATGCTTTTCTCTACTCTTAAGCTGCTGCAAAGCTTCTTTCTTCCAATTCTATAATACATCAAATGCTGCAGGTCTATCCTTTTTCTTCAATAATATAGATTCTAAGTATTCAATACGAGGGATTTCAAAACTACCATTGATTGGCCACTGAAGTTCGGAAGCATGTCTAGTTTGTCTGTGCCAAATATCATTAAATACTATACTACCAATGCCGTGCTTACAGTACATAGCACATGCCGGCGACCCCTCCATTGGTGCTGGTCCGCCAAATTCCAAAGATTGTTTGTCGTTGCGGAATAATGCCCTGAAGCAGGCAGACAATTTCCCAGGCATATCAGAATACTGGTGTTACCTGGTCAATAATTGAACTCGCAAGTGCAATATGCCAAAACAAATGATTAGGATACTTAAGAATTGGGTCACGACTCACCTGATCAAATCCTAAGGAGGTCCGATCGGATTATAAAGTTTTCTAAGAAAGATTTCCTCGTGTTTGGTGATTTCGCAAATATGCCCGCCTCGATATATGGAGCTTCGTCAAGATGCCGACTCGGACCACCTGCTAACCGTTCAAGGATCGGGTCGTGCAGCACTGCTGAGGTGTCGCTTCTCATCCAAGACGGGGCCCCCTTTACACCATCCGATCCCGGTCCGATAGCCGTGTCAACCTTCAATGAGCTGGCATCAATCTTGAGGGTCCCTATTCGGGTGCCATCTGTAAAAGCAAAAGGAAATATCAAGGCTGAGTACCCCAAAAGGAAATACACCAAACGTGGGTTTACAAAGATACACAGATCTTTACTCTACATCTGAACAGTTTTCAAAGAAACAAAGTATCAGATAGCTATCAGGCCCTCAGTACATCACAGCGAATACCAGCCCGTTCGGTGTGAGAAGTGAGTGGGACTGTACATCAGAACATTCACTCTTTTATACAATTTGTAACATGATGTCCAGTCCATTTACAGGTTAACCATTTCTCGGGCTAGGGGTTAGTGCAGCGTTCACTTCTAATCTATTCATCTATAGGCATATGGATTATTCCTAGTATATTCACAAATAGGTCACAATGGCAACAGTGTATCTTCGGATTTAACATTAAGCCTTCGTACATGTTTTATACAATGCAGTTCAATAAGTGTTCACATGCAGTATTTAAACAACATTGTGCTTAATATATGCTCACGGATCAGTATCATTGGCATAGGTAATCCTTGATCTACAGGTCAATGAACAACAAGGTCTCATTACATGACCCTAACATTTGGCCTGCGGGCAGTTTAGGCATTAACTTGCATGTAGAGGTCAAGACGGCGAAGTTACAAACAGAAGAACACTGTCTACCATTTTAGAACACAGGGTGACTTTGGAGTGAGAATCAAAATGGCAGATGAACCTAAAATGGCGCCTGGCTCGATCTAAGGTCAGAAGTTCGCAACGCGGATTTCTACGCAGAGCGACTGGGCTTAGGCCAAAATATACAATAAAGGAGACACGATATGATATCCCGTTTAACATGCAGTGTCGTAATTATTTCTTTAAAAAGTCGACACTGTGTTTCGTCCATCTCCGGAGTGTACATTGTTACTCCTATCACTTGCGGCCTTCATCAGGATGAAGTCAAATTTCAATTTCCACCAACTGTGTTACAGAGTCTATCAGGAAATAGCAAAGCCACTGCGGGCGTCCTAGATGTCCTGCTACTTCAATACAGCATTATGCCAAGTACGCCCATTTCTGTACACACAGGGAGAATATCACTTGGCAGAGGCCTCTGTCTTCTCCACAACAAACAGTGTGGAACCGGAATACTCTTCCAGTTCGATGGACTGAATCCTATCACATCAGTTGATTCCCGCCGTGATCAAATGCTTTCCTCCTCAGCAACCATTATGCGCAAATGCTGGGGCCACCTCATGCACAGTCTGTGCACTGCAGGCTGAGATGAAGAAATTAACAAGGACCCTAACAAGGACCATAGATTTATCAGGAAAAAAGAGGATATTGTTCATGAACAGGTAACTTTGAATGGGTGCTGGAGAAATGGGATAACTATCAGACTTAGGCCCTCATTAGGACCCAAGCGTTAAGGGGTTTACGGCGCCGTAAACGGCGCCGACCCTTAACGCCTGATTCCAAGGTCCCTTTGCGGGATGGTGATTTTAACGCCTGCTTTTTTAAAACCCATGCCGCAAAGGGACCTTGGTGCTAATTACGGCCCTATGGGGCAAAAATGGGAATCGGGAAGGGGCCATTGGTGAATGGGGAATTACCGCCCCACTCACCTCGGAATGGGGCGGTAATTCCGCCATCCACCATGGCGGAATCCTGACCTTAGCGGCATGGACCATGGTGCTATTAGCACCATGGTCCTCCGCCAAGGTCGTAATGAGGGCCTTAGTCTTGCGGAATGTTTTTTTTTTCTATGAGCAAACAGTATCAAGCTATTTGCCAAAAAGATACCCAAAGCTTTGTATAGATGGCAGTCACCTGCAACCTGACACTCCCATCACTTTCTAGTCAATTTGCTCCCAAGCTTGCTTTTTCCAGCATGGTGCTATTGTTCTTTTTTTTTTAATTCGCTTAATACCAGAGATTGTTTTCTAAGCGCAGGATCGGGATTCTAACCTGTGTGGCGCTGCACTATCCAAGACAAACCCATTGCCCCTGTGGTATCACCCTTCACCTATTGGCACCTAAGCACGTGACTGTGTGGCTCTATGGTTAGGAGGCCCCTGTAGGTTCGATTCCATACCCTCTATTTCTTGTTTTACATTGCTTCTGCAGCAGCACTGTCCACAGCACGCTCAAGTGCTCCTTCATGCATGCAAGCAGACTGCAACGCTGCTGCAACAATGAAAAACAGCAACAAATGGTTACATATGGGTAAAAATCTAGCGAACCCAATGTTTAGCAGCGTTGTCCTACTGATAAAAATGTTTGAGGGCATTGGTTATTGAAATACAAAACAGGTCTAAATGCTGACTGTAATGTAAAGTGAGGCCTTATGCATTTGTACTGCACCGACCAGAGACCACTTTGTGTCTGTGTGTGCGTGCACGTGTGTGTATTTGTGCGTGTGTTTGTAAGCTAAAATCAGGGATGTCATTTCACCAATGCCAGGGGTAAAAGAAGTGACATCACATGACCCTTGACCTCTGATGACATCACAAAAAGTGATGTCATTTGACCCCACCACCAAGTGCCATCACGGGAAGTGATGGCACACACCCTTTTACCCCTTGACAAAACAGGAAGTGGCATCACATGGTATTGTTCCTCAGTAGACTAAGAAAAATATGATGACGATATCACTGTAATATGATAAACATTTCACACAAGGATGGATCACCATCTGTAGCATTAATATTAGTGTGTATAGGCCTTTATTACCAAATTACTGTGAATGTAAGCAAAGGTCCAACACAGCAACCTGGAATATTGTACATCACTCGGGCTATACTGTAAACAGAAAGAAGATCTTGGAGATGCCTAAGCCACAAAGCGCAGACATCTAGTGCCTGCCAAGTGTCTGGCCTCAAACTGGAAACAGCAATTGACCAACACAAGTCCAAACAGAAAAACAATGGTCTGGAAGGTTGCCCAGAGCTGCGCCAGTGGTTAAGAATGATTTAAACCTTCCAGCCATCACCTTTCTGTTTTGCGAATCTGGTAAGTAACCCATCGTATTTTTCGTTAGATGGGAGATAGAGGGGAAGGATGTGTTGCAGGTCACAGTAATTGCAGGACATTTTATTTTAAAATATAAATAGCAGCAGCAGCCCCACAACATCACCCCTAGAAAAGCCTACTGGGCTTACAACCCTAGGCTACTCCTCACTGATGACGCCAAATGAGGCTGAAACATGTCTGGGGATGCTTGCGGTCTCGTGCAGAAGGGTTGTGACCTAGCAATTCGGGCTGGGCAGTCCCTTTTGGGGTGGGACCAAGACTGATTTGCATTTTGTCTTTCTCCTTCTGTAGTGGCTTGGCAGGCTGAAAAACGATGGTCTGGAGGGGTGCCCAGAGCTGTGCTAGTGGTTATGAATGAATTAAAACTTTCCAGCCATCACCTTTTTGTATTGCTTATATAGTAAGTGACTCACTTTTCTTTTTGTTAGATGGGAGACATAGGAGACGTGTTAGAGGATGTGTTGCAGGTCACAGTAATCACAGCGTTTTTTATTTTATAATGTAAGCTGCAGCTCCACAACATCATCCCTAGAAAAGCTTGCTGGGCCTAGAGACCTAGGCTACTCCTCACTCATGACACCCAATGTGGCTAGAACATGTCTGGGGATGCTTGTAGTCCTGTGCAGAAGGAATGTGACCTACCAGTTCGGGCTGGACTGCCCCTTTTGTAATGGGACCAAGCCTGATTTGCACATGGTCTTTCCCCTTCTGGAGTGGCTTGACAGGGTGAAAATCAATGGCCTGGAAGGTTGCCCAGAGCTGTGCCAGTGGTTATGAATGATTTGAAATCATTTAGCAATTACCTTTCTGTGTTACTTATTCAGTGAGTAACCCATTGTTTTTTGTTAGATTGGAGACAGAGGGGAAGGATGTGCTGCAGGCCACAGTAATTGCAGTCTTTTTACATTTTCAAATATAAGCAACAGCAGCTCCATGACATCACCCCTAGAAAAGTGTCATGCGCATGGGCGCATGGAAGAAGTGGCAGTGGTTTCGTTGGGGCGGCCATTAGCGTTCCCGGGACGTTTCTTTCCCTTTCCGGGTGACGGTCTAGTCTTTTCACATTTTCTCTGTTGCGGCCGCGGATAGCTGGGAAGTACTTCTTTCTGGTCTTCCCAGCTACCAGCGCATTGCAATGTTCTTGGGATACGCTTTCCGCTTTCTCCCTGGTTGCTCTAATGCTTTGTATCATTTCGCTCTACGTGTGTTTAATTTTCTCTCTCTCGGCTCTGAGGCTTTTCCCCGCCCTCTTCTTATTTTTCCTACTTACCTTTTGTTTTGGGTTGATTTCCACTCGCCCCGCGAGTGCCTGCTCTTTTGCTTACGGGCTCTTGTGCTTGTTTGCCGCTCCTGTGTTACTTTCATAGTTTCCGTTCTAGCTTACCTTTCTCTGGCCTGTCGAGGACTCCGCTGTTACTCCGCTGCTCCTTCGCACTGGCAGCTCCTCGTTCCACAGTTAGCCTACTCCGGTTACCGGCTTGGATTAGTCTTTCTGCTTATTCCGAACATTCATCTCCACAGAAACCACGCCAACCGGACCACAAACTGGCATAGGTTTTTTATTTACGCCTGCGGCTTTTCCCCCCATTTTTGGCCTGTTTCGGCGACGGGGCCGCAGGGGCCACAGCTCACAGGTGGCCGCTGTGGCTTCACATCGAGGAAGGCTTGTTTCACCACCCACTCACCAGTACAGGGAACCAGCACAATACACCACGGATTCCAGTTCCACAGGTGAGGAGTCGGAGGAGGGTAGTGGGCCTGAAGAATCGGAAGCATATTGTGACAAAAAGGTCCATTTTATTATTTGCTTTGGTCCTTTATATCTTGCTTAATGCCAGCCTCCTCCACATTCTAAGCATTGCAACAGGAACTAAACCCATGTTGCACTGTATCCTCGTGTTTCCAAAGCAACTGCGTTGTCCCTGAGCTATCCTTCTAAAAATATATATTTTTTGCTTCAGGAAGCAACAGATGGTTTACTTCAAAGGCAGGTGGCAATTAATGATATCACCTTCGTCAATCTACAGTGTGCCTGTGATGCAGGTCTGGCAGATCTGGGTCAGGTCACACAGTGTCCAGGCAGGATTGGTGACAGAAGCCACTGGGGCGCAGCCCTCTCATCATAGGTCCAGTGGCTCACTGGATGTGCAAAGCAGACAACGAGAAACACTGATGAGATTTGTGTTCATGCTGTGTTGTCATTGAGTACTGCAGGCTGCTCTTGCACATTCCCAGCTAGCTAGCCCTAGCCTCCATACCCTTCCTGTTGCTACAGTACTGGGTATGAGCTGCACAGACAGCCCCGCCTCTGAACCCAACCATTCCGGCATTCTTCACTAATGGACTGCCAACCTGTTAGTGATGGCGACTTAATGGTTATTCCTGTATCCCTGTTATTTCTCCAACTAATGAGATCGAGATCCCTGGGCCTCTTTTGTGTGGTAACCTATTTTATTCCACATTTTCTCATAGGAAAAGGGTTGGGCTGGCTGAAAATCTGTAATATGGGGCCACTTTGAAAATTATTTCCAGGGCCTCTTTTAGTTCCCAGTCCACTCCTGGTGACGCAGCAGAAAATTGAAGTCTTTCTCTGTGGGATGCAGGCAACCATCAAACCGCCTTGAGTTGACATTGATATTTCAGCTCAGTGAGCATTATTACACTTTGCGCCCCCGTGCTACCGCCCACACAACTCTCAGTGGAATCTCTTGCTAGACTGTGTAGCTGCACCAGCACCAAACACTACATCCCACAGCAGCGACTGCCTGTGCTTATAGTGAGAAAAAAGCCTGCTTTGAGAGCCTTCCCGCAGCCAGCACTCCCACCCAGCTCCCACATTCACTCAGGCCGAGGTCAGCGCAGCTGTGTGGTCTTCAGCAAGCCATTTCTGAAATATAAGTTATCATAGAGCACTCACCTTCCCTGGACTGGGCCATCTACCTCACACTTTCCTGCACCAACTACAAACCGTCTAACAGAAGCAGCCAAGCTGATTCACAATCAGACTCTCCAATCCCTTTAATTCACTCACCCTCATTATGAGTACGGCGGTAATGGTAAAAGCAGGAGGCATTTCAAAATACTGCTTGTTTTTTATTTCTCGCATGATTATGCTTTGTCATACTACTTTATGTTATGTACTGCTATGTTATGTTAGTAGAGAGCTTTTGTGTTGTATGAATTGTGTAATTGTTGTATAAATGGTGATAAAATATTTGAAAAGTTGTTATGCAACTAAAACAAATTAAAAAAAATAAAAAAAAGTTAGTAGAGAGCCTGGCAAATGGCTGCATGAAGTATTTCCTGGGTACACTTTTTGCTGTAATTACCACCATATTGTGAGGTACAATATCTAATGTTTTTGCTCCAGTCTATACCCCCCACCAAGAATCTGAGGTAAAACATGTGAAATCTCCTTTGAAGTTTTGAGCATCCCCTGTTCCTCTACTGAAGCACAGTGCAGGCAGGTCACACATCAAAAAATGGCTTTTGGTGGAGAAATTCAAAAGGAGTGAAAACAGACTTGCTCTGACACCCACCTTCTCACCACCTTTTCCATATAATCCACCAAAAGGGTGAGAATTGCGCATGAAACAATAATTGAACCGCAGCGGTAGGACCATATACGGTATGCAATCCGTTTCCATCCTCAAACTGAGGGTGGAAATGGATGAAAAGAAATTATAAAAAAAGAATACATGCAGATTTCCAGTAATACCGCGAGCAGCATTTTTCGACTTCATTACCACCAGCCTGGCAGATTTTTGATAATGAGGTGCCTTGCCATAAGTACTGCATGAGAAGGGTGTAAATACTGTTACACCATCCAGTATTTCCATTTGGAAATCCAACAAAGTCATAATGATCCCCACTGTCCTCTGATGAAGCCTGGCTGAGGTTACACTGGATTTGCACCAGTCATAAGGCTGCTTAGAGAAAATGTCCTAAATGTCTGCAGCATTCATTCAATGAATACCAGCTGTGTCTGAGCAACCAACACCGAACTGATGGTCGTTCCTGGATTTACAAAACAGCATTTGTTTGGGCGAAGGCTCTTTCCTGAGACCTCTGAGATGAGCTATCAGAAGTCTGCAAGACAAGTAACAACTCGTTCAATATACCTTCTAACTTCTAGGAAACTGATTACCTTACATGTCTCCCTGCCTTACCATTGAGCTTTTATACTCTGACACCTGAAAGCGCTTATCCTCGTCCAAGATTTGAGGGTGTACTGTGTCCCCACCCAGGGATCGCCAGAACTTAGTCTGCTGGAGCAAAATTAATATAGGGGTGATATAGAAAGGAGGATAGGAAGAATGGAAAGGAGCTTGAACTCAGGTAGAGAGTGAGGGGGAGAGGAAAATAAAGGATTTGAAATGTGTTGTCTGGATGCATGAGGGGCTTGATATGTGCTTGGGCTATCATAGGTATGATGAAGGCACGATTGAGCGGGTCATCTCTGGGGTAGACCGTGCCTTCCAAAGCTCTAGACAAGTTGGCTGCCAATGCCATGGACAACAAAGTCCACAATATATATGTGTTGCTTATGTACAACACATTTTGAAAAAGATCAAAAGGGTAGAGTTTAGAGGTGTGAAGAAAAGATAAAGGAAGCTGAAGTTCCAGGATTTAACCCAGTGTTGTATAAACTTTTTGGAGATATGTGTATTGTAGGGAGCATTGGGTAAAGAGTATGGGCCTCATTACATGGAAGGCGGTAAGCCATGGCGCTATTAGCGCCATGGCTGCCGCCGGTACCTTACCGGGTCCGCCTTGGTGGATGGCGGAATTAGCGCCATATTCCAAGATGTGTGGGGGCGCTAATTCCGCCATCCACCATTGCCCCTTCACCATTGCCAGTCAGCCACATAGGGCTCCATGTTAATGGTGAAGGTGCTAATTACGGTACCGCAAATTGCGGTACCGTAATTAGCACCAAGGTCCCTTTGCGGGTCCCGTACTTAAAGCCTGTAAAAACCAGGGGTTAAGGGCGGACCCGCAAAGGGACCTCGTAGTAAGGCGGTAAGGGTTTACCGGTACCGGTGCCCTTACCGGTACCGGTAAACCCTTACCGCCTTCCGTGTAATGAGGCCCATGTCATTCAAAAAGTTAAAGATATAAACATATCATGACATATCATAAAACATACCTTGCATCAAGTCTGAAGGCAATATAAACTTGATGTTATGCTAATTGATATTTATTCATCTTCATCAATCCTCATCTCTGGCAACGTTTGCTCTGAAGCGGCTGCTAATCTTAGATAGGTTTCCGCATATGTAAAATAACAAACACCCAGCAGAGTTTCCCTATGCAGCTCTGGTTTAACACATGCTACAGTCATGGCATTGGCCCATCATCTCCAGGCACCCCTTGAGGATTTACGGAAGGAGTTAAGGGACAATGCACTTAATCTCTGGTCAATTGAGAATTACAACCATTTTTCTGGGACTCTGTTTTCATCCACTCCCAAGATAACATACCATAGGCAACTAGCATTGAACAAACGAGTGTCCTTTCCCTACAGACTTTAAACTCTTACTAAAAATGTGCCACTACCAAATTTAAAAAAATAGATTTTGTTTGATTTGGTCATTGCAATTTGGGCCTTGAGCATGGGAAGAGGCCAGCTATTTTGGACATCTGGACTGTTTGAAGGAGGGTGAAGATTTGAAACTGAATATAAACTGTTTTGGGTCATAATTTCAAAATAAATTTCAGTTCGCCCGATATAGAAAATATATTCTGTTCGGGGTAGATTGTGTTGCCTCATGAAACTCCTACGTCTTCTTAAAGATATCCTAAGTGACTTGTTGATTTTTATCAGCGTCTGAATGACTTGCAATTCGCCCGATATGGACTGCTGTCCTGTATGGAATATGGCTTGCTGCGAGACAGGCCATATCCCATACAACACTCTGTTTTGGGCGATTTCCAAGTTATTCAGATACTGATAAAAATCAACGAGTCACTTAGGATATCATTAAGAAGATGCAGGAGTTTCACAAGGAGACACAATCTACCCCAAACAGAATACATTTTCTATATCGGGCGAACTGAAATTTATTTAGATGCTGATTGAAATGATCCACTTATATAGGATTATCCAAGGATACGCAAGAACACAATTGAAAAGACCGCTATAAAGCTTAAATCAGGGGAATACACGGATCCTAATCAACAGGACATCAGATGAGAAAGATAATTTTGTTATGCCTTGAAGACGACCACATGTCGAAACACTTGTTGGCAAGAGAGTCAAGCTATTAATAAAACTGCAACAAAAATATTTCTTTGGAAAAAATCCCTTCATAAATTGTATGCTGAACTTACTGAAAGGACAAGTGCATAACCTAGAAAGTTTGTTTATTTGTATTCTGTGTAAATGAGACAAGTGTGATGTTTCACAGGATCATGTCACTTCTTCCTGGGGTGGGTGGCCTTCTTGGTGAGGCTAGGGAGGTGAGGCTGTTACCCAATAGTCCCCCTAGGGGTTGTGGAAAGCGGGACCTCAAAGGCAGAGACTCCCTGATGCCTTTTTCCTTGTGACCAAGTTCCTGATAACATCTCTGAAAACGCTACTGTCTGTTATGGCAAGGCTTCTTCCATCTTTGATTCACAAATCAATGTAACCCAGATAAAGAAGAGCCAATGAAACCAGCAGAGTAATCACAGTTTGCCTGTATGTAACACAGAGAAGAGTAGGCCCCAAGGAGGCACAAAGATCATCTCAACAACTGATCATAGTACTGAGAAGAGGTGGCCTCAAGGAGGCCTATAGTCCACTTCAACAACAACGAAGAAGCACTTGGTCTTTATGCTTGGGACTATCCAGCCTCAGGAAACAAATAGTGAGAAAGGACTAGGAAGAAGGGAGAGCAGCTGGTGTGAAGCCAGCCCAGCCGGGAAGGTCAAACCTGAGAACGTGAAGCTGCAAGGACGCTGATCCCCAGTGGCAGGGATGTCAATGAGCGGTCAGCAGAGCCCGAAATAGGAAGCCAAGCTCCTAATTGTCTGAAGAGAATGAGAGAAGCCAGCATTGGTGTGACCTTGAGGAGGTGGACCGTGTGGTCCTGCAACTGCGCTGAAAATATGTGGCCCAAGTCTCTGCAGAGCTGCAAGGACGAACAGGAGAGCGGAGCAAGGATAGCATGAGACACGGAAGCTACGCGAGTCAGCCCAGTACCCCAGAAAGAACTGGCAATGCTGTCCCAACAGACTGCAGGTAACAAGAACAGCGGGAGACCGGTAGGGGTTTGAGGCAGCTCCAGAGTCCTGAGAACCTCTGGAGTAATGTCCCTCATCACAGCGGTGACACCCAGAGAATCCAGTGTCCGAACGGTTATTGGTTTAGGTAGGGATAATCCTCTCGAGAAAGTTAGAGGCAGGTTCTTTTCTTCAAATCTTAATGCCGCTTTGTTGAAACATGCCACCACTTTGTCCGACTCCTTACTCCACCACACCATATATGGTGTCAGGAGTGAGATCATGTCCAACTGATAAAAATGGGGATTCCCTTACATTCAGAAAGCTTAATCCGTAAGTCTCCAATCCAACTGTTGCTCCCGTCGAGTCTATCGGTTCTGATCTGCACAGCAGCAGTATCATTACAATTTCTGTAGGTGAACATCAGCCAGTTCCCACTGGCCTAATTTTATCTCCTCCAAAAGACACCTATATAAGCTTAGTGTCTAAGTACGGATTGGCTTGGAAGTATCACATGGATGTCATGGTGATACATCCTGATTACTAGGTGACATCAAGATGATCCTCACAGAATAATGGAAAACAGGCATATCATGTAAAAGTTGGCGAGAAATAAGCACAAGGTATCTTGAAAAATGCAGTATTTCCCATTCAAGTTCGGGGACACAGTCATACTAAGAAAGGCAAAGAAAGTTTGGTGGAGGATGACGTGGCTCAACTGAATGCATTAAAACCCTTAGTTGAAGTGGCAGAGGTTATCCCAGATTTAGCCTTTGCACAACGTAATGACCAGATTTTAACAGAAACCTTTTTGAAGGCCATTGCAGAAGTAAAGAGCACAGGGGAAAGGGGGGGTCTTTGTTTTCCATTAAGCATGGACCTTTGAATCGAGGGTATATGACACTGGAGGTTTTATCTAGAACATTGCTCCTAGTATCTCACAGCATAGGCTGGTTGTTTTTAGAAAGGGATCATTCCTATTTGACATCTGGGCATCTGGGAATTAGGAAAACCCAAGGACAGATCAATCCCCATTATTATTGGCCAGGGGTCCATGCGGACATGAAGAATGTTATCACTATCTGTGGCTTATGTTAAAATACAGCTGCCCACACAGTGCCACCAGCTCCCTTGAAACCACTTCCTATTATTGAGGTACCCTTCTCTAGGATCGGAATGGACATAGTAGGACCTTTAGAACCTTCCAAATTGGGGAATAAAAACATCCCTTTTATATTAGAATGTGCTACCCATTATCCGACAGTCTTTCCCTTTAAAAATAATATGCCTCAACAGATCGTAAAGCATCTGATTCCCTTCCTGTCCAGGGTGGGGTTTCCTCGTGAGATTCTAACAGACCAGGGTGGCACGTTCATGTCGAAATTGATGGCCGAAGTCAAGGAGATATACCAGATAAAAACATTACATATCTCTGTTTATCATCTGCAAATGGATGGATTGGTGGAGTTGCTTAACCAGACTTTGAAAAACAGTCTTAAGAAGCTGGTTGAGGCTGACGGGTGCAATTGGAGTACAACAATCCTCTGGGCACTCTTTGTCCTCACAGGCTTCTTTGGGTCTCTCTCTCCTTTTGAACCTTTTTATGGGCATGACCCACGGGATGTACTAGATATGCTCAGAGAGACCTGGGAGGAAACAGAGGAAGCAGCACTTCCTATTTCCCAAACTGCCCAGCAATTGGAAGATCATATGATTATTGTAAGAGAAATAGTCAATAAACAACTAGAAAAAGCTCAGAAAGTCAGAAGGCTCAACATAATCAGAAGGCTGTCCACCCCTCTTTTTCTATACGACAAAAGGTACTTGTTTTTCTGCCCACTTCAGACCAAAAACTGATTTCAAAGTGGGATGGGCCTTATGACATTTCTGAGAAGATGGGGCAGTATAATTATCTTGTAGCCCAACCTGATTGAAGAACAAAGACCCAGGGATAAACCTCCTGAATGAGTGGAAGGCGGATCGAGTTGAAACCACCTCCGTGGCAATGGCTACACTTTTAACTGAGGAGGTGCCAGAAAGCAACTTAGTTTGCCCTGATTTAACATCTCAGCAACAACGAGACATTCAGGACCTCTTATCACAGTTCCCGGATGTCTTTAACAGTGAGCCACGCAGGGCCAAGTTTTTAATGCACCATATTGGGACCCCCACTGGAAAGGTGGCAAATCCGAAGCCATATTGTATTCCAGAAGCTAGAAAAGAGACAATCCTTCAGGAAGTGGAGAAAATGTTGAAGGCAGACATTATAGAACTGTCTGAACATTCCTGGTCCTCATCAATAGTCCTAGTCACACAACTAGATCAGTCTTGGAGATTCTGTATCGACTTCAGAAAGCTTAACTTCATCTCTTAGTTTGACAATTATTCTATGCCTCGGATTGATGATTTAATTGACAAACTGGGATCAGCGGCTTATATCTTCACAATTGATCTGACAAAGGGCTATTGGCAGGTACAGTTAAACTGCTCTGACTAGGAAAAGATGGCTTTTCCACTCCAAGGGGTTCATTTCAATTCAAGGCACTTAGCACCTGGACATTCTTCCCCTGCACTCTCTGCTTTCCCCTGGCTCTGTCCAAATGGCCTCCCCTGGCACTCGCTTAACCCATGGGCCCTTCCACCCTGGCCAGCACCTCCTCTGTCCCCTGTCCCCCGCACTCCATGTTACTGCACTTGCACAATCAAAATGCCACAAGGCCTAGTAGGACTGTTTTTGTTTTGGTCATCACTGCTCCCGCCACATCCCTTTTTGTCTTGTTGCGCCTTGAAATACATTGTGTATAGGCACATTAGAAATACCCAATAAATATAATAAATAAATACAGTTTTTCCCTTTTGTACTACATGGGGCTCCAGCAACATTACAAAGGTTGATGGATAAGGTATTGCGACCCTTTTCCCATTTTGGCAGCGCATACATAGACAACATTCTAATCCACGGCCAATCCATTTATACAAAGTTGTGAGGGCCCTAAGGGAAGCAGAGCTGACAGCCAATTCCAAGAAATGCCCTCTAGCTCTGTCAGCAGTGAAATGACTTTATTTATTTGTTGGAAATAGGTTGGTGCAGCTACAGTTAGAAAAAGTAAGAGCTGTAGAATATACCCCTGCCCTAAGACGAAGAAAGATCTTTGCTGATTGTTGGGCCTCACCAGGGATTATCGCATATTTAACCTTAGATATTCCATAATAAAATATTTTCTAACAGATAAACTAAGAATGCAGACATTCAAAAGTTACATTAGGAAAAACAAGATTAGACCAGCTTTGACACAATGTAGCACATACTCTGTAGTGAGCCAGTGGTAAAGATTCCTAATTTCAACAAGGAATTCATACTACAGACAGATGTGTCTGAAGTGAGTCTTGGAGTGGTCCTTTCCCAAGAAATTAATGGGGTGGAACATCCTGTGTTCTACGTTAGCAGAAAGCTCTTTCCTCGCTAGAAAAATGACACCACTATTGAGTTGGAGGCTCTTGCCATCAAGTTGGTCATAGTATATTTAAAATACTATTTAACTTGTCATAAGTTTAGAGTAGTTACTAACCACTCACCTCTAACTTGGCTAAGGTTGTGGAAAGATACCAATACCCACATAATGCACTGGTTTTTAGACCTCCAACCCTTTCGCTTTTCCGAAGAACATGAGAAGAGAAAGGAGCAAGGGAATGTAGATTTTCTGTCTAGATTTCCGTTATCTGAAAATGGCGGAGCCAACTCCATTAGGAGAAAGTTATGTGGTGATTCACAGTATCATGTCACTTCTCCGCAGGGGGGAGTCCTTCCCTGTAAGCCAAGGGAGGTGACGCTGTTACCCAATAGTCCCCGTATGAGTTGTGGAAAGCCAGATCTCACAAGGAGATTCTCCCCTCTTGGGGATAAGGACTACTATTCTGCGAAGGAACTCCCTGACCCCTTTTTCCTTGGGACCAAGTCTCTGTTAGAAATCCCTGAAAACAGTAATGTGTTTTATGGCAGGGCTTTATCCGTCTTTGATAAAAACTAATCAATATGACCCAGGTGAAGAAGAGTTAAAGAGACCGGCAGAGTAATAACATATTTCCTGGATGTAACACTGAGAAGATAAGGCCTCAACAAGGCACACGGATCATCTCAACAACTGACCAAAGCATTCAGAAGAGTTGGACTCAAAGTGGCCTAGAGATCACTTTAACAACAACAAAGTAGAACTTGGACCTTCATGCTGGGGAGGATCAAGCCCCAGGAAATAAAGAGAGAGAAAGGACAAGGAAGAATGGAGAGCAGCCAGCGTGAAGCCAGCCTGGCCAGGGAAGTTCAAACCTGGTAACGCGAAGCTGCAAGGACGCAGAGAATCGTCCTGCAGAGCCTGACGTTGGAAGCCAAGCTCCTGAATGACCAAAGGGAGAGAGGGAGAGAGAGAGGGAGAGAGGAAGAAAGGAGAGAGAGAGAGAGAGAGAGAGAGAGAGAATGAGAGAGAGAGAGAGAGAGAGAGAAGCCAGCAGTGGCATGACCTCGTGGAGGTGGGCTGTGTGGTCCTGCAACTGCATCAAAACTGTATGGCACAAGTCTCAGCGAAACCACAAGGATAAATCTGGGATTGGAGTGAAGACAGTAGATGACACGGAAGCTACACAAGTCAGCCCAGTACCCAGGAAGAACTGGTGATGCACCTGCACACGGCAGATAATGAGAACAACGGGAGATCTGGTAGGGGTTTGGTGCAGCTCCAGATTCCAGAGAACGTCGGGCGTAATCTCCCTCATCACAGTGGTGTCATCCAGAGAATCCAGAGTCCAGAGAAGCTCAGGAGTGGTCTCCCTCATTGCAGTAGTGACACCCAGAGAACCAAGAGTCAAGAGAAGCTCAGGAGTACTATTCCTCATCAAAGTAGTGATATGCCAGGATAGAAGAAGCAAGAGTGCCTCAGGAGGAGTCTCCCTCATTATAGTGATAATCCATATAGGATTACAGAGGAGATTAGGCAACAGGGTCTGTCTGGAAGTAACCTTTCGAATGCAGTAGGATTTGAAAGAATTGCTGGAACTGTAAAACAAGCATTCAGAAGCACTCTGGTGATGAAGTATGGAGATGTTTGAGGGCTATTGCTAATAAATATCCCAAGACATTTCTCAAGACATTCCTCAAGGCTGTGAAAGGTGGGTCAGGAGAAGGGAGAAGGGAGTTATTCTCATGACCACCCTTTCTTTGTTGAATCAGAAGCTAAAGCAAAGGATTCCTGGAAGAGAGGTACCAACTAGGCTTGCTCACCAGGAGAAGGAGTCATTCTACTGGTACTCTTTCCACCTGGATGCTGAACCCTTTGTGTAGATTAGTGGTAGGTTGAGAGTAGGTTTTGGACAGAGGATGGATACTTTTTATTTTAATAAACCTCCTGACGATGAGCCCCCAGGTTAGTATTGGTTTAGGTAGGGATAACCTTCCAGAGATAGGGAGGTAGATTGTTTTCTTTAAATCTTAATACCTCTTTGTTGAAACATGCCACCCCTTTGTTCGACTCCTTACTGCACCACACCAAACTAGACACATTGAAACACTCAAGAGGGATAGTGTAAATACAGAATAATTTTATGTGGTTCAAGGTACCCATGGTGATGCCTGAGGTATTCTCCCTGATCTTAAAGTAAGTAATCATGAAGCAAGGGCCACTCCAGACCAGGTACGTAGAAAGGGAATGCTTCTTTATTATGTCTTCATTACAGGTAAGGTCAGATGTAGGAGAGTGGTAAAAGAGCATCCTTCTGGTTCCTGCCTCCAATAGTGTCCTAAGAGTCACTTAGAGAACTCTTGTCACACAACATCCACACATATCATACCATTCTAACATTCCATGTAGCCGACATAAAACATAAAATACTAATACAGAATACTACACATCCTCCTCTATTCAATGGACATAATTCCTTACCTTACCAACTTAGCTTTCCAATAAATGTAGCACCTTCTATTAGGATAGGATCTGCCACATCCTTCCCTCGAGTCTCTCACATTCAAGAACAGTGCTCGCTCTTTTCCCAAAAGCAAAGAAAAAAGTCTAACACTCTGTATTCAGTCCAAACTCATAACCTCACCTTAACACAAAGAAAACCATTTACATTTGAAGACAAAACTCATAACCACCTCCCCTAAAGAGAACATATAAAAGTAGGATAAGATAGAAAATATACTGACACGGCAAAGATCACACAAAACATAAAGCCACACAAGGGAGTGTTGCATGGAAGAAGAAACAGATAACACAGGAACAAAGGTTAGCTACTCCTAAGGTCCTTATGTTGACTGCCCGCAATAGATAAAAGTAGATTTTGTAATCTCAAACTTGTGTCCCTCATCTCGGCCTGGTGCTCTCCCCTCATGTTTCCTCACCTCCATGACCCAGGCTGCCTCCTACCCACATTTCTGACACTCCACGGCTCTTCAGAGAAAGACCAGTCCTCACAAATATGGAGGGGTCTGTCTAGTGGCCACAAGCTTTCCCTGTTGGTTTAAGGGCTGGGGAGGAAGACACACTTCTGCATCACTGCATCACTGCAACACTGTACAACACTGTGACCTCCCTTTTTCATTTTAAGAAACGTTACTGACAGAAATGTTACTGCTAGATCTTGTCTTCGGTAAGGTGACCTGCTCTCAATATGAACAGGATGTTGACTGAACGATTGCCCACTCAGCATTATATATCCCTCCGGTCTGCACTGCAAATCCAGTAACTAGTATGCGAATGTTCAAGGAGCACAGCTAGGTTATGCTAAGTCACTATGCTTTTCAAGTATATATGGCATACAAGGAGGGCAAAGAAGAAACCAGGGCAGCTGCAGATCACACGGGTTACCATAAAGCATTGCAGAGTAGGTCAACAAAATGTAATCCTCTAATATAGAGTTTTTCAAAAGGGAGTAGAGGTTGCAGTTAAATGTGTCATAGACCCCTGTGTGCAGTATTGGAGTGACTTGGAGAAGCATGTGGGGCGCAGTAGGTGTGGACCAGCCATTAACTTTTGCAAGCAAATACCAGGTAGACCTGCTTCACCAAAAGCTCCAGCGTTGATGGAGTGTTTCGTCAGGATTGTGGCAGGTACTCCCGCTTCTTCTGGGCTGGCTCATAGGGAAAGCTATTCTGTTCTTCTCCCACCTTAATAAACCCAAGCAGGGTTTTAAACTTCAACAGTTTTGACCATTCCTCAATGTATAGTCATTTGGCTAATGTGCACAGGTTGAGGAGGGGTCAATGTAATGTGGATTTACACTGGTCTGTACCAGTACGCTGCCCGGACTGCCAATGGCATGCCATTCTAGCAGTAGTGAGAAGAAACATTCCCGCAAACCGGTTTAGAGCATTTTACAGGTGGTAGACACAGCTTTCACTGCACCTGCCACATTTCCATGCTCCGCCCACTTTACTGCATAGGGTCCAAAGGGCCATCAAGCAAGTAAGAGTGGCAGCTATATTCCTCTGTCATCACAGCGGAGGAAAAATATGAACTTGTTCGATCCGAAGAATTGGTGCCTGTAGTCTAATTTGGGGAGATTTGTAAGAGGGTAAGGTTCTGTGAAACAGGCGAAATTTGACCTGTGGAAAAATTGACAAATCCTACAGGAAAGTTCATATTTTGGTGAAATTTAGTTTTTTAAGGACAGCAACAGTTTTGGGCAAAAAAAATAAATGCCAGGAGAAAAGCGACATTTTTGAAAAAAAAATGAAATGTATCTAACAACAGTGGCAAAACTTGTAAAAATCTACCCTGCTGGCGAAACAGATTTGGTGACAAAATCCGTCCATTTCGTTTCGCCTGCAGTCATTTGCCCCGAAACCCCCCCACCCCCCCAGCCATGTTGCTCGAGATATTACTGGTTATTCAGTTATTCATGTGCACTACTGAGGAGGAGATTTAGTAGTGATAAACTATTCGACACTCATTATAAAATTGTTTTATGTTCACACATAAACTTGAGAGGTTGACAAAACAAATTGGATTAAAATTGGCATCCTTTTATCCTTTTGGTAGGTTTGAGTAAAATGTGTTTGCCAGTAATGTGTATTCATACATGTCTCATAAGGAGCCAAACTTTAGGAATGACAGATTGATTTAATGTCTTTGGATGGAAGGATGGAGAGTGCTTTCCTTTTGATATAAGTCGAGTGGTGTGTTTGCAACACGTTGCTGTAGAACATTCACTAACCATATATTTGCAGGAATATTTTTCCAAAAACGGCAAAAAAACACGAAAATCTTAAAGAGTGGATTGGATTAACGAATCCTGAACCCCCAGTCAAGCATGTGGGGGTAACAGGGATATAGGGCTAGGTGGGGGTGAACTAAGTGTT
Organism: Ambystoma mexicanum; assembly: GCF_040938575.1. Lineage (NCBI taxonomy): Eukaryota > Metazoa > Chordata > Amphibia > Caudata > Ambystomatidae > Ambystoma > Ambystoma mexicanum. The sequence goes on along the minus strand of NC_090929.1, from coordinate 684,174,534 downwards.
ATGGAGTGGAAATCCTCATGAAGGGCAACAGAGGAGGAGGAACAAGAAAGAAAAGGTGATCCCATTTGTTAAAAGAGGGCCAGGAAAAGGGAGAGTCGATGTTCCCTCATCGACCAGAGTAGACACGCCCCTTAAGCAATACTGTAGTTTCCTTTTATCTGTCCATGAACTTCGTGTAGAACATACCTACTTTTAATTTTTGGAAAATGCTCACACGTTTATAAAATTTGCAAAACACATAGCACTTTTTGTGTGCAAAGTTTTAGGATATGCAGAAGTTATGTAAGTGGCTTTATAAGGATTTTGGCACGTTTATGTTCCAACAAAAATGAAATCATGTAGATTTGCTACATCCAGAAAAACTTGCTATTTGTTTCTCATGTTGGGGTAAATTCCCGGGGGTGGGGTGGCAGAGTCGTCCGCGGACCTTCGGGGTAGGGGAGGCCCCAACTCCTCCCTCGTCCCACAAGGAGTATGAGGCACACACAAGAGCAAGGTTTGTACTGCTGTTTATTACAGAAACAAGCAGGGACGAACTCTCAGACCATATGCATCTGCAAGGCTCTCATCATCAGTGGGATCGCAGGCCCTTTTTACAGTAGTATGACGCGCTACGTGCGTCAACTGGGAAAACTATCCCCAAAACCTGGCGCCACTTCGGGTTGGCTCCCTCAGTGATAAGATCAGTATAGTTACCTATAGGAAAGATTGTTATTGGGTGAGGACGGGTCAGGTGGTATGCTTGGGCCATCCCTAACAATTGTTACAACAAATTTGTTACAAGGGGACACTTGGTGATTGGCTAGACTATAGTGGCGTCATGATGCACACCTCATATTCTGATTGGTTCATCCGTGAGCCCCCAAGCCTGGGACCATCGTTGTTCCCAGCTCGTGGTGTACCTGGTGCTGGCAACAATGTGCGACTATGTGTCAGTGGCGGACAATGGACAGGTCTGACTATTGGCTAATGTACATGTCTTTCCCATCGCTGTAGGTGTCCAATTTGTCACTTTATTGTTGCAGACTGTGTCCCAGACGTGAGACCCTAGCGCTTTTCTGTCCCGTAGGCTTGGCATCGTATCAGGTTGGCTTGGTCAAGTGTTGTGAGACATTTGATTTGTATTCAGTTCTGAGGAGCGTTTAGCAGTGGCAGGTGTAACCTTGGCACGGGGAGCGCGGAGAGCGCGGCATGTAGATTGCAACATCGCAGCCTTGGCTGTGGGCTCTCGTTGGGGCTCGTTCTGCGTGATCAGCGCTTTGCAGTTTTCGTCTGAGAGGCTTCTGCCTGGGGACTCTTGCTTTGCGGCTTACCTTGGCCTGGCTTCTGGGTGGCGGTACATAATCCATAATATGGGTGTCGCGAGGGGCGACAGAGTGTCATATGCATTAGTAAATATGCAGGGTGCCATCTTCATTGCGTTAGTGGTGAGAAAAGCATCTGCAAACATATACACAAGCTCTTCAGGCATCTTGCGTTTCTGCAGTGCTGTAGGTGGCCTATGTGGAAAATAACAACGATGCATGTCTGTGGGTGTGTATGGTCCTCTGTGTCATGTTCTTCGTGTAGGTTGGTCTGTGGGTGACCAATGTGCATGGTGGCACGTGTATTCTTGTCTGTTGGCTATGTCATCATGGCATCTCTAACGATGGTGGTATTTTGTGGTTACTGTCTAATCAAGTTGATCCATATGGTCGATGTCAGTTCCACCTGAGTTTGCCGCACGTGGTTTCATTAACGGGCAGGCTCCTTGGCCGTGTGGGGACTGGTCACAGTGGATCTTGACGTCTGGTGTGGCAGTGAGCGGGTCGAATGCCTCTCGCGGGTGGTGTAGGGGTTGTGACGTACTGGGCCATGGTTTGGATGAAAATTGGGGGAAGGGATTCTCCCATTTTTCCCTCTTCACCCATAAAAACTATCCTTTCGGAATATGATTACATAGAGCGTAAATAGCATTTCAATGTCTTTTTATTGTTCATATTGTTCGCAGTGAGGGATCTGCAAGAAGTGGGTTAGGGTTGTTGGGCGTGAAGACAGTTTTGCTGCATGCAGATCTGAAGAACTTGGGTTCTCTGTGTGGGTAAGCTCCTAGCTGCTTTTGGATGCAGTGCCCTGTGAAATCTGGCCTGGCCATGCTTTGGGATGAGTATCGTTGTTGTCGTGTGAGTTTGTGTAGTGACCCATTCCAGTAATATAACAGAATATTATCTGTGAAGGTGGTATGGCCTGAGCTTTTCCTATTTTTCATCTTATAAAATTATGCCGGTAATTCTGACTGTGAAGGTCGGTTCAGCTAATTAGACTCACTTTCATCCTGCTAGGGACAGTCTCCTGGCAATTGGAAGCACATGCTTTGCAGTGGTAACAGGGCAGGTCAGAGGTCACATTTGCATTCCTGAATGCAGTGTGCTGAGCCCGAAATTCACGCATGTGTGGTTACTTTTGTAATCGCAGGAGCCTTTTTCCCAAATTCATACCTGTGTGGCCTGGGGGCTTATGATGGCAGAGAAATATATAGAGATAAGCCATGTCTGGTTTGACAAGGTGGCTCCTGAGATTGCAATGCAAAGTTACCATTATGCCATGTAATTGTCACCTTGGGTGTCAGTGACCCTTGTATGACAAGTCTGGGTGTGCATTCACCGAGTTTGTCCAGGCACAATCTGGGTGTAGTCCAGGAAATCCTTCCTTTGATGCTCCTGAGAATGGTGGGCATCTCCTCTGCAGAGCAGGAAATCTCCCTGGGGTGTTATGTGGGAACTGGTGTTACAAGGGCAGCTTGACAAGGTACAGTGGCCACCCTTTACCAGGGTGCTGATTACCAGAGACTCTTTGACCTAGGCAGAAGTATGGGGCAGAGCTAGAATAGCCCAGTTTACGGTTACCCTCTACAGATGGGCTCCACTATCTATTGTCTTGCTGTGGCTCTGCAAACATCCTGATACCTCTTCACTTCCTGCTGACAGAACACTCTTGGTTTAACATCACAGGGAAAAGGACATTTCTCAGAGCAGCCCTTATTGGAGACCTTACAGAAGGCTAGAAGGGAGCCAATCAGTGGTGCCATTTTGCCTATATAAACAGGGTGACTCGTCCCTCAGCTGAATCATCTCTGAACTCTTAAACGAAGAAGAAGGATTCCCTGGAACCGTGTTGGGAATATATTCTTTTGCAAAGTCACCTGCCAGAGAGGTTAAAGCCAGAGATATCCAAGCAGGAGGGAAACTCCTGCCTTTAACCATTCTAGTGGAATATTTGCGGTGATTACACTGTGGACCAAGATCTATCTGCTGCCAGCACACCCAAACCGGGATCCTGCTCACTTGAGGAGATGGACCCCTGCAGGTTCCAGATAGCCTTCCTGGAATGTGGAGTGGAAGTGCAGAACTGAGGATTCACCTTGGCCCTGGGCCGTGGAAACCATAGACTGGGCTTCACACAGCGCCTCTGAAGCCAGAAGCAGCACAGAGAAGCTGTGTTTGCCTTGAGATGCTTTTGGAGCTGTCTCCACTGTGCTCAATATAATTTGAGCCACCACAAGACCTGCTGGGCCGTTTTTGGCACTCTAAGCGCTTCAAGCTCTTTACCAGCATCTTCGAGTTGTCTCAAAGCTATGTCGACCCATAGAGGCCAATTGCTTGACTCGATTAACCAGGTTTGTTGGACTAAGTATAAGCAGTGAACTCACATCTTGGCTACTGACTCAAACGGGTAGTAGCCAATGTCTCGACTCTTACTGGAACTGCTGGAAGCCATTCCCATGACTCGTCTCATCACTCCTTCGATCCATTGGGGAGCCCCATTTATTATAGCTATTGATATATGCCTTTTTCAATACACTGCACTGTGTAAGAACGTGCTGGGCCGTTTCAACCTCGATCCCACAGAGACGACATAATCGATTTTTCCAGGGGATCTTCATCCATCGCCCCTTATGCTCTAACGTTGGGAGTATTTTGTAGCAAATATAGATGATGAATCTTCTCATTTTTTCCTGAGCATATTTTTGTGAAATAAGTACAGGGCAATTTTTGTCTAGAGGATTGCATGCTATCTTTATAGATCTTTAAAACAGACACATAGTCAATGTTAGCTGAACTATCATAGTCTCCTGCTTTCTTTTTAAGGAGAGATATTCTGTTAAGATTTGTCAAAAGATCATCCAGATTAATATTCAATTGTGCCATGTACTCGGCAACGGTATCAAAACGATTGCTCATAAAATTATTGTTGTTTCCATTCTTATATTGTCTCGCTAGGAAACCATATATAGTATTGTCATCCGTTGGAGTTAAGACAATAGTGAAGTACGGAGTAAATTTGTGTATCAATCTGGTAGATCTTATAGATGAGATACCCATGTCCATGCGAAGGGCCCCCGCCGGCACACTTTGGGGCCCTCTCAGAATGGGTTGCAGAATTCTGGCCTCTAATTTTTCAATACCCTCCAACATATTTTCTGGAAGGGTAGCCAGGCCATATAATATACTGGAAACCAAACTTTGGGTATATACCTTGATCAGTCCTTTCACATTATTTCCCCCTCGCTTGAGCATGATTTTCTGCCACTTTTTCAGCACCTTTGACCATATACTACTACAAGAGAAATCTTTGCATTGCACATTTTTCTTTGGGAAACCCAAATAATTATACACCTCAACCACTTCTAATTTGGTTCCATTAATGTACCAAGGCAGAGGAGGGATTTAGCTTTTTTCCCGCAAAGTTTGTTATTTTGGTTTTCAGGCCGTTCAGTTTCAATTGATTCCTTTGGGCAAAATCAGCAAGTGCTGTCAATTATCATTGTAGGCAAATGGGGGTATGGTACATGATGATGGTATCATCTGCATATCCGACCCACGAGACTGGAACATCCATAATAATAGGGGGAAAGTTCTGAACTGCTGTGATACCATGTCCCATATCACTAGCATATAAGTTGTACAGTGTGGGGGCCTGGACGCATCCCGGCTTGCTGCCCCCATTAGTATACATATCTGGTGTAAGAGCACCCTCGCTATAATTTTTTTTCTTGACCGTAGTATCGGTATAAAGTGCGATAATAAAATGTAATAGGCTTGGGTCAATCCCCGAATACTTAAGCTTGTTCCAAAGCCGTGCTCTTTGTACTGTTTCGAATGCCTTACTAAAATCAATGAAGCAGACATATAACCAATCTTTTTCCTTTTAATGGCAAGCTGCAATAAAATGATATAGTAGACTGATGTTAGTGAGGGTCCCCATGTTTTTGCGAAAACCTGTTTGAAGCGGAGAGAGCATCACTTCTTCATTGATCCACTTATTTAATTTTTTGAGCAATATAGTGGCGAAAACCTTTTGGCTGGCGTCAATCATCACCAGCAATCTATAATTTGTGATTTTAGACTGGTCGCCACATTTGAAAACCGGGACCATAATGGGCCGCTGACAACTATGCGGTATTGTGCCCTCGCAATATTTTAGCAAATAATTGTTCAAGAATGCATGCCCAAAAGTTTGGGTTTTCCTTTCGTACTTTATTAGGCAAAATATCTGGGCCAGGAGCTCGAGAGTTATTAATGGAGCTGATCACTATCATAATGTCATCATGTGTAGATCCCTCCAAAAAATCACTTGTGGGAGAATAATTGGTTGGTTCATTCCCCATAATACCATAAACATATTATAGTTTGTTCACTGCATGTGTCCAATCCTCCATACTCGAGTTGTTCTCGATCTTTGTCATTGTATTACTATTTAATCTGATCAGGTCCCAGAACCTCTTTTCATCCCGTTTAGCAAGTAGTTTGAGCATATTGCACCAATTAGTGTTATTGATCGATGACTTGTGCGCTTTAAGCCAATTCTTGTACCGAGTGGCAGCCTGTCTTTTATACATTCATTTTTTTTTCCACGTGAGGCAGCCATCTTTCTTTATGGTTCTGCATTTTAATTGAAAGCTCTTTTTTGCCCCTTTTATCGCTTTATCATAGCAGCTCGCATTAATATTCTTCCCTTCCCCTTTCCCATATATTGTGTTCAGATTCAGATATTCCTTCAATTTCATCATTCATTTAGCTAGATTTCACTGATTCATTGCAAGCCATACATAAAGTTCTTTACTATTTGCATATATACAGGAATACATTTTCCCCAGATTTTTGTCACTCCAGGTGATGGAATTACCCGCTGTATTAATCTGTATCTGTTCATTGTAATGTTCTATATATTAGGGTTGCTTTGTTGTGTTGGTCCATGTCAATGCTGCATGGTCGCTCAGTGTGTTAAAAGTAATACTTAGATGGGCATATCAATTCCATAGGTCATGGTCAACATAAACATAATCCAACGTGGATTGGATTCACTAATACCATTTGTCCAAATCTTACTGTTGGAGCTAAAGTCAACTTCCTTTTTGTTTAGACAACACATTGTATAACTGTGCCCGTTTTGCATCATGCTCCTTGGCAATTGATGTGCGACAATCATATTCAGTGAATTCTAGCGATCAGGAAGGTAGTTATTATATTTGTTTAAATTGAGGGCATTCACGTGTCCTGCAATTAATATATTGCCATCAGGGTAGTCACTGTTTATTATGTTATCTATTGTTTGTATTATCTCCACCACCCCTTCCCCACCTGGGGGGAATAAACATTTAGTGTGCAATTAGTGTGCTTTCTTCAGGACAGTATGGAACAATAGAGGGGAAGGCTTGTGCCCCAATCGCCAGTCCCCCAATAGGCCTGCCCCAAGAACCTATGACTGCGTGGTGGCAAATAATATTGTACCCATCAATACTGAGGTCTTTAACTGTCCATGTTCCTTTGCAGCATGACAATATGGCTGGAAATAGAATAATATTCTTTGCCAGTCTTTGTGAGCATGCCCATGCTGTGGTTGCAAAGTGCATGTTTGTGACCTGCACAGATGCATGTAAGTTGAACAGGTGTGTAGGTGTAGCGGCCTGATGCAAGTGCAATACAGATCTAAAATGGGAGAGGTGGGTCGGTGCACAGTAAGACGCCATTGGTTTATTCTCTGTAAGAAAAGGAAATACCGTGCCTGATGTTTACCCTCAGAGACCTCACCCAGTGCCTCTGAGGCTTAGTGCTATCCAAATGCCTGCGTCCCAGAGGCATTGCTAGGGGGGGCTGAGGGGGCTATAGCCCTGGGTATTTCGGTTGTACCCCCAGATAGCAGCTCAGGAGCTAAACCAAAACGCTAGCAAGCCCCGAGTCCCGACAGACCCGATATTAGCATAGCCCCAGATCTTTTCCAGACCTAGCAACACCCCTGCTGCATCCCAAGAGCACAACAAGGGCGAGGAGGAATTAAAGGCAGGGTGTCATACACCAAGCTACAATACAAATCAAGAAAATTGTATTTATTGAAAAGCAGCTCACAAAAAGCAATTCACTGGAGTGATGAATGTGGTAATGTACCTGAACATTGGTAAGGACACCTTTGCCTAAACAGCAGCTGCTCACAAATCGAAGAATGCAAACAGAATTATGCACAAGAGTCCGAGACAGAAATAAATACCAGACGGCTCGAGGATGAAGAGCAGCTTCCAAGAGCCTTTACCCTCATGACATGTGGATGAGGTGTTCTTTAGGGACTCCTTCCCTGATGACACGAGGATGAGAGGAAAGTTGCAAGAGTCTTTGCTTGGCGGCATGAAGGCGAGGTGGTGATTCCGTATTTGTAGATGGATTGTCCAACATCCAAAAGGTCCAGAAACGGAATGGTCCTATAATGAGTTCAGTCCAATATAGTGGGTTTACTGGGGCGAGTAGCCTTATGGAATGGCAATGTGAGAAACTGTATGCAGGAGGGAAAAGCAGAAGCAGTACAAGGACAATAATTAATCAGAATGGAACCATGGCAACCAACATACAGGAAGTCATTGGAGGTAACCCGGGTGTGTAAGCAGGGTCAACAACATGAGTCCAAATTGAACCAAATGAGGTACAGGGTAAGAACACGTTCAACACAGCATATGAGGAGTAATGGAACAGAACACGCACATCGGGAGCAGGGCAATGAAGGACGGGCACACACAGAGGAAGAGATAAGTCTCTCTAGAGAGCAGCAGAATCACGCTCTATGAGTCTCGAAACACTCATTGTGGAGAAATGAATGTGAGCAGGCTAATTCCTAATAACAGTGCACTGGCTGATGGGGCATGTAGTCTCACTCGTTTCCTTCTTAGTAAATGCCCTTTCCATACCCTGCAGTCTGGTTTATCATAAAGGGACAGCACTTCTTCATATAGCGGGATCCACGAAAATCACTTACAGCTTGTGCATTCAGTTGGGTTGATGTCAGTTGATGCCACATTGGAGTCACAAATAAATAAGGTCCAATTATAAAATGAGTACTAATGGACATATATTAATGGTCAAAATTTATACAAAGGAGATGAAGGCCAACACTCTAGGCTGATTCCATTGCCAACCCCACTCTCCCATCTCACATCTCTTTTCACCCTGAGCTCCACACCACCTCAGCTGTGATTCAGCTGATTCCATTGCCAACCCCACTCTCCCATCTCACATCTCTTTTCACCCTGAGCTCCACACCACCTCAGCTGTGATTCGCAACCGTAGAGTTCCTGATACTCATCTTTAAATTCATCCATGCTTTTGCCCTCAGTTCCTCACTGACGTCATCTCACTGCACTCTCTCTATCCAACATTCTGCTCCTTGTATCTTCACATCCTATCATTCCCCTAAAACCCCCTGTGCCTCCTCCTGCTTTTGCTCCTATTCCCTGCTTGACCTATTCTGCTGGAAAGCTCTTCCCCAGCCATCAAAGCCGTCCCTTCGGTAGAACTCTTCAAAACACGGCACAAACTCTGCCTGCTAGTGATGAAAGGAGCCTCCAAACCCTTCCGCCCTCCATTCCAATGTAACTATCCAACCCACCTCTCCTGCATTCTCCCCTCAGGTCCACTATGCACTTACTCACTCGAGAATGGCCATCAATGTCCAGAATATTGTTGTGTCCTCCAATTCCTACCCATGGTATATGTTTCCACTCTTGCCCCTTCCCTCAATCCAACAATGCTCTTACATGAAAGCTCTTTACCCAAAGATTCCGTCTGTTTTCAGTTATTGCCTACTTTGTAAGTCATTTATTGTCAAAAAAAGACACTGGGCCTCATTACGAGTTTGGTGGTGTGGTAAAAACTGTGGTAATGCAGTTGGAACAGAGTTACCATTGTATTACCACCACAATACCACACTGGTGAGGTAAAGGTTTGGAGGGAAGGCAGAGGAAACACCTCCATCATAATGCTGGAGGTAATTCCTCTGCCTTCCCTCCCAAAAATGGCCAAGTTGGCAGTATTACAGCCAGTGGTAATACTTCCGAAATCCCCATGAAGTCCTATGGGCTCCAATTAATGGGGACAAACACCACCTACCACCAACTTTAATTTGGTTGTAATAATGCCGGTGGTAATACCAATGGACCAATTGGTGGTAACAGTAATACCGTCTGGATGTATCTCAGTGGTGTCACTGCTGAGATACCACCCAACTCACAATCAGGCTGACTGTTCTTCAATAAGTATAGATATAAAAAATACAAATGCAAATACTCCCAGGAACTAGTCATCCTGCGAGCTCCGCAATACAAAGTTGATGTCATCTTCCCTATCCCGACAGTCCCATGACAAGGTAATTTATAATGGGGACAACCAAGTGTGCTCTGACCTCTGTGACAATTCTAGAATATTCACTTACCTGCAGGGTGTGTGGGGTTTGGCCTGGTTTAGCGGTGACTGGGGATACTCTCTTACCTAGTGATGACTAAAAGGTTCTTAATCCAGAGCACAATCTATAGCCAGACCCTTCATTATTTTTTTCTAGTAGTACATGCCGGGGCACTTTTTTTACCATAACATGCCTTTCAGATGGCAGCCCTGATGAGAACACTAAAACATGGTGCAGTTACTAGCGTCCCTTCTTGGGTACGGGGCAACCTAATTTGGGAGGTCTCTCACCTGATGCTCTAATAAGGTGGTGGGGGGTTCTCACAGACTAGCCCGGGGACCTTGGCTGCACCTTGGACTCCCGTAGCTCTCAACCTTTTCCCAGTTAGGGGTACCCCTGCTTTGGTTTGCCATGTTTGATGATCTTTGTGAAACGTATGTGGCATCTCCTCCCCTGCTGCAGCCCTGCAACCATCCTCTACAGGATCTAATCTAATCCATTAAGGGGCTCAAAGGGAAGCTAACTCTCCCCCATGCCCTTCTTGCAGGCTGCCCTGCCAGGTCGTGGTTTTCGCCTGGTAGGAAATGGGTTAGGACACCACCCAGAGAGCTCTTCTCTGACACCATCAAAGTCATTGCAAACAAACTGCCTCTTCACTGACACTCAGTGAAAGAAATCTGACAATTGATCCTTTCTATCCCATTCAAGTCTCTTCCAGCCTTCAAGTACATTCGCTCACTTTCCCTTTCCCTGTCTCAGAGAGGCCAGAGCCCTGAATAACACCAAAACACCAACCAATAACACAAGCACAAGTCCTTGTTGCTGGTGGACAAAATAACCTGGGATAAAGAGTATTCAGATCAGCTGATCTAACCTGGGATAAAATACTCAGATCAGCCAATTTAACCTCACCATGAATAGAATTTTCTATGCACCCCGGCCCCTGGCTTCACTCACCTATGGCGGCATTCCTCAAAAGTTAGGGAGTTCAGTAAAGGAAGCAGTCAGAGCAGGATACAGGGATACGGACTGGGGGAAGTGCTGAGTGCGATTGTTTTTGCCTCTGTGCTCGGCTCTCTACTAACGTGACTGCTACTGTACTCCATTAATACCAGCAGACAGCGCGGGCGTGCATGCAGTTCAGCAGAGGAAGTGGTCTGCAGTCTGCAGCTCTTAGGTGACTGAAAGACCTGGACATCAAGTAAACAAAACATTGGGCCTCATTACGAGTCCAGCGGTAACCCTGCCGGTGCTATTGGCGGGCTGCCGCTGGACCCGTAAAAAATAACCGATGCCTGACTTCCCGGTGCCACCGGGCTATTCCGAGTCCGGTTGCCTGGAAGTCAGGCGCCAGTAATTTTGTTAGTCCCCATTCCCGTGGAGTCCAATAGGACTCCTTGGGAATAGGGACACAGGAGCACTGGCACCGTTAACAAGGGTGCCAGTGCTTCCGTGAGAACTCTGCGTGCGGGTGCCATTCCGCCCGGCCGGTCTGACCCTGGCAGGTAGGACGGCACCAATCCACAGAGTTGTAGTGTGCCAGTCCGGAACAACGGTGCTGGTAGGTTTACCGGCACCGTTGTTTTCAGACCCGTACAATTGTAATGAGGCCCATTATTTGAACTTCCGGAGCTTGCTCACATTGGAGATTTAGAGCTGTGATAAGCCTGAAAACACAGGGGACAACTAGAGTGGAAATCAATAACTAGGACTTACAGGAAAAGGAGCAACGGGCAAATCAAAAATAGCAGCTACTGCTGTGAATGTCAGATAGTCGACAGCAATGGGGTGTGATAACGATGTTAGACCTGCCACAAGTTTGCCCGCGTGTAATGTGACCACAAATAATAGGAAAGGACATATACAGAGTGCCCAAAACTTAATTGGTGGTTCTAGTATGACTACAGATGTTCTTCAACAACCTCTTGCCAATTGTACTTTGTTGACTGCTGAATCCATGTTGACGGGCCCGTCAATTAAACAAAGGCTGACGGCTTCACCAAATCTACAAGTTGAAGTAAATAAGATCAGGGTAGTCAGCGAGGCACCTATAATGAACACTGCATATAATGAACTTTAGGCCTCAGTAGCGTCAATACAGTTTGCCTTTAAGGCTTTGATAAAAATGAGCGATAATAATCTTAGAAATCATCCCAGCACCAGATTCTTTTACTAAAGAAAATGATACAGAAGAAAGGGACCTGGATGAGCTAATTGTAATTGCTTAGATGAACAATGCCCCTACTGAGGAAGTAATCATTGCATCGCAACTGGTCATGGTAGGTGACCATGACCATGAAAACGCCTGCAGGAACGATTCAAATTGTACTTCCGAGATACACTTAACCCGCAAACAAAAAAGACAACTAAAGCTGCAACAGGCACAAGAGGAAAATGCCCAGATAGCTAATAATCAGGTAACTGGAAATCTGGATGGCAACCCAAATTATATACCGAGGAATTCTAAAAAAAGCCAGCAAGAGAGAAAACCGAAGAGGGCGTTCTCAACAACCAGGTATTCTGAGCAGCTGGTTAGTGAAACCAAAGACAAATCAGATGGGTAAAGAACAGAAGAATGTTACAGATTCCTCAGATGAAGGAAACTATACCAGTATATCTTCTATGGAATCACAAAGTCATGTAACAATCAGAAAGGTAAAAGAGCATGCAGAAGTGCCAGTAGATCATGGTAATGATATGGAGCACCAGCAGGACTTCAGACGACTGAATACTGCTAGGTGTGATGAATCCTGAAGAATCTTCACAGAATCCCAGCCTAAATTCTTCCCCCATGTGGCCAGGAGAAGGCAGCCGCTACCTGATCCTAACCCTGTGGGTGACATTAGCTGGGTGTATCAGATGGAAGCAGAAGGCCATCAAGGGAATATTAGGACTCCATCAGGAGGGACAAAGTATTCGTCCTCTTCTGAGGGTGAGGTTTCCCTAATGGCTGAATATTTGATGGCATGTTGTCATAGTAAGACTTCCTCTCCCAGACTTACCCAAGGTATAAAGGATGAGATTCCTTTTAGTAAACAGGAAAATAATATATATATAGGGAACAGGGAGATGATGCAACTACTTTTAGTAGTTATTATTTTATATTAGGTTTGGATAGACATTACTTCCTTTAAAAGCTCCCCTTAAAAATATATGCTGTGAACCCTTTAAACAAAGTAGATTAAATTATTTTAAAATGACTAATAAGATTGTGAGCTTCCAGTACCATAATGCCCTTAGTACTGATATGATACGATATGATATGGCATTTATAACGCGCCTGTACAAAAGTGTTTCTAGGTGTGACAAGACAAGGAGGGGGAAACAAACAAAGGGAGAACAAAACAATGATCTTAATAGGCCTTGTGTCAATCACATCGTGCTAGTGCAGGGAAGAGGGAGAGCAGAAGTCCTGAGTCGGTAGGGGGAATAGAGAAGTGCGGGCCAACAGGTGGCACAGTGCGGGTACTCAGGAGTGCAGCCAACGGGTGGCTCATACATGCAAGAAAGGGGACTTTAGGTTTACAGATACAGATGAAAAGTTCTGGGGGAGCTAAGAGGCAGTGTGTGTTGTAACTGGACATGCAGGGATCTGGGTCCAAATTAAGAGGGTGGCCAGGTGACCAGTGCGTGGATCAGACAGGTAATCAGCAGGGAGAGGAAGACAGAAGGCGGACGCAAAGAGGAAGGTCTTGAGTCGCTTCTGGAACCAGAGGTGGTTCTGCTCAAGTTTCAGAGAGTCAGGGAGGCTGTTCCAGAGGAAGGCCCCAGCTGATGAAATAGATCTGCCCCCAACCTTCTCCTTGGAAAATCGACAGAACCTCAGAGTTGGAGGTGGATGAGCATAGAGCTTGAGAACGAAGATGTTTAGGAAGAGAGAGTTGGAGGTAGTGTGGCCCAAGGCCCTAGAAAGCCTTGTGGACAATGCAGAGGGTCTTGAACTTGATCTTTGCCACCACTGGGAGCCAATGAAGAGGTTTCAGGGCTGGAGAGATACAATCCTTAGGCTTGAGGCCAAGGACAAGTCTCGCAGTCCTGTTCTGGATAAGTTGTAGAGATTTGGAAAGAGGCTGTTGCAGTAGTCCAACCTAGAAAGGGACCAACCTCTGGAGACAGTGAGCTTCTGGGGGAAAGTGAGGAAAGGAAGAATACCTCTGAGGAGGTGCAGCTGGTAGTTTGACTTCTTAGAGACGTCAGAGATGTGAGGAGAGAAGGAGAGGGTGGAGTTGAAGATGACACTGAGGTTCTTCACAGGTAGGAATAGGAAGAGGGCCCAGAGTTGGCAGCCAGATAGAGAGATGAAAGGAGGGAGCTGGTGTTCTGAGGAGGAGGATCTCCATTTTAGTGGCATTAAGGCAGAGATCATTGGTGGCACACCACTCCTGATTTGCAGACAGATAGTCAGGAATGAGAGAAGGAGTAGAGGTGGCTGAGGTGAACCTGATAGAGAGCTGTGCGTCATCCCCATAACACTGAAAGTTGGAGCAGAGAGCGGCTATGCGGTGGGCAAGAGGTGCCAGGTATTGGTTAAACAGCTAGATTAGACCCCTCGGGAATACCACGGATAGATAGAGGGATAGAATAGAAGAAGGACCCCAGTTACGCATGACAGGGTTAATCAGTGAGAAAGGAGTTCAGCCAGGCCAGGGCCTGATAAGTGATACCCACGTAATCACAGAGAGGCGGTTGAGCAGGATGGCATGGTTGACCATATCAAAAGCAGAAAAAGATCGAGGAGAATGAGGGCAGAAGGAAGGTTCAAATCAAGGTTTGAGAGCAGGTCTTCACGGATGTTCAGGAGAGCAGTTTCCGTGCTTGTGGCCGCTCCGAAGCCAGACTGAGGGTGATGGAAACAGCCAACAGATTCAGTGTGAAGGTAAAGCTCAAAGATGGCCAGATTTTCAAAGAGTTTGCCCAGAAAAGGAGTAATGGTGATAGGATGGTAGTTACCCAGACAGAAAGGGTTGGCAGAAGGCTTTTTGAGGAGACGCTGCACAAGGGAGTGCTTGAGGAGTGACGGGAAGGATCCAGTGGCAAAGGAGTGATTGCAGAAATCATACAAGTCTGGAGAAACAGAGGCAATGTTGTCCATGATAGTTTTGGAGGAGCAGGGGAACACCTGTTTGGATGAGACTTTCAGAGAGAGGACTTGTCTAAAAACCTCATCAGTAGGAATTGTGAGAAACCTGAAGGTGTCTCTCCCTCTAGTTCCCAGAGATCTGTCATCCAGATGGCCACGACATGGCCATCGCTATTGTATCCAGTTCCTGGGGGTTGATCATTGGGGAAGATCACCTGGATGGGGGGTCTTCAGGGTGTGTAAGTGGGACACACAAAGAGTGAGACGCGGTATCCTCTTTCTTTTGACACCACCTTTTCTCTATCCTACCCTATAGGATATTTAGAAGCTTTATCCCTCCTTTTCCTACACAAACACTTTCTTACACCATGAAAGACAATGGACTAACACCAGAGCTGTTTACTTGACATGTCCAAATACAAGGATTAGGCACAGCCAGACAATTGACAACAACTACACACCAGATGACCCTTTTCCTTGCCCACAGGGACAAAAGGCAGAGCACATTACGAGCAAGGCCAACCACACAAGGAAGCAGCTATTCCAGGACAGCAGTTCAAACGGAGAAGAAAGGGGCTGAGACCGGAAAGGACTACAAGGAGGGAAGTGCCCTTGCCCTTTTCAACCCAGATCCGTGAAGCCTCTGTGAAAGAAATCAGAAGACCGGGAACAACAGCTGGCGTATGGTATAAGAGATGTCAACGGTGCACAAGGCCCACCAGCACTGATAGCCAAGCCAGGGAGACGTACCTAGTACCATGGTATCAACCTTGACTCCAGAGACAAGAAACACCAATGAATTTAACAGAGCCAGCGAGTTGGGGAGAGCTGATAGTAAGCTGGGCTGTGTTGAGCCGAAGGTTGAAATTGGCAACATTATATGAACTCAAGGAACTTGTGAACAAAGAACCTGTGTGTGTTTGAACTTTTTTGGAAAGTTCAGTGAGGGCCAGCTGCAGAGTGGTCAGGCACTGCAGAAGCGTTCATTCGAAGGACTCTGGCTGACCCCTTTGTTGAAACTGCAAGTACGAGGAGGCCCTAGGAGAGGCCAGCATGAAGGGTCAGATTGGTCCTATAAGGGTATGTCAAATCCCTTGTACAATCGAAAGTATCTTGTGAAGAGAAAAAACAAGGAAAGTGAATCCTATGTTGCGATAAAGTAAAGTGAACTGTGTATCTGACAAACATGAACCGGGTTTAGGGATGCCTGCGAATCAGGGTGAAACATAAAGCACTCGAGAACATTGTGTTGACAAGAGTGAACCCGACCGAGGGATGTCCACAGTGAACGATCGGTTCAAAAGACATTAAGACTCTTGAATGTTACAAATTGCTGATTTTGTGAGTGAAAGGCCGTAGTGAAGCCGACAGAGGGAGGCCCACACTGCAAGAAGGATCAGAGCTCAGGGAGGGAGATCCAAGGGGCGAAGAGCAATCACCCAATGTGAAAGATAACGAAGGAACTATTGATTGTTTGTTGTTTTGATCCAGCAGGCTGTCTAAGGCAAGAGACTTTGCAGAAAAGAGACCTGGCCCCAGAAGGTCCTGTTATCATTTAAAGGAACTGTAAAATACGTGCTGGAGAGGCCCAGGAGTGTGCTGTGCTCAGTAGTCCCACCTTGATCCATGCTAAAAACGTGGGGAAGGGAGAGCCCACAATACTATTGTGACTTATCATTTCATGAACACTTCTTTCTTTTCTTGTGAACATTATCCCACACTTTTTTTGTAGCATAGCGGTAAGGATTGGCAATTTTGTTTTTTTAGTATAGGCCCTTTTAATTTCACTAGACTCCACTTGAACCGTGTTATTATTTGATGGTGATAGCATGCTCTCATCTTAGATTTAGGTTTAGATTAGGCATTTTTCTCACCCATTCATACAGTTTAATAAACACCCTTGAACTGTGTCTTTACTGTTGCCACCAACAGTTTCTGACAGAGGGAAGGCGGTCAAGCGAGGCCTGAGAGCGGGTGAGGGAGAAGTATGTGGTTTAGAGGAGAGAGAGGATAAGATGTCTTAACGTTTAGTAAGGAGGTGAGAGGCAAGAGAAGTGCAGAGGGCCAGGGAAGGCAGAGGAGAAATGGGGACTGCAGTAGGATTGGCAAGTTCCTTGCAGATTTTAAAAAGTCAGCCCTGAAAATAGGACTGACTTCTTTACCACCCCTTGCTGTGAAGAGGAGATGCTTGCTGCATATTAAATCACAAACTACTCATAAATGTCCACTATTAGGAATTCTGGGGGAATCAGCAAAAAAAGGAGATAGTGACATATACCATGAACTGGTCAATTATACATTTCCACTATCTGACTGGAGCCCTGAATGGGGCAATGGGTACTACACACAAAAGACAAATTCTGAAAAAGACTTGATGCCTGAGAATGGGTAATGAGCTACAAACATATTGCTAGGGATGGTATGGCTAGTAACCACAAAAGGAAGATACCCAGAAATGATCTACTAATGTTTCCCTCTCTGTTGCTCTGCTGATTTTTGTTTCTTTTGCACATTAATAGATTGCCGGTACTATTTGCATCAGACCCGAGTTAAAAATCTCTGCACAAAATAGATATTGTCGCATTTGTAAAAAATAACTTAAATTGAAAATGCTAGACATGTCATGACTTGGTGTATGAAATTGGCGAATGTGTATATGAACTTGCTTGGAAGGTTTGTGCTCCACTACGATGAAGAGGGAAACTGGGAGAATCCCTTCCCCCCGTTCTCATCCAAACCATTGGCCAGGACGTCACGGCCCATGCACCCCCTGTGAGAGGAATTCGACCTGCTCACTTCCGCACCAGACACCAAGATCCACTGTGGCCACGCCCCACATGGCCCGGGAGCCTGCCCGTTAATGAAACAACGTGCGGGAACCTCAGGTGGAACTGACGTCGACTTTATGGACCAACTCGATTAGACAGTAACCACAAACACCATCATTGTTAGAGATGCCATGGCGACATAGCCAACGGAAAAGAACACACGTGCCACCATGCACATCGGTCACTCACACACCAACCTACACGAAGAACATACTCAGTGCTATGACACAGAGGACCGTATACACCCACAGACATGCATCGTTGTTATTTTCCACATAGGCCACCTACAGCACCGCAGAAACGCAAGATGCCTGAAGAGCTTTTGTATATGCTTGCAGGTGCTTTCTCGCCACTAACGCCATGAAGACGCCACCCTACATACCTACGAATGCATATAACACTCTGTCGCCCCTCGCGACCCCCATATTATGCATCATGTACCTCCACCCAGAAACTAGGCCCAGGTAGGCAGCAAAGCAAGAGTCCCCAGGCAGAAGCCTCTCAGACAAAAACTACAAAGCGCTGATCACACAGAACAAGCCCCAACGAAAGCCCACAGCCAAGGCCGCGATGTTGCAATCTACATGCCAAGCTCCCCGCGCCAAGGTTGCACCTGCCACTGCTAAACGCTCATAGGAGCCGAAATACAAATCAAATGCTCATAATTCTGCTCCAGCCACCGTCCCACAACACTTGACCAAGCCAACCTGATATGATGCCAAGCCTATGGGACAGAAAAGCGTTGGGGTCTCACGTCTGGGACACAGTCTGCAACAATAAAGTGACAAGTTGGACACCTACAGCGATGGGAAAGACATACGCACTAGGCACTAGTCAGACCTGTCCATTGTCCGCCACTGATACACAGTCACACATTGTTGCCAGCACCAGGCACACCGCAAGCTGGGAACAACAATGGTCCCAGGCTTGGGGGCACGCGGATGAACCAATCAGAGTACGAGGGGTGCATCATGACGCCACAACAGTCTAGCCAATCACCAATTGTCCCCTTGTAACACATTTGTTGTAGCAATTGTTAGGGATGGCCCAAGCGTACCACCTGACCCTTCCTCACCCAATAACAGTCTTTCCTATAAGTGACTATACCAACCCAAAGTGGCGCTAGGTTTTGAGGATAGTTTTCCCAGGTGACGCACGTAGCGCGTCATACAACGCTAAAAAGGGCCTGCAAGCCCACTAATGACAAGAGCCTCACGGATGCATATGGTCTAGAGTTCATCCCTGCTTGTTTCTGTAAGAAACAGCAGTACAAAACTTGCTCTTGTATGTGCCTCATACTCCTTGTGGGGCACGGGAGGAGTTGGGGTGTCCCCAGCCATGGAGGTCCGCGGATGGCCCTGCCGGCTCCCGGGAACTCACCCCGTCAAGTTGGAGGCACTGCTGAGATCTGTTTGAGATCTGCTTATATTAAGGGCAACCACAACAAGACTGCTTGCGTCAGGTGGCCCAGCAACGCGGCCCCCTCTGCCGTTGCCCCCTTTTGAGGACTAGAGGACCATCACGGAACTGCGAGATGACCAGACAGCGCAATCTGGAGATTGGCCGTTGGGAGCTGACTTGAGAAGTATCCCGCCCGCAGTTGGCGGGTGTCCAGACGTGGTCCAGACGAGAGGAGAGACCGCGAGCTGATTGGGAGGGGTGCACGCAGTCAAGCGGCACTGGCAAGCGAGGTCTTGATGTGAGTATGGCACACACAACCGGCAATGTAATGTTGTGCGGGAGAGGGGAGGAATTGTAAAGAGGGTGGCGGGCGATTGTTACAGTGTGTTGAAAAAGATTTTGATTAATAAGCAGCGATAGATGTGTGATGTGTTGCGGGACAGGCACGAAGGTTGTCCCCTACAGCGTCACAGAGCGGATTGGGTGGGGCCTCGAGCACCCACATATGACTGACGGGTCTCATTGATTGGTCTAGATTGCGGACACCTGTATAAGGGAGGTGTGGCTTTCCTATATATTGACTTTGTAGATCAATAAATAGATGAGGATTCCTACTAGTTGAGTGTTTTAGCTCAGTGGGTAGATGACGTATTCCCGCAGGAGGTAGCTAGATTGTTTCCCAAGTGCGGAAGATAATTGGCTGGTTAAGCTCCCCTAGAGAGGGGGCGTGTCACACACGAGGCGACGCAGCGTATGCAGACCAATTATAATTGTTATTGATTGTTGAATACTCCACTCCAGACGTGGTGAGAAGACAGCTGTGGGGTTAACGGGGAATAAGAGTGTCAAAGATATCGTACGTTCATTGGTTGTGTAATTGTACGTACCGGTAATATGTTGTAGAGGTTGGTGACATCACCCACAGGGCTTGTAGAGGATGCGACAATCATCTCGTTTTCCTCCGGGGGTGATTGAGACAAAGAAACGCAGCAAGGGAGGGGTGAATGGGAAGAGGCGGCCGTGCAAGGAGAACGCCGGCCCGTCCTCGACAGGGGGGTTGCACCAGAGGACGGTGCGACAGACCGGAGGGGGTAAGGAAGTATAAAACTGCGCAGACAGTGAGGGCGGGGGAGGAGGAGGAGCTAAGTTAAGGGTGTGCCGAATACCGATGGCACAGGAAGGTGGGGCAGCTCAAAAGCACACCGCACAGGGCACGCAGCCGCAGGGGGCTTCATGCGCCACAGCTGAAGGGGGCCACGATGGAACATCGGGAGAGAAGAACAGTAAAAGCATTGCTATAAAAAGATTGCCTTCCATTCGGACAGTCGTAAATCCCCAACTTACAGGGCCAGGTAAAACGGTGATATTGAAAAAAGCAAAACTGTAACATGTCCACATACTATGGGATAGGGGCGTGAGCGGGATTAGGGCTCAGAGCAAGCGCTTTAAGCACACCACTTCAAAACATCTGCACGACATTAACACCGCACAGAGAGACAATAGTAAGGTATAGTATTGAGTGGACACAAGGAACGGACAACAAGCTAAGGGTACCCTGGCCGCCCAACGGCAGCTTTGATATGTGTACGCAACACTCTCTGCTGGCATATCTATACAATACATACAAGGGGAAGAAGCTAGCGAGTCATTTAGAAATTTTCGATCTCTGAAAGATGTTCCAGGGGTGTACACCAGGAGCACCAGGGATGTTCACAATTCAGGGGGTAAAGGAGGAGAAAAAGGTAAAGTAGGAGAATGAGGTAAAGAAGGAGAAGGTGAAAGGAGGGGGCGGGGGTAAAGCACCAAAAACCCCGCCTAGTACTGAAGAAAGTGAGGAAGAGTCAGAAGGATCGTTCGGAGTGTCAGAGGTAAAGAAGGAAGGTGGAGAGGATATACTGATAGCTAAAGAAGTGAAGAATGAGGAAGGGGGGTTGTATCCAGTAACAGAGCTGAGAGAAGCTGCCCGGTCACCACTAACAGCCACTGAGGGATATTCCAACCCTGCATACAGCCCACCACCATACGTGCCAACGGATAGCTACCAAAAGGGGGTGGGGGTGAGGAGCACAGCAGAAACAAAACAAAAACAGGCAAGCACGGGCGGCGGACAACCGGTCCTGGGAGATTTAGCAATCATAGGGTCAGATGAATGGATAGCAGCACAGGTGCTTCTGAAGCTCCGGAGATGCTAACAGGGGAAGAGGAGGAAGCAGTGGTACAGGTAAGTAAGGAAGAGATGGATTACCTACAAACAGGGCACGAGGTAAGTAAAAAGGTGGAAGGAAAATTGTCACAGGACGAGGAAGAGATGTTGGAGGAAAGACTGGCAGAATTAAGGGAAGTACGGAGCACACTGATCAGACAGTTCAAGCAGGAAGCGTGGGAAAGAAAGGAAGAAAAGAAAGCAAATAAGGAAGAGAAGGTGAGGGTGAAGCAACAAGAGGAAGAAAGGAAAAAGGAAGAATCGCGTATATTGCGGAAAGAGTGGCACGCATGGAACAACGGCAGATGAGAAGGAAGGAGGAGGTGCGAGAAGAGAATGTCAGGGAAATGGGACTATGGAAAAAGAAAATCATATCAGAGAGTGTGCGAAAATATGAAGAAGGAAAGGTTATAGAAAGCATATTGAAAAGGGAGGGGGGAATATGGGGAAGCAAGGAAGAGGAGGAAAAGATATTAGGAAAGGTGGGCGACGCAGTAATGGATGAACTTTGCAGAGCACGAGCGGAAATAGGTGGTGAGGTAGAAAAGAAAAAGAATAAAGAAAGAAGAGAGAGGAGGATGGAACATGGGGCAAAAAAGTATAGGCATCAGGATAAGGAGTTTGCGATAACATCAACTCAAGGGGCCGCAGAGAAGGGAGGTGAGTCCACGGACATAGACTTAATAGATTTAAAGACAGTAACGGTGGGGGGAAAACGCACAGAGTGGGGATTGACATTTCAGATGGATTCTGCAGCGAGGAGGAGGAAGGTTCGTGCTGAGGGCGAAGTGATGGGAATAGGTAGGGTCTAGATAAATAATACATAACACGCACAGACTGCAGGTCACTATGGGAAAGTGGGACACGGGGAGAGCAAAACACAGAAGGAATGAAAAATAGACAAATAAGTAGAAAAACACCACGGCCGCTGACACCACCCGCACTACACACGCCATATGTTAACTGACTTAGGGACCTCCTGGGGCGCAGGAAGGAGGAACGAGTTGATATACGCAGGATGGGGAAGGAAAGTAACAGAAGGGGGAAGAAAAACATAGGAAGTGATAGAGTGATATACTGTAATATGAAGAGTTATCTAATATGGAAGAAGGCGACGAATAAACGGACATGTCTCCACACAGAAGAACGTCGGGGGAGGTGAGGGAGTACAATTTAATGCCACTCCTGGAGAGAGGGGGATCTAGACCACAATATGTCCCATGGAAACATGCAGACAAAGAAAATATCAAATGCAGACTTCCATCTCTGAGTAGAGGACTTGGGAAGTGGATATATGAAATGGAAAAACACACTGCGGGACAAAAGTTAACGGTGGGTGATATGAAGGGGTTGCTAATTTCAATACTGGGGGATGCTGCAGACGACATTTGGAAGAGGGTGGGATTCCCAGGGGTAATAATAAGCGACATGTCACATGATGGAGCGCCATTTGCTTACTGTAGGCACGCGCTATGGCAGGCATTGAGGGTCCAATACCCAGACACTTCAGACATAGAAGCAATAACATCACACAAGATGCGTGAGACTGAAGATCCTGTTGATTACATCAAGGAGATTCAGGAGAAGTGGTGCCTGGAAACGCGGGAACCGTGGGACAAAACACTAGCAATTTTTTATCACATATTGGTGCAAGGGCTCCCGGAACAAGTGCAGAGACAGTTGAAGAGACTAGTGGGAATGGAAGTTAAGGCATGGCCAGAGATACAGCTGACAATAGTGCAACACTGCAGTATGTGGCAAGAAAAGATGAAACAAAAGGAGGAAGATAGAAAGGCAGAGGAAGTGAAATTGGTTCAAAAGAAACTATCCAAATATGCCATAGAGGGTGCACTGATAAGAGCCCCGACCAGGTCACAGTAACACAAGGCACCACACAACAACAGACAGCACCACTACAGCAAGCACAAATAACGACACAGCAGATGCCACCACCACCACCATACACAGCGCAGATGGGAGCGGGTTACATGCAAATGGGAAATGGGTATTCAAACAACTACAGGGGGAGGGGCGGACAAACAAGAGGGAGAGGATTTGGCCCGGCTGTGCAACAACAAGGGGGAGGGTTCCAGGGTTACAATCACTATGGACAGCAGGGGTACTCAGACAACACGGGGGGATACCCATGGCAAGCATGAGAGCCACCAACATGCTGGATATGTGGACTGGTAGGACACATGTCACGCATTTGTAGAATGAGAGCGGCACAAGCAGCTTGGGGAGAACAGGGACAGCAGGGGCATAACGGGGAACAACAATTCTACCAACAACAGCAGCCACAACAGGGGGCGGGAACACTACCACAACAACAAGTACCACTGCAGCTCCAACAACAAGCACCACTACAACCACAGCTACAACTTCAAACATACACACCACAACAACAGGCGGTTACGACACAACAACAACAGTTCCAACCAGTGCAGCAGCTTACACAAATACAAGACAACGACACACCTATACAACAGACACAGCTGGGGAGGGTGACAATATTGGGTCACAACCCTTACATAGGGAACAGACAGTCACTATACCCACAATAGGACAGCCCACAGATGTCTTTGATGTATCCCATCCTATTAATAACAATCTCTCCCACTGCTATACTCAAAACAGTCACCAGTTAACATACTAGGGAGAGACATCATGAGCAGACTGAACATGACAATCTCCTTTACTGACAAAGGAATAGTATGCTCCACACCAGGCATTAATATGCTCACAGTATGTCACATCCTGCAGGCTTACTGTGGCAAAACAGTGGCCAGGGCAGAACCAGTAGATGGAGACATCTTCCAATATGGAACAGACATGGCAATAGCATGGCTGCAAGGAATTGAGGGCAAAATTTGGAGACCAGCAGCTTACCTTTTCAGACCCAAAACATCGACTAGCAAAAAGGAAGGGGCCATGATATCAGTGAGCATTGAGAGTATTGTGGCAGCCACAGACTACATTGCAGTTCATGCCCAGGATAGGGAGGGGTGGGCATTGAGAGCAGTAATAGCATCAGCAGAAGGATGCCGACTAACACATGTAGCAGATGAAGAGCTTTTCTCGGAAGATAACGGACATGGGGAGATGGTGTTTGAGATGAGCGTTGACATTTGGTTGAGAGTGACATACAAAGAAGTAGCACAAAAAGATGGCAATGGCACTAGAGGCACCCGCCCCTACTGAAGTGCCATTTTATAAGGATGATTTGGCAGCAGTACCAGCATCTCTATGGACCACTAGTCCATATGACGTAGGTTGCATAAAAAGCATTGGAGGAGTAAAGATAAAGTTGAAAAAAGGGGCAATGCTGCCCAGGGTAAAACAATACCCACTGTCCAAAGAGGCAGATGAGGGGATCTATGAAATATTAACTGCCCTAGTGCATAGAGGAATACTGGTACCATCAGAGTCCCCATGCAACACTGCATTGTATCCTGTGCGTTGTGTCAAAGGGAGGGTCCTGGTGTTTCATCCAAGATTTAAGACCCCTCAACCACATTGTAGAAGCAGAATAGCCTATAGCGGCTAACCCAGCCACTAGACTGTGTGGAATACCAGCAGAGGCATCACGGTTCACTGTGATCGACCTCAAAAATGCCTTCTTCTCAAAACCTCTACACCCTGACTCACGAGATTTAACAAGTTTCACATACCGCAATACAAAATGGAAACACACAAGATTACCACAAGGGTACTGCGAGTCACCATCCATCTTTAACAGAGTGATACAATGGATTTGGGAAAAATAGACATGGAAAGTACAGTGCTGCAATCTGTAGATGACATAATCATCTGCAGCACCACAGAGGAGAAGTGCAGGAGGGACTCTATACAAATGCTCACAGTGTTAGCCGAGAAAGGGTACAAGGTAGACAAGGAGGAGTTACAGTACTGCCAAGAACAAGTGCTCTACATAGGGCAGCTCATTTCACAAAAAGGAAGAAACATTGCACCACAAAGGGCACAAGCCATAACAAACACACCACACCCACAGTGAGAGAATTGCAGCAATTTTTGGGCCTATGCAACTACTGCAGGGTATGGGTTTTCGACTACAGTTCATACATAGGACCACTGCTTGAGGACCTCAGAGGAGCACAGAGGGGGGAGAAGAAGTTGGGATGGACAAGAGAAATGACAGAGGCTTTCAATGAATTAAAACATGCCATCTCAACTGCACCAGTACTAGCCACACCAAACTATGAAGAACAATTCTACATATTCTCACATTATGATACTGCAGTAATGAAAGCAGTGCTAACATAAAAAGAAGCATGGGACACAAACCAGTAGCATTTTACAGTGGACATATAGATCCTGTAATGATGGGTCACTTCCCGTGCGAACAGAGCCTGGCCGCAGCAGCATTTGCGGTAGAAAAATCATCCTCAATAACAATGGGGTGCCCCACCACATTGTACATGGAACACGCTCTTTTTGCAATATTGAACAAACCAAAATCCACATTGACAACTCAAAGGGCAACAGGTTATGAAATAATACTATCCAGACCTGAATTGAAAATTGTGAGGTGTAGTAAGGTAAACCCAGCACGGTTTATAGCAGAGGTAGCGGAAGATGGCAACTATGCCCATGACTGCACACAGGCCATTGAAATTTACTCAAGCACTAGGAAGGTTGAGGAAAATGCCCTAGAGGGAGGAGAGATAATGTATATAGATGGGTCCTCCACAATTGACCAGAGTGATGTGGTGAGAAGAACAGGCACAGAAGTGGTATGACTGAGGGATGATTGGACTTACGTTCCAGTGAAACGCGTCCAGCTTCCACAACACTATTCAGCACAAGCAGCAGAGCTACTAGCACTGATTTTAGCCCTCCAAGAGAGCAATGACAAGAGGGTAACAATGTATTCTGACAGTGCATGCGTCACATCAACAGTGCACTCAAGGTTAATAAAATGGCAATGAAGAGGGTTCAGAGGAGCAGATGGCACTCCGGTGCAGCATGCTCTACTACTTGCTGAGCTAATTGAAGTGATTGAGGACCCTAAAGAAGTAGCTCTAGTGAAATGTCAGGCCCACACAAATGGAGATGATCCAATATCAAAAGGTAATGAAACAGCGGACGCACATGCTAAATATGCTGCATACTTTGGCGAGACATGGACCCTCCCAGAAAAACAAAAAGATAAGGGGGGGCAAGACAGATGTTGATGAAGGATAGGTACACACACATCCCTGAAACACAAATAATGGTATTACAGGCAGCAGCACTTATGGCAGAAAAGGAACTATGGGTCAAAAGAGGATGCACAATGTCCCCAACTGAAGTATTATGGCGACAGAATAATACAGGCAAAGTAGTGATGCCCCTGGCCCTATTGAAAACAGCTTTGGCTCAACTACACCACCCCACACACACAGGAAAAGAAGTGATTGCAGCACGAATAAAGGAAGCGTGGTTCTGTCCCGAGCTAAAGTCACAAATTGAAAACTTCATTAGCGATTGTCTCACATGCCAGCAATGTACAGCTGGTCACACGCTGCAAGTGATCAAAGGTACTATACCCCGGCCCGAAGGACCCTTCCTGCACCTACACATTGATTACGTTGACATGATCAATGTATGTCAAGGGTACAGATACATGATTGTAGTAGTATGCCCATTTTGTAGGTGGATCGAGGCCGCTCCATGTTCCCATGCAGACGCCTTCAGAGCAGTGAGGTTTCTGGTAAGGGAGGTATTCCCGAGGTGGGGAGTATGCGAAGTGCTGCCATCTGACAATGGCCCACACTTTGCCAATGAAATGTTCCAACACATAACTGCCCCCTTAGGAATAAAGCATACATTTGCATGCACATATCACCCACAAGCAAATGGCGTCTGCGAACCGCTCAAAGGCCTCCTAAACGAAGAGATAGCAAAAATTCAGCAAACAACCAAAAAGAGTTGGCTTTACTGCCTCCCCTTGGCCTTGTTCGAATTAAGAAATAGGCCAGGGTCGGACCACCACCTCACACCACACAAGGTGGTGACTGGACGCCAAATGCACCTTCCCCTCACACCGCCATCAAGAGCAACAACAGATTGCCATGCTTCACACAATGTCTTTGGTGAAGAAATGTACGGATATGTCTATTTCATGGTTACTAGTGTCGCTTTTATCTCTCAACAGATTGAACGGACCCGGGGAGGGTCGAAGAACAACCAATAAGGAGAAACAACAAACGAAGAACAGGAACAAACTGCACAGTGGACAGTAAAAGGGGGGGACCAGGTCCTTCTAAGGAACTTTAAAAGGAGGTGGAACAACCCACGTCTCACAGGGCCCCACCAGGTGGAAAAAAATAGCTCCTAGAGCTGTCAGGATAAAGGGAAAAAACGTATGGACTCACATCCACGACGTCAAGCCCTACAAAGCACGGACCGCACTCTCATCAACGAAAGGGCCAACGCATCAGCAATGACAACTGACGACAACAACGACACAGCACCAGACACCAAACCCTCCAAAAGACATAAACAACCAACCACCCATAGCCCACCCTGTGGTCACGAGATCCCAAAATAAAGTAAATCCCGCCCCAGCCACCACCCAATATTGAACATTGTCCAATGATCTGCAACATACACCACACTGTGTAGACACGTGCATGCTCTCTTCTTTCTTGTCTCGCACATGCAGGTACCGAGCAGTACTGTTGTATATGTAAAGTGAAGAAAACGGAACATACATCACTAACGCATACGTCATTGCCCAGGGTTAAATGCTGCCCACGGATGACAACACCCCAGAAGCGTTGTCGCACCAATTTATTTACATTATAAAAAGACCAAAACACTTGCAGAAAAGAAGAATACTTGTGTATTATAACACGTTCCTTTTGATAATAGTTCAATCTTTTCCACATCTCCAAGCAACATTACCCACCCTAAGAGATTTGACGGTAATGCCATGAACCGCTGATTACATCCATTCTGGACTTCGTGGTTCCTGACCCATAGAGGACTGAATTCCGTGATTCATCCAACATGGCCGTTGAATACCAAACGCAGCTTACCAGCCTTTATGCGCTATGTTCAACTTCCTACAAAACAGTCACGCCCCCGCGGCTCTGCGCGTCTCAACGCCACCGCTTGGAGTAGTCAGACGTGTATTGCCGGTGTTCGCTCGATTCTTCCTTCCGAGTCCTGTTTCCCATTTTCCTGATTATACTCCCTTTCCATCCCCTTTCCTTGTCCTACCTTCTTCCGTGCTCATCTTCCTGGATTTCTACTGTGCTCAGTTCCACAACGTTACGTACCTCCGAGTCAGGATACTGTTTCCTTCCTGGTCCCTGGTCCTGGATATTTGAACGCTACTTGGCGTAGGACTTGCAATCCTCATGCTGGAATCCGAAGACCTGCACACGGGCCTGTATAAATCCCGGTCCGTGTGAAAGAAGGAAGTCACATCCAAGAAGGTCACAAGTAAAGAGAAACAGGTGAGAAGGGGAGAGACTTGTGACAGATTGAGGCGCCTTAAACCTGATACAAAGACAAAGATGGAGGGCGCAGTTCAAGACCTCATGCGAGGTATGCAGGAGTTAACCACTGAAGTCCAGAACCTTAAGGCAGAGAACGCTGCATTAAAGCAGTTAGTCTTATCTCGCGACTCTGCAGCCAAAGAAAGTGTCTTGTTGGGAAGAGTAGGGGACAAATACGATGGCTCCTCAAAAACCTTCCGTGACTTCCTTGATTCCTGTCTGGTACATTTTACCTTCAAGCCATACTACTTTTCCACCGCAAGAGCAAAGGTGGGATTTATGATATCACACCTCACGGGCAATGCCCAAACTTGGGCAACCCCCCTAGTCAATGCGGGTGACGCACTCCTGGATGATTACGATGGGTTTGTGGAAGGCCTTCAAGCCATGTTTGATCGCCCCGAACTCGTTTACTGTGCTCAAGAAAGACTGCTTGAATTCCAACAAGGGTCCCAGGATATGCTCACGTATGTGACCCGCTTTAAACAATTAGTAAAAAAGGCTGATTTGTCCCAAGAAGCCAGCTTCACCCTCTTTCGAAGAGGCCTAAATGACGAGGTAAATGATGAATTAGCCAAGGTAGCCTGTGCAAGCTCCTTCCAAGCTCTCATGGACCTCTCCCTACAGATTGATTTCCGGATCCAGGAAAGAAAGGCAGAGAAAAGGCAGTCTAAGCCAACATCTCCAAAGGCAGCTACTGACCACCCATACAAAAAAGAAACCGCTGCATCTCTAGCCTCGGACCCAGAACCCATGCAACTTGGTGCCTTCCGAGGACCCATTACCCCACAAGAAAGGATGCGTTGGATTAATACCGGCCTCTGTATGTATTGTGCCTCTGATAAACACCTTGTAAGAGAGTGCCCTATTGCGCCACCTCGGCGTTCGGGAAACGCCAGCTCCCGATCCTAAGTGAAGCACAGTTTCAGGAGAAGGATGTCTGCTCCTCATCAATTCCTTCCTTGAAAACCCCAGGACGGAACAATCTTGTGATTTTACAGGCATTCTTGTCACCGTCCAAGAAAGAATCCTACACCATCCTGGCTTTAGTGGATTGCGGAGCCATGGGCATATTCATAGATCATGATTGGGCCATCAGTCATCACGTTCCCCGTGAAACAAAAGAGACAATGCAACCTGTTGAAGCCATTGATGGGAGACCCTTGTCTTCTGGACCCATAACCCACCAAACCAAAGCGATTCTTCTTTCGATAAACAACCACCAAGAGAGGATTAGATTTGACATCATAAAATCTGCCCACTATCCCATGGTTTTAGGCATGCCCTGGCTGCAGAAACACAATCCCTACATCAATTGGGCAGCGGACTCCTTGTTTCGTGGTTCAGAACATTCTATGTCCCATTGTTTATCTCCTACCACCTTGCCAGGCCCCTCAGGAGACCTACAAGAAACCCAGCAATCCCCAGTAACTGTCTCCAACATTATCCAGATTCCCCAAGCTTACCAGACATACTCAGATGTGTTCTCAACAGCCTTTGTTCAATCTCTCCCACCCCACAGACCTGAGGATTGTGCCATTGACAACGACCCTTCAGCAGTGATTCCCTTTGGAAGAATGTTCATTCTATCCAAACCTGAAAAAAGGGCCCTCCGGGAGTATCTGGACACCAACTTAATGAATGGAACTATTCGACCCTCCAAGTCCCCAGCGGGAGCCTCCCTCTTCTTCGTTCCTAAGAAAGATTCCAAGGAGCTTAGACCATGTTTGGATTACCGTGGCCTTAACCAATGCACCCTCAAGGACCGTTACCCATTACCTCTTATTTCGGACATCCTGGAAGCTGTGAGAGGTGCAGTCATCTTCACTAAACTGGATCTCAGGAGTGCCTACCATCTCATTCGTATAAAAGAAGGTGATGAGTGGAAAACAGCCTTCAGAACACTCTTTGGCCACTTTAAGTATCTGGTTTTGCCCTTTGGACTTGCTAATGCCCCCGCAATATTCCAACGTTTCATGGATCAGGTTTTTTCTGAAATGTTGTTCCTTTTCGTCATTGTATACCTAGACGACATACTGATTTACTCCAAGGAACCTCGGAAACACGAAGAACACGTTAAGGCAGTTTTACAGCGTTTACGAGAACATAAGCTCCCGGCCAAACCTGAAAAATCCCTTTTCCATGTATCAACTGTTCACTATCTTGGATTTGTTCTTAGCCCCAAGGGTATTGGAATGGGTTCTTCTAAGGTTGATTCCATCTTATCTTGGCCTGTTCTACCACTGTGAAACAAATTCAATCCTTCCTGGGGCTCGCTAACTTTTACAGGAAATTCATACCCACATTTTCTGATATTGTACACCCTATTGTCACACTATTAAAGAAAGACACCCCCTTTCAGTGGTCCTCAGCTCAAGACTCGGCATTTCAATGGTTGAAGTCAGAGTTCACACAAGCCCCCATCCTGGCTCAACCCAACACAGACCGTCCCTTCCTTGTTGAGACGGATGCATCCGACTACGCCATCGGAGCAGTTCTGAAACAAGAACTTGATGACAAGAAGGAACACCCCATTGCCTATCTCTCCCGTACTTTGACTCCCAATGAAACTCATTATTCCATCCTGGAGAAGGAGTTGCTAGCCATCCGACAAGCTTTCACCGACTGGAGTCATCGCCTTCTGGGAGCCAAACAACCAGTACAAGTCCATACAGACCATCGGAATCTACAAGTCCTACAATCCCTGGAGTGCAGAAACAGCCGTCAGGCCCGCTGGGCCTTCTTTTTGCCCAATATCAGTTTCAAATCCATCACTTTCCTGGAGCACATAACATCATAGCCGATGCCTTATCCAGACGTCCTGATTATTAAACCCTGAGGACCGGACCTTTCCCAAGATGTTTCCCAACACAGTATTCGTAGCTCAAGCTGTTACTCTCCTGGAGGATATTCGAGCTAAAACACAGTCTTCTGAACTTTGGAAGAAGTCTAAAGGAGACAATCGATGGAATCTCAAGATAAAAGACAGATACCTATTCAAGGATACACGGCTGGCCATTCCCACTCCAGGGCTCAGACATAAGAACACAAACCTATGCCATGATACCCTCCATTCGGGACACTGTGGAATCTCCAACACCCTCTGTCTTATACAGAGACAGTTCTGGTGGCCAAGGATGAAAGATGACATAAGAGTCTATGTCCAATCCTATGCAGTGTGTAATCAGAATATGCATGATAATAGAAAACCAGCAGGTCTCCTACACCAACCAGCAATACCAACAAAACCATGGGAAATCATTGCCACAGATTTTTTCATGGAATTACCTTCTTCCAGAGGATACACGACCATAATGGTTACCATCGATTTCGTCACACCTTTGGCTCATTTTACACCTCTATACAAACTACCATCCTCATCTGAACTAGCTGGGACTTGTCTGGAACACATATTCCAGCTTCATGGACTACCTTCCAAAATAATTTCTGACAGAGGGCCCAGTACATATCCCAGTTTTGGAAACAACTATGTCGGATATTGGAGATCCAGCGTGCCTTGTCCTCGGGCTATCATCCACAGACCAATGGAACAACGGAATGAGTAAACCAAACCTTGGAACAGTATCTTTGCTGCTTCGCCACCAAAGTCCAGGATGATTGGTCACTCTTGATACCTGTGGCCGAATTCGCTTACAACAATTCGGATCATTCAGCTATCAAGACCAGCCCTTTCTTTCGTAGCCAAGGATTTCACCCTTCAGTTCTACCATCCATTCTCCCACATCCTACCCCAGTTCCTGCGGTTGATTCCTGGATTGAAACAATGATCAATGTACACAAAGAAGCAAAGGAACACCTGGAAAAGGCCTGAAAGGATGTTAAACAATATGCAGACACCAAAAGAAGGCCTAGTCCTTCTTATTCAATAGGAGATAAGGTTTGGCTATCTTTGAAACTCCTTCCTCGTCACCTACGACCAAATAAATTGGCTCCCACATATTACGGACCTTTTTCCATAAAGGAAATAGTTAATCCAGTGGCCTTTCGACTCCAACTTCCAGAGTCGTGGAAAAGGATTCATCCAGTCTTCCACACTTCTCTGTTAAAACCATATGTACAGTCCACTCAAACTGCTCCAAGATCTACTCCAGTGATTGCCGATAACCAACTTGAATACGAGGTCTCTAGGATTTGTGGCTCCAGGTACCGACGAGGTCAACTACAGTATTTGGTCGAATGGAAGGGATATCCTCCCAGTGAGCGCACCTGGGAACCCGTCTCAGACATGAATGGCCCTCGGCTGATAAAAGATATCATCTTATCCACCCAGGCAAACCCAGAGGTGTGGGGCTTCGAAGGAGGCATACTGTCATGAACTGCCGATTACGTTGATTCTGGACTTCGTGGTCCCTGGCCCATAGAGGACTGAATTCCGTGATCCTTCCAACATGGCCTTTGAATACGAAACACAGTTTACCAGCCTTTATGCACTACGTTCAAATTCCTACAAAACAGTCACGCCACCGCAGCTCTGCGCGTCTCAATGCTACCGCTTGGAGTAGTCAGACGTGTCTTGCCGGGGTTCGCTCGGTGCTTCCTTCCGAGTCCCGTTTCCCATTTTCCTGATTATACTCCCTTTCCATCCCCTTTCCTTGTCCTACCTTCTTCTGTGCTCATCTTCCTGGATTTCTCCTGTGTTCGGTTCCACGACGTTCCGTACCTCCGAGTCAGGATACTGTTTCCTTCCTGGTCCCCGGTCCTGGATATTTGAACACTACTTGGCGTAGGACTTGCAATCCTCACGCTGGAATCCGAAGACCTGCACACGGGCCTGTATAAATCCCGGACCGTGCGAAAGAAGGAAGTCACATCCAAGAAGGTCGCAAGTAAAGAGAAACAGGTGAGAAGGGGAGAGACTTGTGACAGGTAAGGAGAGCGTGGGAACAACTTTTTGCCTGGGCATTCAACGATTACTTGATAGGGAGGGCTTGACTTAAAGATACTAACAAAATAACGCATACTTTGAGAGATTTTCAGGCGGGCATCTATATCATCTAAAAGTAAAGTGGCTGCAGGACCGCAGCAGAGGTAAGAAAGGTATGCCAGGGGTATTAGCAATTGTAATAAAGATATTAGGGATATTTTTTACCAATGGTCTGATTACTGCAGCTGTCTGGCAGGCATACTATGCTTCCTATGTTATGGCATCACCCTCTACTAACTCCCCCCCTACCATGGTTGCAACGAGTATGGCGTCAGGTGGTACAAGTAGTACGAAAGACAACATAAATAGAGATAAACTTAGTGTTTCTATTGATACACATGGGGTAGATTCATACATTACAGAGTCCGCACATGACTCAAACAACATGTGGTGCAAACACATGTCCAAAATTGGTAAAGGAACAACTAGGGACAGCTGCTATGTGTGCTCGTTGATCCCATACGCCATGAGCGCATCAAGAACATTTGTGGCAACTGAGGTACCTGCAACATCAGTGGAGTGCCTGATATAAATGGCCTTGTTCCAAACACGAGGCCGATTTCAAGGAAGAAAAGCAACACTAAGATGGAAATCAAAGTCCACGTACCCCTATGAAGGCAACTTAATCAAAACACTACCAATGTATGACAACTACTGCCAGCTGACGCAAGGACTCCAGTACATGACGGATGGACCCGTCAAGGGAGACACAAAAGAAGTTACACTGAACTACCTACCATGCGAGTGGCACACAAAAGAAGTTGCTGGTGAACCAGGATGCTGGGAAAGACCACTAATATTAAAATATGGCAAGGTATACACTAAAGAAGGGTGGGTGGATGGAGTTGTAGGAAGTAAAATGGTGACTTTGGCGAAGAAATCGGTGATGACAGTTCAAGAAGAGAATGACAAATGTTATAATGAATGGACAAGGAGTGCAGCACTGGTCACATGGCTAGATAAGGACGAAGAACCAATAACAATACTTCCACTCACAGCGCCAACACTGTGTTATCAGCATAATGGAGAAGTAGATGTTGGAAGAAATGATGATTGCAAAAGAACAATAAAGATCCATGAGGGGGGTGCTGGAGCTGCAATTCTGATGGATCACTATTGGGCCTGTGGAGCAAAGGCATACCACAGCTTGCCACCATTGTGAAATGGAGTATGCACTATAGTGCACATCAACGTACCATCCTTGCTAGTGCCGCAAAAACACGTCAATCTGGGAAACTTCCCTAAGATGGACGAATGGAATAAACAGAAGAAAAGGTCAGTGAAGATAGGAGGAAGCAAGCAACAGAACGACGCGACCAGCCTGTCCAGAGTTAAAAGGCAAGGAGAACCACTGACGGGGAACTACCTGTGGGGAAGGTCAGAAACGGCTCTGAGTGACATCCCACCAGCACACAGACTGTTTAGCAGAGAGGCAATGATCTTTTCCTCCATAATACATCCAGGGATGCAGGCATATGCAAATGCGAAGTGGCTCCAGAGTACAAGATGGGAGCTAATGATGATGATCAACTCCACCATTAATGGATTCAACACGATAAAAGAAGAACTAAGGGCAATAAGGATGGTAGCACTTCAGAACAGATATGTCTCAACCTCCTGGCCGCAATGGAAGGAGGTGTTTGCGCTAAAATTGGGAGCTCATGTTGCACATTTATTCCTGCCAACGACGAGGACAACGGCACGCTTTCTGAGGCAGTATCACAGCTGGCAGAGATGCATGCCAAAATGGAAGAAGAGGCAAAGGGGGAGAAGAAAGACGGTAGCTGGTTTTCATACATTTGGTCATGGATGCCATCTTGGCTTTCAGATGGTCTTTAGATTGTGACAGGGTGCATAATTTTAGGAATGGCCGTCCTGATGGGGATTAAGGTATGGAAGACAAGATCAAAACGTACTACTGAAGAAATGATTGAAATGATCGGCATGCACACCCTAATGCCAGCTGAGGACGACAAACACACAGACATCATTATACATTATAAAGGAACGCGAATGGCTACGCAAGCAGATAATAGAAGCAGATTTGTATCCACCATCGGTAAAAGTAGAAGACCCAAGGAACCCAAAAAGTTACATTGGAAAGTGGGTTTATTGCAAACCCGGTGGGGGATGCGTCTATATGTACTGGTCATTTTAAGATCACGTGAATCAATACGGACACTTGGCAGGAATAACAAATGTATGGCAAGTACGCGTAGACAAGAGAGTGGATCATTTTGTGGTCGAAAAGTCGACCAGAGGGGAGACTGAAGAGGGAAAATGGGAGAATCCCTTCCCCCCATTCTCATCCAAAGCATGGCCAGGACGTCACGGCCCAAGCACCCCTGCAAGAGGAATTTGACCCGCTCAATTCCGCACCAGACGCCAAGATCCACCATGGCCACGCCCCACAAAGCACTGGAGCCTGCCCGTTAATGAAACCACGTGCGGGAACCTCAGGTGGAACTGACGTCGACTTTATGGACCAACTCGATTAGACAGTAACCACAAACACCATCATCGTTAGAGATGTCATGACGACATAGCCAACCGAAAAGAACACACGTGCCACCATGCACATCGGTCACTCGCACACCAACCTACACGAAGAACATACTCAGTGCTATGACACAGATGACCGTATACACCCGCAGATATGCATCATTGTTATTTTCCACATAGGCCACCTACAGCACCGCAGAAACGCAAGATGCCTGAAGAGCTTGTGTATATGCTTGCAGACGCTTTCTCGCCACTAACGCCATGAAGGCGCCACCCTACATATCTACTAATGCATATGACACTCTGTCGCCCCTCACAACCCCCATATTATGGATCATGTACCGCCACCCCGAAATTAGGCCCAAGTAGGCCGCAAAGCAAGAGTCCCCAGGCAGAAGCCTCTCAGACAAAAACTACAAAGCGCTGATCACTCAGAATGAGCCCCAATGAGAGCCCACAGCCAAGGCCGCGATGTTGCAATCTACATGCCAAGCTCCCCATGCCAAGGTTACACCTGCCACTGCTAAACGTTCATAGGAGCTGAAATACAAATCAAATGCTCATAGTTCTGCTCCAGCCACGGTCTCACCACACGTGACCAAGCCGACCTGATACGATGCCAAGCCTACGGGACAGAAAAGCGCTTGGGTCTCACGTCTGGGACACAGTCTGCAACAATAAAGTGACAAGTTGGACACCTACAGTGATGGGAAAGACATGCAAAATAGCCACTAGTCAGACCTGTCCATTGTCCACCACTGACACATAGGGCCTCATTACACGGAAGGCGGTGAGCCATGGCGCTATTAGCGCCATGGCTCATGCCGGTAAAATACCGGCACCGCCTTGGCAGAAAGGGGATTTACCGCCCCATTCCAAGGTTGGAGGGGCGATAAATCTCCCTTCCGCCATTGCCCTTCCCCATTCCCATTTCTGCCCCATAGGGCTCTATGGGAATGGGGAAGGCGCTAATTACTGCACCGCAATTTTGCGGTGCCGTAATTAGCTCCGAGGTCCCTTAGCGGGTTGGATTTTAACGCCTGCAAAAAGCAGGCGTTAAATCCCCCAACCCGCAAAGGGACCTCGTAGTAAGGCGATAGGGATTTACCGGTACCGGTATATTACCGGTACCGGTAAATCCCTAACGCCATCCGTGTAATGAGGCCCATAGTCACACATTATTGTCAGAACCAGGCACACCACGAGCTGGGAACAACGAGGGTCCCAGGCTTGGGGGCTCACAGATGAACCAATCAGAGTACAAGGGGTGCATCATGATGCCACTATAATCTAGCCAATCACCAAGTGTCCCCCTGTAACAAATCTGTTGTAGCATTCATTAGGGATGGCCCAAGCGTACCATCTGACCGTTCCTCACCCAATAACAGTCTTTCCTATAGGTAACTATACTGACCTTACCACTTGGGAGCCTACCCGAAGTGGCGCTAGGTTTTGGGGATAGTTTATGACGTAGCGCGTCATACAACGGTCAAAAGGGCCTCCGAGCCCACTAATGATGAGAGCTTCCCAGATGCATATGGTCTGAGAGTTCGTCCCTGCTTGTTTCTGTAATAAACAGCAGTACAAACCTTGCTCTTGTGTGTGCCTCATACTCCTTGTGGGACGCGAGAGCAGTTGGGGCTTCTGCGGACGGCCCTGCCGGCCCCCAGGAAATCACCCCGACAATGATAAAATCAAAGAAGTTTTTGGCACTACTGTTTGAATAGTAAAAATAGATCACTGCACTTAGCAGTTTATCACGTTTGCCTACAAAAAAAGTCAGTGAAAAAGTAATACATTAACTTAGACTGAATTGTACTGTGAGACACAGCATTTTAATGAAATCGCTGTTCTGTAGACACTATAAATTATTACTTGACCATATGTACCGGTAATAACTGTCATGCATTCAAAATTATTTTTGAGGTTGTATTTTTGGATTAATAACTCAGTGCTCTTTATGATTGGTTTTATTGAAATAGAAATTAATTGATGTATTGATGTTTTGATGTTATCCTTTTATAATATATATGCGAAATATATGTTTAAAGTTTGTAAATAACTAAAACACATTCAGATTACATAAATAAGAAAGTCATGCCCTGTGGCAGTCATCTTACCTCTCATGTTTGAGATGTAAGATAAATTAAATGAAACAAATTACACTTTTTCTCTCGTTCATATAAAAATGTATTCATTTTATTTGTCATATATTAAAATATGAACATGTTAAGGTGAGAAAGAAATGTGCTTCACTCTGTTGATATATTTTGTCTAAATATCATTTTAATTATTTCGCTAGATTTTCTTTTAAAATGTATACCCGTGGTCTCTAACAAATATAAAGGAAAACGCCTTGCTTAAAGACCTGTAACGGACAAGTATAAGGTTACATCACAATGAATATTGGCTTTCCGGCATTTAGGTTATTCACAAATACTCGCAGATGCACCTTTATAAATTCTGACACGTGTTTCACACTGAGTTGCAAAGTGTTTCTCCAGCAGCATTAAATGCCTGCAAATCTGATTTTTATGGACTGGAAGAATCTGGATGTATCCTTTGGTCTGCTGTGTGATCCTTACATGTGTTTCCATATTGAATCACTCATAATTTACAGTTAGATTTATTACAACTAATTGGTTAATTATTGGTGCATTTTTAAAAACCTTTTTTGGGAGCGATGCTTTGTGGGGTGGAAGATACAGGGGCCACAGATATGTTGATTTAATTTTTATTTATCTTTGTAATGTATGATTTGGTTGTGGTTTGCACAGTATTGTACCCAGTTTCTGGCAGGAACGTTTGTGAGCTGCAAAGCACTTCCTGGTGCAGGCATCTTGTTTGCTGCTTTCCTGAACTACAACTCCCAGCAGTGTTCTAGTCCTTCAGCACTTTTTTCAGCCAACAGGCGCGACAGCGCCGGTGCGACAGAACAAAGCCGGTCTTCACTGGTCCTTGTCGGTGTGCGTTACCGCCCTAGTTGTTTTTCAGGTAAGATCCCTGTCCTCCTTCTTTTACCTGCACCTTGCTAGCATGCACCCAATTGATGCATTGGAGGCAGCTTGAGGTAATGTGCGGGGCAGAATTGCGGATAATAGCACGTTGCGGTCCAGGGCTTCAATGAGTCATGCAGTGATCAGCAGACACTATTTGAGCACTGCGCTGCTTACAGATCAAACGAGTAAGGTACATATAGAAAATGGGATCCTATTACTAAAGTGTTAGTTCAGAACGGCACACAGGAGGAGAACGTTTTATGTATCACTGACACTGACAGCATCCTGGTAGAGGAGGCCTTACAGGTTAACAACAAGGATCCTCCTCTAGTACCACCCCCAGTAGATAATGGGCTCACCTGAAGACAAGAGTCATAAAGTAGTAAAAAATACAAATTGAATACTTTACTACATAATACAAGATCGTTAGTAAAACATTCCACAGAGGTAGCCAATTACATCATGGAATATGCTCCGGAAATATGCGCCATAACTGAATTATGGCTCTACGAGGCAGCTGGCCCTTCAATGATATTGACTACGCCCAATGACTATACCACACGATATAGGAATAGGCAGAGCTTAGAGGGGGGAGGTGTTGCATTTATTCACAAATCCAATCTGGATATCTGGGAAACAGACATTATTAGCTCATGTGGTTGTGAATCTCTTCTTATAAAGGTGTGGACAGAGGGCCCGATCACAGTGAATATTATGTTAATATATAGGCCCCCAACACCCATGGCTGTTTTCATTACACAGATGGGTAATCTGATGCTCTCGCTGCTCAAACACTCTTCAAGATTTATGTTGATGGGAGATTTTAACCCGTGGAAAGGAAAGATTGATGTACAGGCCACAGAGCTAGAAAATATACTCTCCAGTGTACCCAATGTATTGAAGAAGCCCCACACATAAAGGGTAACATTCTAGATCAGTTTGTGACATATAATATTACGTTAAGCAAACCCACAATCATTACATGTCCTTGGTCTGACCATTCCTTTATTCATTGCTACATATTTCTTCCTAATCAAATAAATCTTGCATCAGTGGCTAAAACATGGACCACACCTAGAAACACTAGGAAACTGAAGCCAGACAAAATATGCAGGATTGGATCTTGCACCTAAAAACAACCTACCCAACCTGCATACTTCAGAACAATTAATCAAATCATACCAAGAGACAATGAAGAAGGCTATGCACACTCTAGCCCTCTCAAAACCAAACTTGTGGCTGAAGAAAAAAATGTCATGCATGGTTTTCTCCTGAGTTAAAGGATCTCAGCATATGCCAAAAGGAAACGTGTTTACACATGAACACATTCTTAACTAGAATTGGATAAAATGACTTACAGAATGGCCCCCAAAAAGTATAAACTTGCGCGATACAAGCAAAAAAGATACCTTTGAATCAAGAATAAAAAAAGTACAGCATGACTCCAAGGAGTTATTTTAAATACTTAAAGAATTAGAAAAGCCCCTGGCCAACACACAAGAGGGGCCTGTCAAAGACAATACTTGGTGCACCTCAATCCAGGATGCTATGATAAAGAAACTGGAGTTGATAAAACAGAACATAGAGAAGGCTAGGTCAGTGACTGACTCTAGAGTTTCACAGTAATGTGATGGGTGTAAATCCATGCTGGATTCCCAATATTACAATACGCATTTTTAATTTAAGAGCGGTTACTAAAGCAGAACTCAGCATCATCTTAAGCAAGCTCAAATCTAGGAGTTGTAAGAGGGATAATTGTCCAGCCTCGATGGTTAAAGCATGCTCCGAATCACTTATCAGCACTCTGACTAAAATTGTCAATACTTCACTGATGGAATGCCATGTGCTATTTGATATTTAAAAAAATGCATGGATAACACCGTTACTGAAAAAGCCAGGACTAGACCCAGGAATACCAGGGTATTATAGACCAATTGCCAAATCCCCTTTTTTTGTTGAAGATCCGGGAATGGGTGGCCTATCAGCAAATATTAGACCACCTGACAAAGAATAATGTCCTCAATAAGTGGCAGTCAGTTTTCAGAGGAGGCTTTAGTACTGAATCGGCCCTCTTAGATCTATAGCCAAACATGATGCGTAATATGGACAAGGGTCAAAAGATGCTGCTGATGGCGCTGGACAAATCGGCCAATTTTGATTTGGTGGAACATCCACTATTGTTACAGCGACTGGAGGAAGTGGCAAATTTCAGTAAGGATGCGGTAGCCTGGGTATGCTCCTTTCTGGAGGATAGATCCGTTAGGGTCTGTAGTGGCATCGCGGAGGTGAGCCCAGTACCACTGCCATATGGTGTGCCTCAGAGAACATGTTTGTCACCCTCCCTGCACAATATTTGTACTGCCCCTTTGTTTCAAACATTAGAAAGCAAGTACATATGTTTCTCCAACTGTGGAGACAATACACACTGTATCACCCCTTTAACTGGGAATTATTGGGATGATATGCTTGCTGTCAGCAAAATATGTGATCTCATTCAGCATTGGATGAGGGAAAGTGGGCTTTTCGTAAAATAACAAGAAAACGGAACTCATGAGCATAGGGACTAGCCGCAGAATAATAGAACTGGGTGGTCAATACCTCCAGTTTCAAATAGCAGAGTGCAAAATCACTACGAAACAGAATATCATAACCCTCGGAGTATTCCTGGATCAAAACTTGAATATGAAAGCGCAAATTAACAGCCCTGTGCTAACATCCCCCTATTATATTAGACTACTATCCCACATCGGGGTTGTGGAATGGCTGTGGGGGGTCAGGCAGAAGGTACAGTCTCCATGCGCTCTCTCGCGAAGAGCTGATAAAGGCTGCGCCGGTGAACACGGCATGGCCTGTACGTTTTAAATATTTTCCTACGCTGGGTGGGCAGTCCTGTCATCCGGGTAACTTCTCCTGTCTTCCACTTAATACACACTCACTTGAAGCACATGCCTTGGCATGTGATAACTTACTTGAGGACAATGCCCCTGACATAGCCTGTTTTACAGAAACATGGCTTTGTGACCACTCAGGCTTGCTGTTGTGGAGGTGCTTCCATCTAATTACACTATTTTTCGCCGTGACCACCCCACATCTACATCTGGGGGTGGGATTGCTTTTGATTATGAGTTGGCTTAGACTTCTAGTATTGTTCCTAGTGATCATGAGGTAAACATGGAAGCTCTTTTAGTTCACGTGTTGATGACACCTTCACATTCCTGCTATGTTTTAACAGTCTATTGCCCCCCCTCCTAGGACATGGCTTTTTTTGTTGCTTTCTTTACTTGGTGGCCGATTTGCGGCTGCAATACAGTTATCTGGTGATAGTTGGGGATTTTAACCTAAAAGTGAACTCCCAAGTCGATTTACCCCTTTTGCAGTTCTTATCTGGGATGAAGGAACTTGACCTCATTCAGCTCATGTTTGGACCCACTCACTGTTTGTGCAGCACACTTGAACTTCTTTTCTCATCTCCCTCTTTACTCTCAGTCATCCCTGCTCTTCAGCTGGATTGGTCTGATCACTTTGTAATAGCTTTTTTCTTAATGGTTGACATTTTTCCTCAGACCATCCTTAAGCCCAGAGTATTAAAGAGGAGCTGGAGGTTTGTTAGTGCAGCCTCAGTCATTCAGTCAATTATGGCAGGGTGTCACAATGGTGGACCTGATAACACTTGCTTCCGTATTTACCAAGACAGCTGACCATCTGGCACCTGCCAGACTGTCTAGGAAGCATTCCCGTCAATCTGAGCCATGGTTTGATGAGGCTTTAAAGCTTCTTTGCCTTAAGAGGCAGCAAGCTGAACATACGTGGAGAAGTTCCTATCTCCAGTCAGATCGGCTCT
This sequence comes from Ambystoma mexicanum, assembly GCF_040938575.1. NCBI lineage: Eukaryota > Metazoa > Chordata > Amphibia > Caudata > Ambystomatidae > Ambystoma > Ambystoma mexicanum. The sequence goes on along the minus strand of NC_090929.1, from coordinate 684,131,525 downwards.
CTTGCATCAGGCAACAACAGCCTTTCATAAGGCTCTTGTGGATGCTAAGTGAAGGTTTCACTCAGATAAAGTGGAAGCTGCTCTGAACCAAAGGAGCTATTTGAGGTTGTGCGCTCTTTCCTTCACAGGAGCTTTGTGATTCGCTCTCGAGTTTCTTCTCTGAGAAAATCGCGATCATTCACAAATCTATTGTGCTCTTAGACTTAGGGTCTCGAGGGCCTTCCTTTGTTCCGTCTGTCACCTCCTCTCTGAGGCTGTGGTTCTCCTTCCCTGAAATTTCAGTGGAAGAGATTATAAAGTCTACGTATATGCTTAAAGTGCTTCTGCCTTGCACTCCATCCCACTGGCGATGTGCAAGGATATTATGTCTACGATTGCCCCCTGGTTGGTTCAACCCTTCAACCATTCATGTCCATCAGGAACCATCCCTTCGCACTTGATGCATATTTTGGTGATTCCTCTTTTGAAAACAATCTTCTCTTGACCCTGCCTGTCCTGCACATTTTCGTTCTATCTCACTGCTACCTTTTCCATTAATCTTTTTGAGTCTCTGATTTCATCTCTTCTTAGTTCTTTTCTGGAATCTTCCACTGATCCCTTCCAGTCTCGTTTCCGTCCCATCCGTGGGCTCGAGGGGGATTGGAGTTGGAAGCCCGTGACTGAAATGTTTGATGGAAAAAAGACTGACAGTTATTTTTCTGAAAACGTTTGGTCTTTTCTCCCCTGAATATTGCAGCCATGGGCTTCCAAACCCACCCACACCCCCACCCCCACCCCCTAACTACCTTGCAGTGGTACACTTCACTGTGTGCCGCCGACTCGGTGTGTCCCTGCAACACCTGTTCCACTTCAATTCCATGATTGGGAACCAGCACTGCAGTGTCCTTTTATTTATTTATTTTACTTTTTACGGGATCGGCTGCGGGCCCCCCCCCACAGCCCCTGCTCACAGTATAGTGAACCAGGGTGCAGGGGTCCCCCCTGTTGTCCATGCAGCCCTGGCCACAAAATGGGGGATTTGGTCAAACTTGTCAGCCATTTGGAATTTTCAAACGGCCGCAATTTGGCCAAATCTCTCATTCAGTCTTATTTTTTGGGGCTTTTTGGCCATTGCCCTGAGAGCATGCTGGTCTCAGTGGTGTATGACCTTGTATGACTGTCAGACCAGGGTCGAGTGCGGGCCTTGGTTTTATTAGATCTATCGGCAGCCTTTGATATTGTCGATCACTCCATCCTGCTGGGTCTCCTGGGTGGGGATAACTGGACAGGTGCCATTCTGGTTCTCAGCTTTTCTCAGTAATCATTCACAAACTCTCTCTCTGCCAGCCTTTAGCTCTGCGCCTGTCTCTCTTACTTGTGGTGCCAGCCGGGCTCAGCCCTGTCCTTTACTTTGTTTAATGTGTATATCCAGCCTCTTGTTGAGCTCATCCACTCGAACGGCCTCCGGGGCTATTCCTATGATGATGATGCCCAGATTTTTCTGCGGCTCAATCTTTCCCATCCCGATCCAGCATCTCAGCTGCAGAATAACCTGGAAGACGTAGGGTGCTGGATGGGCCACAATTGGCTTAAACTAAATGGGGACCAGACTGAGATCCTGATGGTGGGTCCCACTTTCACACTTTCTTTCTGGTCTTCTGCTTTTTGGCCTTCATCTCTAGGCCCCTGTCTGAGTCCGGTTCCTATTGTAAAGGAATTAGGGGTCAAAATGTCTTCCTCACTCTCCTTGGAAGCCCAGGTGGCCTGTGTCTGCCAATCGGTCTATTATAAATTGAGGGTCCTGCATAGGTTACTGGGATTTCTTCCCACCCAGTTTCATGCACCAGTGGTTGGGGAACTGGTCTTGAGTGCCCTTGCATATTGCAACTCTCTATACTTAGCACAACCACTCTACCTGATTTATCGTCTTCAAGTGTTAGAAAAATGCTGCAGCCAGATTGATAGTTTGTACTCCCTATCGTACTTCCACCCCCCCCAGGCCTGCAGCAGCTCCATTGGCTTCATGTGGCCCAGAGGGTACAGTTTAAATCTCTATGCATTGTGCACCAGCCCTTTTATGGCCAGGGGACTTAATATTTGCAGTGCAAGTTCCTCCTCTATATCCCCAACCAGAAACTCCATTCCCTTAAGTCGTGTTCCATCTCTGTTCCTCGATTGTGCTCTTCCCGGGTTGGAGGACGTGCTTTTTCAGTTGCTGCTGCCAAATCTTTGAATTCACTCCTATATCATCTTCGGGCTATGGTGGATCATCTGTTCTTTTGTTGGCTACTGAAGTCGTTTCTTTTTGTTTGGGCATGACAGAGGGTGTGAGCCTTTGATTATACTCTGCGTAGCACCAAGATGACTTTGGGTGAACATGCGATCTATAAGTTTAAAAAATCAAATCAAAATTAAAATCAATCCTTCTATATCTCTCTAAAGACAGCTATGAGACGGTTGCTAGAGCCATCACAGGCTCCACGATAGATTATTGTAGCAGCCTTCTGATATGAGTCAACAAAAGTGAAATCGCAAGACTCCAAATCATAAAAAACAGAGATATTAGAGATATAGTAGGGCTGAAAAAATACAAACATGTCTCAGAGGCTAGGGCTAGGACACAATAGTGTATACATGCCTGGAGGGCTCACATTCATATTACCTGGCAGAAAGTTTAATTAAGAAGCCCATTGTCAAGCATCTGAGATCATACAACATCAACATGCTTGTTGAGCCAAGAGCAAAGTTGTCCCAAGTAAATGAAAGTGTTTTTTGTATAGCAGCACTCAGACTCTGGAACTCTATCCTACCAGATAACAGAAGCATAAAATCTTTAGGTATCTTCAAGAAGAAACTGAAGACATTTCTCTTCAAGTAATCTCGTATTTCAGTAATGTATGTTCTAGGTTGTATGTCTTGTTTCATTCTTGGTAGGATTCTCTCCACCAGCGCCTTTATGCTTCCAGGCCTTTCTCAGTTGCGCAGTATAAATTAAAGTAAAGTGCAGCGAGCAGCCCCACAAAGGAGGAAGAGGGAGCAGGGCAACGGCAGACTGGACAAAAAGGTGGTAGGTTGATGGGGCAGAGGTTGAACTGGAGCTGCTGGAACTAGGCACTATTTTGTTTGTTTAGTAATTTCTTTGTTCAGTGTGCCGGCAAACTACACAAGGCTGTTTGTTTTCCACTTGTAGAGAATGGGAAGAGGAGGCCCGAGGGGCTCAAAATGAAAGGACAACATTTTCTAAAAATCTTTAGATGGTGGGACAACAATGAAACATTTAATAATAATACTCTTAAACATATTTTATTTTGATTTACTATATAAAGAAATACATTTAAACAATGTGTATTTTAATTGTGCATGCTTCTAATACTTTTGTCATTCTACAATTTGCAGTTGTTTTGTAATTTGATTTCCAAGGAACTTGAGTGCCTAAGTATAAAAAAGGTTGATATTTTGTGTCATTCATTATCAAATATTCAATTATTGTCAATATTTGTTTTTGCATTAATAGTCCATGCATGTATTATTATTTTATAATATGGACTATATTTATAATTATTATTTCACCAATCAAAATTAACTTTTTATCTCAACTGTATTTCTCATCAGATGCTACACATTTTGTACTTAGATTTTTATTATATTCTGATTATAATAACATTTTGTCACTCTTGTTTTTTTCATAATGCTTTTTTATCCATATTGATTCTTATTATTTTCTGGCCCGTATAGTTTTTTGATCACTATTGGATTTTTCATGAATGTCTACAATCTTTAATGGTCACCATTATTATTATTATTATTATTATTATTATTATTATTATTATTATTATTATTATTATTATTATTATTATTCTGGTGTATATTAATTCATTTTTGTAATTGTGGTATTTTTCATGAATTCAGTACTTTTTTATTCAACTTGATTATTATTTCACCTGATCAATATTGCTTTTTTTAATCACTGTGGTATTTTTCAGGAATTACTTCCATTTTATAATTACATTGATTATTATTATTTCTGAACAATGTTATTGTTTCTCAATATAGTTATTTTTCATCAATTTAATTAAACTTTTTTATTCACCTTAATCATTATTGATTTGCTTTCATCACTATGGTGTTACTTGTATTCGTTTTTACTACCTTGATAATTAACATTTATTGATCTGGCGAAATCAGTAATTTGCCCATTTTGGGGTTCATGATACCTTTGCTCCAGCAAAGTCCAGTAACTCTGTCACATTCCCAGGCATATCATTTATAAAAAATGTCATTGAAATATAAATGATATATATGTTCCTAAACCTTTGTGTTTTTATAACATTATCCTGAATACTGTAAATGCAAAGAAGGCCCTCATGCATGCACAAAACATGACTACATTTATTTCTTTTCTCTTCAATCTATCTATCATTCAAGATATTTAATTTCCTGTACACACCATCTGTAAAATGCCTCTGAAGAGGCACCCTGGAGGTACCAAGAAAGTACCCACATCCAAGAAAGTCAGCAGTGCGGCTCAGTCAGATCAAAGCACCCCAATTCGTAAGAAAACGTCAGCAGCCATCCTCTGTGTTCCTGTTGCATCTTCAGTGTTGAGGTACGGTCACAGGAGGAGGGTTAAGCACTGGAAAAAGCAAGAATGTCCAGCTACCAATTCAGACAAGCCCAGTGTTTCTGAAGATGTTAGACATGATGGTGAAAGTGAAGAAAAAGCCAAGGGAAGCCATCCGATCTCATCCCCGTTTTAGGCAATGATATTGTCCGTTGCAGACCCCTGTAAAGAGAAGATGGAAGAATCACTGGGGTATTCTAGCGATGACAAACATAACAGTGCTGCTGTTAGTGTTAGAGGTGTGTAGGGGCACTGGTACCCAAAAGCTTAAGAAAGAATTGTATATAAGAAACAGTTAAGGTCACTGCTCAGCATGACACTTTGACATGGTCTAGTGGCTCCAGAGCCGAACAATGTAACATGGCAAGTGCCTCTGGGCGTGCAAACACATTTTCATTACAAAAACGAAATAAGCACTGTTACCTCACTGCAGAGAGAGAACACGTAGAGCAAAAGGAAAACGATAGTGTCTCTCTGCCAGTCATAGATAATGTTAATGTTAAATGTTAAACGTATTTGTACCACGTACTTTCACTAACGGAATTGGTCCCCAGGCGCTCATAATACAAAATAAACATGAACAGTGAATACATGGAACGTGGAAAATTGAAATGATAAAAGTCCACACTTGCGGAATGCACTGTTCAGCCTCTGCTCAAAACACTCAATCAGGGCCTTCACATTGTTCAGCTGCTTTTGGTGTTCCTGGAACCTCACCGGTATTTAATTGCACAGTCCTTGAAGCTTGTGGTAGCAGCAGCAGGCCTGGCGGGCTGGCACCAGAGTCAGTTGAGTGGAGGCCACTGCAGACTGATGTCTCAACTTCATCTACTGTTGCCAAATATTCAGTGAAAGTGTAGGTTGACAAAATGAATGTGCCGCCAATGATGCTTGCGGGTTCTCATGATGTGAGTTCTCCCCTCCATTTCGGAGGACACCTTTTCCCACAATGCCTTCCTTTTTGGGTGTGGTAGGGCCTCCCACCACCACTCAAGCACATGAGGCATGCAATGTGCCACATAGCATATTAGGCATGCCACTTTCACCTCAATAAAGGTTGGCTCTTAGCAGTGACCATCTCCCTAACTACTCTCACCAAGTGACAGTTCTCAAGAGAAAGCAGTAGCCAGGCTAATCCCTAGTAGCGTGTGTGTCATATGCGTACATGGACTTCCGCTTCTGTCAATGTAATGCCCACTATGCGTCACTACACTGCTTCAAATGTACCTTTGTTTCTTTTGTTTTCTGATGATGGTACTTAAGCGAGTAATAAACCTCCCAATGTGGTATGCTTACTTATGTACAGCAGAATTTACTCGAGCAAGTAGCACACTTTGCGAAAAGAATGATCCTTCTCGATTCTGCAGCATACCTGAATTGTTTTGAACTACTTTACGCACATACATGTGTGTGATAGTTTTCAGCCGCAATGAAAATAGGTGAGAAATTTCATCCACTAAATGAAGAGTGTGGGCAAAAAACCATTGCTACCAAGATAGGCAGACAAAAAGAGCAGATTTTGCAATTCTGAATAGCTGTGAAAGAAGGAACTTGGCAAACATCAGCAGGAATGAACTATGATATAACCTTGTGTAAGAAGATGGCAGATCCTTCTATAAGGTTGTTTCTGTTTGCAGGCATGAGTAATCGATGTATTGTTTGAAATCTAACCACATAATTAAAACACCACACTGATATCAACAGAGTAAAGCGCATTTATTCCCTAGCTACAATTTGTCATGTGTTCTCTAACACTCAAACAGGTGGTGTGTAGGGAATATGATGTGATATGATATAATATGGCACTTATGATGCGGCTATATACAAGTATTTCAAGGCGGGACGAGGCAAGGGAGGGGGAACAGAGGGAAGACAGAGAGAATGATCCTAGTAGGCCAGGTGTCATTCAGATCGTGCAAGTGCATGGAAGGAGGAAGCGGGAAAGTGGGAGGGAAGGGAGAGGGGACAGTGCAGTACATGGGATAATAGAATAAATATACAATAAGTAAAATGTACGGCCAGCTGGTGGCAAGTGCAAGGGTAAGTGCAGACATCAGGTGTCAAGTGCTGGTAGTGGGACTGTAGGGATACAGAAAAACAGTCCCTAAGTGCGGGGTTTGCCAGGAAGACAGTGCAGGTTTGCAACTGGCAGGGGAGAGGATCTGGGTCTGTTAGGGGTTTTGTCTGAGGGCTATTATATAATGTGTGTGGTATTTAGACTCCTGGTAAAATGGTGATATTTTAGTATTGGGGTATAATAGTGATGAGCATATTTATGCTAGTGCCCTATATGATGAGACAAGCTTTTCCCCCTTGTATTTGTATTCTGTTTAGGGTTGACTGTAAGTATAAATTATTGGAACTTACACTTATAGGAACATTACAGCACCAGCTGTTTTGCCGATAACTTATTTACAAAATCAGCCTACCGTCTTTGACGGATCTGTTCAGCTTCCAGCATGCACAGCTGAAAACACACACACACACACACATCACAGGTTTTCTAGCTTACTCCAGCCATTACTTTTCACTTTAGCACATGAGGTAAATATTTGACCGCTTTCGTGTATGCACTGTGACAGCTCCTTATTTTTTCTTTTGTTTAAATAACACACATAGGGCCGCATTATACGGTAGGCGCTAAGGGATTACTGGCACTGGTAAGGTCACCAGTGCCGGTAATCCCTTAGTGCCCTACTACGAGGTCCCTCAGCGGGTCCCGTCCTTAATGCCTGGTCTGACCAGGTGTTAAGGACGGGACCCGCTAAGGGACTTCAGAGCTAATAACAGTACCACAAATTGTGATACCGATATTAGCTCCTTCCCCATTCCCATTGAGCCCTATGGGGGCTCGAATGGGAATGGGGAATGGTATTTGGCATGGGGATTTACCGGGTCCTCCAGGGTCGGAATGACCTGGTAAGTCCCCATACCGCCTACCCGGACCCGGTATGCGGTAAGGGAGTAGTCATGCCGCTAATAGCGGCATGGTTACCTCCTACCGTGTAATGAGGCCCATAGACACAATAAAATACTCCCACTAACTCGGCTTTTGCAATTGTTATATACAGGTTATAATATAAAAAGTTTTGCATTGCCCATGTTAACATTGTTTACAATAATACATGTCATTTTGTTTCACAATACAAGCATTCGTTTTGTTTTTACCAATGCCTTGGAAGTTGATGCAGTTATCTAAGAGAAAAGATATGAAGCACAGCACAAAACATGGAAACTTTTCCTTTCATCGGCTTTCATAATTCCCAATTAAACATGTGAGAGAAAAACAGCAAGAACTTTGTTAAAAAAACCCTAACTGACTGTTGTGAAGTGCCCACACAATCGCAACTCTCCTCAAGGTTCCACCATACTCACCCCCATATGTAGAATATCTGCTTGTTTATCGTGAAAGGGCTCCACTCTGAAGTCGGCCATTGGAAATGTAAATTTCACAGCTGTTGGCAGCACAGTGAAAACCAGCGACCTTTCCCCGAACTCCTTCAGATAGCTTCTTAGAGAGAATCTGGCACTCTCTCAATACAGCTTAGCTGTGCCCTCCATGCACAACACAGCCTTCGGCTGCACTTCACCCCTCTCTCTGCAAACTGAAGACTGTCCCCACCTTCTCTCTCTCCTACATGTATGCATGAGCCCTGTCACTCAAGCTGCCTCCTTCCCCCTTTTCTGATGTCTTCTGTCACCCCAGCAAGCTTCTAGAATCATTGCATCACTCCTCACCAAGCCCCATCCCTCGAAGACATTTGTATCAACCAGTTTCCTCTAAGAACAAAAGCACTTTCAAAATGAATCAGATAGCAAATATATCTTCTTGCACATTCAAATTTCCACTGAATGAAAAACAGAATTTTCCATCTGAGCTACCTTATATTTAACTGTTAAAGGGAACACTAATTAATTCGGGTTTAATGTTTTTAATAGGGACTTGTTAATGGATTAATCTGGATTAGTCTATTCAATGCAAACTACACAGATGGTAAATTCATTTATAAAAGGGAATAAATTACATGTGCTCAATTGGCCTCATTACGAGGTAGGAGGTAAGGGATTACCGCCACCGGTAAGGGTGCCGGTAATCCCTTACCTCCATATTCCGAGGTCCCTTAGCGGGTCCCTTCCTTAACACCTGGTCTGACCAGGTTAACGATGGGACCTGCTAAGGGACTTCAGAGCTAATAACGGTACCGCAAATTGCGGTACCGTTATTAGCTACTTCCCCATTCCCATTGAGCCCTATGCAGGCTCAAATGGGAATGGTGAATGGTTCTCAGAATGGGGACTTAACGGGTCCTCCAAGGTTGGAATGATCCGCTAAGTACACATTCTGAGATCCCGGACCCGGTATGCGGTAAGGGGGTAGCCATGGTGCTAATAGCACCATGGCTACCTCCTACTATGTAATAAGGCCCAATGTATTTCCATTTGCTGTCTTTGCATTCACTTTACAGATTCCATTGAAAGTCTATTTCACTGCCCCCCATGAACCCAATGCATTATCTTTTAATTTGCTGACTCTACCTGCATTAAATAATTTTCTGTCTCTATTTGCATTTATTTTTACTGAAAGTAATGCCATGTACCACAGTATCCTACAGGCCCGAGATCAGAGAGTGGCCAGGTAACCATTACAGTTTCAGTTTACGGGAAATTCAGCAGGGGAGAGGAAGAGAGAAAGCAGAAGCAAAGAGAAAGGTTTTGGGGTGCTTCCAGAACCAGAGATGATTCTCCTCCAGTTTCAGGGAGGCAGGGAGGCTGTTCCAAAGGGAGGCCACAGCCGAAGAAAGAGATCTATCACCCACTCGTTGCTTGGAGAAGCGACTGACCCTGAGAGAGTTGGAGGTGGATGAGTGAAGAGCTCGAGAAGGAAGATATTTAGGAAGAGAGAGTTGAAGGTATTGAGGCCCCAGGCCCCAGAAGGCCTTGTGGACAATGCAGAGGGTTTGAACTTAATCCCCACAGCCACTGGGAGCCAGTGAAGAGATTTCAGTACGGGAGAGGTACGATCCCTGGGCTTGAGGCCAAGGACAAGTGTCACAGTCCTGTTCTGGATTAGTTGCAGAGGGAGGAGAGAAGAAGCAGGCAGATTTAGAAAGAGGCTGTTGCAATAGTCCACCCTAGAGAGAACCAGAGCTCTGGAGACAGTGCGCTTCTGGGGGAAGGAGAGGAAAGGAAGAATACCTCTGAGGAGGTGCAGCTGGTAGTGAGACTTCTTAGAGACATCAGAGATGTGAGGAGAGAAGGAGAGTGTGGAGTCGATGATGATTCCAAGGTTTTTAGCCTCAATGGTGGGAGCAGGAAGAGAGCCACGAGAGGCCGGCCAGAGAGTGACAGGAAAGGAGGGAGCGGGTGTGCCGATGGCAGCATCACTTTCAGGAGACAGCATAGGCACTGGGAACATCTTTAAGGGTGAGTGGTATATTAAAATGTGACAATCTTATATTTTCTAATTTAAGGCAATTATTACATTTATCATGCTTAACCTCCCTTGAGACTGATTCTAGGTGGATCCTATAATTCATTAATTCCTCATATTCACTTAGTCATATTCATTTACAGACCCCTCCCACACACACACACACACACCCTACACCACCTCAAATGGGTACTTTTAATTTCTTTACTTTTGTATACATTCAATGAACCAATACCATGTTCCATGTTTTTCCTTACTTTTGGGAGTGATATATTTCACACATTTCACCTGGATACAAATTACAGAGTATATTTTACAGATTTAATGTGTAAAATGATTTTCCCGAAATGTATTTACTCTAGGATATTGTCTTCCTCACTCTTTCTTTTTATATGTAAACAGTCTTGTAGGAGAACATTGTGCCTCAAGCTTTCCTGTAATGTGAATAAAGCATATATTAATGTTTGTCAACATAATGTTAGAAGCTAAGTAAAGTATTTCTTCTTTTTTATTTTTTTTATTTTAATGTGTTCAACACAAAAGGAATATTTCACATAATGAAACATTTTTGTCAGTTTATACATACAAATTAAATAAATACATTATATCAAAGATTAGTATTAGAATACTCAATATCTCATCATATGATAAGAACAACCAATACCTTAAATATCATATTTCATTACGTAAATTGTGTCATACATTAGACAGATAGCATACATAATCATAATATGGTAATATAATTTCCCTCTACTAGGGTGAATATTTTTTCTACCATGACCCATATTCGAAATATGGCCATGTGTAATGATGTCAAGCCTGAATTTAAACAGTAGAGCCAAACATCTTAACTCTTTATAGCCTCATAATTGCTTATAAAAATGTCCACATTAGTCCTATAGATCGGCCACAATTTTCTACAACCAGATATTACATGGCGGGATGTTTCCAAAATGTGGGTTAGTTTGCAGATTCTACAGAATCTGTTCATAGATAAATGGCCTAATTGAGCACCTGTAACAGATAGCACAGTTCTCGATATTAGGTTCCTCGCCTTGGGATCGGGGCATTGCATTAAACATTTTTGCGGACATATATATAAATACGATATTCTTCCTAAATTAGAGTATGACGGCAAGCTTCCCAAATGGGTAAAATGTACACTCCATTCCCATAATAATAACGTTTTAATGTGCAAACTCTTAAGGATATACAAGTTTGCTTTCTCATCTATGCATTTGTCCTGAGACCAATGTATTAGGTTAAAGATTGCCCTATTCGCCAGAGCAAAGTTGACCCCTTTTATTTTAATCTCTCTATTTTGGTAATCCTTGAAGAGTTTAAGTATTGAACATAAAGGAGAATAACATGTTTTGAGATATAATTCACCTTGTCTTGTCAGTGCCATCGCCTTAAAGAGAGTTGAGGCCCATCTTATGATTGCCATGGGCACGGATTGAGGTAGATTTAAAATACCTTTCCGAAAACAGTCCTCCATAACATTTAGCCAGTCATAATTGGGTAGTTTAAGAGCCTCTAGTCCATACAATATGGAAGGACGGAATCATTCCATGTAAAGCTTCCTAATGCATGGTAACTGTAGTCTGACGATCGTCTGGCAAGTCTTGAGAACAGAGCCGTTAACCATATTGCCTTTCTCCTTTTAACAACACATGCCGGGTATGGGAGCCCTGTTTGATATAATTCCAGCCCTAATTGTGTGTAGTTCAGTACATAATCAATTCTCTGATGGTCTGAATATAATATAGCTTTTAATTTGAAATAGTTAATTTCCATGGGGTGTTCTTTGATGTAAATCCCTAGCTTTTTGAGAATAGTCAACATACCAGAATAAGTATGACTAAAGACCACCAGATCGTTGGCATAAATAAGGGAGGAGAGCTGAGTAGATCCCATGCTAGGGGTGCAATGTGGGACTGCTTGAAACCATAAGGGATGATCAGCAATGTATAGGTTAAATAAGACAGGGGCCAATAGGGAACCATGCTTTACACCACGTGTAGTGCCGATCCAATGCCTCCTACCATCGAGTTTGATGTAAACTTTTGTGTCTTGATGCAGTAATGTAATCATTTGGAGAAGATAGGATGGACAATCCAGGGTTTCCAGCTTTTGCCACAGCTTGGAATGGTTCACTCAGTGGAGGTGGTGCTAAACATGCGCCACCTCTTGCTGTAGCCCTCATAGCTAAAACATCCATCAATCGAAGGTTGTAGGATGTTGAACATCCCTGCTGAAACACAGTCTGAAAATCATTTAGTATGTAGGCCTCCTCGGCCCACTGCTGGAGGGCAAAAAGAACTGTAGATGTAAAGATTGTCTCAGAGACCTCTAACATAGAAAGTAGACGATAGTTTCTAGGGGAAGATCAGAGCCCTTTTTTATACACCGATATTAGCAGTGCTCTATGCCAAGACTGAGGAATTGTGTGTGTCTGTCATACCTTAGTAAAAACAAAAACTCAAAAATTGATCTCCACAAGCTAGGATCTTTTTTTAACACAATGTTGGCCAAGCTATAGGGTCCTGGAGCTTTTGAGCTCTTTAGCTTTCCAATGCAAGCAAGATACCCTCTTCATCCTACTTCAGAGACCAGTCTTTATTTGTGGCAGAGGTCCTAACACCACAGTCAGCGTCAGCTGTATAGATGTTCCGAATATGATCAAGCCAACAGGCAGAGCTAATCGGGCTGATCATCTGTGCCTCGTTTTGATTTTTTGCTGTGCGCAGAGCTTGCCATACAGCGCGGGTAGAGTGCTTCCTCAAAACTTTGAACATATTTTGCCACTTGGAGTTCCTTATGGAGTGATGCCAACATCAAACCCAATTTCTATATTTTATTTTGATATTTTTATTGACCAGTTTTAAAATAATTGTGTTGGATTCACTATTAATTACTTTCTGTATTTCTCTGCATTTTCTTCTTTTGGCATCTCTGAATGCCCTATCAAATGCTTCCCCTTTATCATTTGCCATTACCATTTGAAAGTACGCCAAAGCTATGCCAAATTTGGTGGATAGGGAGTAAAACCAATTCTCAATGTTTTCAACTGAGAAGTCTGAGGTTTTTAATGGGGGGGTCAATCCGCAAGGAACTCCAATATCTAGAGAGTCTGGACACATTTGGCTCAGACCAAAACACCCGGATTCCTGAGCTATGGATATCTAGATCAGCAATTCCAACGTGAGCCGATGAATCCGCCTGATGGAAGAGAGATGAGGACAATCTAGCGTGTTTGCACCAATCAAAAATGCTAACAATTAGTGATAATATTTCATTGATAGCGATTCAGAAGCGAACCAATACTCCAGGGTGGCTTTTGTCTTTCCATTAGACCAGGTATCTTTCCCTGGCATATCGCCTGTGGTCCTTCCATTTAAGAGTATCATATCCCAATCTGTGCAGAAGCCAAGCCGGTGAGTGCCTTGTGTATTTGAGTGTAAATGTGGGGATACAGTTCTAGTCATCACATAAGTATAAGAAGAAATGCTTGCATTATCTATGCACCTAGCATTGAAATCTCCCCCCCAATAGACCCCATCACAAATGTTAGTCACATGCCAATCAGTGAGGATCTCAGTAAGAATATCAAAAACGGAATCCGTATAGTTCGCACCGGGAAGATCTTAAATTATTAATGAAGAGCCTATGCTTAGTGGGGACAGATTTAAACTCCACTTCTACTAGCAGAACAAGGTCATTTTTTGGGCCCATTTTCTTCCCTCGCTATTTCTTATACTGATCACCAATCCCCAATCCTCCATATGGCCTTCCTGTTTGGCCTTTGTTTGCGAAAGGACTTATATATTGTATAGACATAGAAAGGAGTAGTTGACCAGGTTTCATGTAACATAAAAATGTCATTTGCTAAGATCTCTACTAGCAAGTCTTGTTTTTTCCTAGGAAATGTCGATGGCCCGAGTATTCCAGGTCATCATTTTGAAAACTCAAGCATTCGGGGCAGATTTGGAGTGAAGGAAACTTAAAAGCCAACCCGAGTCACGCACGTTTTCCAAAACGGCCTTCCCCAGGGCCAGAAGTGATTGAAGCTCTCTGAAGGAGGAAATAGCAGGTTTGCAGAACATCCACAACAAGGTCTGGATGTTTTGTTATAAGGCCTATGAAGTTCAAAGGCTAGTAGCTTGATAGCAGCACTTTGAGAACGGATAAGCACACCAATATCCACCCTACTACAGTGTGTATGTGACACAGTGTATTCTTCCTTGAAAGAGAGGGGCTCCACAAAGGAAAAATCCTCTGAGATGGGCACTCTAAGGGGTAGAATTTGATGAATTAACTGTAAAACATCTGAGTAATAGATCAATTTAAATTTCTTGCAGTATTTACATGTGATCACCAATTGTTTGGGGTGAAGATCAGTTGTTTGGGGTGAAGATTCGATACATTCTTTGTGGCTCTATTAGATGGAGGGTTAAGTAGGGTTTGAGAGCTCTTTCATTGTACAGCTAAGTTTAGAGATTTGTCGGATGAAGTGTCTTCCTCTGTTGGCGTTGGTGGCAAAGTCACCATTATTGACTTTTTTACCTTGTTTGTGTTGTTATATTGTGTTTTCTCTGTCCCATGGCAACTCTCTTGTTTGTCATCTTTAATCAACCAGCTGGTTAGAGTTTTTTTCGTCTTTTGCATAAGTGGTGGGCGATGCTTTGAGTGCTCTTTAGATTTCTTAGAGGGCTTAATCGAGTTACATAATTCCAAGGAGCAAGATGGCTTCGTCCTCTTGGCATTAGCTTCTTTGATGGGTTTGCGTTTTGCCAGGTGTCGCTGTTTGCGGATGAGGAAGATTGTGCAGGTGTTTATTGAAGCATCCTCTTCCTCGAGCTGATTGATTTTTCCAGCTACTGATTGCATAGAGTGCGCCATACTTCAGGAAATGAGGGAAACAAGCAAGGGTAATGGTTGTACTGGTACCAATGGCCGACTTGGGCTTTGCCCTTTTGCGTTTCTTGAATCTGGTCACAAAGTTTTAATAAAATTGTGATCGCAAACTGCAGTGTGGAAATACTCATTTGCAAGTCAGCAGTAGCAGCACCACTCACACTATTTCCATCTGTAATAATAGATTAAGGTTACAGATTAGGGGAGGCGGATATGCATTTGTTAGAAAATTCCCCAGGTGATACCACAACTTCCTCTGTAAGCCGCCAAGTTTTGTAACGGGTCGCAAAGTTCCAGCAGGGAATTGTTATTTATAGGCATTGAACAATCCTTACTTGCAACAGATTTTTCACTTTCTGTTAGTACTGATACCACCTTATCCACATGTTTCTGCAAAGGGTTATGAATGCTCTGCACTGTATCTGTATTTACTCCATGTACGCCTGTAACAAGTAAGCTTGCTTTCAGCGCCACGATGCCCATGGGCAGATGTGCGCTATACAAATCCAAATAAATAAATAAATAAATAAATAAATAAATAAATAAATAAATAAATAAATCTGAGCAATCGTATGTTCAATAGGAAAAATGTAGTTCTTTTTCCTTGTTTGCCTGCAGGGGTGGCAGTCTGTCTAACTGAACCATCTTCAATAGCGGACAAGGAGGCATTATGTGCGACAATAGCTTCCTTAGGCTCTTTTGGCAAGTTGCTATACAGTTTATTTTTCTGTAGGTTATATACTTCAGCTTTATTTTTAGAGGCAGATTTCCCGGGCATTTTTACCTAGCCCATTCAGAAAGTCTGCTTTAATGGTATATCTTGCAAAAGGGTTACAGCCGTCCAGATGATATCAATAATGTCGGAAAGAAGGAACCAAAATGAATCTTACTTGTCGGTAGCAGTTAGTTGAGATGGAGGAGGCTTTCCTTATTCATGTACCACGTAACATGAAACAAACTGTCACACACAGTGCATGCTCCACGTGGGCTATGTGCTTTGGAAGGTATGTGCTGGCCCTGCCTCCCGGCATGCTCCTCCTCTAGGAAACAAACAGTGCAGAAAGCTCCTCCTAAAAGACATCCCAGTCCACCAGTAACACAAAACACACTGTTGGACACCGCGCCTTCTCTGTACGGGCCATGTGCTTTTGAAGGTATGTGCTGACTCTGCCTCCCGGTATGCTCCTCGGGAGGATAGATCAGGGGCAACGTGCTCACCTTGGAAGCCTTGGTCCACACTTAGAATCCTCTGGGTATTAAGCGCGTTATAAATAAGCAACCATATCATATCATATCCTCCAGGAAACAGACAGCGTAGAAAGCTCCACGTAAAAGACAGTCCATACCACCAGTAACACAATACACACTGTTGCACACCTAGAGATTTGTTTCAGCCAGTGAGGACACGTGAGCCTGATCACCTTGCTTCTAGAGTCTTGCTTCTAGAGCATAACGGTTATAAAGAGAAACAATTTGAGATGGGTGATTTTAAATGAATAAGCTGTTAAGACTTCTGTGAATAGGGTTTAACTAAATCTTACCTCTCACCAATCAGTCAAACATCACACAAAAATGTGTACCCCGGGACACAAAGTGACGTAATCTTTGTTTAACTAAATCTTGTGTTTAGCCTAAAAGAAAGGTTTTTGTTGGTCCAAGAAATTGACTTCCACTGACTGTTTTTATGTGATGTTATTTGTTAACAATGTGTTTTGTCTTTTTTTAACACAAGAATGTTTTGAGTGTTTTGTATTTATGAATTAAAATATGTATATCTCTATTTTTCTGTCTGCATACATTGATTGACATGAAATATGGCACTTCTTGCAATTGAACACACCTAGTATGTGTGTAGGCGGGTAGCTGTTTTTGTGGTATCCCTTATATACACGTGTATCATCTATAAGCAGTCCATCATGCTACAGAACATCTTATTACGGGTGCACAAACATTTGACCGAATCACCCCCATCCTACGCAAACTACATTGACTTCCTCTCCAGGCCAGGATACTGTTCAAAACTGAATGTATCAACTAAAAAGCAGTCACGAGTAGCACACCAATTGCTGAAAATCAATGATCCTGTAGATCGCTGTTCTGATTCACTTATCGCTTGATGTGCTTTGCACTCTGAAGTAAACTGCACTGAGAATGGGCGCGTGTGGCTAGCTGACATACCCCAGAGCAGACGTTGTGGGGAGGTGAGAGTTGGTGTGCTGCTGAATACTGGGACCTTCTGTGCTCTCTCCCCACATGTCGCCTCACGCTGGCATGGTCCAGTTCATTGCGGTGCATCGCAGTGCAAATATCTAAAAAACAATGCACCTTAGCGTCTTGAAATGTGGTTTTTGAGGATGGGACCTCAGGTTTTATTCCTTGTGCCAAGACCGGTTCTTCTATGACCACATTGATGTTTTGCCGATTTGAGACAATCTCATGTGTGAAGGTTCTGAAATAATCCAGGGAAAGAGGTGGGCTATCCAAACGCCATTTATCCAGTAATGTACAGAGTCCTAACAGGTAACTATGCACAATTTGGTGCAGGCTGTTGAAACAGTGTGGAATTGTATGAGGAACAACGCTTCCCCAAGCCACACACCCACATACACATTTAGAGGTTTGCTGGTATCTGGGGAAAGGGGTGGGGTGTCCAAATGTCATGTAGCCAGTAATGTCCGGAGGGTCATAACAGGTAACTATGCAAAATATGGTGCAGATTAGTGAAACATTGTGGAATTGTATAAGGAACAACGCTTCAACAAGCCACAAACAAATTTAGAGTTTTGCTAAAATCCGGGGAAAGGAGTGGGGTGTCCAAATGTCATGTAGCCAGTAATGTCCGGAGGTTCATAACCGATAACTATGCAAATGTTGTGCAGATTGGTGAAACGTGTGTGGAATTGTATACGGAACAATGCTTTGCCAAGTCACAAACCCACAAACATATTGGGAATTTTGCTGAAATCCAGGGACCAGGGTGGTCCAAATGTCATGTAGCCAGTATTGTCCAGAGAGTCCTAACAGGTACTATGCACAAATTAGTGCAGGTTGGTGAAACGGTGTGGAATTGTATACACAAACAAACCCACACATTTTCACTTTTATAAACATAGAATAGAACGGGCAGAGTCAGCCTTCGAGAGTCATCCTCACAAACTGGTCGCAGTATTCAAGATCTCACACATAATGTGTGCAGTCATTATCGCCTTCCTTTCGGCTGGGAGGTTGGGGTGGGACTAAGTTTGATTTGCATATGATCTTTCCCTTTCTGTAATGACTTAGCAGGCTGCAGAACAATGGGAGGTTGCCCAAATCAATGCCAGAGGTTGAGATTAATTTGAGACCTTAGAGCATCACATCTTTTGTTTTGCATAAGTCACCCCAAGTGGTGCAGGTATGTCCAGTTATGGGTCCTGTGCCTGCTGCGCCTTGAGACCCAAGCTACACCTCACTGATGATGCCCAATGATGCGAAAACAGGTCTGGGGTTGCTTGTGGTCTTGTGCAGAAGGGTTGGGCCCAAGCCTGATTTGAATATGGTCAAACCGCCCCCCTTCTTTAATGGCTTTGCAGGCGGAAAAGCAATGGTCTGGAAGTGTTCCCCAAGCAATAATACCTGCACTCTAATTACATGCAACTTAGCATAAAAACATGCGAGCGGGAAGTGATGATCCTCATCCCATTGATAGCACTAGAGGGGCTAGAGAAGGGCAGAAAATGCTATCTCACCCTGCCTCTGCTCAGATCTCCCTAGTGGGCACTGATGTGCCGCCTCTCCATAAGTGGAAAGGTTAAGAAATCCACAAATGCTATGCCAGCAGGATGTGTGGTGCCACCATGCGACCATTTACGCAACATCACTTTACCTCATACCAGCCTCGATCCCACAGCTCATACTAAAAAACTGGGTGGGACCCTGAAAACTACCTTTGGCAAACTACACAACTTTAATAGCAGATAGTATTCCCAGTAGTCTCGGGAGGATAGCTCAAGGGCAACATGCTCGTCTTAAAAGCAAGATGATGTGCAGCAACACAGGCTCGAATCCTGGGTCCATGCTTAGAAACCTCTGGGTATTAAGCCCATTATAAATAACCAATTGTATATATTATATATAGTCTGGGTTCATAAGCTTTTAAAACCAAAGAACCTAAAAACTAAAAACCAACATGATCAACTTGGAAGAAGTAGCTTGCATGTGTGCGCACATCTAGAGATGGCATTCTATTCATTGCCACTTGCTACATAGCTATGTTTTGCTTGATCTTGGTGGGATAAGTAAGCTACTTCTTCCGAGTTGATCAAGTTGGTCTCTAGTTTTTAGTCTTTAGTACTTTGGTTTTGAAAGCTTGGGAACCCAGCATGCCTCAACTCATGTCCGAGTACCTCTTGGGACAAGCATCACCAGCCAGCCTGCATTGGCTGCCGGTGTGATCCGGTGGTCTATACTTTGGTTTTGGAAGCTTGGGAACCCAGCATGCCTCAACTCATGTCCGAGTACCTCTTGGGACAAGCATCACCAGCCAGCCTGCATTGGCTGCCGGTGTGATCCGGTGGTCTATACTTTGGTTTTGGAAGCTTGGGAACCCAGCATGCCTCAACTCATGTCCGAGTACCTCTTGGGACAAGCATCACCAGCCAGCCTGCATTGGCTGCCGGTGTGATCCGGTGGTCTATACTTTGGTTTTGGAAGCTTGGGAACCCAGCATGCCTCAACTCATGCCCGAGTACCTCTTGGGACAAGCATCACCAGCCAGCCTGCATTGGCTGCCGGTGTGATCCGGTGGTCTATACTTTGGTTTTGGAAGCTTGGGAACCCAGCATGCCTCAACTCATGCCCGAGTACCTCTTGGGACAAGCATCACCAGCCAGCCTGCATTGGCTGCCGGTGTGATCCGGTGGTCTATACTTTGGTTTTGGAAGCTTGGGAACCCAGCATGCCTCAACTCATGTCCGAGTACCTCTTGGGACAAGCATCACCAGCCAGCCTGCATTGGCTGCCGGTGTGATCCGGTGGTCTTTTGGGTCGTGTTATAGATTGTACTTTATGTGACTCCTCTCTTTGCAGTGCATCAATGTTCCGAACAAAGCATGTCTATCAGTTTCTGATGACTCAAGTGACCGTCCCTTCCTCCTGCATGCCATCCTGTGCTAGCCTGCCAGCGCATGCTACTTCATTCACCCCGCCCCCCACCCCCGCCCTCGAGTTAGGTGGTGCCATGTCCTCATCAGCAGGAAGTGGAACGTTTCATCTGATGCACATACTTTGCAGGATCACACACACACACAGACAATCTTACCAACCTTCTCCGGACTGTACATAAGTGCCCTGCCGATCCGGTGGAGGCACTAGAAACTTCCTTTCAAGGGTCCAAATGCATGCTCTGTGCACACACTCATCCTTCTATGAGCCTCACTGTAAGCAATCCACTGAGGCATCCCTAGATTCCCTATCAGGGTCATGAGCTAGCTATGGTAATTGTGGGTAGGCAGAGCCACCTGCAAATGGGATGACATTGGGTCACTTGCATACAGGTAATGGTAGTACTCATCCATTCTGCAAAGTAGTGATGGCGAGCAGCTTAAAGTAAAGTGGGGCCATTCAAGTGCAATTGGAGTGCGTTCCCCTGGATGCGAACGATGCTTAAAGAGTTGACCCATCCGGCTCTGAAGCATATGTATACACCCCAATTATTTGGATCCCCAATACACCCTGCTCATCCCACATGGTAGTTGGTATATTGCAGCCTGTGCTGTCTTTTCCTTCTTCACTCTGCTTTATTGGATGTGTACATGTGGGAGTGCGTTCGATCAGCATGTTATATGACTCTGTAGTGTTGCGGTGCTTTCCTCTGTGCTTCCATCGATAAACACTTGGGGTGTTCTTTATGTCTGAGTGGTGGGAGAGGGGGTTTTCTGAGTACCGCTCCATATTACCATGCCATTATGTGTTGAACCAGGGAAAATGGGCACTGCAGTGGGTCACAGTGAGGAATACACTGGTTGCCAATTGTAATTCATAAATGACATTGGGCCTCATAACGACCCAGGCGCTAATGGGTTAACGGCGCTGTAAAAGGCTGCGGCACCATTAACCTATTAGCGCCTAATTACGAGGTCCCTTTGCGGGACCCGACCTTAAGGGCTGGTGTAGACCAGCCGTTAAAGTAGGGACACGCGAAGGGACCTTGGTGCTAATTACAGTGCCGCAATTTGCGGCACCGTACTTAGCGCCTTCCCCGTTCCCATTGAGCCCTATAGGGCAAAAATGGGAATGGGGAAGGGCCATGGAGGAAGGGGGAATTACCGCCCCGCCAACATTGTAATGGCGTGGTAATTCCCCCTTTCTCCATGGCGGAGTCGGTAACTCACCGGCATGGACCATGGTGCTGATAGAACCATGGTCTTCCGCCCCTTGGGCCTCATTACAAGCATGCCGGTCCGGAAACAACGGTGGTGATAAGCTTACTGGTAGCGTTGTTTACGGACCGGCATACTACAGGTCTTCCTGCCGGAGCCGCCGTGCCTGGCAGGTCTGACTCTGCCGGACACAGCGGACACGGTAGGCAGACCGTCACGGAAGCACCGGCACCGTTAATAATGGTGCCGATGCTTCCTTGTTCCCCATTGCCTACTCTAGGGGAATGGGGAATTACTATTTACCGGTGCCTGACTTTCCGGTGTTACCGGCAAGTCAGGTGCTGGTAAATATTTACGGGTCCAGCGGCAACCGGCCGGTAATACCGGCACGGTTACCACAGGACCCGTAATGAGGCCCATTGTTTCCTATTTTTAAACACATGCTCCGATGCCTAGGGTACAGCCAATGCAACATGCGTGCGGTACAAAGGTTCTATCGCAATGGAAAGGTGGGCAGAGTCCTAAAATAAGGCCTTCGAGATGTGATGGTGCACGTTTAATCAGTTGGTCCAGCTGCGACATGCCACACAGCATGCTGAGGGTGTGCTGATGTGTGCCCATGGGAGAGAAGTGCAGGACTGATACCGGCTTGTGCAGAGGTGGTATGGCTGTTCTTTATGGTGATTCCACTATCAATGTCAGGCTGGGTAAGGGAGAGGAGGTCTGCTCATTTCGGCGATTGTGTCATGAAGTGTGCTTCTGTCAGTGCCCAGGCAGGTGGTCTGACTCAGGGAGTGGGCAGCCTTCTTGCCACATGTCTTTTCCGGCTTTGCCCTGGTGGGTTCCTTTGATGCTGGTGATGTGCTATTCTCTGTAGGTCAAAGTAGAGTATGTGTCCCTGCATGTTTGAGGAAGGTGTAAAGTACCCTGTTGGAGGATATTGGGTGCACCCCTGGGTTCATATTCTTCACTGAAATGCATTTGCCTTCACCTCTTTTCTGGAGGCAACTGCACCTATTGTGTAGAGGATTTACTGCTGGTTTCTTTAAGTATTTTGGTGGTATTTTGTTTTGTAATACTGTGGAATTAATTCTGACATTTTTGGGATACTTCTACAGCCGGAGGAATTACCACTGCTTTCTATTACCTGTAATTAGGCTGAGCGGTAAAAGTGGCGGTAATCGCACACTTTTCACCCCCTTTCTCCAAACTCGTAATGAGGACCAACATTTGCAATGAATGAATAAAGTTACATTTTATTAACAAACCTTTCCAAACAACTTCCCCAGACCACCACACTTCAGTTCTCACTAGCATGGGGTTCAGGGCGTGTTGGTGATCTGTCAGGTGATATGGCTGGTGTTTTAATTGTGTTTTGATCAATAGCTTCAGGATAAGAGAAAATGCATGTTCCCAGGATTGTGCCCCTTCAGGACAAAGGTAAGGACTGCAAGGTACGAGTTGCTGCGTAAGAGTTATCTTTTAACAGCTTCTTTGCAATTCAGTGTGAAGCGTCTGACCTCTTGCCCCTTGGCAGGACACTGGAGTCGTTTCTATTAGCAGAGTCAAAGGAGGAATGTCGCCAGAAAGGGGGGAGGGGAGAAGGATGTCCCGTTCCCAACCTATTCCCAGTGAGAAGTAAGCGATTAGGGCAGTGAGAACAGCAGGTGAATGGGGGTGCAGTTCAAAGAGCCTGCTTGCTTTCAGTAAACACAGACAATGGGGCTCATTATGAGTTTGCCAGTCTGGAAATAAGGTGCCGGTGACAAGGTGTACCGTCACCTTTCCGGACTGCACACTCCAAGTCTGCCGGTAGGGGCTGTGATCTACCAGAAGGCCTGACCTGCCAGTAGTTCAGGCCCCTACCACAAGATATTTGCCGCAATCACCTGCACCAGTATTACTGGTGCCTGCGATTACACCATTCCCATTGCACCATTCCCATACTATGGAGTCCTGTGGGACTCAATTGGAATGAGGATTTACCAGCGTCTCCGCCACCCGTAATATCCCAGCAAGACTGGGATATTGGACAGCGGTAGCACCCCAGTATCCCACTGGAATAACTGGCGGGATATCGGGAGACTTGTAATGCGTCCCAACAAGTAACTACTACCTCTACCTTTAGAGAAGTAGTCTTCAAACAGTGGAGGCTACTTTTAATAGAAAATATGAACAATTCTAGCATTTTATGGGGCACAACCAACATCAGTTTTACTCAAGTGGGAATCAGCATGAAACAGTTTGGAAACCCCCTGCCTTGGAGTCTCTAGGCTGTGATTTGCTCCCTCTACGCGAGGTACACACATCCTCCACAGTTGAACCTCATGTAGCAGTTATGGCCACCAGCACTATGTAGACAGGAAGAGAAACCGAGCTGCGAAATGCCACTCAACGGCAAGGCGTGCTTCCACGTCAGGATTTACCATAGCATAGTCGCACACATTGGATTCCCAGAACCGTCTTGTTTTATTGCACTCCGATTATTTCTCACTTCGGTTCATAGCACAGCAATGAGCCTCTTTTTAAACTATTGCATTTTTGCCAAAATTAAATCAGTCATATGCATGAGTCAAATTGCTGAGGTTGGAAAAAGGGCTTGACGTAGGGAAGTTGAGAATAAGACACTGGTCTTGTGGAGTTTGTGACTGAGTCCCAGCCCCACTGTTCCACCAGAACACTTTATTTATTTGTTTATTTATTTATTTCCAGGATAATGTGTTTTGCTGGACACGTTGCTCTTTGGCAATTTAATGTCTTGTGAACTACGGGGATTGTGGAACATGTTTGGACTTAGTGGCTCATGTGCCGATGTCCGCGAAGAGCTCTGGCCTGTGAGGAACTCTGTAGTGGGAGGTGTATCACTCAGGAGGCACTAAGTTTGGGCCCTTGAAGATTTGTTGATCCTCAGACCAAACTGATGTTCTACCCACCTTGTGGTAATCTGTCAGTCAGTGGACCCCGTCCCTATTCAGAGACAAGGGTCAGTTGGTATTGATGAAGTGTTATTGGTTCAGTGTTGCTGAAAGTTCACAAGACGTTATTAGCTCTTTCCTGAAACTCTGGTAGTTTAGTTGCTTGCACCTGTTTCTCCTCAGCAAACCATCTACCCTTTTGCATTCCGCTCATCCACCTAAATGCTCTCTCTCTTTCTCTCTTGGGCTGCACCCTTTCCTCATTGTCTTCACTTGACTATTTCTTCTATACATCCTCATGTATCTCAACTTTGCTCCATTGCTCCTTCTACTTACTCTTCTCCTTGCCGTATCTCATAGCCTTCAGTCTCAACTTGGTGTAACTTCTGCATCACTCTCCATCCTCCCCATCTTTTTCCTTTCCCCTTCACCCACACCCGTCAAATAAGATGCTCCTGTGCTCAGATGTTCTCCAACCTCATCTATCCCACCTCCTATCACTCCTTCACTTGTCTTCTGAAATATAGAAGCTCCCTGCAACAAATCTGCCTACATCATTGACCACTTCAACTCTTATCACCCCCAACTTTCACTTCTTGCTATCACAGAAACCTAGACTTCCCCTCATGACTATGCTACACTAGCAACTCTAAACACTGACTCTGCTACCTTCTCCCACTCTCCCTGACCTGTTGGGAACAGCACCTGTGAGGGGTTCTTTATCAATAAGGGCCTCAACACTGTCACTCTACCCCACCTGACATAATCTCTTCCTCTTTTGAATATGCCACTATTCAACTCTACCATCCTACTCCTGTCACTGATCTGGCTGTCTATCGACCACCTGGTCCTCTCAAATCCTTCTTCCCTTATCAGACCTTTCCCTATTGTCATGCTGGGGGACATTAACCTACCCAATCCCGCTGCAGACACCAGCCATGAACTTACCTCCCTCTGATCTGACCACACCCTCTACTCCCGCCATGACCATCCAATCCGCTCTGCTGAGAACTTTCTTGACCTTGTCTTTTTCGTTAATTCACCCTTCTGCTCCAACCCCTTTATTGACCCCTCTCCATCTGATCATTCCTCTCTTCACTTTTCCATCTTGGTACCTCCACCTTCTAATCCTCATCTCTCCTCTTCAATAAATAAGAGGAAAGTCAAGCAGGAATGTCTTGCCCCTCACCTTGTTGATGTGTCTCTGTTCTGTCGCTTTCCCCCTATTCCTATCTCTTCCATTGACTGTGAATTCTCTGACTTTCACTATCATTATGACTCCATTTGACTACAACTATCCTGCTTGCACATTCACACCTTCCTGTCCGCATACTCAGCCTAGGACCATCTCTGAAATTCAGGCCCTAAAAACAAAAATGCACTGTGACCTGTGACACCAGTACAAATTAC
Organism: Ambystoma mexicanum; assembly: GCF_040938575.1. NCBI lineage: Eukaryota > Metazoa > Chordata > Amphibia > Caudata > Ambystomatidae > Ambystoma > Ambystoma mexicanum. The sequence goes on along the minus strand of NC_090929.1, from coordinate 684,105,893 downwards.
GGACATCCATCCTACTCCTACCCTACTAAACTTAATTTGCTGCCATAACCTCTGCACTGGACTCTCCTGAATCCTCATACTTCACAAACATAATATTCTCCCTTCTCAATCACACCCCTGACAAACTTTCATCTCCCCTACAATCTTTGCTCACACATCACAAGCCAATATCCATCGCCTCCTCTTGTTTCTGCTAATGACTTTGCTCACTGCTTTTCCTCTAAAATCTCTAAAATGTGTGACCCTCTCACAGCCCTCCTCGCTCTCCCTCCCCAATCATTTTTCTGTCAACCACCTCTCTCCCTTACCTCTTCTACTCTTGACTACTTTGCCACTCCCTTTCCTAGTGAATTAGCAACCATCCTTCAAAGTACCAATACTCTTGTGCCACATTGATGCCTTTTCTCCCTACATGGTCATGGACTTAGTTTCAATCACTTGCCCCTATCTCTCTCAGCTCTTTACCCTCTCTCTCTCTGCTGGACTCTTTCTGCATCCTTCATATCTGCGAATGTCTTAGCTCTATTGACGAAACCCTTTGCTGACCCAAACATCCCAGCAAACTATCCCCAGTTTATCTCCATCCCCATTATTAAAAAATCCTTGAGTAGGTGGCCTTAGACTGGATGAATACTTGTCTTGAAGAGAATAGCCTTGGAGATCCAATTCAATCTGGCTGCTGTAGTTAACACTCCATTAAGACTGTACTCATTCATATCTCCAAATTTCTCTCTAATGCTCACACCTCCAATATATCTTCTATATTCATCCTTTTGGACCTTTCTGCCACTTTTGACACTGCCCACCATTACTCTCTCTTTCTCACTCACCCGGACCTTGGGTTTCACAAATCTGCTCTTGCTTGGACCACCTCCTACCTTGAAGGTTGATCCTTTAAAATCTCTTTGAACTTGCAAACCTCTGACCCCAGCGCCTTTCCCTGTCACCATCCCCCAAGAATCATTCCTATTTCATCCCTTGGCTTTGACTATCAACTTTTTGCTGCTGAAACTAAAATATCTTTCTCATTTACTTCCTTCACAGCAGCCACCTTGGAATGGATTATGTACTTTCTCACTGCAATTCGTTACTGGATGGCCCTACGCTGACTCATGCTGAACTCTTCATAAATGGAAGTCATCTTTCTCCTGGCCCCCAATGCCATTCCTACTCTCCCCTCTCCTATCTCCTGTCCTGACCTTCTTGCTCCTTTGATAACAACCTATGACTGCAACAAGCCATCACTGCAGCTACTTCTGCTACTCGTATTAACCTCCACAACATTTAGAATATTCGACCTTGTCTTACTATCCACTCTAATCTCCACTTTTGTGCTTCACAACTTGACTACTGCTCAAGCATTCTCCTTGGCCTTCTTAGCTATTTTTTCTTTCCTCTAGACAAAGTCTTCATCTTTGCTACCCACGCTCTCTACAATCTGCCCAGACCCTGCACCATGTTTATCTACTGACAACATGCTGGTTGGCTCTCCATGCACAACCACTCTCTGTTTAACTTGTCTTTCTGATTGTATCTCAGTTTACTCACCACCTGGTTCCCTCCAATCCTCCTCTGCACTCAACCTCACTGTACGATACCCTCCCTGTGCCTTCTCTTATTTTGGCTCTTTCTCCCTACTCACCCCGTTCCACTGGAACCCACAGCTCATTGGAATCAAAGTCAACTCACTTCAAAGCTTGGCTAAAACTTGACTTACTTTCTAAAAAGGAAGCTCCCAGGCCCTCTCCCCATCCTCCCTACCTGACCACACCACTGCCTCCAGTGATGCATAACAATGTAATTATAAAAGCAAATGTGCGCAAAGGAAGATATATCCAGAGTGTAAATATATTATGTGGTGTATTTTAATGTAATTTATTTTAATAGAATAAAAGTGTAAAAGATCTTGCTCCTTTTACATGGAGGAATAGTAACCTCAAACAAAATCTCACAGAATCAGTTGAAAGTTCAACATAGTACATACAACCAATTATTTTATCTGCTGCTCATTGTCTTGGATTCCACTTACAGGTTTTGGACTCAAACACTGAATGCTGAGGGATGTCAGTGTAATACAATTCATGTGCAGCATGAATCAAAGTAGAAATGAGATCATAAAATAAAGTAAATTTAAGTTGAATAAAGTTTAAAACGTACATGGAGCGTATTATTGATAAAAAAATACATACTAATATAATATTACAATTAATAATTACATAATATATAAGTACATTAAAAAGTAATTTATTTTGTTGGAGAAATAGTGCTTAATCAAATTATTTCTGTTTATATGTTTCTGTTAAAATGTATATGTTATCTTAGTTTATGCAACTTGAAGTATGCTTTTAAAGTGGTATCCCTACCTTAGGCCTTTTCTGCAGCTAATTGTATGTTATTGTTGAAATACACATTTTGTTCGCCTCGAAGATGAACTTGACGATTTTTTGTTGTATGCGTAAGGCAACTGCTCCCTCTAGCAGTGATAGCAGGTGAAGTGGGCAGGATGGCTTCAGAAAAACATACGTCTGGCTTTTTATTATAGTATGATAGTACTCCTCTTTAGTTTCAATGACTTGCCCCCTTAGGTTAATGTTACTTTTGTAAGTCACCTGTTTTCTCTGTTTGTTTTGTTTTGTCCCTAGTATAGGTCCCACTCACAAACTGGCTTACCACTTGTTCTCATCTTTGTGTGATTGTACAGGCACTCTGCTTGGGAATACCTCTACCATCAATAAATGTCTTATTGTAAGTCATTTCTGTTCGAAAATGACACCTCTGTTCTTTTTAAATAAATATTAAAATAAATACATAGAACATCATGGCATACAGTAATTTAGTTTACTGGTCTAAACTTATACTATATAATGTTCCATCCCAGATGACTTACTCCCTTGGCTCTGCCTTTAATATCACCATATTATTATTATCTTCTATGTCCTCCGACTTGTTTTTAAAATATGTTACAATTTTAGCTTTCAAATATACACAGTAGATAATTCTCCAAAACTGTTTCATGATACACACAATAGCAATCCATTTAGAAAACCAAAAAATTCAACAAAACAAAATGTTTCCTTGCCATTAGATTCTTGCCTGTTGTAAAAACAAAAGTACAAAATAATGACATAGGGCCTCATTACGACCCTGCCGGTCCGGAAACAACGGTGGCGGTAAATCCACCGCCACCGTTGTTTCCGGACTGGTTGATTCTGAGTTATGCAGGCGGGAGGTGTCACTCCCGCCAGGTCTGACCTGGCCTGGTAATGGGAGTAACGGGAATAACGGCCCCTACCTGCAGGCGGAAATGGAAACACTGGCTCCGTCATAGACAGAACCAGTGTTTCCATTGTCCCCATCCCCATGGAGTCCTATGGGACGCCTGGGATACTGAGTAGTACATTAGCCTCACAAAGGGGATGGGGCAGGGACAAATGCTATGAACTCATGATCCCCACTATTAAACCCACACAGGTGCCCCCACTCAGAATATGCAATCTCCATCAAATTGTGGCACTGAGTATAAAAAGGGGCCAGAGTTTGGAGTTAGTGTGGGAGTTTGGGGTTAGCCAGAGTGTGCGAAGCAGAGCAGAGGAGATCAGGAGTATGGAGGAAGGAACACACAGTAGGGAGGGGAAGCTGTACTAGTTGTGTTGGTTGGAAAGATCAAAAAGAAGGTGGAAGGAAGGGATGAATAGAAGAACCATTGGTTTGATCAATCAGGAAATGGAAGCAGATGTAGAAAGAAGAGACGAAGAGGAGGAAGGAAAAGGTCATGCAGGAAGAAAGAGAGAAGTAAAAGGAAAGGAGGTTGGGAGAATGTGGTGGCAGACAGTAAAGTCCTGAGAAGCAAACACGAATTGGAAAAGCCAAGTGGGCTTAAGGATGGAGATGACAAGATGTGGGAGTTGGAGCCATTGAGGCCTAATTTGGAGAGGACTCAAATACCCAGGTGGAAACCTTGGAGGAGCATTGTGGACCTCTGACTAAAGGCTGGCAGAATTGAAAGCTAGAGACCATTGAGTAAGCAAACAGATCAGACAAGAGACAATCATCCTGCCACCAACTGTGGTTGAACTTTAACTAGGGGAAACCACATAGACAGAAACCTGAAGTATTTTAAGACTCTGTTGCACTTATTCACTTCTCCAAGTCCCCACATTCCTTTACTGGGATGTGTCCATACTTATTTGACCTGCACTCCCAACACAAATACGGTTTCTAAATAATACCTTACTTGGTTGACAGCATTTTTATTTCCTGACCCCTGCTTGAACCCACACATTTTGACATTACATTCAAGCTTCTTATATACACATTAACCTCCGTGAAGTTTTATCAGTGGTAAACATTTCTAAATGTCCTTAATCTCTTAAATGTTGGGAACGTGGCTATCCATGTCCTAGTGCCACGTTCTTTAATTGCTGGAATTTCTGCTGCAGCTAAGCAATTTGAACACCTTAAACAGATCTAATATAGCAAAAAGCATCTGTTCTAGGGCTTCACCAGGTGTTAACGGCCCGGTGTCCCAAGTTATAGGCCCAAGTAAAGCGAGGGCCTTAATGCAGGTCCCCCGAGCCGTCACCACCCAGTGAAGACCCCTGAACGGGTGCTTATTGCTATGAGCACCCCACGGCTAACCCTTGGGATGCCAACAAAAATGCATTTGTGCAAATCAACAAGTCGTAGTGAGCGTGTGACCCGTTGCTTCATACAAATGCATTACTTACTTAACATGGCCGCTATGGAACTGGAAGTGGAGGCTGCGGTGCAGAGCCCCTCTTCCTTTTCCATGGCAGGATAGGTGGAGTCGGGTGAGGTGCAGTGTGGCCAGGCGGACTGCAACTGGTAAGTGGGCGATGACGGGATCAGGCACGGGCATGGCAGGGAGCCGGAAGACGACAGGGAGAGCGGGTAGGAGGGAAGATGGCTGGCAGTTGCCTCCACTGCTCAATTTCTCAGAACCCGGGCTTAGATCATTGGATTCATCTCGGGTTTTGAGCAACATGATTGGCTGACGCACCCGCCGAGGGCACTAGTTGAGTTTAACTTCAAGTAGCAAAAACACAATTATAGTTAAAGATGCCCTTTCACATAAGTAGTTGCCTGTTCATCAGGAGATCAATCCGTTCTCAACAACTTTTATCAAAAGTCTGACAAACGTGCGATTGAGAAGATATGTACTAGGCTATCTCTGTGTCTTCTGGTCCTGAAACCACTTAAGTAATTCAAAGAAGCACATTGTACTTGTCCGATAATTGGCCATGCCGCAACCATAACATATTGTATATTCCCATTCTTTAATGGTGGTGTATTGTGATAAGGTTTGTGCTCCTGTCCATATATTGTACAAAAAGACTTCAGAAATGTCTGGACCCAGTTCCCACTCCATCTAGTCTGCAGTTCATCTTGACACCTGCTGCTTCTAGTTGTGAAATCTGATACACTGTGGAATTTCAATGTTTCTTAATGTTATCTACCTAGGTCTGCTCTTGCGCACAGAATTCCAAGATCCAGCTACCCAAATCTTACCGTTGGTTTTTAAATTCCTTAACTGGGTGTGGTAAAAATGTAAACCTTAAATGTGGTTTTGTTTTCTTTTACACTCTAAAAATGCAATCAATATCCCCCTTCAAATAATCTGTTTAACCTACAAGCTTTTCCTTCTTCACATGGAGGCTTAGCATTCGTATAAACACCTGATTTTCGGGTACTGGTGAAAGACCCTGTTCAGTCGATAGTCCCAACAATCTCAACTTTCGAGTCCCCATATCTTAACATTTTGGATTAATTTATAGGGCCACAAATGCTTTTCCCCACTTACCTCTGTCTTTATGGCATAGCAATAATAGACTACCTAAGGGCAAACTAAGTCTATACTGTTGAAATCCTCTCCATCTCTTCTGCCTACCTCCCTCAAACCAGTCCGGGACTAACTCACTAGCCCTATAACATTGCTCCATCCTAGGATCCCCAAACCACTTCTAATTGGGAAACTGGGTGTCTTCTGTTCATAGGTGATGACAAACATTCTCCTGTGAATGTGAGATCTGCGACTACTGGGTAGACGTAGATTTCATTCCTTGAAACATGTACATTGCGTGCAATGCATACAAAATATGTGGTAGCATTTTCATTTTTTACAGTACCCCTTCTGTCCAGCTGGCCAATTCTTTTGATGTTTTTGCTAATAGTTCAAGAATGCTGAGCTGATAAGGTGTCCAATGAGATCTCGTAATGTTGACTCCTAAGTTATTTTATTTCTCATTTCACACTCAAAATCAAACATCTCCTAAATAATTACTATTGGAGAGGGGTGCCCTGATATATGCAATCCTTTTAATTTGTCATAGTTCATGGAGAATACAAAGACCAAATTAAGTGATTAAATTCCTCAACTGTAAATGAAGAACTTGAGTGCCACGTGGCATTATCTACATGGGGAGCAATTTTTGGGGTTCACTTAACTCTAAGCCGTGGATATCATCTCTCAGTCGCCTCACCTAAGCTATGGCTCTAAAGCTAAAACATCATAAGGAAGGGGGAGTGGGCTAATTTATGGTGTCCCGCGGTGGATCCAAAGCTTCCCCATAGGTTGTGTTTGACACTTAAGCTAGCATATGGGTGTAGGCACCTCACTAGTATGAATTATGCAGAACAAATTCAAATGTACCAAGCCCTCCATGTTGTACCCCAGTCTATACTTCTAAAGGCCTTATTTCTCTCTAATGTCTGGACGCCATACAATGCCTCGTCTTTTTTTACTAAGATCAATCATGTTAGTAGCACAGAAAACGTTGGCACTTGTGGCTGGGAAAGACTTGGTTAGTATGCATACATTAGGCTGGCAAGTATGTCCATTAAGGTAGATGCTACTATTTTCATGAAATTGATATTTGTGAAAAGGTCAAGGACATGACTCTGTCAGGGGTTAGCGAGATTCCTTCAAATCTGGGGTAGGCGGCTGACTAGGGTGTATGCCAGAGGTGTGATCCTGCCTGAGAGGTGGAGTGAAGGAGTTGGGGGTGGGAGGGCACCCAGTCCCTTAACCTCCTGGACTGGCCTGGCATACATTGAATGTTGGTGCCATGGTCTGTCTCATTATGCATTTCAGCTTCTTGTCTGGCCAGAGTTCTTTCTTACTCCTTACAGACTCCAGGGGGCCTGTTTACCAGCAGTGGAGAGCAACACGAGAAGACAAAGGGGCGCCAAACGTGAGTCACACTCCTCCAATGCCAACTAGACCACTGGCAGGAATACCAACTTCCCTGGGCTGCTAGATGGAGTTGAGATTAGCAGACGCCAACAAGACCATGCCACATAAGCCCCATGAACTCCTGCGAGTGAGAAGGAATCAGGGCTAAGTTGGATTTTTAAAACTATGTGTCAGTGTGACTGGGCTCCCGGGGAAAAGAAAATATAGGGAGGATTTGCCTGACTAGTCAGGTGTTAGTTGGTACCAATGGAAAGCGGGCGGAGGCAGTGAAGAAGATAGGCACATGTAGATCTGCACTCACAGGCAGGGATGAAGGGTGTTTGTGAGGTCAGGAGGTGATGTGGCGAACCGAGAGAGCAGGCGGAGGATGAATATTGGAGCAGAGTGCTGACATTGCTGGAGATATTGGAAAAGTGTGAACGCAAGATATTGTGTGTGAGAGTGGTATCGAGTGTCAGAGGGTGGAGTGGTTGTTGTGAAATTGGGTGTGAGAACGAGTGGTAGTAGGGAGAGGGTTGTGGGGATAGGACAGAGCGAGAGTAGAGGGTGAAGACAGGTATTAGATGGAGTCGAAGTGAGAGCGAATCACAGAGGAGACAGATGTTTAAGGGGGAGGATGGAGAAAAGGAGGGAGCTGCAGAAGGGAGAGAGCAAGAGAGAGGGGGCGAGAGTGAGACAGCTGAGCGGGACAGAGAATTGGAGAGAGAAAGGGGGAGCAAGAGGAGAGAGATGGAGAGAGCAGGGAGAAGAGTGGGAAAGACCAGAGGGCGAAAGAGAGAGAGAAGGAGAGAGTGTAAGAAGTAGTAGGAGCTAGAGAGAGGGGGAGGAAGAGAATAGTATGCAGATGGGGAGATGGGAGACAGGAGAGGAGAAAGAAGAAGGGATTAGGTGGGCTAACAGAGGGAGAGAGCGAGAGAGAGAGAGAGAGGGGAAATTGATAGAAGCGAGAGAGGGTATGAGCGTAAGAGAGAGAAAGCACATCTTGAATATCATATTGTCTTCCGTCATCAGATTAGAGTTTCCTTAGTTAAATCCTGGAAGCAGTAAGCAGATAAACCTATGGGCCTTTCAAGTACAGTACAGAGCTAGATAGTACTGGTTACTGTAGGAACACAGAGGAAGCAATAAATAGTGATTAGTTCATGTTAGCATTTAGGTACATAGTGCAAACCGGACAGACTATCTGTTTACCCTGAAGTAGACCATTTTGAAATATGTGCCAGTGCCAGAATGTGTACATTTCATTACAATGTGCACCGGCCATTCATGATGTTTGTATTTTCTACATAACCACTATTTGTTGCTTCCTCTGTGTTCCTACATTACCTATCATTCGCTGGGTCTTATGACAAGCTGGGGATTAGGGAAGCCTGGGCTGTGGTTCAGGTAGCCTATGGACGGGTAAGGGATAGAGCAGGGACTCCTCTTAGTCTGGATGTCCTGCCGCCCTTTGGCAGCCATGTTTTAGAGTCTAACAATAAAATGACAGAGCTACCTAACCAAATCCTTGAAACCTTGTAGCCATCCATGACGTGTTCTTCTGATGGAGTTAGCCAGGTATATGTACGGATTTGGTGAATTCATCTACCTTTTATTTATTAAGTGCCATCTGTGCGCACAGTCCCTTTGCCGCAGTCTTACGGGCTCAAACTGAGTTAGGTGCTCAATGGGAATAAGCAGTGGATATAGTACATTAAAATAGCACAACATAAAATGTTACCAAATTTAATAATTTGGCTGAAAAAAAGATTGTATTTAATGAACTCATACAAGATAAATGTAAATAAGTCATCCACATCAGTTACACCTGCAATTACCTCTTAAATAACAACTAGTATGTATAGACCATTATTTTGAATGCCTTTTTGTCCTGCTCTTCTGCCCACCCCCGGCTAGTCTTTGTTTCTTTGGCCATAGTGCCATAGTATATCGCTTATAATGCCAGAGCTTAGAATTCCACAGCGGGTGCCCAAAAGTGCCTTATATGAGAGAAATGGGGGGCACGTGAGGTATTCCTGGAGTACATCACTTATGATATGCTAAAACTGCTTCACTTGCTGCAGACCTTGAAAAGCAAATATTTCAACTGAAGCTGCGAAGCTGGAACTCGCAAGCCACGTTATTAATTTCAAGATATTAACATTCCCAAAAATACTGCATCATTTGGCGCAATGACCCATCGGGCTCTGAATTTCAATACATTACCATTATTCCGAAATGGGTTGCTCTGTTTTAAACATTTCTACATGGCGCAGTAGTGCATAATCATTCACATAAGACTTTTCGTACGCTTAATTCACAGAACCACAGCATCATTTAATACAATGCCTCATCGGCTCACAATTCAGATGCTTAGCTGAGAATCACAAGGTACAGCACTGGCGACATGGTCTGTACAGACACCGCGCCCGCAAAATTATTAAAATCCTACCGATTGTATTCCGATTTTCCACATTTGACTTTATTTAACACAGCCAATGAGTGGGGCGTTTTATCTGGGACTGAGACTAATATGTTTCCTATTTGCTGTGTTTGCATCCACCACCCACTGACGGAGGTTCAATGCATATCACACCTTTCCTCCTCCAATTACCTGCAAGCGCCTGCGCAACCACAATATGCAAGCGCCCTAATGCATTTATTGGCAAGAACATCAGCAGAAAAATAAGTAAATAAATAAAGAATTACAAAAAAATCTCATTCATCCAGCCAACCATCTGTCCCTTACATCTACATCACCAGCAGGGTCGTTATTTGTGGGTCGTCAGGGGTCGCACTTGCAACCACTCTGGTCTCCCTTGCTACCCCTAAAAAGAAAACAAAAATATACATTTATTTTTTATTGAAGCTCATGGGTCGTGGCCAGCGCCATGTGACTCTTTCTGGATTGATTAGCTTTCTTGTTCAGGCCTCTTAAAAAAACAGGGGGCTCCACAAGTGTAACACTTTAAGCAGTAACCCTAAATAAGAAAGAATAGGAATAACAAATAATTTGCTTTCTGGAATTCTATTCAATAATTTCTAGACCCATTAAAGATTTATTTCAGATACACTTCAGGGCGTGAGTCACTGATTTAGTCTGTTCTTAAACACCTAAAATTCACAATGCCTTCCAAAAATCATTTAGAGTAGAGCATGCATCAATTTTGGACTATGGGGGTCATTACGACCCAGGCGGTAAGTACGCCAACTTTACCACCATGGTGTAAACTATGTTTACACCATGGTGGATGGCGGATTTACCGCCCCATTCCAAGGTGAGTGGGGCGGTAAATCCCCATTTCCCATTTTACCCTTCCCCATTCCCATTTTTGCCCCATAGGGCATAATGGGAGTGGGGAAGGCGCTAATTACGCCACTGTAAATTACGGTGGCGTAATTAGCACCAAGGCGGTTTAGCTCCATGGCCCTCATTAGGACCCTGGCGGTAAGGGGTTTGCGCCAGCGTTAGCTGCGCCGACCCCTTACCGCCAACTACGAGTTCCCATAGCGCCATGGTCATTTTTCCGCCCGCTTTTTGCGGGTGTAAAAATCCATGGCGCTATGGGACCTCGGTGTTAATTACGCCACCGTAGTGTACGGTGGCGTAATTAACACCTTCCCCACTCCCATTGAGCCCTATGGGGCCGAAATGGGAATGGGGAAGGGTAAATGGGTCAATGGGGACTTACCGCCCCGCCGACCTCGGAATGGGGCGGTAAGTCCGCCATCCGCCATGGCGTAAAGGGACTTTGCGCCATGGCGGAAAAGTCCGCCGATGGCGGTAAAAATCCGCCAGGGTCGTAATGAGGGCCCATGGATTTTAACGGCTGCTAAAAGCAGCCGTTAAAATCGGAATCAGGCGTTAAGGGTTAACGACGGCGTTAACCCTTAACGCCTGAGTTGTAATGAGGCCCTATGTATTTTGCTCTTCGCAAGTTGCATTTATAGCATGTTTTTTTCTGCCGCTGTCTCTGTTACGATCATCACCAGACATTCCATCTCGGTGTCCTCGGTCACTTGACAAAATCCTTGTGCCTAAAAGCTTGTGTACAGTATAGAAATGTTTGACCATAGCACATATAGTGGCCATTGATTTCATTGTGCCACAATGAATGGATGCTTTGTTGTAATGTGTCTATTTTTCCTATCTCCATGACATGCTGTTCAGGATGTTTGTTTGCATGTATGAGGTAACGAGATTAGAAAGTACGGGATGCTGTGTGAGTGCGCTGCTTTCTCTGCACTACTCTAAATTCTTTAATACACAGTTATGAACCCTCCCTATGGTATGTATTTTGCAAACCACTGAAGCCTGAAAAGTAGTTCCTCGCATGCTTGGCATGTGGCCAACTTTGCACCAGACCTGCAGATGAACTGCCTGCTGTCAAATCTCAGTTACCAGTCGAATGCTATACACTACAGAGTCTAATTTGCTTTCTGACGTTGAGAACATTCAGACACGCAATTGCTCATTTTACTTTAGCCGGTAAGATATCTCAGTGGGTGAACGCTCACTTCTGCGATGTGTGTATGATCTGCAGGTTACAGGTTCAAAGGCCGGCTAGGCCACCTCAGCCTTTCATCTATCTGAGGTTGATAAATGGATGTCTGGGTCTGCTCCCAGAGTCAAAAATTAGCTGGCATGGGAAAAGACTCATGCTTGGCTTCCTGTCTCTCCAGCCCACCATGCCAAACGCTTGCCTGTGTCATGTACCCCCGACAATATAAGATCCTCACTTGTCATCCTGCCTCCTTGACAGTATGCTTGACATAAACTGTTAAAATTATAATGAATTATCTAGTTTGAACCCATATGAATGAGGCTTTCTTTACAGATAGTTAAGGATAACCGGGCACAGTGATCAAACGTGATTTGCTCACGATCACATATGAAGTGTGGAAGGTGGGGATTTGAGCCCTCTCTTCCTGGTGGCACAGCTTCCAATTTAGAAAGCAGGGGCAACTTCATCTTCTCCTATTCCATCTTCAATGTTGGAATGCTTTCTGCAAAGTTGTTGTTCTATGGATACACTTATATACTGTTCAATAAATCTGGTTTTCAAAGCACCAATGTATCTACAAGAGGGAAGCATGTTCATCGGCTGTATCCTGGGGAAAATAGATCTGCGAAACAGACTAAGATTACATTTATAATGAACATTTACTATAATTATAATCTGTACAATTGTGTGTACTTTCAAATCACCAAGTCACATGATAAAGCAACCTCAAAAACTATAAGAGAAGTAGTAATTGAAACGTATGTTCATACCAAGTATGCGTTACTTAGAAAAGGGGGTCCAGCCAGTCCCACAATGGGGTGCAGTGGCATGTACGTCAGACATATATCTCAGCAACAGTCAACCTGCTGATCTACGTTATGTGTACCTCCATCATATTTACCCTATTTTCCTGACCCATCATCCTCTTGTGCCCATCATCCTCTTGTGTTCTTCCCTTGCACCACATTCTCAATGGCCCCCTGTTTCTTACAATTAACTTTCAGACCTCCATTCCCCTTTTGCTCCATCCTTTAACTATTAACTCAAACCCTTCCCTTACCTTGCACACACCTCCTTCCCTTGCCCATATTTCCCATTCATCAATACCTTGTCACTCTCACCCTTTAATTGCCCATCACACTAAGCACATTCCTTGCCCCTCACCCCCTTTCCTTACAATGGCTTGCAGTTAGACAGGAGACCACCTTGATTAGCCAGCTAGCCTCTGCCAGACATGACAAGTAGCCGTGGTCGAGGTCTTGCTTGTAATTGTGGCTATGGGGTCTGCACTTGAACAATCCTGAGCGAACGACGATGAGGGGATGTGTTTTTTTGTGCTGCCAAGTAGCTACTTCCTGGAAAGTAAGCTGCATATTTCAACTTGCAGAAGGACAGAGAACTGTAAGGGGAATACACGTAGGACCTGGTGATAGAGAGAGAACAAGAGTGGCCTATTATATGTATGTGTGTTTGTAAGATAGAGTGTGAGCATGTTTTATGTGTTTGAGTGTACAGTGTAGGTGGAAAGATGCATCTGGGTTCATGTGACTTTGTATCTATATATCTGAATTTGGTGTTGATTTGTATGTGTGTGTTTTGTTTGGTCACATAAGAGATGCGTTCTGGACAAGAAAATGCACTGGGCGGTAACAATAAAATTGTCAGAATTTGGCAAATACTGTTGATTTTACCATCCACCCAATTCAGGGTTTGACCAAATACCATTGGCAGTGTTCCATGGGAATACTGGAGGTGGAATTGTAGGTACACTTCTTGCAGAAAATCCACCTATTTTTACATCCACCTTAAAGGTGGAGGTTAGAAATCCAAAACGGGCCCCAGTGTTTTAAATCTTTCTTTTTACTGTACGGAACAGAAACACAGGTGCTTCCCTTTAATACAGTGAAACATGTTATTACCAAAGGACATGTTGAGTGGGTAAAAGGGTGGGCATCTCTGATTGCCTCCTCCCACCACCTAACCCAAACCCTGGAACTCCCTCCCTCCTGCCATGAAAGCAGAGGTCTCCTACTGGGTTTACCGGAAATCCCTGAAAACCTGGTTGTTTGCCTAACCATCCTGACACTCACTACACGGCTCAGCATAGCCTAACCCTACCATTGGTTTGTTATCTATGCTCTCCTATGTACACATTTTAAGTAACTGGTTTTCAATGTAACAGCACCTTGATGCCAATGGGTTGCTGCACGCTTTATAAATCAAGTAAATAAAATAAATAAATAAACAATGCATAAAAGGGCCAGAATTGACCCTTTTGTGCGTAAAGAATATCAGCAGTAGTGTTATGAGTAACTACTGAACATAATCATTTTTTCCTTTCACATGGTTGCTGAAAATGGCTGAAAATATTAAAAATACTTTTTTAGATTGCTGCCATTGGTGGTGTTATTTCTGAAAGAGCACTGGAGGTATTCCATATATACCACTGGTGAACCTGGTAACTTTCTTCAGCGTTATTAAAGAATCCACACAAATCTAAGTGACCCCCTTAGTGTGTAGTATTCTAATAATTAATACCTTATTATTACATCTTTCTATGTGTATTTTTCAGCTGTGTCCAAAAGTAAGTACCAGAAGCAGTCCAACCGCCTTTTCTGTAGTCACTGTATAAGTAACATCCATGAGTGCTTTTCAGGGTGCTATCAAACTCTTTTTGTATGAACACACTGGTGATCATGAAAATTCATGAGAAAATAGGGGAAGCATGCATACAGAATCAAATCAAGGACAAACTCTAATAATATAGGGACCCTTACATCATTGACAAGTAGGCGTTGTGATAGGCTGCTGTGGATTGTAACAGACCAATGGTGTCAACATTACCATCCAGGGTCACAGAATCTGTTATTTAAACACATACATTTCCACTGAGCAGCATGAACATGTTCCTGCAGCCTAGACCCCTCTCTCTGTCACTCACTGTGGAGGCCCATGTGTGGAAGCCAGCCAGGCACATCTACAACATTGCTGCAATCAAAACACATGCCTCGACCGAGTTACACAGAATCTGAGCAGGCTTTACAGCACTTGGTTCCTTTGTGGCAGGCTAGATTCTGAAGGATTTCGTCTTTTTCCATTTTTTTTGTTGTTGCATTCTGGAGCTCTGATCCCAGGAGAAACAGCAGCCAAACCGGTCTACAGGGCAATTTGCACAATCTCAAACAGAAGAAATGCTGCGTTTTACAAATTAAGATAGTGGTAGTTTGTGATAAATGTAATTATAAAATGTTTTTATTCCACCGGTAAAACTTACACCTCCTTTTACTCCAACCGCTACTGAAGTGTAGTGCCTTGACAGACACTTTTAAAAGTTAGTCCTACTTTTATGTTAGTTGCCCGGTCTTGGTTTTTTACTTTTTAAATCTTGTCACCCTACATCTAGATTGCGGTTATTCAGATCTCTAAGTGGTTCCCTGGGGAGTCTGTAAACCCTAAACAGGCAATAGATGTTTGGTGCAAAGACAGAGACCATGGAACATTTGAGACTTGTACAAAAACCAGAACAGCTTATTACTAAGCAGTAAGCCCAGATGCACTCCTAAGGAACCGTAGTTCAATTCTTTAAAGCCTGCCTGTTGGGCAGAAAAAATTCTGTGTAGTATTATAATGTTTTGTGTATTCCTAGAGAATATGTATACATCACGTTTACAGTTTCAAGTCTATAGTGAAGACAAGCCTCCAAATAAGACAACGTTTGTAATGATTCCTAGAGATATGGCACATTTTAATTACCCTATCTCTATTAACTCAAGTATAATTTCAAAACAAAATTTCAAAACAAGGATCATACATTTCAAGCAAGTAAAATAGCAAAGTAATAAAGTGAAACAATACAAAATATGCGTTCACAACACTATACACTTAATTCAGTGTTCCATTGTAAATAGCAGATTGAGTTTTTCTTAATTTCAAGAGACAATCTACAATCAGAAGCCCTTATTGCAAATATTAGCAATTAACCGACGCGTTTCGGATCAAATGATTCATCTTCAGGGTAGGGGCTTCACTTTTAAAGTAAATCATGGTAAGTATAATATGGAAACTTTTTTCAAGATGCTTGTC
Source organism: Ambystoma mexicanum (assembly GCF_040938575.1). Taxonomy (NCBI): domain Eukaryota; kingdom Metazoa; phylum Chordata; class Amphibia; order Caudata; family Ambystomatidae; genus Ambystoma; species Ambystoma mexicanum. The sequence goes on along the minus strand of NC_090929.1, from coordinate 684,090,113 downwards.
CTATAAGAAATTAGAGAGGAACATTATTATTAGTGGTAGGGAAGAGGAGCTGAGTAATAATGGTTGCAAAACCGGGCGAGGTAAATGTTACTAACCTCATTCAGAGGGGAGCAGTGACACAAATCTGGCCTATCAGAAGACAAAAAATGTGGAAAATGTCAATATCGAATGTACAGGAAAATGATCCAAAAACGGTAAATAAAATGGCATATTTATATGGATGCCAGATCCAATCACTCACCCAGTCCAAAACTGAAAAGCACTTTAGACTGGGACGCGGCAATGTGCGGCTGGAGAGACCCTAGGGAGGGATAAGTGTGTAAATGCCACTCTAGTTTAAAGCATAACTGAAAACACATATTTATCCTAAAGATTCTTAGGAAGATACTTGACTGAGCTGTATTTGCAATTATGAAGCCTTACCCGGTAGACGGAGGTACACGGACAGCGCCAGACTCCAGCAACGAACACAACTCGACTGCGAGTGGCGTTCAGTGTTGTCAAGGGAGCCCCGCGCATGCGCACGAGGGCCGCGAAGTGATCGGCCATCTTTGTGTGGGTACTACGTGCGTTGTTGCGTTTTCATGGTAACGACAGATGCATATTGATCGTAGATGGGTAAATAAAGAATATACGTGGCGAATTTCAAGGCGATTTTCGGATAAATATATACTGAGGTCTCTAATTCACTGCCACAATGCCCCGGACAGAGGCAGGTGAATTACAGGTATATGCGGTGCAAGTGGGGGCCCAGAGCGCAAGTACCCACATCGGGGGGGTGCGCTGGGTGCCCCCATCTTGCATCAAATTCAGGGAGATTTTAAGCAGTTTAAGGGGAGGGTCTCAAAAGGACCGCTCATCAGCCTCAAAATAGAGGTAGATAAAATGTAGGTTGATGGAATGCAAGTGAGGGCCCGATGCGCAAATCCCCATTTCGGGGGTACGCTGGGCGCCCCCATCTTGCAATGAATTTCAAGGAAATATATGGAATGATATAAGGTGGGGGTCTCAAAAAGCGCTACTATGTCACGGATGGAGGTAGTGGCTGCTCTGGCAAAGGGGTAAAATGCCTTAATTGCAGCTAACAAGCCATTAAAATAAAAACAGTTTCAACATTAAAACTCTCCTTACAAGCACTATGTCCCTACAATTGACAATATCTGTATGTTACATCAGAGTATCAGCAGATGTCATACACCACCAGTTCTAAGGGGTCATATGTCACAACACAGAGTGTAAATTACATGGTTATTCAACAGTTTCAAGGGGTCATATGTCATAACATAGAGTATAGGTTAGAGGGATACTCCACAGTATACATGTCAATCCCACCATTGCATGCTAGCTACTAACCAAATAACAAAATACAAGCATGTCGAATTTTACAAGTCTTTGAACACTAAATGGTATCCTTTTGTCAGTCCATATGGGTGCCCCTCGCAAGTAACCTAGCTAACCTCAAAGAAAGCAATTTACATAAAATACAAATTCAAGATTCCATGATCACAGTATATAGTCTGTACACAGTTTCTGATACCTGAGGTTTCAAAAGCAGGGCCCTTTAGGGAAAAGAGTCTCAATGCAGATTCAATTTAAGGAGATTATTATAGATAACACATTAGATCAAATTCAAAATTCATCCCACAAGGGTGTAGAGGGTCCAAAAGTTCTATCCACAAGATTTCTCGTTGTGCTAGTTTACGTTGCAAATCCCCCCCTCTCCTCCCTGATGTTACTTGTTCAAGAATGACACACTTCAGTTGTGCCACTGTGTGTCTTGCCTCTGCAAAGTGGACTGCGACCGGTGATTTCAAGCTTTTGGTACGTATATTTGACTTGTGCTCGGTCCATCTCGTTTTGTCTTTTCTAGTGGTCATTCCTATATAATAGAGACCACAGGGGCATTTAAGTGCATAAATTACATTCTGTGCATCACAGGTACAGGAATGTGTTAGCTGTATGTGTTTGCCTGAGTGTGGATGTGTAATGTAGTTGCCTTTTATGATGTTCCCACAATGCTGGAAGTTGTAACAGGGTATTGTACCTTTATATTGGGACATGGTATTTGGCAAGGAGACTTCAGCTTTCACTAAACTCTTTCGTAAGGACTTGCTGTTTCTATAGGCAAACGTGGGGAGTTCAGGAAACAGATGTTGGAGCTGAGGGTCTAACTGCATCATTGGCCAGTTTTTTTTGATACTTTTCTTGATTATACTACTCTGCACTGAGTAGGTGGTAACATACACTAAGGGTTCTCCAGGCTTTGTTGGTTTAGACACCAGTAGGGTATCACGATTGGTGTTCCTGACTTTGCTTGCTATGTCAGAGATAAGGACTGATCTGGCATCTATATAAATATGCCATTTATTTACCGTTTTTGGATCATTTTCCTGTACATTCGATATTGACATTTTCCACATTTTTTGTCTTCTGATAGGCCAGATTTGTGTCACTGCTCCCCTCTGAATGAGGTTAGTAACATTTACCTCGCCCAGTTTTGTAACCATTATTACTCAGCTCCTCTTCCCTACCACTAATAATAATGTCCCTCTCTAATTTCTTATAGGACAAGCATCTTGAAAAAAGTTTCCATATTATACTTCCCAAGATTTACTTTAAAAGTGAAGCCCCTACCCTGAAGATGGATCATTTGATCCGAAACGCGTCAGTTAATTGCTCATATTTGCAATAAGGGCTTCTGATTGTAGATTGTCTCTTGAAATTAAGAAAAACTCAATCTGCTATTTACAATGGAACACTGAATTAAGTGTATAGTGTTGTGAATGCATATTTTGTATTGTTTCACTTTATTACTTTGCTATTTTACTTGCTTGAAATGTATGATCCTTGTTTTGAAATTTTGTTTTGAAATTATACTTGAGTTAATAGAGATAGGGTAATTAAAATGTGCCATATCTCTAGGAATCATTACAAACGTTGTCTTATTTGGAGGCTTGTCTTCACTATAGACTTGAAACTGTAAACGTGATGTATACATATTCTCTAGGAATACACAAAACGTTATAATACTACACAGAATTTTTTCTGCCCAACAGGCAGGCTTTAAAGAATTGAACTACGGTTCCTTGGGAGTGCATCTGGGCTTACTGCTTAGTAATAAGCTGTTCTGGTTTTTGTGCATTTATTGTGTCCCGAGTGGTCTTGTGACGCCAGCCCATTTGCACCTGAAATAATTATAATACCTCTGTTTCGAGGCAGTTATTAATTGACGTTTCTGTTATTACAACTGAAACTACCTTCTTTTTAAAAAGCTGTGCACCCTCGTCCCCAATTCTCTTCGTTTTACATTTGAGACTTGTGCCATATATAGCGAGATTTCAGGGTGCAACGAAAATATCATCACTTCAGGGGCTGCTAAATTGGGGCTTATTCTCTAAGAAGATACAGAGAGTAGCTGAGTTACTCTGGAGAAGAGACAATTTCATTCACAAAAAAGTGACCAGTTGTAACCCTAACATTACACTTGGTTTTCTTCCCTCCCTCTAGGAGTAAGTTAGAGTTTCTACCAATGCCGTCTTGTAAATCAGCACATTAGGGAAAATCCAGAGCATAGAGGCGACTAATCTAGCAGAATTTCAATACAAAGGCCTGACTGCCTTCCACAGAACCGTGCAGAGTCGAGTTATCTTTATTTTCCATTTATTTACAGAGTGATGCTCAGGAAACTAAAGGACTTTTCCCAGAGTCACACGATTATTGGTCACGTGCTAAAGCTGGTATTCAGGCCCGCAGACTATAGGCTCCCATGTTCTGAGGTTCCAGGCTCTGCCACCTGACCACCTCTCCTCAGCTAATGAAGCCATTCTGCAGCGTGTTCTACAATGACCATGCCTGTGGTATTAAGAAACAGCTCCATCCCCGCTCCCAACATTTCTTTTCTCACACTCTTCTTACTTGTTCCCGCTTTTGGCTGTTAATAATTAATTTTTGGGTTTATTTTTGTTACTTTGAAATGTCTACAGTCGGCTAAAAGAAAACAAGCAGAAAGTCAATGAACACCCATCTGCGCGTGGGTCGGCAGAAGCGAAAAGGTCAGCCCTTGAAAGAGATTTTTCGGCGGGCATTTGAGAAGCAGGCGGGGGAGCGTTGGCGAGGCCTCCATTTCACACAGTGCGTATGAATTCATGGCCCTTGCTTTGCAAGACGGAAGAAGGTTACACTATGGCGCACTTAGAATAGACTCTCCTGCTAATGTTCATTACTTCATGCTGGTTTTTAATCTGGTCATTAATTGGGAATGTACCAAACTGTATTTAGAGTGGCTAATATACGTGTGCCATTACTTTCCCTATTATTCTTAACACTCCATATCATACACACCAACATGCCCCATTCTATTGGTAGATTGTAGTCAGTCCTAGCTTTTTCTTTGCATTCTGGGACTAGTAGACCTGGATTTCATTATTATACATCCTATGCTGGAAATGGAAAAAAATGTACTGGGGGAACCCTCTAATTCTTGGGTGGGGGCTGGCTCATGGGGGGGCGTGGCCCCAGGCCAGGTCACACAATACAGTATCTCTTCATAGAACCCAATGCTGGTGATTAGTATAAAAGCAAAGAGCATAATGGGAACATAAGAATGTCCATAAGTTTAAATTTGAAATCTGCCTTACAAGTGATTCCGTAAGAATCCCTTTTGAGCAAATAATGGAAGTTGGGCTCTGCAGTTTTGATTTTTCGCACTAATCACCCTAAAAAAAATGTGTGTACATTGCAGGACATATACACCAGTTTGGACAGTATGTGAGGCTTTGGCTGTTTCTGCATTTCGTTTCCTGTGCTGAGTGTAATCAAAGTGACTGCTTGTTGAAATGTGGGTTGCTTGTACATGTGATAACTCTGCCTTGTGCTGGCCCATTTCCTGTGCTGTATACATGGAGATCTACAAGCAAAAAAATGCAAAGGAGAAAAAAACAGGGTTGGACTAGCATCTCTCAAATGGAATGGAGCGTGTTGCCATGTGTGCCTCAACTCCGCCCCCACCAAGATGGATCCATTCAGTTTCTGTCCTTTCTGTTTCTTCAAAGTGTATTTCTATATTTTTGTGCAATACAAAACTAATAAATAAATACATATACGGGGTTGCTGGCGCGATGGTGAAGTAGCAATAGGTTACGGAAGGTTTTCTCTGTTTTTAGACAATGGGCCTCATTACGAGTGTGCCGGTCCGGTAACAACGGTGCCGGTAAGCCTACTGGCACCGCTGTAACTGGACAGGCACACTACGGGTGTGCTTACTGGAGCCGCTGTGCCTGACAGGGCCGGCCCTGCCGGACACAGCGGCCACGGTAAGCGTCCCGTAACGGAAGCATTGGCACCGTTATTAATGGTGCTGGTGCTTCCGTGCTCCCCATTCCCATTGGGACTCAAAGGGAATGGGGAATTACAAAATTACTGGCTCCTTACTTCCCGGCCGCCGGATGCGGATTACTCCGGTGGCACTGGGAAGTCAGGAGCCGGTAATTCATTACGGGTCTGGCTGCAACCTGCTGGTTTTACCGGCACGGTTACCACCAGACCCGTAATGAGGCCCAATATGTGCACCTTTAAGTACATTACCTGTGTGTGCACTCTGCAAATTGCTGACACGTTCATGACAACATACTCCTTGTCATTCTCAAGGTGCTCACGGTGTTCCTTTTGTCTTTGAACCGCTGGACTTTTAGTCCTGGATGTATAATAATTAAAAGCAACACTGTACTTCCCGAATGCAAAGAGAACACAGGACTGAACAGCCATCTCTTGAATGAAAAGCTGCAAGTAGGGCTGAATGCTTAATATAAGGACGAGAATGTTGCTGCACAAAAGACATTCGGGTTATTCAGTTTCGCTGAAACTTTAAACTATTCGGTTTTAGTTCATGATAATTCGTGCTGAGGAAATACTGATATAAACATTGAGTTGAAGAGGTCAGAACATTTCCACCATAAAGTTAATTGACTAGGTCAGAAGTTCAGAACCTTACGTACCAAAGTGCTTAAAGAAAGGAAAGTGCTTTAAGAAAGGAAAGTGCTTAAATGACTAAGGGCTTGCACCTGGCTCTTTTCTTTAATATAGAAACCGAAATTAACTCTTTGTCTGCAGCAGACAAAAAAACTGTAATCTTAAAAAAAGAGTGCCAAATTCACATAATTAATTCAAATAAAAAAATGTGCAGATAATGTTTTTTTATTTGCAATACTTTGTGAAGTTCACAGGTCACCTTATTCACAAGGCGATCGTGTGCTTCCTCTGCAGCACAAAGGATCATCTGGCCAGTCCCCTTGAATACATTAATGTCAGCAGCATGCATGGCGCTACCTGCATTCATAGGCCTCATACTGTAGATGTATGTTATGTGTTTTTTCCCAGTAACAGAGTCTATAAAATTGCAATTTTACCTGACTAAATATCATCCCGCTAAGGAACTCAGAGTCGACATGACTACTCTGCTTCAGCCATTCTGGCCTTTCTGAGGTCATTGAAACCATGCTTGCAAATCTCGACTCCAACTCTCCTGCCGTTCTCATTCTCTTCGATCTCTCCTCTGCCTTTGACATGGTCAACTATTCTTTCCTTATAAAACGATTCTGTGAAACCCTCAGCATCACTGACGGGGCACTGGACTGGCTGGCCTCTTTCCTCACTAACCGCCCTTTCCAGCTGCAATTGGGGCCTTTCTCCTCCCCCACCTTCCTCTCTGCCTGTGGCATCCCCCAAGGCTCTATCCTTTCCCCATGGCTCTTCAATATCCATGTCACCCCTCTTGCACCCCTGATCTCCTCCTTCTCTCCTCACTTCCAGTTTTATGCCGATGACACACAGCTTTCCTTCAAACTTCCCTCTACCTCCCCTTCTTCCTCCTCTCTTATCCCCGACTGTCTGGCATGGTGGGCAGCAAACAATCTCTTTCTCAATGCCAGTAAAATGGAGATCCTCCTCATCGGGACACCTCTGCCCTCTTTTCCTTCTACCATCTGGCCACCCTCTTTGGGCTCTGTACCCCCACCATCTTGTGAGGCCAAAAACCTTGGGGTCGGGGGGCGCTGTTGCGCTCGACGAAGATGGCTGCCTGCTGATCAGCTCCGAGCCGAGAGGCGCTTCTTGAGCCGAAATCATCCCGTTTGCCTCGGCACTTCAGCTCATAACTGACGGAGGGGGAAGCTGGTTTGACCGTGATCTTGCTGGCCCCGTCCCGCCCTCCTAACTCCTTTCGCTGCGGAGCTGCTGGCCCCTGTGTGAAGACCGGGAGCGCGCATTCCTCCGATCCCCTGCAGGGCTCCAGAGAACCGCGGTCGTGATCCGCGGCTTGCGGCCTTCCGTGGGGGGAGGGGCGTCCCCCCCGCCCTGCGCGACCGCACTTAGCCGACTTCGGAGGGAGCTGTTGGCTGGATCCGAGAGCGGCCGCTCCGCTGCCCCATCCGAGGCGGCGTGCTGTTTTGAATCGTGCCGCCCAGTCCGTGGATCCAGGCGGTGAGTGGGGCCCCGGTCCTCCGCGCCGCTCCCCGCATTGACTTACGGCTTCGAGCCGCGGCTCGACAGAGTCGCTCACATGACTTTGATCCTGGGATAATTAATACACTCCCCCTGCATCCTGATACCCTGTGGGGGGGGGGCAGGTTCCACCGGAGCCCATCCCCGGCGACTCTCATCATTACTGTGCCCGTGGGGGCTGCGCGAGACATCGACCCCCCCCCACTCATTTTACACTGCGCACTTCACTGGGACGTGGTGTGCCCTGACCCCCGCGGATCTGCTGCATAGTGACACCACCGGATTGCATCACATCCACCCTTCGCTCTATTGGAACCCTGCTACCTAACTGCTCCATCTCATCATCGACCGCGCCGCTCCCTGGATCCATAGGAGCGGCGCGGGGCGGCGGCTTCTCCCCCGCCCACCCAACACTGTTCATGTTTCAGCACCGGGTATGCTTTGTCCCTCGAGTCCATTGCCTTATTGCTCACTAAAGTACCAATCACCTGGCTACTCCATCTTGCCGCAATAGCTACTGGAGGTTCCTCTTGTTCTCTTATTGGTTGTTGCCTCCTTGGCCCTTGCATCCTCAGGTTCTCGGGGGAGCTCTCGTGGTTCATTGACCACTACACACATCTGCTGCCCTAGCGACCCAACATAGCTTGGTCTCCTCCTTCTGATTTGAAACGCTGCATCTCGTATTGCCAGCCGGCTGTAGCCACACACATACCTGGTGCTCTCTCTTGGCGTCCCACTCGTCCTCCTACCCTCCGATCCACTGGTCTTATATTACCTTTTACTGACAGCATGTCAACGAGGATGGGAAAGAAGCAATCCTCTATCAATATGTTTGCGAAGCCTCCGGGAGGATCTGGCGCGGAGACACCTACACAGGAACCACCCACTACACAAGAGCTGGAACCATCCGAATCTCAAAAAATGATGGAGTACATCCGCGAAGGGTTCACCGCGATCCATAGCAAACTTGACGATATGAACGGTACGATATCCTCCATTAAGGCACACATGGAGAGAACTGATGGTCGTGTAACTGAGATCGAGTCACGTGTTAGCACCGCAGAGGACGGCCTGGGCTCCCTTCGGGCAGAGGTCTCCACATTATCCGCACGCGTAACAGAGGTGGAGAAGAAAAATGAGGATCTTGAGTCTCGCTCAAGACGCAACAACCTCCGCATAATCGGGGTACCCGAGGATGGCATACAAGAACCCATGGAGGACTACGTTGAGAGTTTGCTACTTCGTCTCCTCGATTCCCCAAAGCTCTCCCCACAGTTTGCAATCGAGAGAGCACACCGTGCACTGACGGCGAAGCCTAGGCCTGGCGCTCCTCCTCGCCCGATTATAGCCAGGATCCTTAATTTCCGCGACCGGGATGCCCTACTCAGGGCGGCGAGGGTCAAGGGAGACCTGTTGTTGGGCGCGGCCAGAATCCACCTATACCCGGACTTCTCGATTGCGGTTCAGCGAGAGCGAAAATCCTTCCTGGCGGTGAAGAGACGATTGCGTGAGCTTCAGGTTAAATACGCTATGCTATACCCCGCCAAACTCCGGATTGAGCACGCGAATCGAGTATACTTCTTCACACTACTGGAGGAGGCCTCCAAGTTCATAGATGAACATTTTCCCGGCTGAACTGTACTTATAATGATCTCTCCCATTACTTAGGCCCTTCTCCATTGTCCACTCGCTGTACCTTTGGTCTACCACAACTTACTCTGACTGCGGGGTCGCCACCATCGAACCCTACCCAGAACTCGATTGGTCTAGTGGCACCCCGTCGTCCTTTGCTCCGGTACTGCGTGGACTCCTGGGCTGGACCGATGCTGCACATTTCATCTTGTTGGTGTTATAGTTGTGCATGTTTATGACCTTGTTTTTTCTCTAAGTGATGCATTTGTTGTTGTTGGGTTGTGATGCTATGGGAATTGGCTGCTGATCTGAGGACGGCGCCGACTTCTTACCGTCTGCGCGTCCCAGCTGCCCACCATAATACACCATTCGTCCGTTTGATTATCCTGAAACACTGTGGTAATCCCCAGTTCCTGATATCCATCCTGTACAAATACACCATCCCACTCAAGCTCACGGAGGATTGCTCTATGTATCTCGCTACATTGGTCATAATTGATGACCGTTCCTCCCCCCTTCTCCTCCCGCGGGTTCACCCCCGTACGCATTTTGCTTTCATTGCCAGGCATTAAGTTTATCCTCAAATTGCCTCAAGGTTCGGAGCATCGCCGCCAGGCCGACGTACAGGCCCCCCAGGCGTTGATGCCAATGTTGTTGACTCTGTTGGTTGCATATGGGTTGTTCATCCCTCTGTTTGGGGGAGGGATGTGGGAGGGGGTGGGGGGTAGGGGTGTTAATGTTAAAAAAGGCTTGGTAACTGCAGAGAAGGTAGAGTTCGGGAAACCAGGGTCGCTATGCCATTACAGATCTGACGGCGGTGGGTCCCGCTTGTGGGGGGCACTGTTCCATCCACCGGTCTATTTCCATGTCCACCATGATTGTGTCGGGTGAGGAAACCCTTACGTTCCTGAGTTGGAATGTGCGTGGGCTGGGGAACTTCAAGAAAATGAGATTGCTACAGCTCCAGGCTGAACGGCATGGAACGGGGATCCTGTTTCTTCAGGAGACACATGCGATAACTGATCACTGTGAGAAGTTTGCTAAAACATGGGGACCTCAGAGATACTATACTTCCTATTCCACACAGAGCCGCGGAGTTATGACCCTTATTCATAAGAGTATTAGATTTACCCCCATTGCCACGACAATAGACCCCCTGGGCAGATACGTCTTACTTCATGGCATCCTACAGAATAGGGAAGTGGTCCTACTGAATATCTACGGTCCCAACATTGATGATCCTGAATTTTTCACACATCTCACGTCCCTCCTCGATGGCTTCCCACTGGTACCTATTCTCTGGGGAGGCGATTTTAACACAATATTCGATGTGGATCTCAACAGATCTGGCTCTCGTCCCCGTCACCTCACTAGGGCCGCATATTATACACTGTCTTCACTCCCTCGCCTGGCCCTGCTTGACGCATGGAGGCTTTTCTACCCTGACTCTCGCACCTTCTCCTTCTACTCCTCGGTACATGATTCCTTCTCCCGGATTGATAGATGGCTTGTCTCTGACATACTTATAAAGAATATCTCAAGCTTGTCGATTCTCCCCAGGACTCTCTCCGATCATTCACCAGTAACTATTACCCTAGCCTGGGGCTCGGATCACGATCGTTCTAGACACTGGAGAATGAAACCACTTTCCCTACTCGACCCGGTTTTTAGTTCGGAGCTGGAGTTGGCGATCGAGGAATTTTTCGGGACCAATACCGGCTCCGTCTCATCACAAGCCACCCTCTGGGAAACTTTTAAAGCCTATATCAGAGGCATCGCCCTCTCTAAAGAAAATGGCATCCTTAAAACTATCCGTAGAGAGATTGCTGAGAGCGAGGCCACACTATCCGAGCTGGAAGCTCAATATGCATTAAATCACACTCCGGATACCCTTGCACTGATCGGCACGGAGCTGGACACCTTCCGAGCTCTTGCGAACCGAGAGCAGAGGTTTCTTGACAGCCCTGGACTGGCGAGGAGATACGGTGAGGGTGAACGCCCATCTCGTCTTCTGGCTAGGCTTCTCCGCCGTGAGTTTGGCGCTCCTCCCATTCCTGGCATTGAGAGACCTGATGGATCCCTTGCCACCTCCCCCGGTGATATCAATTCTGAATTCCTTTCCTTCTACCAATCTCTTTATGCCAACGCAGATAATGCCACTATAGCAGAAATAGATGTTTTCCTTGACAGGCTTCCCCTGTCGGTTCTCTCCCCCGATACCATCGGTGCCCTTGAGAGTCCATTCTCTTCCTCGGAACTCTCGGAGGCCTTAGACTCTCTCTCATCAGGTAAATCCCCGGGATCGGACGGTATACCGGTTGAGTTCTACAAGCGCTTTAAGTCTCTTCTACTTCCTCACCTGGTCGCTCTTTGGGAAGAATCGTTAGAGACGGGCCAGCTCCCTCCCACTCTCCGCGAAGCCACCATAACTGTCCTGTTAAAACCGGGTAAACCCCCCACGCAATGTGGCTCTTACCGCCCACTCTCACTAATCAACTCCGACGTCAAGATTTATGCTAAGCTACTTGCTTTACGTCTGGCCCCCTTCATGCAACATATCATTCATCCAGACCAGGCGGGGTTTATTCCAGGACGCTCTACCTCCCTGAATCTTAGACGACTCTTTAATATCATAAGCAGGGTGCGACCGGACATTCACGCTGTGGCCGCCACACTTGATATGCAAAAAGCCTTTGATTCCGTCTCCTGGAGGTACCTTTGGCGGGTACTTAATAAATGTAAATTCGGCCCCACATTTCTCTCCTGGGTCAAGCTGCTATATTCAAATCCCGTGGCAAGGGTCCGTACCGAAGGCCGATGTTCTTCCCTCTTCCAAATAGCTAGAGGCACTAGACAAGGTTGTCCCTTCTCTCCATTAATCTTCGCTGTAGCGCTGGAGCCATTCGCAGATATGCTTCGCCAATCTCATTCCCATAGAGGTCTACGTACAGCAGGTACCTCCGATATAGTTTCCCTATATGCTGACGATGCTCTACTCTTTATTCGCTCCCCTGAAATCAACCTTGCCCCAATACTGGAGGATGTTGCTCTCTTTGGCCGCATGTCTGGCCTGACAGTAAACTGCGCTAAATCGACTCTTTTCCCGCTCACCCCCATCACGCTCCCCCTTCCCGATACCCTGGGGTTCTCTTGGGCCCAGACTGAGTTCACCTACTTGGGGGTAGTGGTATCGCGACATATCGATCGAGTTTTCGAGAAGAACTACCAAGCATACCTTACAAACCTAACGCAAAAAATTCAGGGTTGGAACAAACTCCCGATCTCACTGGCGGGTAGGGTGGGAATACTAAAGATGGTGGTGCTTCCCCAGCTGCTGTATAGATTTGTTAATATCCCACAATGGCCGGGAACTGAGTTCTTCCAGACATTGACACGCACCCTCAATACCTTTCTCTGGCACTCTGACGCAGTCCGCCTCAAGTTTGAAACCCTTGCTTCCCCGATGGAGATGGGTGGCTTCGGTGCACCCGACTTTCTCAAGTACTGGCTGGCAGCCCAGCTCCAACACATCGCACACTGGTTCAACATATCCGATCCCCCTCCCCATGTCAGACTAGAGAAGTTATCGGTTGGTGTTCGCGACATCAGATCCCTGGTGATCGCACCCATGCCAACAGACTCGGGCACATTAGACCCGTTGCAATGCACATCCCTGGCTTTATCCAAAACGTGGCAATTGCTGGGCACTGCCCATCCCTTTCATGGTAACTTCCCGATCTGGAACTTTCTCCCGGGAATCCCACAGATCCCCCCATCGGTTGTTCGCACTTGGGCTGAGGCGGGATTTGAATTGCTCAGAGACATATTTGTAGATGGTAATTTCATAGAATGGCCTGACCTCCCACCGTCCCTCAGACAGCGCCCCTCAGTGTGGCTTCAATACTCATCTCTCCGTAAAGCCCTCAAACATAAGTACCCGTGCTTCCCGGCACTACCGCCAGATGAGCTGGCAATCACTGAATTGACTTCTCCATTCCCTATGAGGGGGAAAACTTCCAGACTATATACCCTGATACAATCCAGATCGCCCCCTTCATTCTCTAAATTAAAGCTCGCTTGGGAGTCTGATCTTGGAGTGGAAATGACCGAAGACCGTTGGACCCAAATGTGCTCACGTATCCAGAGGGTCTCCTTCAATTCCCGATTCAAGCTAATTCAATTCAAACTACTCCACAGATACCACTACACCCCTATTAGACTACACCGTATCTCTAGTAGTCTCTCTCCTAGATGCCCTAGATGCGGCCATGATAGAGCTGACTATTTCCACATGATCTGGTCATGTCCCAACCTTACCCAATTTTGGGACACTGTTTGCTCCACCATCTCGACCATTCTCGACCACCCTATTTCCCCTACACCGATGAAATGCCTGTTCCATGACTTTCCTGACTTACACAGAGACTCTAGGAGACTGGCCGGCCTCTGTATGCTTCTGGCTGTGCGGGCAATACTACTCTGTTGGCTTAGGCCTACCACCCCGACTCACGCACAGTGGCTCAGAGCAGTCACTTGGGCCTCCGATACGGAGGAATCATGGGCGGTACAACAGCCCGCCTGCTCTAGACCCAGGAACATCTGGCTCAAGTTCCGATTATTCATGTCCTCCCCTGACACCAACTCAGGTCCTACATCCCCAGCAACCTCTTCTCGTCAATCCCCTGCAGACCCCTGAATGGCCCTCCACTGGGTCTTACACTGCCCTGCTACTCTCCGTTGCCCATGGGCGAGCCCCTCCACATGTTATGTGATTATGCGATGTTGTAATTGCTTGTTTTTTTATATGCTTTGCTGATGCTCACCTGTATCTGTGTTGCCAAGCGTAAAAAATAAAAGTTTAAAAAAAAAAAACCTTGGGGTCATCTTCGGCTCCGCTCTCTTCTTCACCCCATACGTTATGAACCTTACCAAATAGACCCACTTCCGGCTCCACATCCTCAGAGTCATTCTTCTGTGTCTCAGCTTACTCCAGAAGCTCAATGTCTCAAGAGCTCTTGTCCTCTCCAGGCTTGACTATTGCAACAGTTTCTTTCCTTGGCCTCAAGCCCAGGGACCATATCTCTCCAGCCCTAAAATCTCTCCACTGGCTCCCGGTGGCTGCAAGAATCAAATTCAAGACCCTCTGCATCATCCACAAGGTTTTCTGGGACCTGGGACTACGCTATCTCCAACTTTCCCTGCCTAAATAGTCCACTGCTAGGGCCCTCCACTCCTCTAATTTCAACTCTCTGTCTATCAAACGCTTTTCCAAGCAGAGAGTGGGGGTAGGTATCTCTCCTTGACTGGTGCCTCTCTTTCGAACAGCCTCCCTGCCCCTCTCAGACTTGAGCCAGACCTCCTTAAATTCCAGAAACTACTCAAAACTCTTCTCTTCTCTACCTCTGTACCTCTTTCCCTTCCCTGCAAATCACCCACTACCGCTGTGACCGGTGGCTTGATCCTCATGAACCTCACAGGATTTTAAGTCATTCCTCCAAGTCAAAAACAGCACCCCCCAATGCACTGCCCCGTGGGCCCCTGCCTGGTTGGTGGCTCCACATACCATCCTTGAGTGTTTGCTGTACTAGCACTTAGCCTGAGGCTCACCTCCTGGCTCCCCTTTGCACTTCCCTCCCAGGCCCTCCTAAGCACTTTTCCACTCCTCTGCTCCCCCTTTCATTCCCTTCGCCTGTACTTCAATGCACTTGCACGGCCAAATGCCACACGGCCTAGTAGGACCATGACTGTATATATATATATATTACCGTTGTTTGTTTTTCCCACTGCTATTATTTCCCCTGTTCTCGTCCCATTTAGCCTTGTTGTGCTTTGAAACACATTTCCGTTGCATAAAGCACCTTACAAATGCTCAATTACATAAATAAAATAATAAACGGACTTGCAGCCATAGAGTTTCCCTATTATTAAGTGTACTCATGGAAGCAAACTCAGCAGGACGAAATTTCATGCACCTCTAGTACATTACTGACTCTTCCTCATCCCATGGGCTTTTGAGTTATGAATTATTTATATTATAATACTATAAACCTCAATAATACACAATTTGTCAACCTCTGAATGGTGGAAAGCAGACCCAGGGATCCATGATATTTGACTGACTTGCTGGTCTGCCATGAAGTCTTACAATTCCCAAACTCAACTTTACTAATTAGATCCAATTCAGAAGCATGAGAGGCTGAGTACTTCTTACCCACATTGAAAACTGGGACCTACAGCTTACATATAGGGCCCTGCAGTAGTTGCATTAATCTACTGGGATATCCTACTGCAGAGTTGAATGTACCTTTCCACTTGGATATGGTTCAGAGATGCATAGGACTCAATTTCCTCTTACCAATCCCCACTCATTCTGACCCAATACCTTCCCCGAATCTTTCACTGCTTTCCTCAATCCTTTTAAGTTATTTTGTTGATGTTTTTTTCTTCCAAGAATCAGCACAAACCTCCCTGAACTTCTCCCAAACATGTTTAAAAATGTATGGCTCTTCAAGAAGATTGTAGAAGATTTGCCTGAAAGAAAGATCTGTGTCAACTTGCAAACTTACCTGAATCTCACTTGGATTTTTTCAGAAGCCCACAGATCACTTTTCATCACAGACCACAGATCTCAGACCGAAGATCACAAATTTACAATTCAGCTACTCTTTAGCCACCTCCAAGCTATTTCTGCGGTTCTGTGTTCTTTCATTGGCAGTTTTTTTTCAGAGTTTTTTGCCAAATATTTTCAGGTGAAAAAACTCATTGACATTTTCTGATTTTATTTGGGGGGTTCCTCCAAGCCCTCCCCCAATTATCTAGTCCCTATTCCACTTCCTCTTACCCCTTATTTGCCCTTATCTCTAACTCCTCATTTTTCTGATTTGTTTTTTCAGCTGAAAATGTTCAGCAAAAGACATTGCAAAGAAAAGCCTGGTGATGTAACAATGTCATACTATTTCTGCTGGTTTCCTTTTGCCATAACCCTGCCAGAGTGCTCGGTTCTGCATCTAATACACTTCAATGCTACTCTAATGAGCTGTAAGGACTGTTAGAACTTCTCGCTCAAAGCCTCTTTGCCATTCTCTCAGTTCCTGTCCCACCTTTTCTGGATGTATCTCTCTGTGTAGCTACCAAACAATCCATGCTTCTGCTCCTGCTTTCTCCACCTCTCTTTCCCTGGAACACCAAGCAGATAGAAGACACAACGATTTCACAGGTGCAAGAATTTGGTAGATTCCAGTTTTTATTGGTGATTAGTGGTTGGAGCTGGCACAGAAGGTGGTATATCCTATGGGTGAGTCTAGCTGTCGCATAAGAGCAATAGGTTAGGGAATGTGAGTCTAATAGTTTATTGATTGTGTGGCAATTTTCAAACATTGGCCTGAAGTTTGGTGACAGGTAGTGACATATTTTAAAAGAAACTCTTTAGAAGGTGCTGCCTTCCTCTCCACGGCCCACAGCATTGTGAACAGAAACCATGGATTCAGAATCCTAAAGCAGCCAGTGCAGCCTGTTAAGTGATTGAAATACTGAACAGACTGAAGAATTTGAGACTCTTCTTCCCTATTGTACAAGGTCAATTCACGTAGCTTGAGTAATACACTATGACGCACTGGTGGATTTACAATAGAGAAAGTCTTGACATGGTCGGATTGGGGCAACAAATAGTCCTGAGCTGCGAATGAAATTACCAGAATTCTGGGAAAGCAATTTATAAGGTTTTCCCAGAAAATGAGTGTACACTGGCCTGTCATGCTGACCCTTAAGGCATTGTTTTGTTGCCCCATAGATATTTCCAAACCTCAGCCTATCTAGGGAACCTTTCAACAAATGCCATGGATACCTGATTGCTCAAAATAGATGAACCTGCATTCATCTTATGCATCCAACTATGGCCCTGTTGCCAGTTGTTGGGTGTATCTGGATTGGCTATGGTGGCTTACACCTTTTACAGCTAAGTGTACTCGACAAGTAAAGATGGCATATTTCCTGTTTCAATATGATTTTTTATCTAACTATGTGGTCACTCTGGGCTTGATGATTTCCCTGTCTGGTTTAACATCTGCCTACTAGCTCTGGATATCCGCTAAGATTGTCTACAATTGCAAATGTATGTAGACAATGCTCAGTTGGTGGTAGACAAGGAGGGAGAGGGGGTCCACTGTAAAGCAACTGTCTCAGCTCACCAAGCAGTGCTTCAAGCATGCCAACTTGCCTCAAAAGGCACAGACAGAAAGGTCCCAATGATAACGTTAACACCACTGATTGACTGGATTTGGGGAGAAGACTCTTCCACTGTAATCTTTGGTTGGGGTTATCTTCGACTGTAATATTGAGTTGGATGTCCATGTTGACAAGGTTGTCAACATTGCCCCTCAATTCAACTTCTGTCACACAGCAACATATGTACGGGCTGTGGTTCTGTCCGGCCTGGAATGTCTCATATTATTGGGTTTTATTTAGCTTAACAGCGGCCATGTTCATAGTCTCTTGGTGCTTAGGGACTGCAAGACAATGGTTTAGGTTTGGTTAGCAGTTTCGGGGGAGTAGCGCTAGATTACCATGCTGTTCTGTTGTGTTGATATGTGCTGATCGTATGGAAATGGAACTTCTAGGTGTTTTTTCAGTGCTTCCGGGAGTGCCGTGGGTGCACCCTGAGGTGTACATGCAGGTTGTGTATCTGGTCGATGTCTGTAGTGGTTTTGTGTGGTGACCTGACACAGTTTATCGCAATGTTACATCTGTACTCATTGGTGGCTCTGCTGTGTTTTGCTTAGAGTGTTAGGTGTTGTGGTAAGATGTGAGGTCACTTGCAATGGGCGGCTAATTCCACCGATTGAGGCATGCTTCAGAAATTAAGAAACAGACACTAACTCATTTAGAGCAAAGTGGCTAGACTGGCCTTTGCCTTTGACTTTTGGAAACAGGGGGCTTCATTACAATTGTGCTAGTCCGGAAACAACGAGAGAGAAAAGCAGCACTTTGCAAGTGAAACCCCAAAATGTGCCTACAAATGACATTTGCTTTGTTGCCAAAAACTCCAAAATGCCCATAACCCAACACTTCTCAACATTCAAAATCTTGCCTGGTGCTAAAATTCCATGTATCTAATGAAACATTGTGAACATACAAAGTCCCAATGTGAAGAGAAAAACATTCTTCAGACAAACCGGATTGTCTGAAAACTGACAGCATATGCCAAAATCTGGGTGCAGTACCCGGGGCTACCTGAATGACAGCTGTCAGAGGAGTACTGATGAAACTTTAAAAGGACCTAAAACTAAAAAGTCTGCTGGATTAGCAAACATAAAAAGGATTGTTGCCAAAAAGGAATACAGATTTTAGTTGCGTTTTTCCCACAGATTTTAAGGCCAAGAAAGAAATGTA
The DNA here is from genome assembly GCF_040938575.1 of Ambystoma mexicanum. Classification (NCBI taxonomy): domain Eukaryota; kingdom Metazoa; phylum Chordata; class Amphibia; order Caudata; family Ambystomatidae; genus Ambystoma; species Ambystoma mexicanum. Next base: position 684,071,597 of record NC_090929.1, on the reverse strand, counting down.
TTTATGTTTAATGTAACAACTTTGGTTTTTGCTGGGTTTAAGAAGTTAATTAGCCTGGCTGAAGCTGCAAGAACTGGAAAAGCAGGTTTTTCTCCCAGAAGGAGGGCCTTCTTCTCAGCAGAAACTCACTGGGAGGTGTTAAGCGCGGGTTAGAACAGAATCTTGTCTACAGAAATCAAAGGAACAATGACAAAGCTGCAGCCCAGGAAACTGGAAGTGTAGGGGGGGGGTCGTAAATGGCCTCTGGAAGGAACAAACATGGAGGGGGATGCCTTTGACTGCAGGGAGACAAAAAGGAGTAGACCATCTGTTGCTAAACATGACCAAAGAATCAATTCTTAAAAGACTCATAACTTGTCATCCAAAAGGGTGAAAAATATAAAAAGGACAGAGTTGTTAATTTAATTTCTGGCTGCGCGTGTGAAGAGGCGGTAGAACTGTGTGACATGTTCTGCACAGGAATGCCAATATATGAGGTTTTATGCTAAATGTATTACTGTTAGAATTGTGAACATTTACATGCATATCCCTATGTTAAACATGCACATTAGTTGAAATTTGCATAACATTTTTAAATTGCGTTCATAGCGAAAAGGGCAAAATTCTGTAGAAGGTTGAGACAATATCCTACTGCTGCAGGGTTTTGAGGAATAGCTGCTACGTAAAATATGGAATCTTTGTGTGTGATTTGTGTAAAGGTGACCAATGTAGAAATGTACATTTAGTATCAAATCCGATTTTGAGACCAGTGGCTAAAGGGAGGTCTCTGAGGACTGTAAAGCAAATCATAAAAAGTGACATCATCCGGCCTTGATCCACTCACTCAAATTGCAAGGCGGAGATGAAGTGTGGTCCTATCCCAGCTCACAGGGGCAAGCTTAGCTAAGCCGGCCCATACACCACCTTTGTGATGTAATTTTAAAGGATAAATAGAGACAGCTGACAACACATAGGGACTTACAGATCCACTCAATTTCCTGATTCCGGCAAAGCACTCTGATCCAGCATCCTACATCCAGCTTTAAAATTCTTCCAGATCCAGATGCCAAATCTCTTGCCAGTAATAGAGAACCATTGATTTCCAGCAAGGCCCAAATCCTCAAATGTATTCTCTCCACCCAGTAAAGCACTGTGTGGTGTGAGAAGGCCTTTTGAACCAGTATCCTGAAATTCTCTGGCTTGCCACCACTAGGCTTGCCTGAGGAACTTGCCATCCAGCTGATTCAAATACCCACAGACTAGGAGCTCAGATCCTGTGCAAAACCGGCAACCGGCATAGCTGACCCAGTACCGTGCCTGATGTGATGTCTTTCCTAGACCAGACCCAATCCATGACCAGAACTGATGGTCCCATTTAAAAACTTATCCTGTGAGTATTAATAGGAAGAACTGTGACCCATAATATATTTACTTTGCCTTATCCATATCTCAAACCCATCCTATCTTTCATTCAGAACCAGTATTGTTAGAACTATCTTTGCGTTGACCCTTTTCTCATCTGAAGAAGTCAAGTTTCCTTAGCAGGCGGGTCACCCTGATCAAGTGACTGTAAGAGCTCTGTTTGGTATTCGCTTTTTCATAGTCATCCTCTAGTGTAAGCAAACCCATTTGTCATTTTCAAAGTGCATTCCTGTTTTCCATTCTGGCGCCTATTTTACAAAAACAACCTTTACTAAAAACTCTATAACTCCCTCAGGCGGAGTCGGTGCAGAGTCTTGTGAGTCTCTGGCACTTTGCTTACCTGCTTCAACCTTGCTGGATTGCTGTTTGCCTGCAGTCCTCTTTCTACTGCATCATTCAGAGGGGAGTGGAGCTTAAAAACCCCTTATACTCCGCGGAGCGGCGCAGAGTCGGTGCAGAATCTCGTGAATCTCTGGCACTTTGCTTACCTGCTTCAACCTTGCTGGATTGCTGTTTGCCTGCAGTCCTCTTTCTACTGCTATTATCATTCAGAGGGGAGTGGAGCTTAAAAACCCCTTGTACTCCGCGGAGCGGCGCAGAGTCGGTGCAGAGTCTCGTGAGTCCCTGGCACTTTGCTTACCTGCTTCTACCTTGCTGGATTGCCGTGTGCCTGCAGTCCTCTTTGTACTGCTATTATCATTCAGAGGGGAGTGGAGCTTAAAAACCCATTGTACTACGCGGAGCGGCGCAGAGTCGGAGCAGATTCTTGTGAGTCTCTGGCACTTTGCTTACCTGCTTCAACCTTGCTGGATTGCCGTGTGCCTGCAGTCCTCTTTCTACTGCTATTGTCATTCAGAGGGGAGTGGAGCTTAAAAACCACTTGTACTCTGCGGTGCGGCGCAGAGTCGGTGCAGAGTCTCGTGAGTCTCTGGCACTTTGCTTACCTGCTTCAACCTTGCTGGATTGCTGTGTGCCTGCAGTCCTCTTTCTACTGCTATTATCATTCAGAGGGGAGTGGAGCTTAAAGACCCCTTGTACTCCGCGGAATAGCGCGGAGTCAGTGCAGAGTCTTGTGAGTCTTTGGAGGCTCTCGAGACTCTCAAGGCTCTGACAGCACCCTCTTTTATGGATCAAGGTAAATTGCCAAGACCGCCACTGAGAACTATGCATCACCCCCTCACACGCTTGCAGCTAAAACGCGTGGGAGAAGGAGCTGAATTCAAGCTGACTGACTGCTGGAATCATGCCGAAGCAACAGCCGGGAATGTGCAAGTAAGGAAAACTAATACTAATTCTTCCCCGGCTGCGCGTATAATCTCATTGCCGCGAACATACATGGAGAAAAGGTGCGCCATGCAAATCTAGGCTTGAGACCCACATACTGCCCCTGACATAGACTGTTGCTCTGATAAAGTGGTGGGTCATATTGAAAAGGAAAACATACCTTTGGGTAGTAGCGCTGAAGAAGCGGGAGGGCAGCCTTCTGATGACACTGAAAACAACAATGTCTCTCCTGGGTCTATGGCTGTGTCTGCAGAGGAGATCGCCCAGCTCGATGGACTTGTGACGGATGCGACTTTTCCTGCAAGTCAGCTTGACGCGCTAGGTGCTGCGATCGAAATACAGTCCTCGTCTGCTCAGCCTGGGGATCTGGTTGTGCCTTCAAGCACGCCGGCAGATGCAGTGTCCTCAAGCACGCCGGCAGTTGCAGTCCTGGGAATCGCGATTCATAGACCTCAACGGCTAACGTCAGAATGCACCAGCGCTTGGCTGGAAAGTGCTTTGGAGTCAGGCAGCACTCCGGTCTTTGTCCGAGAGACCAAATTCCCAAATACATTGTTGGAAAAGCAATTGCAGCCAATTAGGGACCTCCCATCTTCGCAGAGCTCTCATATCTTTTTGCCTGATTGCCCCACATATTTGAATGAGGGTGAAGGTGTAGGGGAAGCCTTCTCAAACAATATGTCAACAATCCCCAGAAAAAGTGTGGAAACAAGCTCAATGGAGGTCATTGATTACCATGCATCTGATAAAAGCTCTACTCTAAAGGTCTAGCTATAGCTCCTGATGAAAGGCGTAACTCCTTGGCAATAGTAAACAAATTACTAATGGATTTAACAAAAATGAATGGCTCCATAAACGCCAAACCGTCTTCGAATGATACTGGAATGGCCAGCTTCTAAGAACTTACCCAGTGACCTCTGTCCGATGGGTGTCAGAAAAAGAAGATGAGCGGAATCTAGTACTTCTCCTCCAATGCAATGCTCACAAAATAGGAAGAACCAGCGTGGAACATCTTTGGTTCAAAACTCACCATCAGCGCCTTCTGTTAAAACACTAGGAGTCCACATTGACGCATCACTCTCCATGGACAAGCAAGTCAACTCCATTGTCTCTGCCTCCGCCCTGAGCACTAAGCTCATTAATGCAATCAAACCTTTCCTAACTAAAGATAATTGCCTATCCATTGCCAGAGCCACCATTGGAGCCAAACTAGATTATTGTAATGCGCTATTGGCTGGCACCTCCAACTCCAATCTCAATAAACTCCAAACAACACAAAATAATGCACTAAGAGCAGCCCTCAATATACCTAAAAGGGACCACATCGCGCAAACCAGAAGGGAAGCACACTGGCTACCTGTTAAAGAGCGCATTACATTCAAAATACTTACCACCGCACACAAATGTATTAACCTGTCTGCACCTTCATACCTGTCTGACACGCTAGTCAGATCTCACTCCACTAGACCAACGAGACAATGCCACACCAACCAACTTAGGGTCCCACGCATCAAACGAGCTAAAGCAGGTGGAATAAGCTTCCCCTACATCGCCCCTAAGCTATGGAACGCAATACCTAGCACGCTCAGAGCAGAAACCTCTCTCATTGCCTTCCGAAAAAAACTGAAAACCACCCTGTTCAACTAACTCCTCCAACGTCATGTCTTCTGACCCTCTCCTCCTCCTCTCCTCTCTTCTCCTCCTCTCCTGTAGCTACTACTTTTCTCTTGCAACTAAGTAATGACTTTTCTGTATGTATAACAAGTCATGTTCATATCTGTAACAAGCGCCACAATGCCCTCTGGGCTGCCTGTGCGCTTAACAAATGCGAATAAATAAATAAATAAATAACGCTGCTGAGTCAGAAAAAAGCCAACACAAGGCTTTCAGTTACATCAAGTGCTGATGACAGGTCCTAGTTTTCATCCTTGGACGAGACGATGAAGGATTCATTCATCAAACCTCGGCTAGTCAAATCAAAACTTCGCAAACACAAAGTAAGTGCAAATCAAATGCTGAGAGACGCCAACCTCCAGAACCTCGTCAAGGATGCTCTAAATGAACTTAGACCATTTGTTATGTCGTCTCTGACCATAGCCATAGCACCAATGCTCAAGCTATACGAGCAAATTAATGACAATGTAAAAGATCTAACCACTCTGACTGCACTTACAAACACTAAATTAGCCTTTGTAGATGCGCACCCTAATAGAGGAAATACCAAAGTTTGGGAAAACATCCGAAGAATTGATCTTTCGATAAAGGAGCTAGCCGATCAAAAGCGTACTAACACCGATGACAAGAGAATGCTAGCTGAAGTAACAATGGAAGCTTTGAGTCTGCTAAAACAAATTCAGAAACCCAAGGAAGTTGATCAAGAGAGCTACTCACTTTCTCAGCCTGCCATGTCTAACAACAAAACAATGGATGGTACCATAAGTGCACAGAACGAAAATTCATCCCAAAACAATGAGAGTGGAAAGACGATAAAACCTTGCTATCACACCCGATAATGAACAGATCATCGGTTGTGTCTTCATCTATGTCCTCAGCGCAGCAGGACAAACTGACTAAGCCTCAAGAGCAGCCTCAAAGAGATGAAGTGACCACAAATGAAGCCTGCAGTACCCAGCCTTGCAGCAGCAAACAGCACCTAAAAGCCTGCACACTGAAACAAACGACTGTGGTGCTAGCAGTGTACCCGATTTAAATAATCCAATGCCATCTACCTCAGCTAATGCAGAGGGATTCATTGGCAATCCTGATGAAAAAGCAAATACACCCTCTTACAAAAGTGACAAAACCTATGAAATATTTCAGAAACCGCAAACTTCAGATTCAAACAAACATCAGGAAAAAAAAAAACTAAAAATCAAAAATGCAAACGAAAATGCAACAACACAGGCTCAAGAAAATTTCTAAGGAACTTAAAATCAGTTAATGTCTTCGTTAATACAGAGAAGGCTAACGCAATATGCAAAAATGTCAAACAAACAGATAAGATAAATGAAAACATATCAACTGAATCTCCAATTGTGCTTGACGAAAGTGCAGAAATCGATCAGCGTGAGCTCATGGACCTATCAATCTACAAAGATGACATAAGCATGGAAAATAATGGTGTTGGAGATGAGGAAAAAAATGAATGTCTCGATGTTCCTCCAAATGCAGATCCTAAAATTCCGCCGAATGTAGAAGTTCGCCCAAAAGGCGGGAGAGTCTGTCAACTGATATTACCCCCAGCTGAATCCAAGCCTTCTATGTGTGATGAGAAAGAAAACAAATTTGAAACCATGGCAGAAAAAAGAAGGCGGTTGGGCATCGGGAATGAAACCCCAAAAGCTGCAAATGATAGCAGCCCGGCAGGAATGATCTTGACCAACAAAGGGCCAGAAGAAACAATGACGAAAGGTGTATTCAATGGCTGACATTAGACACGTCAGGCTTAGATTGTCACGCTTGATGTCAAACTTAAATCATCAACAAGCAAAGAAAATAAAAACCGGGGAAGAGCGGTGCAAAAAGACTCCTTTAAAACGGAGAAATCGAAAAAATCAGCTAAATATATGCCAATCTTGGAACGAATTTTAGATACAAAAGATGGCCTAACTTTAAATAGAAACAGCGTCCTTCGGCTATTACATCACGTTCCAGGACTACGTTCTATAGAGTCAAATGACATACAAATGGTGGACTTCTTTAATGAGCACCACAATGATAAAGTCCGACTACACATAGACTCCAGATTAATTTGTGACTTTCTACTAAATGCGGTCCCCTTTTTGCTATCATTGGGGTTCGATATTCATGAGGAATCTGTAGACAACGATCTAGCTTTCTCACCTAAAGAGAGTGAACAAGAGTCGGAAAGTAACACACCATTAATCTGTAAGGTAACCTTTAAGAACGCTGACATTAAGAAACAAATCAGCAGAGAAGTCACTTCAAAAGAGGACAAAACACCTCAAAATGACACCAAAGAATATAGCGTGAACCAAGAAAAAATTAATCTGGGAGAAAAGATCAAAATCACAATTCAAGGAAATTCAAGCCCCCTGAGTAAGGAAAACCATACTCCACAAAACTCAGCTGAAAATGACAGCCTTAACAACTGGAATTGGCTCGCAGGAGTCCTGGGGAGACACTCCAGCTAAAGCCATCAGGGGCTGGTTAGCCCAAACATGAGTATTCTGTCATGGAACACCAGAGGCTTCACCCATTTGTTTAATGACTCCAGAAACTGGTCGTTGAAGCAAACATTCATATGTTTACAGGAAACATGGTTGACTCTTTGTCCAATTTCAGACGACTATGAGATAGCTATTAATCCAGCCATAACAAGAAAAAAGGGACGTCCATCTGCTGGTTTAGTAACGATGGTGAAAAAAAACTCGGGCTGGAAATTGATAAGTGCAACAAACCATACACCTTATATTCAGCACATCGTGGTCGAAGCTAAAATGATGGCTGCTGAAAATAAAAGTCACCTTAACATCTTTAACCTCTATTGGCATCACAAAGAAGCGGGCACAAATAAATTCATCAAAACAGGTCTGGATCTAATTGATGATATCAACAGTGTGCAACAAGCTCCTAATATAATCTGCTGTGGTGATTTGAACCTGGTGTGTATAAAAGACGTGAAAGAGCACTGCTCATCAGGTCTCGGGTGAATCCCCAGCGAGGCACAGTACAAAAAAAAGTAACCTGTATACTTTTTCTTTTTTATTGTTGCGTGCTGGGGGCACATCAGACTACGCCCATAATTTAGGCTAATACCCTCAGTGCAGCCCTCCCCCTCAATTATTCACCCCACTTAAAGTACTGCTGAAATGCTGCACCGATGCAGCACAATTTTGCACTGGGATTTGCTGTCAGGGAAAAATGTCTGCGTTCAAATCCCTACAGTAATTGTGGATTTTTTACAATGAAAGTATCATTTAATATTTTGCTAAATAGCAAAAGCTGGTGTAAAATTGATAATTATGCTTATGCAAAGTTTAAGTAATGCAGCCCAGGAAGTTTACAAAGAGTGTCTTTTTCATAAAAATACAGGGTCTCTGCATACATCGTCAGACTCATCACAACACGAAAATGTAACTGTGATTGGCTGGGTTCTGGTCTCTGTGCTCTGAAGTAGACTTTGGATGTTGCGCTGCTCGTGCCATTGCGTTACATTAGTACTGTATTGTATTGTACTTGTCATTTGCATAGCACCCTTTTACCATTATTATAGTCTCAATGTGCTGTTAGTGGGAGCGCCCTCGGAGGACCCAAGTACAGAGTGTTGGCGGTCATGGAGTGCGATTAGGATGCATGTGTGCATTTGGCCAAAAAAGACGTAGCAGGGCTGGCCAGGCTCTGGTAGAGAAGCAACCGATGCGGTAAGGCATGTGAATGTGTGCTGAGAGAAGTAGGGGGGGCGTCAGTGCGAGAGACTTGCTATGTGTTCAGTGTGTGCCCGAACTTATCGTACGTCTACATTGCATTCTGCTGTCAGAGGTGTTGATGCGCAGTCTGGTGTAAGTAGGCTGAGAATTATGTGAACAGCAAGCCCACATTTATCGTAGTGCTTGCTGTATACTGGTGTGTGTGGATAGCAGTGTCTGCGGTCAGTAGAGTGGTCTATTATACGTACCTTGCCACCTTTGCTTGCGTTTTGCTGTTACGACAGGTCATTTGCTTCTTCTGTCGGTTCTTGCAGCTGCATGTGCTTTGGCTTGCCACTGGCAGGGCAGTAGGACAAGAATAAACTCTAAAAGATGGGGATGAATCAACAATGATTTCAGGTGCCACATGCACAGAAGCAGATGCAACTCTTAGGGCCTGGTTTTCAAACATGTTTTAACATGAGAAATTCCTCTTGAAAACATTTTTGTAAATCAGGCCCTTAGTTGCATTTAATGCAGATGCTGGATTTCTGCATTGAAGAAGGAAGGAGTTTTCCAAGCATTAGAACAGGACGTTGAGAGTAATTAATCCATTAGAATTTCAGTCGGTCATGGTTATTGGATCATTTAATCCTTGAATTCAATTCCTTTGATAGTTCTCCTCGACAATCTCCGACCCTGATTGCCTGGGGATGTCAGTGTTTGCCCTTGTTAGTTTTGGCAATTAGGTGGTACTTAAGCAGCCACCTATAAGATGAAACTATTGCACTGGGGTAGCGCTAGGAGGGAGATGGGACATGGGCCAGGCCACACAGCTTGTAGGTGTTGTTTGGCTATTTATCCACCAATTGGCTTCCAATGGCCATGCGGATCCCTATGGCCATTCTCATCACTACCTGCTGCTCCCCATCGAAAACACATTCTCCCGGGATCTCTTGTGCTAGTTCTCTCGAGCAGTGACATCAAACATTGTGCTGTATAGGGTTAAGGGTCTGACAGTGCTTTTTCTACACAGTCTTGCAAGAGTTTTTGTCTTAATTGCAGCTGTAAATAGGCCACTTGTGTATAAAATTGTCTTAACCAAGTGTACCTAATGCCTCTTGATTTATAAGCAGTATGTGTGTCCTGGCATCTGTCCCTTGTACAACAGCACTGTAAAAACAACCATTGGAAAAGCCAACTCTTGTGGCTTGTGCAGGGGAATTACCGCTATCACGTGGCAAGGTGCTCACACCATTGCCCAGCTGTTGCCGTCTCATTGTCAAGTAGTACCATGATGGCAATGGCTGGGTAATTCCTGTCCCATGCCTACACAAAGGCCCCAACTATTGGCGTTTCTAATGCTTGCTTTTGTGATGCCTTTGTTGCAGTTTGCTCTTCGCCATTGAGTTAGCTGTCACCAACTGAAATGTGTTAAACAAATACCCAAACGCTATTCAATGCCGATTTTTCAGTAGCTCTTCCTCTGCCTCTCTGGGGTAATTACTTGACTGTAAGGATTTCGATTTGCCTCCGTGTCTATAAATGAAAATACGCATTGAAGAAAGTATGAGCGTCGTCTGTTCCCACAGCATCAATGATGTGTCCTGTCCAAATGGATAATGTCAGTCATTGTTAATGTTAATAGAGACTGTACCTCTTGCGGGGACTATAACATTTGCTATACATTTTTAAAGATGTGACATCAAACAAATGAGCAAAGCTAAAAGAAAAGGAGTAAATAACCACACCTACTTGAACCTGGTATTGCATGATATGTTGCATATAGGATTGCTATGGTAAAGGGGCATGAATCTGTTGTTTAAATAGAAAACAACTTAGTTTGATTGTATCTTTGTTGAAACGTTAGGAAATTATTGTAACATTTAAATATTGATGGTGTTTAATGTTTTATACTTAAAGTGTAAGAAAGTTTGTTTTAAACTATAATACACTAATACAGAACAGATGCTGTATCCATTTGTTTGTGAACATGATAGTTCTGTGGGCAGGGTACCCTACTCAAGCAATTTCCCATCCTCTAAGCGATATCTCACCCTTTTTTCCTTCCAACGTTGTTGAAATGAGTGCCATTCTAATGAGCTTTCATGATTCTTGTTATTTTAGGGCCTGCATAAATATTATCATGCTTACCACATAAATAGTTATTGTTAAAGCTGTATAAGGAAGGGTCATTTTTCAAAATGCTCAACTTCTTCTGCACTGACAGTGTTTTTATTGCGGATTGTGCATGCAGTCCCAAACGAGAAACTGATTTGACACTAACGAGTATCTGATTCTGAAACTTTGGCCTATTCTATCGTTAATAACTTTTGATTTGGTTTTGGCCAAGAATTCGAAAGTGATCAAAGATCCGGTGGGCCCCCTCGGACTGCAAAGTTTCATAAAGATTTGTTAAAAAAGAAAAAAGTTATTAAGCATCAAAAAAAGTTTTTTTCCAAAAGTGCAGCCTACTTCCCATTAATTTTACCATAGACAAACATGGTCAATGTTTGCAAAAGCACACAGCCCAAACCACAGGAAGGATTTGGACCAGGTCCAAAACAACTTGGGCACGGAGCGTTGACTCGCGATCCATGCATGGTTTGGGGTTATTCCATGCAGTCGTTTTTTAAATGTTTGGCGGAGAAGGGAGTGCCCCTTCCCAAAAATAGAGATATCTCAGGGAGTTAACCCAAACCGGGGGGTTTTAGAAATGAAACAACCGCCATCTTGTTTTTCTCTCGATGGGAGAGATATCTGCAGTTTTAGCTGAGGATATGTGAAAACGAAACACAGGTAAAAAGCTATTTGCAGGTCAAAAAACATGCACATGCCATCAGGCTAGAGGTGGGGTGACTAGAGGGCACCAAGTGAAATGTTTGAGTTGGAGGGGGTCTAGGGACTGAGTTTGCAACACAAAGCTTTCTTTAGCCTCAGCTATACCCTCAAATAGCTCAAATAGCCGACAACACAAAGCAAACTGAGTCACAGAAACAGCGTGTGTTGTAGGGGAAGGGGAAAGGGCAGGGGAGGTGGCCATCTGGGGAGTGAGGTCGGCACTTGGTAAGGGGGCAGGAAAGCTTTTTATTTTTGTCCGTTTTGCCGATATTGAGGGCTGTAAAGGACTACGGATAGCCGAGGGTATGTGTAGTATGTGTACTTTAGTAACCATGGTTACAGTATTTTTTGAATGATATTTTTACAGCCATAGTGACATTAGGGGTGAAAAATCACTAGCTGGTGACACGATTGCCATCCAGGTCTCCCATCCATGCAGTAACCTGGACAGACCCTGCTAAGTTTAAAAAGTAAGGATGGGCCAGACTCCTCAGGCCATTTTGCCAGATAGATGAGCCAAAGTCACAAGACTGCTTTGAGAAACGTGCCAGTCCTTTCCTTGCTTTGAAGGTAAGCACGGTTAGTCCCAGTTACTTCATGGATGTGAGACCCAGTCAACATTACAAAAACAAGATATTTTTACAGCAATAGTGAGGTTCCCATCCCTGCAGTAACTGAGACAAACCGTGCTTAGCTTCGAAGCGAGGAAGGGGCCAGCTCCCTAAGACCACCTTGCCTAATAAATGCGGCCACCTTACAAGACCACTTAGAGAAATATGGCCTAAGGGGGCTGAATCCTTCCTCGCTTTGAAACTAAGCAAGGTCGGTACCAGTTACTGCATGGATAAGAGACAGTCGACAATTCTGAAAGCCATGTGTTTTCTTAGTTTTTCATTTCACACAACACACGGCATCTGCATTTTTTTTAACTGTGCTAGTGTCATACCTTGAAAGTTTTGCACTCAGAGACAATTCTTTGCCTTTTGCTGAATTGCATTCTGGTAGTTGTAGTCTCACAGTCAAGATCGGGGAAATAATAACACAATTGTACACCTTTTGCCCAACACAGTTCTATAAGCTTTATATATATGAGTGACACTATGGTATGTGTACTTTTCAAGTTAGCTTTATAAAGCAGAGTATTTTTGAAAGCTAGACATGGGAGTGAGGAGGGAAAATGATGGGAGGGAAAGAAAGTCGTGAGCATTTGCGCATAATGTGGCAAGAGAGTTTGCAATCCTGGACACTGGTTTATTTATTTTCCCCTGATTGTGGCTGCTTTTCATGGCACAAGTAAAGGACACATGCGGGTGGACAGCGGAACTTTTTTTCAGAGGGCGAACACAACCCCTTGGGTTTTTTTAGGTTGGCAAGCTTGATCAAGCATTTGGCTACCAGGATGTTACTCAGGTTGTCATGTTCCCAGTGCAGACGCTTACTCACAAGACCACAAGCACTTGTTTCATATTATGATTTCGTGTTTCAGGCAATATTTCATGACAGATTGCTGGGTTTAAAAGGTGAGCACCTGTTATATTTTGCCAGCATATGTATTTGAACATTATCTCTCTCATGTTGTTTTTCTGGTCCCCAAAACTTTTTTTTTTAAAGTCCAATGCTATTTTGTCTTGTGCCCTACATTTGTATATTTTACTTTAAGATATGTGTTCACTTACTGTGCATATATTCATGGGTACCTGCTTTTGATTTTCGCTATGGGGCAAAAGTACCTAGGAATATGTTATTTTTGCAGCTGGTCATTTTTTTCCCTTTTACATGCTGCTTAAATGTGGTTAGTTGGGGTTGTGTGATGTATGACAGCAGTGACCAAGAGACCGGCCAGAAAACAAGGGGCTTGGAGCACAGGACAGGACATTTCATCACGGCCAGTTAGGTGCATGCCGTTATGGTGCAACCGTTTTGCTTCAGGTCCCATTTGGGCGCGCCCAGTTAGGCGCAGCTAGTTGGGCACAGGCCCCTCTCGACTCAAGGACGTTTTGGCACAAGAGGTCACACTTGGCACGGCATGAACCTGCAGACACATTGCATTTTGTACCTCTCGGTACAAGGATGTTTTATGCAAGAGGTCGCAATTGGCATGAACCTGCAGGCACTTTCCATTTTGTAATATGGATTGAATGTGAAAAATATTTATTTATTGCATCATTATAAAATAGAATGGAATATGTATTACGCCGTCTCTGGGCAACATTATAAAACATTGGTGCTGAACGCTGCCTTCGAGAACCATGGCCTGCTGGAGTTCGAGAAGCAGCACTTGACGTTATTGTTTGGCCTCTCACAAGTTTCATACTTTGCCTTTTACAATTGGAAATATTAAATTCTTACGTCACTATCATTATGATGCATGGCCAGTGCTGGCTTGCATTTTTGTGACAGGCCTAATAATAGCCTTTGGGCATTGGCAGCATAAAAGGACAGACCAGAGCTTGCATATAAATTATTTTGATAGACCACATGAGATTCCTTAGGCAAAATCAGTGTGAAAAGGGGCCAGCACTGGCATATGTCCCTGTGACAGGCTTTCTTGATATCCCTTGGGCACAATCAGGATGAATAAGGTAATCTCTGGTACATACTATTGTGCAATGCCTCATGAAATCTTTGCCCTCTAGCAGCAAAACAAATGAATGGGCCTTATTATAAGTTTGCCGGTCTGGGAACTACGGTACCAGTAAGCATGCCGGTACCATAGTTCCCGGACCAGCAAACTACAAGCTTTGTTTGCCGGTGCCTTTCGGCCCGCCAGGTCGTACTTGGCGTGCAGAAAGGCAACTGCGAGCACAGCATGTCAGATGCACCGGCACCGTTACAAACGGTGCCGGTGAACCTGACCTCCCCATTCCCATTCGGCCCTATGGGGCCGAATGGGAATGGGGAGCATCTTTTTTCCGGCGTCCGCAAATGGCCATTTACAAGGTCCGGCAGGACCGGAATGACCCTGTAATTGCACAATTGCGGGCGCCCAAAAAAAAAAGTTTGGCAGCAGCCTGCCGGTTGTACCCGCACGGCTACTGCCAAACTTGTAATGAGGCCCAATGGTTTTATAGCGCTAATGTTGGCATACCTGCCTGATTCTTATTCAGCACAAGCAGTATGAAAATGTATTTAACAATGACAATGTTGGCATATATACTGTAACTGGAGCTAATGGTTTTCTTTTGGCACAGCCAGCACGTACAATTCTTCTGTTTACAGTTGGGACCTGCCATCTATTGGATAATTGTATGTGTCCTTCTACTGTACTGATTGTATATTCCTTTTTGCCCACTTTTTCTGAAATATATGGTGGAAATTACACTATTTGAACCTATTATATTTATACATTTTTGTGGGAGAAACCCTGAAATGCCCAAGTTATTCCGGGATCACCAAAAAATGTAAGCCCCACCACTTCAAAAAATTTACCAACCATCACTGGATTTACTGGTTCTATGTGTAAGGGCATGTTGGAGCAGGTGTGTCTATCCTGGGTGTCTTCTTTTGTTCAGGGGATAGTACAGTCCGGCTGCCTGCACGGTGTCTCCTTTCTGTCTATGAAAGAAGCTGTTGTTCCTATTCTCAACAAGGAAAGCTTACAAAGCTGTGGGACATGCTGCACCATCTGTCTGCAAAGGAATCTTGCTCTTCTGTTGCCCATGCTGCTCCTGTTTCTCGTTAAGACAGCTTGCACCGATTCCCCTTGGCTGTGCCCGTCTGTGTTGTGCCTGAGGGAAGCTTGGAACACGGATGCCAATTCTTCACCTCCTGTGCTTGTGAAGAGGAGGCTTACCATGACGTGCCATCTGGGTGTGTGGGACGAGGCTGGTCTTGCTGGCATGGCGTTCATTGATTCTAATTCTATTCGTTGTGGTCGTTTCTGATCCTGACAGTGTGTGATAGATGCTGTGTGCAAAAGAGAGTGATTTAATTGCATGGTTACGAAAATGTAGCTAGCATTTTAAGAAATAAAGAAACAAAAAACAATATAGGTGCTTGTAGAGAGGGTACCTTTATTAGGCTAACTCATTAAAATGTCTTTGTTATCTGTAAAGACCACAACTAATAGAAATAATGTGAGTGTCCTAACAAAGGCCCCATCTCTGCAATAGTCTTTATGTTTTTTTGATCAGTTTAGGAAATAAGCTACCCTGTGCTTGCCTTACACAGAATTCCAACCATTTTATGAAAAGACAGTTCAAAACATTAGGGATCATGAAAGTTGGAGGCCACTCTCAGCATGTATGAACGCACTGCATGCATGGGAAGAGGCAGGGCTCCTTTGGGGACGGGGCATGCTGCGGACAAGGTTTGCAGGAGCAGAGAAATGACATTTCTCCAATTATGGTAAGACTCCTTGCACCGATCCTGGAGCATGGGAGGCCCACAGGACCAGTGAGGAACTGTTGCAGGAGGAAACGCAGGCCCCAATCAGAGGTTAGCTTCCCCCACCCTGCCTCAACGAGATGACACCCATCAGGGAAAGACATCACACGTAGGCTAGTAAAGTGACGACAGGTGTGGGCCAAGAAGAAGATGACGTGCAGTCAAAAAACCAAGAAGGCAGGGGGCAAGCAGGGCACCCCACAACCGACACATGGGGTGGCTTCATAAAAGAAGATATCGGCACCCATAAATGATATGCACGCACAATGCGAGAGGAGGCTGAGCCTGTGGGAGGGCAGCGTGGCTGCCACCTCTGCAGAGCCATAAGCCACATGCTTGTCAATAGTGGAACAGACTAGCACCAGGATCCCCCAAAGTGAAATGTCCACCAAGGATATGGGAGGGAAGACAAACACTAGGGAGAGCATTAGTAATATGTGGCAAGCACACAGCAAACAGGATTGAACAGGCTGCAGGGTGAAAACGATTGCCACCGACCACCCTTTAGGGCCAGTGTCTCAACAAGATGGAGGGCTTGACACAAGCTAGCAAGAGCCAAGCCAAACTGCACCACAGGCAGGATAGCGGCACATCAACCACGCTGTCAGACAAAGCCATCCCTTTAATAGTGCAGGAACATATAATATGTCACATGGAGTAGTTTATAGGCATGTTCACTTTGTTAAAAGGTCACAACATTGGGGTCTGCACAATGCAGCACACTATGAAAGACGGGGAAAGTTGTGAGTGCAGGTGGGCACGAGTAGTGGAACCATATATCACCGGAGGGGAGGTTATGAACTATAAGCCACTGTAATAATGGAGAAGATCCTGGGGCAAAGACACACAAGGTTAACATATCAGAGAGGCATACATGATCACAAAACAAATGGGGAATGGGGTGAGTTAAGGTATGGTGGTCACAATAGTCAATGCACACAATGAATGCCGAGGTATGTCCCAGGATCAGAGTGATAAGGTTTCAAAGACCTGTTAAACCACAGAGAAATGCAAGGCAAGCTGGCATAGGAAAGTAGAGAGACCCAGTCCCAGTCCTTTCGTCCATCTATCCGAATCGACTGTTTAGCGCCAAGATGCCCTTGGGCGTATGTGTGCTGTATAAATACATATAACATAACATAACATCTAAGGGCAAAGAGAGCAGTTAGGGGCCCAGTCCCCAGTCAGCCCAAAAGTCAAGAGGTACAATGCAGGTGTCTGTTCTTGGGGATATGCAGACACGCTTCAATATCAATGTGCAACTTGTGGAACTCTGCATCAGAGAATGCAGTGCATAGTGCATCATGAGGCGAGGGTAAGGGGAGACCACAAGGGTTGTTTCGACAGAGCTTACTGAGAATATCCCTTCACCCACCGATTGCAATAAACTGAACAAAACACTAATGAACAATTCAATCAAGCAGGAGAGATGTTATGTTATATTTTTTTGCATTTAAATAGCGCTCTATATATCATTGGTATGACCTCAAAGCGCTGGTTGGTTGAACGCCCTCTGGGACCGCAGTCCAGGTCAGTAGAGAGGGTTAGAGTCATAGGGTGCATGGGTGCCCCAGTTATGTGTGCAGCTGATGTAATAGCATTACGGTAGCTGCATCCTCGCTTTAGGTGTGGTGGTGGAGATGTCAGTGTAATGTGTGCAGTGTGGTGGGTGGACACCCAGACTGGGTCCTGGCTGCGTTAGACCTGTAGGTCGCTTATGTGAGCAGCTAGGCTGGTTTGTCATGTGATATAGCTGCGTATTATCAGAGTGATGAGGTGTTTATGGGGTAGTGTTCGTATGTGAGCGGCTAGGCCGAATTTATCGAGGGGTATAGCTGTACTCTAATTGAGTGATGGTGTAGAGTAGAGAGTAAGTGTAGTGATATGATATGGTGTGATATGATAGTTCATCCACAAAGCTTATATGCCATGTGAATGGGCACAAAGGGGGACAGAGAGAGAGAGAGAGGGTTGGGCATACAGTGACAGGACAGGGGTAGAGGCATACATAGCGACATCAGGGAAACGGGGAGGCAGGTATTACACAGCGACACATGGGCAGAAGAGGCACAGGGAGACAGAGGGCTGGGTTTACAGGGAAAGTACTGGGGCTAGAGGGATACATAGCAACCTCATGGGGAACAGGGAGGCAGGGTACACAGCAAGAGACGGGTACAGTGGGGTATATAGTGAGATCACATACAGACAATACGGGAGCAGGGTACACAGCGACACACAGGGGTCACAGGGACGTCACGGGACTAGACGACTAGTTGAACACGGAATTGGGCAGAGTTTTGATCCAAGGAGGTCCGTTCGTTATTCTGGATTCAGGAATACAGTGGTCAAATAGCTGAGTTAATGGTCGTATTCACTGGTGACATGGTCGGGAGTCCCAATGTGTATATAATCATTGGTTGTTTAAAATTCAGTCGCTTCTAAGGATGAGGTTGGTGTTATGGAAACAGCAAAGTTTTTAGTATTTTGCGGAATGTCATATAGTCTTGGGTGTGTCGAATTTGTGGGGGAAGCGAGTTCCACAGAGTCTGGGGGGCCAAGGTTGAGAAAGCAGATCCTTCCTCCGATCTTGACAGAGTTGGTTGGAGGGATCACTAAAAGGAGGGCAGTGCTTGATCTTAGAGTGCAGGTTGAGAGGTAAGGTTTTAACTTTCCTTGCAGGTATACTGGGCCGGTCTTGTGCACTGCACGGTGAGTGATGCAGAGGGTCTTGAAGGAGGTCCTTCGTCCAACTTGGAGCCAGTGGAGGGTTCAGAGAGCCTGAGAGGTGTGGTCTCTTGGAGCAGTTTAGCAGCCACGTTTTGTGTTCTTTGGAGTTTATTAAGGTGGTATGCTGGCGCTCCTAGGTATAAGGAGTTGCCATAGTCCAGTCTCGACATTACAGTGGACATAACAGCGGCAAGTCTATTCGGAAAGGAGAGGTAGGGAAAGATGCGTCTTAGAAGTTTGCAATGTTAGTGACAACATTTAGACACATTGTTGATCTGTTGGGAGAGGGTTAGGCCAGAGTCCATAGTGCAGGCTAGGTTTTTTACTGTGTCGGAGGGGGCGGGAATTGGCCTAGGGACGGGGGCCACAGAAGAGGATGAGGTAGGAGAGCAATGTTGCGGCAGACCATGATTTCAGTTTAAGTGGGGTTCAGGAAGAGGTGGTCTATTGTCATCCATCGGTCAATATCTAGTAGACAGGCTTCGAGGTCGGGCTGGGGGTTGGTGCCGGAGATGTGGAATTTAAGGATGATTTGTGTATCGTCAGCGTAGTTGTAGCACAAGATGTTGTGCAGATGGATGATTCCATGGAGGGTGGACAAGTAGAGGTTGAATAGGAGAGCAGATCGACATGTTCCTTGCAGTACTCCGGTATTGACTGAGTGAGCAGCTGAGACAAATGGGGAGAGGAGGGTTATCTGTTTCCTGTTGCTGAGGAAGGATGCGATCCACTTGAGAGCGGTGCCATGAATTCCAAGGGAGTGGAGACAGTCAAGGAGGATTGAGTGGTTGGTCATGTCAAAGGCTGCTGAGAGGTTGAGGAGAATTAGTGCAGCGCATCCTTGAGAGTCAGCAGTGACCTTGAGATCATCCCAGATTGGGATCAGAGTGGTTTCGTAACCATGTCGAGGTCTGAAGCCTGATTGAGCGGGGTTTAGGAGATTGTTGGATTCAACAAAGTCGTTTAGCTGGGAGTATGCTGTTCGGTCAATGAGTTTTGCAAGGAATCTGGTGTTTGAGATGGGTCCATAGTTTTTGGGGTTGAGAGGGTCGAGGGATGGCTTTTTAAGAATAGGCGTGACATGTGCGATTTTGAAGGCATCAGTGAATGTGCCAGAGCCGAGGGAATCATTTAGTATGTTTCTTGCATGTTCTCTTTTGCAGGTGGATGAGAATATTTTTTTTGGGACAGGGGTCAAGGGGGGAGTCTGACGGTTTGCTAGCTGATAGTAGGTCATAAAACTCATCGCTGAAGATGGGCTTGAAGGAATCGAAAGTGGGTACCTCATCGGATGGGGCCTAGCGGGGAACGGTGGTTGATGGGTTGCTCAGTTGTTGGGTTTGGGGGATTGACAGGTTGCTGTAAAGGACGGACAAAGTGAGTCTTTGCTGTGGTTTCCACAGTTGTGGATTTGTTTGTTGTGACAGGCTTTTTTGGCTTTCTGGATTTTCGGCTTTCTAATTACGATGGTGCAAGGTGAAGGCGGATCTGCTGAGATCGGTTTTTGATGCTCGCCATTTGCGTTCTATAGATTTATTTTCTTTTTTGGTGTTCCTCAGTTCGGCCGTGAACCATTTGGAAATGGTTCATTGCATGAGGAAGCGGGGCATGAGGGGGTGAGAGGGATTAGAGATTCATTGAGCCAAGAGTCGAAGGAGTCGATAGTTAGGGATCTGTTTGGAGGGGGCTTTGGAAGGGATATAAGAAGCAGGGCTTCAGCAAGGTCAGGAAAGATCTTTATTTTATTCTAGCATTTCAGGTCATGACGGTAGGCCAGGGGGTGGGTGTAGGCGAAGGGGTGGTGGTGGCGATGGAGAAAGGGACGGCAAATTGGTCGGACCAGATGAAGGGCATGGGGTGGGATAGATGAATCAGGTCATGTGATCTGAAGATTGCATCGAGGGTGTGCCCCCTTGAGTGGGTTGGGGCAGTTCATATGAAGGGAGAGGTTAAGCGCATCAAGACTGTCGACTAAAGGATGGGTAATGGGGTTGGTGGGAATGTCCAACCAGATATTGACGTCTCCTAGGACAGTCAGCGAGGGCCGATTTACTTGTATGGTGGCTACAGAATCACAGAGGTTGTTAGAGAAATATCTGTTGTAACCAGGAGGTCTGTAGATGAGTCGGAAGCTATGGGAGATGGTCAGGGGTAGTGAGAGTCTAACTAGAAGGGATTTGCATGATGGAATGCATGTCTGAGTTTCAATGAGTGAGACGGTGAAATGAGATTTGAAGAGGACTGCTACGCCGCCTCCTCTGGAAGGTCTTTTGAGCGGGATGAGCGAGTAGCTGGTGGGGAATGGTGGGGAATGCTTCATGTGCAACAGGTGCGAAGTTGTCGGAGAGCCAGGTTTCAGTGATAAAGACTAGGTCACAGGAGAGGAGGTCGAAGATGTGTGTCTGTTTTTCATTACCGAGCGGGCATTAAAAAGGATGCTTTTGACTGCGGTGTGGGATGTGGTCATAGGGGGGGTCATCGGGAAGTGGGCAGGAGGAGCATGGGGGATAGGAGTGGGGTTTTGGGTCATTGAGACAGGGACAGGAGGGGGGTAGTGACAGGGAGGTTGCCGTTGGTTTCTGAGTGGCGGGGGAAGGATTTACATCGGTGGATGATGGGAAGAGTAGGTGGGTGGAGGAGGATATCAGGGCGGTGGGGGTAGGGTCGGGGAGGGGCGGGCGAGGTCACAGATGGACAGTGGGTGTGAGGGGGTTAGAGATTGGAGTGGGTCTTGAAGGGATCGGGAGTTCAGGTGTGCAAGCTGAGAGGTTGAGAGTGTGGGACTGGAAGCAGGGAGAGGATAGGGGGGATTCAGATGGGGTGGCAGAGGGAGAGATTGGGAGGAAGGGTTGAAGTAGAAGTGGTGACGTATCGGCAGTCGCGGAGGAGGGCCAGGCTCGTTTTCCACTTTTAATGGGTTTTGGTGTAAAGGGGGTGTGAGAGAGGGTAGGGGGGTCAGAAGGTGATGGAGATGAAGCTACCGTTCTTGCGAGTGCGAGACGTGCAGTTTTTAAAGAGTGGGAAGGGGTATATAGGGTGGGGTATGTTGGCAGGGGTCGAGGGGGTTAGTGATGGGGAGGAATGGTGGTGGTGAGAGGGTGTGAGGTTCAGAGGTCGGTTAGGAGAGAGGGACTTGGGAGTGTGGGGGGAGAAAGGGAGGGGGTATGTTCAATGGGGGTGCAATGAGGGAGTGGAAGAGGATGTGGTTTTGAGCTGTTTGGGGTGCCAGAGGGCTCCTCTGGATTGGGAGTTTGATAGGGGTGAGGTGTCTTGGCGTGGGGTATTAGGGAGTTCCCAATAGCGGCCAGAGGGGGGATGGGGTGTGGAGGGTCAGGGTGGGATGGCCGGATGGGAATAGTATTCTGAGGGGGGAGGTGGTAGGATATGCCAGAGTACAGGGTGACGGGCAATGCTGGGTGTACCTACTGCTATTGAACTGGTGAGTTGAACCGGCAGACTCTTGAGTTCTCACAAGATTCGCCAGCAGCCAAATCTTGCGCACATGTGCATGCAAGTTTGGTGAGTGAGGCGGCCCACGTTTGGCAGGACAATCAGAACCATTGAGGCTGTTAGAAAGATCTGGTGGGCGAATCAGAGCCCTAGAATCTCAAGGAAGATTTAGCAGCCATGTACAAATCACAGTGCACTTTCTGGTTCTCACTGGGATGTGCTTGGCTGCTAGAGGGATGAGGAGGGCTGATCCACACTAGAAGAGAGCAGAAGAGCTTTGTGATATCTATTGAAAGCCGTTTCAATGTTTCTTTTTCACATGTGATTCTCAGTTTGTGGCATTTTATTTTTGGCTGTGCTTTAATCTTCTTTTCATTTTCTCCTTCAACTGCATTCTATTTCTATTTTCTCCTTCTCCCTTCACGGAATCATATTTCTGTTTTCCAACTTTCCCTTACCTAAATCCTATTTCCATGTTCTAACTATCCCTGAACAAAACTATATTTTATTTTATGCTTCTCTGTCAATCCAACTTCAGTTTTCTATTTGTCCTTGAACTACTCTAGCGGGATCCTTCCTCGGCCCAGAAGGCTCACCACAAACTTCAATTGCACCTACCTTGTATATGTGGAGGCAGAACTTGCTGAACCAACTTCTCTGATGCCTGAAGAATGTTTGGAAAAGTTATTGTGGTAAGTCAACAGAAGAAGGCGGACAAAGTGGTGGCATTTCTATCTGCTATTTTATCCAAATAATAAGCAAAAGGTCTATCTATCCCTAACAAAAGGGGTTTTGCCATACCTAACAGAAATCTAACCAGTGAGGTATTCCAAATCAAATAGTCTGTTCTCTGTCCAAAAATGCTAACCCTACAAATAATCAAAGAAAGGGCTGCATCAACCAAGAAAACAAAACAATGTCCCAGGAGAATTACTCCCTTCTCCTGGACAGGCCTTCTTAGCTTTAATACTCTATCTTGAGATAGTTCCTTGTGACATAGTAAATCAGCTCCTTTAGTTCGTCAAGGGGACACTTCCACCTTCTCCCAATTATCCTCTGTCTTAACTTATTTCCTGTTCCTTGTTTCCCCACTTGAGGATTTTGGCCTCTACTCCTCTAAGTCTCCTTTGCATCAATATCTCTCTCACTTGTACTTGTTTCAATGTCTCTCATTCCGCGGGTTCCAGTGTTTTCAAGCCCATTTTACCACTTATTTGCCTTGTAAGCACTTCCACTTATGGGAACCAACTTGCAGATTATTCTGCTCCCCCTTGCTTGTGTTTTGGTATTCCCAACCACTGAGATGGGTATTACCAATCTTTTGACTTTCTTCACTATCTTTACTGCTCTTGCAATAACTGGGACGAGTAGGATGACTCCCTTGGTATTCGTTATATACTCTGCTGATTTTACAATTCCGGGGATGAGTATGATGATTCCCTCTGTATTTGTTATATACTCTACAGCTTTCACAGTTACTGGGATGAGTATGTTGAGTCCCTCAGTATTTGTTATACTTTTTGCTGCTTTCACAATAACTGGGATCAGTATGTTGAGTCCCTCGGTATTTGTTATACTCTTTGCTGCTTTCGCATTTACTAGGACGAGTATGATGATTCAATCAATATTCGTATACTCTTTGTTGCTGTCAACGTTACTGGGACAAGTATGAGTTCCTCTGTATTTGTTATGTTCTTTGCTGCTTGTTCAATTATTGGGACGAGTATGATGAGTCTCTCTGTATTCCTTATACTCTTTACTCTTTAGAGCCTGTCTGTGCCCTCCCTGGCCTCCCGCTGTTCCAGTAACCTCTAGCTTGTTGGGTTTGCATCACCATTTCTTCCTGTGGGGTTAGGATCACGCTGTGCAGATAAAGGCTTCCAGCGCCTTCCTTTCTCTTTCTGCTTCACTCTCCACGCCTCTGCAGAGTATTTTGCTGAATGGTCTCAGTATTGTTGTGGGACCACACGGTCCACCTCCTTGAGGTCACATCACCACCTGGAAACACTTGCCACACATATGATTTAGCTCTCTGCTGGCTCCTGAACTGCTTTTCTGCTTGGTTCTCCACGTCCTCTGGAGCGGGAACCTCCAGGAATGTACTCACATCTCTCTCTCAGTTTGAACTTCCTTGGCCTCACCTGCACACTGAATATGACTCCCTAATGCATGTCCTTCTTTAATTTTTATGCATCTGAGCTGGGTCCTCCCCAGTAGAGGATACTTGTTCTTCTTCTCTTTCCCTGAAGTATTCTTTATTACTCCATGTTTCCCACTCATCACAGTGTGCTCTACTTACCATAGAGGAGTGATCAGCATTACCCAATCACTCTTTTTCTTCTCAGTGGACTTGTGTTGAGTTTGAAAACTGGAAATTGTATTACAATACCAAACAGTGGTCTGTTCATGTTGCATCTTCTGAGGTAGTGATGGCTGTAGGAATGTGACTCAAAAATCCAATGCGAGAAAAACAGCTCCAATGGAGAGTAGATGCACTTTTTCTCAAGAGAATGTTTGATATGATAGGATTGGTTATTTATAACACGCTTAATACCCAGAGGTTTCTAAGCGCAGACCCAGGAAACAAACCTGTGTTGCTCTGTGTCATCTTGCTTCGAAGGTGAGCACGTTGCCCGTGAGCTATCCCCCCGAGACTATTGCCGGAAGGGTTAGTGAGCTTCTTAAAACTGAAAACTAACAACTCCTGGCCCTTCTCAACAAAGTTGTACCTTTTATACACAATGAAACAATTTACATAATTACATATATTTTTTACAAAGACATCCAACAAAATCCCATTGGCTAAGCCTATTACAAAGAAATCTAATCTCCCTGCATTCTCAAACATGTTGGATACATTTACTCAACACAATCCCCTTTCACATATGATCCTCTTTTATAGTTATGACTTACTACACGTAATACATTTATCATTCATGAATAACTCAGTTTATTAATCAGGCCGTGTGACAGAAACCCATTAACCCAGATGGTGATTGTGCAAGGCTTTCTATAAACACTTCAAGGCAAGGGGAGGGAGAGAAATAAATAAGTACTCCTTTGAAGCAGCAGTAAAATCCTTATTCTCCCATGAGCTCTGGCATCCCATATTATTTTCCCTGCATTCCTTCACGTAATCGATTTGTGAATGCCATCTCAAGTCATATAGCCTTACACATTCATTCCATAAACCATCAGCTCTCAATTTAACCCTCCTTTCCGGCCATCAAAAAACAAGCCTTTGTGCTTTCAGGAAAATTACTGTTTGTATCTAAGAACCCAATCTGGCCATAAAACCTAACAAATGGCTTTGCATTCTGTTCTCGCCTTCAGCCCATTTCGATGTTATCACAACTGCCCATATGTGGTTTACTTCCTACTCCCTTCCATGACCTCGGTCATCCAGCTCTCCAAACCAGACAAAAACCTGTTCCTGCGAATGCAGGGACTCTGTGGCTCATGCAAACTTCAACTAAGCAACCACCACACTCTGCAATATCTCTATCTACCCGCAGTGAAACCAGCATTCCCCAATGTCCTAAAATGTGTCTGCAATTATAACCATTGTAGAATATCCACATGTTAGTTTCCCCTTAAATGTACTCCTGTATTGCATGCATAAAGCTCCCCACTAGATACTGCTTAGCGCTATTAATTGAACAATACATTGTATTGATGCTACTGCTACTCGTGTTGCTGCCTACTGTGACTCTAAAATGTATCCAACTAAAATAAAAAGTAACACTCATCTCAATTCTTCTAACTATATTAAACGCATATTTAGTTGCAACATTTCATCTAACCCAGACACACCATGACCTGGTACAATGTACATTGTGCGAACCTCTTTTTTGTGTTGGGACCTAAAACATCAACCCCATCATTCCCCCTTTAGTTAATTTATTAACTACCAAATTAATTTCTCATTTCTTGACAGAACCATCTCTGGGAACCCAAATCTTCCAAACATCCATCATGCTTTTTCCACTTTGAGCATGTTCCTCTGTCTGGTGTACAAGACAAAACAACCACCCACTATTTTCCCACTATCTACCCAACACACCACATAATTATCTGGATCAGATCGGGTGGAGGACACAAAACAACACCTGAAGGCCCAATCAACCCTGACTGAGTCTGAGTGCTGTGACAAATCAACTTCCGGGGCACCAGTTGTCCAGGGATGAATATCAGTTTCTAAACCATCAATCAGCCCCACACCTCTAGTACATCAGAAGGGATCTGAACAGATTGGAGACACAAGCAAATTATAAACCTCTTTGTCCAGTTTACGTAACGTCAACAGAATGGCAGGCATATCTCTGAAAGGTTGTAGATTGTTGGTGTACCGAGGTGTTCCCGCCCCACACACCCCACACCTCCATCAGACATCCATGGATTCTCATGCTCCCCGTCCATCAGGCAGAGACAGGTAAAAACAGATGCCTGGGAGTCTAAACGTGTATTTATCAAGAAAAAAGCACACACTCTCTCAATACATGTCTGCATCCAACCTATGTTTATAGATTTTCTAAAATGACGCAAAACTTGTATGCAAATTAGCACCTTGTAAAATGGTAGGTTTTGAGAGGCCAATTTTTTAAAGGACAAACATCCCTTCATTGACAACTTATCACACATGCACAATAATTCCACATTTGCATAACTGGCATCTGGCATCTGCAGCTTTTCTCTGATGCACAAAATTCATATGCCTATTTTAAACTCTCCCCGACACAGCTATGAAAGTACTCAACTCCTGCCAAGGACATTCTTCATGTTTCAATGTCTGCACCTTAACTATTTCCTGTGGTTATGCCAAGTTTTCTGGTACTCAACACCATTACAGAATATATATACTCTTATTTTATGGTGCCAATATAATACAGGTGAGCTTTGAAACTGATTTAGATGACACACTTTGTACACATTCTCCTCAAGAACTCAAGATACATGTGTCAGAAGTTTCTATTAATTGCCAAACCGTATCTCATTCTTACTGATTTCTATGCCAATTCCTTTTTAAACCTACAAACATCATATCTTGTTGCAAGATGCTGTCAGAATCTGTGCGTCAGTCCTTCTTGCTTATCTCAAAACCCTTGGCTGGTGTATAATTGCCCACACCTGGCTTTTACAGTCCAAGTACCCATTTGCACCTGAGTATCCATTTTAAAATACATATTTATCTGACACTGTGCTTTTCTTCAGGGAGATTTATTCTACATTTATTTAAGCATGTTCATTTTGCAGACACATTATTCATAGTATATTCCTATCGAACCTATGGAGTGTGTGTAATATAAATGCACCCTTCATTTCCTGTGCCACCTCAAACCAAGTGTGTGCAGTGACCCCTTATTTCTAATGTACTTTTTACTTTTAATAAAGGCAATCTAATCCTGATGTCTACAGTGATGGACAGGAGAGTGAATTATTTCACCTACCTACCATTGTATCTATATATCAGATGAGGATGGAGAGGATGGCACCCCCTGTACATTGGTTAGTTGCAACACAGCGGAAATACAATTATTACCCAATGATAAAAGGGACTGTCCGGTGAAGGTGGTATACAAATATCTACTTTATTATTATCACAACAGACAATTCTAGCACACTATGAACTACAACCCACCCTGTAAAGGAATGCAGAGGACAGACAGTTTCGAACAAAGAAAAAGGGATACACTCTGGATACTGAAAGGAGGATAGTCAGCATAGTAAATAATCACAGTAATTCAAGGATCCTTGGTTTCAACACAAAGTGAGCAATGGGTCGTAAAATGCCATTTGGGGACTTCAGAGAAAGACTACAATGTACCTTGTGCTGTAGGAGGTCTTGGTGCTCGACAGGGTTAGGCCCGTTTTAGGGTGCTTTGCAGCTACTGCAATAGAGTTCCAGACAGGAGACAGCTGCAAGTATCTACCAGCAAGCAGTTCGGTGAATGAAGCTAGACGGACGGCTGCAGGCTGGCCTACATGGTGGCTCAGGGTCAGGAATCGTCTCAGTGCTGGTAGGCAGTTATCAAGCACTGGTCAAGGTGTCTCAGGAAGCTTTAGCCAAACAGTGTAACAATGGTCATGAACTCGACTGGCTTGAAAATGTCCTTTAAGGTGGATGTCGGTAGATGCTTGTCGATGCACTCCTCCTAGATTCTTCATGGGTCTTGTGTCATCCCTTAAGGCGGATGACCCTATGCTGAGGCTTGTGTTGCAGGCAGCTGCCTTGCGCTCGGTTTGGTTCAGAGACTCTCTGGCATTTCCCACCTAGGAAGCTTGCTGCAGAGCCTAGCAGGGCACGCTGTGTGATGGCTGGATACCAATTCTGAAGCTGCTGGAGGGTCCTCTAGATTCATTATCTCCTCTGTTCCCTGGGAGATGATTAGGGGAAGGATTTTGCTTCCCTTGTAAAAGCAAAGGAAAATATCGAGGCTGAGTACCCCAAAGGAAATACACCAAACACGGGCTTATAAAGATTCACAGATCTTTATTCAAATAACTGTACAGTTTACAAAGAAACAAAGTATCAGATAGCTATCTGGCCCTCAGTACATCACAGCGAATACCAGCCCTTTCGGTGTGAGAAGTGAGAGGTACTGGACATCTAAACATTTACATCTTTTATACATTTTCCAATCGTAATGTCCAACCCTTCTGTAGGTTAATAATTCTCGGTCTAGGGTTCGTGCCGAGTTCACCTCTAGTTTATCCAACTATATGCACGTGGATTATTTCCAGTTTGTACAACAACAAGTCACAATGGCAACAGTGCATCTTCGGATTTAACATTAAGTCTTAGTACATGTCCTATACAATGTAGTTCAACAAGTGTTCACGTTTAGTATTTAAACAACATTGTATTTGATGTATGTCCGTGGATCTGACATGTTGGCGTGGGTAATCCTCAATCTACAGGTCAAACGTAGGACAAGGTCTCATTACACGATGCTAACATTTGGCCTACGGGCAGTTTAGACATTAACATTTGTGCAAAGGTCAGGACGGTTAGGTTACAAGCGAGAAACACTGTCCACCATTTTAGAACACAGAGTGACTTTGAGATGGAAATCAAAATGGCGGATGGACCTAAAATGGCGGCTAAGTCGATCTAAGATTGGAACTTTGGAACGCGGATTTCTTTGCAGAGCGACTGGGCTTAGGCCAATATATACAATAAAGGAGGCACAATATGATATCCCGTTTAACAAACCCTCCTTTTGGCCTAAGCCAAGTGCTAAACTACTTCTAGTCACTTTACAAGTAACTCTACGTCTCAATGTCCATACATCCTGAATCACTATCGGAAATATCAATTGCCATGCGGTCAGATACTGAGATTTCCTTTAGCATGAATTTGTTAGATATTTTCTCTGGGGCGTATACCTTGTGCCCTAATGTACCCATTGCTTGTGCACAGCATCCTCCTACCATCAAACACATACCAGGAAGACATTGTATACAAACAGCAGAAAAACACCAGGATACCTAAAATAATCAGCAAGACTGAAAGTAGCTTCCATTCCCAAGATCGCAAGAAGTCCCAGAACCAAGCGCTAAGATCCCAATTTCCCTCGGGAACATGCACTCCTGAACTAAGGACGTGCAGATTTTGTAATGCTCTGAAAATCGTTGGGGAGGAATCTGGCACGAAAACACAGCAAGCGGACCCCACTAATTTACATACACCACCACGTTCAGCCGGAATGACATCTAATGCCGTCCGGTTCTGAAGTGCCAGTAACCTTATTGCTTTTTGTTCTAACTTCATATTATAGAGTATGTCAGTGGTCCGGTTGATGGTCCTCTCCAGTACTCTCGCTAGTCTCCTGATATCTTCTGAGTTCATTATTTGTTCCCAAAATGGCACAACGGATTTAGCTACATCGACCAGAATTTGTGCTGAAGTATCCCCATTCTCGTCCTGCCGTGGACGAGCCTTTGAAACTTCTACAGTGCTAACAATGAATACCCCGGGTAACAGGATCCCTAAATAACAAGTTCCCTGCTCATCCCTGGGTAACCATGGAAATGCTACATTACCGCAACCAAAGTAGACAGGTCCACCTACATACAAAGGGATGTCCTCACTAGTCAAATTCGCAACGTTGGCGCAAACCTTAAAATCACCCATTGACTGAGTACCATTCCTCTGTATGCAGAAAGAAACTGAATCGGGGCTGTGGTTGACAGTATAAGAAGGAGGCGTGGCATCCCTATTGCCTATAGGAGCCATCTTGAAGGAGATCAGGGATTGAAAAGGATGGGACAGTCTGTCAGAAGGCCTAATAGAAGCAACATTTGGCTTGCTCCTACTCGCAAAGAGTGAGCATCCCAAGGGCGTTAGAACACATTTTTCAAAATCATTCAAGTTAGTCCCATCAAAATTCCCTGAGATGCTATCGTTCCATCGGCCAAAGAATACTGCTCTAAGAGAAGCATAGCAAGCAGTTGTCAAAGGTAAAGGATGAATATACCAACCCAGCCCTTTATCCCCGTGTTGCGGTAAATGCGAACAAACCCAACAGTTGGACCTATTAAAAATAGCATGTGTAGCATTCATAAAGAGTAATAGAGTGTTGTTGTGGTAACTCTGTCTGTGCTGAGAGTCTCTAGGAGATAGAGTGTGCAGATGCACGAATGGAGTAGAAACAGTGGGTACATTTTCAGTGGGTAACACATTTTCAAGCGGATGTACTTCTTCCAGATACCAGAATTCCAAGGCAATGACTATTATAAAACCAGTTAACATTATCACTAAACAACAATATGTTTTCGGGGCCCACACATTCGATTGTTTGTTTCCGTGGATGGTCACACAGTCTGTTATCTATTCCGTATGAGCGGGAGCGGTTGCAGGCATTGTATTCTTCAAACGATCTGCACCAAAGTTTATTTTCTGGTGACCTCCAGGCCGAGCGTCGTCTTAGTCCTTTCACAAACCCTAGCCAACAGAATCCCCTTATATACAAATAATCGGGCCAAAAAGGCAAGCCCTTTGATGATTTTCTTTGATGGCACAGCCGAACCGTCCAGTTGGTCTATTTCCTCGGACGCAGATTGTACCTTGTAACTCCTGGTACTGAGTGATATGTGAACAACGTGTTGTCACTTCCCGATGGAAGCGACAAATCCAAACCGAGATCTGATGCAAGATCCGGAACAAATTTTAAAGACTGAACTGTTGGAGAGTGTGGAGGTGAAATGTCTGTTTCCCCAGGCCCCACGGGCTCACGGAAAGTCTCCGACGCACTCTCGATCTGCTTCGTGATCGTTGGTTGCAATACTGGTGAGGGGTTCTGTATCTTCTGTAGCGTGTGGTAAAGGGTATGGAATTCTCTTGATGTGGGAAGTGGATACAGTGCTTCTTGCCCGCTACCCGCACTGCCGTCTGTGTGACCAGGAGGACCTGGTGAGGGCCCCTGCAACGAGGTACGAGGCAAGAAGATTGCTCAAATGCTTTTGTGAGGACCCAGTCTCGCAGCCGTGTGCTTTGACCGGGGCCCTCGTATCTGACAGGAAAAGCCTCTCGCACCTGGTGATAAATCAAATACAGATTTTTAGTTACCTGGCCACAGTAATCAGAAAGAAGTACATTTTCGACATCTCGTAAATAACGGGGCTTCGGGACATTCCAAATGTTAGCTGGCCTACCCATGACCACCTCAAAGGGAAAAAGCACAGTCTTAGTTTGAGGGGTTGTCCTCATGGACAATAACACGATCAGTAAGGGGTCCGGCCATATTAGCTTGGTGCAGGCACACGTCTTAGCGAGCTTGTTCTTGATGATGCCGTTATGTCTCCCTACTAGTCCAGCACTCTGTGCGTGTCTGGCCAAATGGAACCGTTTATCGATCTGCAATCCCGCGCATATCTGCAGAATTACAGCAGCGATAAAATGTGGACCATTTTCCGACCAGATGACTCTTGGCAAACCAAATCTTGGAAAATATTCCTTCAGCATGGTTTTTGCCGTGGTCATGGCTGTGGCATCTTTGACAGGAAAAGCTTCAACCCATTTGCTAAAGGCACAGATAACAACTAATACGTATTTGAAGTTATTACAATGCTCCATTTCTATGAAGTCAAAATGGATTACTTCAAAGGGGACAGAAGGTGGACCAAAACTACCCCTAGGAGTTGATGTGCCCTTTCCCACATTGTGCTGTACACAAATCAAATACCCCTGAACAAAGCGTTCAGCTACCTTAGGGATTTTGTCATTTACCCACACATTTTGCATCATTTTGGTGACCTTACGAGCACAAATATGGATAGGACCATGAGCCATAACAACCATCATCATAATATACGTGTCAGGCAGTAACCATTTCCCTCCAACCTTGTCCAGCCAACACCCGTCATTGTCCAGTTTCGCCAAACCCTCAGCCCACTTCTTAGATTCCTCTAATGTTGCATCGGCTTGAATTTTCTTTATGGATTCGATACCCTCATCCAAAGTACAAGCATTTGTGGCTTCCCTTGAAGTATACATTTCTGAAAAGAGATCAGTGGCAGTCTGTTTGGATATCTGGCCAGCGAAAGTGTTCCCTTTTCCTACATTACCTACGATCTTCTGATGTGCTGCGCATTTCATAATCGCTAGCTGAGTAGGGAGTGCAAGCGCTGAGAGTAACCGTATCAAGGAGCCATGCAGGATTTTAGTGCCATGTGAGGTCAAGAAACCTCTTTCTGCCCAAAGTCTACCAAAGTTGTGAACCACCCCAAAGGCGTACTGACTGTCAGTATATATGTTTACAATAAGCCCTTCGGAAAGTTCACAAGCTCGGGTCAATGCTATAATCTCTGCGCAGAGTTATGCATGATTATTTTGGTCCCCACGACTGTGCCCAATGTTGTGATTGCATAAGCAGCTGTGAATGTACCATCCGGGAGTTTGAAACAGGAGCAATCACAAAACAGCTCCCCTTTTGGATTGTTCAAAGGAATGTCTCTTAGATCGATTCTGCCTTTAGTCTCTTGTTCTGTAGTGTAAAGGCAGTCATGTGACTCTTCTTCACTGCAAGCAGTACCTTGCGGGAAAGGTAAAAGTTCAGCCGGATTAAGGACACAACACCTCTTGATTTGGATGTGCGGTGCAAACAAGATCAATTCGTATCTCGTTAATCGGGCGGAAGTGTGGTGTTGCGTTTGTGTTCTGTTTAATAGAACATCTACAGAATGAGGTACCATCAAGGTTAAAGCATGGCCTAGGACCATTCCCTCGCTCTATTTTACGGATGCAGCAGCAGTAGCGACATCTCTCAAACATCTTGGTAAAGTGCATGCAACAGGATCAAAGGCGGATGAAAAGTAGCCGCACGGCCTATTCTTCCCTCCATGTTCTTGCGTTAATACAGCCAAAGCACATCCATCACATTCATGCACATACAACACAAAGGCCTTTTCATAGTTTGGTGTGCCCAAAACTGGTGCCGAGCACAATGCAGTCTTGAGCAGATCAAATGATTGCTGGTGTTCCAAGTTCCACGGCAATGGCGAAGAAATGCCCTTCTTCGTCAGAGCCAACATTGGTTTAATCACTAAGGAGAAGTTCGGGATCCACTGTCTACAGTAAGAACCCATTCCTATCAAGGCTCTAACTTCCTTCTGTGTATTTGGGACAGACTTGCCAGAAATTATTTTTATCCGTTCAGGCGTCAACCTTCTTCCCTTCTTTGACAGGAGATAGCCTAAATAGGCGACCTCCTGTCGACAATATTGAAATTGTTTAAGCAAAGCTTTGTGTCCATGTTGTGCTAGTTGAATAAGCAACAACATTGTTCCCTCCTTACAGGCACTTTCTGAGTCAGCAGCTAAGAGTAGGTCGTTGACATATTGAAGCAGTGTATAAGTAGAGGGCAACTCAAGTGTGTCGAGCTGCTCTTTCAAAGCCCTACTATAGATGCTAGGACTTTCCATGTAACCTTGCGGTGCACGATTAAAGGTAAACAAACGTACCCCTAAGGTGAACGCGAACAAGTATCTACTGTCCTTATGTATAGGGATACTAAAGAAAGCGTTCTTTAAATCCACCACACTAAAGTGAGTAGCTGAAGCCGGAATCATGGTTAATATTGTTGTCAGATCAGGCACAATGGGAAATTGTGGAGCAACGATCTTATTAATGGCACGTAGATCAATAATAAAACGGAAGGGAATCGCATTATCGCCTTTTTTGTACACGGGCAAAATCGGACTATTGCACAATACCTGCAATTTCCTCAATCACCCGTCGATGCACAAAATTGGAGACAATGCATTTCAAAGCTTGCTCACCATCGACCGAGATCTTATACTGGGGGATACGTGGCAACTTTACTCCATGTTTCAGAATAATCTTAACAGGCTCAATTTGCAAAACACCGACATCATTGTCGTCAATTGCCCACAAACACTCTGGAACATTACTAAATTCCGGCGGCAAAGGTCTGGTTAAGAATTGGGAGACAGAAAGTTGCTGTGGTGAAATCATCAAACGCACTCCATCAGAAGAACAATTAATTACTGCATCTAATTCTTTCAACAGATTCAACCCCAACAGATTCTCTCCGCAATTCGTGGTCAAGAGGAACCGACAGTGGTCCGTAAATGGACCGAAAGTAATAGGTACCGGCGAAGAAACCGGACAGACGACTGGTGTGCCAGAAAACCCTACAAAAACATTGGTTTGCCCTGACAGTGAAATGTTTGGAACCCGTGAATGATCAATGGAACACTTCTGTGCCCCTGTATCTATCAAGAATAGATGTTTCCTATTTCCCACTATCATTTCAATGTAGGGACCTTTCTGATTAACGGGAAAAGGCATTAGTTCCAAACCCTGCTTCGGGCAATCCTAGCGAAACAGAATGTCATTGAAAGGGAGTTCTTCAGAGAGGTAAGCGGCAGAAGGATGATCAAAAATGTTTCTATTGTCCATACTTGGTGCCTGATTATCCTGTCAAAAAGGTTGCTGTGAATCCTGTGAAAACTGAGTTCTACAAGGACCCCCTGCCCTTGAGCGGCCTCTGGATCGTCTACCCATATTCCCAAATGCGTTATTCGACCTCTGCTGGAGGATCGGGCGTTGTGCACGCCAATGACCCTCTTGTCTACAATAAGCACACTGGTTTATGTTTAAATTACCCAATGGCGCATTCCCCTGTGGAACGTACTGACCCCTAAATTGTGAAGTACCCCCTCTAGGGCCTCTAACAATTTGTTGCAATAGTACTTTTGTCTTTAAGTGACCTTTTCTCTTTTCAACTCTTTCCTTTTCGTTATTGACATGATTCTCATAGTACTGAGCCATGTGCAGTACTTCTGACTGAGACTTCGCTTGCCAAGCGCTCCGGGAAGACATAATTTGTGACTTGATGTCAGGCAGAAATCCACGCACAAATTTATCCACGAATTGTCATTTCCCAGACTCTGTGCTTAAGTCTTGCCCACTGTAATCTGAAAATACTTGTTACTGTATTACTGTACCGGTTAAAGAAC
Organism: Ambystoma mexicanum; assembly: GCF_040938575.1. Classification (NCBI taxonomy): domain Eukaryota; kingdom Metazoa; phylum Chordata; class Amphibia; order Caudata; family Ambystomatidae; genus Ambystoma; species Ambystoma mexicanum. Next base: position 684,036,657 of record NC_090929.1, on the reverse strand, counting down.
TTGGTAGCACCCTCAGATTTTCCTTGGACACAGGCCATAAACTTGTCCCAAATAATCCTTCTTTCAGGAATTATAGTTATCAACTTTGTAACTATTCTATCAGGCAAAGTTAGTATTACCTGTGGAGGTCTCTCACCAGCTGGCCTTTCTCTATCAAGTGTAGCCATAGTATCCCATGAATCTCCTAACCCTGGTACATCATCTACAGTCCTAATCTGCTTCCATAAATTAAACAGGCAAGAGTACGGGAAATAACAAATCAATATCACTTAAGGTGAATACTGACAATTGTAAGACAGACTCTATTTCTTTGTAGAACCCTGTCGGATTCTTCCTAATATCGGGAATAGATTGTTTAATGGTGTTCACTTCCTGTCTCGAGAACGGGACATGAACGAACTGCGACACATAATGTGCAGGAATATCTTGAGCAACTGCACCTCTTGCAGGATTAGCGGGAATATTTACTTTTGGGACAAATGTCGGAGGAACCTCTCTCATAGGCAACTGAGAAGTAGGCAACTCCGAACGTTTACTAAGCAACAGAGCTAAATTGAGCGCTAAAGCAGCTGAAGGAGTGTCAAATGAAAAAGCCTTCTTATAAATACTCAGTAACTCTGCGGGACAACAAATCATTCTTTTTACGCATTCATCCTGCAGGTACTCTACCATTACCAGAATCACTTTCCTCTGCATTTCTGGCGTATACTGACTATACATGTCATATACTTCAACGGGAGTTATCAACGTGTCTGAGATCCACCTAATCGCATCTTTCATACAAATTCGTGTTTCCTCATTTATCGACTTACGACAAGGAAAGAATTGTTTCTGCACTAACATAGCGTCCAAACTATCACCATTTTCATCTTCATTCTTCAACCTTTCCAACTCCTTTCTATACTCAAAAACCCTCTCGACATGCTCTTGTACTTTCTCCGCAGTATCTCTAGAGAATGCTAAAGTATTCAGATCCCTTAACCCTTGTGTGAGATTTATATCATTTAGTCTATTCTACATTACACATAAATGAATTCCTAATCCGTCAATAAAAACGTTTTTCTCAGGAAAATTGTCCAAGTTACAAAGTGTGGCAAAAACATCAGCTTGTTCATCCCTCTCCATGCAATGTTTAGCCCACGCAATTAATTCACGCTTTTTCTCTGAAGACACAGTATTACGAGTTACAACCCTCGATCCCGCTCCCCGATCCACTGCAAGTGGTGTAGAACCACTTGGAAGAAGGAGAGCAGGCACATTTTGTACATTCGGCAACAGAGGTACTATCACTGGCACAGCAGGCAAACCCACCGGACCTGTAACAATAGGCAAAGGTGATGGAGCACGTGGAGGAGCGATGACAAGAGGAGGAACAACAGCCGGAAGAAGAGGAACATTAAGAGGAACAAAAGGAGGAGCAGGAGGAGCTACGGTAGGAGGAATAACAGTAGGGAGAGGAACATACGAAGGTGGCGCAGTGGCACCAGGCCTTTGTTCATTTAGGAGTTTGTCAATAAGTTCATGAGATACATGAAAGTCTTTAGAAGGATAAATTTTCTGGATACCAACTGAAAAAGCCCTATCCATATTCCTAACTGACTCAGACTGTTTATTCTGGTCATATAACAACGATTTTTCGGCGTTCGTCATATGACGGCGCGCATGCTTTTCTCTACTCTTAAGCTGCTGCATAGCTTCTTTCTTCCAATTCTGTAATACATCGAATGCTGCAGGCCTAGCCTTTTTCTTCAATAATATGGATTCAAAGTATTCAATGCGAGGAATTTCAAAACTACCATTGATTGGCCACTGAAGATCGGAAGCATGTCTACTTTGTCTGTACCAAATATCATTAAATACTATACTACCAATGCTTTGCTTACAGTACATAGTACACGCCAGCGACCCCTCCATTGGCGCCGGTCGGCCAAATTCCGAAGATTGCCTGTCACTGCGGAATAACGCCCTGAAGCAGGCAGACAATTTCCCAGGCCTATCAGAACACTGGTGTTACCTGGTCAATAAGTGCAATACGGCAAAACAAATGATCAGGATACTTAAGAATCGGGTCACGACTCACCTGATCAAATCCTAAGGAGGTCCAATCGGATTGCAAAGTTCTAACTAAGGTCCTACGTGGTTGGTGATTTTGGCAAATCTGCCCGCCTCGATATATGGACCCTCGTCAAGATGCCGACTCGGACCACATGCTCACCGTCCAGGGATCGGGTCATGCAGCACTGCTGAGGTGTTGCGTCTCATCCAAGAAAGGGGCCCCCTTTTACACCGTCCGATCCCTGTCCGATAGCCGCATCAACCTTCAACAAGCTGGCATCGATCTTGAGGGTCCCTATTCAGGCGCCATCTTTAAAAGCAAAGGAAAATATTGAGGCTGAGTACCCCAAAGGAAATACACCAAACACAGGCTTATAAAGATTCACAGATCTTTATTCAAATAACTGTACAGTTTACAAAGAAACAAAGTATCAGATCGCTATCTGGCCCTCAGTACATCACAGCGAATACCAGCCCTTTCGGTGTGAGAAGCGAGAGGTACTGGACATCTAAACATTTACATCTTTTATACATTTTCCAATTGTAATGTCCAATCCCACTGCAAGTTAAAAATTCTTGGTCTAGGGTTTGTGCCGTGTTCACCTCTAGTTTTCCAACTATATGCACGTGGATTATTTCCAGTTTGTATAACAACAAGTCACAATGGCAACAGTGTATCTTCGGATTTAACATTAAGTCTTAGTACACGTCCTATACAGTGTAGTTCAACAAGTGTTCACGTTTAGTATTTAAACAACATTGTATTTGATGTATGTCCGTGGATCGGACTTGTTGGCGCGGGTAATCCTCGATCTACAGGTCAAACGTAGGACAAGGTCTCATTACACGACCCTAACATTTGGCCTACAGGCAGTTTAGACATTAACTTTTATGCGACGGTCAGGACTGCTAGATTACAAGCGAGAAACACTGTCAGCCATTTTGGAACACAGAGTGACTTTGAGATGGAAATCAAAATGGCGGATGGACCTAAAATGGCGGCTAAGTCGATCTAAGATCGGAACCTTGCAACACAGATTTCTTCTTAGAGCGACTGGGCTTAAGCCAATATATACAATAAAGGAGGCACGATATGATATCCCGTTTAACACCCTCTTGGAGGTTCTGACCTTCCTGCACTGTCAGAAGATGTAAGGCAGACTGTACCTTGTGGGTCCATCAGCGGGAATGACTACTATAAAAACACCATCCCAGACATTACATTTCACTGTGGATCAATACTAAGGGCAGGATCTGGCTTCAGGTTGACACAGTACATATGAAAGGGTGCTTGAGTTACCCATCTCCTTTGATAGCCTCAGCATCCAGGCCTCATGTGCTCTTGTCTGGATTAAACTCTGATTAGTATGTGAATGCTGCCACCAGCTAGAGGGCTAAACAAAAGGGCAGATAGGCTGACCATGGCAGGGGGAAGGTTTGGCCCTCCCCCTTCTGAGAAGACATGGTGTATTCCTGGCTGTCATATCCCAACTAAATATGACAGGGGGGACTGTGCCTGTAGGCTATGTCTACCCAGAGTACACAGGTCTATGCAAAACTCATGCAGTGAGCATGGGAAAATGTGTGTGGATTAGCCCCACGCATTTTCCGGAGGTTGATCTACCATCATTCAATTTAATTTAAAAAAATAAAAAACATGTGAGTTCACACCCACCATGCAGAAGGTCGAATTCCTCACAGGGGATAGTGGATACAAAGACAATGTTCACCAAGCAATTCGGAAACCTAGGGAGGTACAGAGACTTTTTGTTTAATTGTCTATAGATTTCAATATATCTCATTATTGTTGACCTACAAATATATAACTGTGCTGGTTCTTCAGAAGGCAGTGGGGAAATTGTGATATTTTAGTAAGCACAAATCTCAGCAAATGTTGCATACCTAGGAACAATACAAGGTAAAATGTAAATGTACACACCTCTTTTGCTTTCTTAGCCTTTTTTAACATTTATTTCCTTACTATTTTTGACTTAATAAAAAATCTTTGTGGATTGGTTCTCTTTTGCTTTTTTTTTAGCTATGGATTGGCTGATTATGCAATCTTTAATCTTTGTTTGCAGATTACTCTGGGTTTGTTTCTCAATGCAGTTATCAAAACTCACAATTCTGTGCTTCAACACGTCAATGCTCTCTGAACTGTTATGCTCTTTTTAGGTGCCAGAACCAGGACCAGGCAGGGGACCACAAAAGACAGTGAACCCTCCTGGATGTGTGATCTATAATCAAGTTGGACAATGTCTCTGGAAAGAAGCTCCCCCTCTGTTTAGCACTTTCATTGGGACCCACATGGATGTCCTAAGGAGCAGTTTAAACACTACATCTTTCACAATGTCTGACATACCCTTGCGAGATTTCCAAATCTCTGCGGTTCCTCATTTTTCATTTACAGAACATGCTACAGGTTCACTGCTTACATTGAAACTCTTTTTTGCACAGGGTTGGCATCATACAGGAAAGGAACTTGAAGAGTTGAATGACCATAATTATAATTTACTAAGTGTGTTTTTTACTGGTCGTGCCTGTGCTTGAGGCTGTTTCACTGCTGCTGTGTGTGTTTTTTAGCGCCAATTTTTGTCCAATCTTGACCCTGTGTATAGCGCTGCTTGGCATGACCCTGACAAAGGATAGTTACACTTAAGGTCCAGACACAAAGGGGCCAGAAAAGACTAGGAACATTATGTAAGAGGAATGTAACAGATTTACGACGCGACACACTCCAGACCAGGACTCTTTCCACTGGCAAGGGATGTGGCACACAATGAAAACGCTTTCAATTTTATTGATTTCGGAATCTGCTTTGAGAAGGGACCCAACCTGTCACACACCCCTTGACAAACACCCCGTGTCACAATGGACCATGAACCAGGCCGGTGTGTAATAATGAAATATTTATTTATTTTTAAAATTCAAATGCAAAATCAAACAAATCTAATGTAGGACAGCAATCACCAGTGTGGTAATGATATACAGCAAAATGTTATAATACACTTAATTTAACTTTCTGACATAAGATACATCAATGTCAATATGAATGGAAGCAAGATCACTTTCTGACACACTCATAGATAGCACTTGTGTTCGGTACTCCCCCTGCCACACTCCCCCATATCCCTGCTGACTAAATTCTGTGTGGGTGTAAAGGAGTCAGATATAAGAGGGAAAAATCAGATTTTAAATTCAACCGACCACCCCAGAAAGGGAGGCCAAAACAAAATTGAAAACTTTGAAAAGGGAGCAAAATGGCATACTTGGAGTTCACTGGATAATTTGATGTCAGTTTGCATGTGCGGTAGAATGGATAGGACAGGTAGTAAAGCAATATGAATATAGGTGAGAAAATCTCCTTTGGGAAGGAAAGCAATGCAGCAAAAATCACACGTGGCAGAATTGCAATTCTTATTTTTCACAGATTTAATACAAGCAAACAGCTAAGGAAATGTGCTTAACAATCAAAATCGGAAATCGTTTTTGGGATGGGAAACAAAGGACACAGAATGGAGAGGGTACTGAAGTGAAAGGATGACTCTTTATGGGGTGGCAGTATGGGTTTCTTTATAGGAAATGAAAATTGGATATTGTAATGAAAGCAATCACACAGGCAACAATCTGTTTTGTTAACAAAATGATTTGTTCTACTGAAACTGTATTTTAGTGGCTAGATTATTAAAGAAAGACACTGCATGCAAAGAGGTTAATTTGCAATTCTAACCAATTCATGCCGCGTTTCTCCCTATAGAGGAATTAATTAATGTATCTCAAAAATGGCACTAAGGACTTACACAGAGGTTTGAAATGATTTGAAAATAATTACGCTAACATCATTGGGCATCATTTCGCACTTTTCCAGGAGAAACATTTTATCTAAAATTCTACAAATGGCTACACATAAGCATAATAGTTTCTGGCATATTTTCTCCAAATGTAATATCTGTGCCATTTTTGCTTTCCCCATGAAGGCCTTTTAACTGTCATTCACATCCACCACATGCCAGGAAGACACACATAGGGCCTCATTATGAGTCTGGCGGTAGCCATGCCGGAAAAACCGGCAGGCTGCCACCAGACTGGTAATACCATTCTGTCTCTGTGATTGCCGGAATCACCGGGGCATTACAACCCTGGTGACCTTTAATTCTGGAGGAGTAATTCTGTAAATCCCCATTCCCATGGTGTCCCATAGGACTCCATGGGGATGGGGACCATGGAAACACTGGTTCCATCTATGACGGAGCCGGTGTTACCATGTCTGCCTGCAGGCGGGTGGTGGTATTTCCGTCAGATCAGACCTGGCGGGAGTGACACCTCCCGCCTGCAGGACTTGGAATCAGCCGGTCCGGAAACAAAGGTGGCGGCAGATTTACCATCACCGTTGTTTTCGGACCGGCTGACTTGTAATGAGGCCCATAGTCTTATTATGCTTGTCCAAAAATTACATTAAATCTGTCTTAATCTCACATTACTGCTTATTCAGATTATTGAAATAAATGTCTTAATGTCAAAAGTTCTTTAAAGTCTATGTAGGGCGTTTGTTACTGTATGGACGGTCCTTCAAATCTCCACAGCCAACCTGCCCCCTCTGTGTCAGTCTGAACAACAGGGTTACCATAATGCCCTTTGATCCTGGGCAGTTGAAGTTGAGCAGAGGTGTCAAAGGAATTCATAATTCTTTGTGACAGTACCAGTTCCCCTTGGTCCATTGTCCCTTGCTGTAGAAATGGCAGCCAGTCTGACAAGGTTGCAGATTTTCACACTTTGGCCCTTTCATATTTGGTGGAGGGGATTCCTTTCCGGGGGGGTGGTACCTTTTAAGTGCCTGCCTAGGCCAAACTGGTTCTGCTGTTTTCAGACATTATTTTCTTCTTCTCTCTTGCTTTCACAGAACCCAAGTCTTTTTTGGGAATAAGTATAATACATTTAAACCACCCCAGCCCCACACATATAATATCGTTTCTGTGTGAGTATTGGGATGATTTCACATTTAGCTTTAAAAAGAGCAGTTTTCTTTCTTTTGCAAAAACAGATTTACACAAGTTCATTTTCTACATGTTGATTTCTCAAGATACAGTTTTCTTTGCAATTGCTTTCTGGAGGCTTTTTATAGCTCTGGTCAGTTTCTGTACACAGGGATATGCTTGAAAAATGGGTTCTTGGTAATTGACATATAGCAAGAGAGAGAGAGCTTTCTTTTGAAGTACTTTGCATGGGTTAATGTGTTTCCAAAGTGAATCCTAGCAGTGCGGACTGAAATTAAATTCTCTGCTCTTCACAGACTTTATTTGATAAAACAATGCCGTTCTGGGAATGATGGCCTTTATTTAATGGTGTTCAACATGAAATAGATGTACATGGCTGTGTTTTACTAAAACCAAACTGTGTCATGTTTAAACATGAAAGTATCACCAGTGCGAAGTCGTTTTGAATACAGGAAATTTTCTTGTGCAGCTTTGAGTTTTGTGAAATGACAGAACAGCAGCGCTGAGCCATTCTGCCTTTAAGATATTTTCTTTGGGTTCACATGAAGAAAACAAAGGCAGCCCTTCTTGGGGTGGCTATGTGCAATCTCTCTCCATATGTGCATAGCAGACCAAAAGCACCACCGTTTTTTTTGTAACTGCTAAAATGCTGTTTTGTGATGCAGGGGGTTTCTGGTGGGGGTATATCCCTTATAATCCCCCCGCTCTCCTGTGACTTCTTGTTAAGGGAGAGTAGGTCAAAGTGGGGTTCTTCTGGTGGAGTTCTTCTTCATCAAGAAGTGGCACACCAGGATTTCCTTCTGTCTTTCGTTTGGAGAGTAGGGAGAGGCACCTCCTTTCCTTCCTTCCCTTTCCATGTCACCGGGGAGGTCCTCACCAGTCTAGGAGGTAATGAAGTTAATAATCTAATAGGAGATAGATAAAAACAGGTTTTAGAATCTTTCACTGACAGTCTTGACACCAGTGGAACAATGCATAAAGTTACAAGTTTCTCTGGTATTTCAACAATATCTTTAAACAAATTACTCAGCAAGGCAAAGACATGATTGTACTTTTACACCATGGTTTCATTATACATTTTTGCAATAACAAAAAGGAAAAGTACTCCCTGTTACATAGATTTACCTATGGGCCTACATATTTCCTTCAGCTTTTTCTTTTTCTCTCTTTTCATTCCCCAGATGTCTCCTCTGTTTGATTTTCCTTTGGCTCATCAATCAGCTGCAAACTATGTCCAGGTTGACAACTTTTTTACTGATTGATGCAGACCCATTTCTCTTCTGACAGCTCTCCTTTGGGAATGTGGATTCTGTAGGCGACAGGTGAAATTATGTCTACAATTGCAAAGGGACTGCGCCAGGAGGGGAGTAATGGTCTCTCCTAGGTCTGGCTCCTCTGAAAATTGTACAAGTAGACCCTGTCTCCCACTTGTTATTCTTTTCTGGTTGTTTTTAAGTCATAGAGAGTTTTCATGCCCTCTGCCGATTTCTCCAGATTCCGCTGAGAATACGCAAAAGCATGCTGAAGGTGTTTACTTAGATTCTCAACATATTCATGTGTTGTGGAGGCGTTTATCGGTGTCTGCTCTTGTGTTCTGTAGAGCAGATGCTGAGGTAGCACCATTTTTTGTCCAGTTTATTAGCTCAAATGGAGAGACTTTGGTCGCAGAAGATGGTGTAGATTTGATGGCCATCAGGACAAGCGGTAATCGGATGTCCCAACTTTGCCCAAAATCTGCCACACACATTTTGAGAATGCTCACAATGGTTTTATTGTACCTCTCAACTCCCCCACTAGAGGGGATAGTATGCAATATGAAGTTTCCTTTTTATCCAAAGTATCTCCCACATCTTTGTCATCACTTCGCTGGTGAAGTGACTTCCTCGGTCTGACTCAATCCTTTGGGGAAGGCCAAAATGCAAGAAGATGCAGTTTATCATCAGGGCGGCTGCTGTTTCTGCCCTGCAATGTAGGGCTGGGAGACATTCCACCCATTTGGTGAACAAGCATGTTCCTGTTAACATGTATTGGTTCCCACTAGAGGAGCGAATCACGGGCCCGATGAAATCTACTTGTAAATCTGACCAAGGCAGTGTCATCCCCCTCTTCTGGAGGGGAGCTCAGTGTGTGAGTGAATTGGCTAAAATTGTGCACACACAAGACACCCCTTCAAATATTGGTCGAGGTCCTGCCCCATGTGTGGCCAGTATGCAACCTCCCGCAAGATTTCTAAAGTAGTGTGAAACCCCCGATGACCGGCTATGGCTGCGTCATGGGCGTGACTTAGAATCAGGCTTTGGAATGAAGTAGGTACCACTCACTGATCACATCCAGAGATGGATCTCCTTACCAACAAATCGTATTGGATTTGGAACATTTTGGGACACTTCAACAACACCCTGAGGTCCTCTTCCCAATGTAATCTGTTTCCGTCAGAGTAAAGTTCACAGAGTCCTCAATGTGTTGGTAAAATTTCCCAATAATCAGATCCACTTTTTGTGCTGTGATTAAATCAGCATATGGGGTGTCCTTAATCCACTGGGCATTTGAGAGTTCATTGTGTGCAATTGTCTGGAACCTGGTGACAGCAGTGACCTTGATTTCCCCCAACAGGGACTCGATCTCAAGGAGATCCCTCTGGATTGCTCTGGTTTTGGCCAACTGATCAGCCAGGTCGTTTCCAGTTTTGTCTTGTCCCTCTATTCGGGAATGACCCTTAATCTTTTTCCAATACATGGCTATTCCATTAGAGGTGACCAGATCATCAATATTTTGTATGAGCTTGCCATGTTTAAGTGGTTTGTTATTTGCACACAGCATGCCTCTGGTTCTCCAATTGATCAGGTGCTCCACGAACCACTTCTGGACATAATCTGAATCGGTGATTATGACCAGTTTGTGGAGTCGGTGTTGCATGGCAGTGAGGATGGCCTGGTGAACTGCCATCAACTCAGCCACCTGACTACTGCAGGGCATGATTTTGTATCCAGCGGAGGGCTCTGCGGCATCATGCACCCAGGCATTGCCAAAGCTGCCCACCAGTTCCTTTTCCCCGTTATTGTCAACATGGTTGGAGCATCCGTCCACATAAACTGTGGGCATCCCCTCGCACTTGTCTTCGTCATAGACTTTGTGCAGGGAATTCAGGTACGCCTCCATGTTGTCTTGGGTTTTGAGACTTTCGTCCTCAAAACAGTTTTCTGTGGCACAATCATGCAAGTCAGCCAGACCTTGCGCGAGGGGACTCGTCTTATTTTTACCATATCTGACCTCCACAGTAAAGCCTTGTATGGACAGAATCCAGGAATTTATTCAGGAATTACTTACTTTTCGTGGCCGGATTCTGTCACTTTGAAGGTATTGCAAATGCGGGGGGGGGATCTCCACTATGGTGTGCTCCCCCTGGATTAACGGCGGTCATTTTTCAATGCCCACACCGTTGCCAGGAGTGCGCTCTCACAATCGTTGAATTTTTCCTCCACAGAGGATAAAGTCTTACTTGCATAGGAGATGACTTTATTGACCTTGTCATGCTTTTGGTATAATACTGCTGTTAAGCATGTATTCGAGAACCCTGTCTCCAAGAAGAACTCCTTGTTTTTGACAGGGTAGGCTAGACAAGGTGCTTGTGAGAGGCTTCTTTTGAGTTGTTTTACTGCTGTGGCTTGTTCTGGACCCCACTCCCACTTGAACCCCCCCCCTTCAACAGATGGACTAGGGGTCTTGTGACCTCTGCATAATCCTCAATGAACTTTGTACTGTAATTAGTCAGTCCAAGAAGGCTCCTTAGTTCATGCAGTGTTGTGGGGTCTTTCAGTTTTAGTAGTGCTTCCACTTTCTTTAACTCGGGACAGAGAGCCTCAGGGGTTATTTCATGTACCAGAAAGTTGACACTGGTGCTACACCACTGTGCCTTCTGGAAGGACAGTTCTGCATCGGCAACCCTAAACTGGGTCAGAACATAGCAGATTTCCGCTGTGTTTCCTCCACAGTTGAGGTTTTAATCAGGACATCACCCACATAGGCCAGGTTACCCTTTCACCCAAGTCGGCATGGCCTTGTGTAGGAAGATGTTGAATTCATTGGCAGAGTTTATGTATTCGGGTACATGTATACTGCTGCCCCCGAAGGTAAACGCCATCTTGTACTTGTCCTCCTTACTGATGGGCACGGTCCAGTATCCATTGGTCAGGTCAATGATGGTGTACACCTTTGACCCCTGGATCTGGACCAGTCCCTGGTCAATGTAGGGAAGAGGCCATCGGGACATGTGGACCCATTTATTCAGCTGCCTAAGGTCTGCACAAAGTCTCCATTGGCCATTTGGTTTTAAAATCCCCAGTACTGGATTCTTTAAGGTACTGTGGACTGGACAAATTATCCCACGGGACTATAGTTTTTTTATGATTTCGGTCAGGGACTCCATAGACGCGAGAGGCACGTGATATTGCTTCACGAATACAGAAGTCATTCCAGGGGCTGTGGGAATTGAGGTAGTATGTATCTCATTGCGACCATAGTCGTACGAGTCCACAGCAAAGATATCTTGAAAATCTAAAAACACCTGTTTCAACTTTTGCTTTTGTTCCTCAGTCTCACAGGCATCAGCGAGGTTGACCCATTCTACAACCATCTGTCTGAAGCCTGAAAAGACTACGGGTTTCGCGATCTCAGTCGCCTCCTCTAGCTGTGTGGAAAGGTCTCTGGTGAGGGTGTTCACCTGGACAGAGGGTTTCAGATAGGAGAAGCAGTCATTGTGGACCTGGATTATCACCTCATCCTTCCTGATGTCACAGGTCACCTCTTTCCCCACCGTAAGGGCAGGAAGAGTCCACCAGGAAATTCCCCCCTTGCCAGTTGAAGATCCTTTCTGGCAGTATGTCATCATCGCATTCATTGGGGATTGGTCCTATAAGTTAATTTCCTAAGTCCATGGAAAAATGCTGGTCATCAACCGACATTCCAATAATGGTGCCTGCGCCCAGAATGATACTCCTAGGGTCGCTGTTATCCACCACTATGGGAATGGTTTTTATGAGCCTTTCCACCTCACTCATATTATTTTTCCGAACTTCTATGTTCTAAAATAATTTCTCTGCCTGAACTTATTGTTGGTTTCTGCAGGTTAGTGCAGTGCTGGATGCACTTCTGAAATTGCCATAATCTGTGTTTCCACGGATGCTGTGGCCCATACATTATTAACTTAACGTAAATATCTCCTCATATAACATGCTTTTTTAAAGTCAGATGTTTCTTGAAGCCAGGAATATGCATATTCTTCTGATGTGCAATTGTTACACTTCTAAGCTCTGTAACCAATCAGTTGTCTCTATACCTTTTACTCAAACCATCAAATCTTTCAAAATCTTTTGTTAGCAATATGTATAATTTGCGAAAACTGTTCCTTTGATTCCATCATTTTAACTTAAAAAATGTCCAACTAGTAATAGAGCTTCTGAATGATAAAAAGTAGTAAATCAAACATGCATTCATTAAGGTTGATTTCTCCTAACAGTAATTCATTGCTATTCATACATAGATTTATTTTGTAACAGAGAGCAACAGTGAATTGTACCTGCACTCGGACTATATTGACCAGCTGTACTGCAGTGACGGGGCAACATGAACACCCTTTGAACCGCTTCCCTGAATCTAAAAGCATACTGGGATGCTGAAGCATCATGCCAGAGACATGCGCAAAGCACGTCGCAGTCATGCGTCCCGACGTCCTGGCATCCCAGCATCCCGGCATCCCGGCGTCCCGGTGTCGCGCGGGGTAGACTAAATCAAAAGCGAACAGGATGCACTGGAAAACCCAATGGGTCAGGAGCCTGTAGATGAGGCGCTGTTCTGCGCCATGGAAATGGTGGAGCAATTCCTCAGGATCCACAGCAGAGGTTCACCAGGTCGTGCCTGCAGAAGAATTTTAAAGCAATTAACATGGACGAGGCCGGTAAGAGTTGCGCAAAGAACACAAACCTTTTTACCATTAGATAGGATCTTAACCCATAGCTGGGGCCGTCCATTCAGAGTTGATGGCTGAGCTAAAGTAGAGATGTCTGTGCCGTGACTTGCCTCTAAAACAGTCGAACACGTAGCAGCAACTGAGCACACCAATTGGAGATCTGGGCCGTTCTCTTAGCCCTAGCAACTATCAGCAACTTGCATGTATTGAACAAGGCCTTGTAATTGACACAGGAAATGGCAGGGAAGAGGCACCAATTACCTCATTTAATTCCAGTAGCTCTAGCTCAACAGGTAATGGAAGCTGCACCTCCACAGAGATGTTTGGCGTTTATCTGGTGGGAAAATGAAACAATATGGCTGAGAAATTAGCCTCACAAGCCGAAATACTGAAGGGGCTTGGGCGTTGTTGTGACTCTATTCACATTAAATGCCATGATCACTCTACTCTGCTTGAAAACTATGCTCACTACTCCACTGACATGACTGCCCGACTTGAGCAGTTGTCTGTTCAGGCTCATTATAAAGGGGGTGGGGGGCAGTTGAGGGAGATATGAACTTCACTATTAATACCTTAACTACTGCTGTGGGCACAGAATCTAGTGATGGAATTGGAACTGTGAAGAATTGGTAGAAGCGTAACCAAAAAAAGTAACCAGACAGGCTATTATGTATGAGAACACAAACAAAAACAAGCCTATGGGCCTCATTACGACCCTGGCGGTAAGTTACCGCCTGGGTCGTACCCTTACCACCATGGCGTAAATTATGTTTACACCATGGTGGATGGTGGATTTACCGCCCCATTCCAAGGTGAGTGGGGCGGTAAATCCCCATTTCCCATTTTACCCTTCCCCATTCCCATTTTTGCCCCATAGGGCATAATGGGAGTGGGGAAGGCGCTAATTACGCCACCGTAAATTACGGTGGCGTAATTAGCACCATGGTCCCTTAGCGCCATGGATTTTAACGCCTGCAAAAAGCAGGCGTTAAACTCACCATGGCGCAAAGGGACCTCGGAATCAGGCGTTAAGGGTCGGCGCCGTTTATGGCGCCGTTAACCCCTTAACGCCTGATTCGTAATGAGGCCCTATGTCATTGGCCTGTCCCAATGGGAACACTCCTACACAAACTACTGTAAACATGACGGAAAGGGTGGGAGACCAATGACATAATGATCTCATCGTGCTACCAGGGTCGCCATGCATAACAAGGAGGTTTCCTGGTGTACAGTCTAGAAATGTGACACAGATGTCAGCTAGAGTTGCTAACATTTCTTTAACTATAGAAGAAGGATGCAGTGTTGACTCTGTGCACTGTCGCCCTAAGGCTACGTGGTAACGCTAAAGTAATTGTGGACAATAGGAAGCCAACTAAGAGAAAGTGTAGGTATCATCGTGCTGTAACTAACTCTGTGACAAGTGTGGATAAAACAAGTCATGGACCCAGAATGGGGGAAGGAGTTGTCAAAGTCCCTCCAATTGTTGTAAGAAATAAGGATATCCGTGCCTTCATCCAGGCACAAAACATGGAAGTAACATGGCCCCTGGACAAAAGAAGAAGCACTTCAATAATAAATAGTGTGGCGAAGGGATATTAGCTGACCTTGAGTCTCTGTTTCAGCTAACCGATAACTTAGACGTTACTAAACGTATTGATGCATCATCACAAACTATACCCCAAGAACAACCAAATTAACTTAAACTATGCTAGAAGCCACCCCAGCTGCAGCTAAAAGATAGAAAATGTAGGGTCCTTATGGTTAGGAGCCTGTTTGGCTCTAGAGTGGGATATTACATCAATAGAACGAGATTCTTAGAACGCATCCATGGGGTAATCCCTCTTTGTTGTATCAGCAATAATGATCTTCAAATTGTGGATATTAGGGTTGATGTAAATATAACAATTTCATGCATTCTCTTTAAAGCAAATGATTTCATCGATTATATAATGCAGAATGCCACTGCACTATTGAAGTTAGTTATGAAATGAATGCTCGGCCATAGAAGTTGAGGACCCTCTTAAAATCGGGTGCAATCTAATACCATCCCCAAGCAGACAGCGAGTGGCATGGGCAGAGGGGAAAGTCTGCTGCATGGGTGGGGAGACAAGAGAAGTACAGCTTAGTGGTAATGAGATGGCTGACACTGTACTGCAGACACGATCTGATCATTAGCGACAGGATAGTTGTGCGCATTCCTGGAGCACGAATGAGAAGGACTGGGAATGATTGTTCAATACTCTGCCAGAAACTGCCCTCTCATCCCTAATCCTAGCGCTGTTTGCTGTCATGGAACACTAGGAGATTTAAATTCTTGCTTGCACAAGGGGGCCTTTTGGAAGCTATTGACAGCTTTAGTATCATCGCATTACAAGAAACATGGCTAGGAACACCACTTGTAGATGGGTGGAAATGTATCTCTAAACAGGCTATGC
Organism: Ambystoma mexicanum; assembly: GCF_040938575.1. NCBI lineage: Eukaryota > Metazoa > Chordata > Amphibia > Caudata > Ambystomatidae > Ambystoma > Ambystoma mexicanum. The sequence continues at coordinate 684,021,208 of NC_090929.1, read as the reverse complement.
AGGACCCTAGAGGATGGCATAATGGGGAGACATGTCTTGGGGGCAAACTATCCTCTTAAACTAATTGAGCTTAATATCAATTCAAATCACTTTCCTTCTGGTGGGTAAATTACTACTAACTGAAAAATTATGTCCCTGGTCAATTTCGGCATGAATTGATGATAATCACACTATATGATCCCCCATCTGTAATAGAGCATCGAGATGTACTCAGGGAATTGGAAACCTTTATATTGTCCACTATAGGTTCCTCACCGGTAGTCGCATGTGGTGACCTTAATGCCAGGATCCCTAAAGACTGCTTGACTGATGAACCTGAGATAAAACAGTGCTCTAATCCCTACACCAATGCGAGATTAGAACTAGGTTGCACACAAGGAATGAGTTTATTGTACTCTATAGGTTTAACTATGGTGAACGGAAACTGCCCCTCTTACTATCCTCCTCATTTCATCTGGTCATCTACCCTCAGTTCGAGTATCATTGACTATGTCTTTTTCGCAGTCCTCATCTTTGGTTGCAGATATCTGTGTCTCACATAGGGAGGATAGTGATCATCTCCCACTCATTAGTGCTTTGAATTGGACCGTACCTACCACCAGTTGTGGAGAGCAAGGTGCGCTCACAGTTAACCTCCATAATAACCGCATAATGTGGCCTTCCAATGAATTGGAGGGTGAGCTAATGGTCTGCTTAAGAACCTTACCTCCAAGTGCGATTTGATGCATTCAAATCTGATGACCATAAAAATGGCAATCAATGGAATTGCGAGATATGAGAGCTGTGAAGCTGATTAGCTCGAGCATTATGACAGGCAAGAGAAGGCTCTTCAACCAGGGAGTGAACAATGCCAGGCTTGCACATCGACACAACTTTGACATAGCCTTAAGGAATAATACAAGGAGGTAGTTTAGAACTGAACTCAGGTGGATTGCACGTGACTTACCTGTGTCGAAGATACATGCACAACGGGTAAGAAAGTGCCACACACAGTATCCATGGTGGCTAAGGAAGCATACATTCTCCCTACAATGCTATACATTACACATATTGGTGCATAGCAGCACTACACATGATACCAAAATGTTCTGGAGAATTATGAATTTCTACAAAGATTATAGCCTAGCCATGTGTGATGCACTGGAGGTGGATTGGGTCAGGCATATTGAGGCAACACTCAGTGTAACTTCCGTGTCTACTGCTCCTTACATTGTTACTACTGAAGCATGATGGGAATATAGTCTGCAGCATGTTGACATAATTAAAATCATTGGGACGTGCAAATCCTCTTGTTTGGGCAGGTGCTCTACACTGTCTTTACACATTGATAGGCAAAACGCAGCAACTCCCGTCAACCTGGAGAGGTATCAGTATAGTTCCTATTTATAAAAAAGGTTCAAGATAGGTTCCTTGTAACTATCATTTATTGGCAATGCTTGATGCCCCCACTAAAATCTTGGCTAAGGTCTTTGTTAGGGAGTTACATAGTTGGATCCTGGACAACACCACCATACCTTTTAATCAAACTGGGTTCAGGAGGGGATAATAATTTAATAATAATTTGGCATTTATATAGCGCTACGAACCCTCAGGTATCTGAGCGCTGCTCAGATACTGTGTGTGGTGCTCATTTATCGACCTTGGAAGGATGAAAGGCTGAGTTTGACCCCGCCGGGATTCGAACCTACGTTAGCAGACTCTGCACCAATGTCAAAGCGAGTGCTCTACTACTACTGACAATGGACTGCCTCTTATTACCACCATTGAACAAGCATGGATAATACAGAAATTATCTGTTTGTGTAGCCTTTGTGGACTATAGTGCAACCTCCTACACTGTTGACAGGAGTAGGCTGTGGTTGAAGCTGTCTAAATGGAATATACCCAGGGACTTGCTCAACATGATCATTGCATTACACAAGCACTCTAAAGTGGGAGTGAGAATGAATCACAAAGAGGCTGTGACAAAATGGATTGACACATGGGGCCTCATTAAGAGTTAGGCGCAAAGGGACACCGGGCACCGGTAAGGACACTGGTGCCGGTAATCCCTTTGCGCTCTATTCCGAGTACCCTTAGCGGGTCCCTTCCTTAATGCCTGGTTTTAACAGGCGTTATGGATGGGACCCGTTAAGGGACTTTAGAGCTAATAACGGTACCGCAAATTGCGGTACCGTTATTAGTGCCTTCTCCCTTCCCATTCAGCCCTATGTGGGCTCAAATGAGAATGGAGAATGGCATTTTCAATGGGGACTTACCGGTCCTGCAAAGGTCGGACTAGACCGGTAAGTCCCCATTGAACCAGGGCGGACTCGGTACCCTTATTGGAGGCAGTCATGGTGCTAATAGCGCCATGACTACCTCCAATCTCAGAATGAGGCCCGTGTTCTGGTTTTAAACGAGGCTTTATACCTGCCCTACACCATTTAATCTTTATTTGGCTGACTTGGGTGATGGAATCACAAATTCTGTTTCCATCCCCCCCAAGTTGGGTAGGGTCGGTATACAGTGGCTTGCTTATGACGACAACTTGGCCTTTTTGGACGTAACCTCTATGGGGATGCAGGCTTTGTTAGACTGCTTATATGAATATGCTGTGATCAATTCACTGAAGATCAATGCTAGCAAGGCCAAGATTATGGTTTTACCCTGAAAAACATAATTTCTAAAGGGAGTAGGATGTGGAATTGGTTCCTGAATGGAGACAGAGAGCTCTTATAAATATCTGGCAGTAATCATCAATTCTAAACTGGACGGTAAACTACATCTTCAACAGGTCGAGCTTAAGACTGCACAGGTTACAGGTGCCATTAAGTCATTGTCCTACAAAGCTGGAGGATATACAGTTGGCACCATCATTAAGCTGTACCTCTCCAAGATCCTGCCGATTATACTATATGGTTTTGAACTCTGTGGACTTAAGATGACATCGAAATTGACATTGCTGGAACGATGTATTCTGCAGAGACTCTTGTGCTTAAGCAAGAACACTCCAGCAGAGTTCATCCTGTTGGAATTTAACATCACGTGTATTACCGCCAAGATCGACCAATGCTGTTCACGTATGACCTGGAAAATAATTAACACGTCACCAGGTAATCTGCAGGGGTCTCTGAGGGACATGCTAATGAGTACCAACGTTTTTATGAAAACTAGTATAATTTTTAAACTTGTTGACAACACTACGCTGTGGATTAGTATGCTTCCCTATGATGTCTTCACACTACCTTATCAAGGGTTTAAGAACAGGATGCGCGAAATACTTCATGAACTACTACATAGCAGAGAGCAAAACTTGGTTGATCTTGCAAGTCAATCATCTGCAGAATCCTACGTAACGTATTTTTGTGGGCATGTTGGTGATCCATTGTATGTTGAACACTTCCTGGGAAACTATCTCATCTTGGTCTATGAAAGAGTCAAATGAATGGCGTACAGACCTATGAACTAATAGGAGCACATTCTGGGATATTGAGGAGGGAAGGACATTGTTGAGTATGTGGTGAAAACTCTATTGAGACGAGTTAACATCTAATGATAAATTGCTTGCTTTGAGGGTTGCCAAGAGGAGGCACTTGCTGGCCTGGGGCAAATGTGAACAGTATAACATCAACGGTATTTGGGAAATGTTCTGACCAGAAATGATGATGCGTCGATTTTTTATCTGGCAACATTTTGGAAAACTACAGAAGTAATCTTAAGGATCATAAACTTTTAATCATTATTTTTATCTCTGGGAAATTTGCTTTTCTGATGTCATTTATAACTCTAGATTGGAATTCTATAAAAAGTTGACTGATATGTTAGCTGCATAATAGTAATATTTGTTTTTTTATTTTTTTTATTTTCTATAATATTTGAAGTCCTCCTATTTCAGTATATAAAGTAAGGTTAGAGTACCATGGTTGATTAAAAGGTTATAATTTGCCATGAATGGATTATATGTTAGTTTGACACTAAGAGAATCCTTTCTGTGTCTGTGTCAGCCAAGCCTATGGATTCTCTTTTCTTCGTTGTCTTTTAGAGATAGCTGTGCATTCCATTTCTAAATTCCAATTACTACTGGAGTTTATATAGAATTAATTATTCCTTCCAATGTTGATCCAGCATTTGCAATATTTGATTGCACTTTTTGCAAAATTCCTTTCTTTGTATTCATGTTGGTGCTACTATGAGGAGATATTCAGAAACAATTCATGTGTCATCTGTCTCATATGCACACAGTTTTATACATTGTCTAAATGTGTTTCGGATATGTCTCACACATTGCACCCATTATTCAGGATTAAATAATTTGAATCACCATCAAACACTTCCGTCACTCTATTGTCAGAGTTCTTTCCTTTTAAAATCGAGCTTCACCACCATACATTTCTGAACTCATCAAAAAAAACAAATGGGCACAGAGACCTGGAATACTTAATGTGGGTCCTTGTTACCAGAAAACCTGCTGGTCCTACAACCATTCCAAAGATATGTCTAAACAAACCACTCCCCTGGCCTCCTTTCCTACAGAAATATGCAATTAAAAAAGAAAAGGGGTGACCAGGAAATCCTGCTGCCTTAATGTCAATCGAAGATCCAGTTCAGAATAGTCCTTATAGCTCACAGAATGCAGGGTAGTGCATCCTCTCTGCAAATAATGATCCCCTAAAGAAACATCAGGTTTCTGCATTGTTCCAATACAACACTGTTGGTCCAGCTGCAGCACTCCATATATGTTTGCCAATAGTTCGCATCTGACATTATCGCACAATTTCTATATTGGCTGGGGCAACTGGGAATTATAGGCCAAACATTTGATGGGTTGCACCTTGCCCACTACTGCAACACACAAGCAGCACGATCATGGATGCACCCTTTCTCCCATGAGCATAAGAGTCTTGTATTTTTGTCTCTTCAACCTTTGATCAGCACCTGTCCCATATCTCTCCACCACCCCAGAGATGCCCATTTGTAGGGTAAAATGGAAAATATGGCTGCTCTTTGAGGCATCCTTCTAAAGAATCCATGGTTCACCACATCTCTGTCATAGCAGTAGGGAAGGGGCAAGTTGTATTTATGCCAAAACCGAACCAGCTATTTATGTATGTGTGGGTTTTTTGAAGCGCTAACATAGCTTGAGTGTAATGGAGCGGTGTAAACAGTGGACACACGCTTGAAGTTACAAGTAAGGGTACAAGGTATTAGAAGAGCTTGATGGGGTGAACAGGGGAGGTGTTGAGCTCTAGAGGGGGACAAGTAGAGTAGAGTGGAGCAATCAGTGATTGGGAGATCTTCTTTGAAGAGTAGGGTCTTCAGGTCTTTCATAAAGTGTAGGATGGAGGGGGCAAGTCTTATTTAAGTCGGTAACAAAGACCGGGTGCATAGCAGGAAAAGGCCTGTTGCCTGTTTTTTTCTCTCTTGTGGTTCTTTGTTTCAGGCCGGGTGATGCTGGGGATTCTGGTTTTGCGCTGGCCTCTGGTGATGCCGAGTTTCTTTGCCGGTGAGAATGTTTTTTTTTGGTTGTGACTACTTCGAATGTGATGCAGGTTGTTTTGAACTTGCTGCACACTTGAAGGGGTAGTCAGAGCAGCTTGTTGAGAAGTGGTGACGTGGTCAAATGTTCTTGATCCTGTAATTAGATGCCCTGTAGCATAGTGGATGTCTTTTGAAGGGATCAAGGCAACATCTGGGGCTCCTGTGTATAGCGATATGCTCCCACCATCCGGGTCTTGTACAACTGTTCTGAAACTTGGTGAGGAGATTAAAAGCCTGTCTTTGCAGCAGCACACAAGCTGGTGCTGTGCTGCATGTGTCTTCTTGGCGATGTGGGGTTTCAATGAGAGGACACAGTCAATGGTAAAGCCGAGAGATTCTGCAGAGAGAGTTGAGGCATCTTGTCAGTCATCCAATTCTGGTATTGGGCATGTTTTGAGGGATTTCCTAAGAGAATTAATTATGTTTTTGTTGGATTGAGCTCAGGTAGATACATGACATCTCGGTGGACATGAGAGGTTTGCGTGATGGACAGATAGTGTTTGAGTCAATTTATATCATTGATGTTATTGACTTTTAGGCAAACCCGTGTGTCATCTGCTTATCGGGGTGCCTTGAAGTCTATGTTGCAGAGGACTACCCCCAGAGTTTCCAGGTAGAGGATGAAAATGATAGGGTATAGGATGGAGCTTGTGGATTTCTGCAGATTACTGGGTATTGCTGGGACCTGGAAGCATGCATACGGTTGAGTTGGTCTCTTTTGGGGAGGTAGGAGGCAAACCTAAATGTGTGGTGAGGATAGACCTAATGGATAAATGGTAGTGAAGGTGGCAGAGAGGTGAAATTGGATGCGTAAGCAGGGCTCTTCTTTGTCCAGGATGTGTAGAGCTCGTCAATAACTTGCATGGTGGCAGCTTCTGAGAAGCATTGTGGTTGGTTGCATGTGTTAATATCCCTGCAAATATATCACCATGCAAGAATGGCGCCATATTTTTGCGGTGATATTAACCCATTAAACCTGCAGGGACACCCCCTCAACCCCTGTATTATTTTAAAGGGAGTGGGGGATACCCCTGCAAACCCACTCCCATTTACCCCAAAAAGTATCCCCACTAATAATATCACCTATGGCCGTTCCCAACGACCATATATATGGTGATTTTATTGGTGGGGATAATATTGCCTGATACTTTGTGGTGAGAAACCGGATTGTTAGCACTGCAGGAGATTGTGTTGAGACTTTCATACAACTGAATGCTGATGGTCTGCTCAGTTTCTTTGTAGAGGAAGGGTGGATTTGTTAAGGGGCAATAGTTGACCAGGTCATCTGGGTCAGGTGTGGGTTTCTTAGGTGGGGCGGAGCTGTCCCATTTTCAGTGAATCTGTGTAGATGACTTGTGTGACGGATGTGTTGGTGGTGTGAGTGCTTCACCTATGACGACCTTTACAATGAAGGACCGGACGATGTGTTTTTCCAAACTCAAAACATATTACAAGCCTCGACCACAGAGCTTCTTCTTGGCCTAAACATAGATTTGTCCAGGCATGGACATTGGACCGAGTGCGGACAGATGGTTCCGCTGAACGACAGTGATCAATACAACCGGAACTGTTCATTTTGAACCCAAACAGGTGGAAATCCTTAAAATGAATGCAATTTAGGAAGAAAAAAAACAATTCATTTAATTTCAGTGAATGAGTTATTGTTTAATTGGAGCATTTAACTCTCGTTGGTCAAAATGTGTGTCTGCTGTATTTCCGTCTAGCGCTCCCCCTGGTGATGATGTTTAGTAGTACAGTTTGAATGTTGTGTGTGGTAGGGCAGCTTGGGGACACATATGTTAGCACTGCTGGCCACATAAGCTAGCAGTTGCGTACAGTATGCTGGTGCTGTCGCCAGACAGTGAGTGCTGGCTGCATTTGCTGACTTCGTTTTCTGATAGTGTTTGCTGTGGGCATTTGGTAGCAGTTGGCAAATGCAGTATGCAAGCTCTTCTTGGCAATGCCGTGTGTTGGCACAGTTGATATACCAACAGTGCATGTTGTCAAAATAAAGCAGATTTGTTGGCTGGCATTATTTTGCAAGTATTTAGAAGTGCTATAATCTGGTATTATTTTATTGACAAGTTTATGCTTTCACAATATACTAGCAGGTTGCTGACAACAGATGCTGGCGGTGTTTATGAACGATGCACGGTGGCTCTCTACGCCGATCTGTTAGCTCTCGATGCACAGAAGCAGTCATGACGCAGCGTGCATTCTCAATATCATGCAGCTCTAGAACTCACAATTCACATTGGCAGGCAGTAGGTATGGGTGAACGAGTTTGTGTAACCACAAATTTATTTTATTTATTTTTGCATTTATATAGGGCCCAAACCCACCGGTATCACAACGCTGGTACAGAGTCAGTGAGGAGAGAAAAATACAGACAGTATATAGCTTAAATTATGCTTGAGAATACAGACCATACGTAGCTTAATTGTACACACTTATTAAACGGAATAGGACGAAATTACTGCGGCAAAAAAGTCTAAGGGCCTCATTACACGGTAGGCGGTGAGCCATGGCGCTATTAGCGCCATGGCTCATGCCGGTAAAATACCGGCACCGCCTTGGCGGAAAGGGGATTTACCGCCCCATCCCAAGGTTGGAGGGGCGGTAAATCCCCCCTTCCACCATTGCCCTTCCCCATTCCCATTTCTGCCCCATAGGGCTCTATGGGAATGGGGAAGGCGCTAATTACGGCACCGCAATTTTGCGGTGCCGTAATTAGCTCCGAGGTCCCTTAGCGGGTTGGTTTTTTTGCAAAAAGCAGGCGTTAAAGCTCCAACCCGCTAAGGGACCTCGTAGTAAGGCGGCAGGGATTTACCGGTACCGGTACCGGTATTTTACCGGTACCGGTAAATCCCTACCGCCTACCGTGTAATGAGGCCCTAAAAGTCAGACCCGCGTTTGTTAGCATAAGTATATGTGGAGGGGTAAAGTTCACAGAAAACATATAGGCATAAGGTAGGGGTTGTGGGGGGTTTCCCCCCAGAAATATATATGTGAATAAATGGGGAAAAAAATTCTGACTTTTGGTACTCTGTCTTTTTTCCTCAGTCATTTCACGTAGATCCTATTAAACAGCCACGATAAAAAAAAAAAAATAAGAAATCTGAAGGCAAGGTGAGATGTTTCATTTCTTATGTGACCAATCAGAGCGTTCCAGTGGGTGGGCACGGTGATGCAAAAGCGTGCACCCCCCGCACGCTTGCAGTTGAATCTAGGCGTACATAACCCCTTGTAGGACGAGGAGCACAGGGGACGCGCAGATGCTTTAGCTACAATGTGGGGGATGAGGTAGCAGGGGGCATTCTGGTGTAGACAACGGCGGGTGATGCACAATGTTTTGAATTCAATTTTTGCTTGCACCGGAAGCCAGTGGGCTTCTCTTTTTGTGATGGATATGTGGTCAGAGAGTTTTAGACCTAGTACTGCTCTTAGTGTCTTATTTTGTAAGAGCTGAAGTTTAGCAAGGTCCTTGGAGGAGGTGCCTGAAAAAAGAACATTACATTAATCGAGCTTACTGCAAATGATGGCACGTGCAAGAGTCAGGCAGTTCTTTGGGGAGACAAATTTTCTACTCAGGGTGATGAGTTTGGCAGTATGCACAGTGGAGGATGTAAGAGCATTGATATTCCAGGCCATGTTAAGTTCGGCTTCAAGGTATACAGCGTCAGGGCTGTCACGAGGAGGGTTCAGGGGGGGTAAACTGGCCCGGGCCTCGCACTTGCCAGGGCCTCGCGGCCCCCTCTCCTAAGTGAAACGCTGCACTGTCTCCCGTGTCCTTTATTCACACGGGGGACTGTGCTGCCCCTGCAATTATTTTGCTGTTTGTTGCGAAGCCGTTTGGCTCTGCAACAAACACAAAATAATGTGAGACAGCAGGGCTCAGAAGTAGGCTCTGCTGCCTCCCCTCATTCAGCTGAAAACGTGGACATGCTGAATGACAAGAGAGGACTCCTCTCCTGTCAGTCAGTGTGTTCACGTTGCGCAGCGTGACCACACTGACTGATGGGAGAGGAGTCCTCTCGTCAGTCAGTGTGTTCACGTTGCCCAGCATGACCATGCTGATTGACAGGAGAGGAGTTCTCTCTTGTCAGTCAGTGTGTTCACGTGTTGCTCAGCTGACCATGCTGACTGATGGGAGAGGAGTTCTCTATCGTCAGTCAGTGTGTTCATGTTGTCAGCGTGATCATGCTAACTGACAGGAGAGGAGTTCTCTCTTGTCAGTCAGTGTGTTCATGTTGTCAGTGTGATCACGCTAACTGATGGGAGAGGAGTTCTCTCTTGTCAGTCAGTGTGTTCACGTTGTCAGAGTGATCACGCTGACTGACAGGAGAGGAGTTCTCTCTTGTCAGTCAGTGTGTTCATGTTGTCAGTGTGATCACGCTAACTGACGGGAGAGGAGTTCTCTCTTGCCAGTGTGTTCACGTTGCTCAGTATGACCACGCTGACTGATTGGAGAGGAGTTCTCTCTTGTCAGTCAGTGTGTTCATGTTGTCAGTGTGATCACGCTAACTGACGGGAGAGGAGTTCTCTCTTGCCAGTGTGTTCACGTTGCTCAGCATGACCACACTGACTGATGGGAGAGGAGTTCTCTCTTGTCAGTCAGTGTGTTCATGTTGTCAGCGTGATCACGCTGACTGATGGGAGAGGAGTTCTCTCTTGTCAGTCAGTGTGTTCATGTTGCTCAGCGTGACCACGCTGACTGATGGGAGAAGAGTTCTCTCTTGTCAGTCAGTGTGTTCATGTTGTCAGCGTGATCACGCTGACAGATGGGATAGGAGTTCTCTCTTGTCAGTCAGTGTGTTCGCGTTGCTCAGCATGACCACACTGATTGATAGGAGAGGACTCCTCTCCTTTCAGCCAGTGTGTTCATGTTGTCTGCGTGATCACGCTGACTGATGGGAGAGGAGTACTCTCTTGTCAGGCAGCATGTCTACGTGTCAGCTGCGTGGATACTTTTTAAGGGTGCATGGAGGTAAGGTAAGTGTTTTTTATTTTAGATTAAAAGTGTATATGTGTATTTAAATTAAATTAGTATGTATATGTGTATGTATGAATGCATGTGTGCATGTTGGTAATTGTGTCAATGCTGTGTTTGGTTTTATACATGCATGTATGGAGTTGTGTAACTGGTGGATGAATGCATGGGTGAAAGTGTTTTTTGTGAGTGTGTGTTCAGCACCACCCCTAAATGTAGCCGCCCTGGGGGCCACTTCATTAAGGGGTGGGTTCATGGCATCAGAGGTGCACCTAGGCTAAAATGTCAGGGGGGAAAGGGGACTAACACTTCAAATGTTGGGAGAAGCGCTAATGTCAGAGGCTGTGAGGAAGGGGCAAACTTCCTTGTGTGGGGGCACCTAACATCTTTCCACATTTCGATTGAGACTATTCTGGTGAAGCTTCAATGTTACAAGCAGCTACCTCTTGCCTTCATTTCTGAAACGTCACACTTAAGGACTCCTGTGAGAATGAGATGTCTCATGTCAACACTTCCCTTCTAATCACTCCCTAGCATGCAAGTGCTAACTCCACATCATGATTTCAATTACCTAAAAATGTATGGATATGAACGCAGGTGCTAACAGTGAAAGGACTTCTCATGGCCATGCTAATCCCTATGGCAATTCTCACCCAGTTCCTGCCCTCCCAACCCAAAACACCTCCTCACTGGAACTCTTTGAGCTAGATTTAAACATGACTTGCCATCAAACGTTGCCCTCAATGTGCCTGCAAGTGTTTCCTCAAAGGAGTCTTCTGAGAGTTCATGACTTCATTGGAGTTGTAAACACGTAACTGGTGTAATAAAAATGTCTTAATCAGGTCTGCCTTTGGCCACTCAATTTAAAAACACCATGCATGTCTTTCGCTGAAGTTCTTTTAAAAATAGGCATTGGCAAAGCCAACAGTTTTGGCTTGTGTATAAGAATTATGCATTTACCAAGCACTGCTATTAGCTGCTCAGGTACTCAAACCATTTTGCACTGGCACTATCAATGGTCAGCTAATACCGATACAGAAATGCCTTTCCCATGCCTACACGAATGCCCAAACTGTTAGCATTGCCAGTGCTCTTTTTGCTTTACCCTTGATGCACAGGACTATGCAACAAGGTTAAATCAAACATACTACTTGGCTAAATTGGCCCACATTGAATGTAGGCCAATCTAGCCAGTAATAACACTTATGGTACACAGTCAGCCTGGATATACTTTCTGTGGCATGGCATTTTTACTGGCTGGGAGTCCGTACATGGTAATAATGGCATATATTGATGCAGCCTGCATCGACATATTTAGAACAACCAGCATGAATATATTTTTACACTAGCATATCTTGTGTGGAAAGGCGGCATGAAATGTATTGGAAAATGTTCCTATGCACAATTTGTGATTTGCAACTATTGGAAATGTCCATGTGCTTCCATACAAAACCAATTGCAAACTGTATGGATTTCTACCCAATTTTGCAAAGAAAGTGCTGTAAAATGCATACTTTTAACCCAATGTGTCAAACATTTTCTTGGGAGTGAGAACCCCCCTCAAACAACCCTTGTTTGGTTTGGGCTCCCTCACTGTGCTCTGTTGATCCTGCCTAATTGGCACAAGCATTTAATCCTCTTGAGTTCAGAAATGTACCAGCCTCCACTGTGCATCATTTGTCACTGTGTATGATGTGGGTCTTAATGCGCACACAGGGGCAGGGTGCTCCTTTATGATATGATATGGCATTTATAACGTGCCTGTACACAAGTTTTTCTAGGCGCGACAAGGCAAGGAGGAAGAAACAAAAGAGTAGGACACAACACAGTTCTTACTAGGCCTTGTGTCATTCAGATCACGCAAGAGCAAGGAAGGGGGGAGGGGAGAAGTGCAGAGGGTGGGGTAGGATGCAGAAGTGCAGCAACAACGAAGAAACAAGGCTGCAGCCAACAGGTGGCAAGTGTGGGTACTCATAAGTGAAGCCAACGGGTGGAGAATAAGAGCAAGAGCGGGGAATGTAGGGTTACAGATACAGACCACAAGTGCAGGGGAGCCAAGAGGCAGTGCGGGATTGCAACAGGACAGGCAGGGACCTGGCCCAAATTCAGAGTTTGACCAGGTGACCAGTGCATGGATCAGGCAGGTGATCAGCAAAGGAGAGGATGAGAGAAGGCAGAAGCAAAGAGGCAGGTCTTGAGGTGCTTCCGGAACCAGAGATGGTTCTCCTCAAGTTTCAGCGAGGCAGGGAGGCTGTTTCCAGAGGGAGGCCCCAGCCGAAGAAAGATCTGCCCTCAACTCTTTGCTTGGAAAAGTGACTGACCCTCAGAGAATTGGAGGTTGCGCAGTGGAGAGCTCATGCCATCTTATATATATTTATTCATATGATAAAAAAGTTAGTCTGGCATGAACCTTTCTTCAGTAGAGAAATCTAACTTTGCTGTAGTTAATTTGGAGTTGTAGTAATAAACCATATTTGGGATCCTGCACACAAACTCAAGGGTAGATTTCTCGAGTCTCCTGTTTGTGGATGTGCGCCCGCTGACGAGTTCAAAACATTGTAAGGGGGCCTCACCAAATGTTTTGCCCCCGGCCTCACCACATCTTCTGACAGCCCTCTACAGCGTCTTTACATGTTTGGAGAAATGGATGAGTGTTCCGTCGATAGGAAAGGAAGAGTAAGAAGGGTCGAAGGAGTTTAGGCAGTGTGAAGTGCCCATGAGTAGCAATTCAGTGTTCTCGTTTTTAAGGAAGAGATTATGGGTGGCCATCAAGTTCTGAATGACACTGTATGTTTGGTTGATTGCTTTGATGTCCTGGTTGTAATTTCTTGATATTGAAAGCAGAATGTGCGTATCTCCTGTAAAGTTTGTTTAAGGTATGCTTAAGAAATGTCGGTGATCGAAGAGGGGTTTAGTGTAGGTGTTATAAAGGGCTGGGGAGATACATGAGCCCTGGGGTACACCACATGGGACGGGGAAGGGGTCGGCAGTGGAAGTGCCGGTGAAAATCTTGGAGGTGCGTTTCGCTCAGAAAGGATTTAACGCAAAGAGCTGCTTCTCAGGCAAAGTGAAAGTTGATCACAGGATGCTAGCAAAGGATAGCAAATCTTATTGAAATCCCCAAAAATTAGCTGTTTTGCAACAAAGAGAATTAAGGAGTATTTTCCGGTAGATTTAAGCTAATAGATAATGATGAATCGGTTGTATTTTAACACTTTCTTTTGTTTTTGTACAAAGTCACTTTTTATTTTATCATAATGATACAATTTACATTAAAAAATGTTTTAACAAATTGATTTTTGTACAAAAAAACATTTTTTACAAACAGATTCATTTTGTTAAAACAACAATCTTTTCAAAATTAAAATTTGAGTAGAAATGAAGATGGGTTTCAACTGGGGCATGTTTTATCTTTATTGATCAATGGCTGCAATGCCTGTCCCTGTATGGTCCTGTTGGTTAATAATGCATGGTGGCTCAATGGACTTTGAAATCACACAAAGAATATGTAACTTATTGATCAAATTTGATGAGATCTGCAACATAAAATAATAATGAGAACCTAGATTTTAAACCATTTTACAAAGTTACAGTTATTCTTATTTGGTGTTAGGCACTGTACGCAAACAGGGCAGATGAGAGCAGTAGAAGTAGGGTTGAATGTCGCCCTAGGGACCGGTTTTAATCACCTGGTCTGGCTTGATATTCACTTATTTCAAATTCCTATTAACAGGTGATCAAACAGGTTTCTTCATGTCCCAATTGTTTCAAAGTGCGATGGCTGGTAAGATGGCTCAGCAGGTTAAGCGCTCCTTACTGTGATCTGTCAGGTGCCATGTTCAAATCATGGCAAGGTCGATAAAGTGCGTACCAATTTCTATTGGCTAATAATAATAATGTATGTAAATATGTGCTATGTAAAGCTCTTTCAATAAAAACGCTATTTACATTTCAAATTATCACTCCTTCATGGAACACAGGTGGTCTGTGAGTGTAGAATTGTCAGCTGATTTCTTTATACCAGCGACCCATGCCACTTCACTACAATTCATTGATATATGACAAACTGATATATTGATTGCATATGGAGGCAACAATGTTTATTTTTTTGGTTTTGTTTGTATACATGTTTGGGATACCAGTTACTGTATACTATTGGATACTGTACTGTATATTATTGGATTTTCTTGAGTCCATTGTTTGGTCAAAGGAGAGTTTTAGAAAATGCAAACATTTCTGCAGAAAACATAACAGCATAAAATAATGGTAGCTCAGGAGGAAAAGACCCAAGAAAATAACCTGAGAAAAGGAGCAGATAGCAATCCATTCCTGATCGCACTCCTTGCTCTCCATCCAGAGTTGCCAAATATTTTTCTTCATGTAAATTACTTGATTCAGATACAGCTCAGTTATGTTGTGTTGTAAAAATAAGAGTAATGCAGCATTCATTTTTCTCAAAAATGGTTGCTATTTATTAATAGCCTGACTAGTCAGTGCCCAATCTAATATTGCCAATGCATTTCGGACTTCCGTCCATCGTCAGGGCTGTTAGGCACTAAACAACCAAAATGTATCCATCACATGTCATTCCACATCAACGTTACCGTAACCCATTTCCATATCATCATTATAGCATTCAAGTGTTAGATATAGAACATTATCATATCAGTAAACCATGTCATTATTCAAAATTAAAAAGATTGCACATACCATATAGAGGTTGTTGAAAGATGGAGTGACCATACAAAGAAAGAACAAAAAACAAAAATCAATTTCTAGACTTTTGTTTATGCATATTTTAACTCACCAACTCTAAGATCAAAATCGGCACCTGTCTGTTAACTTCTGTCGCGTGTGCTTACAATTGGTCAGGCTAAAGCCTATCCAGGTAAAGTCTAGTTGCAGCTCATTTGTTCTGAAATGGTAACAAAATTGCAAAGAAACCTTTTATATACCACGCCAAATTAACTCACTTCGCATTTATGTGCATTCCTAGCGTGCTGTCTAGCTGTCGCTTACCTCCGTATTCCTTAGATCACCGACACCAACGTGCTGCCCAAAGGAGCTGCTGTCCGTGTCGGGGATGAATAAGTAACACTACCCACTCTGCGCATGTACCATTAATATCTGCATTTAAAAGATTGCTACATTACAGCATATTATCTTTATAACTTAATTCAATCATTGCTATTTGTCCTTTATAATACCATTTTCTGTCTTAAGGGCATTCACAGCCTGGGTCAGCAGAGGTCGGCAGTGGCATCCACTGCCTCACATCCCACATGGATGGGATGTTCATGCGGGATAGAACTTAAGGTCCAAGGCTGTCCATATAGTACATCTCAAAAATACTGCAGTTCAACTTGTGTTGATTACATAATTCTGGAGCTTCTCTATTTCCACCTACAATTCACAAAAAACACAAGTAATTAATCTCTTCGGTGATGCCCCCAGGTTTGAGGGAATCTAGATGATCAATCCAATATGATTCTTGTTGGTTTGATCGTTTTCCCAAGTCCTCCTGTACATAACGTTGTGTTACAACTTCCAAAACTTGTATTCTAATCTGACTTATGTTATGTCTCATTTGGTTCCAGTGCCTGGCTACCTCAGAGTTCAAATTATTTGTTCATATGCAAGATCTATGCTCATTCCAGGACAGTTTACCAGGCCTTTTTGATTGGCCCACATAGTAAATGCCACAGGGGCATTTGATTCCATATATGATATTAGGTGTATCACATGCAGCATAGTTTTTGAGATTGATCTTTTCTCCCATTCAGGGATGGTTGACAGTATCATCTTTTTTTATAAAGTTACAATTGCTACAATGCAAGCAAGGGAATGTCCCTTTCCTTGTGGTCTCAAATTTCTTCATCTCTGGTCTGGATTTTACCAATCTATCCCTTAAATTGGCACTTCTTTTGTAAGCAAATGTAGGTATTTCTTTAATGTATGGCGCGCATGCTCTATCACGCTCTGAGTAAAAAATGAACACTACATGTACATACTTGCGTATAGGAGACATTGCAACCTAATTTAAATCTGGAGCATTTTTACTGGGCTTATAGAGGAACACTGTAAACCATCATCTGCATCCTTGAATGAAAACATTGCTTTTACAGACACGATGTGGCATAATATGATTAGAGCACACACGCACGTGTAAACCAGATCGAGAAGACAGATCGATACGCGCATGCACGGAGTGGGTAGTGTTACTTATTTTTCCCCAACACGGACAGCAGCTCCTTTTGTCATAAGTCTCTCCCCTTCTCACCTGCTTATGTTGTTTGCTTGCGACCTTCTGGGATGTCTTCTTTCTGACGGTCTGGGATTTGGACGAACCCGAACGCTGGTCTTCCGATTCCAGCGTGAGGTTCGCTATCCAACTTCCGGGAGCGTTCAGAAGTCTAGGTTGGATACCAGGAAGGAATGATATTTGCACTCGGAAGCACGGAACGCCGTGACCCGAGCGCGGAAAAAATCCAGGAAGATCAGAGGTAAAGTAGAGGAATGGAAAGAAGGACGGGGGATTTCAAGGAACCGGGAACAAGGAATCTAAAGAGAGCCCCGAATGGACTCCGGCAACACACGTCCGACTACAGCAAGCCGTAGTGTTGAGATGCACAGAGCCGCGGTGCTTGTCTGTTTTTTAGAGCGTGCAGCGTGGAGTGTAGAGACTGGCCAGGAACTTTCCGTTTCAAGCGGCCATGTTGGAAGGATCACTGTATTCAATCCCCTATGGGTCAGGGACCAGGAAGTCCAGAAGGGACGCAGACAACGGTTCATGACAGTATGCCTCCTCTGATGTCTAAATAGAAAGTATACCTTGCCTCCTATTGTAATAAATATATTTAATATTGGCCTACGCCAAGCTGCTCGAAAGTCGCTTGCGAAAGAAATCTGTGTTGCAAGGTCCTGACCTTAAATCCATGTAGGTCGCCATTTTAGGTCAAGCCGCCATTTTAGGATTTGTTGTGTAAAAGTCACCCTGTGAGCTAAAATGGTGGACGATGTCATTCCAGAATACAACATGGCCGTCTTGACCTCTGTACATAGTTAATATGTAATTTGCCTGCAGGCCACTTGTTGAGGTCATGAACTGAGACCTTATCCTTCACTGACCTATGTGTTGAAGGATTACTCGTACAATGAAAACTAATCCACCAGAAAAATATGTTGAGACAATGTATTCAAATACTGAACGAAGAACATCTGTTTAACTACATCGTATTAATGTTTAAGAAAGCCTGCATGGAAAACTTTAGAATACACAGTTATTGCATACGCTTGTTGATACATGTATTAATGGAAAACCAGTTATATGCGGTTATTTGAGACTTGGCAAGAACCCTAGATCAGTGAAGTATTAAAAGGAATATTAACCCGAAGTGGGGCAGGGCATCGCGCCCACTAAAATGTATAAAAAGCAAATGCATTCTAATGTACAGGGTCTCTCACTGAACACACTGAACCACGCTGGATTTCGTTGTGTTGTACTGAGGGACGATAGCTATCTGATTTTGCTCTGTTTTTGTAACTGGATTCAGTATAAAATAAATTACTTTGTATGTTCCTTTGTAACCCGTGTTCGTTGCATTTCCTTTTGGGGTACTCAGCCTAGATATTCTTTTTCTGTTTTCACAGTTGGCGCCCGAATAGGGAACCTCAAGATTGATGCCGATTGTTGAAGGTTGACACACGCTATCGGACCGGGATCGGACGGTGTGACATAAGGGGCCTCCTGAACGAGACGCGACACCTCAACAGCGCTGCACGACCCGATCCTTGGACGATAAGTGTGTGGTCCGAGACGGCATCTTGACGAGGGTCCACTTATCGAGGCGGGCAGATTTGCCGAAATCACCATACACGAGATAAGATTAGTTAGGTAAGATTCTTAGAAGTACTGATCGGTCCTCCTTAGGTTTGGTCAGGTGAGTCGTGACCCGATTCTTAATTTAACCCTGACAATTTGAATTTTGGCGCATTGTATCTGCAGACACAATTATTGACCAGGTAACACCAAGAATTTGAGATATGCCTGGGAAATTGTCTACCTGCTTTAGGGCATTATTCCGCAGTGATAGACAATCTTTGGAATTTAGCCGTCCCGCACCACAGGAGGGGTTGCCGGCATGTACTATGTACTGTAAGTATGACATTGAAAGTATAGTATTTAATGATATTTATTTGGCACAGACAAACCAGACATGCCTCCGAACTTCAGTGGCCATTCAATGGTAGTTTTGAGATCCCTCGTATTGAATATTTGGAGTCAGTCTTGTTAAAGAAAAAGGCTAGGCCTGCAGCATTTGATGTTTTGCAGAATTGGAAAAAGAAGCGTTGCAACAACTTAAAGGTAGAGTGAAACATGCACGTCGTCATAAAACGAATGCTGAAAAAGCATTGTTATATGACCAAAATAAACAGTCTGAGGCGACTAAAAATATGGATAGGGCTTTCTCACTTGGAATTCAGAAAATCTATCCTTCTAAAGATCTTCATATTTCTGATGAGTTTATTGACAAAATATTAAATGAACAAAGGCCTGTAGCCTCTGCGCCCCCTCCTTATGTTCCTCTTCCCACTGCTGTACCTCTTCCTGCTGTTATTCCTGCTCTTCCTGCTCAACCTGTTGTTCCTATTCCTCCGGTTTTTGTCCCTCCACCTGCTCCTCCGCCTCTTTTATCGCACCAGTTATAGTACCTCCATCAAATTTGCCTGCTCCCTCTCTTCCAAGTCGAACTGAGCCGCTTGTAATCGATCGAGGTACAGAAACAAAAGTTGTCACTCGCAATACTGTACCGCCAGAGAAGAAACGTGAGTTAATTGCATGGGCTAAGCATTGTATGGAGAAGGATGATCAAGCTAGCGTTTTTGCCACACTTTGTAATACGGATAATTTTCCAGAGAAAAATGTTTTTATTGAAGGTTTAGGGATTCAGTTATGTATAATGTGGGGAAGATTAAATAATGCGGATGTTCCGCAAGGGTTAAGGGATTTAAATACTCTAGCGCTTTCTAGAGACACTGTGGAGAAGGTAAATGAGCATGTCCAGAGGTTATTTGGGTATAGAATGGAGTTAGAAAAGTTACAGAATGAGGATGATGAAGAGGAGAATATGTATGTACAGAAACGGTTCCTTACGTGTTGTAAACCAATATCGGAGGAAATGCGAATTTGTAAGAAAGACGCGAGTAGATGGATTTCAGATATAACGATAACTCCAGTTGAGGTATATGACACATATAGTCAATATACGTTGGAAATGCAGAGGAAAGTGATACAGGTAATGGTAGAACACCTGCAGGATGAATGTGTAAAAAGGAAGATTAGTTGTCCCACAGAGTTATTGAGCATTTATAAGAGAGCTTTTTGATTTGACACTTTTTCGACTGCTTTAGCGCTCGACTTGGCTCTGTTGCTTAGTAAGCGTTCAGAGTCGCCTATTTTGCAGTTGCCTATGAGAAAGGTTCCTCCGACATTTGCCCGGAAGGTTGAGGTTGCGGCCGATGCTGTACATAATATAGTTGCTGTGAACATTCCTGCACATTATGTATCACAGTTTGTTCACGTCCCGTTCTCAATACAGGAAATGAATACTACTAGGCAATATATCCCCGATATTAGGAAAAATCCAACAGGGTTCTATAAAGAGATGGAATCCGTTTTGCAGTCCTCAGTGTTCACCTTAGGTGACATTGATTTGTTGTTTCCTGTACTCCTGCCCGTAGACTTATGGAAACAAGTTAGAACTATTGACGATGTACCTGGGTTGGGAGATACATGGGCGAATATAACCAAACTCGATGGGGAAAGGTCAGCTAGCGAAAGACCGCAACAGGTGATATTAACTCTGCCTGACAGAATCATTGCTAAATTAAAAACCATAATTCCCGAAAAGAGAATTATTTGGGACAAGCTTATGGCCTGTGTCCAAGGAAAGTCTGAAGGTGCTACCGAGTTCTTTAATCAGTTCGAACAGGTATTCTCAGATTTTAGTGGACCAGACTTAGGAACAGAGTCTGGGAAAAGATTACTTGTAGACAAATTTGTACGTGGATTGCTGCCTGTCATCCAGTCACAAATGATGTCTTCTGAGAGCGCTTGGCAGGCGAAATCACAATCAGAAGTACTGCACATGGCTCAGTACTATGAGAACCGTGTCAATAATGAAAAAGATTGGATTGAAAAACGGAAAGGCGATTTAAAATCTAAAGTGCTATTGCAGCAAATTGTTAGGGGCTCAAGAGGGGGTAGTTCTCAGGTTAGAGGTCAGTATGTCCCTCAGGGGAATGTGCCCTTGGGTCCTGTGAATATTAACCAGTGTGCTTATTGTCGTCGAGAGGGTCATTGGCGAGCACAATGCCCCGTCCTTCAACAAAGGTCGAATAATACATTTGGTAATATGGGTAGGCGATCTAGAGGTCGCCCGGGTGTAAGGGGCCCTGGTAGAGGTCAGTTTACACAGGACCCTCAGCAACCTTTTTCGCAGGACAATCAGACTCTGAGTGCGGACCCCAGGAATATATTTGATCATCCTTCCGCTGCATATTTATCTGAAGAGCTTCCTTTTGATGATATTCTGTTTCGTTAGGATTGCCCGAAGCAGGGTTTGGAACCTACACCTAATCCCGTCAATCAGAAAGGTCCCTATGTTGAAATGGTGGTGGGAAATAGGAAACATCAGTTTTTGATAGACATTGGAGCACAGAAGTGTTCCATTGATCAATCGCGGGTTCCAAACATTCCACTGTCAGGGAAAACAAATGTTTCTGTAGGGTTTTCCGGTACACCAGTTGTTTGTCCGGTTTCTGTGCTGGTACCTATTTCTTTGGGTTCCTTTACGGACCAGTGTCCATTTCTGTTGACTTCGGATTGCGGAGAGAACTTGCTGGGGTTGAATTTGTTAAAAGAATTAAATGCAGTGATGTACTGTTCTTCTGATGGAGTGCGCTTGAAGATTTCACCACATTAATGTTCTGCCTCGCAATTTTTGACTAGACCTTTGCCTCCAGAATTCATTGATGTACCAGAGAGCTTGTGGGCTGTCGACGACAATGATGTCGGCGTTTTACAGATTGAGCCTGTTAAGATAGTTTTGAAACATGGAATTGAGCTGCCACGCATTCCCCAGTATAAGATTTCGTTTGAGGGCGAGCAAGCTTTGAAATGTATTGTTTCCGATATTGTGCATCGCGGTGTGATTGAAGAAATTTCAGGAAGTTTGTGTAATAGTCCGATTTTACCCGTGTACAAGAAAGGCGATAATGTAATTCCATTCCGTTTTATAATTTATTTACGTGCCATCAATAAAGTTGTGGCACCACAATTTCTAATTGTGCCTGATGTAACGACAATCCTAACCATGATTCCAGCTACTTACTTTAGTGTTGTGGACTTAAAGAATGCATTCTTTAGTATTCCTATACACAAGGATAGTAGATATTTGTTGGCGTTCACCTTAGGGGGCGCTCGTTTACATTTACTTGTGCGCCTCAAGGTTACACAGAGAGTCCTAGTATTTATAGTAGGGCTTTGAAAGAACAACTTGATACCCTTGAATTGCCCTCTACCTGTACTTTGCTTCAGTACGTTGATGATTTGCTTCTAGCTGCTGACTCTGAGAGTGCCTGTAAGGAGGGCACTGTGTTATTACTTATTCATCTAGCTAAGCATGGTCACAAAGCTTTGCTTAACAAAAAATGCAATATTGTTGTCAGGAGGTCGCCTATTTAGGCTATCTCCTGTCAAAGGAGGGAAGAAGGTTGACACCTGAAAGAATAAAACACATTTCTGGCATGTCTGTCCCAAATACACAGAAGGAAGCTAGAGCCTTGACAGGTACGGCTTCTTACTGTAGGTTGTGGATCCCGAATTTCTCACTAGTGATCAAACCGATGGTGGCTTTGACAAAGAGGGCATTTCTTCGCCATTGCCATGGAACGCTGTACACCAGCAGCCATTTGACTTGCTTAAGACTGCATTATGCTCTGCACCAGTTTTGGGCACACCAAACTATGAAAAGGCCTTTGTGTTGTTTGTGCATGAATGTGATGGATGTGCTTTGGCTGTATTAACGCAGGAGCATGGAGGGAAGAATAGGCCATGCGGTTACTATTCTTCCGCCCTTGATCCTGTAGCATGCGCTTTGCCAAGATGTTTGTGCGCTGTCGCTGTTGCTGCCGTGTCTGTAAAACAGAGTGAGGGAATGGTCCTAGGCCATGATCTAACCCTGATGGTGCCTCACTCTGTAGATGTTCTATTGAACCGAACTCAAACGCAACACCTCACTTCTGCACGGTTGACAAGATATGAATTGATCTTGTTTTCTCCTCACATTCAAATAAAGAGGTGTTGTGTCCTTAATCCGGCTGAACTCCTACCTTTTCTGCAAGATACTACTTGCGGCGATGGAGAGTCACATCATTGTTTGTATACGACGGAACAAGAAACAAAGGGTAGAATTGATATGAAAGATACTCCTTTGGATAATCTGCAAGGAGAGCTGTTTTGTGAAGGCTCCTGCTTTAAACTTCCAGATGGTACATCCACAGCCACTTATGCAATCACTACATTGAGCACGGTTGTGGAAACTAAGAGAATTACGCATAATTCTGCGCATGCCGCAGAGATTATAGCATTGACCCGAGCTTGTGAACTTTCCGAAGGGCTTGCAGTAAATATATATACTGATAGTCAGTATGCCTTTGGGATGGTTCACAACTTTGGGAGGCTTTGGTCAGAAAGAGGGTTTCTAACTTCACATGGCTCCCTAATAGTGCAACTACTCTCAGCGCTTGCACTCCCTACTCAGTTAGCAGTTATGAAATGTGCAGCACATCAAAAGATTGTAGATGATATTGGAAAAGGGAATGCTTTCGCTGATCAGATAGCTAGACAAACTGCCACATATTTCTTCACGGAGAGTAGAAAGACACAACGGTATCATCAAGAACAAGCTCGCTAAGACGTGTGCCTGCACCAAACTAAAATGGCCGGACGCCTTATCGATCATGTTAGTAGCATGCGTACAACCCCTCAAACTAAGACTGGGATCTCTCCATTTGAGGTGGTAATGGGGAGACCTGCCAATATCTGGAATCTTCCAAAATGTCGAACTTTAAAGAATGTTGAAAATGTACTACTTTCAGATTATTGTAGCCAATTGACTAAAAACCTATATTTGATTTATCACCATGTACGAGAAGCTTTACCTGTACGATACGAGGGCCCGGGCCACGGCATACGGCCTGGGAGTTGGGTGCTCGTCAAATCATTTGAGCGCACCTCCTGCCTCGCACCACGCTGGCGTGGGCCATTCCAGGTCCTGTTGGTCACCCAGACAGTGGTACAGGTAGCTGGACGAAAGAACTGGATCCACGCGTCACACATCAAGAAACTCCCTCGCCCTGTGCCACACGCTACAGAAGAAACAGAACCCCTCGCTGATACTGTAACCAATGATCCCAAAGCAGTAAGGAGCATTGAGAGTGTGTCGGAGAATATCTCTGAGCCCGGGAGGCTAGCGGAAGCTGCCATTTTGTCTCCACACTCTACACAAATTTTGCACCCGGAAACGGCTGTTTCAGATTCAGCCTCTTCACTTGCCTCCGACATGTTGCTTCCAGCAGGAAGTGACGACATATTGTTTCCGGATCAATCAGTACCAGGAAAAGTATGATATCATTTGTGACCACAAAGATAGACTTACGGCACGGTTCAGCTGTGCATTCGGAGAAGGAAAAGAGTCATCGAAGGCTTGCTTTTGCCCAAATGTGAGGAAAAAAAGGGATTCTGTTGGCTAGGTTAGTGGAGGGACTACGAAATCGCGCGACCGGGGGGTCGCCAGCAACGAACATTGGGTTTCCATACGAAGACTACAATGCCTGCTACCGCCACTTATACATAAGGGGGTGACCAACTGGGACAATGGACAAAATGCCTGGGGCCCGAAAACTTATTGCTGTATTCTTATAATGATATTTGGGTTTTTAATAGTCACTGCCTTAGGATTATGGTACCTCGAGGAAACCCACTCTTTAGAACTTTTGTTGCCTACTGAAAGTGCACCCATTGTTCCTACTCCCTTTGTACATTTGCACACTTTATCCCCTCGGGATTCCCAGCACATACAAAGGTACCACAATAACACTCTACTACTTATCATGAATGCTACACATGCCATTTTTAATAAATCCAACTGCTGGGTCTGCTCACATTTACCACAACACAGGGATAAGGGGCTAGGTTGGTATATTCATCCTTTACCGTTGACAACTGCCTGCTACGCTTCTCTTAGAGCACTGTTCTTTGGCCGGTGGAATGATAGCATCTCAGGGAACTTTGATGGCACCAATTTGAATAGTTTTGAGAAACGTGTCTTGACTCCCCTGGGATGCTCGCTTTTTGCAAACAGGAGTAAACTGAATGTTGCTTCTATTAGGCCTTCTGACAAACTGTCTCGTCCTTTCCAATCTTTGATTTCCTTTAAAATGGCTCGGATAGGCAATAAGGATGCCATGCCTCCTTCTTACACTGTTAACCATAGCCCGATTCAGTTTCTTTTTGCATACAGAGGAATGTAACTAAGTCAATGGGAACATTTTTAGGTTGTGCCAACGTTGCAAATTTGATTGGGGAGAACAGACCTTTGTATGTAGGCGAACCTATCTACTTTGTCTGCGGTAATGTAGCATTCCCATGGTTGCCTAGGGATTGGCAGGGACCCTGTTATTTAGGGATCCTGTTACCTGGGGTGTTTATAGCTAGTACAAAAGAAGTTTCGAAGGCTCGTCCACGGCGGGATGGGAATGGTGACACCCCAGCGCAAGTCTTGGGAGATATAGCTATATCAGTTGTGCCATTTTGGGGGCAGATAGCAAATTCAGAAGATATCAGAAAACTAGCGAGAGTACTGGAGACAACCATTAATCGGACCACGGACATATTCTATAATATGACGTTAGAACAAAAGGCGATAAGATTAGTAGCACTTCAAAATCGAATGGCATTAGATGTCATTCTAGCTGAGCATGGTGGAATATGCAAATTAGTGGGGTCCGCTTGCTGTGTTTTCGTACCAGATTCCTCCCCAACTATCTTCAAGACAATACAGAATCTGCACGTCCTTAGTTCCGAAGTGCATGTTTCCGAGGGAAACTCGGATCTGAGCGCTTGGTTCTGGGTCTTGCGATCTTCGGGTTGGAAGATGCTTTCGGTCTTATTGATTATTTTTGGAATACTCTTGTTTCTTTGTTGCTGTATTCAGTGTCTGCCTGGTATGTGTTTGATACTAGGGGGATGTTTCGCACAAGCGATAGGTTTGATAGGACAAAAAGTGTATGCCCCAGATAAGACTTCCAAAGAATACGTATTGAAGGCTATTTTAGCAAAAGACCAAATGGCAATAGATATTTCTGATAGTGATTCAGGGTGCATGGACAATGATGCATGGAGTTATTTGCAAGAAGATCCAAAGTAGTTTTAGCACTTGGCATAGGCCAAAAGGAGGGTTTGTCGAAATAGAAAGTACACCGTGCCTCCTATTGTAATAAATATATTTAATATTGGCCTACGCCAAGCTTCTCGAAAGTCGCTTGTGAAAGAAATCTGTGTTGCAAGGTCCTGACCTTAAATCCACGTAGGCCGCCATTTTAGGTCAAGCCGCCATTTTAGGATTTGTTGTGTAAAAGTCACCCTGTGAGCTAAAATGGTGGACGATGTCATTCCAGAATACAACATGGCCATCTTGACCTCTGTACATAGCTAATATGTAATTTGCCTGCAGGCCACTTGTTGAGGTCATGAACTGAGACCTTATCCTTCACTAACCTATGTGTTGAAGGATTACTCGTACAATGAAAACTAATCCACCAGCATATGTTGGGACAATGTATTCAAATACTGAACGAAGAACATCTGTTTAACTACATCGTATTAATGTTTAAGAAAGCCTGCATGGAAAACTTTAGAATACACAGTTATTGCATACGCTTGTTGATACATGTATTAATGGAAAACCAGTTATATGCGGTTATTTGAGACTTGGCAAGAACCCTAGATCGGTGAAGTATTAAAAGGAATATTAACCCGAAGTGGGGCAGGGCATCGCGCCCACTAAAATGTATAAAAAGCGAATGCATTCTAATGTACAGGGTCTCTCACTGAACACACTGAACCATGCTGGATTTCGTTGTGTTGTACTGAGGGACGATAGCTATCTGATTTTGCTCTGTTTTTGTAACTGGATTCAGTATAAAATAAAGTACTTTGTATGTTCCTTTGTAACCCGTGTTCGGTGCATTTCCTTTTGGGGTACTCAGCCTCGATATTCTTTTTCTGTTTTCACACTGAAACCCAGCTCCTCTGGGCTTGCCCGGATGTATAAGATGGAATGTTTGAACCAGCCTGGGGGTATTCATGGTTAACATGGGTTCCCAGGTGCGCTCACTGGGAGGGTATCCCTCATTTCGACCAAATATTGTAGTTGACCGCGTCGGTACTTGGAGTCACAGATTCTGGAAACCTTGTATTCGAGTTGGTCATTTACAATCACAGGGGTAGATTTTGGAGCTGTTCGAGACGACTGAAGATATGGTTTTAACAGTGAGGTGTGGAAGACTGGGTGGATCCTTTTCCAGGATTCTGGTAGTCAGAGTCGAAAGGTCACTGAATTGATCATTTCTTGTATAGAAAATGGTCCTTAATACCTGGGAGCCAATTTATTTGGGTGCAGATGTCAAGGAAGGAGCTTCGAGGATAACCAGACTTTATCGCCTACAGAGTAGGAAGGTCCCGGTCTTCTTTTGGCATCAGTGTAATGTTTAATGTCTCTTCAGCCCTTTCTAAGTGTTCCTTTGCTTCTTTGTGTACAGTAATAAGGGTTTCAATCCAGGAATCTACTGCAGGAACTGGGGTAGGGTTTGGGAGAATGGAGGGTAGAACTGAAGGATGAAATCCTTGACTACAGAAGAAGGGACTAGTTTTGATAGCTGAATGATCCGAATTGTCATAAGCAAATTCGGCCACAGGTATTAAGAGTGACCAATCATCTTGGACCTTGGTAGCGAAGCAACAAAGTTATTGTTCTAGAGTTTGGTTTACACGTTCAGTAGCTCTATTACTCTGTGGGTGATAGCCTGAAGACAAGGCACGTTGGATTCCCAGTATACAACATAATTGCTTCCAAAACTGAGATATGAACTGGTGTCCTCGGTCAGAAATGATCTTGGAAGGAAGCCCATGAAGCCAGAATATGTGTTCTAGGAAGATTCTGGCAAGGTCAGATGAGGACGGCAGTTTGTATAAAGGTGTAAAATGAGCCATTTGAGTAAACAAATCAATAGTAACCATGATAGTTGTGTAGCCCCTGGAGGATGGTAGTTCCAGGATAAAATCTGTGGCAATGATTTCCCAGGGTCTTGTTGGTATTGCTGGTTGGAGCAGGAGGCCTTCCGGTTTCTTATTATCATGTTTGTTCTGATTGCAGACTGCACATGCCTGGATATGGATCCTGATATCATCCTTCATCTTCAGCCACCAAACCTGTCTTTGTATTAGATGGAGGGTGTTGGTAATGCCACGGTGTCCAGAATGAAAGCTATCATGACATAAGCTTGTGATTTTTTGTCTCAGTCCAGGAGTGGGAATGACCAACCGATTGTCCTTGAATAGATACCCATCCCTTGTTGTGAGATTCCATTTATTGTTTCTCTTAAACTCCTTCCAGGTTTCAGAGGATTGAGTTTGACTTTGAATATTCTCCAGGAGGGTGAGTGCTTGGGCAACAAATATTGTGCGGGGAAACATCTTTGGGAAGGTCCGATCTTCAAAGGTTTCATAATCTGGACGTCTGGATAAGGCATCGGCTATAATGTTATGTGTTACAGGGGCATGATGGATTTGAAACAGGTATTGAGCAAAAAAGAAGGCCCAACAGGCTTGACGACTGTTTCTACATTATAGAGCTTGTAGGACTTGAAGATTACGATGGTCCGTGCAAACTTGTACTGGGTGTTTAGCTCCCAGGAGGAGATGACACCATTCAGTGAAGGCTTGACGGATGGCAAGTAGTTCCTTTTCCAAAACGGAGTAATGGGTTTCACTGGAAGTCAAGGTACGAGAAAGACACTCGATGGGGTGTTCTAACTTGTCATCTAACTCTTGCTTTAGGACTGCCCCGATGGCGTAGTTGGATGCATCGGTCTCAACAAGAAAGGGTCGATCAATATCAGGTTGAGCTAGGATGGGGGCTTGTGTGAACTCCGACTTCAACCGTTGAAACGCTGTATCTTGGGCTGAGGTCCACAGTAAGGGGGTGTCCTTCTTTAACAATGTAACGATAGGATGCACTATCTCTGAAAAGGTTGGTATACATTTCCGATAGAAGTTAGCAAGCCCCAGGAAGGATTGAACCTGTTTCACAGTAGTTGGAACGGGCCAGGACAAAATGGAGTCTACCTTCGTGGAGTCGATTCCAATTCTCTTCGGGCTGAGAATGAATCCGATGTAGTGAACAGTTGATACATGGAAAAGGCACTTCTCGGGCTTGGCCAGTAGCTTATGTTCACGTAGATGTTGTAAGACTGCCTTTACATGCTCTTCATGTTTTAGATGGTCCTTGGAGTATATCAGTATATCGTCCAGATATACGATGACGAAGATGAACAGCATATCAGAGAACACTCGATCCATAAAACGTTGGAATACCGCTGGGGCATTAGCAAGTACAAAGGGCATAACCAGGTATTCAAAATTGTCAAATGGGGTTCTAAAGGCTGTTTTCCATTCGTCACCTTCCTTTATATGAATAAGATGGTAGGCAGCCCTTAGGTCTAATTTAGTGAAGATCACTTCGCCTCTGACTGCTTCCAAGATATCCGAGATGAGGGGCAAGGGGTAGCGGTCCTTGAGAGTGCACTGATTAAGGCCACGGTAGTCTAGATATGGTCTGAGCTCCTTGGTGTCTTTCTTGAGAACAAAGAACAATGAAGCACCCGCTGGGGATTTAGATGGACGTATGGTGCCATTTTCCAGGTTAGTATCCAGATATTCCTGGAGGGCCCTTTTTTCAGTCTCTGATCAAAATAAACATCCTGCGGAAAGGAATCACTGCTGAAGGTTCAGTATCGATGGCACAATCCTCTGGTCTGTGAGGAGGGAGAGCTTGAACTATTGCGGTCGAAAATATATCAGAAGAGGCTTGGTAGGCCCTGGGAATCTGGATGATATTAGAGACGGTGACTGGACTTTGCTGACTATATTGCAGGTCTTCAGAAGACTTCAGTAAGGAATCTAGGGATAAGCAGTGAGACATACAGTGTTCAGATCCAAGGAATAGGGAGCCTGCTGCCCAATTGATGTAGGGGTTATGCCTTTGTAACTAGGGCATTCCTAAAACCATCAGATAATGGCCTGATTTTATAATGTCAAATTTGATCTTCTCACGATGGTGGTTTATAGAGAGTAGAATCTCTTTAGTCTGAATGGTTATGGGTCCTGAAGATAGAGGTCTCCCATCAATAGCCTCTACAGGTTGTATTGTTCCTCGGCTTTCATGTGGAATGTTGTGAGCAGTGACCCAATCATGATCTAGGAATACGCCCATGGCTCTGCAATCTACTAATGCCAGGATGGGGTAGGATTCTTTCTTGGAAGGCGATAGAAAGGCCTGTAGAACCGCAAGATTATTTTGTCCAGGAGAGTTCAAGGATGGAATTGATGTGGAGCAAACATCTGTCTGCCAAAACTGTGCCCCTTCTAGGATCGGGAGCTGGCGTTTCCTGAACGGCGTGGAGGAGCAATAGGGCAATCTCTTACGAGGTGTTTATCGGAGGCGCAATACATGCACAGTCCAGTGTGAATCCGTCACATCCTTTCTTGTGGGGTAATGGGTCCACAGAAGGCCCCCAGTTGCATGGGTTCTGGGTCCGGGGTTGGAGAAACTGTGGGCTCAGATCTAGGCAGATGTTCTGTGATGGTCGTTTGGAAAGCCGATTTAGACTTCTTTTTCTCTGCTCTTCTTTCTTGTATTCGGAAGTCTATTTTAAAGGAAAGGTCCAAGAGAGCCTGGAAGGAGCTTGGGCGAGCTACCATAGCTAACTCATCCTTTATTTCTTCATTCAGACCTCTTTGCTAGAAATGCACATAAATGAGAAGTGAGTTAATTTGGCGTGGTATATAAAAAGTTTCTTTGCAATTATGTTGCCATTTCAGAACGAATGAGCTGCAAACAAACTTTACCCGGATAGGCTTTAGCCTGACCAATAGTAAGCACACGCAATAGAAGTTAACTGAAAGGTACCTATTTTGATCTTAGAGTTAGTAAGTTAAAATATGCATAAGCAAAAGACTAGAAAGTGATTTTTGTTTTTTGTTCTTTCTTTTCTATGGTCAATCCATATTTCAACAACCTCTATATGGTATGTGCAATCTTTTTAATTTTGAATACTGATATGGTTTACTAACATGATAATGTTCTATATCTAACACTTGAATGCTGTAATGATGATATGGAACTGGGTTACGGTAACGTTGATGTGGAATGACATGTGATGGATACATTTTGGTTGAGTAGTGACTAACAGCCCTGACGATGGACGGAAGTCCGAAATGCATTGGCAATATTAGATTGGGCACTGACTAGTCAGGTTATTAATAAATAGCAACATTTTTGGAGAAAAATGAATGCTGGAGTACTCCTATTTTTACAACACAACATAACTGAGCTGTATCTGAATCAAGTAATTTACATGAAGAAAAATATTTGGCAACTCTGGATGGAGAGCAGCTCAGGAACGGATTGCTATCTGCTCCTTTTCTCTATTTGTTTACGCTAAACTTGTGCCAAGGCTACAGGGTGTGCTCCCACTATAACTCTTTTTTTAAATCAATCAACCATATTAACAGAGAGAGACTAACATTTGGTATAAGAAGCAGTGCCCACCCTACCCCATTGTCAAGAAAATAACCTGCCACAGAAAAAATGACAAATCCTAATGCACAGTTGAAAACACATACAGAACTGTTCCACTCATCTAATGAAAGAACACCTAATACCGTTCCTCAAAGAAACATTCCATATTATAATGAGATTATAAAATGTAAAAGGTTTTATAGCTAGAATCAGTGGTGAAAGTGAGTGGGAGCCATCGGGAGCAGAGTGCTACTACTTTTATTCTTCAATGTTAACATTCCCACTACTTTCCCAACCATTTTCACCATTCTAGAACTGTTTCTTTTAAAGTTTAAACATACTTATTCTTTTTGCCACTCTACAACAGTTACAGGTAAACTGAAATCTGTTTCACCGTACCTCAGAAAGGCTGAATGATATCTCAGCCTGAATTAACTCTATCTGGTTTCCTCATAACTATCGGATGCTGGAGGGGGGTCTCCTAACACCAAGAAAGTATCTCTCTGAGTATGCCATCTCCCCTGGATTTTTGGGAAACTTGTCAAGTTTTCTCAGGTTCAATGCTCAAATGTTACAGTTGATAAAAGTCCAGACCACTTCCACAGGATTGTATTTTAACATTAGGTGGCTATTGTGGGATGTGTCCTTTCACGCCAATGCACAAGAATTGTGAGGAATTCGACCATCCACATGGTGAGCATGTGCTGGCCTGGGCTTTTTTGAAAGTTTTAATTAAATGGAATGATGGTAGACCGACCTCAGGGAAATATGTGGGGCTACTCCACACACATTTTCCTATGCTCACACCACGACAAAAGCATAAAACCATGTACTCCGTGCTGGACACTGCCTACAGGCACAATCTGCCCCTGTCATATTTAGTCGGAATATGACAGCCAAGGAAGGCACAATGTCACCTGAGGAAGAGGGAGGACCAACCATGGACAGCCTAATTAACTGAGAAAGGCTCCATATAACCACCCTGATCTTTTGTTACGCCCTGCAGCTGGTAGCAGTGATTATCATACCAACAGGGGGTACTTCAAATAGGCACAAACAGTGCCTGGCTGCAGAGGATAACAAAGGAGGCAAGAAACCCAATAACCATTCTCTGTAACAGTGTCAACCTGAAGCCAGCTCCCGGCTCTCAGCATCAATGGCAGTGAACTGTCATGTCTGGATCTTTTGTCGCAGTAGTCCACCCACCTAGGGGGATCCCATTCATAAGGTATGAGAATGTGATTTGTAGGGGCCAGAGAGTCTAGTCTCTCAGCATCTTCAAGGGAGACCTACCACTTTAACAGGAACAACACAGGGAGGACCATTAACCAGAGAGACTCTTTGAACACAACAGATAGGAAGATGGGTGGGACTTAGTAGCATAAGCAAGTGAGTCCAGAGCACTTTCTGTTGAGAGAAGGGTTCAGCCATTTTAGTTCTGGGGCACACGTTCCTGTTTTCACCCCTTTACCTTTCCTGCTATAAAGCACTCTGATTATGACCTCCTGCATACAAGAGATTGTTGGTAGGGACCACAGGACTGGTTCACTAAATTAAGCTTAGCCTACACCAATCACTGTGGCCCACCTGGCTTTAAAAGCGGGCTGAGCCCCTATTTTGGCAGTTCATCTGAAGACATCACAAAAAGTAAGAAAGACGAAGTCAACCTTGGACCCTGGCTGAAGATGCAGTCCGCCTTGTATCTTCCACCACTGAAGGAAGGCCAGGATATCCAAAGAGGAAAGCAAGATCCCTCCCCTAAACTTCTCCCAGGGAATAGAGAGAGATGAAGAACCCAGAGGACCCCCCAGCTACTCCAGAACCAGTACCCATCCAACCCAAAGCATGCCCTGCCAGGCTCTGCAGTAAACCTCCTGGATTGGAAGTGCCAGAAGGTCTCTGAACCAACAACCAAGGACAAGGCAGCTGCTTGCAACACACTCCTCATCTTTGGGCCATCCACCTTACAGGCCGACACAAGCCCATTGAAGAAGCTGGGAGAAGTGCCTCAGCAAGCATCTACCACTGTCTGCCTTAAAGGAGATTTTCGCACAAGTCCAGTTCCTCGGTCCACAACCGACTGCAATGCTGAAGGTTGTCAAGCAGCAGTCGCTTACAGAAACCTGAGACATATCGACCAATGGTTTTTTATGAAGTTGCTGGAATCCCTCGTCTCCCCGCTGCTTGGGCAGGTCGGTGAAAATACATCCTTGTTTGATGCTTTTTAGTCAGGTTTTAGGCCAGGACAGGGTACCGAGACTGTTCTGGTCTCGGTGCTTGATGATCTGATACTCATTGCTGTTCAGGGTGGAGTGGCGGCATTGATCCTGCTGGATCTCTCTGCCGCTTTTGATATTGTCGATCACTCCATCCTGATCAGTCGTCTGTCAGCGGTTGGAGTGTCTGGTTCCATTCTTTCATGGTTCCATTCTTTTCTCGCTGATTGTTCACAGCTGCTCTCACAACAGCCCTTACTATATGCTGTTTCTGCTCTGGGGTGTGGGGTTCATCAGGGTTCTGCCTTATCTCCCACTCTATTCAATATTTACATCCAGCCTCTGGTCACTCTTTTCTGTTCCCATGGGTTCAGATGTTATTCGTATGCTTATGATACTCAGATTCTTGTTCGGCTGGTCCTTTCCCACCTGGCCCATGTCACTCAGCTGCAAGAATGTCTGTCTGCTGAGGGGTGCTGGATGAGCGACAATTGGCTCAAATTGAATGGAGACAAGACTGAGGTTATGGTTGTGGGTACCATTGCTGTCTCATCTCCTTGGCCTTTGTCTTTTTCGGTCCTCTTCCTTTGGCTCCTTTCCCGTTGCTGTCCCTGTGATCAACAATTTGGGTGTGAAGCAGTCTGCTTCCCTTTCTATTACTTCACAGATCAGCTCAGTTTGTCAGGCTGGTCACTTACAGCTGAAGATACTCAGAAAGGTTTTGCAGTTTATCCCTTTTCCTTTGCAGGCTCCAGTAGATCTCCGCTTTGGTCCTTAGTCGGATCGATTATTGTAATTCTCTTTATCTGGCCCAGCCTGACTACCAATTACGCCGCCTTTAAATTCTTTAAAATTCTGCCGCCCGTCTTGCCACTGGTGCTTTCTATCTGGAGCACATCTCTCCAGTTCTCAATGCTTTGTATTGGCTGCCGGAGGCTAAATGTGTGCACTTCAAATCTCTGTGTCTGGTGTATAGGACTTTTTACGCAGATGGCCCTGAGTATTTGCAGTGGAAGTTTCGACCTTACAAGCCTGCCGGTGTGCTACGTTCTAAAGATTGTTTCCTTCTTGCTGTCCCTTGGTTTTGCAGTGCTAGAATTGGCTTCTGTTCATTTTCTGTTAAGGCTGCCATGTTGCTGAATACCCTACACAATGCTCTCCACTCTGTGGCTGCCCATTTGCAATTCAGAAAGGCTCTGAAAACTCTTCTCTTCTGTGCCCTTCTTCTTCCTTTAATAGTGCTTATTCAGTCTTAGCACCAGGTTGCCTTTGGGGGTCGGTTGCGCTGTACCTTGGTACGAAAAATCCAAACATAACATAACAGTGATTCAGAACTGCCAATCAGCACTGAGACGACGATTCCTGATTCTGAGTGCCATGTAGGCCAGCCTGTAGCCGTTCGTCCAGCTTCACTCACCAAACCGTCTTGCCGCCTGATACCCACAGCTGACTCCAATCTCAAACTCTGTCGCAGAAGCCGGCAAAGCACCCTGAAGCTAACTCTACCCTGTCGAGCACCAAGAACATATACAGCACAAGGTACATTGTGGTTCTGTGCCCCTGCTCTGTCTCAAAAGGCCCCGAGAGACATTTTAAGAAACATTAACAACTCTTGTTGTTGTTGTTATTAACCATACCGACTACCCTCCTGTCAATATCCAGGGTGCATCCCTCTTCTTTCTTTTAAGCTGTCTGTCCTCTCCTTTCCTTTACAGGGTGGCTTGTATTTCGTAGTGTTGTTAGACTGTCTGTTGTGATTAATTGAGTAGATATTTGACAATGAGTGCATCCCTTCTGGTGTATTAGAGATGTGGGCCTGATTAATGGTTTAGATATTAATATTCACCCCTGGACCACTGGTACCCTGGAAGATGATTCATCACATTGGTGGCAGATGGTCAGATCTAGTTGGAGCCTTGCGCACAGCTTAATCACCAAGCCATTAAAGTACTGTTGCAGGCAATGTTTACAGCACTGCCAAGTATTTGTTAATAAGCTTTGGTCTTGACATAGAGATTCTGAAAGGCATGAGCAAGGATGTCTTATGCATCCTATGTCAAGAGAGTGGACTTCCCCACAGCACCGGGATTAATAAACCTGAGTTGCTGACCAGCCTGCAAGCTTGAGTAGAAGCGAGGATGGATGGGGAGGAGACCATAGGGGATGGGCTAAGCCCTGTGCTCCTGAATGAAAACGACCTTACAGAAGGGTGGGGGAAAATGGTGAGGAAGACACCACGAGTAGTGTTGAAACTGTCCTGTGCATTCCTTTACAGGATGGGTTGTATTTCAGAGTGTTGTTAGACTGTCTGTTGTAATTAATAAGGTAGATATTTTTAACACAACCATGACTAGACACTTCATTTATCACTGGGTAATTGTATTTTCGCTGTGTTGCAACTAACCAACGATCCACGACTTTTTGGAGATAGGCCTGCTGTTCCATCCACGTTACCAAAATTGGACAAGGAGGTTTATAATTTGCTTATTAGTCCAATCTGGTCAGATCCCTTCGGATGTATTAGAGGTGAGAGGCTGATTCATGGTTTAGAATCTGATATTCACCCCTTGACCACTGGTACGCCAGAAGTCGATTCATCATAAGCATGAAGTTATAGTGCCAGCCTTAGTGACTAGTTACTTGGACTTCTATGATATATTCATGCAGGATACTTCACGACCACAGATTATTCATCCATCAGACTATGTTTATGTTAGACCAGAGGAGATAAGTGGTTGTCAGTCTCAAGCTCCAAGCCCTGCCATAAATCACGAAATTCTAATCTCGAGAACAGACATTTATCTAGTGGCGAGGCCCTGTTGAAGCAGCTGCTGCTCAGGTTGGTGTTAAGTATGTGCTCCCGCAGAGTTATAATCAGCAGGTAGAGGCGACTGGTTTCACAAGCCCATTTACGAATGTTCCAACACATTGACCAACTGAGAGAAAATAATGAAAAACAATACAAAGAATCTCTTCTTTTGCCTGTTCCACCCACTTCCAGGCCCATCCACAACCCCTTGAAACATGTGTTGCACCTTGCTGCCTCGTGCCTACCTCGTCCCACACTGGAGTAGTAGTTCCACTACTTCTTTTGGCACACTTCTACTGCTGGCTAGATTTCTTAATGTTCACCACCTCCTGCCCACCCATCCCTCTGAATATTTCCAGATACTTTAAGCAAACCTATTTTAGAGGTCCCCTCAAGTACAATTTGGAGACCAAGCGAATGTGTACCATTGAGAAAAGGGGGAGATTAATGTTTGTCAGACCAGTTAAAATTTGACAAACAATAAGTACATGCAGCAAAGATTCATTCCCTAGCTCACACATCTGACAAATATTTGTTTCTTTTGAAATCTCCCAGGTACCTAGATACTCTTCCACACAAGTTCCACCATCATTGGCAATTTTGACATATGATTAATTCCTCCAGAACTTCCATCACACTCAGAAGATGCCCTTCATTTGATAGGGTTCAGTGTAGGCTTGAGTAAAATGTGGGTTTGGCAACTCTACTTAATCAAGGCAATCTGATGTCCAAAGATAGGACCCCCCCTGTCTCCTGGATACTGTAATGCGGAAGAGTCAGCCGCAACAAGTGTTTTTCATCTCAGGAGTACACATACACACAGCATAAGTGAATATAAAGCACACAATTTCTGAAGACAATTCAGTAGTCAATGGAGCTTATTTAATGAAGAAAGTGAAATTCTTCAACGCGTTTCGGGGAAAGTCCCTTTGTCAGGATCCAATTCTTAATTCAGTATATTAACATAAAATGAGTTATGAGAAACATAGATTGTTGGTCACAAAATTCAGTAAAAATATGCTTTGCTCACAGAAACATTTCAGTGAAAATCAATTATGGTACACACCCTGTAGTATAGATCTCCCAATCAATGGATGTCAAATGTAGAACTAAATATAATGTGTGTGAACATATAGACATGACAGTTCAAAAACACCACCGCCAAGTTACATTTATTTCGATTTTCGACATCAATCGATTGGGAGATCTTGATTTGCAGATCTGTACTACAGGATGTATACCATAATGGATAGTATATCTTTAGTCTGTGTCGATATGAAACTCGATACGGATTAAATTTGGAGAAACTAACTGCTGGATAAAAAATGAATTAATCAAAACCCAACGCATAGACAAAGAGTGTATTTATCTTTGGGTTGTATTTTGATGCATTCATTTTTTAGCCAGCAGGTAGTTTCTCCGAATTTAATCTGTATCAGTTTTCATATCGCCACAGACTAGAGCTATATATTTATATCTCCTCACTATTAATGTTTATTTGTATTTGATTTATGTAGACTCCGGGTACATTATGCATGTTCTCTATCCCTTGTACAGTTGACTTTT
Source organism: Ambystoma mexicanum (assembly GCF_040938575.1). NCBI lineage: Eukaryota > Metazoa > Chordata > Amphibia > Caudata > Ambystomatidae > Ambystoma > Ambystoma mexicanum. The sequence continues at coordinate 683,983,184 of NC_090929.1, read as the reverse complement.
CATCGACTTTTATTGATGGTTTGAGCTGCTTGCTCTGACCATTCCTGAGTTTAGTTTGGATTGGCTTTTTGAAACTTTGAGCAGGCTGCTCAAACAGCCCTTCTGGTATGAATTGTTTTTCCTTTATCCAGCTGACTTTATTCTTTTCTATAAACTGGTTGGCGGGTGGTATAGATCTCTTCTTTTCCTTACACTTTTTGATATTATCTGTTTGATACACCAGCTTGGTGGTGGTGTTTTTGAACTGTCATGTCTATTTGTTGACACATTATTCAGGATTCATTACATTTATTTCTGTTTTTGGCATCCATTGATTGGGGGATCTGTTCTACAGGCTGTACACCATAATGGATTTTCACAGAAATGTTTCTGTGAGCAACGCATGTTTACTGAATTTTGTGACCAGCAATCTATTTTTCTCATAACTAGTTTTATGTTAATTTATTGAATTAACAGTTGGTTCCTGACAAAGTGGTTTTCCACGAAACAATTTGAACAATTTCACTTTCTTAATTAAAGAAGCTTCGTTGACCACTGAATTGTCTTCAGGAATTGTGTAGTTTATATTGACTTACGCTTTGTGTATTTGAACTCCTGAGATGAGAAATACTTATTTTGGCTGACTCTTCAGCATTACGGTCTGCAGAGGAGAGGAGGTGGGAGGTCCTATCTTTGGACATCAGATTATCTTTATTTGTCTTTCAACCTAGAGTCAAAGTTGAGTTACCTACCCCGCATCCAAAATGGATTAACTTTATATGCATTGTATTATCTTCCTTTTAATGTGGGGTGTCCACTGATATCCCACGATTGTTCACCTCTACTGAATCTGCTATGAATCTGGTGGGACAGAGGCCAAAGACTGGCATAGGTACTGGCAATTGCAGACTTAGGAGAACCTGACCATTTGAAAAGGAAAGGGTTAGGCCTTGTCACACCATTGTAAAGGTGATGCCCCTTCTCTCTCCAATGAGCATTGACACAAACCCTAGTGCCGGAAGGAAAGTGTAGGAGAGGAGGCTGATAGACTTAGAGCAAAAATATATCATATTTATTATTCAATTGGCAGCACACTCTGTGCGGGTGCCAGTAATTGCAGCATTTCCTCACCGGTAGTAGCCTGACCTACAGGTCAGGCCTGCTGGGTGATTCTTGGTCTCTACATGCAAACTTGAAGTGTGCCGGTCTGGAAAACATGCTGGAGCCGGTATTACTGGCATTACTTTTCCAGACAGGCACACTTGTAATGAGCCCTAAATCGAGGGGGAGGAAACTTGGTTGTAAATGGTGAAAAACTCCCTCTCCCATTGGAGACATTAGTTATTTTCCCCGTGATTGATTTATGAAAACCAGATCCTGCTTCCCCAACACATACCATCTATCAGTAAAGCCCATCAACGGTCTAGATGCTTGTAGGCCATTCAGTCCTAAAGCGTTGTAGTCCCCAATGTGGCAGGATTCTTTTGTATGTCTAATATTTTACTCAACTATTTGCACTTGTGCTGTACTATGTTATTTGTATGCATTTGTAAACCTAAAAACATGCTGAATTAAAATAAACATACTGTGAAATATTTCAGCAATTATGGTGCATGCTAAGGGACGCAAAGTGGAGACAGGCCGTGGCTCAAGTTAATAACATGGGATGAGGGTCATTACTGGGCAATAGTGCCCAAAGAATGGGTAATTATTGCTTTAGGCAACACAGGGAATATTCATGTGGTACTCAAAAATAAGAGGTGAGATCATGGATGGGAGCAATCGCGAGACCCATGCATTCATAGAAAATAAAAATAAAAAAACAAGCATGCTGAAATGCAGATCCTCTCTGCCAATTGCATGAGGCTATAATATGATATTTTATTTATAGCGCACCTATACACAAGTGTTTCGAGGCACAACGAGGCAGGGGAAGGGACAAGGGGGGACAAGACAACGAGCTTACTAGGCCTAGTGACATTGAGATTGCGCAAGTGCAGGGGAGAGGAAATGGCAGAAGTGCTGGGGGAGGAGGAGCAAGTGTAGCGGGCCTGATCACGACTTTGGCGGTAACCCTTAAATCCGGCGGTCGCGCTATTACCGCCGGATTTAAGGGTCCGCCAAATCAGGACTTTGGCAGATTTCGCCCTAGCTCTGAGCTGGGGGGAAATCTGCCGAAAATTCGCCCTATTACCGCCGGCGGGAAATCCGCCGGCGGTAAGAGCGTAAATTTTCCCCATTGAGCCCAATGGGGAATGGGGCATTCCCGAATGGGCTCAATGGGGAATTACATTACCGCCGAACTCGTGATCCGGCGCTATTAACGCCGGGGAGTTCTGCGGTAGGGCTAATACCGCCGGCGCCAAAGTCGTGATCAGGCCAGCGCATCTAAACATCCTGCAAGGAGGAGGCAGCCAGAGAAAGAAGCTGAGGTGCAGCAGCGTGCCATGGTTGCTGGTGAGGCGGGGCATACCTGTCTGGGAAGTTGGCGGTATGGAGGTGGCAAAGCAACAGTGAAGCGGTGCAGCAGGACTCTAGGTGGATGGGAGGCAGCACGTGTTTGAGCAGCACACAGCCCGCACCGAACGCAGGCTTTGATTGCCAGATAAAGACCATGTTCTGAGCAACGTCATATATATGGCCTGCTGACCCCGGCCCTGATGTATGACTGAACTACTGAATTTACTGTCCCCGAGATATAGCAGGCTCTAGAGGAGCAGAAATGGCTGGCATGGATGATCTCCTTATCATAGCACGAGGTAACATAGCCAAGTCAAGTTTACAGTGGTGGTTGTATGTATCTGCTGGTGTATAAAGTATACAGAGCAGAAGGCGCCACACTTACCTGTGCTGCACAAACTGGGCCTGATTCAGAAACGCCGTAAAAAAAAACTTCTTTTGAATTTGGTCCAATTCACACATGTGAATCACTGTAAGGGGAACATTGTATACGGGCGGAGCTCGGTCCGAATGCAAGATGTACCTGCATGGATATTCTGGGGGTGTGGACAGCACGTTCCAGAGTACATACAGATTGGCACATGCCTCTGCTCATGAATGCATTGCCTATGGGGCACTCCATCCCGGCCGAAAAGGCCAGGCACAGAAGTCAGCCGCTGTCAGACAGGGATCTTCAGGCTAATGACAAGCATGAGCTTTTATAGTCAGTGTCTACATTTCAATCTGTTCAACAGGATCATCAATGCACAGTGAGCATTTCATGTAACAGGGTCTGTGGTGTCGTCACCATTTACATGTTTAAAGGATGAGTCCTCTGTCTGTGTTTGACAATCAGTGGGCTGCGACCCACGTGGGCATGAGGGCGGGGTTACCGCCCACCGCGCAGTTCGATATGGTATTCGATAGAATAAAGAAATGTTGCACCCCAGCTCCTGTGTCGGCGTATCTTTGTGCGCATGAGGGTGGCAGAGCGTGAGGAGGTCCACTCTTTGGATATTACACTGGCGACGAGGCGGACACCTGCCGCACCGTGCCCGCCATCTCGAGTTCCAAGTGCTCGTGGCGTGCGATCAAGCACCACTGGAGCGGCGGAACATCTCCCGGTTCGGACTCCCGGAGTCAGTGGGTCAGAGCGGGAAAGCTCCCCACCGTCTAAAAGAGCCCTGCGCGTGTGATCCGGATGGGCTCCGACGCACGCACCACGCGGGTGGAGCAACCGCGGCAGCTCCCTGCGTATTGGAAGGAACAAAACCCTGCGGATTTTCTCTCCCTTCATCCAAGAGAAAAGAGTGGACTGGAAACATCCATCTCGGATCAATATATAAGATATGTTATCCACAGCAGCACACCACAAGGACTTGACATGGAGCAAATAACACGGGAATCCAATACAGACCAGGGGATACAAACAATCCTAAGATGCTAGAAACAGGGCGATGGAAGCATGCAAAGCAGCTCCGCGAAACTATGAATGATGACACCAAACAAGACATCACATGCCTCTTAGCTGTGAAAGAAGAACTCGCAAAATCAGAGGAAGGACTACTACTGAAAGGGACAAAACTTGTAATACCGAGAAGCTTACGACAGAAGGTGCTAGAACTAGCACACGAAGGACACAGGGGTATCGTATCCACTAAAAGCATGCTAAAACAAAACTTTGGTTTCCCCAACTAGACACATCTGTGGAAGAACTACTGCAAAATTGCCCCACCTGTGCCATTGTAAAGCCACATACAGTCCCTGAACCGCTAAGCATGACCGCACAAGGAACATGGGAAGAAATAGCCATCGACCATTTTGGGCCCATGGTAGGGGGTGAATATATATTAGTAGCTGTGGATGAATACTCAAGATATCTTGACCTGCAGGTAGTCCCGTCCACCTCAGCCCATCACAACATACCAGCGCTGGATCGAATGTTCGCAATATATGGAATACCCAAGGTAGTCAAGTCCGACAACGGACCTCCATTCACTGGACAAGACTTCCAAAGATTTGCAGAATACATGGGATTCCGCCACAGAAAAGTAACACCGTTGTGGCCACAGGCAAACGGGACTGTTGAAAGGTTCATGAGCAACATCAAGCGCACAACAAAAATTGCACGACTCACTGGAGAACCTGTTGAAAAACTACTATACCAACTGATGCGAGACTACAGAAACACCCCACACAGCACCACAGGAAAGTCACCATCGGAGGTAATGTTTGGGCAAGCGATCAGAACACGACTACCCCACGTAATGGCAGACGAGGATCAATACGAGAATGACATCGAAATGAGGAAGAAAGACACGCTCATGAAAGAGAACATGAAGCGAAGTGCTGATGCCACTCGCCGGGCCAAGGGAAGTGACCTAGCACCAGGAGACCTGGTAGTGGTCAGACAACATCAACAGCGGAAGAAACGTAGCCCCATCCAATGAAGAGAAACTCATTATTTTCAAGAAGAAGGGATTACTCATCACCGCCGAAGGGGATCGCCGGTCCGTCACCAGAAATTTGTCTCATTTTAGGCGGATGCCTGACCACCCATCCTCTGGTGTCACCAACACGAATTACACTTTCTCTCAATGGGACGAACCTTATGAAGGAGATCGAGAAGATTCTGAAAATGACATGACGGTAGAAAGATGGACTGACACAGCGGCCAGAGCGGATTGTCGACCCCAGCGAACAAGGAAGAAGACTCACCGCCTCATTGAAGAAATTAATTGAGGGCACCACTAAATATTTAGTAACGGGAGGGTGTGGTGTCGTCACCATTTACATGTTTAAAGGTTGAGTCCTCTGTCTGTGTTTGACAATCAGTGGGCTGTGACCCACGTGGGCATGAGGGCGGGGTTACCGCCCACCGGGCAGTTGGATATGCTATTCAATAGAATAAAGAAGTGTTGCACCCCAGCTCCTGTGTCGGCGTATCTTTGTGCGCATGAGGGTGGCAGAGTGTGAGGAGGTCCACTCTTTGGATATTACAGGGTCTAGTCCAAAAGTCTTCCAATACAGCTTTGCACGTCAGACGGTGTCCAGTCATTTTTTCGAATACAAATGTTTCGAAAGGCAAACTTTCGAATCTTTTTTTTCGAAATACAATCGTTTCGAATGACAATTTCTTTGAAAAAAATTTGAAAGTTTGCCTTTCGAAACTTGGGTTAGGGTTAGGGTTGGGGCTTGGGTTAGGGTTGGGGGTGGGAGGGTATAGTTGGGGTTGCAGGGTTAGGGGGCGACACCCCAATATACACTTATACCGTAAAACGTTAGATGGAGCTGTCCAGTGCTGAAATTACAGGTATTGACAGCTCCATGTAACGTGTCAAAGTTAAAAAAAAAGGCTTTTAATGCCAATATACACAAATAACTTTGAAATGTTACATGGAGCTGTCCAGACCTGTAACTTCAGCACTGGACAGCTCCATGTAATGTTTCAACCTTACAAACAAAACCGCATTGAAATGCTACTTTTAAAGTGAATTTCAATTGAAACCAATCCATGACTATTGTCGACGGATTGGTTTAGAAAGAAATGCACTTTTGCATGTTAAAAATAGTATGACGAGACTTTTGTTTTCGAGAATTTTGTTTCGAAATGTTTGTTTTTCAAATCTTTTGATTCGAAACTTTGACCATAAACCACGTAAGACTATAGTCCCAGGTCTAGGGCAAACGTTGGCCTGCTGGAACAATATGAAAGGAGCAAAAAGAAAACAGAGTACAGGCTACCCGTGCCTACGACGCACAGGTAGTGCTCGAAAACCTGCAGGAGGCTGGGATCTAATTAAACTAGCCATATTAGATCACACTTGTGAAATGAGAACTTTCAGGTAAAACAAAGTTTATTTTAAATAGAAAAACATATTAAAATCACAACGAAGCAATTAGCACCTTTTATCTTTCAAAATATAACCATGCACAATGAAAACATAGTCAGTAACAAATACAGCGTTATTAGTTGTACTGTAAAATATTAGCAGCACAATTCTACCGTTTCTTTTTTCTTTTTTTCTTTTTTGTCTTTGCTCCTTTCGTATTTTCCCTCTAGAGTTGCGGTTCGTAAATAAACTAGAATCCTCAATTTATCCCATTGAATATTATTTTCCTAATATTCTGCATCTTTACAAAAGTAAGACACTGGGATGCTAGCAGGCTGTTACCTCTGATTCTTCCCTTTAAAATCTTGAAGCAGTTGCTTTGCCACAAATACGATGGTAAGACTGGTTTTCAAACTGGTAAAACTGGTTGACCAGATGTATCCCCTTTAAGATAAAACTCATGGTGCCGAACCCCCTCAAGATAGCTGCTAACAAGAAGGAAACACTGCTCTTCAACTACTCCCATATAGAGTGGGCTTTGATCGATCAAAAAATTGGCTATCCTGCTTGAGAGTTCGCCTTCGCAAAGCCTTTCATATCTTGGCTCTGATGAAAGCCCCCAATAAAAAAATAGTTTTGGGGTTGCAATGTCATTAGAGCATCATGGGATTTTGTGTACATTTACACATGACTGCCCTATGTTCAATCACTTCTGGACTACCAAAGGGTCCCAAGTTTAATCCTGTCTCCTCTTTTCAAGGAACGACATGGACTTACACTGTAATGCATCTGTCTATAGAAAATACTAGCAAAAAGTACACATTCTCCAAACGGGTTCTGTGGACAGACATGATTATACCTTCATCAATTGTTGAAAATCAATCATCCTGCAGGCTGAAGTTCCGATTTGCTTATCGTTTGATATGCTTTGCACTCTGAAGGAAACTGCATTGAGAATGGGCGTGTGTGGTTGGATGACATACCCAGGAGCAGATGTTGGGGGGATGCAAGAGTTGGTGTGCTGCTGCATACTGGGAATTACTGTACTCTATCCCCACCGGTTGTCTCACCCTGGCATGGTGCAGTTTGTTGTAGTGCATTGCGATGCAAATGTCCCAGAAACCGTACATTCTAGGATTGAGGACCGGTCATTCTATGACCATTCAGATTTCAGGCAACCGTCTCATGAGGTGCTGAAATCTGGGGAATGGGGTGGGGTGTCCAAATGGTATGTAGCCAGTAATTTCCAGAGGATTTTAAAAGCTAACTATGAAAAATGTGGTGCAGAATGATGAAACAGTGTGCAATTGTATGAGGAACAATGCTTTGCCAAGCCACAAACCCACACATTTTGAGTTTTGCTGTAATCCAGGGAAAGGGGTACAGTGTGCAAATGTCATGTAGCCAGTAATATCCGAAGGGTCCTAACATGTAACTATGACAAATCTGGTGCAGATTGGTGAAACTGTCTGGAATTGTATAAGGAACAACGCTTTACCAAGCCACAAACCCACAAACACATTTTTAGTTTTTCTGGATTCCAGGCAAAGGGTTGGGGTGTCAGAATGTTAGGTAGCCAGTTATGTTCAGAGGGTACTAACTGGTAACTAGGCACAATTTGATGCAGATTGGGGAAACAGTGTGGAATTGTGTAAGGTATAATGCTTTGCCAAACCACAAATGCACAGACACATTTAGAGTTTAGAGTTTTGCTGGAATCCAGGGAATGGGGTGTGGTCTCCAAACGTCATGTAGCTGGTAATGTCCAGAGGGTCCTATCAAAATCTGGTGCAAAATGGTGAAACTGTATGGAATTGCATAAGGAACAATGCTTTTGCCAAGCCACAAACAAATTTAGAGTTTTGAGAATAGGGTTTCGAGTGGAGGTGTTTATTTGAGGTGTGCTCCAATAAGTAACGTGAGCTCAGGCTATGTTTTGTCTTTGTCCCATTTAGGTTTGATTTATGGCTTACACAAGATAGTAATAATATTTATCCATCACTCCCCCAAGCAATCAATGACCTTGGAATGTGAGAGGAGTGAACAGGTATTATTGGGTCTGCTGTGAATCCCATGTCCACGAAGAATCTAATATGTCTCAGGTGGATTACGATATGAAATACATGGAGGTATGTTACATATATAATCTTAAAGACTTATTTTTACTTGATACGTACGTTATACATGGGTGTCTGATTGGCCAGCCTTATCTGGTTCTTCTTGCAGATGTGCCATTCGTGACTGGATATTGAAGAGTACATCAGACTGTCGGTGACAACAATATTGATTAATGGCGATGAGGAGTTACCATGAATTACTTGTCAGGTACTCACAATATATTTATGGTATGATACAAGATGGTGTGGTATTGAGTTAGACCATCATCTTGGATTAGCATGGTGGTATTGGGTTACCAGTCTAGACTAAGCATGTGTCCTTCTCCTTCTCTTTTAGGAACAGGGTAGGATGCTTAAGGTTCAAGATTATAGGAAGAATATAATCATGAAAATCCATTGAAGAGAATTGATATAGTTATGTGAATAGGATTATTGAATCATGTGCCACATATTACTTCATGCTTCTAAGGAATGACTAGTATTTATCAGCAGTGGGACAGAAACATGTTGAGCTATTTATATGGAACTGTGTGACGAAGTACTCATTGTGGCTACCATGCACAAGAATTGGGGAGTGATGGGTTTGGAGAAATGTAGATTTTGATGTTTGTACATTTGCACATCCTACATTTTTTTTATAGTGTTTGTGTTTACCTGTATATATATATCTGTGTAGTCATAAATTATATATATATATATATGGTTAAGTTGCGCTACTAAAAACCTATAAAATTCAGTGAAACAACTTTGTTAAAGGGACGTTATGGTTCCAAGTAAAACCGAAAAACCCTTGAAATTCGCCAGTTATGGTAAGCTAAGCAACCATAACTCGCACCACCACCGTGCACTGCTAAGACTAACACCCAGGACATCAAAGATGACATCACAAAAGTCATTGATGACATCACTGATGACATCACATGTGTATGTACTTCTCATGAAATATGTGTAGAAGGGATTCTTATTATGTTGCGAAAAAAGTGTCAAGAATCATTGCAAGAAATATACCCTAATAAGTGCATTGAACGATGCATTGATATAAATAGCATCCTATTATGGGGTTCTATCTAGTGTACTAAGCTACTCATACAGAAACATAACATTGTGTGCAGCGTACAAGATGAAGGTATGATATTCGTAATGTTAATATGTTGAATAATGAAATGATAATTGTTTTCTTAATAGATTTTTGTGTACTGTGAAATATGTAATAAGTAGCTAATAAAACCCATGTATTACATAATTGCATTACTATAGACAAAACACAAAGACACAAGAACACATACCAATATGGGTATATACAGGGAAAGTGAAGTTAGCAAAAAAGCACAAGTAGTAGCAGAAACAATTCATAACTTAACTGATTAGTTTCATGCAAATAAATGATTGCTCTGTTTCAAAGCTGCTATTTACCCTATGTATATGTATCACTTGATGTGATTGGACCCTAAGGAAAGTAGTGTGAGTACAATGTATACAAATATGACCATATACAGGGAAAGTACAGCCATAAAAAAAAACAGAACTATCAGAAAGTGCTCATAAGTCTAGTGATTATCTTTATGCACAAAAAGGATTGCTGTCTTTCAAGCTTGTGTTTTCCCATATGTATATGTTTCATATGATGTGACTGTACTCTAAGGGAATTACTGTAAGAACCTACTAGAAAGATATGTCTACAAATAAAATAAAATTCTTAGTTTCTGACTGTTACTGAAGAAAACCATGTGGCCTAGATATGTCAGCAAAAGAAAAAATAGTGAGCCAGATGTGATGTCATCAGTGATATCATCAATGACATTTGTGATGTCATCTTTGATGTCCTGGGTGTTAGTCTTAGCAGTGCACGGTGGTGGCGCGAGTTATGGTTGCTTAGCTTACCATAACTGGCGAATTTCAAGGGTTTTTCGGTTTTACTTGGAACCATAACGTCCCTTTAACAAAGTTTTTTCACTGAATTTCATAGGTTTTTAGTAGCGCAACTTAACCATAACGTCCCTTTAACAAAGTTTTTTTCACTGAATTTCATAGGTTTTTAGTAGCGCAACTTAACCATAACGTCCCTTTAACAAAGTTTTTTCACTGAATTAAAAAAAATAGACAGTTATAATACGCCAATTGGTATCTAACTGCTCCAAAATTTTATAATATCAAAACAAATGAAGAATCTGTTACTGCTCCAAAAAAAATACAACAAAGCAAAGTATAAAGCATTAGCCAGAAACAACAAGTGAACACTGAAAACAAACAAACAAATAAACTGTAGCATAACAGAAAAAGGTTTTTTTTTTAATCCAACATGGATTTTTTTTTCTCCCACAGACCCAATGGTTTTAGCAACAAAAACAGAAACTGAGCAAATTGCACAGTACTCTGATTTGTACTCTACTAAATATGAGGGTCGAAAAAAAATAAAAATATATTGCTTATACAATGTAATAAGTCATTCCAAAATACTAATACTAACATGCTATTTTCTTTTATCACAGAAATGAAGAAGAAAAACATGGACTCCCATTACTAGACCAAACAGTAAGTATACAATAATAAGGACAACCTTATCACAGCATATCACATCCATAGTATCTAATACCTTTGTTCCTTATACATTTGTTTTTCACCCAAAGTTATAAGCAAATATGAATGTGATATGCTGCGGTGGCTGTTGCCAGGGCATAGAGTCTTGGGTGCATGGCCATTAATGTCCGCGAACAATGTGAGTGTTCTTAGAACACTTTGAACTTGCCAGCGAACAATACGGACACCGTTTTCAGGACACCCCCTACGAACATTTCAGAACAACGCGATAGTTCTTAGAACACTTTACACTTAACAACGAACAATACGGACAGCGTCCTAAGGACACCCCCTACGAACATTCCAGGACACCAGGAGTGTTCTCAAAAACGTCTTCAGAACACCCCCATTTTGTTTATTTGCGAACATTTCAGGACACCGCGGGTGTTCTTAGAACACATTCAACTTGACAGAGAACAATACGGACAGCGTCCTCAAGACACCCCCTACGAACACTCCCCGGACACCGCGAGTGTTCTTAGAAGCGTCTTCAGAACACCACCATCTTGTTAATTTGCGAACATTTCAGGACACCGCGAGTGTTCTTAGGACACATTCAACTTGACAGAGAACAATACGGACAGCGTCCTCAGGACACCCCCTACGAACATTTCAGGACACCAGGAGTGTTCTCAAAAACGTCTTCAGAACACCCCATTTTGTTTATTTGCGAACATTTCAGGACACCGCGGGTGTTCTTAGAACACATTCAACTTGACAGAGAACAATACGGACAGCGTCCTCAGGACACCCCCTACGAACACTCCCCGGACACCGTGAGTGTTCTTAGAACAGTTTCACTTTGCTTGCGAACAAAACTGACACATATTGAGTCCTTAGAACACCCCGCAATCAGTTTATTTAGAACATTTCAGAACACCCGTGATGTCCGCAAACAAATCGAACACAAAAAGAACGTCTAACACATAAAAAACACAACTTTCATCCTATCTCATACACTCCCACCCTCCCCAAACACTCCTACACACCAACACACTCTACTAAATACACATTTTGAACAAAGTTTCACCGCGCTGTCCGCGGACGTCCGCAAATCCAAGATGGCGGGCGCTACCGAAAAATCTGACGCGCTTCACGCTCCACACCGTCCAATCAGCGAACACGTTGCATGTCCGCGAACATCACGCAAGACGATTGGCCAATCAGGACACTGTCCGCGGAGCGAACAGGGAAGTGTGTCCGCGAACTGAACACAGATATCACAAATTTGTTTTGACCTACTTTTTGGTCATTTTAAAATAAACTACTGGACGGACTTTCACCAAATTTGCAAAAGCACGCTTTCGGGACCAAGCCACTGCTCCTGGTCCAAATTTGGTGGAAATCCGTCCAGCGGTTTGGGCTGTAGGCGCGAGCAAAAAAATGTTTCCATTCAGTCTATGGGACAAAAAAAAGTTTTGGGACCCCCCCTATAACTTTGCCCCCCCTGGACGAATCCTCACCAAACTTTGCAAAAGGATTCAGAGTGACCCAAATACTTTTTTTGCAAAGTTTGGTGAGGATCCGTCTAGGGAGAGCGAAGTTATAAGCCACCCAAAAAGTGCTCTTCCTATGGAAACAGCAACTTAACCATAACTACATGGCCACTACCTACTAAATATATATATATATTCAATGAAAAAACGTTGTTAAAGGGACGTTATGGTTAAAGGGACGTTATGGATAAGTTGGACTAATAAAAACCTATGAAATTCAATGAAAAAACTTTGTTAAGGGGAAGTTATGATTAAGTTGCACTAATAAAAACCTATGAAATTCAATGAAAAAACTTTGTTAAATGGAGGTTATGGTTACAAGTAAAACTGAAAAACCCCAGAATTTCGCCAGTTATGGTAAGCTAAGCAATGTCAGGAATCGGTCCGGGACCAACAGGAGTCGAACTAGGCTGGCTCCCTCCCCATCGTCTCAGACACAACAGGACAAATCTACATGGTGTCAGCGCTCACGATCCCTTCGGATTCCTGGTAAAAGAGGATTACTTCAAGGCCACAAGAAGTTGGTAAAACCTTGTCCCTCTGTGTTGTTGCGTTGGCGGTTGGCAAGGAAGTCGACCCGCACCACGTCAGCCGCACCTTTAGGTCATGTGACCGCAGCTAGATAAATTCTAGCCTGCAGCAAACTCATTGCTTCTGATTTTGAATTTGGAGTCTGCTACGTATCCTGTGATATTCCTTGTTTTGCCTGCTATATTTGATTCTTGCCTTCCTGTCTCTGCCCCGCTACTTTTGTCCCTGCTTCCACCTCGCACTCGTAAATTTCCTCGAAGTTACGGCCTCCGTGATTGGAATCTCCATTGTTCTCCCTCCTCCTATCTGTGCTATTCCCCTTACCTGTTGCCTTCCTGCTCCTTTCATCGTTCCAGCTTACACACGGAACTATTCCCGTTCCGCTCCGCTGCTTCTTGTTGCCAAACCGGACCTCACCCAGGAACTGCCATTTGCCTCACGCTTTTGATCATCAATACCTCCCGTTGCCAAATCGGAATTCCTCCTGGATTGCTTTGCCTCACGTTTTGTCCTGTGAAATTCCTTCAGCTACCGACCTGGACTGCCTTATGGATTGCTATTGCCTCTCGTTTGATCAACGTTGTTTATAACTCATCACCGTGGACTACATAGGATTGCCTCCTGTTTCTTGGGATCCACATGACCATTGCTCCTCAACCAGACTGCCAGTACACTACTCCTCTCCTCTTTCCCGGTACGGACTAGAGACTGCCGTGGTACCATCAGGGGCTGAGGTCAGAGCGTCCTCGTTTTGTCGGGTATTGTACTTCCAACCCTTAGGCGTACGCGTGCTGGCGGGAATAGCCCTACCCCCCTGTACCTGGCGGTCTTACTGGAGCATTGGTTGTCTATGGAATACTTGCTATCAATCCCATGGTAAGAGTGTCTGTCCTTATTTATGTTTCTGCTTTTCATTTCACGTTGTGTGAGTATTAAGGATTCTTCTTTCTTGTGTATTGTAACAGCTGTTTTCTGGTCCTTGTGAAGTCGGCATAAAAAGCATTAATTGTGTCAACTGGAATACTGTCGCACACGAGGGAGTCTACTGCCACACGTTTTTGGATCTATTCTTCCAAACAATTGATCCCTGGTGCTGGTTTACTTGTATCCAGACACAGGGTTACATTGTAGGATAGAATTCTTCTTCTACACTACAGGGGCAAATTAAGAAGGCAATCTCAACAAGCAACCATAACTTGCACTACCACCGTGCACTGCTAAGACTAACACCCAGGACATCAAAGATGATATCACAAATGTCATTGGTGACATCATCAAGGAGCATGAGAAACACTGCCCCCTACCTTAGAAATAATACACGCGCAACTTTTCGGTAACTCGGGTTGCTAAAAAAAGTATTTTTCTTCCTACTTCCAAGATGGCCACCATGGAAAGGGAAGATGGGGTTCCATGCAGGGTCCCTCTTCACTTTCCATGGCAGCCTGCAGAAGGCGAAAAGAGAACCCTATGAACATATTACCATGAGCACATTTTTCTTCCCTTTCAAACCTATCCCAATTTCAAATAACTTTATCATAAAGCCAGTCTCAGGTGGACATGGACACTTTAACCCCATGTTTTGTCCCTTGTGGTCATGGCCAGTAGCCATAATGTTCAGATCATAACCTTATTCCATGACCCGGACAATCTGGCCACTGCCCATGGCAACAGGCTACACCTCAGTCACCAAAGGTATATCACTATTTTGTGTACCTACATTTTGACACTTGTCAAAAAATAAAACATGGGCACATTTCCAAAACCATGCTTTCAGGTCCTTGCCAATGCTCCTTACACAGGTTTGCTGGAAATCCACTCATGTTTTATTTTTTCAAAAGTGTCAAATTTATGCACATACAATCGTCATATAACTTAGCCCCCACTTGACAAAATCCATTCAGACCTTGCAAAAACATGTATATCTCTATCTATAATCTTTTTGCAAACCTTTGTGTAGATTTGTCAAATGGCACCACATTTATAAGCCTTTACATTATTTTGGGACCCCCCCTCTAATTTTTCCCCCTCTTGACAAAATCCCACCAAACTCAGCTAAAACATTTATATCTAGATCTATTATCAATTTGCCAAATTAAGTGCAGATTCATCAAATGGCACCTCATTTATAAGCCCATACATTAGTTTGGGACCCCCCCTCTAATTTTGCCCCCTCTTCACAGAATCCCACCAAACTTTGTAAACTCATTTGGAACCAGGTCAGAAATATGATTGCAAAATTTCATGCAGTTTCATTAAGTGGTGTCAAAGTTATAAGCCATCCAAGAGCTGCTTTTCACAAACCCTGTAATGATGAGGTGTCTGCAAACTTCTCAGGACTGTTCGCGGCCTTCGCGGCAAAAAACACCCATATCCAACTCAACAGATTATTTGATAAGTTTGACAAGTGCAATGTTGTGTTTCTTAATATGTTTATATCGTGATGCCCGCAGACACCGGTCGCTGTCTGCAAATCCATGATGGTGGGCGTTTCCAGAAATGTGACGCACTTCATGCTTTTCAACATCCAATCAATGGGCATGTCCGATGTCCGCAGACAACACGTTGCCCTCTAAGCCAATCGGAGTCCTGTCCGCAGACCGAACAGGGAAGTGTGTCCGCAGAGCGGACATAGATATCACTATTTTTTTTTAGTCCTACTTTTTGGTCATTTTAAATAAAACTACTGGACGGATTTCCAGCAAATTTACAAAACCACACTTTCGGGACCAAGCCACCGCTCCTGCCACAAATTTGGTAAAAATTCGTCCAGCGGTTTGGGCTGTAGGCGTGAGCAAAGTTTTTTCTCCATTCAGTCTATTGGAAAAAAATAAATTTTGGGACACCCCCTGTAACTCCCCCCCTTGACCAAACCTCACCAAACTTTGCAAACAGAGTGAGCCATATACTTTTTTTTGCAAAGTTTGGTGAGGATTCATCCATGGGGAGAGAAGTAATAAGCTGCCCAAAAAGTGCTCTTCCTTTGGGTTTAACTACTTAACCATAACTACATGGCCGCTACCGCAGGCCATGTAATTCAGTGAAAACATATTGTTAAAGGGACGTTATGGTTCAGTTACTCTAAGAAAAACCTATCAAATTCAGTGAAAAAAGTTTTTTAAAGGGACATTATACTTACTTTACACTAATCACAACCTATCCACATTATGGTTACAAGTAAAACCAGAAAAAAACAGAAATTCGCCAATTATGGCAAGCTAAGCAACCATAGCTTGCGCTACCACTGTGCACTGCAAGGACTAACACCCATGACATAAAAGATGGCATCACGAATGTCATTGATGACATCACTGATGACATCACATGTGCATTTAGTTTCCATGAAAAGCCTCCACAAGGAGTTGCCATAATGTTGGCAGAAAACTATTAGAGATCATTGGAGAAACTATCATGAGATAAATAGTTCATTAAGCCACGCATTGCTATGAATACCATTGCATTACAGAGTTCTTTCCAGTACATGAACCACCTCATGTAGAAATGTAGGCATCGTCTGCAGCAGGGATCACAGAAATGCAATGTTCAAAATCTTCCCATGTTGGATAGTAAAATGATGAATGCTTTCGTTTCGGAGTTTTGCGTACTGTGAAACATGTACTAAGTAGCTAACACTGTCTCACTACATAATTGTACTACTACACACAAACCCCAAAGAGACCACAATGCATACAAATATGACCATATACAGAGAAACTAAAGTAAACATAAAAGCAGCAGTATTACCAGAGAGTGTCCATAACCTGATTATCTTCATGCACAGAAATGATTGCTATGTTTCAGGCCTGCTTCTTCCCCTATGTATATGTATCATAGGATGTGACTGACTGCTAATGAAAGTAGTGTAAGAACACATGAGAAGGTTACAGTCTACAAATATAGTACCTTTGAATTTTTAGTTTCTGACTGTCAGTGAAGAAAACCACCTGGCGTACATATGTCAGTGAAGAAAAAAAGAGGGAGCTAGACATGTGATGTCATCAGTGATGTCATCAATGACATTTGTGATGTCATGGGTGTTAGTCCTTGAAGTGCACAGTGGTAGCATGAGTTATGGTTGCTTAGCTTACCATAACTGGCAAATTTCTGGGTTTTTTTTGGTTTTACTTGTAACCATAATGTGGATAGGTTGTGATTAGTGCAAAGTAAGAATAATGTTTTTCTTAGAGCAACTGAACCATAACGTCCCTTTAACAATGTTTTTTCACTGAATTTCATAGGTTTTTAGCAGGATACCCTTAAATTTTGTAGATGTACCATATAGCATACCAAATGGATTTCGGCATACCGATGGGCACCATAACCGCGGCTATGCATCTGTGTGCGGATAGCATCTAGCAATCAAACTGCTGGAAAATGCAGGGGTTCTCTTACATAGTAGTACCATTCAGCAAAGACAAGGAACATATACAAAGAGCACCATGTGCGTGCATTGCAAGGAAAAATAGAGTAGGCCTGCAAAGTTGGTTCTAGGGAAACAAACAAAGCAAATGCATAGGGTATACACCATAATGGACTGTACCAATAAGGGAAATAATGTCTGAATGGAACCCATGGGAATGAAGAAGCAAATGGCAGAGTAAGGACTGCAAAGTATTGACGGCAGAACATCACTACAACACAGGAAGTACACTGAAATTTCTTCTATAATTACACAACTTGTGGACAACCATGAATTTTTGTTTGTATGCAGCAATTCCAAGCACCTTGGAATGACTGGAAGAGAATTTCGCTCATGACGAAGTGAGTAACAATAGTAACCCCATTGGTACGCAGCACAGTCTGAAAAGTAAGACAGTTAATATGTATTGCCTCATATATACCTAAAAAATATTTGTATCTTTAAGAGGACATAGTGGAAATGAAATGAATGCACCACAAGCGGAACCTCTTCCATAACAACATATGGCCACACAAAAGGAAGGAAACTCTGTAAATTACAGCCTACACAGACTGTACGCCAAAATGGAACAATTGCTAAACAATTTAGCCACCTTAAAAGATTTTGTGCAAGGACATAATATGGGAAAAATGAAATACCACTACCCCACCTGCACATGTACCCCTTCCCCATTTCCCAGCCCACCATTCCCAACAACATCCCTGTGAGCACAGACATTACGATGAGACCTCAATCCTTGCCTCCCCTCATGACAACCTAGTACAAATCCCCAATTCCCCTGTATATGAATCCATGTCAGGCACCCATTTCCTTTCCTAATAGTGTCTATGTATGTCAGAAATTAAAGGTGTAGATGTAAAATGTTGCTGGGTGTGTGAGTGGCTTTTCCTTTCATTTTAAAATTCCATTATAAGTCTGTAGCGCACAGTACTGTCAGGGATGTCTGCACTTAAGCAAAATTGAGGTTTCCTATGGACACCGCACCTGCCCAGCGTATGCACCATCACAGTGCAGGTATCCGTAGCATGCCAGTATTGGCATCATGTCCGCATCTTGTGATGCACCTCTAATTCATTGCGGGAGCGCACATCTGTCCGCCCAAAAGCTATGCACATGCGCATGTCATCCTCTGTGTCCTGGAAACACCGGCCCTGTGCAGCATGGTAGGAAAAAGTTGTGACATACTTTCAGTACTTCAAAGTATCCACCAACGTCCTACGGACAGCTGTGCACAGGAACATTGCAAAGGCTGTAGCCTACAAACGCTTGTGCGAAAATGTTCCTGGACATGTTTCGCACTTTGATAATTCCAGGAAGGCCAAGCCTGTTCGTAGGACACCTATGCACATGCACACAAAGTATTCCGCCCAATACAGGTCCTGTGAACAGCCGTCCCAGTGGAGAACATTCACTACATCAGTATGTAACCACATCCACGCTGCGCGTAGACCCTTATTTGCCGGACACACTTGGAGTGCCCCGGGCATTGGAAAAGTAGTGTTTTCTGCAATATAGGGAGTGTGATTGTGAAAGTACACCCTTGCAAACGTCCCACACTGTGCCACTATGCATGTAACAATTTTTTGAACGATTTAGGCCCACTTTCCGGCTCCAAGTGCTGCACAGCAGCCCTACGAAAGCCACACTCCAGATATGCGCCGTATTCGGTTAGTGTCCTTGCAGAGCAGAGTAGGGGGCCACGTTGCTTTGTGCTGGAATTGCTTTCTCATCATTTCTACGGTGCTATATTATCATTGCAACTAATGGCAACCATTACTGCTGCTACTGCCTCTAAGTCACCGGTACCCACACCCTGACCCACACCACCACCACCTCCTTCCGAAGGGCCTGGACAAGGAAACAGACATGGTGATGTACATATAAATCAAGAGTAGAACGAGAATGAAGTAGAACAAATCCCCAATACCTGCAGGCAGCGTGAGTGCTGGGTGTACAAACTGTTTAGCAGCATAGTAGATGTGCTGAAATGTCATGCTAACCAGGTAAGATCCACTCACTCAGTTGCAGAAAACCTGGCACGTACAATTATGGCACCACCTCAATGCAATGAGATCTCAAAGCGAACCAGAAGGCAGCAGTTCAGACGGTAGTGCCCTTCAAACAAGACAGTAGGTTACTTTCTTCTACAGCATCCTCTGCATCTGCTCCTGCCACTACCAGGGACACTCCTGTTGGGCAACGCATCCCTAAATCAGCCTTGAAGGCTATATGCATCACAGTAGACTCTTACATTTCAAACGTCATTGGATTGTGCATGTACTGTGACACGCTACTCTGCAGGGAGAAGCAACTTCGAAGTTTGTTCGAGTGGTCAGTCCGGGACCATGTGCATGAGTGTCCTCACCTGCCCCCTCAATCAGTCCCCAACCCTGCGAACCCTAACAATGCCCTATTCTCCTTCCAAGACATCTCAGACCCAGAAGTCATCAACATCCTCCAGCACCTTAAACCATCCCTGTGCAAAGGTGATATTTGCCCACCCAAGATATCAAGGATTGTGCCGACTCCGTCGCCCCGCTCCTGACGGCCTTCATTAACTCTTCTTTCAAAACAGGCACCGTCCCAGCAAGCCTTAAAGAAGCATGAGTTCGCCCGCTCTTAAAAAACCCACTCTAGACCCTGCCCTGCCAAATAACTACCGGCCCATAGCCACTGTCCTGTTCCTCCTCAAAATTTTGGATAAAGCGGCCCACATCCAGATCCAATATTTTCACGAAGCTAATTCTATCCTAGTGAAAAGACAATTGGGTTTCCACAAAGGTCCTGGTACAGAAACTGCTCAGGTAGACCTAAAAAACCAAATCACTCAAATCATGGACAAAGGTAATCCAGCACTTCTCTTACTCCTGGACCTTTCGTCTGCCTTCGAACTTGTAGATCATAAGACATTCACATCACATCTCATCCATTCAGCTACATTTTCCAAAGAAGCAGCCTCCTGGATTACCTCCTTCCTTGAAGGTAGAGCTATGAAGGTTTTCTCTAATCAAGTCAGTGCAGCCCCCACCACCATACACTGTGGAGTCCCACAGGGCTCATGCACAGCACCTACGCTATACAACTTGTTCACGAAGCCCCTCTTCGATAAGCTAGATGCACTTGGTATAGCATATATAAATTATGCTGATGACACACAAGTACTCTTACAACTCTCCGGCTCCTATAACCAGGACGCCAAGGCCCTACATATAATCTACGCCACTATCCAAGCTTGGATGGTGGCGAACGGCCTCTGCCTTAATGGGGACAAGACCAAGATAATTATTCTCAGTCAAAAAGCTACGCTAGCCAGACTCGACAACCAATACTCTAATTTCAGCATTGACAACTCCATCATTCCCGTATCCTCGTCAGTAAAGACCTTAGGGAAATACAGAGACTCTACCCTTTCCATGATGAGGCAGGTCAGTGCCATTGCTTCGGCCTCCGCTCATACCACTAAGCTCATTAACGCGGTTAAACCCTACCTTTCTAAGCCAAACTGGCTGTCAATAGCTACAGTCACTATTGGGGCCAAACTAGATTATTCCAATGCCCTTCTAGCCGGAAAATCAGCAAAAAACATAAACAGACTCCAAATCACCCAAAACAATGTTTTAAGAGCAGCATTGAGTATTCCTAGAAGGGATTACATTTCTCAAATGAGGCAGGCAGCACATTGGCTTCCCGTTAGGGACAGCATTACTTTCAAAATTCTCACCCTCACGCACAAATGCTTAACTCTCACAGCCCCCTCATACCTATCTGAGACCATTGCAAGAACCACTTCCACACGCCGCACATGAACTTGCTACTCCAACCAACTTTACACTCCCCATATCAACAGGGCCAAAGCAGGAGGGACTGGCTTCCCATAGATAGCGGCCAATCTCTGGAAGACACTATCCACAGCTCTCAGAGCGGAGACTTCTGTCTCTGCATTCCGGAAAAAACTAAAAACCTCACTCTTTAACTAGCACTCTCCCTTACTTGCCTCCCTCCCACCTTCCTTCCTGCTTAAACCTTCACTGTACTGCATCTTTGCTGTCCTATATGTAAAAAATGTATTATACTCTGTAACTAAGCTTCATGTCTGTAACAAGCGCCACAATGCCTTTGGGCTGTTGCACGTACTATAAATGTGAATAAATAAATAAATAAATACCTAACTGAGGGCCACCCAACATCTTCCTCTCGGTGCACGTGCATTATCTTATCCCTGTGGTTGGTGCCCCTTCCCTAACCTCCCTTCCCTTCCTTCTGTGTCATGTGCTACAAGACCAAGAAAGATACAAAACAATCAAAAAAGAAAAAAAGGTTTAAAAAAAGGTTCTTTCAAAGTTCAAAAATAGAATTGCCAATGAAACGATGCAGGCTGACACACAGCCAATAAGCTCTACAGATTGCATGATGAATAATGGGAGTGGTGGCTCAGTCAAATACATTGTAGTCGTTTCCAGGAGAAAGTCCTGGCTCTAAAAAGAGGCTTTTTCTGGTGTTTGAGTGTTTTTCGAAGGGTTGAAATGAGCAACGCCTACTAGAAAAATACTTACTGTACTTGCAAAAAGGGCAGCCATGCATTTGTCATATTTTGCACGCAAAGCTGATTACCAGCATCAGTGAGATGAACTCCATCTGTGGGAAAAATGGTTGTGCTACTAAACGCAATGGAAGTACGACATGGCAACATCTCGCAAAAAGGTACAAACAGCCTTCTTGACATTGCACTTCACTTTCCCCATTTACGCACCAAAGCAAGAAGAAGGCAGCCACATCTGTCTGTACAATGCAAGAAAAAAATAACTCAGGAGTTCGGAAACATACCCATGAGCTAACCAAGTGCCTCCTTCATCGCAAATTGCACATAAATTCCGATAACATGTACTAAACTATTTCCTCCACAATGAAGACTAAGAATGGCTGGATGATTGAGCATCACCAAAGTGGCAGAAAGAGGAACCAAAATCAGCCACTTCATTGCACGTACCCCATACCAGTGCTCATGCATATGATAGAATCTACAATGTGGAGCCACTGCACACTGTTTTGCATGCACTTCCAACAAATGTATCTAAGAGACCCCCAAAACCCATACACTCAGCCTCCTGAAGCACACAACCATAACCATACGCTTATGCATTCCTCTTTACAAACAGACCTTCTGCCACAGGCTCTCAGTGTTGCCAACTCCTCAGTAAGGAAAGTAGCTATTGGCTCTCCTAAAAGTAGCTAGAAGTAGCTAAATAACATCATCCCCTAATTTGCATAATTGGCCATGTGCATGATTCGTAATTAACGAGGGCACGGTTGTTATAACGTCTGATTCCATTTTTGACCCAGCTAGCTGCCTAAGCATAAGTGGGGAGTGGTCTGATGACCTACAATTGACAGTACATAACATAATGCATAAGTGAAGTACAGCATGCATGTCGATATGTCATAGCCAGAAGTAAATAACTATTAGAAATAGTAATAACTATATTTTGCTTCTTTATGATTTGCAGGAAAAAGGTAAAAACATGTAAAATTCCTCTGCAGGGCCCTTGTCCGCTTCCAAACCAGAAACTATTTCTGTCCTAAATAGCTCTATAGGTTTCAACGCTATATGATATGATATGATAGGTTATTTATAACGTGCTTAATACCCAGAGGTTTCTATGCGTGGACACAGGGATCAAACCTGTGTTGCTCCATGTCGTCTTGCTTCCAAGGCGAGCACATTGCCACCTGAGCTATCCTCCCTAGACAGAAATCCTGTAGGAACCTCAAAGCGCCCGAAAGTTCACAGTTCCAGTACTGACACAATGCACTGCTCTACCAAAGCACCTCACTTACCTGCTTCTGATGTGCAGAAACCTCTACTAGATCAGCATCACGGTTGGACTGGGGCATAAAATTATCTTGGGCACAGTTCCAAATGGCTCTTCCTTCTTTATGTGGCAGACTTTTTTAAATAGTACGCAACTGTGAGATTTTGATGAAATGTGATGCAAATTGTGCACTTTACAGAGTATTTATTCAGAAACAATGGTCAACTACTAACCGCACGGCTAGCAAGAATTGTAGTGCCTTTTCTCAATTGGATTGGAAAGCAATAGAAAAAAAGTATACGCTTCCAAACCAATGGAAGAAAATAGGTAATTTTCGCGCTAGCCACTTTTACAGTACAAAGTCGCTAGGGAGCATGATTGCTCGCTAAATATAGTGAGAAAGTTGCCAAGTTCACAACACTGCACTCTCTGCTTACACACCACACCCAGAAACCTTATTGGCCAATCCGTTAGCCTCCACAGTCCCATTTCCAATCCTGGAATCCTCAAAAGCCCTGGATGGGGCACGTACAATCCTGCAAATATCGCGATGTCCGTGGACACATCGTGCTGTGTACGGGAGTGGGTGAAAACATTTCAACCAGGGTAGGGGATTTCGTCTTTAGGTGGTGTAAACAAACACCTTTTTTTGGTTTTTATAGGGGTTTGTGTTTTCTTCTCCTCCTCACATTGTTTCAATAACCTCTTCAACGCATCCTGTAAACGGTGAAACAAAATACCATTTCCAATGGCGGACCAAAAAATGGCATTTGCATTGAAAATGTTCACACTTCGAGAATCAATGATGTCATTGTTACAGAAGAACATCCCAGCAGCACACACAAAATCACATATGTTTCTGTTCATAAAACACCTTCTGACCTCTGGCTGGGGACAAAGTATATTGGGATAGTCCCATACTGTTCTTGGTGGTATGGAAGAGAAAAGCACCTTGGCAGTGGGAAAAAGCCACTTCACTGCTTTCATCAACCTCTTTAGTTGAAGGAACAAACGTGAACAAGCCATGTAACCCTAATGCTGGCTACCATAGTGCACCACAACAACATCAACAGTTGCAAAAGTGGCCACTTCTCTGCAAAGTGCTAGCACAACGCCAAAACTGCACACATCAGCACTGCACTACAAAGCCCCCACTCCTTCCAAATTGAAATTGCCATCAAAGTCTCTTTCCAGGGCATACCTGTGCACATCTAGCACAAAGGCATCACCCACGAGCAATAATGTGCGTCTCTCCATGTCTGCCACCCTAACTACGCAGAGTAATGAAAAAAAGTATTACACCAATTCCTGTAAAGCACACCCTCATCACTTGATTGGATAATCCCCACAGTCCAATTCCCATGGCCAGCATGGTGAGAAGATCAGGATGTGGCACGTGCATTTCCCCAAGTCCCACAAGGGCCGCACCCAGTAAAGCAGTAGCAGTCCTTCTTCCCTTTCCACAATCTTTTTTCCAGCACTCCCTCATTGGGTACTGTTAAATAGTCACACACACATCCTCCAATCACATGCAAGACCTCTGCATGTAACACCAGCAGTTCTGTACAACACTCCATATGTACCGTTAAACATTCACAGTGCAAGTCTTGTGTCATCCCAGTTGAAAGTTCTGTGAAATTATTCAATATTTCTGCATCCAGATTCATCCACATCGTCACCCATCACCACAAAGTATATATATTGGAGGTCATTATGACCCTGGCGGTAGGGGTTTAACGGGGCCGGTAGCGCTACCGGCCCCGTTAAACCTCTACTGCCTCAAAACCAGGCATCCTTAGCGGGTGCCGCGAGCGGCCCAGCATGCTAACAACGGGCCCGTGATTAAGGGGCCCGTTGTTAGCATGCTCCCCATTCCTATTGAAGCCTATGGGGGCTAAAATGGGAATGGGGATGTACCGGGTCCAGGTTCCCTAAATGGGGAAATACCAGGCCCTCCAAGGTCGGAATGGCCCGGTAATTCCCCATTCAGGGAACCCGGACCCGGTACCCGTAATGGGGGTAGCCATGCCACAAATAGCATCATGGCTACCTCCAGGGTCATAATGAGCCCCATTGTTTCTACAGTATTTTACAACTATTTTGTAAGTGCCTCTGAACAGATTATCTGCCACTGAACCTCCATAACGTTCTCAAAAAGCATACTGTCGCTTCTCCCATCACCTACCATCAACACTTCATTGATATGTGCTTTGAAAGTGTTCATTTACCCATATCAGCCATTGCAATATCCAAACAGGAACTCTCTTATTTCCTTCCGACAATGGTACACATTTTCTTCCACACTAATGCATCTCCTACAAAATTCTTAAAATTATCACACAAAAACAGCACTGAATGTATCCTAACAACCTAAACCAAGTACATACATTGCATGGATAAAACAGGGTGCCTGCCACTTACGTTGCACACTTCACAGAATGTAAGATTAGTTAGAAAGGCAAATAAATGTATGTGTGCATTGACAACAGTACGAAGCATAAATGTGAATACATAAATTCAAGAAGTATAATAATTGCTGTACTCATGTAGTAAGCATTCCCCATAGGGCTCAATGGGAATGGGGAAGGAGCTAATCACAGGCCCGCAAATTGCGGGCCCGTTTTTACCTCCATGGTCCCTTAACGGGTCCCGCTAAGCACGGCTGGTCAGACCAGCCGTTCCTGGTGGGACCCGCTAAGGGACCTCGGAATATGGCTGTAGGGGGTTAATGACACCGGCATCCTTACTGGTGGCGTTAACCCCCTACCGCCATACTCGGAATGAGGCCCATTGTCCTTTCCAAGCTGTACACCTTTTCCAACCTTTTTCTCACCCTTCCACAACTAGGACTAATCCATTTGCAAAGTAAGTAGTCCTACTCCAATGCACACACTTGCTAAATGGCATGTCATACGGTACACTTAAAAATCAACCATGTACCCCCCTTAGCAACAATGCTACTGCTCCCAAATCCTCAATCATACAAAAAGCCGTCCAATTTAAGACAAACACTAAGCGGGTCATTACAAGGTTGGAGGTAGTCATGGTGCTAATAGCACCATGGCTACCCCCTTACCGCATACCGGATCCAGGTTCCTTGAATGAGGAATTACCGGGCCATTCCAACCTTGGAGGACCCAGTAATTCCTCATTCAAGGAACCCAGACCGGGTACCTCCCCATTCCCATTCGAGCCCCCATAGGGCTCAATGGGAATGCGTAGCATGCTAATAACGGGCCCGTTAATAACGGGCCCGTTATTAGCATGCTGGTCCTTTAGCGGCTCCCACTAAGGGTGCCTGGTAAAACCAGCCGCCCTTAGCGGGACCCGCTAAAGGACCTTGTAATGCAGCAGTAAGGGGGTAACGGCACCGGCACCATTACCGGCGCCGTTAACCCCTTACCGCCAAGGTTGGAATGAGGCCCAAAGTGTTCCTGCTAACACATCCCCCTACCCTGTCATGTAATGCATTCTCCAAATGCAGTCAGTATGCCATTAACAAACAAATTGTCTTACGGTCTTCTTTAACAGTTGCAGTAAACACCTCTGTCCTAAAAGCCTGTGGCGTGTCAACTTCAAAATGCAACCCAGAGGAAGCCTACTGTCGACAGCCAACAAAGCAAGTGCAATGGTATTGTGGAGGTGCACCTCTTACTAAGATATTGCAGTGTTCTTGTATATTAAGGTACACAATCGCATTAACCCACTGGTATTTGCTTCATGCTTACTAAGTGCACCTCCCTTCCCTTACCCAGTCCTCCCACCCTGTCCACTATGGATCCAGCTCTCACGTGCATTTGGTCATGCCCTCCCAGGCCTTTGTCACTGGTCACATTTAGTGCCGCTTTCTGCTCGCCAGGCCCCGACACTGGCTGCACTCCACGCGGCATTATTTCATTTTCCTTTTACTTTTTTCTTTCTGACAGGCACTCACCTATGCCTCGTCTTCACGCTGCACTGCCGCATTGATTCCCAGTTGAACCACTACCTATACGCACATGCGCGGTGTCACCTAGTGACACTACCCACGCGCTCCATTTGCTCCACCAAAAGACACTACTCTCGGGAGCATGCGCCATGGCGTCCCACTCCCTCCACAGCGCATATACTCAGCTCTATTTTCCAGAATCAGCACAGGTGCCACACTTAGATGCCGGTCCTGATCCCGAGCGCCCAGACTTCTGCAGGTAAGCCGGCCGCTCATCTTACTGCTGGCCTCTATCCCTGTGAGGCACAGCCCACTCATTGAGCCGCACTTTGGCTTCCACGAGGCCTTCCGTTCTTCTCATTTATGGCACTTTTTCACTTTATCTCACACACAGGGCGAGCTCTTCAGACTTTCTGCTTGCCATTTCCCATGATGGCTTCCACCTGGGCTGTCCACATTTAAGCCCCACTTCAGCATCTGTTCCTATTCAGATGGAGCTTTAAGGTAACAATAGCCCTTTTATTCTTTGCCTTGGTTAGCATTCAGCACACCTCTCCTTCAGTAAATGCTGTGTATCCTTTGTTTCAGGGTTCCTGCCCTAATTCTACCGCCCGGACCTTGATTCAACCCTCAGGGGGCCCACCCCTCCACCAGACGGGTCCACCTCCCTCGATCCGGCTACCATCCAACCATCTGCCCTATTTGGGACTTCCGACCTTCCATTTGCCCAGCCTTTACGCCCATACTTAGCATCTACTCCTGCTCCCAGCACGACCAGTGGTGAGTAGTGGATGTTACTGGAACTACATAGGTTTTGTCCATATGACTAGATACACCTTTTTACCCACTTAAGCACTCAGGAGACCTTCAGCTAATGTCTCCTTCATTTTCACTCACATTCTGTGTTTATTGCACTTAACTACATGTTTGTTTTCATCTATTAGCAAGTTGTTTTCCAAATGTATTAGCATATTCATCACGCTTTGTAAACCTGTAAGTATGTGTACTGTATTTTAGACACAACTATGTTGTTTTTCATCACAATGTTCATCATGAATTACTGTTCACACAAAAAATACTCAAATAATATGTAAAGTAAAACCAGAATATCAGCTAATTAATAAAAAGCTGGTATCACTAAAAATCAAGGGTATAGGTGTTCATTAGCAGTGTGCTTTTGTCTGAAATGGTGAATGCCCCATTTAATTGGGTTTTCACAAGGCTCCAAACCATTATGCATTTAAATTGGATTGCGTGCATTTGAATTTTAGAGGGTAGGACAACCACCCCCCCAGGTATAGATTTACTAAGTGCACCTAGCAGTTGTTCACTTTGTGTTATCATGTCGCCGGCATTATAGTAACTCCCAAATAGTAATATCACGTTCCCACTGTACAGTAACACACCATTACACAATCACACCCCTCTATCTGTATTCCTACCTGCATATTCATCTATTCATGCACAGATGCACACATACACATCACAAAATGTGCAGACCTACAGGTTTTTTTTCTCCTGCAGCTGCTACAGAATGCCTAGGAAAAAGGAACTCAGTAGAAAACAATGCAAAGATAGACCAGCTGTACCTAGAAGCATAGAAGGCAGCCATGCACCCCTAGCAGATTTTGTACATAAAGTTGAAAGAGAACAGCTGATATGGGTGCAAAGTAAAACTAAAGCACCTATCAATAAGGAGAATGTAATGCCTCTATCAAAATGTTGGAATGAAAATAAAGGTACTGAAAGGTACTGAAAAGAGTGCAACTCTCACTACTGGTAATGGAGTATGTGCAAATGCTAATGACACCACAAGGAAGCATTCCGAAAAAGTATTTTTACAAAATATGTTCCAGCACAAAGTCCTTCAGACCCTTATAAGTATAGAGGAGAGATCACGCTCAACCCTTAAACCTTACCACACAAAAGTAATCCTGGAAACTGTTGTAGACGGTGCAATGCTCTTAAAACGAAAAATCTTTCAATTACATTTTATGAGAATGAAGGCAATAATAAAACTACTCTGTAAACTACCACCTCTAGTTAAAAGCAAACACAATACAAGCATAGATACATTCACAACATCAATACATGTCAGTGGAGGCAAACCAGCAGCACAAAGGCATACTTCAATGAGAAATCATACAAACAAGAACAAAGAAAGAAAATTGCCATACATAGCACTATAGCAGGGTATGCAAAGGTACACAGTAGCAGATTGGAAGAAGAAACACAGTTTTCAGAAATATCCCCAGCAAAGTTAGATGCCACTGCCTATGGTACGAACCAATGTGGTGGAGCTTCAAATCGCCTTGCACATCAATTTGAAATGCTTGCCACAACTCTTTGAAGTCGTTGCAGCAGTTCCTCAAGCACCATGTATAAGTTAGCAACAACGGTAAAAGTAAAATACTACAAACTGTGAGTATCCTGTCCAGTGCCCAAATACACAGGAGAATAAGGACATTCGTTAGACTCCATTTCTGGACCTGCTAGCAAACGCACCTTCCACCATCTCCAATTGTTAGCAACACAGCTTTGTACTGTAAGAAATCTTGTTTACAAAGTGTACTGAGCAAACAGTACTCACAAAACTACCTGGTCCATTCAAATTTTCCTACACAAGTACTGTAAATTAGTATGCAAATGTAGCAAGCAATGGTGTATTGCAAATGGCACTAATTGTTTAAAACATTTATTCAAACCGCTCATACTAGTTGTGTTTACAAATAATACGGCTGCACAGAAATGCTGCACACAATCCTGGAAACAGTTACAGGGGCTCAGAAATAAGGCAGGGATTGGACTACTGTGCTGGAATGGAAAACGCATGGTACATAGACAAGTAAATCCACAGGAAGTGGTAATGTACTTACTGCAGGTATTGGAAATCAAAAACATACCCATGAATGAGATCTTTCTGATTTTCTATGTGTGGAAACATACATGCACTTAAGCGCTTTGAAACACATTGTGTATAGGTGCTATATAAGTAAACTATCATATCATATCATATCACTCTCTGCAATCATGTAATTCAGGAAGAAGTCCCTAACAAACATTTTCTCTCTGTATGTATACCTAACTGTGATTCCATTCCATTTCAACAGGTGGTACAAAATACAAATCATAGCATATTAGGTAGGCCTTCCAATTCCAATAATCATTCCTACCTTACATATACAATTGCATGGGCAATACATAATATGAATGCTTTCAATGTACAATTAAAATGGGAAAAAAGTAACTGCAACCTTACTGCCTTCACACACAGACAGGTGTCATTTGGCAACAAAAGGTTCACACCAATAGCCGTAATGTACCCCAGATGCGACATAACCAGTTCAGGTCACTGTGCTTCGCACCTTATAAAGCACGTACAATCTTTGAAGAAGTTGTAAAGGAATGTGTTTCCTTTCATGAAAGAGAGGTCCAAAAATGTCCTTCCCGAAGGGCACTAAAGTGCGTAAGATGGCTCTGACACCCATGTATGCACAGCCATTGCACACAGAGTCTGCCAACATACACCGTTGATTCATAACTCACTGCACATATAAATAGTTGATAGAGGCCGTAAATATACATGTATATATTGTGCCAGCTGTACATTAATTACACCATGTATAAGGTACCAACATGTATCCATGTACGTGAAAGGAAGTTCTACGTAACTGGAGTACATAGCATTGGAAATGCACAATGAAATGGTAACACATTGCCGCCTGATTTTGTTTTTGTAGCCGCATGGTGGCCGGAAATGAAAACCTGTCATACCTCTCCATCAACATTGTAAAATACACTTTAGTGGTATGCATGAACTGCGCCAAATATAGCGGTTCTATACAATTGAAAAACAAAACCCATATATCAGTATCACAGTGTTGACATGCATGGCTGCATAACGTTGCTGTGGGTGAGGCCAAGGCCTACTGTCTTCGGTGCATGGGCTACGGCCTATGGCCTTTGGTCATACACCCAAGAGCCTAGGCCTTCGCCACACCCACTGCAATGCTATGCAGCCATACATGCGAACATGTGGCCAAGTACCAGAACCCACAAATGTAATACAGCCAGTGACACTCCTTCCCAACCCCCATACAGCCATGCATGTAAACATGTAGGTAGTTAGGAAAATCCACAAACATAACACAGTCTCCGGCACCTCTACCCACTTCCACTCATATAGTATTTTTGTACTGCCAACCAAACCACAAAATGTTCAGAACATTGCCCTTGCTCCCAGCAGTCTATGAAGTACACAGACCCAACACATCATAGGACAGTGCAGTACTCTGTAATCTGCGCAATGGCCACAACCCAACCATATAAAACATGCACTGGAACCCTTTGCACTTCTACACACAGTATTCCAACACATCACTCAGTGGACACACTGCAGAACTGTTGACTCCATCATGGCCAGCCATGGACCCAAAACTGTAGGATGGAATGACAATCACCACACCCATTCAACCAACAATATGTACAATGCTGACACACCAGACAATCAAGGCAACAATGTGAAACCTTCTTGCAACTAGTGGACAAGGCAATTGTTCGTAACTGGAGTACTTCGCATCAGAAATGCACAATGACATGGTAACACGTTGACTCCTGAATTTGTTTTTGTAGTCGCATGGTGGTAGGAAATGGAAACCTGACATACCTCTCTATCAACAGGGGAAAAGCTCATTGTAAATTAGGCTTCAGTGGACCTCATGAATTGCGCCAAATGTAGAGCTTCTATGCAATTGAAAAAGAAAATCCATATAGCAGTATCAGAGTCTTGGCACGTATGGCTGCATAATGTTGTGGTGGGAGACTCTTGGGTACATGGCCTACGGACTACGGCCTTTGGCCATGAACACAAGAGCCTAGGCCTTGGCCATTCCGACCGCACCGTTATGCTGCCATGCATGCGAACATGTGGTCAGGTACCAGAACCGACAAACGTAATACATCCACCAGCACTCCTACGGCCTACGGCCTTTGGTCATGCACCCAAGCGCCTAGGCCTTGGCCACACCCAAGGCAATGTTATACAGCCAAGCAGGTGAACATGTGACCAGGTACCAGAACCCACAAACTTAATACAGCCACTGGCACTGCAACTCAACCCCAGCACCATAATACAGCCATGCATGCAAACATGTAGGTACTTGGCAAAATCCACAAACATAACACAGCCTCCAGCTCATTTACCCACTTCCACTCGCATAGCTTTTTTCTACTGCCAACCAAACCACAAAATCTGCACAAAATTGCTCCTCCTCCCAGCAGTCTATTAAGTACACAGAATCAATACATCATAGTACAGTACAGTAATCAGTAATCTGCACAATGGCCACAATCTTCAGAACATTGCCCCTTTCCCAGCAGTCATTTAAGTACGCAGACCGAAAACATCATAGTACAGTGCAGTACTCTGTATTCTGCGCAATGGCCACAACCCAACCACATAAAACATCCACTGGAACCCTATGCACTTCTATACAAACAGTATTCCAACACATCACGCAGTCGACACACTGCAGGACTGTTGACTCCATGTCCAGGCATGGACCACAAACTGTATGATGGAAGAACAATCACCACACTGATTCAACCAACAATATGTACAATGCTGACACACCACACACACAAGGAAATAATGTGAAACTTACTTGCAACTAGTGGACAAGGACGTTGTACGTAACTGGTGTACTTCGCATTGAAAATGCATGCAACTAGTGGACAAAGAATTTGTACGTAACTGGTGTACTTCACATCGAAAATGCACAAGGACATGTTCAGCCATACATCGAAGGCGCTATTGGCTTACCACTCACAAGCCTAGTACACCCTATGTGAAAATTCTCGTGTCATGTGCAATCCACTCCTGATCTGCAATTGAGCCGGCCAGCACCCACCACAAAAACAGGTTGCCTCAGGACGTACTGTGCCGTAACAAAGGCTGTCTGCAGTCATCATACAAGCTAGTCGCCTGAGGAGGTACCCGCAAATTGACACACTATGCACGGATACACTCCCCCACCCTTTCCATCCCCTCTTCCCACCACCATATGTCAGAACACATGTTTTCCAGCCCCTTTCTGTGCTGCACTACCCTCGGCTACAGCATGGCAGCGTTACCCAAACTTATTACGCTAATCACGCTTCCCTCCAGCCAACCACCGGGTGCGTCCAATGTCTGCCGACATCACGCCACGCTCCAGCCCAATCAGACTTTTGATCCCGGAGAGAACAGGGAAATGGGACCACGGAGCGGAGCCAGATATCACTCATTTTTTGAGTTACATTTTACCTGCTTTAAAAAAAACACAGGACTGATTATCACAAAATTTACAAAAGCATGTTTTCAGGACCACGCCACCACTCCTGCCGCAAATTTCATGAAAATCCATCTAACGGTTTTGCCGGTACGCATGCGCAAAGTGTTTGTCCATTTAGTCTATGGAGAAAAAAAATTGGAACCCCCTATAACTTTGGCCCCCCTGGATGAAACCTCACAAAACTGACACAAAATCAGAGCGGCCCATATCATTTTTCTGCAAAGTTTGGTGAGGGTTCGTCCACGGGGAGCGAAGTTATAAGCCGCCCAAAAAGTGCTCTTCCTTTGAGTTGAGCAACTTAACCATAACTAAACGGCCGCTACCACGGGCTGTGTGTTTTGTGTGCAACGCATCTGAGTACAGCATATGCCCATTTTTTTCAGGACCAATTTATCAATGTATTGGAGAGGACACATAGTGTGAGTTTAGTTATGAGATAGGCTGTCTTTCTTTGACGATGTTATGTATTGTAGTAACCAGACAATAGGGAGGTTGGCCAGGACTAGGTCTGGGTTGTACCGTTTGTATGAACGCAACATATTTATGACCATACCATAAAGAGTACTAACAAGGGAGAGCTTTCAAATCTTCCATGAGGAAACACTGCCTCTCAGGAGAATAAAAAAAACAACAGATTGGAGGTTGATCATTTGCTCAAACAGCTCCCAATCTCTTGAACAATGTCCCGAAAGACTTTCAAACGAATTCAAACTCAAGCAATTTAATGAAGGTGCGTGATAACCAAGACACACTACAAACGAATCAACGATGCTGCACCCAACAGATAACTGATATTAGTAATCTCTTACAAACTAGTCTCTTAATGTGGAACCCTTCCCACGAACTTTCAACCCTGACGTGACTCTTCCATAATCTGAGTATATCCAACCAGCCACCTGCATGTCAGGAATTAATGTACTACCTCTGTACTGCGATTACATGCTGCGCTACCATAGCGTCTTTTTCTGTTTTACTTCTCTGCCCTTTGCAACTCTATATCCCCTTTCTCAGATACAGTGCTTTGAAGCAACGTGGTTTCTAGTAAGACTCAGATGCCAAGCAGCCACCCCAGATTTTATTCCAACAGGACTTTCAATGTTGTGTTTTGTAGGCCCATACTTATAACAGGAAACTGCAAGTCCCAGAATGCAAAGTGCTATTGGCTGATGATCTTACATATGATATGAATCCACTTGGTAGCTCAGATGAATATAAGTGAAAACAATAGCACATCCACTGCCTTCCAATGTGTTTTGTTAGCTTTTTGTGATTCTGCTTTGGTAAATGCACATTGGACTAGCCCCTGAGCTCTGCAAATAGCTCAATACCATACAGCCAAGCTCAGTGTGTGAATAGAAGACCTGTGTCAAGTGCTCCCAGCACTGTATCTCTTTCAGCAGTGTCTTCTTACATAATGTATTGATTATTGAAGTGCACAAAAGGTAAACCACTTATATAGCTGTCTAGCTAGTTCTAGTGGGGATGCATGGTCCCAACCAAAGACATGCAGCTCTTGAATTAATGTGATGCAAAACAAAACATGTCACATAAAATGTGCACAATTTTGGTGGGCTTAGTTTCCCAAAACTCACGATGACCTTTCCAGAAGTATCTTTGTTACACCGAAATCTGCTGCAAATCCCAAACCTTAGAAGATGCTTATATATATATATATATATTTTTTTTAATTCAGCTAGCTTTTATTTCACCGTTACTTTCTCGAACAATATATATGAGGCTGCCATAATATTTTAATACCATATAAACAGTTAGGCTTTGGGGCTATCTCATGCTAAAATGCTGAACTTGTGTTTTGTGGAAATTGCTGTTCACTGACCTTTCGGTCGATTGTGTTTTTAATGGGACTCTTAACATGTTTTGCACGGCAGTTATGCCACCAGCTGGCAATAGCCTGTGCAAAAATAAGCAAGTGGTTCCAAAATGCTATTTGTGTGTGGTGTTTAAAAAACATAAAATCAAGTTTGTCGTTCACACGTCATTCTACCTTTTTTCAATACAATGAAACGCATTGATCTGGAGTCTGTTACTGTTCGGGAAAAGAAAAAAAACCTGCATTATGTACAAAATATGAAAGCTTTATTAACAATGCATTCACAAATCAGATTGCATTTTGGAGCACTTCATGTGTAAGAATGTTTCCCTTTCTGGACTTTCTCCACCGATCCCAAGTACTCTGCAGTTGCTAGGGGTTTTCCCCCTAAACATCAAAGTAAGAAGACAAGCACTGAAAAGCAAATAGGTTTTGGTTATTGTAAGCCAAGTTCAGCTTCCAAAGCACTGATATAACTCATGCTATGGCTAAAGTACAGTAACAAAGTTAACAAAAAAACTCTGCTGCGTCAAACAAAAAAAAGGTAGAGTCAAACAAACACTGTTCTCTGACGCCTTGGACATCTAGAACTCTTTCCATTAAATTGAAAACAAATTGAATGTTTTTAATTATTTCTGTAACCTGTAGTAATTATTCTTGTTCCCTTAACCCCATTCTTGCTCCCTACCTTCCGAAGCAGCTTGTTTGTAATACAGAGCATTATAGAACCCCAGTATTTAAACAGATAAAAGAGGCGCCTAAGCAACACACAGAGTGGCGCATGTTCAAATAGGCAGAGTGGAATATGAAAGCATAAAATTGCCTCAATTTATTCAGCTCCAGCTCATTTCCCAGAGCGTAGGGGGCAGCAGAGCGGAGTTAGCATCTCCACTTTGCTTTCCTCCTCAGTCTTGAGACAGCACGCCGTTTTACGCCTGCATGAGATTTTCATACAGGATTAAATCCAAAGGATTACTATGAAAAAGGCCTTGGTTAAAGACTAGGCAGATTCCATAGGAATGCATTATAAAGATCACCTGCAAAGCATAATTTGTAGGCAGAGTTTTGTCTTTCACAATGTGGAGAGTGAAAGTGCAGAGCAAAGGTGATTTCATCTTCATTTACTCTTCACAATTACACTCTGTTTTGTGAGCGTTGAACATTTCATGCAGCGCACCGGCAATACCTACGTGCAAGCATTGGATGTCCTCTGCACGCAATTAGCATTTTTAACAAAATGACCCCCAGAATGTTCACCTTTCAGCCAATAACAATGCCAGAAGACTATAAAAAGAGTGAAAATTAACAATTACTGAAGGAGATGTGTATTCAGGCATATTCACCACATATCAATATTGATCAACATAGGTTTAAATCCAGGTGTTGCTAAAATAATTCCTGTGAGCCTAAACATAAAGAAATGACCATAGCCTTGATGCCTGTCATTGTCCACGATTGACATAACAGGCATGGGAGATGCGAGATAGGCAAGCATAAATCTCTCTTCTCTATAGACAAAGCCTTGCATACAATTCTAGAGATGAATCTCGAATTGGCACTTATGTGCAAAAAAACTGCTTAACTGATCTGGGCATTTCTTTATTTATTTATAGAGCGCCGTAATCCGCAGTTATCAGGGTGCGCAAAAGCACCAGGGACTAATAAAGACGGGACTACAAAAAAGCAAGAAACTCTATTCCTTTAAACTAAGGCATCTAACAGATCAACCTGGGGGGTTATGGTGCAATAGCCATTTATTCAAAAAGAAATGTTTGCAAGCATTTTTCGGAAGCACAAATAGTGCTTTTGCAGATGCAGCTCTGTAGGAAGTGTATTCCAAACCTGTGCTGCAATAACAGGAAAAGAACGTCTGTATTCTCTGGATTATTTATATTTTGGGCCATCCATCTGTCCTTTTGTGTTAGAACGAAGGCCCCCTAGGAGGGACATACAGTTCTGTTCTTTCTTTAAGGTAGATTGGGGCCTCCCCATAGATACACCTGTGAGCCAGGGAGAGAGCCTTCATTCTAATTCTGCCTGGCACGGGTAACCAGTGCAGCTTCTTCCTAGCACAAGTGACATGTTCCCTCTTTGGAATGTCACAGATAATTCTAACTGCCTCGTTCTGAAGGACTTGCAGCCTCCCTAGGCAGCTCTTATTGGCTACAATAAAAGGCGCATTACAATAGTCAATACGCAGCATGATAACTGCCCTGACCAACGTCTCTCGATTCTTCA
The DNA here is from genome assembly GCF_040938575.1 of Ambystoma mexicanum. NCBI lineage: Eukaryota > Metazoa > Chordata > Amphibia > Caudata > Ambystomatidae > Ambystoma > Ambystoma mexicanum. Next base: position 683,945,656 of record NC_090929.1, on the reverse strand, counting down.
GCGACAGGAATGGTTAGACCTATCTTAATACCCTCAGACGGTATTGGCCATTGTGAAACACCCCATCAACCTGTGCCTCAGATCCACCAGCAGCCTCTAACTGGGCCCCAGGTGTCTTAACCCTCTCCATGATCTTGATAGGATACTACTCATTATTCAAAGAGTTGTATTATGGACCGAGCTTAGTTCTGGCCTGTGAGGAGCCAAAAATCAGCAATTCGCTCTTAGTGCTGTTTAAACACACCGAATTGCCCGACATCCAATTTTTTACCAAGCCGTAGATGTCATCTAACCTTGCTGAGTCCGTGCTATACTTTTCGTTTAACTCCATCAATAATTGGGTGTCATCTGCGTTATTAGAGATGTGAATTCCCATGTTAGTGAAAAGGTCGCAAAGAGGTTTAATATATAAATTAAACAATGCTGGAGACAGGCAGGCTCCCTGCGGTACACCACATTTGAGGGATTTACCCTTGAATCAGCCCTTTCACCGCTGAAGCCAGCAAGAATTTTACCCATTTTGTTGCTTAATTTGTATCTCTCTCCACGTGTGACCAGGAAGTAAAGTCAAACTCTCATTTGTATCAGCCTTTTGGTTAAGCCTGCGCAATCCCTAAACTAGACATTACATCATCAGCTTGTATGCGCTTCCTCACCTGTCTATAATGCTCCTGTTATCGTGACTGAAGCTAGTCTTCGGGCAACGTCTCAGCTTGGCAACAGGACAATGCAGTGCAACATGGGTTTGATTTCCTGCTAAAGTGCTCAGAAGCTGAGGAGCCAGGCATAAAGAGCTATATACATGGCCTAATTATAATAATAATAATATGAATGGCCAATTCGTCCCATGATCATAACTGCACAATAGTGCGCCTGGGGACCAACTCCGTTGATGACGGTGCACTATATATGTAACTTCAATATAACATAACATAACAATCCTTAATAGTGATAGACCCCCTAATGTAAGAATATTGTAAATACTGAACACCAAAATAGATTGTAGATCCCTCGCTCATCGCAACCTATGATCATGCAGCAGTAGAGATTTCACAACAAAATTCTTCCTGCAACAATAATGTGTGACCCATAGCGCAATGATTAATTTGCAAGTGTCGATTTCTAGCCGAACTTTTAGGGGCGTACACAAGATGTGTACTGGAGAATTGCCATCACGGCCAGAAAAAAGAACAGCTGGCATCCTTAAAATGGGGAAGAAGCCATAGGGCCACAAGCTTTGGCAATATTGGCAAATGCTCTCTGATATGTGAGTTTACCTTAGTGACCCATATGAAAAAGGACCACTCATTCACCAGATCTAGAAGGATATTAAAATCACTGCAAACGCAAACAGGATTGGACCAATTGGCCAGGACTATATTATAATGCTGACACATTAAGGGATCTTCAAAACTTTGTGCAGGTGTATCCCAAGAAGTGGCACAGGAGCCCGAGGTGCTGTGAGTCCTCATCCTATTCGGCACATTTGTCTTACTTGTCCTCAGTTAAGTGTACCCAATGACTAGGTTCTCGCAAAGGTGAGTCAACTCTTTTAGATGAATTTTGGAAACAAACTCAATGCTTGGGAGACATTGGTGGTGGAGGTGGCCGGCTCATGGATCGTTGTGGATACTTTCAAAGTAGTAAGTACTGCAAGTGAACACATTGCCTGAAAGTGGACGGTTCTGCTTCCTCCATTTTGGGGGCACAGTGGGTATGGTTACAAAGATTTAATGGCTGTGAATTGTTATTGAAAAGGGTATCCATACTATCTATGGTTATGACAGTGTTTCTTTTTTGCAAATGGTGGGTTGCCCTCTTGAATATTACATTTTGCGATATATGGTGAATTTGGTACTGAATTATTATTTAATGGAGCACTTGTTAAATGTGCTCTGGTCCCTGTCCCTTGCATATGCCCCTCCTATAATTCCCCTCCTGGTATGTCATTCAGTCCAACAATGCTCTTATGTGCCCTGTTCTTAAATAAATACAAACTAATATACATGCACTATTTAATTGAAGTCATTCAGCTACCAGCATTAGGCTGATTTATGTAATCAACAAGGCTCTTCAATATCTATCTCGCCCCTCTTGCTCACCTGATCTCCTCCTTCTCTTCGCATTTCCGGTGCTATTCTGATGACACACAGCTTTCCTTCAAACGTCCCTCTACTATCTACTCTTCTTCTTATCTCATCCCTGATTGTCTGACCGCCATCCAGGCAAGGTGGGCAGCTAATGACCTTTGTCTTAATGCCAGCAAGATGGAGATGCTTCTCGTTGGGACACTTGGACACCTGCACCCTGTTTTCCTCCTACCCTCTGGCCACCCTCCCTGGGCCATCTACCTTCTCTATCCTGTGAGGCCAAAAACCTCAGTGTCATCTTCAACTCTGCTCTCTCCTTCACCCCTCACATCTTGGTCCTTGCCAAGAATGTCCATTTCCAGCTTCACCTCCTTAGAGGCATTCTCCCTTTCCTCACCTTCGCCCCCAGAAGCTCAATGTCTCCAGATCTCTGGTCCTCTCCAAGCTGGACTACTTCAACTGCCTCAATCTCCCCCTTTCCTCCCTACGCCCCTTCAGCTAATCCTGAATAGAGCTGCAAGACTTATCCTTGACTTTAAGCCGAGGAACTGTATCTCTCCAGCCCTAAAATATCTCCACTGGCTTCGGGTGGCCGTGAGGATCAAATTCAAGACCCTCTGCTTCATCCACAAGGCTTTCTGGGGCCTGGGAACATACTATCTCCAACTTTCCCTCCCTAAATGCCTCCCTGTTAGAGCCCTCCGCTCCTCTAACTCCAATTCCCAACTGGTTAAATGCTTTTTCAAGCAGAGAGTGGGTGGGCAAGTCTCTCTTTTCAGCTGGTGCCTTCCATAGGAACACCCTTCCTGCCCCTCTCAGACTTGTGCCGGACCGCCTTAATTTTTGAAAACTTTGCAATAATCTGCTTTTCGCTACCTCTTTCCCTTCTTCCCTTCCTTGCTAATCACCCCACTGCAGCTGATGCTGGTGGTCTGGTCCTTATGAATCACTTAGAATTCCAGGGCTTCTTCCCAGTTGACACCAGCATTCTCCACCCCCAAAGCACTGCCCCCTGCAGGCTCCCTGTCTAGCAGCTGTGCATCCCTCTCTGAGGCTCTTCCAGCCAAGTAGTTAGCCCGAGACCTCCTCCCTGGCTCCCCTTGGCACTTCCCTCCCCCGGGCCCACCAGCAGTTGTCTGTTCCTTTCCTCCTAAATCCCCCACCCATCCCTACTTCCTGCACTTCCCTTCACTGCACTTGCACGTCCAAATGCAGAAAAGCCTAGTAGAAAAACGATTGTACATTTTTTACTGTTCTTTGCCAATCTTATTTACTCCCCTTTTTCAATACCCATCTTGCTTTGTGGTGCTTGGAAAAACTATTCTGCTGTAAATACCCAATAAATAAATACATTGTAGGAATTCTCTGGGTACAATATCTTTTGTACTTGCTGGTTTTCTTAGGCCAGCAATGCAAAATCTGGCAGAGACATTCCAGTTTAACGCACATGAAGAGGGAAAGAGAAAGAGGTATATAGATTATGAGGTACTGTATGAGGGGTAGATAGCTACGCTCTATAAAAAAGAAAGGAATAAAAAACCTCATCTCTTCCTCTCCTGCCACACGAAGGTCAGCATCCAAAGTTCCTCTTGACAGACTCACAAACAGATGTTCTAGCAAATGCTGTTGGTTGTTAGTTTTGAAATTGTTGGCAGGCAATGTGTCCCATCGGAGTGTAAGGGAGCGGATGATCTGACACGTTGTCCTAGAAGTTTATTGGTGTCTTTTTGGGTTGCAGTTTCATCCTTTCGAACACCTGCATGGTTTTGCCACTTCATTTGACATTATCTCAGTGCTGGAGGGGTCTTTGTGTAAAATAAGCATTGGCAGAGCCAGCAGTTTTAGCTTTGTGTAGGCATGAGTTAGGCATTTGACACGCGCTGCAGTACCTTTACTACCAGGCCTCAAAATGGCGGCAGCAGCTGGAAACCTATGATATTACCTGGGCACACAATATCTAAGGCCTACTAAAGCTCCATCCAAAACTGTTGGAATTATCAATGCTTGTTATTTAAACAGGACTTTTGTGCAAAAAAAATGTATGTCAAGTGGCAGAAGGTAGACTTGGTTAGTACATTTGTATGACACCAGTAGTGCATTTACAACTGCAATTAAGCCATTAACTCTCAGCAGGCTGTCAGGAATAACACTGGCAGGCCAGAGTTTGATGCTACTGCTTAATAAAGCTAGATTAAAGAGATCCCGGGAGGGGGTGTTTTGGAAGGGGGAGAGGCAGGTAGTGGGTGGGAATGGCTTTAGGGGTTAGCACAGCCATGGTTAATGGGTGGATAAATAACCAAACAACACAAACTAATTGTATGTCCCTCATCACAGTCCATCTCCTTTGTACCTATATGCCAATGCAATCATGTTGTCTTATAGGTACGCTAATGTGCCGCAAAGTAGCCAAATATAAAAAGGAATAACAATTTTCTATGGTGGTTCTACACAAGGCACACAGTCATAGTTACTTTAGTGAATGTTCATCTACGCTCTAATTCATAATGAAAATGATCAAGGCACATTTTAAAGTTAAAAATACGAAAATCTCAAATTTTAAGGAAATTGAGTACTTTTCTGGCTAACAATAGCCTCTTATATAATTCCCTTCACACTATATCAGTTTTCAAGAAGTGATTGTTTAAGCAGCTTTATAATACTTGTTGTTGCATCCACAGAGGTCTCTCGAGAACGTACACATTTCTGTCATAAGAATGCAGCTATCTCCAAGACAAACATTTGGCCTAATGAGTCTCCTGCACTCGGATACTCTCCAGACTACCTCACATCACCCATCCACATGCCAGCTCGACATGGGTAGGTAACATGGACTTGGCCACCCATAACACGCATTCTAAACTCGGCGCTATGCAATGACAAATTACATTACAAATTACATCTGTCCTGGGCTACCCTGGCTCCCAGATCTTTGCTCTGTGAAGGAATGACTTATTGGGTTTGCGAGTCAGTGATGAAAACTGCAAACTGATTCGGCTCAAGGTACAAGTCAGAAGGTAGGGTGAGATTTATTTTATCGTTACAGTCACTTTAAAGACGCTAATGTTGGGCCGTCAAAGGGAGTGCAAACTGCTGTCATGGCAGTGCATATACACTTGTCTCAGGCAAACTGTGGCACGCAGAAAACGCCATCCCTTTGCACCTAAACAATCTGAATGTTTCAAAAGTCTGTGAAGATTGGTCTCCCTTCTCCCTTTTCTTTGCTTCGAAGGTGCTACGACATGGCTGGTCCTGCGGCTTGTGTCATACAAAAGCCCAATACATAAATAAATATATAAGTAAATAATGACATACATACATACATGTGCGTGTCCCACTTTGGTGGCTGGGAGGTGCCACAATGGGATATTTTGTAAAGAGAAGAGTAGCTAAGGCGTCCATCTCCCTTCCCCCCATCCCACCATTGGTTAGTTGCTGGCCTGTACTGGAGATCAAATGAGTAACATGTGAGAAAAAGATGTGATTTTTTTAAATGGGTGGATGGCTATAAGGGTCAAGCGATGGTCGCTGACATGAGAGCAGACTGCCCTTCACAGGTGTGAATCTCATGGCTGACGTAGCCTTTCTTCTTAACTAGGTGATGAATCAAGTACTCTTCAAAATGGGGTGAAAATAACACAGGAAATTACAGTCGTTCAGAGCTGGAGGAGTGAGGCATCTGGCGCTACAGAAGACCACAATATAATTATTAAAAAAGACTTCTATTATGCTGCAAAACCAACTACCTTGAACACTAGGCTACCAACTTCCAAGGTGCTTCCGTTAATACACCACAGGCCCCTTTCATCTGGCATATATTTTTCTACAAACTACTATGGAGTACACAAAGAGAATTCTGGTCTGTAGACCGCACATACACCACCACACTCAAATAAGAAGTCTCTTCTCTGCAAATACCAACAAGCAGAACCAACCATCTCCTCACCGAAAAGGAAGCCGGGGTAAAGTGTTTATCATCACTCTGGGACAAACTCTCACCTGAACTAAGACTTATGTTCAGGAAGGTGCTAGAAGCATTTCTTTTCCAAAAGTTTTTCTCCACTGATCTCAGTGCTAAAACTCCTGATCTGAAGTAAACATTGTTGCGTGTCTGGAAGACAACTTAAAGGTTTGTCATGAATGAGCCTCAATCTGCTGTCCCGCTGCCTCCCATCAACCTTGCCCTCCCCCCACACCCCATCACCCTGCAGTGCCCATCCTCTCCACTCTTGGTGCTTGTTATAAAACTCCAATTAAATAAAATATCGCATATATGAACTATCTGCCGTAAATGTAACATTGAGATAACTGAAATATGTATAAACTAGTATACAAGCCTGTATACACGGGCCAAAGTGCAGGTTTTCATTAACACAGTAGGACCACTATACATCTTAAGCCTACAGCTCCCTCTATCAGTGACAACAGGTGAAGCTATGCAAATTGTAATTGTCTTTATATATCCTGAGGCAACAGCTCCCTCTAGTGGTGACAACAGGTGGAGCTACTGCATCGGACAAACATATAGGGACAAATATACATCTGGCACATTTTTCACTGACTTTTCCCAGAATTCTATTGCTAATTACGTTTGACTTGCTAGACTGATCTTGCTGCAATTTTCAAAAGAAATTTCTGGTATAGCCCCCTCCCAACTACAGATGTTGGGTCAAATTCGTTTGAAGGTTTAAAGCTTTCTTAAGCATAGGAAAAAAAACGCTGTTGCCAACCTTCTCCCATTGATTTTCCCATAGAGAAAAAGGTGCATCCATTGAACTCACACACAGCAAAAAGCTCTTGACAGACTGGCACCAAAGAAGAAACAAGTCGTGCACAAAATGTTATTAATGTTCCCTTTTTGGTTTAGTGTAAATCCGTCTCATTTCTTTTTTTTAGCTGATGGAAAAAGAGATGCCACCGGTCCAAAAATACTGTTATATACCTCTCATGGTGCATTGCAACACTGAGGGCCTCATTATGAGGCTGGCAGAATGAGATTAACGGCGCCGTTAATCCCATTCCGCCCTATTACGAGGTTCCCTCGCGGGACCCGCTCTGGACATCTGGTTTTACCAGACGTCCAGAGCGGGTTCCGTGAGGGGACCAGGGAGATAACCAGCTTAACAGGCCCGTTGTTAGCTCCCTCCCCATTCCCATTCAGCCCTATGGGGGCTCGAATGGGAATGGGGAAGGACTGGGCCCGGGTTCCCTGAAGGAGGAAATACCAGGCCCTCCAAAGTCAGAATGGCCCAGTATTTCCCCATTCAGGGAACCCAGACACGATTGTGGAGGCAGCCATGCCTGCATGGCTACCTCCAAAGTCGTAATGAAGCCCTGAGACTTTCCAGAAATAAAAAGCCACCATTTTGATTTTGCTCAATGCACACGATTCCCACTGTAATCCCTCAGTAATGCAAAGAAGAAAGTTTGTCAAAATTAATTTGTATGCCAGAAAGGGGTTGTTTCACATTAGGGTAACAGTACGGCGGGAGAAGGGGGGTGACATTATTAGTTGAGCACTTTTGTGACGGTTCCAGAGCCTGTTTTGAGTCAGATCATGTTCATGTTCCCAAAGGAATTTTGTGGGATTCCTGCTGGATAATCACAAAATAAAGTGTTAAAGGAAAGAGTGGGGAAAGAGAATAGCAGGAGAGGGTCGGTAGCGATTTACATGATAAGGAAAGGTGGGGAACCTTAAAGAGGCAGAGGGGTGTACCTGTTAATTCGCAGTGCGGATGTTGAGAACTTTAAAATCTTTGAGCATTTGAGCATTACCTAGTAAATCGGAAAACACTTCTGCAAATAATCTTCTCGCAACAATACAATACAGCGTCACAGGGATTGCTATCATGTTTCTGTGGGAAATTTGTTTGGGGAAATATTGCAGGAACGAAAGAAGGGGAACAACAGAAAGAAATGAGGTGTAGTCTTTTATACTAATTGAGGATCCACGAACAGTGGCCACAGCAGAAGGTCATGGCCCATTGGACCTGTTTAATTTGTAGTGAGGGTGATATGGGCCACATCATCTGACCCTAAATATTGTACAGTAGAATGTGTCCATGACCAAAGGCCATGGCAAGTGGGCCAGGGATAAGATACAGCATAACAAAACCCTCAAAATGTGGTGAAAAACTTAAGTTAAGAGAGTTAAGATAGCCAGATTATTGCAACAAAAATCATGAAATCCAGCAGGTGCGGCAAGTGAGAAAGGGCTGTGAATTCAGTGGAGTAACTTTTCTGAAAATGTTGAGGGGGACATGACAACTGAAGGAAAGGGGTGGGGTGAAGGGAGGGTCGATGGTGGCTCTGAGGGATTGTTTCGGCCAAATAGTTTAAAAGAAAATGTGGTTGAATGGTAGATTTGACCGTATTCGGTCACCACCATTAGTTCGAAGACGGAGATACTGAACATGAAGAGCATTAGCTGCAGGGGTGGCCCCCTCAGCCCATGTTCAGTCTTTTTGGCTTTGGCGGTTGCCGGGGTGTCCCCTGCTTCCTCAGCATTGGTGGCAGGGGACCCCACAAAAAAAAGCAGGAAAGGGACGCTGCAGCGTCAGAGCCGACCCGCGTTAAAGGGATGGATCTGACGCTGCAGGTTACAGGAGAGGCAGCGGGTGGAGAAAAGGTAAGTGGGGGGTTATGGGTCTACTGGCAGTTTGAGGGGACATGGGTTTGGTTATTTGTACTGAGCTAAAAATGTATTCACAGCGACAATGACTACGGTTAATTCCGCCGTGATTTTGTACGTTCGTCAAACAACCTAAATCCCTGAGGGATATCATTAAACTACGACACCACAAGAATACACTCCTGACACTCTGTGATAACTTTCATAAGACTGGTGGCGTATCTTTAAAATTCAATTGGGCCCCACACATCTTCAGCCGGCCTGCCATGCACCCAGTGACACAACATAACATTCACAAACTTAATTCCACTAGAACTTACAAACAGTGCATTATTTATCATTCATTCAGACATAAAAGTCAACACACATATGCTTGCACATACTCTAACTCACACACAAATGCACCCAGCACTTCCACTGACATACACTGTGTGCACACAACATTTATATGTACATTTACAATAACACATGGAAACAGTGGTCCATTGAGCAGACCAGACTTTATCACCCCCTGATACCTGAAATCCTGGGCTATGTTGACTTGACCTAGCTAAACTATAAAGCCATGGCCGAAAGGACCAGATTCACTGGAATGTCAGCAATTTGCCTGATTTTTCCTTTCATTCAAAGGCAGAAACCATTGGTTGATGCAGTGCAGTGCAGTGGGTGACCAAGTATAATTGGTAGAGGTTTTGAAATGCCATATATCTCCAAACTTGGGTTCTGCACAGCACCTTATATGTTTACGTGCTGATAGATTTTTTTTCTACAAGATTCTGACTGATTAAAATTAAGGTATGTTTTCCTGTGTTCAAATAGCTCCAAGCACTGGAGTACTGAGTGGGAGAGTCGCAAGGGGGTGGTCAAGCTGCCCCCCATAGCTCTTTTAAGAGCCAGACCGGGACATTTGTCATTGGGACACCTCTCCCATTCGGCACCTCAAAGAGGGTGCCCAATGGCAAAAGTGTCCCGCTGGCAGGACAATGTGTGCTGAGCAATTCCTGCTCAGCACGCTCATTGTCCTGGCAGCAGGACACCTTACCCGTTTCGAATGGTAGAGGTGTCCCGCTGCCAGGACAATGTCCCAAGGAGTGCCGGGCAGCAGAGTGTCCTCACTTTGCTCTGTATCAACAGAGTATTACAATGAGATACATTAGGCACTGACGGGACGGAGGGGGTGTACTATTAGCAGGGACATTTGTTCCTTTGGAAATGTGAATGGGAGGGAGTGATCAGAAGTGAGAAGGGTGCATAATGTTGCATGCTTTATGAAATAATGTCTATGACTTTAAAACGTTATGCAGTAATAAAATCGTGGCAAAAATGTTGCCTTTACAAAAAATTAGGGCAATAATGCTGTGGTTTGACCTGGTAAAGGTGTACCCCATTATACCATTTAAGGGGAGCGGGGGTTGCAGGGGTGTCCCCCGCTCCCCTTAAATGGTATAATGGGTCTGAAAGTTGCAGGGGTGTCCCCCGCATGCTTTACATGGATGGCGACGGCAAAACCACAGCCTTTTTGCTGCGATTGTTTGTGTAAACAGCCATTTTTGCTGCAATTTTAATACATGGAATCTTTAAAACCCCAGGAGGATTTGTTAGGCTCACATTAATCTGCATGATGCTATTGTGACTTTGCATGCAGAATGGGGAGAATGAAACTAAAGCCATACTCCCATTGCTCAACATATTTGTATGACAGTGTATATAGTGTATGGTTAGTTTACTATGAAAGGCTAGTTTATTATGTAATGTGGTCTGCTTCCAATGAATTGCTATAAATAATTATACGTTATATGTATTATATAAATAATAAGCACATTAAATGTAAAGCAAATCCTTAATAAATATCTATATCAACTAAGCCTGGAAATATGTGCACGGTTGCTTAAATCGTCCACATCCCAGTTTCACCATTTAATCAAGTGTGTGATCCTGAGCAAATTATTTAATCACATTGTGCCTTGTCTGCAACTCTGTAAGTGATTCTGATTCACTTCAAAGCTTATGTTAATGCATCATGCTATTATAATGGAAAAGTCTAATGACTATAGAGTTCCTCCACATATAACAATAGTGCAATTTAGGTATTTTGCACCACAAAGTTATTTGTCACTTGGCTTATTTATGGCAACTTGTTCTGAAGTCTTTCCTATGGTGCCTCCAAGTATCAAAGACTGATGATGCGCCTTGCAATGTCCTTTTCTGTGAAGTCACTTCTGTTGGTGCAATCCATATGCTAATTAGGAGGTTCGCATGTATTTTGCCTCAGAGGGCTTCGACAGAGCTCCCCAACAAACATACAAAAACACAATACAATTTTTCTCTGCTCTGCTTTCAAATGCTGCCCGGGCCACGTCTCATGTTACACTGACCTAACCAGGGGCGTTGCTAGGGGGGGGTTAAGGGAGCTACAGCCCCTGAGCTTTTGGTTGTAGCCCTGGATAGAATCTCAGGAGCTACAGCCAAAAGACTAGCTAGCCCCAGTCCCAACAGTTCCGACATCAGCGTGGCCCCGGGTCTTTTCCAGACCTAGCAACTCCCCTGGACCTAACCTCTTCGCACTGAAGCTCCTCCAGACAGAAACCAGGAAGCTGAATGAGCTTCCTAGTTCCTGTCTGTGTGTCGCACAAACACAAAGCTGGAAAGCGATGCCCTGTGCCGCTGGCCCCCGGAAGTGCTGCTGTTAACATGACAGCATAGGCACCAGGCCCTGCAACACCCAGTTCAGAACCCTGGCTGCTAACTTTGAGTCAGGCCAGCCAGGGTGAGGGAATGAACCACACAGGGCATCCCTGCCATGAATTTGTTGCAGCGCGGCTGGCAGACATCTCTGCATTATGTAATGAGACAGTGCAAGCCTTGCTGAGCACCCCAGCTGGGCTTGCGCTGTCCAATTATATAATTGATGATTGCGGCCTCCCTGCCCTCCCTCCAAAAGATGGGGGGGACAAAAAGGCATGCCACAGAAGTTGGGGTGGACAAAGCCCCCAAACCCCCTATAATTACGCCCATGTGTGAAATCCCTGAGACAGTCTTCTTTGGGGCTGGAACGCACTTCTGTGAGATTTCAAGTCATCTGCAAAGTGTTTTCTCCCCAACAACCCTTTAGTGTGTTTTCCTAGTAATAATTGTTCTTTTATAACGCGCTTAATACCAGCGAGTGGTTTCAAAGTGTGGGATCGGGATTCGAACCTGTCTTGTACTGTGTTGTCTTACTTCCAAAACAAACATGTTGCCCCTGAGCTACCACCCCGGCCCCGCCCCGTCTGGGGTTTCCCTTGGTAGAAGAATGGGACTCTTGCAGTTGTACTTCTTCTCAGGGAGGTTTCTTAGTACGATATGGACAACTTAACCTGGAACAATGCTCTCCTTTGTACTCCTTGACCTTAGGAGCTAGCGCAGAGGTTGCCTTTAGGCCACACTTTCCCTGATCTGTAGATGGTGCTCCCAGGCCAGGGTTTCCTTCCAACACTCAAGGGAATTCTGGAAAGTGTAGCCCTTTGATGTTGGATGTGAGTACCTCGTGATATCATACCCAGATCTATCTATCACTTCATCACACAACCTAAGAGTAGTCCCATATAAGAACACTCATGTTGGCTTTACCTGTATAACAAGTAATGCCACTCTAAAAAAGCATGTGCCATGTGCAGACTGGCTGAGCCATTATATGTCAGTATGACCCTGTAAGAACACATCATATAGACCTTGCGTATAATACCCATAATGCCACTGTAAGAGGAGATTCCATGTTGGCTATGCCACAGAATGCCAGTCTTCTCATGTAAGAACACGTCAATGGCAGCTTAGCCAATAATATCAGCAATGCCACTAGAAGAAGGCATGTACATGCTGGCTGAGCCAATATATGCCTGTATTCCTATGTAAGAATATATTCATGCAAGCGTTACCTCTAATACCAGTAATCCCCTTTAAGAAGACAGAGCCATGCAGTATGTGGCAATATATGCCAGTATCCCCACGTAAGAACACAATCAGGTTAGCTTTACCTATAATACTAGTAATAACCTTATACGAAGGCATTGCCATGCTGCATGTTCCAGTATATGCTGACATGCCCATGTAAGACACACTCATGTTAACTTTTCCTCGAATACCTGCAATGGCCTTAAAGGAGGGCATGGCCATGCTGCAAGTGCCAATATAAGCGAATATGACCACTTAAAAACACGCTCATGTGCACTATGAACCAGATACTCATGAATGAGCGCAAATGAAAGGAGCACAGAGAATGCACTCCTTCCATTTGCACTCATTATTTTCAAAGTTGGGGCTAGAAAATAGTGCAAAGATGCGACTAGCAACGAACAGGAATTTAATGACCAAATCAAAGCTTCTTCCAGGACATTGGCATCTGCTCCACCCTCCTCTATCACCATGTTACCCAATGAACAGCAGCCACACCAGTCAGCTGCCTTGCTTAACTTCAGAAAGGCAGCGAGCCAGGCAGATGTACCAGGGGGTATCTGAACATTTCTGCATAGATGGCGATGGAGGAGATGGAGCGAGGCTGGTGGTAAACAGTATTTAATTACAAAAACAAAGCTTCATCCAGGCTGCCAGCATCTGCTCCACTAACGGACAGCAGCCACTTTTGCCCACCACACTCTTCTGCTTCAGAGATGCAGGCGAAAGTGCTAGTAGGCAAAGCTTTCAAGTTATTATATATATTATACAAAAGCATGTAGTTTCTTAATATTCATATTACATATGTTTATTTCCAGAACCTCCAGTGGGAGAAAAAAGAGAGAGAGAGAGAGAGAGAGAGAGAGAGAAGAGAGAGAGAGAGAGAGAGAGAGAGAGAGAGAGAGAGAGAGAGAGAGAGAGAGAGAGAGAGAGAGAGAGAGAGAGAGAGAGAGAGAGAGAGAGAGAGAGAGAGAGAGAGAGAGAGAGAGAGAGAGAGAGAGAGAGAGAGAGAGAGAGAGAGAGAAGAGAGAGAGAGAGAGAGAGAGAGAGAGAGAGAGAGAGAGAGAGAGAGAGAGAGAGAGAGAGAGAGAGAGAGAGAGAGAGAGAGAGAGAGAGAGAGAGAGAGAGAGAGAGAGAGAGAGAGAGAGAGAGAGAGAGAGAGAGAGAGAGAGAGAGAGAGAGAGAGAGAGAGAGAGGCTTTTGATATTCCAGGTTCAGTACATTATAGAGTAAGTGCATCCATTGACTTCCCAACATCATATTGCTCATAACCTCTGACACTTTTGCTAATCATGATTAAAAACTGCCAAAATGAGTTGGCCAGTGAAGTAGCAAAAAAACTGGAAGGCTTATTGCAAATCCATCCAAGGATTCAAATGTTTTAAAACGACAAAAAGGTGGAATTACTGGATGAATGTTCATTTTTTTAGGTGTGGGTAATAGTGTGGAAATATGTGCTTTTTCTTTGGTGTCGTGGATATATTAAAGTTGTTAGTCATTCAATTAATCATTGAGCATGAAGAGGGAGACCTAAACGTGGCCCTTGTTGCACCTATCCCACTCTCATCCGAGCGGCAGAGAAAGAAAAGGTGTACATTGTTCCTGGGCCTCTCCTCTCCATCATCAATGTATCACAGGTGTGAGAAACGCTATGCACTCAGCCAGCCATTCAGACCCTATCCTGATGACGATGTTGAGAGATACAGCTGCAATCAATGGAGCCAGTCAACTGACTGTAACCTCGCAGAAAGCCAATGAACATAACGACTGACCCCATGATCTAGATGCGTTAGACATGAAGCACATAGGCATCCCTGCATGAAGTTATGCAGATACAGATTTATTGCCGTCAGACATGAAAAAACATGCTTATGACTCACTTAGATAGACTGACACTCTTTTGCTGTACAGAAACCACAAGTTGCACAAGGATACGTTTAAATTCCTTGCCGATGCTTACACACAACTGACATAGACAGCCATGAAAACAAAGATGAAAGCCACAGCCACGCTGAAATGGATGGGGAGACAGTGGAAGGGATCAAGAGCACAGGGGGAGATGTGACATGCTGATTTTGCAGGGACGTGCAGACCAGGCTCCCAGTGTAGCCACTGTGCACATAATTACCAGGTACACTGAGAGAGGGAAGGTTCCAAGTTAACAGAAGAGATAGGACATCTCCATGTGTAATGAGCTGAAAATCCCTATACATGCAAGCAGGAGAAATCAATTTGTGGTCCCTACACACATGATCTGAACATGCAAGACAGGCGCCTATTCATTCAAGCCAGACTGAGGTGGCTGTTCCCATCCAACCCGACGGCAGGATGATACAAAATTAATACCAGGCTCAAAGCCGAGTGTTCTGCCCCGAGTCCTATGAGACCAGAGATGATAACTTGTTGAGAGCACACACCACCTTCTGGGTCGTTATCACCACCTTCAATAGTTTCACTTGGCCTGGTGACTTTCCAAAGCTACAAGGCTGAGAAAACCCTCTTTGCCCAATCCCTATCCCTTCCCATGTTAAGCTCACACTTTGTTTCACTACCCAATCACAGCACACTAACCTGAAATTATTGTAATTGCATCATTTAGAGGTGGTCGCAGTAGGAGCCACCAGATATGTTTTATCCAATTGTTTCAAAAAAGGTAGCAGGTGCTCCTCTCCAGAAAGAATATGAAAGATAACCTGTTCTGAGATGAGAGTTTGCAGCACACGCTTTTTGCTCACTGTACCTTTCACAGATGGGAAATATCCATTTGCATATCAGTCTTTGTCCCGCCCACATTGGCAGTCCAGCACCGAAATGTTATGGCGATTCCTCTCTGAACAAGAGTACCAACAGCAACCCCATACACGTGTTTCAGCCTTGTTGGGCCTCATCAGTGAGCAAAAAGCGTGTGCTGCAAACTCTCACCTCAGAACAGGTTATCATGCCATGTTCTTTCTGCAGAGGAGCGCCTGCTACTTTTTAAAAAAAATGTTTTATCCAATTGATCCACGTTAAGTTTTTAGGGTGTATTTTTATTTTGTGACATCACACATCATCAAAACTTAACAACCAGCTCAAGATCAATGAGTGAGTGTTGGAGAATACTGCATTGTTCAAATCTCAATCCCCATTGTTGATTTTTGAATAAACACAGTCAAACTTTGTCATGTGGCTGGATCTTCCATTTCAGTGCAGGAGAGTTCCTTGGCCCAGTTCCTCTTGTAATTGGGGAGATTGATAATAATTCCCTTGCCTGACTTCAAGTGGTAGCAGAGGACGGTCTCTAAGACCCACAACAATGAATGCTGTTTTTCCCACTGCGTGCAAGGACCGGATTGAAAACCATGCGTGGACAATGAGATGGTTGTCAGGTGCTACCTTGGAGAAATTCCTGCCTACTCCCTGTGGGACGCAAAGCAGAACAGATGGCAGAGTGGATTGTGGGAGAGACTGTGCACAAGTACTTCAGTGGATCCCTGAGTGCAAGTATAGACTCAGCCACCCGACAAAAATTGTGCAGGTAAATTATTGTTTTGTGATTTTTTTAAAATTATTTATGGATTCCTCTTCCAGGAGTAAGCCAGGTTACGGATGAAGAAGTATACCTGTTTACGGATGAATTATTTATGGATACCTGTTTCTAGGCAGTAATCTTAGTTTACGTATGAAGAGATGTTTCCCTGTGTCTAGGCGCCAGTTTAGGTCGTGGAAGGTGGTTTCTTTGCAAATCTTTATAGATGTATTCCTATGCTTCAGTGTAGAAGAAGGACCACATGTATGAAGAGTTGGATTCCCCTGCGATTTGAAAAGCAGGAAGACCAGCGTAGGTTATTTGTGTTATTGTGTCTTGGGGTATTGTAGGATTTGAAAGGGCACTCAAAGTATCGGGATTTTGCCTTGGGTCTTGTGACGTCACATAAAATGTTGTTAATAGGACATGACACATTGATGCAAGGGTGAAGGCACAGAGTGGGGCAGAGAATTGTTGGCGAGAGAAAAAGGAAAACATGGGAAAAGATGGTGGTCTTTAACTGGACGAGGTTATGTTGAAGCTGTAAAAGAGTGCTGTACCATTCGGGTTGGGCACGAGGAGCACTTGGAAGGATTGTGGCTTGGCCTTTCAGTGCAGAGAATAGAGTGTGAGCAGTGCATGGAGCACACTCTTGTTGATATTGGTGAGCCGGAGAGACACATGGAATAAATTGAGAGCTGTTGTGGTTTTGGAGAAACTGATGAAGAATTGATGATAAGTGTGACAGATAATTTGACAATTGTTGAAAGGTATAAAAATCCTGACTTGAGGTCAAGTATTGGCAGTCAGAGAATGATGTGCCACCATGGGAATGCACCCCTTAAACACTTGTGCAAGACCCGTCCGTGGTATCAGGACAAAATATGCAAGTGTAGCACAGATTGGACTTGTGATACAGAGGGCAAAATTGCAAAGCCATGGCCCCGGGAGGGCAGTCTTTCCAGATCTGTGCTGCAACACATGACCACGTATTTACATGCTGCATATAAATAGAACACATTGAGTAACCAATTTGCTATATTGGAATTATGAAAAATGTTTGAGGACAAAGAAGAGGACCCACCCAAGAAAGAGTAGATTCTGAGCCAGCATGATGTGGGGAAACAAAGCGCCCATGGCTCCTCCTCCTCAAACCGCAGACCCTCCGACAGAAGGTCAGGGATTTTACCCCTTGAAAGAATTAAAAGCAGCGGCAGGGTATACTAACCCTGTTTATGCACCACCTGCGTATAGTCGCGTGGACACACTTATTGGCACAAAGCAGGCAAATAAGTAAATAGGGACTCTAATTGATGAACACAATGAGTGCACTGACTTACGAGCAAACTTATCTGGGGGCGATAAGGGGGCGATAAGGTAGCTCAGGGATACAGTGAGGATAAGGAAATTACACTTCCACCAAACAAGAGGGTTGGAGTACAGATACTTCTCAAATTGGACTAAAGGACTGCAGTAGATCATAGAAGATTTGAGGAGGAAGCAAAGAAACACAAGGAGAAAGAGGAAGAGGACAGAGGATGGTCAGAGATAATGGAGGAAGTGAAGAGAGGAGAGAGAGAAGAGAAGGAGGAACAGGAATGATTGAGAAAGGAGGCAGAGAAAGCAGAAGAGAGAGAGAGAGAGAGAGAGAGAGGAAAGAGAGAAGAGAAGGCAGAAATGGATAGAAGAGAAGGCAATGAGAAAGGCTGAGGAAGAAAAGGAGAGGCAGTTGCAAGTGAAGAAAGAGAAGAGGAAAATTTTAATTGAAAGACTTGTTAAGGAACGTTGACATAGAGATGAAGAGGAAAGATACAGAAGACAGGAGCAGGAAAGAGAGAGTAGTAGAGAGAGACACCTCAATGAGGTAGAGGACATTATGACAGGACCAAAGCATCTAAACAACTATGAGGAAGAGGGAATAAGGAGGAGAATAGGGATACTCTGTAGGAGCAGGAGGGCTAATGCTTCTGCCCCTAAAGCAAGCAGGAGTATAGCAGGGTCCCCATTGAGATGAGAGTGCAACTCACTGGACAGAGCAATGGGGAAACGACTGGGGAAACTCATGTTGAGGAGGCTTAATTTTGAAGACAAAGAGGATGAGGGCAGTGATGACAGCATGGGAATCATGGGGTCGGACGAGGAACTAGGGGAAAGTGATGATGAAAAAAAGGGAGGAGGCCATGTTGCCCCTCCAGGGAAGTAAGCCCAGAGTCGGAGTCACTTTGGGACGGAGAGGAGGCTATCGAGAAGGGCAAGCTAGAAACTGAGGAATGCCGTGAGCATTTCAAAAGTAGATTGCATAGCGCAGATGAACTTATTCCATATGGGCAGAGGTTAAGAGCATTGCTGGGATGAAAAAGAACCAGTATTGTGAGATCATTTACAACCACAAAACACATAGGAAAATATGACAGAGGTGTGGGGTTGACACAGTTTACGTTGCTAGAGAAGGGTGGCGGACGACCACAATATATACTGTGGCATCAGATGGAAAAAGGTAACTTCAGGTGTAAGTTACCCTCATTGACTACAGGAGTGGGGAAATGGATTTATGAGTTAGAAAGACTGACGGCAGGGATGACGTCGGCAGTGGGTGACATGAAGAGTTTACTATCAGCCATTCTTGGGGAGGTAGCTGATGATGTTTGAAATGGGCCAAGAGTGACAGCACAGAACACAGCCCATGATGGCACACTGTTCAATAACTGCAGAACAGCCTCAAGGCAGGCTCTGAGAGTACAGTTGTCCAGACATAGGTGACATACATGCGATTATGGCAAGCAAAATGCGTGAGAACGAAGACTCACTTCAATATATTCAGGGGATACAAAATAATTGGTGTCTGAAGGTGGAACCATGGGATAAAACAGTGGGTTTATTCTACCACATACTGAGCCAATGGCTACCAGACCAGGTACAAAAGAAATTAAAGAAATTAGTTGGGATGGAGGCGAAGCTATGGTCAGAAATTCAGTTGACTATAGTACATTATTGTTGGCTAATGCAGGAAAACATGATAACGAAATGTGATGAAAGAAAACAGGAAGAAGCGAAGTTAGTCCAGAAAACCTCTGTCAAAGTATACAATGGAAGGGGCGATGTTGACGAGCGGAGAGGTAGTGATTACTCAGAATGCTCAGACTGACAGCAGGGAAGTTTTGCGGGAAGAGGAGACGCTAACTATTGGTCACAGGGAAGAGGAGGGATGCCCAGGGGAGAGGGGCTGGATACCCCATGCAGCAGGGTGGAGACGGGTTTAACAGAGGACAGCCCAGACCCATGGGAGGTTCACTAGAATGTTGGATGTGTGGAAAAATGGCCATTTATCGCAAATATGTAGGAGAAGAGGTGTAATGAAGCAGAATAGGGTGGTGACATATTAGCCAACATACCAGGCCGGGCAGCCTGACTATTATACCCAAGATCACATGCAGACGCAAATATATGTGCCCCAAATGGCGCCAGCACAACAGTCACCAGAACAGTCACAACAGCCAATGGTGTACACATGACAGACACAGGGATGCACACGGCCACTGCAAGCAGCACCACAAGCACCAGCGCAGAAGGATGCTGTAGCCAGGAGACATGCAGAATCGAAAATGCTGACTCCCATCCAGAGACTAGGGGGAGTGACTGGTGGGGGTACAGAGATTACTTTATATCTGCAATAGGACAGCCCACAGACTGACGTAATATATACAATCCTATCTGGTACACCCGACCCGAACAAGGAACCACATGTAGGGGTATCCATCGGTGACAAGACTTTCTCTTTCCCTCGTTGATATGGGGGCAACCAGATCCTGTATTAGGGAGGGGAGATACCCAGTGTCATGCATTGCAATGAATGCACAATGATTCTGGGGGCTACGGATTTGGTTCCTTTTACTAATGAACTTTCAATCTCTGTAGGGAACATTACCTTACCATGCCATTGTTATATTCCCGACAGACTTCACTTAACATAATGGGAAGGGATATGATGAGAAGACTTAATATGACCATCTCATTCACTGAGCAGGGAATAGTGTGTTTCACCAAATGGATTCACTATATGAATGCACAAGAATGTATTAATGCATTTTGTGATCTGTCTGTACAGAGGGGTGTGCCCGTAGACCCCGAGCTATTCCAATATGGAGTGGAAGTGCTATTAGCATGGCTTACAGGAAATACAGGGCGAACTGCTTCGTCTGCCCAATGAGTTTTTGTTTAGACCAGAGATTCCCTTAGACGAGGAAGAAGGGAAGGTGTTTCCACTGGAACTACAGACAGTTATACTATAGTGAGAGGGTATCCGTATAAATAACCAAATACAAAAAAAGCAATGAATAAATGAGCTAATTCTTTTACCTATTTATTTCGACATTTTGGGTCATTTTTAGTAGAATATAGGTGTGGGGTGGGGCAAGGGTATAAGTAAAGGAAGTGGGTGAGGGTGGGTGCAGGGGGGCTCCTCCACCATTATTACATTATTAGAAAAAGAAATGTGGTCATTTCTACTTTCAATTTTTTAAATTCGGTCATTTGATGGCAAACCTGACAAACGAAAGTATAGTGCTACAGGGGACTAATAACACAGGCTGGGCATGGAGAGCAGTGATCGCGGTAGCAGAAGGGTGCAGACTGACTGACTTGACAGACTAAGCCTTGTTTTTGGATGACTAGTCAGACCTTGAGACCTTGTTCTTTATGAGTATTACTTATTGGGTGAGTCTTCACTACAGGCAAGTCCCACAGAGGATGGCTCTACTGAAAAAGGAACCAGCACCTATTCTTGAGGAAGATCTAGCACAGGTACCAAGCATCTTCTAGACCAACAGCCCATATGACATGGCTTGTTGAAAGGGGTGATAGCTATCAACATTAAGCTCAAGCCCAGGGTGATTTTAACCAAGAGCAAATTAATACCCGCTGACTAGGGGAGCAGACAAAGGCATTTCTGAGACAATCTCTGCATTAGTACAGCAAGGGATTTTGGTGCCATCAGAATCACAGTGTAACACAGCTGTGTACCCGGTGAAGAAGGCGACAGTGGGATCATGGTGTTTTATTCATGATTTGCACTCTTTGAACCACATTGTTGAAGCAAAGTTCCTGTTAGTTCCCAATCCAGCAACAATATTATCTAGCATTCCGAAGAAGCTACTAATTTCATGGTGATAGATTTGAAGAATGCTTTCTTCTCTATCCCACTGCATGAGGAGATGTCATTTCTATATAGAAAGAAATAGTGTAAACATACAAGACTTCCACAGCAGTACTGCAAATCACCTTTTATATTCAATAGGGTCCTTCAAATAGACCTGGGGAACATACATTTGGACAGCACAGTCATTCAGTACATGGACGACATTTTGAGATGTTGCAGGTCGCAAGAGCAGTGTCGGAAGGATTCAGTACAGTTGTTGACAGAGCTAGCAGAAAAGGGTTACAAGGTTACAAGGCGAAGCTACAATATTGCCAAAGTGAGATTTTGTACATTGAACAGTACAATTGTGCTACGCCTGTTCCGATTTTGGCTGTAGCACCTCCATGGGCTGCTACTAAATTACCACCTTCCACCTCAGGTGCAACTCCCCTTAAAAAAACAGTCAATTTGACTGTTAAACATATACACTTTTGATCCTCATACACAAAGAAGCAATCTATGCCTAACATTGAGAACAATGACATTAAAGCCTTTGTATTGGACCAGAGGAACTTTGTCATAACAAATGTGGGGAAAGCAGAAGTTATAAAGACTAGAGACTCATTATGTAATCAGGTTCTTGCTTGGCTTCGCCAGCGAACCGGACATGGAGTGGTTAGAACTCTGGACCTGAAGTTTGCACGTAGGGTGGACCTGAGTAACTGGTGTACCGAGCCATCCAGTGACTGTGTTCTAGTCGGTTGTGGGGTTACCAACCTCCCGGTATACCCTAGGTGTTGTAAATACATCCCCAGGGCGGGGACAAATTGCAAACTAATACTCTAATACCTCTCCGTATATTGTTAGTCCCCATAGAGTTTGGTTATAGGCGCCAAATGGAGGCAGTAAATTTGAAGTAGCGATTAACTGGTACTGTCTTGCTTTTTTTTCGTAGTTGTACCACATCTTTCAGAGGCATTGTTACTAGACTGCGCTATTGAGTTAGACTTGTGCCATTAGGTTATTGTTAAATGTGATTTTGTATGCATCAGTATTGTGATTACTATGTGTGTTTTTGTGTCTTTTCATGTTTTATGTAATGCGCTCTGATGCCTACGGGCTTTGGCGCTATATAAATGTTAAAATAAATAAAAATAAATAAATATCACAGTAAGGTAACCCCTGAAAAAGTAGAGGTGATTTTCAGAACACCACCACCAAAGAATGTGAGGGAAATACAGCATTTTTTGGGTCTTTGTAATTTATTGGAGGGTCTGGGTGTTTCATTACAGCACATACACTACACCTCTACTAAGCGGGCTCTGGGAGGCTCAGAGGGGGTATGGTAAACTGGAATGGACAAGGGAGATGACTGAAGCAGTGTTAGGGATTCCAGAGTACAATGAAGAATTTTACTTGTTCTCACACTTCAACGGAGTGGTGATGATGGCAGTGTTCACACAGAAAAGGACTCTGGGGCATAAACCAATAGCCTACTACAGGGGGCATTTAGATCCTATAATTAGAGGTCATTATCCTTGCGAACAAGCATTGGCTGCTGCTGCTTTGCAGTAGAGAAGTCAGCAAATGTCACAATGGCTATAGCACCGCGCTGTAGGTGGAGCATGCCCTTTTTGCCATTCTTGAAAAGCCCAAGAGCATATAGACCATGCAGGTAGCGTCTGGATACGAGGTAATTATCTCAAATCTAGTGATAAATGTAGTAAGGTGCAGAGTTGTAAACCCGGCGATATTCATAGAAAAACCAGTAGAAGAAGGAGATTATGTACATGACTGTACCACGTATTATGATGACATACCCAGAGTAAGGGAGAATGTCCTTGGGGGGAGGGTAGGTACTTTTTATTGACGAGTCCTCAACCATATGCCAGATGACAGGAGAGAGACACACTGGGACAGCCATAAAAAAACTAAAGCCGAGCAGGATAGTTGGAGTAGTGGCAAGCGTGGGATTACCCCTGCATTTTTCAGCTCAAGCAGCAGAATTAATAGCTCTTGCAATGCCATTAGAAGCACATGAGGACAAGGAGATCACAGGGTACTCCAACTCCGCCTGTGTGACGTCAACAGTACACACAGGATTGTCACATTGGAAAAGGAGGGGCTATCGACGTGCTGACAGCACACCGGTGCAGGACACGCCCCTTTTGGCTAGCCTCATAGACACACTGCAACTCCCATCAGCCATAGCGGCTGTGAAGTGACAAGCGGACATGAGGGGGAGGACATGATCTCTGGTGGCAGTAAAGCCACAGACACAAAAGCAAAGCAAGCAGCATATTTTGCAGAAATAAACAAGTTTGGCACTTCACCTAATAAATGCATATGCGCACTTAGCATGATATTGCAAGAGGGATACAGTCCATTACCTGTTACTCAATTAATGGAATTTCAGGGGTGTGCACCGACCGTGGAGAAACAGTTGTGGATAAAGAGAGGGTGTTCAATATCTCCCACGGATGCACTGTGGCGACAGGAAAGCACAGGAAAGCCAGTGATTCCCTTTGCATTATTAGATTGCGCTTATGCAGCTGCATTATCTGACTCACCTTAGTAAAGATTTTCTTGCAGCACATATAGGGAAGATTGGTTCTGGCCCAATTTGGTGGAATATATCACCACTTTTATGCACAATAGAATAGTGTGTCAAAAGTTTAACGCATGTCGCACATTGAGTGTAGTACGAGGAGCAATTTCACACCCAAATGGGCCCTTCCAACACCTCCACATAGATCACGTGGACATGATTCAAGTGTGCAATGGCTACAGGTACATGATTGTGGTAGTTTGCCAATGTTCTTGCTGAATCAAAGCCGGTCCATACTCATGCTCTGATGCCCCCAGTGTGGCGAAATTCCTCATCAGAGAGGTTTTCCCTTTTTCCCACGATAAGGGGGGGGCTGCAAGGTCCTGCATTAAGACAATGGGCCTCACTTCATAAACAAAGTTTTTGAGCACATCACATCCCTGCTGGTGATTAAGCATAGGTTTTTCTGTGATTATCACCCGCAAGAGAATGGGATTTATGAACGCCTCAATGGCCTGCTCAAAGTAAAAATTGCAAAAACAAAAGTGATACTGAAAAGGGGATTGCTTCACTGCCTGCCCTTAGCCTTGTTCGCATTGCACAATCAACCTGAACTGGACCCCCATTTAACCCCTATTGAGGTGGTGACAGGACGATGTATGCACCTCCCACTTGCTCCTGCCACTAGAGTGTTGACAGTTTTGCAAAATGCAGCCACTGTTCTAGGTGATGAAATGCATCAATATCTCACTTCGATGATGGCTATTGCCTATTTTACCTCTCAACAGTTGAGGACCCGGCTGGCGAGGTTGAATAAGGATGATGAAGACAACACACCAGTACAACATTCTAAGCTGCTTTTGCAACCACCTCTTCATCCAGGAGACTGAGTCCTCTTGAGGAACTTTTTCTGAGCATGGTACAAACCGAGATTTGACGGCCCCTTCAATGTAGAGCAAGCCACAGACAGAGCTCTCAAGTTAGTAGGTAAAAAAGCATGGAACTACCTTGGAGATGTCAAACCCTGCAGAGGTGAGACCCCCCAGGCCCAATGTGTAGATGATGCAGAAGAAGAAGAAGAAGAAGAAGAAGAAGAAGAAGAAGAAGAAGAAGAAGAAGAAGAAGAAGAAGAAGAAGAAGAAGAAGAAACACAGCAGCAAATCCAGACATGATCAAGAATTAGAGCTAGACAAGAGCAAATTGAAAAGCTAGAATAGGCACACTGTCTTTTCTTCACACTAGGTGGCTGCTACACATGCTTGAACTGATTTTCGATGAGTAATTTCACATGTGCATGAACATTAAAAGGCACTTTATGAACCTATAGTAGCTTTGGAGTGGATGGTACCAACAAAGGTCTTTGTTTATGCCTTTCTATGCTATGTTGCCCACACATATCCAATATTGATTAGAAACTGCGTGCTAAATATTACTCTGCTTGATGACCTTTTAGAGTGATTGTCTATTGCTGCACTAGCACAATACTATCACTGAAGAGTTTAATTATTATAGCAAATCATAATGCTGAACATTAAGAGTGTTGGTAAGTGTTGGGGATGATTTTTAGACAGTGCCAGAAACATCTCTACAAGACATGAAAGCAACAGCCATAGCAATTGTGGTGATATTTTCTGTATTCTGCTGTCTCTACCTCTTTACTCACTTTGAATTACAAAAGGTGGCACTATCTCTCTCACACACACTGAAGTATATGATAACACAATCCCTATTCATGCCATCACTGAACCCATATCTGAACAGGCCATTAGCGCTGCCCGTGTGGTAAAAATACTCAGGTGAAGCATGGACATAGTTCTTGAACATGTAAATGCATATCTAGCTGATTCATCCCACGTATCTATCAACATGTGGTATCAGCACATGACCAAGGTGGGAAGAGAGGCAACAAAGGAGAGATGCTATGAGTGCTTTCTCATCCCCTTTGCCATGAGTGTCTCCAGAACATTCATAGCCACAGAAATTCCAACAGCCAGAGCACAATTCCTTATGCACTTAGCGCTCTGCAAAACAAGGAGCTGATTTCAAGGAAGGTGGGCCACACTGATACGGATGTCACAAAAGAAGTTCCCATATGAAGATAGTTACATTAAGACTCAAAAAATGATAGATGACTATTGGAGTACAGACAGCCAATAGAATACATCTTGAACTGTCCAAACAAGGGAGAAGCCAGAATAGTGACACAAAAGGAGTTACAATGCCCAAAGACAGGATAAAAGGAGATAGGAGGTCTGCCAGGATGCTGGGAGAGGCTTCAGCTGCTGGTATATGGACAAATATTCACAGGAGAAGGATGGATGGAAGGGATGGTGGGGTGCAAAGCACATGCACTTTTGACAGTTCCTGTCACAGAAAGAAAATGATGATTGACTCAAGGAATCGGCAGCAAGCACCAAGCCGCTCACATGGGTAGAGAATGAAGCAAGTCTCATGCCAATCATACCACTCGAGAATGATTCCCTGTGTTTCCAGAATGACGGTACAGTGAAGGTTGGAGAGAACAAAGGATGCAAAAGAACATCAAAAATACCTTGAATGAGGGTTGGTACTGCAGTGTTAATGGATCACTACTGGGTCTGTGCGTCCCGGACATACATGCAACTACCATCAAACTGGGGAGAAATATGCTCTCTAGTTCAACTGAACACACCAGCATTAGTGCATGTCTGAAGGATATACAAGTAGATGGGTTCCCCAAAATTAATACACACCAGAGGAAGAAGAAATCTGTGGAGTGGACAAGAGAAAAGAGAGGAAACTATGTGTCAACAAAGATGGAAGACACATTGGATGCGCTACCACCAGACCACAGACTGTTCAGCAGAACTGACATGTTGTTTTCATCCATCATTCCAGGAATTCAGGCCAACGTGAATGCCAAATGGCTCCAGATAACCAAATGTGAACTGTTGCATACAATAAACTCGACCGTTTAATGCTATCAAAGAAAAGGTGAGAGCTGTCAAACTGATGACCCAACAGAACAGATATGTTCTGGATCTCCTCACACCCAAGGAAGGAGGCATGTGCACCAAGATTGGGCCATCTTGCTACACATACATGCCCTCCCACAATGGGGATCAGAGGAAATCATGCAATTATCAGACCTCCACGCCAAGTCCATCTGCCTCCAGCAGTGATAACCCAGTAGGAGAGGATGAAGATTGGCTGACATAAATCTTTTCCTGGATACCATTGTGAATGGCTAGCGGACTGAAGGTACTCATAGCTGCCTTAGTGCTAGTATTATGTGCCTTCTGTGCTATTAGAACAGCTATAGCACAGTACAAGAAGACCACTGAAAGACAATACGGATGAAATTATTACTGTACGTAGAGACAAAACCAGACGGAGAGATACAGACTTTCGACGTATTGCAATCACACCTGAAGCAATGTCCCCTGTTCCCTCCAGGCACCAATTTCTCATTTCCCCCAGATCCATGCAACTATCTGGGAAGATGGGTATGGTGTAAGACCGATGGATACTGCTGCTATATGACCTGGAGTTTAGACAAACAAGTGAAGTATCATGGTCCCTTCGGAGGAGTGGCGAAAGTATGGATCCCAAAGCCGCACTTGAACAGGGAGAATGGTCAAGGAAATGTGGTCGATCTATTGACCAGAGGCGGGATTGAAGAGGGAGACCTAAACATGGCCTTCAATGCACTTATCCCACTCATCCCGGTGGCAGAGAAACAAAAAGTGTACATCGTTCCTGGGCCCCTCCTCCCCATCGACAATGTATCGCAGGTGTGAGAAACACTATTCACGGATACAACCATTCAGACCATATCCTGGTGGGCTATTGAAGAGATACAGCTAACTATTCAGACCCTATCCTGATGGGCTATTAAAGAGATACAGCTGTGATCAATGGGGCCAGTCGATGGCCTGAAACCTTGAAGAAAGCCGATGACATCATGACTGACAACATGGCATGGATGCGTTAGACATGAAGCACATAGGTATCTCTGCATGAAGGTACCCAGACACTTAGATTTATTACTGACAGACGTGAAGAACATGCTTATGACTCACTTAGATAGAGGACTGACACACTCTTGCTATGCAGAAATCTCAAGTTGCATAAGGATACATTTGAATTTTCTGTTGATGCTTAAACACAACTTATATATTGGGCAGGAAAACAAAGATGGAAGCCACAGCCATGTTGACCACAGGGGAAGATGTGACATGCTGACTTTGCTGAGACCTGCAGACCAGGCTCCCACTGTAGCCACTGTTCATAGCCTTGCCAAGGGAAGGTTTTAAGTTAATACAAGAGATAGGACACCTGCATGTGTAACCCTTGCTCACTGTTCTTAGAGAGGCACAGCTTCACCTCACTGACGAGGCCCAACCAGGCCAAAACACATGTCTGGTATTGCTGTTGGTACTCTTGTTCAGAAGTGAACTGCCAGGCATTTCGGTGCTGGACTGCCCTTGGGCAGGACGAAGACTGATATGTAGTGGACATTTTTCTTCTGTGAAAGGATGGTGAGCTAAAGACTCTGGTAGTGACTCTAACCCGGGATATGGGCTGGTAGTAGAGAAACTCCCAGAACCCCCCTTTTTTTTGCATATTAGGTAGCTTTGGGTTTTCACCCTAAGTTATGAGGGTAATCCAGACGTGGAAACCTTGCTCACTGTTCTTCGAGAGGCACAGCTCCACCTCACTGACAAGGCCCAACCAGGCTGAAACACATGTCTGGGGTTGCTGTTGGTACTCTTGCTAAGAAGAGAATTTCCAGGCATTTTAGTACTGGACTGCCCTTGGGCAGGCCAAAGACTGATATGTAATGGACATTTCTCTTCTGTGAAAGGATGGTGAGCTAAAGACTCTGGTTGAGACTCCGACCTGGGATATAGGCCGGTAGTAGAGAAAATCCCAGACCCCTCCTTGTTTTAACTTGTTGAGAACATGCAGCACCTTGGGGGCATTCTCACCACTTTGAATTGCACTTGGTCGGGTGACTTTCCAAAGCACCACGGCTGAGAAGACCCTCTTTGCCCAATCCCTATCCATCTCCCATGTTAAGCTCAAACTGTGTTACACTACCCAATCACAGCACACTAACTTGAAATGTTTGTAATTGCAACATTTAGAGGTGGTCGCAGGAAGAGCCACCAGATATGTTTTATCCAATTGATGTACTAAACCCCTATATAATGTGCATATAGTCTATCTCACTAACCAATCCTGTTCCATGTTAGGTTTTTAGAGTGTATCTTTATTTTGTGACGTCACGCATCATCAAAACTGCCCGACATGCTCAAGATCGATGAGCGAGTGTTGGAGAATGTTGCACTGTTCATATCTCAATCCCTGTTATTGATTTTTGAATAATCACAGTAAACCTTTGTCATATGGCTCGATCTTCCATTTTTGGTGCATTGGATTTTCTTGGCCCAGTTCCTCTTGCGTGTAATTGGGGGGATTGATAATAATTCCCCTGCCTGACTTCAGGCAGGGTGGGCCCTGCAAACAAAAAAGTGATTGAGACTTCATGTGTGAGTGACTGAGGCAGCTGAATATGGCTACAGCAAGCAGTTGGGTTTGCAGAATGTGTATACTTTTGCATGTCTGTGTGCATGAGAGAGGTGTAGGGGCCTATGAGGCAATATGTATATGTAGGTAGCAATGCTGATGTATATTGGGGCACCGGTTCCATAAAAGTGATTGAAAGTGACACAGATAACATATATTGGTGGCACTGGTATAAGAAAAATGATTTTAAATGACAATGCTGACATATATTGGTGCAACCAGTGTTGTGAAACTGATTTAAAGTGGCATTGCTGACAGTAATTGTTACAACCACCATGAAAATGACTGAATGCTATATAAATAACACATATTGGTGCGCTGTACGATATATGTGATTTGAAGTAACAATGGCAACATATATTAGGATAAAAATGGCACAGAGGTGATTTAAAGTGACAATGATGTCATATATTTGGGGCACCATCAAAATTAAAGAGATTTAAAGTGGCAATTCAGATGTATAATGGAGACACTAGCACAATGAACATGATTGCAAGTAACAAGGAGGACATATTTTGGGGGCACTTGTTTCAGACAAGTGGTTTAAAGTGCCAATGGTGACATGTCTTGGGGGTACCAGCATCATGAACATGATTGAAAGTCATAAGTATGACATATATTGAGGGCATCAGAGTCATGAAAGTGATTTAAAGAGGCAATGCTGACACATAGTGGTAGCTCCCGTGTCATGAACATGATTGACAGCAGCAATGCTGACATATATTGGAGCAAAAACATAATCAACAAGACTAAAAGTGACAAGGATGACATATATTCGAGTAAGAGCATCATAAAAGTGATTTAAAGTTGCAATGCTGACATTGATTTTGGCACCAACATCATGAACATGAAATAAAGTCACACAGATGGTATATATAATTGTTACCAGTGTCATAATAGGGATTTTAATGCTCAGTACTGACATACATTCAGGCATCAACATCATGCACATGATTCAAAATGACAAGAATTACATATATTCGAGGCACCAGTAACATACACATAATTGAAAGTGGCAATTCATGCATAATTTGGAGGCACTATCATCATGAAAATGGTGGAAAGTGGCAATGTTGGCATACATTGGGGACACTGCCATCATGAGCATGATTTAAAGTGCCAATGCTGACTTACATTGGGGCACCAGCATCATTAACAGATTTAAAGTCATATTGTTGACATATATTGGTGGTACCCATACCATTAACTTTCCTTAGAGGGGCAAGGCAGACATACATTGGTGGCACCTGCATCAAGTAATGTTTTATAGTGAACCTGATGACATATAATTATGGCACTGCCATCACAAAGCAAAATTATAGTGGCAATTCTGAATATTTTGGGGGCATTGTCATGATTGATAATGTTAATGCTGACATATATTGGGGTCACCAGCACCAAGTGCAGATTTAAAGTGCTACTACTAACATATATTGGCAGCACCAGCATCATGAAGTGTTTTTTTTAAAGTGACACTGTTGCCATATACTAGGGCTATCAGTGCCATAAAACAGATTTCAAGTAGCAATGCAGACACATATTGATGGCACCAGTGTCACCAACATGTTTTAAAGTTGCAGTACACATATGTAGTGCTGGCACTAGAATAGAGAAGTGTTTAAAGTGGGACTGGTGGCTATATATTCTTTGGGAAATGGTGCCATGAAATGTGGACACCAGCATCATGAACATGATTAATAGTGGCAATGCTGACAAATATTGAGGGCACCAACATCATGAAGCATATTTAATATTGCATTGCAGACATATATCAGTGGATCCAGGATCATGAACATTGATTTAAAGTGGCAATGCAGATATATATTGATGCCACCAGCATCACAAAATTGATTTAAAGTGGCAATGCAGACATGTCTTTTTTTGCATCCTGAACGTGATTTGAAATGGAAATACTGGCATATCATAAGGGTACCAGTGACTTAAAATGGTACTGCTAGGATATATTGGGGGCACCAGCATCATGAGCATGATTTAAAGTGACAAGGATGACATATATATCCGTAACATCCCTGCCTTAAAGCGCTGTACTGGGATTGCTAGCAAATCATTCCCCAGTATACAGGGGTCGAGGCACAAGTGCGTTTAGGTCCCAGGCGTGTTTCTGGGCTCCTAAAATGTTTTTAAGCATGGGCAGGTTGAAATGTTCTACAATACAGACCACAAGGAGGATTCCAGCTTTATTTATTGTTTGTGCATTTGGAATGCGCCTAGCAGTATCATGTTTTCTATCAAGCAGGATAGAGTATATTTTTCTTTCGAAATAATTTTTTTCTTCAGTCTCTATCAAAATGTCCGGATTAATCCGATTTTACGTGAAATTATCGTTTAGAGAGTACGCACGAACCGGCCAAATACCGCTTCGCTGATCAATGAGGATGCCATGCTTTGTCCTCTGTGCAATGCGTAGCGCCTTACAGGAGATGCAGCAAAACACTGCTAGCCATTGTAAATTGTGGGAATATGATGAATTTTTTGTGTTTGTAATTGTAAGAAAAATAGCGATTGTATAAATGTTTTTAATTTTCGCATTCATATATGTGATAAATGAAATTGTAAAAGTTGATTAATTTAGCTAAATACAATTTAAAAAAGTAAATTGTGGGATGTGGTCCCTAGCGACCATTTGGAGAAGGTGCAAGGCCACTTTGTTACTCAATCATGGGAGCATGACTTGCTGTGTGCCTGGTAAAGACTCAGTGCATAGCCAAAGCCCAGAAAGGGAAGACACACCTCGGGATCTTCACATGGTAGGAGGTAGATTTGATTATTGTGCTGATTTGAGGCGCCAAGTAGACATCAGAATCCAGGATGACATAGAGGCCCTTCACAGTCCTGGTTGAGGAAGGGGTTTGTCTCAGGCTGAAAGACAATGGGCGCAGTTGCTGAATACGCAGCGTTCTACTACAGGTCAGGAGCTCAGTTTGCTCTGCATTTATGTTCAAGTGCTTCTGCATCAACCATTTGTCGAGTGGAGCACTTGGGTAAACAATGAACGGTAGACGAAGGTGCTGAAAACTTGGGGTAACGTGAAGCGATAGGGGATAAAGAGTGTAAGGATATTGTTTTGGCATTTGTACGGGTGTTATCCAGCCCAAGCTTTATTTGGGACCGTGTTGGCTGGATTAAGAGGTCAACTGTGTTAAAAGAGGAGGAAAGATTGAGATGGGTAAGGATAGCCCCTTCCCCACTGTCTTGAGGTCAGATGTCCTTTCAACAATTCTTCGAGGGACCTTGTGTGGTGCATGCACACTTCGAATCATGTGCTTTTAATGATCACGTATACACCCTAATAAATTGATTTGCAATAGGCGTCCACCTTGCCTCTTCGTGGCAATTGTTACACAAGTGCATGCCGATGGAAATTCCTGTCGACATGTTAGCAAATATATGCCACTGGAGCCAATTGGGGCATATGGGGTTTGGATATTTTCTTTGCAAGTATGTAGCTGATGTAGGTGAATATAGGGGAATAAAGAGTGGGATGGGAAGGACATAGGCAAAGAAAGGAGACCACATAGTGTTTTGTTGGTTGCTCATATAGGGCTCTTAACCCACTAGTTTGGGGGAAGGATAAGAGAGGAAGTGGAAAGTGGCTGAGAAGGATGATGCAGGAGGATGCACTGTTGATAGTTCTAGTGTGTACAACCTGGAGGAGCTCAGACACACTGAGGAAAATGACAACAGAGGGAGTAAGATAGAGGGGAAAAGGGAACCAGGGTAGGGCAAGAGGCAACCTCCTGTTATGTCACTTCAGGGAAGATGGGCCGTGCAAGGGCCAGAGGCCGCAGGAAGGAGACTACACAATATCCTTCCTTGGATGTAAAAGGATGTATGTGAATGCCACCATATTCTGCTCCTCCGGCCCACATTACCCATATTAGCCCAAAGCCTCCAGTGAGTCACAGTTTCACCGGCCGTTCCTGGTTCCCATGGCCCCCCAAAAGTGGCAAATTACCATCTTGCCGGACCAACACCAGCCACAGGGACCTGGACCAACTGGTCTGGGCGACTCCCTCCAATCCCATGTAACATGTCCATATCTTTGCTTCTGCCTTCTCCTCCCCTCTCCCCTGTTGATTCTACTCTCCCTCGGCACCAGGCACCTGGCCACCCTCTGTCCTCTGGGCCCAGGTACCTGCTCATCTCGCCACCGTCACGCACTGCCTCCGGGCCACCCCCTGCACTGGGGTCTGTATCTGTACCCATACAGCCCTCCCCTTAAACCCAGCACTTGCCACTTGCTGGCTGCACTCCCATTGTTTGTTGCTTTTTTATTCATTATTTTATTATTATTTTTGTTCCTTCTCGCTCCGCACTCTCCTTTTGTTCCCCCTTCCATGCACTTCTCCCCCTTCTCCGTCTACCCTGCACTTGCACGTTCTCAATGTCACTGGGCCTAGTAAGATCGTTGTTTTTGTTCTCCCCTGTTCACATTCCCTGCCTGGTCGCGCTCTGAAACACTTGTGTATGAGCGCGATAGAAATAAAATATCAATCAATCAAACACTGATGAATGCCAAAAAGTCCTGCAAGAAAACCCTTGTCCCCTGTTTTGGTAGGTGCACTCCGTCTCATGGAACATGTCTGAGTCAGGGTCGGGCTAGGGCATAAAATTGTCTTCGGCAACAATGATAAAGTGGCACACAGATGCAAATGGCAATTAATTCCTTTTGTGACAGACTGTTTGAGTAGTGTCGAGGGGGGGGCTTCTGATAAAAATGTGTTGCAAAATCGTGCATTTTAAATAATATTTATTCAGTAACACTGGTAAAAACTACTATCCGCATGGAGAAGTAACATATCAAACTGGACCACTTGGCTCAAGGGATGTAGCGGAAGATCTCTGATGCCAAGCCACCAAATCGATATGTCTGTGTTGAAGCGAATCCAGACCCAGCTCCCAAACCAGCTGCATTGCCCTCCTGAGGAATGACTGGCCCACAATCTATATTACGCCATGTGACGACTTGATCTAGATATGTGATGCAGAAGAGTGGTTACAGTCCAATCAACATTCCATGCTTCTAAACCCCAACTGCCCCCTCCTCCCCCTGCCAGAACCAGTTCTCCCCTGTCACTCCCCTTAACACAACAGATGGGACTGTATGTAGACTCTGAATACATTAAATTGCCACCTCCCCAAGTTCATTATCTGGCTAGCCCCGAAACCCAATCCTGCTGCTGTGGTGGTTGCCTTGTTCCTGAAGGAATCGGAAGTGAACCCATACCAACGATACCAGCCATTTCGAGTGCCTCGTGAAACACACTCCTACACTGGAATTGAGATAGGCTGGAGCCATCACTGAGTTTCCCTCAAACCGCTAAGTAGCCGATCACGGATTAAACCGGGCAGGCAGGTCACTCGTTAACCCCAGATAAATCCAGATCCCCTTCCCCTCTTGGTCTGTCTTGGATCTTCTCATACATAGGTGCACTGCAGTGTTTCCCACAAGCTCCACTGCAATACCCCACTCTCATCGCCTTTACTGGATGGCACTAATTCCCCGAAATGGAATGCTCCCTACGAGGCCATGACAAAGGCCGGCCTGAAGAGTAGAAACTCAAACCCATCCTGCCAAATACCCTTCAGTGTCCACACTATAATTTCTTTCTGTATCCAGGGGCGTTTTAGCATTCTCCTTATTTCCTTGGAATCTGCCCCACAACCGGCTGGGGCCTTCCGCACTGCGAAATCTGCCGCTGGGCTGACCTCCCATGCTGTGCCTGCAATCAACTTCACTGCTATGTGCCTCCTCGCGCAAGCAATGGGGCACCCTGAGAAAGTAGATAATCGAGATAATGTAATAGAGTTTCTCTACCAAACAATGGCCCCTAACCCTTTGTTGCATAAAATAAGTAAAATTCCTTGAAGGGCCCATCATAGGCTGATTTTGTTTTATCCGCCAAAGATCCTGAAATCTGCGTAGAGACTCCGGAAAAGGGATCATCGGTTGTACTGAATCCGGATGCCATCTCCGGAATTCCTGCATCTCAAAATGAGACAAAGACTAAACCGTGCTATTTTTATCACGGGACATGCTTTGTTTGCTCTAAACCAAATGTTCACCAACAAATACAATAGAACCAGCTTATTCAACAACCTAAGGCTCATAGGGTATGAAGCTGGTTGGTTGTTGATGTCCTGGACCATATATATGTTATCAGACCAGAAAACCGCACTCCTATTCTGTAACTCCACCCACCATATTGTGAAGTCTATTACAATGGGGAGTAGCTACAGGAAGGTTACGTTCCGCACCAAACATGACTGGAACCACTCGTCCGGACAACCTACCCCACAATATTTAGTTCCCAGGATGGCTCCAAAACCCCGGCTCCAAGCGGCATCCAAGTAAAGACCCAATGTGCTGTCCGGCACCCCTCCTTTAGGCAACACCTATGGCCCTTAAAGATTAGCTAGAAATGCTACCCACACTTTCAAATCAACCTTCAACCCCCATGACAATCTTGTTGGTGGTGCTTCTCCCTCAAACACAGTGAGAGGGTCCCATCTGAAGCACATCTGCCAGAGTACCAGGAGATGATGCTATCCTCCTCCACGTGCGTCCTAGTATGCCAACCAGTACGGCCGTGGTACTGCCCCTCCCATAGCTGGGAAGCCCTGTCCTCCCTCTGGCCCCCCTCCCTCCCCTCCTGGTGCACCACACTCGGTCATTTATTTATTTGTATATACAGGAAGGAACCGTGCTCCTTTGATCACAAAAGAACAAACAAAACTAATGAGAGCCACGTCTAAGTCTTTTACAACACTAGGTACATGCTGCAGGCTCCAAACAAGCCAGAATTCACGCAACCTCAGGAGCCAGAGTAATGATTTGTACTCCAAGGCATCTGCGACCATTGCAACCCTAAAGCCCTGATTGCTCATTAATGCCCTCTTCTGAAAGGGGGATACAGAGGACCCATTAGATACTCTCAGGCAGGGGTGGAACTCTGGTCACAGGTGTCCTGCTGGGTGCAATACCCTAATCATGAGTGCTTAATTTGAGGTGGTGTTTGCCAGGGCTCAGGCCTGCCACTTATTTCTGAGCCCCTGCACTTATTGTCTCAGACTCAGATTGATTATGAAGTAATGATAGCCAGAGTATCCATCAACCCCAATGAGCAAGTATGAGCTATAGATTAACCCCAAATGTGTGAACACTATGGGGAGCAACTGTTGGTGGTGGCAGTAATGGTGGGGAACTGCCCGGCCGTAGTGTCACAAGCATACTAGGAAATATTTGGGCCCTGCCGACTTATTTTCTTACAAATTAAGCACTGACAACTAGTAGTTTCCAAGACCTGCAACCTTTTGGAGGGGCTTGAGGAGTTTTGCTGAGACTGGTCCCCTTTAAAGTTGTTGCTCGGCTCCTCTAAGAATCATCTGTGTCTATGTTCCACCCCTTTTTCCACTTATCTTCCTATGTCGAAGCTTCATGCTCCTATTAGAAGAGTATCAGAGTGAAACCCAGGTAATAATGGAGGAAAACAGAAGCTACTCTTTCAACAGCGCTCTAATGGCGGAACAAGGGAGCACGTTTTTTAAGGTGGGGCTAAATGCACCGACCGGGTCCCTAAAACAAAAACAGAGTAAGAATGCGTGCGTTTGGATGCGCGTGATTCAACACCCCAACAACGTCCTCCCACCCCCTCAAAATAGGGTGTAAAATATAGAGAGAACGGCTTCTCTTGTTGGAGCAGTGAACATCAATGCAAAGTGTAGTGCTGATTGCCTGGGAAGTATTACACCATGCTAACTATGTGAAGATCTGCTGTTTGATTCTAAGGGAATTCCAAAGCGCAGTCAGGCTCAGAAAAGGAGAGAAAAACCAAGAATAACTCACATCAGCACAGTGAAACAGCTTTACACCAAACTACAGAAAACATGCGCTACAAAATAGGAACACCCTCTCTAGTGTGGTATCAAAAGCTTTGTATTGCACTAACCTACTCTGTGGTGTGGGGGGTGGATTGATGTCTAGGTATGCTTCATCCAAATCTGCAATGCTAGACATTAGACACAGGTATTCAGGAAAAGGGGTAGGGAACAGACAACAGAAAAGACAACAGAAATTCTGCACGTTAAATAAAAGTACCGCTTGTAACTAGTAGGCACCATTTGACTCCATTTAAAAAGGGACAGTCAGTGGGTGTTGGCTGTTATATGTCCAGTGCTGCTTCAAATAACCCAATAAGCATCATGCTAGGATAAAAGAACAGCAATAACGTTTACAACATTAAGTGAACACAATCAAGAACGTATTTAACACAAAGTAGACAAACGTTTAATAGAAAATAGAACCAAACAAATATTGTTCTATTTTATTTTATTTATTTATAACGAGCTAAAAACCCACAGGCATCAGGGTGCACAGAGAGACTCAAGACAAAACATCAAAGACAGGATGCTATCAAACATCAAATATCTGGGACTCTAGCTATTCAACTTACTGCAGAGGCAACCAATTGCAATTAAGGCCCACACAACATTTTCATCTTTCAGCAAATCACAATGCCAGAAACATACAAAAGGCATGAGTAATGGAACATCCCTAAGGCCAGATGTGTATTCGCATGCATTTGTCATCTATGACTATCCATACCAATAGTTTTTGTTATGGTATGTTATAATATGTTATGTTACTGGCATGTATAACAGGCACAGCTGCCGTTGGCATGGCCTACAAATGCTCTGGGTAATCTGAAAGAGAGGCGGGTGGGTGAGGTTAGTGGGTGGGGAAGGGAAAATGCAAGATAGCTTTCATGTTGGGTCAGTTTCTCGGTGTTCTCTGCTGAGCACATAGAGGCATTTGTGTCAGAAGGGTTTCCTTGTGTTCCCTTAGTAGTTGGTCCTAGGCGTGTTCCCATAGTAGTAGGTCCTAGGCCTGGGCTGTTTTATATAGGTTGGGTTTAGAGGTGTAGTGTTCTGATGGTTGATGTCTGTTATCTTATATTGGAAGGGTGGTCAATTGCCTTGCTTGGGTGTGTCAGTTGGTATGCACATTTTTGAGGTGGAATGTACAGTTTGGGCGAGTTAGTGTCGGGAGCAGTTAGAGACTGAGATGGGCAAGTTTGTAAGGGGAACAGACACCCTTAAAACCACATATCGCTGATCATACATGGCAGA
This sequence comes from Ambystoma mexicanum, assembly GCF_040938575.1. Lineage (NCBI taxonomy): Eukaryota > Metazoa > Chordata > Amphibia > Caudata > Ambystomatidae > Ambystoma > Ambystoma mexicanum. The sequence continues at coordinate 683,907,097 of NC_090929.1, read as the reverse complement.
GCAAGGCATGACCAGGGCATGAACGTCATCACAAAGCATTGGTTGTCATAGCAGTACACGAAAAAGGCCTTACAAGGCAAAACATCTGGTGTCCTTCCTGCACTCCTATCACTGGCTTCATTCTTTTTCTCAAATAGGTGCCACTAAAATGACACTTACGAGGCAAAACCTACAAATGAATGATATTACCGAAGTATTGTGTGAGAGGGCACCTACATTATAAGCTTGTAGTCATCTTATTCACCGTGACATGTGCTCTCTGGAGCATGCCCTCTGTATGTCCAGAAGGCAGCTGACCTCATGCATACCACTTAACAAGGAAACATGGGGCAGCTGAACCAACCCGGGCATGGTCAAACTGAGTCAGAAGGCCAATCCATATCAGATATTGATGAATATTCATCTCTACCAAGCAGAAAGGAAGGTGAGCTCTGGGAAATCAAAACTACCCTAGTGAGTACGTCTGACCAGGAGGACTCCTATGATGAAAAGATCAGCGAGTTGGACTGGCGGAAAATGAAACTACAAAAGGGACTTCCTAGTCCACTTTGCAAAAAGAGAAGAGCCAGAGTTCCGGCCTGGAAAGAGCATCTTGAAACCCCCCACACATTCAGGGAGGTGGGGGGATGTTCCCACCATACCTGGAAGGAGGGATGAGGAAGATGAGTACTCTCCTGTGCAGAAAGGGGTCAACAAGGGAAAAGACCCTGAGAGTTCACAGCATTATAGGCAAGAGGAGGCTAGACCCTGTGACTCCTGGAGGTCTTCCCAGTCTCGTTGAGGTAGGGAGCGCCTAAAGGATAGGGAATGGACCACCAACAGTAGCAGCACCGAGTCAGAGGGTGAGCGGATACAGGTGCAGCAGAAAAGGATGTCTGCCAAACAGAAGAAAGGTCTTCTGAAAGACCCAATTTGACAGATAAAGGCCATAAAGCGCTTTATAGCTCCCTACCATAAGCATGTCAAATATTCGGTATGGGAGCATTCATAGCTGTAGCAACAAATGATGGCATCATTTGGAATATAAAATGATGTGAACTGCATGGAGTTTGTCAAATGGACATTCTCACCCGAGTACTCCCGCTTTTTTGCAGGTCTGGAAGATCAAGATCCCTATGAATGGTCCACCTATAAGGTGGCCATTTTGAAATACTGTTCTACTCACCAAAACCCACAGGAAGCCCGCAAGGTGGCATATAACCTTCAGTGGGGGGAAGACCAGGCGGCTAGAAATTTTGCAGATTTAACAAGGGGGGTCCTGGGAGTCCCTCTGCCAGACATAAGTCCTGGTTACGAGAGACTTACCCAGAGTCTTTAGCTCACTATCTTTCACAGAGAAGAAATATCCCAAACATATCAATCTTTGTCCTGCACTTGGGCAGTTCAGCACCGAAATGCTAGACAATTCTCCTCTGAACAAGAGTACCAACAGCATCCCCAGACATGTGTTTCGGTCTGGTTGGACCTCATCAGTAGGGAGGAGCTGTCCCTCTCTAAGAATAGTGAGCAAGGGGTCCACGTCTGGATTCCCCTAGTAACTTAGGGTGAGACCCAAAGTTACTTAAAAATGCAGATTTAACAAGGGGGGTCGTGGGAGTCCCTCTACCAGACATTAGTCCTGGTTACGAAAGACTTACCCAGAGTCTTTAGCTCACTATCTTTCACAGAGAAGAAATATCCCAAACATATCAGTCTTTGTCCTGCCCTGGGGCAGTCCAGCACCGAAATGCTAGACAATTCTCTTCTGAACAAGAGTACCAACAGCATCCCCAGACACGTGTTTCGGTCTGGTTGGACCTCATCAGTAGGGAGGAGCAGTGCCTCTCTAAGAATAGTGAGCAAGGGGTCCACGTCTGGATTCCCCTAGTAACTTAGGGTGAGACCCAAAGTTACTTAAATATGCAGATTTAACAAGGGGGGTCCATTTTTAATGTGGATGGGGTGTAGGGCCCTGAGGCATGTGCGAGAGAGGACTGGCAGGGGTGCTGGGGACCAGTGAGACTCTGAGGTAGACGCAGCGGCTAGTCAGCATGCTGTCATGAAAGAGGAGGGAGGGAGGGAAAAACAGAGAACTGGGTTAGCAGGGTGGAATGAGAGAGAAGGAAAAGGGGAAGAGGGAAGTCTTGAGGAATTTCCAGAATTTAAGTAGATCCGGCTCAAGACGGAGGGTGGCAGGGAGGCTATTCCAGAGGTAGGCAACTGCTGAGGATCAGGATCTCCCTCCAAATCTATTCTTGGAGACCGGGAAGGTTGGAGGTAGATACGCGGAGGGCTCATGACAAATAGTATTTAGGTAGGCAGCATTCTAGGTAGGTGCCAGGCCCCATAAAGTCTTGTGAACAATGCAAAGGGTCTTGAATTTGATCCTTGATCCTTGCAGCCATGGGGAGCCAGTAAAGGGATTTCAGTGCTGGAGAGAGGCAGTCCCTGGGCTTGAGGCCAAGGATAAGTCTTGCGGTTCTGAGGAGTAGGGAGGTTGAGGAAGAGGCTGTTGCAATACTACAATCTGGAGAGAATCAGGGCTCTGGAGACAGTGAGCCTCTGGGGGAAAGTGAGAAAAGGTACAGTACCTCTGAGGTGAAACTGATAGTTAGACTTTTTAGAGATGTGAGAGGCGAAGGAGAGAGTGGAGTCAAAGATGACCACAAGGTTACTATCTTTGCAGGTGGGTGCGGGCGCAGGACAAAAGGAAACTGGCTAGAGTGAAAGTGGGAAAGCAGGAGCAAGGGTACCAATGCAAACAATCTCAGTTTTAGTGGCGTTGAGGCAGAGGTCATTTGCAGCACACCAAGACTGAATTGTGGACAGTCAGATATGAGCGAAGAGGAGGAGGCGGCTGAGGGTAGAATGAAAGATAGTTGCGATTTGTCCGTATAGCACTGGAAGTTAGAGGTGAAAATGGCAATCAGACGTGCCAGGGCAGCCATATAGACATTGAAGAACCAGGGGCATAGATGAGATGCCAGGGGAATGCCACAGGTTGAGAAAGTGATAGTCGAGTGAAAGGCTCCAATTCCCAGGGTGTCACAGAGACGTGCGATCAGGATGTTGTGATTAACCATGTCGAAGGCAGAGGCGAGATCAAGGAGAATGAGGATAGAGGGGGTATAAGTGTCAAGATTTGAGAGCAGGTCTTCACAGGTGTTCAGAAGAGCAGTTTCTGTGCCTCTGGATGCTCTAAAGCCAGATTGATGGTTGTGGAAGGAACCAATAGATTCAGTGTGTTGGGTCAGCTGAGAGATACCCAGTTTCTCCAGGAGTTTGCCAGAGAAATGAGTGATGGAGATAGGGCGGTAATTATCCAGAATGGAGGGGTCGGAAGAGGGATCTCTGAGCAGAGGATGCACAAGGGAGTGCTTCAGTGCAGTTGGGCAACTCCAGTGGAAAAAGAGAGATTGCAGAGATCAGCCAAGACTGATATTGTCTTTAATGGTTTTGAAGGGGCAGGGGTCCGCCTGTTTGGATGAAGCCTTCATAGATCGGACTTGTCTGGTGACCTCATTAGGTGTGACGGATGAAAGAGAAAAGAGGGTGAGAGGAGGGGAGGGCTAAGGGAGGCTCCCGTGTTGGTGTATGCTGTGGTGTGGAAGATAGGGTGGAAAGGACATCTTGGGTTTTTGTGGTGAAGTGTGCAATCAGGGCTGAGCAAAGGTCCTGGTTGGGTGTGACAGAAGAGGAAGCTGCTACAGGATTAGCCAGTTCCTTGCAGACTTTGAAAAATGTGTCTGTGTTGTTAGATGCCACAGAGATGCGGGCTTGAATAAAGACTCTTTTCTTGGTGCGGATTCAGAGTCGATAATGCCTTTGAAGGAGGCGGCAGGCCACTTTGTCCGATGGTTTGCCTGACACGTTCCATTTCTGCTCAGCTGCCCTACACTTGCGTTTAAGGGCAGCCAGGTCAGAATCATAGCAAGAGTTACACTTTTTGGAAGGCTTCAGTCGGACGCTCATGACAGGGGCAAGAATGTCAAGAGTGTTGGAGATAGAGAGATTGAGGTTAGCGAGGGCTGCATCAGATTGGTAGTCAGCCGAAGGAGTGGGTGGAGGAGAGTAGAAGGAGGCAAACACAGCCAACCATTTGGAATGGCGGTTGAGTACCAACATTATTCTATTGATTTAGGTATTGAGATCCTTAGACCAATCCCAAATGACTGTTTCAATATCAACAACGGTATCTCTCCTGAAAAGATTTTCACCAGGCAGGGGGCGGGGATTCCTTGGTGTACTCTTCCTGCCTTTATGGTGTGGAAGACGTGACCTGTGACATAAGGAAGGATGAGGTGGTATTCCGAGTCAACAGTGACTACCTCCCATCCTTGTAACTTTGCACCCAGGCCAACACCATAACAAGACATCTCTCCACCCAACTGGAGGATACTGCTGAAATTGCCAAGCCTGAGGTCTTTCCAGGCTTTAAGCAGATGGTTGAAGAACAGATCAATCTTGCTGATGCCTGTGAGATTGAAGAACAAAAACAGAAGCTAAAACCGGTGTCTAGATTTTCAGGATATCTTTTCAGTGGACTCATATGACTGCGGATGCACAGATATACATTCAAACACCATACCCACGGACCCCAAGATGGCTCCAGTATTTCTGCAACAATACCGGTTACCTCTCACATCCATGGAGTCACTCACAGAGATTATTAAAAACCTAGAATCCCGTGGGATAATTTGACCGATCCAGAGAACCATTAGCACCCTGGTACTGGGGATACTCAAACCCAACGGCCAATGGAGACTATGTGCAGACCTGAGGTCGTTGAACAAATGGATCCACATGTCAAGATGGCCACTTCCCTACATCAATCAAGGGCTGGCACAGATCCAAGGGTCAAAGGTGTACACTACCTGACCAACCGAAATACCCGTGAGTAGGGAAGACCAGTACAAGCTTGCTGTTACCTTCAGGGGCAGCAATACAAGTGGATCTGAGCCCCCTTTGGATATATAAACTCTGGGAATTAATTTAACATCTTCCTACAGAAGGCCATGCCGATTTGGGTGAAAGGGGAATATTGGCCTATGTGGATGATGTTCAGATCAAGAACTCAACTGTGGTGGAACATATAGCAAAAATACGCTATATTCTGATCCAGTTGCAGAAGGCTGGAACAAAACTGTAATGCCAGAAGGCACAGTGGTGTAAGACCAGTGTGAACTTCTTAGGGCAGGCAATCACCCCTTAGAGTCTCAGTCCCCAGGCGAAAAAGATGGAAGCCTGATTGAAATTGAAAGACCCTACTACTCTGCGAGATTTAAGAAGCCTTCTGGGACTCACTAATTATAGTAGAAAGTTCATTGAAGACTATGCAGAGGTCACTCAACCTTTGGTCCATTTATTAAAGGCCGGAGTCAAGTGGGAGAGGGCTCCGGGAACAATCTGAGGCAGTAAAACAACTAAAAAGAAGCCTTTCCCAGGCTACTTGTTTTTCTTACCCCATAAAGAACAAGGAGTTCTTCTTGGAGACAGGGTTTTCAGATAACTCTTTAACTGCAGTATTGTATCAGAAGCATGACAAGGTCAACAAAGTAATCTCGTATGCAAGCAAACCTTTGTCTTCTGTGGAGGAAACATTCAGCTATTGCAAAAAGGCTCTCCTGGCAAAGGTGTGGGCATTTAAAAATTACCAGCCATTTATGCAGGGAGAGCACGTCATTTTGGAGACTCCTCACCAACCCTTGCAATACTGACAGAGTGACCGAATCTGGACAGGGCATGTAAGTAATTCCAGAATTACTTCCTGGATTCTGTCCATGCAAGGCTTTCCTATGGCGGTCAGATACGGCCAAAACAAGAAAAGTCCTCTAGCGCAAGGATTGGCTTTCTTTGTGCTTAAGAAAACTGTTTTGAGTATGAAAGTCTAAGGACCAATGACAATATGGAGGTGTCCCTTACTTCCCTGCACAAAGTCTATGAGGAAGACATGTATCAGGGGATACCCACAGTTCATTTGGTTGGGTTTTCTTCCATGTTGACAATCACAGGGAAAAGGAACTAGTGGCAGGCATTGGGAAGGCCTGGGTGAAGGATGCCCCAGAACCCTCTGCTGGGTACAAAATAGGTCCATGAAGTAGTCAGGGGACAGAGTTGATGGCAGTACATCAAGCCATCATCAATGCAGCACACCACCTACTCAAACAACTGGTCATAATCACTGACTCTGATTATGTCAGGAATGGGTTCGTGGAACACCTGGTTAGCTGGAAAAATTGAGGCATTCTGTGTACAAACAATAAATCGCTAAAGCTTAGCAAATGAATCCAATCAAGTGATGATCTGGTAAGCTCTAATGAGATGACCATCTATTGGAATAAGATCAGAGGTCACTCCAAAATAGAGGGACCAGACAAGACTGGAAATGACTTGGTGGACCAGTTGGCAAAAAACAGTGCTGTTCACAGGGATTTCATAGAAACCAAATCCCTGTTGGGGGAAATCTAAGTCAATGCTGTCAGTAGGTCCCAACCCCATGCCAACAATGAAATCTCAACAGCCCAATGGAGTAAAGAAACCCCAAATGCAGATTTGATTATTGCACAAAAAGATGACCCTTGGGAAATGTTATCAACATATTGAAGACCCCATGAATTTTCCTCTGACAGAATCCGATTACATTGGGAAAAAGGATCTCTGGGTGTTGATGAAGTTTTCCAAAATGTTCTCAATCCGAGATGGTTTGTTGGTACGGAGATCCCTATCTGGATATGACCAGTGGGTGGTACCTACCTCCTTCAGAAGCCTGATGTTGAGTCACACCCATGATGCAGCCATTGCATTGCCGGTCATTGGGGGTTACATACAACATTAGAAATATTATCTGAGGTTGCATATTGGCCACAATTGAGTCAATACATCAACATCTACTTAAAGGGGTGTCTTGTGTGTGCTCAGTTTCAGCCTGGTTCTGTCACACACAGAGCTCTCCTACAGAAAAGGGGAATGACACTGCCTTGGTCGGATTTTCAAGTCAATTTCATAGGGCCAGTGATTCGCTCCTCTTAAGGAAACAATATAGGTTGTCGGTAACAAGTTTGTTTACCAAGTGGGTAGAATGTCTTCCGGCCCCGAATTGTAAGGCGGAGACAGCTGGTGCACTAATGATACACCACATCTTCTCTCATTTCGGCCTCCCTCAAAGGATTGAGTCAGACCAAGGAAGTCATTTTACCAGCGAGGTGACGACCAAGATGTGGGAGATTGTAGGGGTAAAAAGAAACCTCCACATTTCCTAGTGCTCAGCCGCGAGCGGGGGAGTTGAGATGTACAGTAAGATAACTGTGGGCCACTTGTAGAAGTTTGTGGCGGACTCTGGACCCAGTTCGGACATCCCATTACCGCTTGTCTTGTTGGTCATTAGGTACACACCATCTTCTGCAACAAAAATATCTCCATTTGAGCTTATGACTGGACAAAAGATGGTGCTACTTCAGCATCTGCTCTACAGAACTCAAGAGCAGACACTGATAAATGCCTCCACTACCAATGAGTACATTGAAAATGTAAGGAAACACCTTCAGCATGCTTTTGCTTATGCTCAGTGCAATTTAGAAAAGTCAGCTAAAGGAATTAAAACCTACTACGAGTAGGTGACAGTGTCTACCTGTACAATTTTCTAAGGAACCAGACAAAGGAGCGGATGTTCCTTCCTTCTTGGCGTGGTGCCTTTTAAATTAACAATAACATTTCCCGGTTGCCTATAAGATCTGCATCCATAAAGAAGAACATACAGAAGAGAAATGGGTCCATATCAATCAGTTAAATAGCTGTCACCCCAGACAGGCTTTACAAACGATTGAGGACCCCAATGAGGATAGAGCACAGGAACCATCTGAAGAATTAAAGGAAAGAATGGAAACCCGGATGGAGAATATTACATATGTACAGGGAGTAAAGTAATTTATACTAATAAAGAATTTATAAAAATCAGGATGAGAAAAATAATGTGTGTAGAAATGTTCCTGTAAGGGAAATAAATGTCAATTTGTTATGTGATGTTGTTTTGTTTACAAATTGTATGCCAATTACAGGGTAAAGGAGTACAGCATAATATACGTATCCTCTCTTCTACTCCTCTCTGCAGACTCAATAACGCCTGACCTTTATAGCCCGAGGGTTATAGGTTCCAAAATGGGAGGGGCTCCAGGACCAAAAACCCACTCTCCCTTGCTCTTTCCTACGAGTGACCTGAATTAAAGAGCCAGGGGGAGGTGGGAATATGTGGGGTGTGAATTCAGTCCCAGAGTGACAAAGACTGAGAGGCAATGCAAAGCCCCATTGTGAGAATGAGGCTGGCCAATGTTGAGACCCATTGGGATATGCGGGCCAATCCAAAACACTTACTTTCCAACATGTGGCCTAGTGAATGCGAAAAGGGGGCCCCACTCAACATTACCAAAATGGGAAGGTGAAGGAAAGCATGCCTTAAAATATTGATAGAGCTGGATGTGCCCAATACATTGCAAAAGACAGTTGTGGCTGAAAATGCTGTTTTCACAAAATATGTAAAGCTACTATTTAATTTGAGGAGACCGACATCAGCATGTCACTCTGACTTCAATGCAGCACAAGACTGTGATCCAGAAATCTAAATTGAAGCCAAGCACTTTGCATCACTAATAAAACACTTACTTTTCAACATTAAAAATGACATAATTTAAAAGGTGAGGCATATTGTTGTAGAAGAGAACACATATGTTAACTGTGGCCTATGTGTTACGTGTGAATAATACTGAAAGGGAGACTTGTATCTTTTTAAGTATGTATTCAAGAAAGATTTCATTCCTGGACAGCAGGCCAAGATGCAATACATAATGTTACATGGTAAATACATATTTTCAATGTAAAATGCTATTGAAACATTGACCTCAAGACCTTTCGGCTGGGCCCACCATGAAAGCAGGTCTGGTTTTCAGGTGAAAATGCAAAGAAATACAAAGAGGTAGGTTATAATTGTGGAACAGTCAAATTGACCTCTTGGACTAGCTTGACTCCGATAATGTGCCGCTCAGAGCCACTAATGGATCTTCAAAGACTGTGTAGGATCAGAAATTACTGATAAGCAGCTTGTTCAAGTCATGTGACTTGTGAGAAATGAAACTGTCTGGATTTTCTACAATGTGAAACAGAGCCTTCTATATTAATGTCTTGCAATCCAAATGACATGGGACACATTTTCCTCAATAACAGGCGATCTGTGAGTTGCAATGGGCTCATCCAAGACTCATATTAAAGATCACAAAATGACCATTAATTATATGTAAATATTAACCATGTGTGGTGGATAGAATTTGAGTTAGGAAGACAACCATGATCCTGGCCTTCTCATTATTCAGAGGAACTCAAAATGTGGTGAACTGAAAGAATGCAAAATGAGTGCTTGGATTGTGAAGTGTCATGTTTGTATCTATTTCAGCACAGGAACAAACCACAGAAAATAATAACTTCTCCCGGGAAGGTTGTGCAAAAATAACATCAGTATTCCCTGTTTAACCCTTAAAATGTAGAATTCAAAAATACATATGTTTATACAGTTATCTGAAAAATTGAGGTAGTTGCCATGTAGTGAGATTTTGAGGGGAAAAAAGAAAATGTAAAAACATGTCTTTTTGAAATTATGCGTTTTTCTCCTCACCCATTATCCATAATACAGACCTCTAAACTCCTTGTCCTATCAGCTGACCGTAGTGGAATTAGTGGGAGGGGGAGAAAGAGAAATGTCCAATTCATAGCATTGGCACATTCATAATATGTGTCATCAGGACTATATAATATTAGTTTTCAATCTAAAGGGAGACTGAAGGGCAAAGAGAGGAGAGGAGAATGACAACAACAGAGAACTGACAAATGGAAGGCTGACCCCTGTTAAAGACTCCAATCAAGCAGTCCCACTAAGTCAGTGCCTTGTCTGGGATTGCTCAAGGGAAGCCCTTACTTATATATTTTTATGTCCAGTTTGTGTACTCTGGATGACAACCCTTATATAACACCCCTCTCTTAGAATTCCCCTGACCCCACTGAGCCAAGAAGTAAGTTTGTTTTGCAAATTTAAAAGGTTTATTTGAGAATTAAACAATATATATATATATATATATATATATATATATATATATATATATATATATATATATATATATATATATATGTATCGCACTTTTATAATAAATGAATAATTGATATCACACTTAGACAGATGACAGTGAGTGATCAACAATGGATGATGTGATACTAGCACGCTGGTTTAATTACTTAGGAGTAGTATAGAGGATAAGGTAGCTGAGAATGCTTTATATGGTACAAGGAAATGCAAGGTGGAAAAGAAGCAACACAGGAATAAACTTGATATGATTTCAGCAAAACATAATATAATCACTTTTCCCCTTTTGGCAATTCACCCCCCCTCTATGCAATGTAAGGAGGTGGAAGTGACACACACAGTTCTTCAGGGATACAATCACAGTACAATCGCAATTCAGTTCCCCCCTAGCAAGCTTAGATCAACAGGGATGATTTTAAACACAGGCAAAGTACTTTAAAGGTGGTATGCAAAGAAGGGAAAAATATACTAACAATTATTTTAATTCCCTCTAGAGGTTCATGGTGGGTGACAGCTACTTTGTATTAGTTCAGGATCACTTTAGCAATGCTCTATGAATGATTGTCAGGTTGCAAACGAATTTCAGCAAAGGAAAGCAAGGAGCTGCTATTTTGACAAGTGAAGAAATTGAGCCAAATCGCAAATCGCGGCAATTTTTTTCCGAGTGCGTCGAGTGCGATCACGGAAAAAGTATAATGAATAGAAAGTCGGTTCTGGGTTTGTTGGAAAGCCCAGAATCTTAGCTTTAAGGTGAAATTTAGGTCCTAGGACAAACGGTTCAAGAGATACAGACGATTTAGTGGAGGTAGATTTTCAGAATTGAAATTGCAGTTTCAGAATGACAGATGGCTTTGGAAGGTTTTGAATCAACAGGATGGACACGATTTCTGATGATGCAGTTCTAATAGGTTAAAATAGTTTGAATTAAATTATTTTAAACTAAGAGATTGGGTTTTTTCACAGTCCTAAGGATACTCAATCCTAATTTTGGAAGGACTGGGCCTCGTTACGGATCTGGTCAACAGGTTTGGACTGCGGTTCCCTCGCCACGGACGGTCTCTGCCTGGTTCTGCTCACATTGATCTCTGGTGTCTCTGCTCTCTGGGTCTGTCAGGCACCGGTCTCTGGAGATTGATGGATTTGAAGTCTGGATCTCTGGATGTGAAGTCGTCTGTCAGCGTGCTCCGCAAGGAAATGGGAATTGAAAGTCCCTGTCTGGCTTCCAGTGGCTCTTTTTATGTGTTTTGAAAATGGGTGAGTCGGCTTATTCTGTATGCCCAACCCTCTCAAGATTTGATAGGCCAAAGGATTCTTTGGTCCCCGATTTGAGAAAGGATAGTGTGTAAGAGTGAAGTCAGCCATTTACGATCTATTGAAGAAACGCCCCTTTGCTTTTACCTTAGAAATCATTTTTCATAACTACACATATTTTCCAGATACACAGTTGTTTGACATTACATGTACATATTACCGATTACTTAAGGTACCTTCTGGCCCAACTCTGATCTTCCTGGGGGCTTGCATTCAAAAATGACAACTTATTTTCGTTTTTAGTTGATTTACCAATATCGGACGTTTACCAAAAATGACACACACGTACACCGCCTTTCTACCCATATTCCATTAATTTCCTAGGTCTCTAGCATAAACACAGTGTCTGTAGTATTAATAATTAGCGGGGTTTTGGCTCAGAACATCACAGAGCGACCAGCCTAGTTTTGAACTGGGAGTGAATGTGTCAATTTAAAGATCCCAAAGTTGTACATTTCTGTCATCTGGTTACAATTAGTTATCAGTGTTTTTATAAAACATATATTTGCCTTCAATTCAATTCATAAAAGTGTCTGGATCCACCCCCAGAAACTTGGGAGTCAGGGATCACATGTCTCTTCTTCCAGGCAGAGCTCTGTTTACAGTCAACACTCAAATCAGCATACTCCATTCAATTGAAAGAGTCTATTGTGTCGGCTGAGGTCAGCAGGCCAGGGGGTCACTCTGCATTTGGTTAGCATGTCCATGTGATCTCCTGGCTTCTTGTGTGTAGTTCTGAGGTGAGAAGGTTTCCCAGCCTCTTGCAATGTTAATTGAATCAGCCTGTCGTCAGGGAACAGCAGGTGTTTAAATTTTCAATTAACCAAAAAGGCTTTGAAGTTTCCAGCTGTCTCAGGAGGCTGGCAGCTCCTGAAGTAATGTTCTACTATCAGAGTTTAGACCGCTAGCGCCGGCTTGTGTCCAAAGCTGGTACTGCAATCATTTTTTTTAGGAGTTGTCTTGAATTTGACAAGGGGATTTTGCTTGACAGCTCTAATCCTTGCTGCCATTGTTTTGATGGGCATCCTTACAGTAGGGTGGTGATGTAGAACCACCCACAAGAAGGTTGAATCTTTAGAGTGGTCTTGTGCCCATGATTTTAGCAACTTGTTGACATCAATTAAAAACGGATTTTGAACAAATTGAAATGGACATTTTGAGCTTGCACTTCAGAGAAACAGCAGTGATTTCAAGGCGCTTTTGATCTATCAGGCACTGCTATTTTTCCTTGAGCACTACCTTTCAAACCCTTGACACACCCGGGAGAACGGATAGACAGGAGATACTGGGACACTTGCTGGGGACTTTTGCCTGGAAGCTGGGAGCCCTCTCTGAGAGAGATGCCTACAATCTGACTGGAGGGACAGGCTGTAAATACAGACCAGAGGTATGACCTTCCTGCCTATTCCTGAAAGAGGGTCTGAAATCTGGCTGGCCTCTTGATCTAAGAACAGATATCTCCCATTTAAGTATATATATCCTAAAGCTATCAATTGTGTTGGGAGCTACCTGCCTTATCCCCCTTCCATTAGTGGGTTTGGGGAGTAAAACAGCGTAGACCCTGGCCATATTAAAAGACTAAAAAAATCACTTAATTAATCTTAGAGAAAAAAAAACACATCTATTTGAACCAGAAGTGTGAGGGAAAGCTGTTTTAACCCATTCATTGTCATTAATGGGTGCTCTTGCATAAATGAAATCTTAATAGAAACAGCTTTTCAAAAATGATACTTGCCTCTGAAGTAAAAAGAAAATAGCATAACTGTACATACAATGACTGGAGCCGTTACAGTGTCATATAAGTTACACACAGCTCTCCAAAACATTTAATACACCTGTTGTTATGTTATGTTGATTTATACCATGCACCGATGCCACCCAAGGGCAATCTCTAGACGCTGAGAAACCTTTACAGCTTTCTTGCTCATGACTCACCAGTCAACCTTTAAATAAATCAACATGGGTGTGGATTCCTTGTAGCTGGGCAACATCAATATTTTACTAACAGTGTAAGTTCTTGCAAAAGTCTAAAAAGATAAATGGTGCTCATATCCAGAAATAGCAATACTATGCACAGTCTAATTTAAGATGTGTGGTCGGTAAATGAAAACTGTAAACATCACTATGGGGCAAAGAGAAGTTCCTGCCTGCACTGCAAACATGTAGAGGTGATAGCTCCACATTCACCCCTGTGTACTCGGTGCCAAGATTCTGCCACTATCTCTGTAGCATCCCTAGCATTAGAGCTCATGTAGGAGCTCAGTTTGTAATAAAGTGATAAGTTGGAATAACCAGCTGCATAAGATTTACCACTTGTAAAGATGAATATTAAGCACTTATTGCTTCATACTTGAAGAACTCTCAATAAATGCTGCTGCTTTTCCTTGGACTCAATAATGCTCGTTTTATTAACCTCACTAAGAAGAATAAAACAAAACGAGTGGACGAGCAGTGGTTTTAGGCTTTTACACAGATATCAGCAGTGTGTACCTCATCCATTGAGATATCATATCAGGCAATGGGAGATGTGAGTACCAATCAGTTGAGAAATACACACATGAGCTGATAACATCACTTTGGGGCCTAGCATATATAACACTTTATAGAAGCTACTCAGTACTTAAAATGACAGGTTGCTTTGCACAGAAAATCCACACTGGCATCCTATGAATTAAGCGTGCTTGTGGACGCCGCAAATTGAGCAGATACGATGAATTCTGACTACGTTAACTTCTTTCCTCTCTTTTCTATGGCGTTAAGCAAAACTGAAGCAAGCGGTGGACTGGTTTGCAGATGGAGTTCTTCGACTGAATATTGTGTGGCTATTTTACTCTCGATGTTTTACATCAGCCCACTACAGCAATCTTCTTACTTTAGGGTTGTCATTATTTGAGTGCCGAGCGCGGGAGAGCGCGGGCGAAAACAGACAGTTTTGTTTTTTTGGCGGGTGAGTCGTTGAATTGTTTGGACGAATAAAGGTTTTGGTAGGTGAGCGAACTAATTTCATGGCCGGTGATACCCGCCAAAAGCATGTGTTGAGAGACATGTCTGCAATCGCGCATTAAATTGCGCTATCTGAACTAGTGGCAAATAGGTGGGGTAATGCTATACAAATATGTGTGCAGCGTGTTTGTAAAAGTTTCAGTACCAGTAACACGGTTGAGTGCATTTAACGCAGTGACGTAGGTAACACCTGAAAGTAACAAGTGTCAATCTTAGTAAAGTAGCTCAGTGGGTTAATGTACTTACTGCTGCTGCAGAAATCTTTGTGAAACCTGCAGTTCACATGGTCCAGTGGTAGAAATGTGGTCCAGTGGGCAACTGCTGCTGCTATAGACAGTTCTGTAAAAGCTTTAGGTCAAATCTTACATTTAGGCTGGTCTACATGTAACGGGTTGTCACCAGTGCCCAGATGCCTGGGGGTTTGCGCTCTATAAAAATGAAATAAATAAATAAATAAATACAACTGTTTATCCCAATGGGTAAGTCAGTGCACATGCTGCTGGGATGTGCGTGAAAACTGCAGGTCACACGTTTCAATTTCTTCTGGACTCGTAAGTCGTTCAGCTTTTTGGGTTCGAAAAAATTAGCACCGTCGAATAAGAACATATTAACACCCTTTGTCTTCAGTGAGCTGGGCCACAAGACTGTGGCAGCAAAAGCGGCATATACAAAGGTTACCATTACCAGAAGCGGTAACTTTATTTAGAAGAACAGGTGCCATGCCGATGGTATTGAGAAAAGTGCCAGCCTCTTTATAAACAAACGCATTCTCTGCACCCACTGAGTCAACATCATTTAATTAATCCACTTTCTTAAATATATCGGAATCACCCTTTAGAACACAGTTTGCTTTTGTCGACCTTAATGGGATCATCCACTTAAAAACTGGAGTTTAAAATCCCCAATACCCCCCACACCTCCCGGGCGGGATCAACAGCTTACGCCCCTGGTGTCACACTGGCACATAACGAGGGCCGTTTGACGGAATTTCTCTAGTCCAGCTCATCCTGGCTTAATGATGGTTAAACAGAAACCAATAAAGCGGCAGGGGGTCACAGCGAGAGGGGCCCTAACAGAAAATCGCGGGGCGGGGGCGGCCTCCCCTTTCCTAGTCAACCCAGGGGAGCTATAATGGCGGCCGAGGTCCGAGGCTTAGCGAGGCCTGGCATTCCTAAACAGTGTGCGTGTTTGCTCGGGAGGGGGGAAGAGGAGCTCGGCGGCTGTGTTTTGTTTGGGGCGCCCAGTCGCATAAACTGCTCCCCAGTGGCCTCAGTGCCCCGTGGGGAAGGAACAAGGCCTTTAATGAGAGGGGGATTAGCAGACAAGAGAGTGAGAGCTCAATACTGTGTGAGCATCCGGGTAATTGGATTGGCCCCTAATGAATGGCTGCCTTCCATGGCGAAGCAGTTCCTGTGTGCAGGAGAGGCCTGTGTGCCGGTGGTGGCACTGGCCCCCACCTCCCCCCGTGCAGAGCCAAGCAGGTATTAGAAGGGATCAGCCATCTCATTAAAGGCTTAAGCTATTTGTTCTACTCAATCCCTTTGTTGTCCAAAACACTCCGTGCAGCTTCGTTGGGAGCTTAAATAGTTAGTGAAAGCTTTTCCCTTCAGGCAGCCTGGGGCTTCCCGTACACGTTTGCTCCGCGCGTCATCGTAAAGCTATCTATGTACACAAAACAAACAAAATCATAATTACGTTTTGCTAGTATATCTAATGTGATCTTTTGTCTTGGACTATCTGTATTTGTATATTGAACATTAGCTGGCAGCACAGTGCATTGCGCACACCGAGCTGTCTCTTGGTTGTCGAACAAAATGTGTTACTATTAGCCAAACCTTGGGCTTTGGTCAGGAATTCTGGATATCTAAAATGGCAGGAGAAAAAATCCGACCCAGTAAGCATGCCACTGAATTAGGTTGGGAATGCTGTGGAATTCTGTCAAGTGCAAATCCCTCTCACGAATCATCATTGCTAATACAATGAGGATCCATTTGGCCGTTTATTTACATCGAATCCTCTCTCGGGGCTTAAATATTAGGTTATTACCAATCACAAAATAATGAATTGTATGCCGGGCAGTGAGCAGGAAGTGGGGCAGCAAGTGAAGCAGTCGTGCAGTCGCTGGCTTGCTTTTCACCTATCTCCTACTTTTGCCTGGTGTTCATCAGTGTATCTGGAGTGGATTCACTTACCATCCTTGGGATACTACAAAGCCCTGTTTTGAGCGCAGAGAACGCGCGGGGCAGTGAGCAGGAAGTGGGGCAGCAAGTGAAGCAGTCGTGCAGTCGCTGGCTTACTTTTCACCTATCTCCTACTTTTGCCTGGTGTTCATCAGTGTATCTGGAGTGGATTCACTTACCATCCTTGGAATACTACAAAGCCCTGTTTTGAGCGCAGAGAACGCGCGGGGCAGTGAGCAGGAAGTGGGGCAGCAAGTGAAGCAGTCGTGCAGTCGCTGGCTTACTTTTCACCTATCTCCTACTTTTGCCTGGTGTTCATCAGTGTATCTGGAGTGGATTCACTTACCATCCTTGGAATACTAAAAAGCCCTGTTTTGAGCGCGCAGAGCGCGCGGGGCAGTGAGCAGCAAGTGGAGCAGCAAGTGAAGCAGTCGTGCAGTCTGGCAGGTGGCTCGTGGAAGGTGTGCGTGAATTTGCCTCATTGCGAGACTGCCCTTTTGATCTTGTGACTTGCCCTCTGTTCTTTTTCCCCAGAATTACTGACATGTATGATGATTTAAGGAGTTGTCTGGGGCAGGATAAAAATCCTCCTGTGTCTTGTGAACCAATATCCGACCATAAGATGCTTCTGGCAGCTACTCTGCCACTGCCACCCTCACCGGATGGTGTGCTGGAGGATGGTAGTGACCAACATGCGTGTGGCAGTTGTAGCCTGAGGCCCATGCTTGTTCATCGGTTAGGGGGTCAGAGGGGAAAATGGAAGTAGTCTGGTAAACAGCCGCCCGTCCTGTCCAGATTACAGCCTTTTTTTCACCTCAATCACTTCCCAGTACACACCAAGCCCCGGTTCACCCTGTCTGTCTGAGTCGATTCTCCATGACAACTCAGACACCTCATTCAGGACTACAACATTGGATCACTCGAAAGTGGTGGGAAATGTACCGAGTTTACCCCCATGGTAATCCGCCACAGATGGTGCAGGTTGACGTATTGAACAATGCTCTTTCCTCGCTGTGGCTTTTGGAGAGTGTTCCGTTGATTCCTTCAGTGATTGCAGTGAAAGACTATTACACTCCTTTAATTCTGATATTGACTTGGAGAATGTCTCGTACATGATGGATACGCCTCTGACTCCTTCTCAATTTACATCACCAGGCTCGAATTCATCAACCTCTTCATTTTTGTCATCTCCAGTCCAAGTCCCCCATGCCCTCCCAGCGACTCTCGGCAGTCAAGAAAAATATGGACTCAAGACTAGGGGAGGGTCAGAGGATATCTTGGGCGAAATTAATCAAGTACTGTATACTGGTATCATTGTATGAAGGGATTAAAGTGGAAATGAAGGATCACTCCCCTTTATTGGAATTGCTTCTTTTCCGCACAGAAAATATGAAAGTGCATGCAAAAATGAAGGACTTTCTTGTTAAGAAATGTTTGTCTGTACCCCAGTCATGTATGACAGACTTACCTGGTTCTGTTCTGGGTAAGAGTCATATGAACTGGGTTAAAGGGGTGACCGCAGCCCCGATATCTCCGATATTGGCTGATGGTATTCCATCAGTTAGTAACTTAAATCATATATGTGGACAACAGTTGATTGGTTCCCCTTCGGGCACAACGGTGGTACCAGTGGAGAGTGTGGGAATGACCCTCTCTCCGGTCATGGTGTCATTAAACCCAGTTTCTAAGGAAATTGGCGGGATCATAGGGGTGGAAGATAGTGATGACGGGGAGTCTCAAGCGGATGAGGTGGCTCCATCAACACCGTTTAGCTGTTTAAGACGAGAACAAATCTGTCGATTAAAAGAGGTATCAAAGAATAAATCCCCTCTAAAGTCGTGTAAACAAACATCTAAAAACTGTGCATCCTGCCTATTAAAACAGCCAACAGTGAAAGCTATTTTGGAAAAAGTGGTGGTGGCAATACCGTCTGTTGGCCCAAAAGTGTTAGGGGGACGAGGAAAGAGGTATAGGGCTTCCACTGAGAGTTCTACGGATTGTATAATTGTTGAAGAGGTCCCCAAAACCTTGCTCCCCTCATCTGTCCATCTAAATGTTACAGCTGAAAACGACAACAATCGAAGTATGATGTTGACTGGTGTATCTGAGTGTGCAGGAATGGATAAGTCAAAGTTGGTCCCGAAATATTTCCCTGCGACATGTAGGGGGTAATGTGTGAATTCGTAGGGGAGTGAATGCGACACTCCGGGGTACGAGTTTAGGTTGTCAAGATCAGGTGCAGCCTGTGGTGTGCGCTTTTCCCCAGAGTCGCCTCCCCTCTTGTGAAAGGGAGGGAGGCCCCTAGAAAATATATAGTGAAGATAGGATATGAGGGGGGAGGGCAGCTTGAAAGCAACATACAGCATTCTGAGGGGTTCAAAGGGTACTGAGGCCTCAGAGATTGTTGATAACTCTGAGAAACATCCTGGCCCAAAGGCCTTTAAGAAGAGAAAGTTAGGCCCCTCTCCGCCTCCTCTAAAGAAAAGTCTGATAGGAGGTTTGATTCAATGGGGAAAGTACTAATTGAAAGTGTGCTGCCAGAGAGTAAGCAGACTGGGGTTCCTATTTCGGAGGGGTTTTTGCCTTGCCACGGTCATGTAGTTTTGAAAGCCATTTTGGATACTGGTTGGAGCTTCCATGTAGAAGGGGACAGGGTGGAAGAGGTAATTGCAAAAATCAGTACTTCTAGGGCCTCTACCTAATCAACTGTCCAATGTATTGTTTATGGGGAATCACGCAGCATGGGATTCTATCATCATTCTGTTCAATCAAGTGAGAAAGACCTATTTGTTTCCTAAGTCATGGTCCACGGCCTATGTGGTTGCAATTCATAAGAAAGGCCCGTGCTCCAACCCTGCGAACTATCGACCTATTGCCATTCTCGATGCTGACAGCAAGGTCTTTGCAGCCTTGCTGTTGGAGGATTTGGAGAATTGGAAAAAAGGTTTGGGGCTTAATAAAAAATGGCAAACAGGATTCAGGGAATCCTTGATTACATCCCTTAATGGGTTCATATTAACATTCATTCTAAGTCAAGTCTGTGAGGGGGTACCCAAAGCTGCGAATGTGGCTATCATTGACCTCTCAGCAGCCTTTGATGCAGTTGACTAGGGCTTACGGTGGTCGAAGCTGCAATCATGGGGGATTCCTGCAAGCTTGCTATGTCTTCTCATGGGGCTGCATGAGGATGCAAATATCTGGGTATGGTTATACCAGAAAGGGTCCCTCTTGCATTCATGTGCAATATTCTGGGATGCTAGGAAGGGGTGCCTAATGGCTTCCATCCTGTTTAATCTGTATTTATGTGATATCGGCATTGACCTGAATGCGGCTGCATTAGCAACACCAAAGATGCAGGGGTACTGTCCGGTATGGCTCGCCTACAGGGACGACTTCTTACTTTTGATCGAATGCTTAACAGCCTCCAAAGGTTACTTAGAGCCTTTAACAAGTTTGCACAGGCCCACTCCTTTAAGCATGAATTTGCTCCAAGACCAAGATTCTATTTTGCAAGTACATGCAGAAAAAATCAGCGATTAACTGGCAACTGGGAACTGAAAGCTTCAAAAAAGTCAAGGAATTGATTTACCTTGGCTTTCCAGTTCCGGTAAAGGAAAATAAATCCCAAATTAAGGACTGATTATCAACTCGTGCTTTCAATCCATATAATGAAATGAGGAGAGTAGATCCAAAGTTTTGGATATTTTCGCTGATTACCGCAATAAAATTCTATGAGGGTAAGGTTCAATTGAAACTGCTCTATGGGATTTAACTTTATCTGCCTTGGGTTTTGGATTGGCTTGCGCAATTGGAAGGTTTGTTCTGGGGTCCCCTTCTCCGAAAGCCGGGCTCCTTCCCAATTATTGCATTAAGATATGAGTTGGCATTGCAATCATTAAAGTGCGTAGGACAATGGAGGCTGCTATCATTCTTTCACAAAATGTTAGTGCCTATCAAAGATTCCCTCTTCATTGACTGATGGAAGGGGATGGTAATACGTTTGCCAAAGAGAACACTCTGTACTGCTCTGCATTGTTTGATTCTTTAAGTCTGAGCACGGAGGATCTGGTCCAAAATTCGGGGCGAGTGAAGAACGCTTTATATTACTTTGATTGGGCCTGCACCATGGACGCCTGTGAGGAATTCGACCATCCACATGGGGAGTGTGCGCTCGCCTGGGCTTTTTTGATTTTATGATAATGAAAATGAATGATGGGAGAACAACCTCTGAAAATGTGTGAGGCCATTACACACACATTTTCTCTGCTCACTGCATGAAATGCATAGTCACATGTACTCTGGGAAGGCACAGACTTCAGGCGCCATCCTCCCCTGTCATGTTCAGATGGCTTGTGACAGCCACGGGTGCATCAAAGCATTTCAAGAAGGGGGAAGCCTAATTAAAATACCAAAGACTGCATGGATCTGCTTTCCTATTGTTTAGTTCGGCTGGTGGCAGTGCATACTAATGAGAGATAATTGAGGCAAGCCTGGAAGGGGCTTGGTTGCCGGACAGACAACAGGAAAGCGGGGCTAACACCCCTTTGGTATGCAACGGTATGCAATGTGTCAACTTGAAGCTAGTTCCCACTCTTCTGTATGAAAGGCAGTGAATGACATGTCTGGGTCCATCAGTTACCGTAGGTACCCCGGCAGAGCAGACCCCTTTAGAGGGGAGAAGTATGTGATTTGAGGGAGACAAGAAGTCTGCTCTCATCACAAACTTCAAGGGAGACCTGCGCTTTAATCAAGAGTCACAGAGGGCTCAGTTAACCAGAGAGACACTTTGATCTACAACAGACAGGAAGATGGGTGGGACCTAGGTATATGTTGTCACCCTTACCTTTCTTGTTGCAGAGCACTCTGGTCCTGACCTCATGGATAACAGAAGATTTTCTGCGGGGACCGGGGATTGGTTCATTATGGTAGGCTTAGCCTGCACCAATTGCTGGGGCCCATAGGAGAGTCGCTGAAAGAGGTCAAAGTGGTCCTAGAGGAGGTCTAGTAAAATACCTGTACAATTGAAAAACTTTGATTGACAAACATTGAGAGAAAGCAAGGGAAGTGAATCCCTCATTGAGAGAAAGTAAGGGACATGAATCCTGTAACAAGAAAAGTGAAGGGACTTTGCAAGTAAAGAACGGTCAGCGCCCAGAAGATGGGCCCGAGGGGTGAAGCCATCACCCTACATGAAACTATAGTAAGCAATTGAGGAGGGTCAGCGCCCAGAACAGGGGGATCCAGAGGTGACCCCATCATCCAGTGAACATTGGAAACCAACTTCATTTGTTAAAGGAACTTTTGGTTTGTTATTTGAATACATCAGGTCCTCGAAGGCAAGAGACTTTGAAGTGAAACAGGACTTGGCCATTGACGGCCCTGATAGCTGAAAGCTCGAGAGTGTGTCCTGAGAGCTGCCATTAGATCTGTAGTGTTGTGCTGGAGAAGCCAGAGACTGTACTGTGCTCCAAGTACCCAGCTCACCCCGTGTCCAAAACGTGGGGAAGGGAGATCCAGGCTACCGCACCCTGACATATTATTTGAGAACACTTCTTTCTTATCTTGAGAATCACCCTGCACTCCTTTTTTATTAGTTGTGAGGTTTGGCAATAGGTTTCTTAGTTAGACACTTTTTATTTTGACACAACGCCACTAGGACTGCCTTTTTTTTCAATTGATGGTCGATGCTTTCTACCAGCGGCACATTCCCAAAGACTTAGTACAGGGTTATGAAGTGGGGAAGGATATTTTTGACTGGTTTGAAACGCTCGAGCTGGCTTTCGAGCTACAAGAGGTGGACGAGGTACTGTGGGGTGCTGCCTGTCACGATCCTCGCCCAAAACCCCCTCTGGCAAACCCATTGGCCAGGTGGAGTCAGGACTCGGGCCTCTAGAGCCTGGCATCCTCTTCAAAAGCCCTCATGGGGCCAGTCCTGGCGCCTATGGCGCCAGGCTCATACACCATGAGCAACAATGTGCTTGGGAACTACTTTATTGTATTGTCAGCCAACATGGAGGCATCCACATAGCTTGGTTCTCTAAGAACCAAGCTATGCAGTCTAGTGTTTTGGGTGTGGCAGGCCTGGAACTACTTTCCCTGATACTACTTTACCTGGGCTATATAAACCACACCCTGACTGCAGAACATGCTTTGTGTTACTTTGCAGCTTGCAACGTGACGCTCACCGTGTCCAGCTATTCCCTCGAACCTCAGAGAAGCAGAACCTGCAAGGAGACAAAAGGAACATCATTTGCAGCAGCATCTTACGTGCAGTCTTCATCTTTAAACACTCGCAGCTACTGAGAACAGCTTCCTCGAATCTGCACGCCTCCCGGACAGAACGACCTGAAAGAGGAAGATAGAGACAACATTAAAGAAATTACGAACTGCTCAAAAGGCTTACCTGGCTGGTCGCCTCTCGGCTGGCACCACTCCGGACATTCCACTTGCGCTGAAGAACACTGCAACCTACAAGGAAGGAAAACACAGGTTAGCAAAGGCAAGACTTTGCAGCGCTGTGCATAGCGCTTACTTACCGCATCATAGCGCTCTTAATGCGCCATCATTTACCAGCAGGGCTCAACCAAGCAAGTTCGCCGTGCTGAAGCTCCGCATACCTAAGGGAGAAAAAAGAGACATTTTAAACAAAGAAAAGCATGCAGGATAGCAACAAAACTAAAGAACAGCAATAAGACCTACCTGAACAATATCAAACGGGCCGGTGTCAGTGAAGTAACTAGACCGCACTCGCCCATGAAAGACAACGCGCCCCTGCAAAGAAGGCAGGGCGGAGAGCACGCCTAATTCTACCACAAGGCAGAACTTTCCCCGCAGACCACATCAGGGCAAAGTTGAAAAGCATAATGAGTGGCTTACCGACACCAAGGACTGATTCAATTCTTCAGTTAACTCCTGAGGAAAGGCCCATTTATGAGAGCATGAAGGCAGCCCTCCTCAGGAAGTTCTGTAAAACCCCAGAACAGTATCTCAAGAGCTTCAGAGAGCTCAGAAAGAAAGTGGGCAGACATTTGAAGCGTTCACACACTTGTCGTTGAAATATCTGAGCGGGTGAGTGACTGGTAACAAAGTTGACACAATTTGATTGTGTGCGAGCCAGTGTTGAAAAATTTTGAGGTTGACCTACACCAGCATCTTGTGGACAAGACTATCACAGACCCTAGCGAGTTTGCAAAGGCTGCCGACAGGTTTGTGAGTACTCAAGTCCAGAAAAAGGCTCAGGCGAGCACACCCAAAACGGAAGAGAAATCGGCAGACAAAACAGTAAGGATGGGAAGGACAAAGGTCCAACCAAATCCACTTTAAAATCAAGTCCCCAAAAGAACAAAGGGAAACTCCCAAACTCTAGTTCAGCTTTGGACACCAAAAATAAAAGTGCAGCCACCCCTAACATTGAGACACATGCGTTCTCACCACCCAAAATGTGTTCTGTGTGTAAGGAGCTGGGCCATAGGAAAGTGGATCCTGCTTGCAAGGGCTTGCCCAAGCAAGCCATAGTGAATGTAAGACTCATGGAGGAGGCCATCATTAGTGTGGGCCTTTCAGAGGAGGACTTCCCATTAGGCGAGGGAGTGGCCAAATGTGGATTGGTTACACTGAGTGGGAATGGTACCGTGTCTCCAGTAGAGAATCCAGTTCCAAATAATACTCAACTATATCTAGAACATGTGTATATCAATGGACACAAAACTCCTGCGGTCCGAGACGCTGCGGCTAGCGTCACTACTGTCACTCGCCAGTAGGTACAGACAGGCCAGTATTTTGCGGGGCCTGATTTGTGCGTAAGTGGGTTTGATGGTAATAGTAAGTGCCCCTAGGCGAAGTAGAGTTCAGCTGGTGAGGTGAAATGACCCAGCGCTGTGTAGCGGTGAAAGACTCCTTCCCTGTCCCATGTCTGTTGGGTAATGGTCTTCCTAATCCCGAAACAGTGACAATGGCTACACGATCGAGGGCCAAAGATTGAACACTCTGAGAGCCTTAGAGCCTGGAGTGCTTCCCGGGGGCTTGTTGGCAGGACCAGCATGGCTGGAAGCCCCTAGTCCAGTTCCACAGATAGTTCCAGAGCATCAAGGCCCCCGTGGTTGTGAAGGCTCTGATTGGGATATTTTCCCGTGTTGGATTCCCCAAGGAAGTCATTTCTGACAGGGGATCAAACCTCATATCAGCATATATGAAGGCTATGTGGGAAGAGTGCGGAGTCACCTACAGGTTCTCTACATCCTGCCATCCACACACCAATGGGCTTCTTGAGCTGTTCGATAAGACCCTGGAAGGCATGACAGGTCCCTTGCAAGAGTACCTGAGGATATTCTCCTGCCATGCCTTCTGTTCGCCTACAGGGAGGTTCCACAGAACGTAGTAGGGTTTAGCCCCTTTGATCTTCAGTTTGGACTCCCTGTACGAGGTCCCTTCTGTCTAGTGAAGGAGGGATGGGAAAGCAAACCCTCATCCCTGTCACGAGATGTGGTGGACTATGTACTCGGCCTTCGGTCTAGAATGGCAAAGTACATGGAACAGTGAACAAAGAATCTGAAGGCCAGCCAGGAGCAGATGAAACACTAGCTTGACCAGAAGGCCACAGCAGCAGTCTATTCTCCAGGCCAGTGGTTGTGGATTATGGAGTTTGTCAAACCCAGTGCCCTTGAGGACAAGTGGACTGGGCCTTACTGTGTGCTGGAAAAGGTCAGTGAGGTTAAGTATCTCATTGATGTAAAAGGACCTAAACAGATGGGAAGGGTCTTTCATATCAACTGGCTAAAACCCCATTATAGCCAGGATGACTTGGTCATGGCATTAGTACCAAAAGGAGAGACCGAGGAGTAGACCGATCGCCTCCCAGACCTCTTGCACACTGAAGCCACAGATGGGTCAGTTGAAGGTGTCAGAAGAGCAACTGTCAGATTGTCACCCATTTTTGGGACCATTTGCAGGTCTGTTTTCTCTGACTCCAGGTCACGCAGATTGGTGCACCCATGATGTGGACACTGGCGACAGTATGCTGGTGAAGAGTAGGATTCACCGGATGTCTGATAAGGTCAGGGAGACCATGAAGGAGGACGTTTCCAAGATGTTGTCCCTAGGAGTGATAGAGCCATCGCACAGCCACTGGTCTAGCCCAGTGGTACTGGTCCCTAAAAAGATAAGTAGTGGGTATACTGAAGTTTGCTTTTGTGTGCACTACAGGGGACTCAATTCTGTCACGAAGACAGATGCTCACCAGATTCCTCGAGCAGATGAGCTCATTGACAAGCTTGGCGCTGCCAAGTACATGAGTGCTTTTGACCTCATGATTTGTTCTGACATAGGCCTGCTTGGCCTTCCTCCTGCCTCCGAAGCTTGGCTGTGGCCTGGTGATGTGGGAAAAGCCTCTGATAGAGGGATTTCACTGCAACTGTGGTGACATTTGTGATTATGTTAACTCCTAGAGTGTCTGGGGGACTGGGTCCTAATAGTGTTTTGGTTGAGAATGGTAGTTCCTCAGAGAGGGTTCCTAGTAGGCAGGTGCAGGTGGGTGCTGGGCCAGAGGAGATGTGTGGAGTGGTCCAGCAGTCTGTAGATGGGGCCCTTTGGGAACTTAATACCATTTTAGCTCTGGCATTTGACCACCTTATTGCAGGTATTACAGAGTAAAGTTCAGGTAATTATTTTGCGCTAGAAGGCCTCTTAGGGGTTAAGATTGTTCCCCAGTGGAAGTGCATGGCTAAAACCAAGCACTTCGATAAGGGGGTTGGTGCAGAGGGGACTAAGGAAGGGCCTAGAGATAATTCTAATTCCCGTTCCCAGAAAAGACCTTGGACTAAAGACAGTAGTACCTCTTCTTTTCCTCCTCCTTCTCCACGTCCTGAGAGGAGTCCAGTCCCAGGAGGAAGAGGGTTAAATGGAGGGAAAGTAAAAATGAGCACGTAGTGCTAAAGGATATAATGGGGGAACCCTTTTTTTACCCTGGAAATATTCAGCATCCCAGCTTGGCGGAGTGGCACCCGTCTGAGTCAGTGGAGGCATTCATGAGGCATTGTGATAGAAAGCCTATAAAGAAGGAGACTCGCAATAGGCTAAAGGCGGACCTTCCGCCACCCTGTCTCCCAGATATGGTGGCTGCTACTCCCGGGGTAGACCAGTCTATGGTTGTTTTTCTTACAAAAAAGGGCCTTTGTAAGAGCATAGACAAGGCCCTGTGTGCATGTCAGGATTAATTGTTAGATGTCCCGGGGCCCCTCACGCAGATTTATGACGCCTTAAATAGTGTGTGGCACTAGAGACCCCCGTGGAGGTGGCAGTCCTTGGGGGCTGGGTTCTGAGATGTGTATGCCTCCTAAGCAATGCCAATACCACCTTATCCTTAGAGTGCAGGAAGGCTTTGCTGATCTGACTGGACCCTAAATTGGCAGATATGGCTCCTTCCGAAGAAGGTCTCAGAGCGCAGGGATTATTGTTTGGGAACAGATTTGTTAACCAGTTATCCTCCTTTGTCCACACATTTACAGCCTTGGATAAGGCTCAGACCAATATCAAAAAGGCTTTGTTGCCTCATGTTTTTCCAGAGCTGGACGAGGTATAGCCCGCTCCTCTAGCCATCCCTTTCAGGCCTCTGCGAGTCCAGCACAGTTTGCCACCAGAGGCATACAAGCATGATCATTTGCGGCCAGGGGCTCTTCTGATGTCTTCTTCCCCCAGCGAGGGATGCAATGGAGGGGTCGTGTGGCCAGAGAAGCAGGTCATGATAGATCTGCAACAGGTGAGCAGTTTGTGTTTAAGTGTTTCTTACCAGGGAGAGCTTGGGGCCGTGTAGCTCATTTTCTTCCCAATTGGGCTGCTCTAATTTCAGAACCATGGGTTCTGCAGACTCTGTCTGGGTTCCCGATGCAGTTTTACTCGCCTGCCTGTCCGGAGGTTCTTCCTTGTCCACTAGTTTTCAGTCAGTACAAACAGGACCTGGTGGCCAAGAAAGTACAGGATCTCATTTACAAGGGGGCTGTAGTTCCTGCCTCTTATGTTCACTTCCCCTTCCTCAGCTCAATTTCCTTGTGCCGAAGCCGGACGAGGGATTCCGCCCAGTGGTTAATCTGAAAGCCCTCAATGGGTTTGTGGTGTATCGCTATTTCAAAATGGAGGGGATTCATCTTTTTAGGGATTCCCTCCACCCATGAGACTAGATGTGCAAAAGAGATCTCAAAGATGCATATCTGGTTGTTTCCAATTTCTCCTCTCCATCAGGAGTATCTGCAGTTTCAGTGACAGGGTTACAGCTGGCAATTCACCTCCCTCTCATTCGGGCTAGCCTCGGCTCTGTGGTGCTTCACAAAGGTTTGGCGCTGGTGATGGCTTCATTGCAGGTGAGGGGAGTCAGGATAATGATTTATCTGGATGACATGTTCCTGCTTGCTCAGCTCCTCCTCCTCACTCCTGCAGGTTGTGGGGTATGTCATCAACCTAGATAACTCTGTACTTGTGCCTTTACAATGCATCCAACCTCTGGGCTTCGTTATCGATTCTCAGCTGTGCCAACTCCTTCTTCCCCTCAAAAGAATTCAGGGTATTCACATTCAACCCATCAATTTTCTTTTTTTTAGGGGGTTCCGCCCCCAACTCCCCATTCCCTTTAAGTTTATATCTATTACCAAAAACCCACATCCCATATTTATAATTTTTAACCCCCTCAAAAAAATTTGATTCTTTTTTCGATAAAGAATTTGCGGTAAAAAAAACAGCGAAAAAACATCCCGTGATGAAAGGACGTTCTACCGTTAAAATATGTTACTAAAGTGCAGTAATTATGCAGTTAGTAGCAGGAGTCTGAAATAGGCTGCAAAACAACTGCCTGTTACTGGATGAGTTGGGTGAATGCAGCAATATAATTGGTTGAATCTCGATGTACTATTGCTGTTGCAATGTCCTTCTCTTCTCAAAGTGGTAGTGGTTCCCTTACATTAAAAATGAGAATAAAAATAGTAAAAACCAGCCTCAGTTTATGATACTTTAATTAGTATGGAAGCTAACAGTAGGAATCTTGTATGCTTTGAGATTGTTGATTGTGTCACTATTCCACACTTTGTTATTTCACCTTTTTAAGATTGTTCTTAATTGTAACCTTTTCATCAATTTAAGTGTTCCTTAATGGTGTCCCCTTTGTGCCCTTATTCTACCATTGTTCTTTTAAGTGATCTTTTTGCACTCTGCAGTTTTTAGCCTCTTATTCTTACGGGGATATCTATTTCGGTAAGTACATGTCCTGATGGCCATAAAACGTTGCTCACCTGAACGTCATGGTCCGGCACCCCAGGTTTGAAAAAACCTGCATCAATGCTCCAACTGTTTAGGCCTGTTCATGCCAATTTAGTGGGTCCACATGTCATTATAGAGTTTTTTTTTATCACTGTCTTCATGGTAAGTTTTTGTTAGGCTTTGATCTTTTAGTGACTTGTATTTATCTTTTTGTATCTAGTGTTATCATTTCATCCTCTTCTGCTGTCCCTTGACGTTGTGGGAGCTATAAAGATGCACACAAGATATACGATGCTGTCCCTACATAACAACTCTTGCTATATTTAAACCACACAGTTTTTACAAATTTTGAGCACCCAACAGAAAAGCGCAAAATTTGAAATTTTTAAATGTACCGCAACATTTGTGAAATGTAGCAAAACATGTGCTAATATTTTATCCATATGCCACTTATTGCAATTAGACTGAAAGACAAATCCATATCAGTTACTGATATCCACTGCCCACAGCTCTAGTGGTCCTATACAGCACATGCCATTCATATGTAGGAACTCTAAAATCATTACAAATGGAATTCTTTAAGTTTACTAGCGTAACCAGAAGTACCTTAATCAGGATACAGACCCCACTAACCCAAACCTCAATCTTCTGCATACTGAACCCACACAAAACCACACAACCATCTCTCTCCCAGCAATCCGCAAGCACTTTACCACACCGCATCAACAACACATAAACATCGCCCAAAGCACTCGAGGCCTCGCCCGATCCGATACTAGCACCAAAGCCCAGCACTCGGTGTATACCGAGCTGAAGCTGCCAACAGCACACCAGTTCTCCCACTCTCCTTATCCCCTCCTCCTGTCTAACCCTACCCATCCTTCTTGTTTACAGATCCGCCAGAGCGCCTGGGGACCAATTCCGTCGGTGACGATGCGCTATATAAGTACCTTAAACATAACATAACATAACACATATAACTATTTTAATTAAACATAAATGCATCCAAATGTACAAATTTGTACCGCAATATTTACTTTTTCTTGCTTCAAATTTTACAAATTAAAAGCTCAATATGCTGGGGGGTTTGTCTATTTTTTTTTTCAAATTTCAGTTTTATTAATTTTCAAAAGGTAGCAGTTTGGTAATCATATACAAGCATTTTCCACCAGCAAGACAGATAAAGATTATTGCAAAAAACAGCAACCGTGTATATAACATATGAAGTCTTTGCGGAACACATACATTTCCAATAGCAACGTAGAAACCAATTGCCTACACCCCGCCAACCTCCCCCCCAATTCCCATGCCGCCGACTGAAGGGCCAGAAGACACCAGATGTTACATTAGAACCATTTTCATATACATAACATAGGACACATGAGCACAAAATGACCTGTGAAATCGACATAGCAGACAACATGAACCATCGCATAGATTATCTCTGGGTGTAGTAACGCTCTGCACACATTCTGTTTATGTGACATATTTAGCACGAAATTCAGACCATGCATTCTCAACTGTGGTGCGATCCCCCTGCAGGACCGCAGTCAGATTGTCCATTCTGTATATGTTCAGGGCAACCCCCAACCACTCTACTTTGCTATGGAGCTTGGGTCTCTTCCAATCCATTGTGAGACAGCCTCTGGCGGCCATAAGAAGGCCTTGTATCGTTTTGGGTGCTTTCAAGGTCGTGTCATCAGTTTCAACCAGGCCGAACAGAATCAGGAGTGGTTGTTTCTCCCATACATCCTCATCCAATTCCTTGATCCAGCTGAGAACCTCTGACCAATAAGCTTGGACCATCTCACATCCCCACCACATATGCCAATAGTCTGCCGCTTCCCACAGCCCCTCCAGCAGTGTGGGTTTACCCCTTGGTACAGTTTAGCCAGCCGTATCGGATCATTCTGCCATCTATACATCAACTTGACAGCATGCAATTTGTATTGGCAGGATATAGATGATTTCGCTGTTCGTCTACAAATTTGTAACCATAAGTCTTGTGAAATCTGCCTGCCCATATCTGATTTCCATCTGTTCTTGAGTGTGAGGGATGGTGTAATATCGACCTCAATCAGCGCTGAGTACATTGCACTAATTAAACCTCTAGATGGCGTACAGGTGTCGAGAATTCTCTCGAACGGGGTGAGGTACCTTTGTAGCTGATCTTTCCATATCGCCCTTGTCATCACCCCCTTGAGTCTAAGGTAGAGGAAAACTGAAAGCGAGCCTATGCCAAGTGCCTCCTGAAGCTCCTGAATAGTGATGAAGGTGCCATTCCTCCAGAGTTGACCAGCCCTCTCCAGTCCCACGTCATGCCAGGTCTCATAGCTCCCTGGGTCCGGGATTGTATCCCGGATCCCTGGCGACCAGAGGTGTTCCAACGGAGAGGGCCATGTTGTAACTCCCACCATTTTCTTGCCTGGCTTCCATATTGCCCATATTGTTCCAATAATGGGGTGATTTTTGACACTATTGCGTAGCTGGGGACCTGGAACCCATAGCCATTCACCCAGAATGAAAGGGCGGAGATGGTAATTGTCCAAGGCTATCCATTGCGGTTCTGACTGCTGCCTGACATGCGGAACAAGCACACGCAGCTGGGCTGCCCTATAATATGTTTCTATGTCCATGAGGCCTACCCCTGCATTGTCTTTTCGAAGCAGAGCAAAGATCTGGAGACTCTTGGCTTTTGATTTTGCCACAGGAAGGTTAAGAGGGACTTTCTAGTATCCATAAAGTATTCTTGGGGCATTTTGATGGGGAGCATTTGGAACAAGTAAAGTATTTTGGGAAGAATCACCATTTTTATTGCGTTTAGACGGCGCAGCCAGGAGATGGTGAGTCTGGACCACCTTTGGATGTCGTTTTGAAGGACAAGTGACAGAGGGGGGAAATTAGCCTCATATAGGGAATCCAAGTTGCGTGTAACATTGATGCCTAGGTATCGGAGTGTAGAGAGGCTGACCTTTACACCTAGAGGGGCAAAGCGCTCCGACTCAGAGTCTCTACTTTTATCAATTGGGAGGAGGATAGACTTTCCAGTATTAATTTTCAGGCCGGCCAGTTCGGCATATTCTTCGATTATATCGATCGCAGCTGGGACAGAATTCAGGGGATCAGTTAGGTGTAGTAATATGTCATCAGCGTAGAGGCCTAGTTTATATTTGCGATCACCCACTATGATTCCCTTAACCTTACCATCGTTCCTTAACCTCTGCGCCAGCGGCTCAAGGGACAGTACAAATAGTATTGCCGACAGTGGGCAGCCTTGCCTTGTTCCCCTTTCCAAGGGAAACCAGCGTGAATAGCCTCCGTTCACTGCTACTGACATTGTGGGGGATGTGTACAGTGCTTTGATGGCGCGGCGGAGCTTCGGCCCGAGTCCGCTCCAGACCAAAACCCTTTCTAAGAAGTCCCATGACACCCTATCAAAGGCCTTCTCGGCATCCAATGACAGAAGAGACAGATCCCCTCCCATTCGCTGTGCTTCATGAATTAGGTGAAGTGTTTTCCTCATGGTATCCGCACCCTGCATCCCAATAACGAAGCCAACTTGATCAGAGTGTATTAGCCGAGGTAAGTGTGATTCAAGCCGGGCCGCAATGACTCAGCATATACCTTAGCATCAATGTTTAGAAGAGAGACGGGGCATAGGAGCTACAATATTTGGGGTCTCTACCCTCCTTTGGAATGACAGCGAGCAGGGCCTGAGAGAAGGCTGGGGGCTTGGCCTGTATCAAAGATGTGATTAGACAAGGATACAAGGAAGGGGGCAATGAGTGCGGAGAATGTCTTATAAAACCCAGGAGTGAAACCATCATCCCCAGGGGCCTTTCCCGTCTTCAGGCGTTTTATGGCTTCCGTGACTTCCTCTTCTGTAATTGGTGTGTCTAAGGATTCGGCCTCCACGGATGTGAGCGTGGGGTCTGCACTTCTTCGAGGTATGTGTCAATACTCTCGGGAGGAGGGAGAGGGTCTTCATAAAAGAAGGCAAATGCTTCTTGTATGCCTTCGGGGGATGTTACTGTCGTGTCTGTGAGGGTGCCGTCAGTCCTCTCGATGAGATCGACCCACCTCTCTGCCTTCTGTGTACGAAGACGAGCCGCCAGGAGGGCGTCTGCCTTGTCACATTTTTCATAATATTTTTGTTTGAGGTATTGTAGGGTTTGAGCTGTTTTGCCCACAATAAGTATTTTCAGCTCCTCTCTGAGCTGTTTAGCTCCGGCAAGATGCTTGGGACTCTCACATGGGGAGGACTGTGCTAACTTTTGGGCTGTGGAGAGCTTCTCCCTAATATTCTTTTCTATCAGGGCACGTTCTCTTTTTTTTCGGGCCCCCTCCCTAATGAGCACCCCCCTCCAAGTGGCCTTGGCTGCTTCCCATACGGACGTCTTGCCAACCTATCCCGTGTCATTTGTGGCAAAGAATTGATCGATCTCCATTTCAAGATTTTCTTTGAAAACCGAGTCTGCCCATAAGGAGTTATTACATCACCATTTAGTATTCCGAAGGGCCAGGTCGTTCCAGCATACGTCCACCGTAACCATGTCGAGGTCCCACCATGCCGTGGAGTGTATGTTCGCGGCGCGAAGTATTCGCAGGAGGCCATCGGAGAGGAAAATGTAGTCAATGCGTGTGAGTGTGTCATGAGGGAGGGAGTGAAAGGTGAAGCCCTTATCCGCTGGATGCAAATGGTGCAAACTGTCAGTGAGGCCATATAGGTCCAGGGCTAATTTGATTTCAGCCTCATCTCGGAGGTGGGTGGATCGTGTGCATCAGACCTAGTATGTCTATCCACAGAGCTGTCCATCCATGTATTAAAATCTCCACCTAGAGCTATGTGTCCCTTGGCCATGCTAAAAACCTTCTCAGTGATTTTGTGGAGGAACCTATTCTGCCCTTGGTTAGGTGCGTATAGCGTGGCAAGGGTGACAATTGTGCCTCGAATGTTTCCCACAACCACGAGAGCCCTTCCTTCCTTGTCTGACCAAGTGTCAAGAGTCGACATCTGAAGGCCCCTGCGAATTAAAATCCCCTCTCCTGCTTTTTTTGAGATACCGAGCTCCAGTAGGAAGGGCCCACCTCAAGTGATGGAATCACCCTCTCCTCCCCCCTTTGGTATTGTGTCTCCTGCAGAAAAAGAACATCTACATTTGACCTCCTGAATTCTCTGGCCACCACGGATCGTTTCGTGGGGGAGTTTAATCCCTTCAAACCAAGTGTGCATATTCCTAGTGTGTCGTTAGAGAGTATAGGCGCCATCTTGAGTGTCATGTGAGTGCTTAAGCGACCATGTCATCTGCATCATGGTCCGTGTTGTGCTCAATAATGCAATGCATGGTTCATTTCTCATGCGTCTGGTCTCTGCGAGTCCTGAAGAGGCCAAGGAGAGACTCTTCCACTTTGTGTTCTTCCGCCCCCCAGCTCCATCTTCTCATGGGTCGTATGTCTTCTTCCCAGTCCCCCTTTCCTCCATCCCCTCCCCCTCCAACATTCAGCGTCTGACCCGTCCAGGTTGGCATCACCCAGTCGGCCTCGGACCACCAATGCAAACCGTGAAACAAGCGGTCCTATCCTAATGTAAACATATTTAACAGTGAGCCCCCAACCGTGCAATCTTAACACCGCAAAAGCAACTTACAAGTATTAATTCTGACCCCCTTCTTAGGCATCGTTCCAGTGTCCATTTTAACCCACATTTCCACCCAGGCACCCTAAACATGCAGGCCCCAGTTTGTCGAATGCGTAACAGAAATTAAATAATTAGATCTAAAGTCTGACCCTGGGGTCGGGTGCACCGTTGGCGCATGCTGCGCGTGAACTCCCCCACCATCATACCGAAAACCCTCCACTTTCTCGCGGGCGGCACCCGAACGCTCAGCTGCATCCATACCAATCACCCCATTGTACCTTTGCCACGTGCAGCTTAACGTGACAGCCTGGAATCCGGGTCAATGTTCCATGTCTTGTGAATTTTTCATTCTCCGGAATTTTCTGGATCCCTGAATCCTCCTGCGCCGCAGGCCCTTAGTACGCCACTCACCCTCACCTCCTTTCGATTCAGCAAGGGAGGGCCCT
This sequence comes from Ambystoma mexicanum, assembly GCF_040938575.1. NCBI lineage: Eukaryota > Metazoa > Chordata > Amphibia > Caudata > Ambystomatidae > Ambystoma > Ambystoma mexicanum. The sequence goes on along the minus strand of NC_090929.1, from coordinate 683,872,180 downwards.
TCTCTCTGGGGACCCAACAGGTCCGCTATACAGTCCGCAATGTCCTTTTCCGAAACTAGTTTCGTTGCCGAGACCTCCCAATCAAAGTGAGAATGGATAACCCCACCGGTACCTGATAACTTTGCCCTTCAGCATCCGTGTAATTGGGGAGCATTTTTTCCTCATTGCCAACGTGAGCGATGATAAATCTTGGTAGATTGAGATGTTCGCTTCGCCCAGTGAAAGTTGTGGTGCGTGTCTGGCCTTTTCTAGGATCCTAGCTCTGTCCGCGTAATTGTGAAAACGAGCCAGTATTGATCTCGAGCCTCCTGGTCTGCCTCCAGCCATATGGATGCGGTCAATTTTGGATTCATCCACTAATTCATCCCTAAATAGGAGCTTAAGAATGGTGTGTAGGGTCTGTTTTAGGTCAAGGTCGGTTTCGCCTTCCTTTTCCGGGCACGCTGAACACACGAATGTTGTTACGACGCTCCCTGTTTTCGAGATCGTCAACTTTTAGGCGTATTTCTTCTTCCCTGTGTTCTATTTCTGCAATGCGGTGATCCATTTGTGCCTCCAACGTGTTCAGAGAGGTTTGGTTGTGCTCGACTTGTTCCAGCCTGTCATCCATTTTGTCCATTCTTTGTGTAATTATCTCGATTTTGCTGCCTATATCTGCTCTCATGCTTCTCATCTCGGTAAGCAGGTCAGCAACATCTGCCTTGGTGGCAGCGGCGTCAGATCCTACAGTCGACATCTTGGACTCGGCGGGTGGCCTCAGGTATTCGTGGGTTGGTGTAAACCTATATTTTGCCAATTTGCCCTTAAGGTCCATGGGTGGCGGGACCCCAATGGTGAGGTGCGTGGGTCACAGCTATGCACAGATAGCCCCTCCAGAATGGTCTATTGAGAAGTATACGCTTGTGTATACGGGCTTTGTGCTGCAGTGGCTAAGCATGATGGGGGGATGTTATTAAAAGCTCTGATAACAGATAGCCCCTCTTATGTAACTAATTGCCCTTCGGATCTTCCTGCTTTATCCAACTGGGGAGCTTCCCGTGGTGTAGGACAGCATGAGGCTCCGGGGCAGTACCTAAGGAAGAGAGATATCAGTTTGAGGCCTGCGCAGCGCACCCCCGGCGGGGTGCTGCGTTACCGTCCACGGATCTTGTAAATAAGTATGCATGGGTTCCGAGGAGGGAACATGCCCTGACTGACAGGGACTCAACCCTCTTTTGTGACCTGTTTAAGATCTTCTAGCGCCCTTAATAGTACCTGAGGCGCATTGGCTTGCTTATTCTCTCCGGGGTCCAGGTTCTCTGCGCAGCCCCCCAGCCAAGTTGCGACTCGGAAGAGGGCCCGCCGCCTTCCCTGTTCGTGATGCAGGAGGAGAGTCCACACGTGAAGGGCCGGGACAGCTTCGAGCGGATGGAGCCGGTCGTCTCCTTCTAGAGTGACCGGGGTGCGCACTCGTACATGAAGCAACAGCGGAGACCACGTAAACTGGACCCGCTCCACAGCAGTCCTCCCACGGGTGCACCCGGTGCCCAATCGGGCCCCCTCTGGGTCCCCGGCACACGGGGGTGGGGGAGTGCGTACCTGTGCACCTGTACTTGTCGGTGGGCCCTGGGAGCGGTGTGCGTCGCTGAATTCTCCCTGGTTCTGCGCGTATCACGGCTCTGCGGTCGCAGGAGGGCGCGACGGGATCTCTCAGGCCTGCCCTGCCTTCACGCGCCCAATCTTGCAAAGGGGGTTTCTCCACGAAAAAAGCTCTGTTTCAGTCCGGGATTTCTCCCAGTATGTCCTGAACACCTCCAACCCTTATTTCCATCAAAATTGTGGCCGGGGGGGGGGTCTCGTGGTGGGGGCTCAATCCACTTTTCGGGACCCTTGCGCGGAGCCTACACGGAAAGTTATCCCATCCGTGCACTCCCTGGTGGCCGATCCGGGTTTTTGTCTATTTTGCTTAGAATCTTAAACAAGATCAGGACTTGTAATCTACAGCAAGCTTGCACTAAACCATGGGGACCTTGGGCGGTCACTCATGAAATAGCATCAAAAATAATTTGGTCTGCATTATTAGCTGTCAGGACAGCAACAGGCAATGCAGGAGCAGTGGCTGATGTCATTTTGTGCAATTGTCTAGATATTTTGTTTATTCCTGGAAAGTGGATTGGGGTAGCAACCCCACTGGGGAGGATAGTTCAGGGGCAACGGGCTCGACATGGAAGCAAGACGAGGTGAGAAACACAGATTTGATCTCCGGGTTGCGCTTAGCAACCTAAGCGCATTATAAATAACCAATTACACTATGTTTCATGCCGGTCCCCTAAACATTTTCAATCACATTTTTAGTGGTATGACCCATAGAGGTAGTGGAGTTGCTATTTTCTATAAATCATTTTGGAATATAACACATTTTGGGGTTCTGACCTGGAATGTAACAACACAGATATGCAGTTTAACCTTTCTTTGTCCCCTGTCTGCTCTATTAAAATCGTGTTCTGCTACTGGCCTTATGGGAAGAATTGTGCGATAAGGGCATACTTCCCCCATCCCTCCGGGAGGCACTGATTACAGTGCTCCTCAAACCTGGTAAGCCCCCTACTCAGTGCAGCTCATGCCGACCACTCTCGTTGATTAACAGCGATATTAAAATATTTGCCAAACTGCTAGCCAACCGCTTAGCCCTGTACATGCCACACATTATCCACCCAGACCAGGCCGGCTTCGTCCCTGGTAGGTCCACTTCCATAAATTTAAGTAGGCTCTTCAATGTAATCAGCAGAATCGACCCGGTCACACAGGCGGTTGCAGCTACTTTGGACATGCAGAAGGCATTCAACTCAGTCTTGTGGAAATACCTATGGCGAGTTCTCGAGAAATGTAAATTTGGCCCCAACTTCCGTACCTGGATAAAGCTGCTTTACACCGCTCCATTGGCCAAAGTCTGCATGGAAGACAGATGCTCCGCCCCCTTCCAGATATCCAGAGGCACATGCCAAGGATGCCCCTTCTCCCCCCTCATTTTTGCCATGGCTATGGAGCCCTTCGCTGACATGATTCGGCAATCACGCTCGCACAGAGGTTTGCACACAGCCGGCCAAGCCGATATCGTCTCCCTCTACGCTGATGAAGCCCTGCTGTATGTCCATTCCCCTGAAACCAACTTTGCCCCTATACTGGCGGATGTGGCCCGTTTCAGAGACATATCTGGCTTGAAAGTAAACTGCTCCAAATCTACCTTATTTCCACTCACAGACTCGACACAACCCCCCCCAGATTTACATGGGTTCAACTGGTCTCCGTCTAGCTTCACCTACCTGGGGGTGGTGGTCTCCCGGCACACGTCACAGCTACGTGATGACAACTACCAGAGCTACCTAACTAACCTAGCGGCAAAAACCTCCAGCTGGACTAAACTCCCCCTCTCACTAGCAGGCAGGATTGGAATTCTTAAAATGGTTGTATTACCTCAATTACTGTATCGATTCACCAATCTGCCTCTGTGGCCCGGGGATGCTTTTTTCCAAACACTGCGCTGTATATGTAACACCTTCCTCTGGCACTCAGGGGCAGTCCGCCTCAAATTATCCACACTAACCGCCCCTAAGGAATTGGGCGGATTCAGCGCACCAGATTTCATCAGATACTGGGTGGTGGCCCAATCTCAGTTTGCTGCATACTGGTTCAACACCATCGATCCTCCCCACATGTTCGCCTCGAGAAACTAACGGTCTGTGACCGAATGATCGGATCCCTGGTCCTCAAGCCAATCCCCCCTGACTCAAACTCTGCGAACCCTGTAGATAGTACATCCTTGGCTTTGACCAAACTCTGGACCATGGTCGACGCACTCCACCCATTCCACGGGGATCGGCCATTATGGAACTTCTTCCCTGATGTCCCACACATTCCACATTCAGTGCTTACTCACGGGGCGGATGCCGGCTTTCTGACAATCCGTGATGCCTTCGAACAAGGAAACTTTATTGAATGGTCTGATCTCCCTCTCTCACTCAGACGCCGTCCCTCGGTGTGGCTACAATACTCTTCACTCCGTGAAAATCTCAAGTCCAGATATCCCGATTTCCCTGCCTTGCCGCCTGACGAACCCATAGTGGCGGAGCTATGCTCCTTTCTCTCCTTCAGATGTAAGGTGTCGAGACTTTACTCCTTGTTACAGACTAGAGCTGCCCCCCCTTCTCCGAGCTAAGGCGCAGGTGGTAGGAGGACCTCGGTGCTGAGATCACCGATGAGAGATGGCCCCGGATGTGTGCTCGCACCCACAATGTGTCCTACAACACCAAATTTAAACTCATCCAGTTCAAAATACTACACAGGTACCATCATACACCTGTGAGACTTCATCGCATGTTCTGTACCATCCCCCCCACCTGCCCCAGGTGTGGCATGGATCAAACCTCCTATATACACATGCTATGGTACTGTCCCCGCCTGACCCAATTTTGGCTGGACATCTGCTCCACCCTGTCTGACATTCTGGAACACACGATTACCCCCACCCCACTGCACTGCTTATTCCATGACATTCCTCAGTTGTCTCGTGACTCTAAGAAACTAGCTGGCCTCTGCATGCTGTTGGCAGTCCGCTGCATATTACTATGTTGGCTCCGCCCTAGAGCGCCTACCTATACACAATGGCTCAGGCCAGTCACATGGGCTCACGACACGGAGCAGTCCTGGAGCGCAATGCAGCACTCACATTCAAGGCCAAGGGACATCTGGCCGAGATTCCGAGACTATGCGCCTCATTACACGGATGGCGGTAAGGGTTTACCGGTACCGGTATTTTACCGGTACCGGTAAATCCTTACAGCCTTACTACGAGGTCCCTTTGCCGGTTGGGGAATTGAACGCCTGCTTTTTGCAGGCGTTAAAAACCAACCCGCAAAGGGACCCAGGGAGCTAATTACGGTACCGCAATTTGCGGTACCGTAATTAGCGCCTTCCCCATTCCCATTATGCCCTATGGGGCAAAAATGGGAATGGGGAAGGGCAATGGTGGAAGGGGGAATTACCGCCCCGTCAACCTTGGAATGGGGCGGTAATTCCCCTTTCCGCCAAGGCGGTGCCGGTATTTTACCGGTATGAACCATGGCGCTAATAGCGCCATGGTTCTCCGCCATCCGTGTAATGAGGCCCTATATGTCTTCCATGGCCTCACCATCAACTTCCCACCCTACCTCCACGGGAGGCTCCCCGTAGATGTTGACCCTTCTGGTGCAGGTATTAATACTTTGTATATTGCCTTCTATCAATACGATTCATTTTACGCAGTATGAACTGATTAATATCTGTGTTGCTTGTTTTAATGCTAGTGCCGTGTGGCTCCCTCTGCTCTCTGTTATGCTGTCAAGTCAAATAATAAAAAAAAGAAAATCGTGTTCTGCTATGGCCCTCCTGGCTCCGGGCAGGATTCTTTGGACAACTTTAATTACTTGTTGGCCTCTAAAGACCGTACTTCTCTCCTGGTATCATCTACAATGTACAAACGTTGTGAACAATATTTCTCAACTAACAGGATTAAATTACAAACTTTATGAAATGTGTATTACATGATAATCTATGGTAGAGCCCTACATTGAGAACTACAGGAACCAAGATATTTGGAGAAAAGGCTCCTAAACTAGCCTTAAAGCATTATAAAAAGGCCTTATTTATGGAAAAAGTTAGTTGTGGGAAGAATCATATTCCCAATACCATTAACCAATACTATTAACAAGCTCTCAAGTTCAGCAGTATGGCTAATGAACTCTTTCTTTGGAGGGGGGTCTTTGATGTTTCTCTTCCTGTCTTCTTCTTTACGTAAATGCTCTCTTGGAAGAGATAGGGACAAGTCCTCCCTGAAGCCACTGTGTCTGCCTATGGGAACAGGCAGGCAACTGAGACCACCAGAAGGTAAATCCAGAAATGGGGAGAAAGCAAAGCTCAAAAAAACCCGACAAGGCACAGGATACAGATGGACGTCTATGCAGCAGATTATAGGAGCACTTGACTGAGATCACAATAGAAGGCAACAGGGTTTGCTAATTGTAGCAGAAGATCAAGTTTGGAAGAGAAAAAACAGGAACAAGGACCCATTGTATAGCCAGGGCAGCTGAAGGTAAACACACAGCAGGACAAAGACCGATGAGCAGAACACAAACTATAAGGCAGCATACCTAATTGTAGCCAGGCAAAAACAAAGGAGAAAAGACAAACAGGAGAGAATATTAGCGTCTTAACCATCAGAGGTTTAGGAGGGCTGCAATACAGCAAGCGCCGCTGCAGCAGTGATTACATAGGCGAGTCGGACACCATCTTGAAATAAGCTAGACCACTATGCAAATGCAGCGGTTTAAACATGATGGCACAAGGGAGCATAACAGCTTCAATCGTCGCCACAGTAAGTGCTACTGCATTGTGACACAGACCCAGGGAATTGTTTCCCATTATAAGTCATTTTTGTCACCCCCCTAATATAGCCTCAAAAGTTCTGACAACTACAATGGCAAATGACGGTAATATGTTTTGTGGACAAGATTGCAGTAATTCATGGTGTGCTTAGTAAAGGAATTTAGTCTTTGATGTTGAACTCCCTTAAGGTTTACCCATAAAGCTATGTCTAATTTGTCCTGAATTTCTTCAGTTGATGTTATCATATCTTTCTGCCTTCTAAACCATGAGCTTATACTGGCATGTGTTGCTCAAAACAAGCTCATTACCTAGATGACCATATGCAAATATTGGTTAAGCTTTTATTCAAACAAGAGGTTGCTCCAGGGGGTCATAGTGTCCTCTGCAGCTACTCTCCTTTTAATTAAACCATTCCCTGTTCTATGTTTATTATAACATTATCACCCGATACCTGGCTTATGCTGGCCACCAAAAAATCTGGAGAAAGTGGTTACATCAATACTGTAAGTGCATATTGAAAAACATCAAATCCTAGATTATTTTCTATCTGGTTTCCATCCATCCCATGGAACTGAGCCAGACCTGGTGGGTGTATGGGAGGATATATTGAAATATACAGACAGAGGTAGTACCTTGCTGATTATGTTTAATCTCTCAGCAGCCTTGGCCACTATGGATCACAATATCCTCTACGGTAGGCTGCCCGAAATTGCTGGAGCATCCCAGCAGGCTTTGAACTGATTTTGCTCTTCTTTGATGGAATGTACTGTTGAGTATTGTTTTATCGTTTGACATTGGTTCACGTAGGCATGACATGTCAATCTAATGCTCCCATTTATGCAATCCGACCCCACAATCCAGGCAAAGAATAGTCAGTAAGGTATTCAAGAATTGAAATGCATTTAAAATAAGAAGATAGTTTCAATTAACTGGGTCACCAGCTTTACCCAGGAGACCACTATAATATGGTATGTATATAAATCAAATACTTAAACAATACGAAATCACGCCTATAAGCATCTCACTATTATAAATCCACAAAGGCATCAACTTTCAATCATGCACTCTCTCTGAATATTATGGTAATCTAAAGGAAACTAGATATACTAACATTTCTGCTTATCATTGGTTTCTTTATAAACATCACTCATTTTTCACTGGAACCACTTTGTATAATGCAAGTATGGTTACACATTTGATTTTCTCTAGCATCAAGACAAGGATGATGTTAGAGAAATACTACTTAAATCCAGGACAATTATTTCTTTTCATGTAACTCATCTATACAAGTGTGAAGTTGTAAATGTGGGTATTATATGTCATGCATGTGTATTAAACCAAGGCTTGCATGTACGAGTTCCTTTAAATTCGAATTTAAAATTGCTTTTCAATAATTGATTTACGAATACACCCGGACCTGGCTTTGTCTGAACATCACTCAATATGTGAGGTCTGCTTGCAATCTGTTCATATGTGTGTGTGTGTCCACGGCTTTCCTTAAATGTATTCATTTCAATCATGATGCATGCCCAGTTTTAAAGAGACAAACATATAATACTTTCAGTCTATTTATGTTTCTAGGCTGGAAATGTACTATTTTCCAGTAACAGACACTTAGTTGAAGACACCTTTCCCTCCCACACTACACCTGACCCTACTGTGCATTGATGGTAGGGGAATGCAGAAGTTTGCACATTTCTTAATGAGTAGAATTCATTCTCTCAGCATACATTTTGCTGCACACACACCACATCTGACCTAAGACTATCGCTCTCTGTGGCTTCATTAAATGCATGATATCTTCCCAGGTGATAGTATTTGACATTGGATTGGTGTTCATTTATCATTCCAGATGTTACTGCTGGTTTTGGGAGAGCCATCTGTGAACCCAGTCAGCCAGACATCATTCCTGCAGCAAACCCTCAATTCAAGTGGCTTGTTTGGAAATCAAACCCCAAGGGCCGACTGGTCTTGCTTGTATGGGCTGTTTTGGCCCCCCTCTCTCAATGGACAAGTGTGCCCTCTGCATAGAATTATTCCTTCTGCTCTCAAATCTCCAGTTGTTCAACTTCTTAATCTTCCTCACCCAATATTTGTCCTATGTGCATCAAAATATAGACTATGCTAGCCCCACCTCTGCCTTAAGACAGAGGTGTGGATTCCCAACCCCAAGGGTGGGTGGGAAACTGGGCCTCTTAAAGAGATGCAAATTATGATTCATGCATAACGTTTTGACTCATATCTGCTACCTTGATAATACTTATATTTTCAGATTCTGCAAGTCGGGGCTAACATTTAGAGACGTTAATGAATATTGTGCAAGGAAATTAAATGATTTTATACGCTTTTACCATTTTCTGACAATTTGAAACGTGATGGCATGTAGTTTTTATTAAAGATTGTGACTGAGGCTACTCTTATCTAAAAACTGTCCAAACCTTTTATCAACTGGATCTTGCATTGCCATGAACCACTTATTTTCATGATTACACATTTTAGGTAATTTTTCTCTTCATGTTTAATGCATGTATTTCTTTGTGTGCAATTGGAGCTGTTCTCCATCAGGGGGCAGAGATGATACATTGCATACATGTTCCCTTTCCATGTTACCTCTACCCACAGCAAAACGGTCTGTGTGTATATTCTTCATGACCTTTTACCTTGACTAATCCAAGGAAAAAGTCAGGTGTCGGGCATCTAAATGTCAATCACTTTCTCATTGACTTCTTGAGTTATTGCATCTTTTACAAGCTTAGGTGAACTGATTTATGTGAAATGTCTCTTTTGATGCTGGAGCCTCTTCAGCCTGCCCTTCAAGTGAGAATTGAAACTTCATTACATTCTGTTCTGTTCTTTTATTTCAGCCCCTCTGGGTTCAATTTGTAAATGTTTGCAATGCTGACATGCCTTTTCAATATACATACCTCAGTCAAACAAAACTCAATAGCATTATCTTCCTGCTTTTTAAAACGTATATTTTACAGCTGATATCTATCTTCTCCAACTTTGATCTTCAGTACCACTGGTGGTGCGTCAGAAGGAGGACACAGACTTGGACCTTCCATTTTGACTTGGTTTTTATTTAAAGAATATGCAAAATAGCCACAATTTCACTAAGCTATGAGTTTTCCTTACCTAACCAAACTTAAATGGAGTGCTTGTCAATTGTCACTGAGTCAAAAAGAAAGATCTGTCCACTGTCCAAAACTAACCTATGCTAACCCTACCACTTATCAAAATAACAAAGGCACATGAGAATGACCCTCTTCTCACGTGGGCTGCTTTTTTAGCAAGTTCAGCTTAGTAAATTATTTGTGGCTAGTTTTCCATAACTACTTTTATCAAATAATAACGTTTAGATATTGGGTTTTCCATCTTCTCTTTTTTCTCTATTGTCTTCTTCTCTTGTTATCCTTTTGGTTCTGTTTGCTCCTTTCTCTTGGAGATCTTTTGATCTTCTATTGTTAAACAAACTTGAGACTCTCTCTTGATTCAAGGTCCACCCCCTTCCTGATTAGGGTAATCAATTCTGGTTTTGTTACGGTTCCCACCCTCTTTATATATTTCTAACACTTCCTCTTTACTGAGATGAGTAGGTGTGCTCCAATAATGATTCTCAGTCTTGCATAAGATTTGTTCATTATTGGGACGAGTATGATAAACCCAGCAATGATCTTTACTCTTGTTCCACACTGTTTCCTCACTGGGACGAGTATGATTATCCCAGTACTGATTATCATTCTTGCTCCCCACTGGTTCCTTACTGGGACGAGTATGACTATCTCATTTGTTGTTTTTGGTCCTCTACCGGGGTCTCCCACTCTTCCCGTTACCTTTCAGACTCAGGGATTGATTCATTGGGTCTGCAGATTGGTTGGGGCTCTGTTCTCATGATGTCAGGATTGCATTTTCCCTCGTCCCTTTCTCCTCATTCGGAATGCTCCATGGTGCCCTTTTGTAAGTGGTATTGGCATCCTTAAGTCACTCCTTTTCATGCTAAATCAGCCACCACTGCTTATTTGGTGCCTCCTGGAACCTTGTGCCAGCTTCTTTACTTCTCTCAGCCTGGGTTTATTGGAGTGCAACTTGGAAACTTGCATAGGATAGCTTCCTTCCAGCATTGGAAGTCATGCTTTCATGTTTCTTTCAGGCCCATTCTGACAGCAGATTTGAAACTCGAAGGTTCCTCTCTCTCTCATGTATCCTCTTAACAGTTGTATGATGCTGTGCTGAGATTACCCCGGGGTAGTGTTAAAATCCTTCTTTTGTGTTTTGCTTGCACTCAGTATTACTGCACTGGTTTTCTTCATCTCAGTACCACATAGGTAATTATTTTCAGATGGTCCCAATGCTTTGACATGATAATAGCAAATAACACTTATCTACTTGTCCTTCATGTTTCATCCAGCAGGTTTTGTTAACACTGGTTTGTAGGTGTAGTGTGTAGTGAGTTCCTCTTCACAACCGGAGTCCTTGTTTCCAAGAGGGGAGTCTCTCCCGGTGAGGTCCCACTTGCTTCTACCCATAGGGAGGGTATTGCATAGCCGGTTCACCTCCCTAGTCTCACATGGAAAGGCTCCCTACTGGGGAGAAGTGACTGAATCTCATGATTCATCCATCACACACTCCTCTCCAGATGACAAGCAGATATATCTGAGTGTTAATAACTCCACAGACTCCTTCCAGAATATTGTTGGCTGCATGGAGGAATTTAAAAATCGATGATTTTTAATAAACTGCAATTAAACCCAGCAAAAACTGTGATACAACCGTTTCTTCGGCCTAAACCTCTACTCAAGGATCCATCACGGTTGCCATCTCCTCCTTTGCTATTTGAAATAACAACTTATTTTGCACATAAGTTGAAATATTTGAGTTGCTTTTGTTAGTCTGATTTTTGCTGAGATTAACAGGTTGGCGAGATCCTTAAGTCTATTTTCCATAGGCTTCGATTGCTAGGTTTTGCTCACCTTTTTGTTCCAGTTGATGAGCGTCCATTTGTGGTTGGGTCTTTGGCTAACTTTAAACTGGATTACACCAATTCTATTCCACCGGGCATTTCCACAGTGGCAACTCTCTTGCCTACAGTCTACAATAAATGCAGAAATTAGATTAATTCAGCATGTACCAACATTCTCTTCTAACTCCCCATTTCAAATATCTCTCCACTGGTTGCCAGTAAAAACAGAGGATCAAATGCAAAGTATTGTGCCTTATCTTCAAATGTATTCATGGATTGGCGCCATGTTATTTTTCGGACTTGATTTAACCTTATAAGATGACACAAGATCTTTGGTCTGCACAGCAATATCTGCTGGCTGCTCTACGTTATGTTGTGTTTCTCAATGAGAGCAGCGCTGTTCCGTTCTGGGCTATAGTCTTTGGAACTCTCTTTCTATTAGCGTCAGCAGTAGTGAGTCCCATGCTCTTTTAAATAAGTAATCTCTATTTGTTTTGTTTATTTTTTTAGTTTGCGAGATATAAGTAAATCAAAATCAAAACAAATCTTGTTATTATCCTTTTGACTTAAACAAATGCCAATAGGTTTTATTAACTATAAAATCATGAAGTGCGCTGAGATGATCATGCGTCAACAATAGTAAAATACCTTTTAAAATTCTAATACAAACAGTTCAACACACATTGAAAATCGAAAAATAATTTTAAATACATTAATTTGCTCTTATCACTCTTTTATCACTCTCCTGCTCAGTCTAGAAAAAGAAAACAACACAGTGGGCATGTGCAACAAAAGAAAACGTCTTTACCATTTTCTAAAATAGATGGTTTCCCACCCATGTTCAAATGGGGGGGGGGACAGCTCGGAAAGCAGTGCCATTAAGAGGTTAGAGCAGGGTAGAACAGAGTTACTGAGTGACCCGTCAAATCACAGGGCATTCAAAGTAATTCAGAGTGCTCCGTTTGTACTCACAGTCACAAATGCAGTCTCTGCAAATCTTGTAAGGGATTTTTCCATTTGGGAGGTGTCTCAAGGGGGAGTCAACATAGAATAGGTGTTTTACTTTCAAAAATAAGGGTTCTTAATAAATTCTTGTCACTTAAGCAGGAATTTGCTTTGCAGTTTTAGTGCCTGCTAATGTTTTAAAGGTTTGGGTCTATTTGACCAAAAACATTTGACCTAATCACATTTGATCAAATTTATTTGACCTTTTTTTTTGGTCTAAAATGCCGGGGGAGAGCATGCGCAAACCCATCCCACTTCCCCTTAACCTAATCTATACCCTTACCAAACACCATATATATATATATATATATATATATATATATATATATATATATAATTCAATTTGACCGAAAAAAAGGTCAAAAAATTCAATCAGATATTTTAGGTCAAAAGTTTTTAGGTCAATTATGTGAATACCGTTTTAAATAGGCAAAATCAAAGAAACCTAAACGTGTGTTTTTCAGGCACCCGGATAACCATTCAAGATTAGGGGACCTGGAAGATGTGGCTTGGTGGGGGTATTTTTTGTGCAAAAACATATTTTTAGAGGGAACATTATGCCATCTCATGTAAGACTATGTTATGCTGTTGTATATTGCCCACTGCTATCGTTTTTATGGTCTCCATATCTTTTTACTCTATTTGTTATATATAATGGAAAAATCCCTGGGTTATCGTGAATTAAACATCGGCTGTACATTTTAGTAGATCTATTACATTGGAACCCACAGTGGAATATTTAGATTCTGACAGCCAATCAGTATCCATGGCTACGGGGAATGAATTGCTGATTTAGTCACGGATGCTGACGGATGTTAGTCAGGGAACTTCCTGCAACCCTACTTTTGCCCACCTGTTCACATTTACCTGGTTCCTCTGCCCTGCTTCCGCAGGGACATGTCCTTCATATCTCTATCTATTTCCTCTTAGATAGGAGCTTAAAACAGAAAAGGGTCTGTTCCCCTGAGTGGAGGAGCTCCCTGTGCTTGAATGACATCTTTAAATGTTTTGTTTTCTCTTCCATCGTCCTTTTCCTATTTTGTGCGCTGAACCGTGTTTTTGCCAATGTTGTGGAGCTATAACGCTAAAGTATTGCCTTCTAGAAGTCCATTGCCCTACTGCCACAATATAGCCATTATATACAGCTCTGTTCACATTGGAGTTCAGGTTGTTCAAAGATGTAATTTGACGGCAGGGACCTGGTTCACTTGCACTCAGGCATAACCAGCTCTCTGCCATCAAATTCTCATCAATTACAAGGCGGAGTGCAAAGTGCAGGGCAAAAGACAGTGTACACATTGTGCAAATAGGTAAACACTGCCTAGCATGCAATCATCCCAGGCAGGGTTTACTTTTAATTGTGACAACTGCTTGTCATGCACGCATGGTAAGCAGCGTTCACAACTACAATTGTATTTGTACACGCTGCCTGCCATGCAACCATGGCAAGTAACGTGTACAATGGATTGCTGTGGGGTCCGCCGGCTGTATGCTGGTGCAGAAAGCCGGCAGACCCTATAGGGATCTCCAGCATTTCCACCGGGATAAAATACATGCTGGCACAAATGCCGGAGCATTTTTATGGTGGAGAGGATGGAAGGTGGAAGAAACGCAAGTTGCAATCAACTCCTCTAGTCCATCATACAAATAATTGAAAAAGGCGCGTCACATTACTGGAAGGCGTTAAAGCCTTACTCAAGTCTTTTACACCTTCCATTAACGTTACGCATCCTGTGAACATGAACTCCATTGTGGCTGCTGGACAATATTGCTTCACTGGAGTAAATAATATTCCTTACCTACTTTGATCATAATCCATATTTATTAATTTGACATATTGACTTCACCATGCAGGAGTACAAGGGTGAGTAGAGGCTAAAGCGACTAATCAACTCAGACACTTCTGCAAATCAAAAGCCAACCCAATCATAAAGGCAAAACAGGCACAGTTAAGAGATATACCTCCTTTACCCTTTGTAGTAGTGTGGGCCAAGGGACCTAACCACAGCTTCTCAAGTTTAGCTTAATGGCCAAAACACTGTTGTGTTGACCTGTTCTTTGTTGTCTTTCAACCCTCATTATTTGTACATATATGTTCCCTTGATTATGCAATTACACCATTCACTTCTCATGTCATCCCGGTTAGGAAACATAGAGATTGTAATTGCATATCGTTTTTAATCCCAAATATTGTTGATTTGGGCACTGTTATTCATGTACTACACTATGTTTTATGTATTATGTTGAATATCCTATGTTCATTTTTCACGTGTATTATAACACCTGCTGTGCATATATTAAATACGAATTTCAGCAACATCCATTCGAATCAGATTTGAATTGATTGAACTTCAGGAGGTAGAGTGTCTTTCCTCAAGTTCGATTTGTATGTCCTTGCTCAATTGTGTGTGATATAAGTCTACTTACCTGGGTAGAGCAAGGCATTAACCAGGCGCCCTTAAGAGGGATGTGGGTTTGGTTCAGTAGAAAATCTAACAGCAACGTATAACAACCCACAATACAGGACTGTCCAATCAAGGTTCTATATAAATATATACTTTAATCAAACACACCATGTACATTAATGACTAATTAGAAAACATGTAAAAACATACCCCTGTAAAATGAACACGGAATATGCAAAGATAGAATAGATGCAGCACTCTGGGTTAGGAGACAGGGGAGAAAAGGCAATGGAAAGACCACAATGTACAAAAGGATATGTCATAAGCTTGCACAGGGGTTTAAAATGACCTATTCAGCCTCTAGGGCCCAAAGATGGACCAAGGGGGCATATATAAATCAATAATACCCTTTGAACCAATTTGGTAGTTTGACAACATCGAGTCTGACTTCTGAGTGCAGTTCAAAGGTTAGGTCCAGTTTGAAGATGCAGCAGGTGTGGTGATCCAGCGGCGAGCAGATGTCGAGTCGGGCTCGAATGGGAAGGTAGCTGCAGTTCGAAGCGTTACTCCAATGATGCCGATCCGGCGGTCACAAGGTTCCGTTTGACAGCAGATATTGGATGCGGCAAGTTGGTACCAGGATGCGCAGGCGAGCTGGTTCGATGCTGAAGCTAGATGGTCATGGTTTGAGGGAGACTAGGTACGATTGACTTACAGAGGTGATAGTAATGAAGCAGGTGATGGATTGAAAGAAGTTTGAGCAAATTCACAGACAGTGGTACTTCTTGGTTCTAGCAGAGGCAGTTATGAACTTCATCTGGCGCAGTGTGGCGGTGAACTGGATCGAATGGCTGAACTTGCGGTTCAGAGAACAAAGAATGTCAAAGGCAATTCCAGAGGGCCCTACCAGTTTGAATGCTGTCGAACATGCTCAGATCACGTCTCAAAGTGGTTTGATGGTGGAAACACAGGGAACTTTGCTGGGTTTTAGGTACTCTGAGGCCCGATCCAGGAACTAAGACAAGATGGGTTCTTGTTCTCGTGCTTCCACACCCGGGGGGGGCTGGCACGCAACTGCAGAGGTCCTGCAAAATGGTGGGGCCCTGCATACTGCTGTTGCTGGCGGGGAGGCAGGTCTTGTTCCAGCAGAAGGTCAACCCCAGTGATCCCTGGGGATGGTTAATGTACAGAGCTCTCTTCAGCTGTGGAACGCCTGCATTCACCTAACAACTGGATGACTCTACAAAAGGACTACTCACTATTAAGGGCCATTGAAATCTACTTTCAGGATTGGAATCCAAAAAGGATTCACGATTGTTAGGGAGAATTCTCTGTTTAGGCTGAATTTCCTAACCTAGTGAGTCCCCCAGCAGCTTTGCTGTATTTCTGGAGTTTGTTTTTTTCCATCCTGCCAAGAGTGGGGCTCTTTTCTCCCGCTCTTGGACATGTATGTGTGTAATTCCTTTGAATGTCAATGTGTTCTATGGGCTATGGGGTCTTTTACTCCATAGGGCATGGGTGCACAACATACGGCCCGCGGGCCAGTTGCGGCCCGCCATACCCTTTTGACCGGCCCGCGAGGCACAAAGACTTTCCTAATGGAGGGCGGCCCGCGGCCGCACTCCATTAGGAAAGTCTTTGTTGTCTTTCGGGCCGGTGAAAACACTGGCCCTCATTAGCTCAGCACACACACGCATCACGTCGCTCCTACGAGCCACGTAATGCGTGTGTGCTGCACCAATGGAGGGCCAGCACTATGGCTGGCGTGGCCCATAAGGCTTGATGCCGGAAGGCATTTCAGCCTTGGACCATGCCAGCCGTAGTGCGATTCCAGCGACTTCCAGCTTACCTGCCTGCCTGCCTTCCAGCACGTCTCCGGTAAGTGGTCTGTTTGTGTGTCGGTTTTGTTTTGCTTTATGTTTGTGTGTATGAATATTTGTGTTTGAATGTATTTTGAGTGTATGTTGAGATGCGGGGGTGGGGGGGTGTGTCGGATGTGTATGAATGTTTGTGTTTGAATGTATTTTGAGTGTATGTTGAGATGCGGGGGGGGTGTCGGATGTGTATGAATGTTTGTGTTTGAATGTATTTTGTGTATATGTTGAGATGCGGGGGTGAGGGGGTGTGTCGGATGTGTATGAATGCTTGTGTTTGAATGTATTTTGAGTGTATGTTGAGATGCGGGGGTGAGGGGGTGTGTCGGATGTGTATGAATGTTTGTGTTTGAATGTATTTTGAGTGTATGTTGAGATGCGGGGGTGGGGGAGGTGTGTCGGATGTGTATGAATGTTTGTGTTTGAATGTATTTTGAGTGTATGTTGAGATGTGGGGGTGGGGGGGTGTGTCGGATGTGTATGAATGTTTGTGTTTGAATGTATTTTGAGTGTATGTTGAGATGCGGTGGTGGGGGGGTGTGTCGGATGTGTATGAATGTTTGTGTTTGAATGTATTTTGTGCATATGTTGAGATGCGGGGGTGAGGGGGTGTGTCGGATGTGTATGAATGCTTGTGTTTGAATGAATTTTGAGTGTATGTTGAGATGCGGGGGTGAGGGGGTGTGTCAGATGTGTATGAATGTTTGTGTTTGAATGTATTTTGAGTGTATGTTGAGATGCGAGGGTGGGGGGGTGTGTCGGATGTGTATGAATGTTTGTGTTTGAATGTATTTTGTGTATATGTTGAGGTGAGGGGGTCTGTCGGATGTGTATGAATGTTTGTGTTTGAATGTATTTTGAGTGTATGTTGAGATGCTGGGGTGGGGGGGTGTGTCGGATGTGTATGAATGTTTGTGTTTGAATGTATTTTGTGTATATGTTGAGATGCGGGGGTGAGGGGGTGTGTCGGATGTGTATGAATGCTTGTGTTTGAATGTATTTTGTGTATATGTTGAGATGCGGGGATGAGGGGGTGTGTCGGATGTGTATGAATGTTTGTGTTTGAATGTATTTTGAGTGTATGTTGAGATGTGGGGGTGGGGGGGTGTGTCGGATGTGTATGAATGTTGTGTTGGAATGTATTTTGAGTATGTTGAGATGCGGGGGTGAGGTGGTGTGTCAGATGTGTATGAATGTTTGTATTTGAATGTATTTTGAGTGTATGTTGAGATGTGGGGGTTGGGGGGTGTGTCGGATGTGTATGAATGTTTGTGTTTGAATGTATTTTGTGTGTATGTTGAGATGCGGGGGTGGGGGGGGTGTCGGATGTGTATGAATGTTTGTATTTGAATGTATTTTGTGTGTATGTTGAGATGTGGGGGGGTGTGAATGTTTGTATTTTAATGTATTTTGTGTGTATGTTGAGATGCGGGGGTCGGGGGGTGTCGGATGTGTATGAATGTTTTGATTTGAATGTTTTTTGTTTGCTGAGTTGGGGGACGGGGGTTCGGGTCTGTATGGGTGCATGTTTGTGTGTGTGTTGATTTGGGGGGTGGGGGGTTCGGGTCTGTATGGGTGCATGTTTGTGTGTTGATTTGGGGGGTGGGGGGTTCAGGTCTGTATGGGTGCATGCTTGAGTGTGTGTGTGTGTGTGCTGAGTTGGGGGTGGGGGGTTCGGGTCTGTATGGGTGCATGTTTGTGTGTGTGTTGATTTGGGGGGTGGGGGGTTCGGGTCTGTATGGGTGCATGTTTGTGTGTGTGTTGATTTGGGGGGTGGGGGGTTCAGGTCTGTATGGGTGCATGCTTGAGTGTTTGGGGCATAGTGTTTGGTTGGGGGTGAGGGGGCCATGGGGCATAGTGTTTGGTTGGGGGTGAGGGGGGTGAGGGGGCTATGGGGCATAGTGTTTGGTTGGGGGTGAGGGGGCCATGGGGCATAGTGTTTGGTTGGGGGTGAGGGACAGGGGGCATAGTGTTTGCTTGGGGAGTGAGGGACAGGGGGCATAGTGTTTGGTTGGGGGTGGGGGCCATGGGGCATAGTGTTTGGTTGGGGTGGGAGCCATGGGGCATAGTGTTTGGTTGGGGGTGAGGGGCCCATGGGGCACAGTGTTTGGCTGGGGGTGTAGGGGCCATGGGCATAGTGTTTGGTTGGGGGTGAGGGGGCCATGGGGCATAGTGTTTGGTTGGGGATGGGAGCCATGGGGCATAGTGTTTGGTTGGGGGTGAGGGGACCATGGGGCATAGTGTTTGGTTGGGGGTGAGGGGCCCATGGGGCATAGTGTTTGGTTGGGGGTGAAGGGGCCAATGGGCATAGTGTTTGGTTGGGGGAGAGGGGGCCATGGGGCATAGTGTTTGGTTGGGGATGGGAGCCATGGGGCATAGTGTTTGGTTGGGGGTGAGGGGACCATGGGGCATAGTGTTTGTTTGGGGATGGGAGCCATGGGGCATAGTGTTTGGGTGGGGTGGGAGCCATGGGGCATAGTGTTTGGTTGGGGGTGAGGGGGCCATGGGGCATAATGTTTGTTTGGGGTTGGGAGCCATGGGGCATAGTGTTTGGTTGACGGTGAGGGACAGGGGGCATAGTGTTTGGTTGGGGGTGGGGGCCATGGGGCATAGTGTTTGGTTGGGGGTTAGGGGGGTAAGGGGGCCATGGGCATAGTGTTTGGTTGGGGGTGAGGGGGCCATGGGGCATAGTGTTTGGTTGGCGGTGAGGGACAGGGGGCATAGTGTTTGGTTGGGGGTGAGGGGGCCATGGGGCATAGTGTTTGGTTGGGAGTGAGGGGGCCATGGGGCATAGTGTTTGGTTGGGGGTGAGGGGGCCATGGGGCATAGTGTTTGGTTGGGGGGTGAGGGACAGGGGGCATAGTGTTTGGTTGGGGGTGGGGGCCATGGGGCATAGTGTTTGGTTGGGGGTGAGGGGCCCATGGGGCACAGTGTTTGGTTGGGGGTGAAGGGGCCATGGGGCATAGTGCTTGGTTGGGGGTGAGGGGGCCATGGGGCATAGTGTTTGGTTGGGGATGGGAGCCATGGGGCATAGTGTTTGGTTGGGGGTGAGGGGACCATGGGGCATAGTGTTTGGTTGGGGATGGGAGCCATGGGGCATAGTGTTTGGTTGGGGGTGAGGGGACCATGGGGCATAGTGTTTGGTTGGGGGTGAGGGGCCCATGGGGCATAGTGTTTGGTTGGGGGTGAAGGGGCCAATGGGCATAGTGTTTGGTTGGGGGAGAGGGGGCCATGGGGCATAGTGTTTGGTTGGGGATGGGAGCCATGGGGCATAGTGTTTGGTTGGGGGTGAGGGGACCATGGGGCATAGTGTTTGTTTGGGGATGGGAGCCATGGGGCATAGTGTTTGGGTGGGGTGGGAGCCATGGGGCATAGTGTTTGGTTGGGGGTGAGGGGGCCATGGGGCATAGTGTTTGTTTGGGGTTGGGAGCCATGGGGCATAGTGTTTGGTTGGCGGTGAGGGACAGGGGGCATAGTGTTTGGTTGGGGGTGGGGGCCATGGGGCATAGTGTTTGGTTGGGGGTTAGGGGGGTGAGGGGGCCATGGGGCATAGTGTTTGGTTGGGGGTGAGGGGGCCATGGGGCATAGTGTTTGGTTGGCGGTGAGGGACAGGGGGCATAGTGTTTGGTTGGGGGTGAGGGGGCCATGGGGCATAGTGTTTGGTTGGGAGTGAGGGGGCCATGGGGCAAAGTGTTTGGTTGGGGGTGAGGGGGCCATGGGGCATAGTGTTTGCTTGGGGGGTGAGGGACAGGGGGCATAGTGTTTGGTTGGGGGTGGGGGCCATGGGGCATAGTGTTTGGTTGGGGGTGAGGGGCCCATGGGGCACAGTGTTTGGTTGGGGGTGAAGGGGCCATGGGGCATAGTGTTTGGTTGGGGGTGAGGGGGCCATGGGGCATAGTGTTTGGTTGGGGATGGGAGCCATGGGGCATAGTGTTTGGTTGGGGGTGAGGGGACCATGGGGCATAGTGTTTGGTTGGGGATGGGAGCCATGGGGCATAGTGTTGCACTCCAAGAGTTAACTCAATAATAAAGCTAAAACAGGCACAGTTAGGAGATGTACATCCTTTGCTTTTTTGAGGAAACCTGACTCAACGAAGGCCATACTCCTCTTGGGTAACCCAAACAGCAAACTATAGCAGTCCAAAATAACGGAATGTCCAATCAAGGGTCAATAAAATATATATAATTTAATTAAACAGACAATATACAATAACTAAATCGAAATAAATGATAGCAATGGAAAATGTGTAGTACAAAATGTAAGTTTGAAATGCAATAAAAATCGTTACCCCTCAAAAACATATCTTTTTCCATGTGTTTAATACAAATTGGGGGTTGAAAAAGCCTCCTGACATGTCCCGCCTGCCGCCCCGCCCACTTTTACTTTTCGGCCCACTATAGCCCTCATGTAAGGTACTTTCGGCCCTCTGTCAAAATCAGTTGTGCACCCCTGCCATAGGGTCTCATATGTTTTTCTATGTGTGTTACCCCGCACCCTACGTGTCGTAACACGGGGGTGTCCTAGCGGACCTCCACCATAGACTCCATACCCGGGGACTGACTACTGTCTCCCCGGGCATGTAAAGTCACCATTGGCTTTACTAGACCTAAATTTACTAACAGAACTAGTACAAACCATCTTATTGTGGACATAATAGTAGGGGTAATTCGATTACTCCTGGATCTGTTACTCGAGGGGGCACTGTCCTGTTCCCCCTCGTCGAGTTTTGGCCGGTGGCAGTGGAAACTACTTGTTATGTTCGACCCCGAACATAACCCTATGGGATTCGTCCCATTGTTGTAGATTGATACTTTTTTTAATCTCTAACGTACCACCGATCTACTTATCTTAAATAAGTTTATCGGATGGTATTTTCTGCCAGAACTCGGTTTGTAAAATGGCGTCTGTGTTTGTCTCTGTAACTCCTAAACCAAAGGTCGAGCCCTTTCTTCCACTTTTGGCGGGCTCTGTACAGAGACCCTCCAAAGTGGTGCCATTCTGTCTGGGTTACCACAGGGGTATGGGAGGGGGTTTAGGTACCCTGGACCGAGTTGCCTTGCCAACTCCAGTCGCACTCTGGAGTCATTGGCCCAAGTGGTGAGGCTCCCCGCTCACCACTTAGCATGTGTTGATTGACAGCTAGGCTGAATGAATGGGGGTTTTCTGCATAAAAGCAGGGCTTTTGGGACTGGATCTTCAGAAGTCGCCACAGGACCTAAGAATCCGACGAGGGTAACGCTGAGCCGACCTGCAACGACGACACCTCTGGTGGAGCCCTGCTGAACCGACTCACCACTTCCCGACGACAGAGGAGATCTCCCTGCCGGAGAGTCTCTTCCCCTGACTGGTGGGAACAACTAGTCCCCTTTGCTTTTTATTTGCCTCAGGACGCAGTGGTCGAATTGCCCGTGCAGCGCACCTCGGCAACCGGATAGCCACCACCCCTGTACCGCGACCAAAAGGTGGTGCCTTGTGACGGAGCACTCCGCGGCTGGTCTCTTCCCTGGTGGTGCACCGGACTTCACTTTTCTTCGACAACGAGATCATCTCTACTCTTGGCAAAGACCCGACGTGCATCCACCACCAGGAACAACTGCCCCCACCGGAGCTGCCCTCCACAACAAGGTACCGTGTCCGCCTGGCGTCCCTTTCGATCGGTTCAAGTGAGGTGTCTTAATCCTCTCCTTTCCGTTGGGTCGCCTCCAAGCTTTTCTCATTTCTTGTTCTGAACTGGTTCAATCTGCCGATAACAATTTGCTACAAAGACTTGAATGCATCTCCACTAGAGACTTTTTGGGACATATCGCCTTGCCTCTCTCCGAGTGGGCCTGGCCTCTGAACTTTTCGATCTATTGTGGTTCTTGCCTTCCTGCCTTGCATTTTACCCGTGAAGTATTGAACTGTGTTGATTTCGTAACCTGCCTATCTTTTTCTCTCCCGTCCTAACTAATATTAGAGTGCCATCTAGGTTGAGGTATACACCTCTGTCTGTAAATAAGTGGTGCCGGTAGAACCTAGACTTGTGGAAATATTGCTAGGGGGATTGATCGTTTCTTCTTCGTAGAGTAATTGGGCCTCATTACGACCCAGGCGGTAAGTTACCGCCTGGGTCGTACCTTTACCACCATGACGTAAACTACGTTTACACCATGGTGGTTGGCGGACTTACCGCCCCATTCCGAGGTGAGTGGGGCGGTAAGTCCCCATTAACCCATTTACCCTTCCCCATTCCCATTTTTGCTCCATAGGGCATAATGGGAGTGGGGAAGGCATTAATTACGCCACCGTAAATTACGGTGGCGTAATTAACAACAAGGTCCCTTAGCGCCATGGATTTTAACACCTGCTAAAAGCAGGTTGTCTGGGGGAAATTCCGCCGGGGTCGGCCGGGCCGTCCGTAGACCTCCGGGCAGGGAGGCCCCAACTCCTCCCGTATATCCCAAAAGAGATAGAGTATGAGACACACGCAAGAAGCAAGGTGACTCTGCTGTTTATTAGACAAAACGGCAGGGATGGGTCAAGGATCTTACGCGTCCGTCCTGACACACACAATCGTGGGGCTCGCAGGCCCTTTTTACCTTAGTATGACGCGCTACTTGCGTCATCTTACAAAGTTTAGCAAAAAACCTATTTCCACTCTGGATTGGTTACTCGAGTGGTAGGGTTAGTATAGCATACATATAGAGAACGGTATTAGTGGTTGAGGGTTAGTCAGGTGATATGCTTGGGCTGTCCCTTCAATTTGATACATGAAAATTGTTACATGAAGACCTCTGAGGATTGGTCAATGTTAATGGCGTCAATGATAAGAGCCCCATGTTCTGATTGGTCCACTCGCGAGCCTCCCAGTCTGGGACTATCGCTGTTCCCAGCTCGCGGAGCACCTGTCATTTGCAACAATGTTTTTACTATGGGTAGGTGTAAACAATGTGAGGATTTATTCATATGTTGGGAGGTCGACTACTCCAACTGCTGCAGATGTCCAATGAGTCTTTTAATTGTATCTGCCTGTGTCTTGAAACGTGGGATTCAGGCGTCTCCTTCCTCCTGGGCTTGGCATCCTGTCGGGTTTGGCTTTGTCACGTGAGGTGGGACGGTGTTTGAGGCCGAATTCAGCACAATTAATATTGTTTTTCCCACTGTGTGCCTGGTTTATCTTGCAGGTGCGACCTTGGCATCGGCTTGCAGCGTGCGAGATTGCAACATCGTGCCCTTGGCGGTGTGCTTTCGCCGGACTCATTCTGCAGGGTCAGCAACCGAGCTCTCGCTCATTCAATGTTCATGGAAACTTTTGCTTGCGGCCTACTTGGGCCTGGTGCATAGGTGGAACCGTTTGATGCAGAGCTCTTTAGGTTACGGTATCATATTGCTCTATCCTCAGTATCGTGTCTCCATTATATTCTTTATTATGGTACATGGTTCTTAGAAGAAGCGTGAGCAAGCCTTTTTAGATAAGTTCATTATGCGTCTTGCGTTTCTGCATTTTGAGAGCCTATGTGGAAAATAATAAAGATGCACGTCCGTGGGTATGTCTGTCGCCTATGTCATAGCACTGAGTATGTTCTTCGTGTGGATTGGTGTGGGAGTGTCCGGTGTGCATGTGTGCACAGGTGTGCTGACCGTTGGCTAGGTCGTCATGGCATCTCTAACGACGTGTAGGTTTAGTCGAGTTGATCCATGCCGCAGGTGTCGGCATGGGCAGGGTGGGCTGCTGGGCAGGTAGGTGGGCACATCCGTATGTTCCTGTACCAGGGTATTTGGTCGTCTGGTAGATAGGCAAACTCCTCTCGTGGCGGGTGCCTAGGCCGTGATCCTCTAGGCCAAGCGCGAGAGGGGAAAGGCGGGAGCCTGTTCTTCCATTCTCCCACTTCAGTCCCCCCTCTGGTCGACTTGTCGACCACAAACATATCCTTTTCTTTATCTCCTCTTACTCTCCATATTTTAGTTATTCCTCCCAAATGTCCATAGTGGTTAACATGGTCTTCAAATGACCAATACATATATGCACAGGTTCCTCCAGGAGTGCAGTATACCCATTTCCCTATGTAGCTCTTTGGGTTTCTTGGGTTTTCGAGCTTCACAGATGGTGGGTCCAGGTGGTTGGTGATGATCTGGTTGCGCAACTTCTCTCTCTCTTTTATGATTGTGCCTGTGTGTTGGCCGTCATCTGTTGGCATCAAGAGGTGCATACCAACCATTTCGATCATCTCGTCTGTGGTGCGTGCCTTCCAGGCCTTCCAAAATCTTATTATGATCAGTGTAGCTCCAGCCAAAATAGTACATCCAACTATAATTTTCAGTCTATCGGACAGCCAAGATGGCATCCATGACCATAATATTGAAAACCAGCTCTCATCCTTTTTCACACCTTTACTTTCATCCATCATTTTTGAGTGCATCTGGGCCAATTGTAAAACTGCTTCTGTCAGTGTACCATTGTCAGCATCGTTGGCAGGGATGAATGTGCACCATGATTGTCCTATCTTAGCGCAAACTCCTCCTTCCATTGCTGTGAGGAGGTCCAGTACATATCTGTTCTGAAGTGCTACCATCCTCACAGCTCGCAGTTCCTCTTTTATTGCGCTGAATCCATTTACCGTAGAATTAATAGTCATCATTAGTTCCCATCGAGTTATCTGGAGCCATTTTGCGTTTGCGTAAGCCTGTAGTCCTGGATGTATTATTGAGGAGAAGAACATTGCTGCTCTGCTGAATAGTCTGTGCTCTGGTGGAATTGAAGTGAGTGCTGTTTCCGACCTTCCCCATAGGTAATTTCCTGTCAGAGGTTCTCCTTGTCTTTTCTTTCTATTCAGGACAGTATTATTGCAGTCAGTTTTGCTCTCTGGCTCCTTCTGAGGTTGTACAGATCTCTTCTTCCTTTTGTTCCCTTCATCCATTTTGGGGAAGTTCGCCATATTGACATGTTTCTGGGGTACCACTAGTGATGGTACATTAACGTGCACTATTGTGCATATACCATTCCACAGAGGGGGCAGTGTGTGGTATGCTTTTTCTCCACAGGCCCAGTAATGGTCCATTACTACTGCTGTTCCTGCTCCCCCCTCAGGTAGCTCCATCACGCTTTCACAGTTGGTGTTGTATCCTACGTCCACCTCCCCTTTATGTTGGTAGCATACCTTAGGCCCAGTTAGCGGCAGTATTGTTATTGGGTCTTCATCCTTCTCCATCCACGTGAGCATGGGTACGACTTGACCCAAGTCATCCAACATCTATGGTTGTGTCCATCAATAGTTGAAATATTTTCTCTTGTTACCATGTTGCTACCAACCACTCCTATGTCCCATTTGTTGTTCATGTACACCTTCCCTGTTATTATCACCAGTGGTCTTTCCCAACATCCGTTCTTACCAGGGACTTCAGTGGCGTACCAATCACATGGTAGGTACTGTAGTGTTACTTTCTTTGTTTCTCCTTTTTCAGGACCACTCGTTATGTATCTGAATCCTTCAGCATGTAAACTGCTCTTGTGGTAACTCAAATAAGTCTTGAGGAAGTTGTTTTCATATGGATATGTATCTCGTGTTTTCCACACCAGTTGCACCACTGTCCCTTGAAATCTTCCTTTCGTCTGGAACAATGCCAGGTATATTATACATCGTGCTATTTTTTCATCTATCTCCGTGGCAACAAATGTTCGAGAAGCGCTCATGGCGTATGGGATTAATGAGCAAACGTAGCAGCTGTCTTCTGTTGTCTGCTTACCTATGTGGGTCATGTGTTGGTACCATATGTTGTTTGAGATGTGTGCTGAATCTTGTATGTAATCATCAATACCTTTATTATCGGAGTATGTGCTGCGTTTAACTCTATTTTCCTTGTGTGGGATTTTACTAGTACCACCTGACGTAACACCTGTTGCAGCTGGGGGTGGGGGTGTATTAGGTTTGGGTACAGCAATAATATTGATAGCATAGCTGTACTGCCATACAGAGGCAGCCAAGAATCCGGTGGTCATTAAAATCCCCATCAATTTTATTACAAATGCTAATTTCACCGGCATTTTGCTCTTACCTTGCTGCAGTCCGGCAGCTTATTCTTGCGACGTTACAGTTTCCCGCCTGAAAATTCTTAATATGCTCATTATTAATGTTAGTTGTTGTTTTTAAGCTCTCCCTATCAAGTAGTCATTCAGTGCCCAGGCGAAGAGCTGTTCCCACGCCAATCTAAGCGATCTATCTTTTAGGGCAGGCAAGTATGGTTGGAGGTGGGGCATTGAATGTTCTATGGCCAAGAGGAATGCTGTGTAGTAGACACGTACCCTCCTTCTTTTCAGGTACGTTGGCCTTTTTATTTCATATACAAATTGGTGTGACAATTCTTCCAGGTAATTATCGTCTGAGGGTACCAACCACTCCTGGGCAGTGAATTGGTTAGTTATCTACTTTCTTAATAGTACAATAATACGCTGTACCTGCATGTGCGAGAGAAAAGAAAGAGAACATTCAGGTGTTTACATGTGTATATGTGCAAGACAATGTCCTTCAGTTCAGTTATTAATACAATGGGTAGGGGGTCAATGGGCAGACGGTTTGGGGCTCAACTGGCGGAAGTCTCTTTACTCTTTAATCATGTAACCATGGGGTGGGCGATATGGGGATCACCCCTTTCTTTTCTAGTAGTTGTCTCTGGGGAATCTGAGGGGTGGCAGGGTATGTGGACACTTAGGCCGTTAGTTGTAGTAGAAGTCTCTTCCTCCGTTGGTGACGCTGTTGTTGTTCTTCCAGTGGGCCTGTCGGTGGCGCTGGGGCGGGTCTGGAGTTTGTAGATCTTTACGTCGTGTAGGTGGTTCCAGGCACGTTTATCCTGTACCTTTACTGCTCTCGTTGATACCTCCTCTACCAGATGGGGGCCAGTGAAGCGTGGGCTGTTCCACTTTCTGTTGAAATTGCAAAGTAGTACGTGGTCACCTTTAGCAACTTTGCACAGTCTTTCCTTTTCCAATTCTTTATCCGAGTCTTTTTGTTGATCGCTGTTAGACCCGCCCCGTGTGCGCTCGAGCTGTTGAGACACAAACACTACACTAGTAATCAAAGAAGACACACATTGGTACATTTCATCACCAAGGACGTTTGCAGTACTCTCGTGATTGGTAAATGCTCTTGATGTTGGCGTTAGGGGAAGGTGCATTTGATGTCCGGTAACCACCTCGTGAGGGGTGAGGTGGTGGTCGGAACCTGGTCTATTCCTTAGCTCAAATAGGGCTAATGGAAGGCAATACAACCAACTCTTCTTTGTTGTTTGCTGTATTTTTGCAATTGCCTCCTTTAATAGGCCATTCAAGCGTTCACATATACCGTTGGCCTGTGGGTGGTATGCACATGCAAATTTATGCTTGATGTTCAGTAAGGATGTGATGTGCTGGAACATTTCGTTTGCGAAATGTGGGCCATTATCTGACCGCAGTACCTCGCACACTCCCCACCTGGGGAAGACCTCCCTCACTAGGAATTTAGCTGCTCTAAATGCATCTGGGTGTGAACAGGGCCCTGCTTCAATCCACCTCAAGAATGGGCATACTACTACAATCATATACCTATTTCCTTGACATACGTTGATCATATCAACATAGTCAATATGGAGATGTCGGAAGGGTCCCTCTGGCCGGGGTATAGTACCTCTTATCACCTTCAGAGTGTGACCGGCCGTAAACTGTTGACATGTGAGACAATTGCTGATAAAATTTGACACATGAGAATTTAACTCAGGGCAGAACCAGTCTTCCCTAATTCGTGCTGCAATTACTTCCTTGCCTGTGTGGGCTGGGTGGTGTATTTGGCTCAGGGCGGTGTTCAATAGTGCCAGTGGTATTACAATCTTTCCAGTGCCACCCTGGCGCCATAGTGCGTCAGTTGGTGACATTGTGCATCCTCTTTTTACCCATAATTCTTTTTCTGCCATTGGTGCAGCCGCTTGTAGCTCCATTATCTGTGTGGCTGGGAGATGGGTGTACCCTTCTCTTATCAACATCTCCTTAGCCATTCCCCTCCCTCTCCCTCTCTCTGACTCTGGGGGGTTCCTTATCTCACCAAAATATGCAGCATACTTCCATGTGCGTCTGCTGCTGCATTCCCTTTTGAAATGTAGTCTTCACCATTGGTGTGTGCGCTGCATTTGACCAAAGCTAATTCTTGGGGGTCATTTATTGCTTCAATTAGTTCAGCCAATAGGAGGGCATGTTGCACTGGAGTGCCATCAGCTCTCCTAAACCCTCTTCTTCTCCATTTCGACAGCCCTGAGTGGACAGTGGACGTAACATATGCGCTGTCGGAATATATGGTCACTCGTTTGTCAAAGCTTTCCTTCAACGGCAAGATCAGTGCAATTAGTTCTGCTGCTTGAGCGGAATAATGCTGTGGTAGTTGTACACATTTCATTGCCACACACACCGGTACCTCCATCATTTTTACCACTGCTGCCCCAGTCCTCCTTATACCATCCCTTTGATCGATAGTT
The DNA here is from genome assembly GCF_040938575.1 of Ambystoma mexicanum. NCBI lineage: Eukaryota > Metazoa > Chordata > Amphibia > Caudata > Ambystomatidae > Ambystoma > Ambystoma mexicanum. The sequence continues at coordinate 683,843,062 of NC_090929.1, read as the reverse complement.
GATGACCCATCAATGAACAGGAGCTCACCTCCCTCTAGTGCGTTCTCTTCAATCTTTCTAGTACATGAGTACATTTCAGTGATTTGCGTACAATCGTATGCATAATCTCCTTCCTCAAGTACTTCTGCTAGGAACCTTGCAGGGTTGACCGTGCTACATCTAACAATTGATAGTTCAGCTCTGGATAAGATGATCTCATAACCTGCTGCCCTTTGCGTGGTTAGGGTGGACTTAGGTTTATTCAATATTGCAAATAGTGCATGTTCCACAAACAGTGTAGTCGGGCACCCCATGGTGATTGCTGATGCTTTCTCTACCGCAAAAGCAGCTGCGGCAAGACCTTGTTCGCAAGGGAAATGACCTAACATCACAGGGTCTAAGTGGCCGCTGTAAAATGCTACTGGTTTGTAGCCCATGCTTGTTTTTTGAGCCAACACTGCTTTCATTACTGCTGAGTCGCAATGTGAAAATATAAAGAATTGTCGCTCATAGTCTGGGGTTGCCAGTACCGGAGCAGTTGATATCGCATCTTTCAGTTCATCAAAAGCCTCTTTCATTTCCATTGTCCACCCCAACTTTTTCTCCCCTTTATTGGCTTCCTTTAACGCCTCAAGCAGGGGTCCTATGTATGAGCTATAATCAAATACCCATGCTCTACAGTAATTGCACAGACCCAGGAACTGCTGCAGTTCCCTCACTGTTTGTGGTACTGGCGTTTTTGAAATGGCCTGTGCTCTTTGTGGTGCAATCTTTCTTCCATGTTGGGGTATGAGCTGACCAATGTAAAGTACCTGTTCTTGACAGTACTGTAACTTTTCCATGTCTACCTTGTAACCTTTTTCAGCCAGTATTGTCAGCATCTTTAATGAGTCCTCTCTGCATGTTCTTTCGTTTGTACTGCAAATTATTATGTCGTCGACATACTGCAACACTGTGCTTTCCACTTCAATGTTACCCAAATCCATCTGTATTACTCTGTTGAATATTGAGGGTGATTCGCAGTACCCTTGTGGCAATCTGGTGTGTTTCCACTTTGTGTTTCTGTAAGTAAAGCTTGTCAAATCTTGTGAGTCTGGGTGCAATGGTATTGAGAAAAAAGCATTTTTAAGGTCGATCACTGTAAACCGTGATGCTCCTGCTGGAATGCCACACAATATTGTGGCCGGGTTTGCGGCTATAGGGTATTCTGCTTCTACTATGTTGTTCAAGGGCCTGAGATCCTGTATGAAGCGCCAAGACCCCCCTCTAGCCTTGCGCACTGGGTATACAGCCGTGTTACATGGTGATTCTGAGGGGACCAATATGCCATTATTTATAAGGGCCGTTATGGTTTCATATATGCCCTCATCTGCCTCTTTTGATAGTGGGTATTGTTTCACTCTGGGGAGTATTGCACCTTTCTTCAATTTTATCCTTACTCCCCCTATACTTTTTATGCACCCCACGTCATAGGGGCCGGTAGTCCATAATGATGTGGGTACTTTTGTCATATCCTCCTCAAAGAAGGGAACTGGGGTGGATGTGGGTGCCTCAAGTGCCATTGCAATTTTCAGTGCCACTTGTTTGTACGCCACTTTTAGCCATATTTCCACACTCATCATAAACACCATTTCACCGTCCTCCTTTTCTTCTGAGAACAGCTCCTCATCTGACACCTGGGTGAGTCTACATCCTTCTGCTAGTGCTATCACTGCCCTCCATGCTCTTCCTTCTCTGTCTTGGGCATGTACCGCAATGTAATCAGCTGTTGCTATAATGCTCTCAATGTCCACTGGAACCACCTTTCCTTCTGGTTCATTGGCTGGTGTTTCTGGTCTGAACAAATAGGCTGCTGGCCTCCTCCATATCTTTCCCTCTATCCCTGGCATCCATGCAAATGCCATGTCTGTCCCGTACTGGAATAGTTCACCATCTATTGGCTCAGCCCTAATCGCTGTCTGTCCGCAGTATGCTTGCATAATCTGTCGTGCTGTGAGCATGTTAATTCCTGGAGTAGAGCAAATTATGCCGTCCTCCGTAAAGGAGATGGTCAGATTCAACCTGTTCATGATGTCTCTCCCCAGTATATTTACTGGTGAGGCACTATAATATAAAAGTGGGACTGACATGTCATAATCTCCTATAGATAAGGGAATGTTATCAGTAAAGGGAACCAACCCTCTAGCCCCAGAGAATCCTTGGGTGTTCATGGCTTCGCCCGACATCTTAAATTTACCTTCCCTTATGCAAGACCGGGTCGCCCCGGTGTCAACAAGGAATGATAATTTTTTGTCACCTATCGTTACCTCTATGCGTGGTTCCTCCGCACTATTAGGTGTTACTGACAGGATGGGACACACCAAGGCCGTCTGTGGGCTGTCCTATTGAGGGTACAACGATTGACCATTTCCTGTGTAAGGGTTGTGTCCCAGGACCGTCACCCTACCCAGTTGTGTTTGTTGTCCTTGGGGTTGTTGTGTTATCGCTACCTGTTGTTGTGGCATTGAATATGTCTGTGGCTGTTGTTGTGTTATCAGTTGTTGCTGTTCATTTCCCTGTTGCAACGTCTGCTGTTGCTGTATGCCCTGCTGTTCCTGTGTGGGCCTTGGTTGTCCCTGTTCGCTCCATGATGGTGTTCCTGGTCTTACTCTACACGTGCGTGATATGTGCCCTACTAATCCACAACTCCAACACACCGGTGGTTCCCTACTCTGCCATGGAAAGCTTCCTGTGTTGTCCTGGTATACTGGTTGTCCGGTGGGGTAGGAATATCTAAGTCCTCCCACCTGCTGTTGTGTGTTATATCCGTATCCTCTCCCTCTCATAATTCCTCCTCTTCCCCTGTTGTAATTATAATACCCAGCTCCTGGCATTGAGTATCCTCCTCCCATGTTGGTCGTGTATGGTTGGAGTGGCGGCACCTGTTGTGGTATAGTCTGTGAAGGTGGTATTTGGGAGGGATCTTGTGCAGCCACTACTTGTGTGGGGCTTTGGGTCATTGTTGTAGGTGTAGTTATTAGTGCCCCTTCCATTGTGTATTTAGTAAGTTTTTTCTGTGCTAGTTTAGCCTCTTCCGTTTTCCTGTCCTCTTCCTTTTGTTTCATTTTTCCTTGCCATGTCCTGCAATGATGCACTATTGTCAGTTGTATTTCTGGCCATGCTTTTGCTTCCATTCCCACTACTTTCTTCAGTTGTTTCTGAACTCCTTCTGGGAGCCCTGGTACTAGTATATGATAAAATATTGCTGGTGTTTTGTCCCATTGTTTTCTAGTTTCCATGCGCCACTTCTCTTGGATTTCCTGGATATAATCAACAGGATCTTCGTTCTCACGCATCTTGCGTGAGGTAATTGCTCCTATGTCTGATGTGTCTGGGTACTGTACCCTCAGTGCCTGCCATAGTGCATGTCTGCAGTTTGCGAATGGTGCCCCATCGTGCAATGTGTTTGCTATTGTTACCCCAGGGAATCCCGCTCTCTTCCAAATGTCATCCGCTGCATCCCCTAATATCGATATTAGAAGGCCCTTTACATCTCCCACTGCCAGTTTCTGTCCTGCGGTTTGTTTTTCCATTTCATATATCCATTTACCCGCACCTCCACTTAATGATTGGAGCCTGCATTTTATATTTTGTTTGTCTGTATGCTTCCAAGGGACGTACTGTGGTCTAACCCCTCCCATCTCCAGAAGTGGCATTAAGTTGTGTCTCGTTTTATCCCTTGGGTTCCATAAAATCGAGTCCTCACACCCCTCCTCTTCTTCCCTCTCTCCTACATCGTCAATTTCGTCCGTATTTCCCCTACTCATAACTCTTTCTTCTCCATCTTTTCCCCTTCTTCCATCATTTCCTGTATTTAATGTGGGCGTGTGTATTCGTCCTTCCTGCCTGTGTCTAGGGAGGTCTCTAAGCCGACCTGCATAGGGTGTCAATTCGTTTGTGAAGGGCGCAAGTTTGATTGTACGTAATGAGCGTGAGGTGGTTGAGCATGTGGGGTGGAATGGGAGAGGGTGTGATGGTGACGGTGTGGCTTCATATGTCTGTCTTTCCGCTATCCCTTGCTCTTCCTCCTCACTTCTCTCCAATTCATCCTTTCTCCTACAGATCCATGGTGAGTCTGTATTGGTCCGGGTGGTGTATAGTTTATCTAGACTTTCCCTTTCACTGTTTCTTCCTTCCTTCTCCATTCCTTCTTCTTCCTCACTACAAAAGTCATTCACAAACGGCAGCCCCCACTCTGTCTTTTTCCCCTTGATTGTTACTGTTTTTAAGTCTATTATGTCCGGTTCTCCCTTTTCTCCTTTACCAACCGTTCCCCTTTGCGCTGATGTTGTTGCTACTTCTGCGTCTCTATACACATACCCCCTTACTTCACTCTCCCTCCTCCTATCTTCTCTTTCACCTTCATTTCTCTCCTCCATCTCTCTACCAATTTCCTCCCTTTTCCTTTTTAATTCCTCCATTACTTTGCTACTCACCTTTTCCAATATCCTTTCATCCTCTTTCTTCCTTTCCCATCTCACCCTCTCCCTTTCTAATATACTCTCTATCACCCTCCCTTCTTCGTATTTCTTAGTCGTTTCTGATAGTAATCTCTTCTTCCACATTGCCATTTCTTTTTCTTTCTCTTCTTCTTCCCTTTTCCTCTCTCGTAGCACTGCTCTTGATACCCTTTCTGCTGCTGCTTTTACCCTTTCAGCTTCTCTCCTTTGCTCCTCAGTTCGTTCCCTTATTTTTTCCAATTCGTTCTTACCTTCTTTCCTTCCCCTCGCTCTCTCTCTTTCCTCCCTCTCGAGCTGTTTGATCAGTTCATTCTGTTCATCCCTTAACTCTGCTAGTCGTTCCTCCAAAATCTCTTCCTTTTGTCATAACAGCTCTTCCCCTCTCATTCCACTCTCCCTGGTATTATCCTCGTCTATTTTCCTTACTACCTCCTTCTCTTCTCCTGTTAATGAACCTCGTAATTTTAATAGTATCTGCGCAGCTACCCACTCATCATGTCCTATTTCCACAGTTTGCTCTTCTCCAGTCCTCCCCTCCCCTCCCCTGCTGGCATCTTCCTATGAGCCACATATGGTGGCGGGCTGTATGCCGGGTTCGAGTACCCCTCAGCCGCCCTTAACTGTCCTCTTTCTATTTCTCCTAATTCTCTTAAAGGGTACAACCCCCCTCCCTCTGTTTTCACTACCTTTGCTAGGGGTATATCGTTGCTCTGTTCCTTTTTTATTTCATTTTCTTTTGAGTTATTATTCTTTTCTCCCCCCTCTTGTCCGTTCCCCGTGTTCTTTGGGTCTTCACTCCCCTTTTTCCCATTCTCTCCTTCCTCCTTACTCTCTTTTTCTTCCGGTATTTCCCCCACAGTGAACATTCCATTTGGTCCGGGTCGGGTCCCTTGGAAGATCCTCCATAAGTTAAACACCTCCACGTGGTTTGTCAACTTCTTCCCTTTGTATGTATTATGCAGATGGTTTAATAGTGAATGTTGGGTATATGGATCGAAGCTACCATTAGGCGGCCATGGTGTTATCATTTTGTTGTCCGTCCCCTGTGTCCATTCTATGCTATACTTGATCAGTTTCTCCATATGGGGTGACAGTGTGGTACATATGTGTTGTAGTGGGGTAGTGAGGGTGTTCCCCCACCCTCCCGATCCTGTCCTGTGTGACATAGTAGCACTCCACTTGTTATCCTTCCCCTATTTGGTAGCTATTATCTTGCTAACACTTACAATACACAGCCTTATACCTTTACCTGGCCCCGTAAATTTGGGGACTTGCGATAGTCCGCTAAGGAAAATTATTAAAATATAGTATTTACATTTGTATATTTTCTTCTTTCTTTCTTCCTTTACACAATACCCTTACGGCCCCCTGTGGCCGAGGCGCACGTAGCCCCCTGCGGCTGCGTACTCCTTGTGACGTTCTTATACAGTCGCCTGTTTTCATTTGCTCCTCCTCCTTCTTCTACACTCGCCGTGGCCGGCGTTCTCCGTGCGCAGCCACGTTCCCCGTTTTGCCTTTCCCCGATCAACTCATTACCTTTTATCTCCGTTTCCACTCCCTTACCACAGTTCTCTTCCCCACCACTCTCAGAAAGAAAGATTCCTTGTGCTCGGGATATCCTATGAAAGTCCTACTGGTGACGTCACCGATCTCTTCGAGCTACTGGTAAGTTCTTCATATATTCTTTAAGTCCAAAATACACTTGTAATCTACCCCCGTTAACCTCACAGCTGTCTTCCTGTCACTCCTGGAACAAGGTAATCAATAATATAATCGGACTGCTCACAATGCGTCGCCTCGCGTTTGATACGCCCCTCGACAGGAGGGCTTAAGCAGCCAATTATCTTCCGTATTGGGCAACTAACTAGCTACCGCCTACAGGGAAACGTCATCTACCTATCGAGTTTCTTGCTCGAACAATAGGTATCCTCATCTACTCATTGATCAATAAATGCCAAATCGTAGGAAACCACACACACACCCTTACACGTAGTCGTGACCTAGGCCAATCAGTGTCTACGAGCGGCCGCACGTGATGTTTTCGTGCTCCACCCCCCTCTCTCGCGCAACGTAGCCGACTGCTCTCGCACTCGTTCGGCTACCATTCATTTCATTGCCAACACTAAATTGTCAAACCTTCGCCGCGCACCTGTGCAACACCTCCCACCTCCCGTTTTTAATTCCTCCCCCCTCCCTCACAATTTCACGTTGCTTGTTGTGCGTGACATGCTCACCAATTTCTCTTGATGCGGGGCCGCTCGACTGCGTGCACCCCTCCAAGCGGCTCGCCACCTCCCCTCGTCTGGACCACGTCTGGACACTCGTCAACCGCGGGCGGGATACTTCTCAACCGGCTCCCGAAGGCCAATATCCGGATTGCGCTGTCCGGTCTTCTCGCAGTTCTGCGATGGTCCTGTAGTCCTCAGAAGGGGGCAACGGCAGAGGGGGCCGCGCCGCCGGGCCTCCTCGCAACGGGAGTACCTGGAAAAAAATAAAAATAAAAAACAGATCTTAAACAGATCTCAGCAGTGCCTCCAACTTGTCGGGGGGAAATTCCGCCGGGGTCGGCCAGGCCGTCCGTAGACCTCCGGGCAGGGAGGCCCCAACTCCTCCCGTATATCCCAAAAGAGATAGAGTATGAGACACACGCAAGAAGCAAGGTGACTCTGCTGTTTATTAGACAAAACGGCAGGGATGGGTCAAGGATCGTACGCGTCCGTCCTGACACACACAATCGTGGGGCTCGCAGGCCCTTTTTACCTTAGTATGACGCGCTACTTGCGTCATCTTACAAAGTTTAGCAAAAACCTATTTCCACTCTGGATTGGTTAGTCGAGTGGTAGGGTTAGTATAGCATACATATAGAGAACGGTATTAGTGGTTGAGGGTTAGTCAGGTGATATACTTGGGCTGTCCCTTCAATTTGATACATGAAAATTGTTACATGAAGACCTCTGAGGATTGGTCAATGTGAATGGCGTCAATGATAAGAACCCCATGCTCTGATTGGTCCACTCGCAAGCCTCCCAGTCTGGGACTATCGCTGTTCCCAGCTCGCGGTGCACCTGTCATTTGCAACAATGTTTTTACTATGGGTAGGTGTAAACAATGTGAGGATTTATTCATATGTTGGGAGGTCGACTACTCCCACTGCTGCAGATGTCCAATGAGTCTTTTAATTGTATCTGCCTGTGTCTTGAAACGTGGGATTCAGGCGTCTCCTTCCTCCTGGGCTTGGCATCCTGTCAGGTTTGGCTTTGTCACGTGAGGTGGGACCGTGTTTGAGGCCGAATTCAGCACAATTAATATTGTTTTTCCCACTGTGTGCCTGGTTTATCTTGCAGGTGCGACCTTGGCGTCGGCTTGCAGCGTGCGAGATTGCAACATCGTGCCCTTGGCGGTGTGCTTTCGCCGGGCTCATTCTGCAGGGTCAGCAACCGAGCTCTCGCTCATTCAATGTTCATGGAAACTTTTGCTTGCGGCCTACTTGGGCCTGGTGCATAGGTGGAACTGTTTGATGCAGAGCTCTTTAGGTTACGGTATCATATTGCTCTATCCTCAGTATCGTGTCTCCGTTATATTCTTTATTATGGTACATGGTTCTTAGAAGAAGCGTGAGCAAGCCTTTTTAGATAAGTTCATTATGCGTCTTGCGTTTCTGCATTTTGAGAGCCTATGTGGAAAATAATAAAGATGCACGTCCGTGGGTATGTCTGTCGCCTATGTCATAGCACTGAGTATGTTCTTCGTGTGGATTGGTGTGGGAGTGTCCGGTGTGCATGTGTGCACAGGTGTGCTGACCGTTGGCTAGGTCGTCATGGCATCTCTAACGACGTATAGGTTTAGTCGAGTTGATCCATGCCGCAGGTGTCGGCATGGGCAGGGCGGGCTGCTGGGCAGGTAGGTGGGCACATCCGTATGTTCCTGTACCAGGGTATTTGGTCGTCTGGTAGATAGGCAAACTCCTCTCGTGGTGGGTGCCTAGGCCGTGATCCTCTAGGCCAAGCGCGAGAGGGGAAGGGCGGGAGCCTGTTCTTCCATTCTCCCACTTCAAGGTGTTAAAACCTCCATGGCGCTAAGGGACCTCGGAATCAGGCGGTAAGGGTCGGCGCTTTTTACGCCGCCGTAAACCCCTTACCGCCTGGGTCCTAATGAGGCCCATTGTGTTTGTTTTGTTTGCCGTGAAAGTGCCATAGTGTTTTTGATAGATGTTTCGTTATAAATAAATACCTTAATATCTTTACACTAAGCCTCGTTGCGTGTTTGCTTGTCTTGCTGTGAAGAATTGCCCGATTTTGTATACTCCACATACTGCTCAACTCTTCTTGAGGGAAGTCTGACTGCTCAGCCACAGCTACCAAGTGAATCTGTGTGGTGCAGACTGCTACCAAGTGGGTTCACCGCCAAACACCTGTAGTCCTAAACCTTTTGCAGTGGTCCCAGAGGGAACTGCACAGGTTTCCGCCTAACAACGATGATTGAAAGAAGTGGTGGGAGACCTCTTTGTTTAAAGGTAAAGGTCTGCAGTTGATTGGACTAAAGCAAGCCTGCCTTAATGGTCCAATCCCTGCTCTTGAAATGAGTGGACTTTTCCCTTATGACATCACTGAAAGTGGTTTGCTCCAGAGGAAGTGGAGGGGGCAGGCCGGAGAGAGGGAGACAGAAGGGCTCTGTACAGTGGTGAAAGACTTCCACAATCTTATATCTGTTATACGATGGTGGAAGTCTTTCACCACTGTACATAGCCTTTCTGTCAACTCTAACTGTTCCCCTTCCCTTTGCATTAGGAAGGAACAAAGGCCTTGATGGCCAATTTTGATGGTCATTATTTCTCCCACAGCTTGTGATAGATTGTTGTGCTCCCATTGTTTTGTTTCTGATGGGCACATCAAAGTATTCCTACTGAAATTAAGAATGTTACTGGCTATTACGGGGTATATCTTGAAGCACTAGGTTATTTCAAGTTCCTCCCTTCAAAACTGCACCTAAACAGATGTTTTTAGCATGGAAAAATGTGCTTTTAAACTAAGACTTGTGTTAATTTTTTCCATTGTTTCTGAGAGTTGTTCCTGAGAGTTGTTCCTCCTTGAAGTCTCCCTGTAAATGTCTGACACAGTCAGAGCGATCTACTGTTCTCAAAGAGGACACAATGAGGGGCTCTTTATCCTTATGTGGGGACTGCTTTCATAGATTTGTATTATTTTTAATATTGAGCAGATAATGGCACAGGAGTCCACGTGCGTCCAGATGTCTGAGACAGCATCCACTCCATGTGGAAAATGGATCTGGATCTCTGCTCTGCATGCATACACGCATTGAGTGCAACAGAAGGCACTTTGTAAACAAAATGGTGGCTTTTATTACACAGGAAATCTTGGTCCTGTTGTTTTGTAAGGCAAACGAGTGAGAAGTATCGTTCGGTGTCCAAGCCTCTCCATCCACATCAAAATCTGATCCAGGCAGAGTCACTGACCGATTCCCTGAACAGAGCGGGAAACATTCAGAGTGGGTTTCCTTCTGCCTGCCCTGCACTGTGGAGGGAATCCACATCAAAACAGCCCAGAATTGTAAAAACACAATGCTTGTTTGCCAGGATTTACCGACTCATCAAAAGCTATCCATGAATTTCCCCACCGAAGAGTGACTGCAGATAGACTGACCTCACTTTCGGAATGAATTTGTGCTGCAAAACGCAGGTGTGGTTTGAGTGAAGCAATATGGGATGGGGAAAGAGTGTGGGCTGGATGGAATGTAGGCTCAGCGGGGGTTCTCCCCAGACATTTACAGCAAAATAATCCGTAAAAAATGGGCGGTTTAAACAATGTGGGGAAGAAATGAGCATTTAAAGCATCTGAAAGCCAAAACTAGTTCTTTTGCGTGCATTGTCCAATGCACACACGGATATTGTGACTGGCCAAATACCCCATTCACTTGCCATAGTTTGGAATTAATGTAAACCTAAACAGACAGAAAAAGAACAAAATACCACAAACACTAAGGGCAGGGCACAAGTCGTGGGTACACGCGGGTGGAAGGAGTCCACCCCCCCCCCAGCTAAAATGAGAAACATTGAATGTCCTCTTTGAATTTATGAATTAACGCCGACCTCGGGGATCGAAACGCAGTTGTCAGGTTTGCAGGCCAGACACTTCACCACTGCATGACTGCACTATATATAACCTGTTGAAAAATAACAAACAACTAAAGGTGAAGTGTCCTATTTCGGTTCTGCAAATCCCAGCGAAAACATTTGCATTGGTTCGTGGGGTTTAAAACATGCACACCTTTTAAAGTTTTCAAAAGCACTATTAGAAGAAAATATCCTCTCTTGGTTTTATGTGTGTGTTGATTTTATGAAAGGCAAATGGCATTCGCCCTGGGCAGTCTGGGTGGTTATGCAAAGCCAATGTAATCTATTGTGCATATTTCACCTTGATATGCTAATTTCTGGGGACGTCACATCCCATTGCATTTGTTGAGTCCCCCCCGCTTCAGTTTTCAGGACTTGACCTCTGACTAAGGGGCCCCAGAAAGCACAATTTAGCAATCTGAAAATGTTCTTTCTGTGTAATTGGCAGGGTGGCAAATGGGATCAACTGGAAACGAGTACAGTAGCTCATACTGGCTCGCTACAAGGGCTAAAAGACTTATAGGTAAAAGTGAACTTTGCTAAGAAGGGCATTTTGAAATATGACAATGCAGCTAGCGGGAAAGGAGGCTCTCCTACTTTAATGACATCCAGAGCTAAAAATGGCTAATTCTCAGTGTGGAGCTGAGCTGCGCCGTCCAGGAAATATAAATCTGCGAGGTAATGGAAAATAGATTTATCCGTAAACTACTTGGGGTCCCACAATCAATACGCACGGCATGGAGTGGCCCATGAGCGCTGAATTCACAAGCTCTGGATGGATTGACTGCATGTTCAGGGGCCTGCTTTCCTGCACACCATCTGATGCCCTATAGGGCTCTGTCTCTCGCCTGACAGAATGCTTCCATTTTCCATACCAGAAAATGCAATCAGGACAAATGCAAATACAGAACATTTTATGTCTTCCTTTCCTGTGTACACCTATGTCGCATTCGCCCTTCACAGCATGTAATATGGAATACGACTACTCTTGATACCAGACTTTGTAGAATGTGGGTTCTTCCGATGGAATCTTAGTGACATGCCAAGAATGAGTGGAAGGAATTTGGTCCAGTGTAGTGGAAAAAGTCACATATGAATGGCCATAAGAAATCAAATATGAGATTTAATGGCATGCTTCTGTGGGGAAAGTGGGTGTTGTGGAGACAATTGCAGGGAACCACCTTCAAGGGGGACAACCTTCAGAGAGGGAAAGAGCGGAGGGCATAGGGACCGAACAGAGGAAGAGGGGCTTCTAGAGCCCGGGGAGGAGAGAACTGTAGAGGGGAATAACGGCAGAGGTTTAACGAGAAAGTGGCTCTGTGTTTCACTATGGCTGTGTATGCAGAATGGAAGGAAGTGTGCTTGGTCCCGCATCCTCTGGTGTCCTAGAGCACAACAACTGCTGATGAGTGGAGGAAAGATCCCACGTGTCCCGCCTGGAAAAGAGAGACCCCTCTAGCCACCACAGACTCGCTACCTGCCGCCTCCATGAAGAAGAAAGAACAGTGGCCCTGAAAGCTCTGTTCAGCAGTCACCGCACAGGGCCACTTCCGGCAGAAGCGGGAGACGTTGAGTCCGGTGCAACGACCTCTATTACTGCACCCGCTCGCACAAGTGGAGAACAGTGAGACCTGGCGCCCGCCCCTGTCCACGGTATCCAACTACCCTGGCGGCGGGCACTCAGCATGAATATATGCTTGAGGAGAAGACGGAGTACGCTGCACGAGCAAGGGCAATCCGCCCATAGCAAAGGTGAGAACTTGCCTCTGCATGGACGGTAGTGAGCCACATATGGGATGTTAGGGCAGTCCACCCTGCAAAAGAAGGGCAACCCACCCATGGGATAGAAGGAGGACAATCCTCACATGTGAAGAGGGCACTCCGCCCCACTTTGCAGCTGATCCCAGCCACGGAAGAAAGAGAGTGCGGTCTGCCCACAGACTTGAAAAGGACAATACACCCACGGAAAGAAGTGAAGAGCAGTATGCCAACAGTTAGTGGTATGGGCAATCTGCCTGTGTGGATAGGGCACTACGCCCCACTTGGTGCAGAAGGAATTCCGCCCGCGTGCAACATGCAATACAGCCACCCAATGCACATCAGGGTTGATCCGGGGGAAGGGCAGTCCACCTAGTAGAAGGAGGGCCACCCGTCCTAGAGTGCTGGGGACGGGTAGTGCAAAGCCTACCCACTTCGAGGGACACTGCAATACAGGGAAGGGGCTGTCAAGAGACCTCTGTGCACTGTCACTGGAAGGAGTGGCACAGAAAAGATAAGGAGTGCAGGTCAGTGGCCAGCTGCAATGCCACCGGCTCAACATAACACGAGGGAACAAGGAGCTAAGGGGATAGAACATGCACAGTCAAGCCTAATGGGGAGAAAAGGGAGAAGGTTACGGAGATAACACCTGGGGGTAATCAAGAGCAAAAGGGGGAGGTAACACCTTGGGGACACAGTGCAGACCAGGAAGTTGGCCAACAGTACAAAATAGTGGAAGAACAGGCAATCTCAAGAATGGGAGACGCGGCAAGGACCACAAGAACAGCATTCTCAGATGACAGCAACCATTCCAATTGCAACCACAGCAGGACCACGGGCACAGGTGGGAGGAGTGGATGGCGGAATTCCCAGACTATATGAAGGCGCTGGGGAATGAGGATCCAACAACCCTACTGGCGGAATTCACGAACATCATGGGGAGAGAGCCCGGGGAGAACAGCACTGTAAAGGTGAATAAAGGCGTAGGATTAACGAGTAAGTGGCTCTGTGTCTCACTATGGCTGTGTATGATGAATGGAATGAAGTGAGCTTGGTCCCGCATCCTCTGGTGTCCCAGAGTACATCAGTGGGTTCTAGAGTGCGGGGTGGCAGGCACAAAATCAGTGGTTCCCCGAGAAATCTGTCACCAAACAGATGGACAGAGGAAGAGTTCATTGACCCAGAAAAAGATACGCAACAGGATTGCCTCTATTAAAAGATGGTGCAGTGCCATGGAAGGCATTGAGGGAGTGGCATGTGGAAAATATTGCATTAGTTCCCACGGTAGGGTCGAAAATACAATACGTGAATAAGTGGTGGAATATGGGCTTATCTGCAGGACATAAAGATAAGACTCGAAGGAGCATTCTGTACCAGTTGCAAACACAGAATGACATCAATAGGAAGGGCAAGATAAATAGAGTTCACCCAGTCTAGGCTGAGGACAGTGTGCCCGAGACCGCAGGAGTTTTGAGATTAGGGAGATATGCATTAGATGAAAGAAGCATGAGCTGATAACAAAGAAGTACGCATGGATCCCTGCTAGTGGGCCAGCTGAAGGCATAGCAGAGCTTAATTCTGTGACATACCCGGAGAACCTGGGTCTCGTTGGTGTTGAGTTTTAGCCAGTGGCTGCACATCCACATAACATTGAATCCACGTGCATTCAGTGACATGGATCTGGTCCAGATCGAGATTCAACAGGATCTGGACAAACCAGCACAAGTAAAGAAACCGAAGTCAAAGGAGTGAAAGAACTAAGACAACAGGCAGGCGTTGATGTTAAATAAGAGAGGTAGCAGAGCCCTGGGTATCCTCTGCATTACAAAGCACGAGAAAGGCAGGTGAGAGGAGAAATTTGTCAAAACTTGCATTCAGACTGTGGAAAAAAGATAAGCCAGTCCAAGGCCGATATGCAGATGCAATATCATTGATATGGCTGAGCAAGTTGTGATCAATGGTGTGAAAAGCTACTGGAAGGTCTAGACAAATTGTGACCATAGCGCTGTTGACATCAGAGGTAATTTGAATAACATTGAATACTCTTAGGAGAACCAACTCAGTGCCATATCCAGTCAAAACCAGACCTGAAATGCATTAAGGGAACAAGAAGACTGAATAAAATAGTGTAGGATAGTGATAATATGAGATTCCAGCTATTCGGCTGTGAGGAGATCGATAGATTGATAATTGGATACGTTTGAGGGGTCGAGTCTGGATTTCTTCAAGGGTGTTCATCATGTATTGTTTTAAAGAGTGGGACAAATTGAGTCAGAATGGGGCAAACTGCGATGCAAATGAAGCTGGACATGGGTCTAGAGCGTGTCACAAATTTTAATGTGGGCGAGTGGAGGACAAGAGATTTTGTAAGATATTCAAGATGCAGAAGTGATGAACTGGGATGAAGTGAAGTGGGATCAGAAAATAAGTATAGCACACCTTGTGGATACTCAGGATACAATTGAACAACACATTTTGGAGATTTCTATGTCAAAGGAAAGGGAAAGGTCTTCTCCGGGGGAGTAGGAAAAACATATAATTTGCATCGTCATGGAAGGGGGAGAGTTGTTTAAAAGAGAAAATAGCACTTTATGAATACATATGTTAATGTTAATGTTAAAGGAATTTATATAGCGCACCGTCACCAACAGAGTTGGTCCCAGGCGTTCTGGTGGATCCGTAATCAAGGAGGGCGGCTACGGTTAGTCAGGAGGAGGGTGGTAGGAGAGTGAGAGAAGTGGTGTGCTGTTGGCGGCTTCAGTTCGGTATACACCATGCGCTGAGCTTTTGATGTGAGTAGCGAACCGGGAGAGACCAAGTGTGCTGTAGGTGCTGTTTGTGTGCAGTTTGTTTGTTTTTGATGCAGTGTGGTAAAGTTTGTGCTGTTTTCTGGGTGAGAGATGGTTGTGTGAGGTTTAGGGTGGGTTGCAGGAGTTTGGAAAGATTGGGTTAGTGGGGTCAGTATCCTGGTTCAAGTACCTCTTCTTCCATTTCAGTTGTATTGCTGGGGTGGGGTTGTTGCTGATTTCCTTTAAAGGCCATCTGACTGTGGTGTGTGATGGCGCGGCACCCTCCCAGTTTTATCCTAATGGGCATTATATAATGTGATTGGGTGTGTCTGTGTCGCTCTCTGTTACCTTGCTATCTTTCGTGACATGGGTCTGTTGGAGCTTGGGAGTGGTTCAGGGACAGGATGCTATTGATGGATTGTCCTAGAACTTGCATATAGTGGAATTAAAACCAGATTGTAAAATTTGGAATATACTGATATAGTGTAAAGTAGGAGAATATTGGGGTTGTTATACTGGGAGTTTAGTGGCATTGCCAAATTGGGAACGTACTGACCGTAGTAACTTCAGAATGTATTGTGTGATCTGTGCTTGTTCTCAGACTGTCAAATTGGGGGCACACAGTAATTGTCACGTCAGTACTTTAGCCAAAGCTGTACAAACTTTATTTCACTGATTTTGTCAAACTATTTGAATACTTGGCTGGTCAAAATGGGAGTAGCTGGCATGGCGAAACATAGAATCTACTCAGATTTTATTGCTATGTCCTCTTAGAGAGCATGCTGTTACTACAAGAGGAGAAAGGTAAGAAAAGAGTTTAGGTTTCCAAAGCAGAGATTGTTAAATTTGGGTTATGCAAACTGGGCATATAGTTTCCTCGTAAAACATTGACTATAATAAAGTTGTGCAAAGTATGAATAGATTTTGGTAAACAGGATGAGTTTGAAAATAGACAAATGCTAGGATTTTCAAATTCGTCATTTATTAGGAATCAGGAAACAGGAAACAAACGAGGGTAGGGAAACTAGGAATATACTGGCATATTGAAAATTGAAAGTCTTTATATATATATTATTTATGTTATGAAGTTATAAAATAGCTTTTTAGCATTATCGTTTTTTATTTATGTTATGCAGTTATAAAATAACTTTTAACATTATCATTTTATCAAGAAAGAAAAAACAGGATAACAATACATTTCATTTCTTTACCTTCATAAAATCCATGACCATACATATATTGTAGAAACACTACTAAAACAGTACATATATGACAATACAATATTCCTAAAACACCATCAAACAAAGATTTCATCAACCATTTCATACATACCAACCCCACATTAGATACCCCGCCAGAGACCAACAAGTTCAGCACATTCATAAAAATACATCGGTCCTATACAGCTCCATCAATATCGGTGTGCTCTAGCTCTAAGGACTTTAACAAATCAATTACTGATAATACTGTGGAGGTGGTCCTTCCAGCCAGGCAATAACACCAAACCATCTATTTCTCACACATACATAATACATTTACAAATCTTTTAAGGTGGGTCATTCTCTTCCCCTAAACTGCCGGGCAGGGGGTAAACAAATGTTTCAATGACTCCCGATGATCACTCTCCATGCCAAACCTACCGTCTGCCTGCACAGGAAGCAGAAGGCTATATTTTAGCTGCACTTCCCTAGTTGCCTAACACTTTTATCAGGATAGAGGGCCTAAACTCCTAATCGCTTTTAATCCAAGGCCGGCTGGTTTAAGGATTCATACCCATGCATTTCATCCATGGTGGTGGCCCAATCAATTTCATAGAGAACCTGCTTCACTCGCCCAGGATTCTCAATTAAGTCATCACTAGATAATCCTACTTTCTCGAGCAGGGTGGCACAGTGGCAGGCAACATAAACATCCCCATTCACATCTAATGCATTGTTTAAATCACTTAGAAGGGAATACTCACATTTTAAAAAAAATGGATACAAACTTCCACTCTGCCCTACATTGTACTGCACAGTTCAAGTTGCATATGCCCCCCTGTTTCTTTAGAATAGTTATTTGAGCTCTCATATTTTTTATTTTTCCCAGACATCTTAGCATCATATGCATGTAAATGCTTCATCTCTCCTCCTTGGTTAACCCCTTTCGAAGCAGCTGCACTGGCTTCCGCGATCTCCCAGAAATCCAATATACTTAGGCACAGACAAAGTCTCATACAACCAATCTTGAGACACAACGTTAAGCTAACTTGCAAGCATCTCGTAGACACGAGACACTCTAACAGGGTTCCATAAGACTCTGTTCCTGGCCTCGTTCACCCTTAGCTCCACAGTCATACAATCTTGGCTACCTGCCATTCTTATTCCAATATAAAAAAAAGCAAACTAAGCACTATGATCACTAAATTCTGTTTGCTCAATATAAAGACATTTACATTTTTCAAACAGAATATTCCCTACAAAGATGTAGTCCAGGATAGAGGAGGTTTCATCATTGAACCATGTTTGGTTATCTGGACTGTCGCCTATTATGGACCCATTCAATGTGGAGAGCCCAAGACCGCAGAAGTTTTCCCACCATTTAAAACCATGCAGCTGTTTCCCCACCTTTTTGGGAAACGGTTTCCACTCAGAGTCTGCAAAGGGGCAGGTTGCATTCAGATTTCCCAGGGAAAGAATTTATCTCCCAGGGAAGCGATCATACCACTCATTTATGCTGGATTTAAGATGATCTATTAAGCCATCCATATCTCCAACACCTACATGCCAATACACATTCCGTATTAAGAGATCTTGGGCGAGTGCTGACAATAACCCCACATGGGTCGCCAGGGTCCCAAAGCAAACATTTCAGCAGTTAATAATGGACATCTTCCAACTCAATTTCACCAGGGTTAATAGGCCTCCAAGAGGACAACCCAACGGCCAGGTGTTTATGGCCTCTGGTGTTCCACGACAGGAATTTCAACAACCTATCACCGTTCTCTGTGCTAGGAGTACTGCCCAGTCCGACCGTCGTCCATCCCACACAGGGAGCATGCCAGCCATGGCCAGTCCTTCACCCAGTCCACACCATTCATTCAATTTTTGAGTACCTGGAATTCCCGCACTGGCCCCTATCCGCCTCCAGCGAGATCGTAATTCATGAAGGCAAGAGAGGAGCAGCAAATCCCTCCTCGAGTTTAGATTCCTTCTCTTGAGGGCGGGATATATCAAAGCCAAGCACTTGCACAGACTGTCTTTCATTCATAATAGAATAAAAAATGATATTGCAGCAGATGTATATCATAGTTCGATCAGTCCTAAAGAGCTCTGTAAAGTTGACCCACTCATGGTATGTCGAAGATATGGCTTGTAGGCTGGGGATCTCCCCTAGGAGTGTAAGAATATTTGCCTGATTTTGGACCAAGTCCCTACTATCAGGTAGAACCCTCTCTATGGTAACCTTGAATATTCCTTCCTTTTAAAAATCTTTTTGGGGCAACCTTTCTCCCGCTTCATCCTAGTTTCTTAGGGCTCTTTGTCCCCCTGCGTCTCGAGAGTCAAAGGCGATGTTACTACTTTCACTGCCTTTCGAACAAACCCTTAGGACACTATAGATCTGGTTAGGTTTTTTCCCACACAAGCATCTCCTAGTTGTGTCAGATCTTTTCTAAATTGCCCAGTGTTTCCCCATATGGGATGACCCCTCGGGAATGAACCCACTGTGCGCAGAGCTCCCTCCGTCATTGCCTCACCCAACCCTCCCATGCACATTGGTAGAACACTCGCCAGCCTATCATTCATACTCATAACCTTTTGTGTGTCATCATTCAATGCATTCATTCTTTCGGCATTGCCCACTAAGGAGACCTCTCCAACCCTGAACAGCCAGTGACAAAACAGGCTTTTCAAGCCTGGGCACTGATAATTCTTTTATAGATACACAGTCGGCAACACTGCCCACCTGTATAGGGGGACCAGCATCCTTGTCTATCAAATTTGGAATCGCAACTGCCACCTTGTTCAAAATTGCTTTTACAGATGGTCCATTGAACAAATAATTAACACATTTCCTCGAGGCCTGCTTGTTATGGTTTTTGATAACTTATTTCGGGACTTTTTGACTTGTTTGCCTGTTTGTTTCTTGTGTTTGTTTGAAACCACCCTGTTCTCCCCCTCTGGACGGTTAGGCACACCTGTGGGTAATTCCATGACCTCATTGTTACTTGAAAGGGGTACCTCTAATATAGATATGTTAGTCGTGGGTACCAGCAGTTCACAGTAGATATCTAAGCAGCTTCAATCGGGCCGGGGGGATAACAGACTCCATGGGCATACCATCAGACTATCAATATCCACAATAGACAGTGCCTGAATACAATCATTCGGTCTCAGGGGGGTCCTTGAGCCAACTGCCAAGGGACCACACGTGCCACCCATGTTATCATCGCTCACAGCACCCCTCTGTTAAGGCACTGCAATGCTCTCCCCCGGCGACACAGGCAGTGGAAGGCTTACTGCCAACATTTTCTGGTCGATTATTGGCACATGACAGTTCAAAGGAGCAGCATCCATAATACTTCCTTTCCTAGAGCCGCTCCTTAGATCATACATAAAATGGCAGCAGTAAAATCGCAGTGAGCACAATTCCAACTTGGGTCCAAAAAATAATGTCACCTTAACAGCTGATTCTGGACACCCAAAATCCGGTTGGTTCAATTTGCGTGTAGGAGGGCACATCAGCTCTACAGTCCAGGATATAAGCAGTATGCAGCCACCAGCTCGAAGCTCTATCACTCCAGAACCTCTTGTAGAACTGCACTCATAAGCACTCACTGAAAGTATAATTGGATTTTCGAAATGGACACTGTCATATAGCCGAGTGAGGTCCACAAAGAAGCTGGACACAGTTGTGAGGTTGAAATTCATTCTGTTTTGCACACAAAGGTCCCCTGTTGGGACAAACTAAAAAGGGTCACAAAAGTTTATTTTCCATAGTTACAACAGAGTCAGAGTTTTCTTAAAAACTTTACGAGGTTAGGGGTACTTCCCTATCACTCACAGTCTCAATGGTACTCTCCCTGGACTTCTTCCCTCTGGGTGTGGATGTGATACAACCACTTCTGATGCCATTTTTAGTTGAAGTACTTACTAGGTATAGAGACCTTACTAGGTCTCTGCCACAAGCAGTAGGTCACATGAGACTTTCTCCTGAATGTTGAGACAAGCCAACTTGGCTTGCTTCCCAATTTCTAGAGGCAGGCTTAAGAGGGGTATGTCAACTGCCTTTCCTAGGGTCCTGATTACACTATTCAACCCGTCCTTATTCCTGCTCTAGTTCTGCTCCTTCTTGATGGCATGCTACATGTGTGTCCCTCCGCAACACCATAGGCCTGACCCCTTCAGAGTGGGTTCTCACCCCTACCTCCTGCCATTGGTCAAGCTTTCCTTCTCATGCTTTTTGATCTTGCAAGGTAGTACCTCACTAGCATTATTTTCCTCTACCTTATGTTTTTTTACTCACCCTGATGTCTCTAACCAACGCCTTCTTGATGTTTCCAGCCAACCTTCTCCTGATCTCCCAAACCAACCTCCTCCAGATGTTTAGACATCCTACTCCTGATATTTCCAATGTCTTTCTCCTCACTTACCTCTACCTCTTAGCTCAATCCCCCTGCTCTCTCCACTCTCCCTCAAAACTCCTTCCTCACACTTAAACTTGCACCAATCACCTTCCACCAGCTTACACTCCAAATACCCACAGTGCCTGACTGAGACTATAGGTTTATAGAGCCCTGTGACCCCTCTCCTGGGTTTTGGCTTCCTGTGAGCGTCTGCACCTGTGAATGTAGATGTGTGAGGTGCTGTAATTGGCTTCACATCATTAGCTTACTAGTTTTTGTTTTAGTACTTTGCGGTGGGACCAGCCTTTAAAAGGCTGAGCCGCTAGCTTGGGTTAGACATTCACTAATCGTGAGGGTGCTGCTACACCAGGCTGTCTATAGCGCTTCTCCTCTGTGTCATCAACCCAGGGCCTGCACTTGTGTTCTGCCAGGACATTAGTTCTGGGGAAAGTAAACACATTTTAAAATCTGGCACTATTTCTCTGTGTGAGTTCTTGGGAATTGCACTCCAGGAAAACACATGCATTTGTGCCTGAGACAGACATTTTGAGTTATGTTTATAGGAAAGTATGGTGCGTCTTGGGTGTTTCGAGTGAGCAGCGCAGGAAAATGTGTTATGTCTCTCATGTTTTTAGTGGGCTCGCAGAGTGAGTATGGCAAGAAAATGTAGAATGCCTCTAATGTTTGAGTGGAGCATTGTTGCCAAAAGAATGTAATTCTTTTGCTACATGATTTCGGTACCCAGTCATTTTACCGAAAACAAGAAAGAGTGGTGCATTTCATCGAAGTACATAACACTGAAAAACACTGAAAATGTTAATATAATATATATGAGGTAGTGGGGTAAGGGGTTAAAATGGGTCGGGGTGGTGTTATAAGGGCAAAAAGGGGGGTTGGGGGAGCTTGGGGTGGACCCCCCAAATTTTAAGAAAATAAAACAATCAGTGTTTTTCGGTATTATGGTTGCGATGAAAAGTACCACTCTGAAATTTGGGTCGGTAAAATTACATATAAGCCATGATTTCTTTTACTCCTTAAGTAAACATTTTCTAAAAGGGACACTGTTTACCATTATCTCTTCTATAGGAGTGTATAAAATACATTCCTTTTGGTATGGGAAACACATGGCAATTGCTAATACTATATAATGTCCCCAAGAGTAGAGGCTGACTCCCATAAAGGTATAGTTTACTCAAATGCCCTCATGTGACTGTCCCCAACCGTGAGATGGGGGGTAAGTCAGAGTGACCAGGGTATTCTCCCTATATCACCCCCAGGCCCATTATCCAATACCTCATGGAGGAGGCAGTAAATCCTCTTGGTCACTTCTCTAAATGTCCCTAGAGCTGGACAAGATAAAGTAGAGACTGCATTGGTTTTGCAACCTTGGAAAGTGCTGCAGGGTGCAAACTGTGAGTGTATTGAGACTATTGAAATGGGGAATATTCAGGGACTTTATTTTATAATATTAGTTTGATCACACAAAAACATAATGTCAAAATAATCCTTGAGCATACTGGTTTTACCAAGCTGGAAAGTTACCATTGGGTCTGTCAAAGAGGAAATATACTGGACTTGTCACATTGCATATATAACTGGGCTTGTCAAACTGGGGCTAAAGAGGTGAGCTAACTGTGAAGATACTGGGGCTGCATTCACTTTAAAATTGTAGCTAATTTTTAAAATTGCAATTTCTTTTTAAAACAAGTAATGTACTGGGATAGTCATACTGGTGGTATTAGGGAGTTTGCAATCTGGATATGTTCACTGATTGTCAAATAGAAAAGACATCTGGAGAGTGGAAATTACGACTCTAGTTGGATTCTCGAGCAGGAGTATACGCCATCGCTGAAATGGGTACAGGCAGAGTATGTTTAAACTGGACATAAACTGTGACCGTCAAAGTGCTATATGGTGGATTTGCACATATTAGGAATATACGTTTGTAGTCAAATTGGTGTCTACTGTGGTTGCCACACTGAAACATTTGTAATATAATGTAATGTCATTTGTGTAGCGCCTAGTTGTTTAGTATAATAGTCAAACCATAATTGAAAATATAAAGAGAAATAAAGATAAAGAAATCGATTATGTACAAATTAGGTAATGACTTTTCTGATACGTATTAGACAACTGTTTGCGATTCATTGTGTCATTTGATGATTGCAGATACGGTCAAATGCAGTTGCAGAGGCATATGCCCACACATATATCATATATTCCATATATCAATCAACCATCATATTATTCCATTTCAATAATCACATCATATGATGAATATTCCGAAATTGCAGTATTTCATATTATTAGGCAGATAATCCACAGAGAAGCGGGAGGGGGCCATGGTAGGGTAGTTCAGGAATTGGGGGGAAAAAACACTACAAAAAGGGGAGAAGGGAAATTAAAAAAACGTCAATGAGCACAGATGGTAAAAGGGCTGCAAATTCCAAAAGTGTCATTCCTGGCACTAACAGAGTAATTCATGGAATAAATGTGCATCAAAAACGGGGGCGCAAGCGTGAAAATCGCATCGCATGCGTGCAAAACGTTCGCAAGCGCCCGTTTCGCAATTTATGGAACACAATGCGCGTGTCTTACCCTCGATCTGCGCCAAACCCACGCGGCTTCAACATGTCATTGCAACATCAAGGAAGCCCTGCCTGAGACGCCCAGAGAAGGCGCACACCATCCAGCGCACACACTTAAAAAGGGGACGGAACACGTGGAATGGGGAACAACACGTGAAAATGTGGGCGGTATAGGGGAAGTACTGCTGCAAAATCCTCATAACGCCCACACGCGCTAACAACATGTATTCATGGAATCCAACAGGGCAAACCCACGTGCGGCAAAAGACACGCAAAGCCGGAAACACATACGCCAGGCAAAAGCTTTCGTAAGCACCCGCGCAGCATAAAGTGCGCGCAAACAACAAACAAGCTACGATGAATGTACCATTTCTCGCAGCAGTGATCGTGGGACACCGCAGGAGGAGGATAGCCATTTTTCTACCCAGGACCAGCCTTTTTGGGATGCCTAATGACCAGGTCTATGGCAGGTATGGGTACCCACCTCATATCATTTTAGACATGGTCACTGAGTGGGAGGATGACCTCACATTACCCACATCTGTGCTCCCAAGCACTGAGCCCCTTGGAAAAGGTGCTCAATGCTCCGCATTTTTTGGCCACTGGGTCATTTCAGTGGACAACTGCCATAGTTGGGGGCGTCTCACAGCCCACGCAGTCATGCTGCCTACACCAGGCGTTGGCAATCATGACTGCACGCCTCTCAGTCCGCAGGCACATATACATGCTCAGAACACCCGCAGAAACGCAGGCCATGGTCCAGGACTTTTATGAGGTGGCACACTTCCCCAAAGTACTCGGTGCCATTGATTGCACACATGTGGCCCTATGTCCACCTAGGGCTGCTGAGCACTTCTATCGCAACAGCAAGCATTGGCATTCCATCAATGTGCAGGTTGTATCCAATGCCAAGGGAATCATCACCTCGGTCTATGCAAACTATCCAGGCTCCACCCATGAAAGTTTCATATTCAGAATGTCAGCCCTAAACTGGGACCTGGAAGCTGGGAGTCATGGCAACACATGGCTCATTGGTGAGTACAAATGCCTGTGCACATGCATGCATGTCACACACAGACAAATCGACAAACCGAACTAATGACAACCATTCTCCACTCCCCAGGGGATAGTGCCTACCCTCTGAGCACCTACATGATGACGCCAATACGGAACCCCACCACACCACCCCAGGTAAGGTACAACGCAGCCCATAATGCAACCAGGGGCATAGTGGAGCGCTCATTCGGAGTGCTCAAGTCATGTTTCCGCTCCCTTGACTGCTCTGGTGGACAGCTACTATATGCACCCCCAGTAGTGTTCAGGATCATTGTGGCAGCATATGTCCTGCACAATGTAGCAACACAGCGGGGCGTACTGGTGGACATGGTGGTGCCCCCACATCCCCAACCACACACAGGGCTGCTGCACATGGGAGAGCAAAGGGTACGTGGCGATGCAGCCCGTACCCAGCTTGTGGCCACATTTTCCACCTAAAATCCCACCCCTGCGGAGTGCACAAAGGCCTGGCACATTCCAGATGACAGTTGATGATGACAAATGGACAGTCAACTGTCACACCTTAGCACCCTAAGAATGTGTCCTTGGAAGTGCTACATTGTGTGCATCCCTAGCTACATAAAAAAAACAATCCCGTGTGACCAAAAGGCACACATGCAAGGTGCATAATCCACCACCCCCATGCAAAACGGCACATCCAAATCCTGGTATGTCACCTAAACCCTCCCAAACCCCATGTCACCCACCCGAAACACCATGCCATGGCATGCAATGTGAAAACTCCGAAATAAATGCACAACACATGACACAACTGTCCCAAAGTGCACCGTGACAAATGGAAACAGGCCAGAGACAATTCCCTCTGACATGAAATCTGACGAAATGACCGACCAAAAATGTCTGACCTATACTAAGAGGACGTAAATGCATGCCACCAAAGGTTCAAACAGCAAAAGTTTGAACCTTTGGTGGCATGCATTTCAGGTAAAAAATCAAGAAATAAACCAAATGAGGGTGCTGCAGGGGTGTCCCCCGCAACACCTCGCCCCCTACACCATACAGTATAGTGGGCGCGAGTTGCGGGGTGGAATCCTCTGCAAATGGACAAAAAACCCCCAAAAATAAAGGAGCCTGCGGCGCCGGTTCCTGATCACAGAAGTGAAGGTGAACTGGCGCTGCAGGGACACAGCATGTCTCAGAAGATAAGTAGGGTGTGCGTGGGGGTATGTTGGGGTAGTGTTGGGGTGGCGGTGGGGTGTGTTGTGTGTGTGTTGTGGGTGTGGTTGGTGGTGTGGGATTATAGGGGTATTCAATGCATGTTTCCATGGGAAATGTATTAACCTTCAGTGTTGCGTACATTTCTCATCAGAACTTCTCTGTCACTGACTTCTCAGTGACACTAAAATCACGCTGATCCCCTGACACATCAAAAGCAAACCCAACATAGGACTATATATTCACCAGCATAACATATAATGAACACAGGACCCAACAGTGACAATGTCAGACAGTGACCAATCACCATAGCACAAGTGTCTCAATGTGACATTGCTACTACACAGCCACCTTCCATCTTGAGTGTGTTCCTGACAGCTAAAGGGGGCATGGTACCGCATACAGCATGAAGTGCAACAACAATGTAGATATGCAAGGCAATACATGAAGAAGCATCATGAAAACATGCACATTTAACAATATACGAACCACAATGCAGGACAACCATGCCCTGGAGAAACCATCACGAATCCCCACTAGGGGTGCATACACAGGTTGGACTTCAGACTGGCCCCAGATATGACGGAAGCCCAATGCCTCTGTGTAAGTTACTGTCACACAGTGCCATCCTGGTGAGCCCATGGAAAGGGGAAGCAGGAGCGGAATATGTTTCTGGACCCCAAGCCACAAACACCAAAATGAGACAAGCCTGTATGCCCGGCTGGAACACACAGTGGATGCCTTTGGCTGCCACACAAAGCAACACACTGTTACATGAATGCACAATAGACAAACAAATGAAAAAAATAAAATAAAAATTGCCATGGTCGACCTGGGGGGGGGGAGGGTTGTGGGTCAGGCCACCCAAGAGGGATGAGGTGCAGGGTGCACCACAACACCCGCATGCATTGATGTTGAGATAAAAAAAGAAAAACTCCATGCGCTCATGGTCTGCACGGCTAAGCCATAGTGAGAGATCAGTCGTTGCTGTTGTCACCATCTGGTTGAATATCAGGAGGTGTGCGTGGTAAGGGTGCCTGCCCAAGCATATCCACAGCATGCCCCTCCATGGCAGCAAGCATGCGTGTCTGGTAAGCCTGGTCCTGCAGGAAGATGGCACAAAAGTCCGCATGCAGCACCTCACGTGTAGCACGGAGTCCCTCCTGCAAGGTCTCATGTGTAGCACAGAGTTCTACCTGCATGTTTTCACATGACAGACAGATCTCCTCACGGCTTGCATGGAGTTCAGCCGAGATGGTGCGTTCCAGCTGCTCCATCCGCTTTTCCGCCCGTGTACCCTGGCCCATCAAAAGTGCAGCCAGAGTATTTCTGAGGGAGATTTTTTCTTCCTTCATGGTCTCCCTTCGGGCCTCTGCCTCAGCAGCAATTGCTGTATGCAGAGCCTCCAGTTCAGCCCGTCGGTCCCTGTTGGCGGCCAATGTGTCCAGTCTGTGTGAGCGGCACGTGGACCGCATTGCCTGCTGCTGGAGCTCCACCTGCCTTTCAGGGGGAGAATGGAATCGGCACCACGTTCCACGCCCTGAGCCATCATCTCACATGATGCCCCCTGTTGCTGTGCAATGGCATACATGGAATTCTCCCACACAGGGTTCCCGGTGGCGCACGGCATCTGCGTTGCTGGACAGCACACCTGTTGGGCCCAAGGAGACCTGGTCTTTGTTGCACTGGCGCTACCTGTGGCTGCAGGACTGCATTCCTCTGTTGATCTGCTGCACCAGGAACAGGAGAAACTGGTATGGAGCGTGGCCCTGCATCCGTAACCACCACAGGCGGACATACCAACGCTGACTGGCCCCTTGAGGGGTATACCCCCACTGCAGGTGTGTCAGGCAGAACAGCATCCACTGCAGAATCACTCACCTGTGATGGCATGGACGGATCAATATCCGATTCGGCATTGGAGGCAAAGAGATCTTCAGAGATGTACCCAGAGCCAGCTCTGGACAGGATGGTCTGGAGC
Organism: Ambystoma mexicanum; assembly: GCF_040938575.1. Classification (NCBI taxonomy): domain Eukaryota; kingdom Metazoa; phylum Chordata; class Amphibia; order Caudata; family Ambystomatidae; genus Ambystoma; species Ambystoma mexicanum. The sequence goes on along the minus strand of NC_090929.1, from coordinate 683,815,501 downwards.
ACCAATGGATGCTCATGGGCTACTACACCACACCCTCCACTGGTGCTTGGATGGTGCCCTGAACCCTCTGCCCTCTCTGCCATCTTCTCCTCCTCCTCTGCTACCAGTGTCTCATCACCTGCAAATAACCAAAAGAACACATGAGCACACATGTCAACAGCATATACCACATACATAGGCATCACAATGTTGACAGCATAGACCTTACACAAAAATGACAGATGCCAACAAACAGATGGCACGTAGCATAGGCATGGCAGAACTGTCAACCAGCCCGAGATGGAAGTAAAATAGTACTGTCCGTGACCCATGTAAAATGCATGCCACCATACAGTACAAGTAAATCACTACAACAAAAAGGACACATGTGTCACAGGATGCAACCACACTAGTGTGTTGCAATACAGTGAAGGAAGGCACATGGATATAGAAATGCTAGGTTTCTTTGACATCACACTTGTGTTCACTTGAACAGGCATGTAGAAGGCTGAAACAGGGCTCAGAAGTGCGTGGGTGCAGTGCAGTACATGTGTATGGCCTCAACTATGAATAGAAACACAAACGCAGTAATGGCAATGTTGTGTCATGATGGCACTGTAAGGGCAAGTGCAGTCATCATGTGCAAAGTGTTTTCAGTAGGTTGTAGGGATACAGTAACACCCCCCCCCCCCCATTTTGGGGAGTCAATTGCATCATCTCAGTCATCTGAGACTACAGCAGATGATAAGAGGACAGAAAGCACAACACATGAGGAATCATCAGACATTCACCCAGACACAGAGAAGCTACAACACCAGTTGCAGAGAGGCAGGGAGGATGTACCTGATGGAGGCTTACGCTCGACACAGACGAGGACACCCTAAAAATGGCCCTGATGAGGAACTTACCCTGAGTGAGCATGAAAGGGATGACTAAATATCATAATACGGATGAAATACCGGAGATGGAGTAGAATGAGTAGCTTCCTCCTGGGAATGCACATGGGAATCCAAGTGAGACACCCTGCATGAAGGACAAAGGATGTACCACACAGTACAGGTCTGGCAGAGTAGCAGAGGGAAGTGTGCATATACACAGAATTTGGGGACAGGCTGTTACAGTAGTCCAACATGTGAATCACCAGTACCATAGAGACAGTGAGCTGCTGGGGACAGAGAGGCAAGGAGGCATGCCCCTGTGGGGACCAGCTTGCAGGGTGACCTCAAAGAGACGTCAGTCAAGTGACGACCTAGGCCGAGTGTTGAGTGGAAGATCATCACAGGCTATCTGCAAACAAGTCTGGGACCAAGGATATGGACAAGAGAGGCTGCCAAGTGTTTGGCATGTAAGGAGGGTGCAGGTGTGGTGATGAGAATTGGCTCCGCATGCAGCACATGGCCTGTATGCAGACTGCATCAATACAAGCACGTAGCAGTCAAGCATTGCATGGGTCACACATGGCAATCATGACTACATAGCCTAAACTGGCAGTCAAACACAACACATCACATAATCAAAATACCCATGGGCTGGACACACACATATCAACACTTACCGGCCATTGCATCATAATCCATCATGTCTCCCACTCCTTGGATCTGACCCTCAACTATGAACCCTGCAGTGATTTCCTCGTGCGTAGTGAGTTCATCATCCTTTGATGGTGGCCCAATGCCAGTCACCAGGGTAGAGGCGGAATTAGAAGCCTGCTTGTTTTTTGCTTGGCGTCGGAGCTCATGCCAACACTTATAGTAATCATCAGACCTGCACTTCTCGAATACCATTGCGCTGACACGTTCCGTGATGCACTGCCAGTGGGCCTTAAGCTGGGCAGGTGTAGTGTTGCACCCTGCCGTCACCAGCATTTCCCGGTCGTGTCCCGACACGTAGCCTTCAAGTGCGTCCAGTTCCGCCTGATTGAAACTTTCTTCTTTGACGTGCTGGAGGCCTGAGCCGTGTCTAGGGTCTCAGCCTCTAGCGCAGGAACGCACTTCCTCCTCTTGGAAGGTGGTGCGGACCCTGAGTGGACTGGCCAATGGGAGCAGGCAATGGCAAGACAACAGAAGGTCTGACTGGAGGCATTGGCTGCTGGGTGCTGTTGCCAGGACCCAGCACCACAACTGCCTCAGTGCCAAGGGCCGTGGCCAACACAGTCCTGGCAGGCTGACTTACAGCTGGGGTGGTGTCGGCTGCATCTGCCCCTGCAGCTTCCACAACCTGGCTGGTCGGGCCAGCAGATGTCAACACTGCCCCAGATACACGTGGGTTGGTCACAGGAACCTTAGCCACACGTGCCTTGGCCTTCCCGACACAGAAATCTACCTGGGAGTCTTCCTGTGCCTGTACCAATACAGCCCGCAATGGCTGACCCCGAGCCTGGGTGGTGGTAGCCGCAGCTGCACCTGCAGCTTCCACCACCTGGTGGCTCGTGACAGCAGATGGCACTACCTGTCGGGTCAAACAGGCGCTGGAGATGTCTGCAGCAGCTGCATCACCCTGACCCACTGGGGGGGCATAGCTGTCCCAGCATGTGCCTGGACATCCTGCCCATGTCCCCCACCATGGCCACCTTGGCATCCCTGGACTCCCTGGCCACCCTGGCCACGTGCCCCACCACGTCCACCTCTGGAAGGGCGTCCAGCTTTGCCGCCCTTACCACTTGGTGGCCTCCCAACCATGGCACTGATGGACTAGTGCGAATGGGAGGTGCACACAATTGTCCTGGGCAATTAGGGTGAAGGGGGCAGGGTACGTGATGGTAAACATACCACTGTTCTCCTGCGAGGCTGTCTGTGACCCCTGGGGAAAAATGACTGGCCACGCAATGCTCAGGCATCCCAAAAAAAACATGCACGCGACCCCTCACTAGCCCACGTGCGTGGAATAAACATCCCGCAGTACGGCGTGGCACCCAGGAAAACAAAAAATGTGTACGCGTGGAACACGCAGGCTCTGACTTCGAAAATGGGGTATGCAACACACAAGGGCAACCACAGTGGGGAAAAAAAGTGTGTGTGAGACTCACCCTCTGCCTTGAATGAAAAAGAAAAACACACACGCGTGTGGATGCATGACATATGAGCATCACAATGCGTGATTGACTGATGCAGCACAGTTGGCCACGAGTGCACTGTGGCCAGATGCATGACTGTCTTGTGGTGTGTGTGCATGTGATGTGCATGTCCCATGAAGCATGTGAGGTCCAGCCCCCCTTCTGATGTTTCTGCAGTGCCTTGGACTACACACATGCTTATTTGTGCATGTGTGTTGCTTGCACTGACCCATGTGTTGTGAAGGGGGATGATGGTTATGACATTTGACAGTGCCACTCATTTGCATTTGCTTTGTGCTTTCGGTACACTGATGCTTGTGTTCAATGTCTCCCTATCTACAGCGCTTATGGAGCAAAAGGGCAGAGACGGCGCTGTTGAGCAAAGTGCCGGGGATGCCTCCACCAGCTGGAGACGCAAGTCTCAGTCACCCCCCCCAGGTTGCAACATCTTCCGTGAGCGAGGGGACTGGTGCCGGGTCCACGACTATGGCCACAGCTGCCGAGGAGATGCCCAAGAAGGCGAGGTTGGACGTGGGCTCCTCGGCAGCGGAAGGGACAGGTGAGCCCCCACAGGGGCAATCCGATGCGGAAGACGGAGCAGAGGCATCCAGGTCAGTGGTGGGCGAGGTGGAGGAGGAGGCCGCATCAGACCCACACATGTGGTATGGAGGGGGTGATGCCACAGGTGCAACTCGTGCAGTCCAGGGGCAGGAGGTAGCGCAGGTCACTGCGGGGGGCCTGTGCCTAATCCTGTCCCTGGTCCTGCGACTGCATCAGTGGGCACCTGCAGGCATGCCTCAGTCCAGGTCCATCCGCAGGTAGAGGATGAGTCCACGTCAACTACCCTTCCTCTACCTGTGGAACAGGCAATCCGTGGCAGGGTTGAGTCCGTGCTAGTCGGTGTTGCGATGCGCACAGCCATCATTCGTGATGATGTGCATGGTTCCTAGCAGGACCATACACGTCATCACGAAGAGGTCTGTGCCATCCTGAACTGGCTAGGATGGCTCATTGTCGCGGGTTTGCTACATGTGCTGGGCCCGGCTGCAACCCCCTCCTCCTCTTCCTCCACTATGCACCAGTCATCCTCCCTGCCGTCTTCCGGCTCAGATGCCACCAGGGCCCCCTATGGACCTGTCCCAGCCACCGCGGCCAATCTGGTGTAGATCACATCCCTGCCACAGTCGGGAGTCGGAGGTGCAGCAGAGGTGGTCACCCCAGCAACAGGACCACTGGCAATGGAGGTTGTGCAGGCACCTTTGAGCAGGGCACGTGCATGACTGCCCCGGGGGGTGTAATCATCCTGGAGGCAGTCCTGGTGGAGCAGGCACAGGGCTTCAAGGCAGCGGCAGGCTCAACGTAGGAGGCGTCAGGACTCGGGGGCCAACAACACACAGGGGCAGACATCAGCCAACGAGCAGGAGGACTGAGGAACAAGTGTGTCTTTTGTGTGGCAGCAGATGGGCCAGCAAATAGATTCAGAGAGGCGGCGGGTACGGACGGCACGACTCACCATGGCTAGGGCGGAGAACACCATGCGTTGGGCAGAGAGGCGGGCAGAGTTCCTCGAGGAGACTCGCAGTGAGTTTGAGAGGAGGATGACGGAGTCCCTTTGAGCCCTCGAGGATAGAGCTGAGTCCCGCCTCCGGGATATTGATATTGAGTTTAATGATGCCTAGACCCACACTCTTGGTAACATCAGTGAGTCGTAGGACTAGCCCGCCGCCCTTGTATATAGTTCTGTAGTGTTAGGTTTCTTTTATTTTTTTCATTATTTGGAGTCCATGGACTTAGCTCCATGATTTGTACATAGTTTTTTTTTTTTTTATAGAGTTTTTGGAGTATCTTGTTTTGATTTTTGGGATCATGAACCCTTCATCCTTGCATATAGCTGGACTTTGTTGCATTATTTTCTTATTATTTTCAACATGGATTAATGGTTTATTTTTTTATTTACATTTGGAACAGGAGGACTGACTTTGGACATGGACCACTTTCTGGATTTGCTTTCTTTTGGATTTTCGGATTCCTTTTTGATTTGCATTGGTCACGTGTGTTGGGGGGTCCCCTGTGGTGTGGCTGCCTGCGGGACATGGTCACGGGTAATGGGCTGCCTGCGGGCATGGTCATGGGTGTTGGGGGTCCCCTGGTGTGGGCTGCCTGCGGGGCATGGTCATGGGTGTTCGGGGTCCTCTGGAGTATGGGCTGCCTGCGGGGTATGGTCACAGGTGTTGGGGGGGTTCCCCTGTGGTGTGGGCTGCCTGCAGGGCATGGTCACCGGGGATGGGCAGTGTTGGGGGCATAAGGGGCGGTGTTGGGGACGTGACTGGCGCTGCTGGATGTTTGCTGCGCCACGGCTGCTAATGGCTCGGGAAATCCATGAAGATGCGATGTTTGAAAATGCTGTTTTGCGCTGCGCCTGGCGCACGTTCCCTCGATGTGTGAGGCACTTGCGAGACTTCTGCTCTGGATTCCATGAATTGTGCCCTATATATATTTGTAATATTAAAAACTAGTCAAACTCTTAATATTAATACACTGTCATTTACCCATATCAGAGCAATAGATATGTAGTATGGATCTCTTCAGGTGGTTTCCCACCTCTTACCTAAATTCTGTTACGTGTTTATCATCTATTCTTGAAGTTTAGGGTTGCTGCGTCCTGGGTTAAATCCCTCCTAAGTAGAAAAATCTGACCGTTTGTCTTGAATTGGGCATGTTAAGGGGTCTATTAACAGGCTTAGGGTTTACCTGCAAAGTCCTGTGCCTCTCATGGCCGTTCGTTCACACACTCCTACGCGATTGAAGACTGAAACACTTTTAGTTAGTGGACATTGCCATGGTTACCGCTATTGTCTGTCTTCTCTATCTATTTTGCTCACCATATTTTGAGTTCCAGACATATATTTCTAAATACAAATGTATTACACGTGGGTGACGCTGAATCATTTTAAATAACTCTTAAAGCAATTATTGCTGTAATTGTATTTGAAACGTTTGCTTGTATATAATTTAGAAGAATATTTTTGTAAATAATTCTTTGGCGAAAATTGATTCTATTAACGGGGTGTGCTCTTGTTAATTCCCCATTAATTTGATACAAGGTATATAATTAGTTTTATCAACCTTGGAGTTGTCTTACTCTATAGGGTATGTATTAGGCCGTCTATTTATATTTGTTTGAGGACATTAATTGTCAAATGATGACTCCATCTGTGCGCAATCCAAAAATTCTCTAACTATATGTCACGTATATCTATATTACTATTCTTTGGCCCATGAGGGTTCATATCAAGGTTGTATCACTTTTTCTTTAGTAATTTGTTACTCATGGCTTGTCATTTTGTTTTGTTTTGGTTAGTTCTCTTATGTGTGCTTTTCCTTTCTTCCCGCCCTTATTGCCATTTCAAAAATCAAGTTACTCATATAAACTAATAGTTTAGTTACATCTTGGAGTGTGCACAGCTCCAGTTTATACAGTTTTATTTTCCTACAAGAAGGAAGACATCTCACTATCTGAATTCAGTCCTCTTTCCACTGTTCTGCATTTACAGATTAATTTGGCTTCTTCTTTTTTTAGCGTTAGTTATTGGTTGCTGCCTCTTGGTCCTAGGCCAACTGTCTTAAGACCAATAAACTTAATTTCTTTCTTGTCACATACTTGGTGCTTCTGCTGCCAGTGGTAGGCTAGGGGTAACGTTGTGTCTTGACTTCCAATCGAACATAATTGTTCTGGAATTCGTACCCTCAGATCACGGATTGTGCTGCCTATGTATACCAAACCACATTTACACACAATTGCATAAATTAGGTATTTGGACCGACAATTAATATTGTCTCTGATCTTAATCCGAATTCCATTCGAGTCCTTGAACATGTCTGTAATTTCTAATGCATGTCTGCACATTTAGCAAGTGCTACATTTTCTAAAACCTGATGTGCATTGTTATAGCCATGTGGTTATTTGTTCTTTCGTTACTTCTGGGAGGAATGACGGACTCAGGTTGGATTTTAATGTTTTTGCCCTTCTGTAGACAATAGATGGGAAGTCCTCTACAAAGTCACTAATATGTAGCATGTACCAGTTATTTTTAAGAATCTTACTTATTTGTTGATTGTTAGCACAATATGTAGTTATACATTTTACTTTCTCCGGGTGTTGATGTTGCTTTGTTCTTTGTGTCAACGTTTGTTCTCTGGTTAGTCTCTATGCTTTGTCTTGTGCTGTATTGATGCATTTACTCGTATATCCCCTGGCCTTAAACCGTGTGGACAGAAGAGCACATTCATCTTTGAAGATTTGTTGGTCGGCGCAGTTCCTATGTGCTCTAATGAATTCCCCTTTAGGAATATTTCTTTTGATAGGGCCATGGTGGCAGCTGCTGGCAAAGAGTTTACCTTTGTTTCCTTTCTATATGTTTTGGTCATAAATTGGTCATAAGTTGCTCCCCGGTCACATAGATGGTAAGATCCTAAAAGTTGATATTTGTAGGACTACTTGTTCCAGTAAATTGAATTCCTACTGGGTTGGAATTGGCTCTCTCCATGAGCTCATCTAGGTCTTGTTGGGATCCCATCCAGGTTAGAAGCACGTCATCTATATACCTGGTCCATATGATGACATTTGTCATGTATGCTTGGTCAGTATATATGTATTTGTCCTCAAACATTGCCAAGAACAGATTAGCTAATGCAGAAGCATATTTGACGCCCATGGCGACTCCTCTGGTTTGTTTGTAGAACTCATTATTGAATAAGAAAACATTGTTCTGAAGTGTCCTGATAAGCATTTCTTTTAACATGTTCACAGAATGGTAAACTGAAGCAGAGTCTTGCTGAAATGTATACTCTATGGTTTCCACCGCTGATTCATACTTGATTGAGGAATATAGAGCTTTAACGTCCCATGTGACTAGTAGTAGATTCGGTAGCCATTGAATTTGTGCAATTTTTTTGATTGCTGCTGTTGTGTCTTTCAAGTAAGATTTGACTTTGGAAACTCTTGGTCTGAGTACATTATTAATATACTCTGCAATGGTTTTGGTCGCCCAACCGATACCACTGAGTATAGGTCGACCTCCGGGTGAAAAGTTTTGTGCACCTTAGGTAAAAAATATATTGTGGGTAGTACGGGCTGTTTAATCTGTAAATATCTTTTTTCATCATCTGTTATCAACCACTTGCTGTGCCACCCTTGAACTAAATCTTCTAGTTTCTGTAGGATCTCTTGTTTGGGATTTCTCAATAATTTAACATAACAAAATGGCGTTCTAAGATGGTTGTCTGCCATCTGTAAATAGTCCTGCCTGTTCATGGCCACTATGTTTCCACCTTTATCGGCTTCCTTGATGACTATCTCTGTGTCGAGTTTGAGATCCGTAAGTGCTTTCCATTCTTTCCTCGTTAGATTCCTGTGTATGGTTTTATGTGTAGTTTTTGTAAGAGTCTTCCATTTACGATCTGTAATATTATTTAGATCTTTGTTGACTGATTTATAAAAGGCATCCACCATGTTCTCTGGTGCCAATTGTGGTTAAATCTCAATTTTGATTTTAGTTCATCTGACATAATGCCGGTTAGCTGAATTCTTAATTCCTTCATTGTTTGATGTTTTGGAGAGTCTGTCTCTTCTTGTAGGGATCTCAAAAGATGGATGTTACCTAAATCCTCAATTGTCACTTCATTCATAGTTATTGGGTCTGTCTTCTGAAAATTTCTGGTCACTTGTGTTGCAAAGTAGTTCTTTAATTTTAGTTTCCTTACACATTTAAAAGTGCCTATATGCACTTCTGTAGTGTCGTATTCTGATGTAGCTGCAAATGAGAGTCCTCTGTTCAGTAAAGAGATTTCATCAGTTGTTAAGGTTCTATCCGATAGATTAATCACTAAATCTTTAATTTGTTCTTTTTGGCTGCTTCCCTGGCACCTGCTCTCGTTAGCCGCCTGTAATCTTCCAAGGAGTCTGGATTGCCTATGTCTTCCACTCCCCCTCCTTCCTCTCCTCTGGATATAGGTTGTTTCTTGTTTGTTGATAAGGGTAATTGAAAACTGACTTGTTTTTGATTGGTGTTTCTATTGCCTTTTTTGTATCTCCTTTTCTGGTTGAGGAAGCCATGTCCTTTTGTGTCTTTGTTCTCATTCTCCAATTATTCCATGTCTTTTCCTACTTCTGATTCTACATCAGAGCTGCCAAACGAGGTATTTAGGGTACTGGTTTGGTGAATTGCTTGTATTTTCCCTGGAAAGTGTAAACCCTGTCAACTTGGTAGTCTCTTTCATTTACAGCCCTTTTACCATGTATGCTCATTGATGTTTCTTTCATTTCTCTTCTTCCCTTTTTGTATTGTTTTTTCTCCCAATTCCTGAACTACCCTACCTTGACCTCCTCCCGCTTCTCTGTGGATTATCTGCCTAATAATATGAAATGCTGCAATTTCTGAATATTCATCATATGATATGATTATTGAAATTGAATAATATGATGGTTGATTGACATATGGAATATATGATATATGTGTGGGCATATGCCTCTGCAACTGCATTTGACCGTATCTGCAATGATCAAATGACACAATGAATCGCAAACAATTGTCTAATACTTATCAAAAATGTCATTACCTAATTTGTAAATAATCTTTTTCTTTTTCTTTATTTCTCTTTATATTTTCAATTATGGTTTGACTATTATACTAAACAACTAGGTTCACTTCAGATATGTCCTGATTTGACAAAGGCATGGTGAATGTCGAAACATGTGTTATCATAGAGGGCCAACTGAAGCACATGATTACCACTCAACAATAAAATTTGAGTTGTATTTAACCATAACTACGTATCCAACAGCTTCTTTGTGGCGCGTGTATATATGTGAAGCAATGCTATATCATTCATATATATGATGATTACAGATAGTCAAGGTTATCTGTAGTTCCGTACCCAGGGCTATAGAAACAAAACTTAAAGACCTTTCAAAAAAGATTTTTTGACAGGTACAGTGACGTTGGGGTGAGAAATCACTGGCAAAGGTATCTGGGAACCCCATGCAGGCAGTAACCAGTACTGAACCTGCTTAGTTTCAAAGCAGGGTAGTGGCTGGCACCTCAGGCCATATTGCCTAACAAATAAGCACAAGTCACTCAGAGCAACGTGGCCTGAGGGGACAGGTACCTTCCTCGCTTTGAAGCTAAGCAGGATTGGTCCCGGTTCCTGCATGGATGGGAGACAGTCCACAGTTCCGGATGCCGTGTGTTTTCTTAGTTTTAAATATCTCATTACACACTAAGAAAACACAGAGCATCCACATTCATTTTTTAAAACGTGCTAATGTTAGACCTTGAAAGCATTGTACTTAGAGACCATTCTTTTGCCTTTTGGTGAATTGCATACTGGTATTTGTAGTTTCCTAAATCAAGATGGGGGGGATAATGCTACAATTGTACACTTTTTGCTGAATATTGTACGATAATGATTTATATATTTGAGTAACAATATGGTATGTGTATTTTTCAAGTTATATTGATGAAGCAGAGTATTGTTGAAAGTCAGACATGTGGTTGTGGAGGGGAAATGAGAGGGCTGGTAAGTCATGAGTTTTTGCCCATGATGTGGCAAGAGAGTTTTCAATTTTAAACACCGGTGCAGTTATTTTCCCCTGATTGTGGCTGATTTTCAGGGCACAAGTAAAGGGCACATGTGGGTGGACAGCATATCATTTTTCAGAGGGCGGACACAACCCCTTGGGAGTTTTTGATTTTGGCTAGCTTGCTCAAGTATTTGGCTACCAGGATTTTACTCAAGTTGTCATGTTCCCAGTGTAGATGCTTACCCAAAAGACCACAAACACTTGTTTCATATTGGGATTTTGTTTTTCAGGGAACATCTCACGACTGACTGCTGGGTTTAAAAGGTGAGCACCTTTAATTCTTTGTCAGCATATTTATTGGACCATTTCCTCCCTCTGGTTATTTTTCTGATGTTCTTTACTTTTTTTTTAAAAGTCCAATGATATTTTGTCTTGTGCACTTATCAATTGAACTACCTGAGCATATTATATTCAAGCAGGCGGTCATGTTTTTCCCTTTTCCATGCCGCTTAAATGTGGTTAATTGGGGTAATGCGATGTATCACAACATTCACCAAGAGACCCACCATAAAACAAAGGGCTTGTACTTTTCAAGTTATCAAGTTATCCAAGGCCAGCCCCTTCCTTACTTTGAAGCTAAACTGGGTTGGTCCTGGTTACTGCATTGGTGGGAGACAGTCCACAGATTCAGATGCTGTGTGTTTTCTTCATTTTAAATATCTCATAAAACAATAAGAAAACACTGCATAGTTAGTTTTGTAAGCCGTGCTGCTGTATTGCACGCAGAGACCATTTGTTTGCCTTTTGCTGAATTGCATTCTGGTATTTGTAGTAGTTTCCTAGTCAAGATGGGGGCAATAATGCCACAATTGTAAACATTTTGGCAAACATAGTTTGATAATGATTTATATTTTTGAGTGACAATATGGCATGTCTACTTTTCAAGTTATCTTTATAAAGCACAGTACTGTTGAAAGCCAGATAAGTGGGTGAAAAGGGGAGATGAGAGGGCAAGTAAGTCATGAGTATTTTTGCCCATGATGTGGCAAGAGAGTTTGAAATCCTGGGCAATTGTGCAGTTATTTGCCCCTGATTGTGGATGATTTTTTAAGGGCACAAGAAAGGGACACATGTAGGTGGACAGCGTAACTTTTTTCAGAGGGTGGATGCAACCCCTTAGGATTTTTTGAGGTTGGCAAGCTTGCTGAAGTATTTGGCCGTCAGACTGTCATGTTCCCAGTGCAGATGCTTACCCACAAGACCACAAGCAATTGTTTAATATTGGGATTTTATTTTGCACAGAAAATTTGTCAACATATTTATGGGACCATTTCCTCTCTCAGGTTATTTTTCTGCTGTTCTTTACTTGCTATTTTGTCTTACACAATCTCTTCTGAGGAGACGGTTAATTGAACTACATTTGTCTATTTCACTTTTATACATATGTTCAATTACTGTGCGTACATTCATGGGTGCAAGCTTTTGATTTTTCTATGGGGGCAAAAGTACCTGGGCATACATCACTCTTGCAGTCAGTCTTTTTTTTGCCTTTTCCATGCAGCTTAACAGGCCGATTCATGGAATTAATGTGCGCTGAAAAAACGGCGCACGCGTGCGAAAACGTGCGATTCGCAGTGAAATAGCGAAAATCGCAGTGCAAGTGCGATTATCGCACAGAAAACATCGCACATCAATTCATGGAAGTCCTTGCATGCGCAAAATGTGGGATGTGCGCTGAGTAAGTGCGCGGCGCACGCTGGCGCACGCTGGCACACAGGTCATCGAACGCCGTGCGATAAGGCCACAGTGAATTCGCACATAGCGCGACGCACATAACAAAAGTAGGTGTAACATGGGGCGTCACACGCAGAATGGGGAACAACTCGTGAAAATGTGGGCGTCACGGGGGAAGTACAGGAGGCAAGTGCGCAGAACGCCCACACGCTCGCCTACAACACGTATTCATGGAATCGAATAGGGAAAAACAGTGCGCGGCCAAAGACGCGCACAGGCCCATACATGTCCGCCACACGAAAGCAGGCGGTAGCGTCCCTGCGCAGGAAAAAAATGTGCGCCAAAGTTCTACACGCGCGAGAAGGCCCACACCCGATCGGGCCTGGGGGAGCGTGTGCGTGTATTTCAGAGGTGCGCGAGAAGTTTCACACGCGATCGGGCCTGGGAGAGCGTGTGCGTGTATTCCAGAGGTGTGCGAGAAGTTTCTCACACGCGATTGGCCTGGGCGCGTGTATTTCAGGGGTGCGCGAGAAGTTCCACACGCGATTGGCCTGGGCGCGTGTATTTCAGGGATGCGCAAGAAGTTCCACACGCGATTGGCCTGGGCGCGTGTATTTCAGGGGTGCGCGAGAAGTTCCACACGCGATTGGCCTGGGCGCGTGTATTTCAGAGGTGCGGGAGAAGTTCCACACGCGATTGGCCTGGGCACGTGTATTTCAGAGGTGCGCGAGAAGTTCCACACGCGATTGGCCTGGGCGCGTGTATTTCAGAGGTGCGCGAGAAGTTCCACACGCGATTGGCCTGGGCGTGTGTATTTCAGGGGTGCGCGAGAAGTTTCACACGCGATTGGCCTGGGCACGTGTATTTCAGAGGTGCGCGAGAAGTTCCACACGCGATTGGCCTGGGCGCGTGTATTTCAGAGGTGCGCGAGAAGTTCCACACGCGATTGGCCTGAGCGCGTGTATTTCAGGGGTGCGCGAGAAGTTTCACACGCGATTGGCCTGGGCGCGTGTATTTCAGAGGTGCGCGAGAAGTTTCACACGCGATTGGCCTGGGCGTGTGTATTTCAGGGGCTCGTGGGTGTTTTCACACGCGATCGGGCCTGGGGGAGCGGGATACGTGTATTTCAGGGGCTCGCAGGTGTTTTTACACGCGATCGGGCCTGGGGGAGCGGGGTACGTGTATTTCAGGGGCTCACGGGTGGTTTTACACGCGATCGGGCCTGGGGGAGCAGGGTACCACTCACCGTCTGCCTTGCGTGTAGAAGAACGCGTAGCCAACACCCACCGTCTGTGAAGTAATAGCGTGTGAACCCAAACGCCTGCAAAACACACGCACCGCACCCCACGAAAAGCAACGCCCGTGCGCGATACGTCACAGACACGCATATGCGCTAAGGGCCTGTGATCCAATGGAATCGCGTATGCGTGCTGATGCGCTTACGCGCTAAGGGCCTTTCCTCGATTCACGCGCTGACGTGCAGAATTTTCACGTGCCAAATCACTCCGTATCAAGCTGGCCACGCATAAGCACACGGAAGACCACGCTCCTGCCTAAAAGGCCGAATTACTGCCCCCCAGAGCCCCGAGCAGCCTCCCGCGAGCCATCTGCTGCTGCCTGCCTGCTGCCACCGTGCCCTGCCATTTGGTGCCTGCACATCAGCCATCTGCAGGGGTCCAGTTGCTGTGTCCACCCCTGCTGGAACAGAACACTCCCGACTGGGATACCATCGCTCCACAGCCCAGCCCCAGGACCCTGTTGCCCACCCACGCCTGCCTCGGGGGTCGCCATGTCGGGGCAAACACCATCCGAGACCACTGGCGACCCTCAGCCAGAGGGGCAGAGGGCCACCAGCTTCAGTCAGAAGGAAGTTGGTGTCCTGGTGGAGCTTGTCCTGGAGCATTATGATGCCCTCTTCGGATCACCACGTGCCAACAAGGAAGGACGGGACAGGATCTGGGACGACTTTGTGGTTGCCATCAACGCGGAGGGGGTGGCAACCCGCAACATCAAGCAAGTCAAGAAGCGCTGGGAGGACTTCAGGTCCAGGACCCTCATAAAGGCCCGGCGCCTCGTGGAGGGGGGCCGGGGCAGCATGAGTACCATCCAGCTGAGGGTCCTGGAACGCGTATGCCCAGCGCTCCATGCCCAGATCCTTGAGAGGCAGACCCGTCTGGAGTCGAGCGGTAAGTGGCCAAGCATTGCTGTGTGAGACAGGGAATGTTGCAGCGTGCTGGTTGTCTGATACTTGCCTGTATGCGTGACATAGGCCATGTACGCATGTGTGTGTGCAGGGACATCATGGTCATGCATGTGAGACCAGTAATGTGTGAAGCACACGGTTGGTGTATGTGTTTAAATGTAACATGGGGAGCCCTATGCGGAATGGACACATGAGAGCATGCCAGTCTCTGTTCCTGGACATGGGTGTGGGTGAGGGATGGGTGCTGATGCCATGTACATGTATGGTGTCCATGTCTGTGTTTCTGACCTGCGTGTCTGTGACTTGTGGATGCCATGGATGCATGACGCATGTCTGTGACAATGTTCAGATTCACTGATGCAGCCTAGTTATCCTTGCATCCACTGTGTCTGGGGTGTACGAGTCCAGATAGATGAAAGTACGTTGAAGTGTGTGCATGTGATAGGCATGACCCATGATGCATGTGAGTCCAAAAACAACATTGTATGCTTCAAGAGTCCCTTGGACATGTTTGCTTATGTCCATAGCATGCGCCATGCCTGTTACTGCATGTGTTTTGCCTGCACTGACCCATGTGTTGTGGAGGGACATGATGGAAGTGATCTTTGACAGTGCCACTCATCTGCTATTGCTTCCTGTCTAGGGGACCATTGTACAGTACCCTGATGCTTGTGTTCTATGTCTCCCTCTACACAGCGCAAAGTGAAGAAGAGGGCGGAGACGGCGCTGTGGAGCTAAGCGGCGGGGAGGCCCCCACGGCTGCAGCGGAAGGGGTGGGTGAGCCCCCACAGGGGCTTGCAACGGCGGAAGATGGTGTGGAGCCATCCAGGTTGGTGGTTTCCACAGAGGAGGAGGAGGCCGCTACTGAGCCGCACATGGGGCCTGCTGGGGGCATCCCTGCTGGTGCAAGTGGTGCAGTCCAGGGGCAGGGGCAGGAGGCAGCACAGGTCGCCGTGGAGGTGCCTGTGCATGTCACTGTCCCTGACACTGTGACTGCACCACCATGCACCAGCAGGGATGCCCCATCCCAGGCCCGTCCGCAGGTAGGGGGGATGTCCATGTCATCTGACTCCCCTCCGCCTGCGGACGAGGGGACCCCTGGCCGTATGGAGAAGGTCCTGATTGGTGTCGCGTTGCGCACGGCTGTCATTCGTGATGAGGTGCTTGCTTCCCGGGGGGAGCACGCACGTCATCACGAAGAGCAATGTGCCAACGTGGCCCAGTTGGGAGCGGTCATGGTCGGGGGTCTCGTACATGTGTCGGGCACTCTGGCGACCCTCTCCTCCTCTGTGGAGGCTATGCGCCAGTCGTACTCCATGCCGTCTTCCAGCTCAGATGCCACCAGGGCCCCCGGTGGACCTTCCCCGACCAATGCAGCCACCTCGGTGGGGATCCCATCCCTGCCACAGTCGGGAGTCGGAGGTCCAGCAGGGGTGGACACACCAGCAACTGGAACCCAGCAGATGGAGGATGTGACGGCATCATCGGGCAGGGCACGTGCACGACAGCGTCGGTGGTTTCCATCAGCCTGGATGCCGTCGTGCTGGCACAGGCAGTTGCGTCGGAGGCAGCGGCAGGCTCGACGTGGGAGGCATCATGGCTCGGGGCCATCAACATCAGGGGTGCAGGCATCGGCCGGAGGGCAGGAGAACCCTGGAATGGGAGTGGCTTCCGTGTGGGAGCGGTTGGGCCAGCAGATAGGTGCGGAGCGGCAGCGGGCAGAGGAGGAACGGCTCACAATGGTCAGGGCGGAGAACTCCATGCGGAGGGCGCTAAGGCGGGCTGAGTGCCTCGAGGGTCTTCGCAGGGAGTTGGAGCTGGACACTGCATTATCCCTGTGGGACCTCGGGGCCAGGGAACATGCCCGCCTCCAAGCCATTGAACAGGAGTTTGATGATGCCCTGGCCCATGACAACAACCAGTGAGCCGTCGGACTAGCCCGCTGCCCTTGTAAATAGTTATGTAGTTAGTGTTAGGTTTCCTTTGCTTTTTTATTTATTTTGGACCTTTTGGACAATGCGCCACATTTTTGTATATAGTTTTATTTCATTAGGTAGTATTTTTATGTAGGTTTCATTTCTTCAGTTGGAACCATGGACCCTGGTATGTTTATCTGTATATAGTTGACTGTTGGATTTTTAAATTTTTTTTGGGATTTACCCATGGAGCAATGGTTTTCGGTTTTGTTTTTACCTTGGATTTACTTTCTTGAACTGTGACTTTGGACACCTTTCCTTTGGATCATGATTTGTCGTTTTTCATTATTTTACGGACATGCTGCTTTTGGTTTTTGATTCCCATTGTCATTTGTTTATTTTTAATTCCATTTATGCTGTTTTTAATACATTTTTTTCATCAAACTTCAATGTGTAGTATCATCTCATTGGTATCATGCATATCATGATGTGGGTTTTGAGATTCACTGATACCCATTGGATGTATGTGAGGGCCATGTGTTCATTTCCAAACTTGCTATTGGGGTTCTATCATGTCATTGCCATTTCTAAGTGGGTGGATGCAATACTCGAGTGGGTGATTTGCATTTGGAGGCTGACCATAAGGGCCAGGGATCTAGATTGTGATGACATGTTGGCTGGGGGACATGTGTGGGGGCCTGCTGGCAGGTGCCCCGCAATGCTGGGGGGTGGGGTTGCAGGGGGACATGAGTGGGACATGAGTGTGGGCCTGCTGGCAGGTGCCCCGCAATGCTGGGGGGTGGGGGTGCAGGGGGACATGAGTGGGACATGAGTGGGGGCCTGCTGGCAGGTGCCCCGCAATGCTGGGGGGTGGGGGTGCAGGGGGGCATGAGTGGGACATGAGTGGGGGCCTGCTGGCAGGTGCCCCGCAATGCTGGGGGGTGGGGGCGCAGGGGGACATGAGTGGGACATGAGTGGGGGCCTGCTGGCAGGTGCCCCGCAATGCTGGGGGGTGGGGGCGCAGGGGGACATGAGTGGGACATGAGTGGGGGCCTGCTGGCAGGTGCCCCGCAATGCTGGGGGGTGGGGGCGCAGGGGGACATGAGTGGGACATGAGTGGGGGCCTGCTGGCAGGTGCCCCGCAATGCTGGGGGGTGGGGTTGCAGGGGGACATGAGTGGGACAGGAGTGGGGGCCTGCTGGCAGGTGCCCCGCAATGCTGGGGGTGCAAGGGAACATGAGTTGGTGATCAGTAGTGCAAGGAGACATGTGCGTTTGCTGGGGGGCATGCCCATGTTGGGTGGGCTGCCTGCGGGACATGACCAGGGATGCAGGGTAGTCCCCTGTGGTGTGGGAAGTGGCCGTGGAGGGTGTACAGGGGACACCTGGGAGGACCCACACTGCCAAATCACATGTAGGACTCCCCGGCACCCCTGAAATACACGTACCCTGCTGAAATCGCGTGTGAAAATTCTCGCGCACCCCTGAAATACACATACCCTGCTGAAATCGCGTGTGAAAATTCTCACGCACCTCTGAAATACACGCGCCCAGGCCAATCGCGTGTGGAACTTCTCGCGCACCTCTGAAATACACGCACACGCTCCCCCAGGCCCGATCGCATGTGGAACTTCTCGCGCACCCCTGAAATACACGCGCACAGGCCAATCGCATGTGAAAGTTCTCGCGCACCTCTGGAATACACGAGCCCAGGGCAATCGCGTGTGGAACTTCTCGCGCACCTCTGAAATACACGCGCCCAGACAATCGCGTGTGGAACTTCTCGCGCACATCTGAAATACATGCACACGCTCCCCCAGGCCCGATCGCGTGTGGAACTTCTCGCGCACCCCTGAAATACACGCGCACAGGCCAATCGTGTGTGAAAGTTCTCGCGCACCTCTGGAATACACGCGCCCAGGCCAATCGCGTGTGGAACTTCTCGCACACCTCTGAAATACACGCGGCCAGGCCAATCGCGTGTGGAACTTCTCGCGCACCTCTGAAATACACGCGCCCAGGCCAATCGCGTGTGGAACTTCTCGCGCACCTCTGAAATACACGCACACGCTCCCCCAGGCCCGATCGCGTGTGGAACTTCTCGCGCACCTCTGGAATACACGCGCCAAGGCCAATCGCGTGTGGGACTTCTCATGCACCTCTGAAATACACGCGCCCAGGCCAATCACGTGTGGGACTTCTCGCGCACCTCTGAAATACACGCGCCCAGGCCAATCGCGTGTGGAACTTCTCGCGCACCTCTGAAATGCACGCACACGCTCCCCCAGGCCCGATCGCGTGTGGAACTTCTCGCGCACCCCTGAAATACACGCGCACAGGCCAATCGCGTGTGATACTTCTCGCGCACCTCTGGAATACACGCGCCCAGGCCAATCGCGTGTGGAACTTCTCGCGCACCTCTGAAATACACGCGCCCAGGCCAATCGCGTGTGAAACTTCTCGCGCACCTCTGGAATACACGCGCCCAGGGCAATCGCGTGTGGAACTTCTCGCGCACCTCTGAAATACACGCGCCCAGGCCAATCGTGTGTGGAACTTCTCGCGCACCCCTGAGATACACGCACCCAGGCCATTCGCGTGTGGAACTTCTCGCGCACCCCTGAAATACACGCACCCAGGCCATTCGCGTGTAATACTTCTTGCACACCCCTGAAATACACGCACACGCTCCCCCAGGCCAGATTGCGTGTGAAACTTCTCGCGCACGCGTGTTCCCGACACCCGTAATACTCGTTCCCCGCTTTGCGTTTGCTGTTTGCCAGTCCGGTAAACTGGTACAGGGTTGGCGCAGCCCTTTGCAATGGTTTTGCGATCTTGATGGATTTTCCTTGCGCGAGGGCGTTCTTGGGGGCGTAACTGGCGCTGCTGCAGGGTCGCTGCGCCACTCTGCGCCACGTCTGCTTTTGGAGGCGAGAATCCATGAATACGCTGTGCGCGGAAATTGATTTTATCGCACGCGGCTGGCGCAGACATTCGCACGGGCACGTTGTGCGCCAGCCGCATGCGACACTTTTGTGAGGAATTACATGAATCTGCCTGTAAATGTGGCTAGTTGGAGTTGTGCGATGTATCACAACAATCACCAAGAAACCGGCCATAAAGCATGTGGCTTGTAGCACGCTGCTTAACCAAAGTGTGTGGTCCATGGGTAATAATTTATTCTCAGTGTGCATTTCTCAAAGCTTGCAATCTTTAATAAATAACAATACCACTGTCAAAACAAGTCAAAATCAGTTTGTGATTGATGAACATCTTTGTGTGATGGGTTCCAAGTGTTTTAAAATACAGATTGCCCGTGTACACCGGCCATGGCCTAACATCATGGCTGATGGTGTGGTAGTGTTTTAAAAATGAACAAAGGGTACGGCCAAAGACTGTGCCCACTGACCATGGCGAAGGCCAAGGCTAGTGGTCTGCTAGTGTTAGTGTTAAAAAATCAATGGAATAACAACACCCTTGAAATTTAAGGAAAAAAATGTATTTGCAGGGACGTTAAGGTGAGAACGTAAAGCAACAAAACCCCCTAAAGTCACCTAAAGCCACCTTAACATTACCCACCCTGTTGCTCAGCCTATGACCACCATGACAGCACGGATAGCATCACAGCAATAGTATCAGAAATGACATCAATGTTTATTCAACTATAGGCATCAGACATAAGATCATTCTATGTATTTGCACATATTTAGACCACCCTTACGTTTCTACAAATGTGATATTAGCATTTTATAATAGTTCATAACAATAGTTAGATTATTTAAAACAGAAAGCAGCTACACATGCATCATTTCACTACTTGTGAAGCTTTCCTTCTTAGTACGTTGGTAAAAGATTATATCTGAATTATAAATAGTACAATGCTTAGAAGGTTCCTGTTTATGCAAAATATATCTAAGACATGTGCACTGTAATATAATCTGTATCTACATTTACAAAACAAATTGATAGAAATAAATAGAAAGCAACACATATTTAACCCTAATTATTTACAGTGTTTTCAAATAAACCTATGTAAATATCAATTGTTTTATTGGAAGAAAAATGTGAACACATATCATTTTCTAAATGACAAAAGTGCTTTAAAACAGGCAACAATAATTATTAGGATATGTTTGAAGAATGTTCATACCTGGGTATTGAAAAAAGAGATTATTACTCTAAATGTATATATGAATAAAAAATCAATGAAGTTTTAAGATTCTGTATTTGCTTGAAAACATGTACATAGATGTATATTTCTTTCTGTGCGTCTTTGGTAAGTGATTGGTAAGTGATTAACATGTTAACATTGAAATAAAACACACACTGTTCATACTGTACAAAGTAAAAGTAATCTGTAAATAGGATCCAATTGTTTTAATACACTGACTTTTGTGTATGTCACAGATGATGTCATCAGTGATGTCATCTGTGGTGTCATCATTGTGGTCATAGGCTGCGCAAAAAGGGGTGCCACGTTAAGGTGGCTTTAGATGAATTTCAGGGTTTTTGTTGCGCTAAGTTCTCACCTTAACATCCCTGCAGCTAAAGTTGTTTCCATGAAAAAATAAAAATATATATATATATATTTTTGTATATATATATATATATATATATATATATATATATATATATATATATATATATATATGCAAAGGATTCTGCTAGAGGACCAACAGATTGAAGGAGCACTCTTCCACGTAGTCGGCTGTGTTTGTAAACCAGGAATCAGAGTCCGTAAATTGAAAACAGCATGTAGTTTATGCGTGCATTTCTGCACAAGTTAAAAACCATGAAAAAGCATCATTCCCAGGACATAAAATGCAGACAATTTCAGCAGCATAATACATATTCAGTGAAAAAACATTGTTAAAGGGACGTTATGGTCACAAGTAAAATGGAAAAACCCAAGAAATGTGCCAGTCATGGTAAGCTAAGCAACCATAACTCGCGTCACCACCGTGCACTGCTAAGGCTAACACCCATGACAACAAAGATGACATCACACATGTCATTGATGACATCACTGACAACATCACATATCTAGGCCACTTGTTTTTGTTCAGTGACAGCGAGAATTTTAAAATTCAAAAGGTGCCATAAATCTAGACCTTAACCATGTTGTATGTTGATTAAAGTACTTTCCTTGGGGTTTGACCTCAGCTCATGGCGCACATACATGGGTCAATAAGGAGGCCTCAAACACACAATTCATTTGTATACATGATGACTTTAATGTTATTTTCATTTTCTGGTGATGTTGTTTCTTTCCTCCTTACTGCAGTTTCCATGTATGTGCCGCTAATTTGTAATCATTGTGGATCTTCATATGTATTGTTTGCACTAACACAAGTGTGGAGTAAGTCTTGAATTATAGGGTTGCATTTATTATTTTACTGGCCAATATTACCAGATTAAAAGCACTGTACTTCTATGGTGCATGTGCATGTATGGAATGTTCCTGTATTAACAAAAACATTCCAATATAACATTTTCTTTAGGTGAATACATCTTGTAATACATTAAGTAATTAATGAAAGGTCTCCCGATCATCTCTGATATCTTTCTACCAACATTGTAAAGACAACCCCTTGTAGGGATGTTTCATCAATATGAATTTCATATGTGATGTCATCAGTGACATTTGTGATATCATCTTTGATGTCCTGCATGGTAGTCTTAGCAGTGCACAGTGGTGGCACCAGTTATGGTTGCTAAACTTACCATACCGTCCCTTTAAAAATGTTTTTTCACTGAATTTCATAGGTTTATACTAGTGCAACTTAACAATAACATCCTTTAACAGGTGCACCCTAATTTGCTACAAGTTCCTTATATCATACTCACTCTCCATGTAGCAGCTGTACAGTCCATGGACAGTATGAAAGTCCACAGACACAGGTATCATTAACAAAACCCAGAAGCACAGGGGACAACAGTACATTTTGTACCCTTCAACTAACAAACAGCATATACATAAAACAACATTACTTATATTTACTACAACCAAATATACCTTTTTGTACAATTCAACATTTCAAAATGTAAACATCATTTTTGCATTTACCGCACAATATTATGGAATGTACCAAGCACAAACCATAACTGTACACCTCATATTATCAGTGTATTACAATTCTTCATACAACAAGGATTCATTTCAAAGAACCTCTTACGAAATAGTAAGTACACTGTATTTATTGCTCTATTATTACCACTCATTATATAAACATTTCTCATAAGCAAAAAGCACCATTTTTTATTTTGACAGAAATGGCAAACACACTTGAGTGGCTAGAAGAAAACCTTCCCAAAGAAGAAATGAGTGACAATTAAATCTGTAATGGTAAACAATACATCTTTCAATATAAACAAATAATGCAATGTATACATAACTCATTGAAATAATAATTTCTTCTTGTTTTATAGTACATAGTTTACATGAAGAAACTGCATCACAGAATGATTATGGAGAATCCAACCAATCAGAAAGACAATCCCAATCCCCAAGTGTACAGAATGAAATCCTGACTTTTTCTTCAAAATTGCATGAATTTAGCAATGACCTTAAAGAAATTCTAAATTATGTCAAAAATCATATTATTAGAAATGTTGAGTATCAATGTCCTACTGCTACCTGTCCCACCATATCACCAGGAATCACGCAAAT
Source organism: Ambystoma mexicanum (assembly GCF_040938575.1). NCBI lineage: Eukaryota > Metazoa > Chordata > Amphibia > Caudata > Ambystomatidae > Ambystoma > Ambystoma mexicanum. The sequence goes on along the minus strand of NC_090929.1, from coordinate 683,792,366 downwards.
CAAATTCACAAAACATAAATCAAAGAAGGTTTGATGAACCATCTCTCCCTCCATCACCAGATGATGACTTTAGAGAAATTCCAAATCCTCCCATTTATGTTTTCCATTCTGAAACCCCATCTCTTTCATAAATACATGTATTTCATATTCAATAAATATCTTGTATATTATTCTGTCATAAATTCCATTTTTAAATAACAAAAAAAACAATGGATAGTCTGCACGCTAAACAAATGTTTGGGGTCCATTTATGCGAAGGATGACATTTACGGACATCGCACGGTGTCCGGACATGTCTGGTTTCGCATGACACACTTTTAATTAGTCTGTGGACATCCCTGCTCATCTGCCATGCAACTCCCACCCACTGAGGTACACAGACACACAGCAGCAGCGCAGATGTAACCGGATGTCATCATGCGACTGTGCTCATGCAGTATGATGATGTGTGGGCAACAGTGTCCGTGCTCTGTGGACATTTTAAAACTTGATTTACGGCTGATCTAAGAAGTTTCAAGTTGACAGTTTACCCTTTCAGATCTCCTAGACCCATTCTTAGTTGATCACAAGGTTTGCGGATGGTTCCTCTGAAGGGACCCACCCATTACTTTTAGTCATTCTCAATCTGTGAATACAGGAGAGTGCAATCCAGGAGAGACCACCTGCAGAAAGACCTGCTATTTGCATTCAAATGGCATCACTCATGCCCATCACTCCTCCCCAGGGTCCATCACCACCACCAGCAGGAGAGCCTGGACAGAACGGGTGCCATCATGCAGAGGAGGATCAAGAGGACGAGGAAGATAAGGTACAGGAAGTACCTACCTCCAGCATTGAGAGAGAATCATAGGTGTGATGGTTTTTTACCACCATTGGCGGGATAACAAATGCTCCGGCCTCCCAAGTTAAATGCACTGAGTGTGGAGTCATACTCAGTCATGGACACCCTGGGGAATACTGTTTTGGTACCACCTCCATGCACCGTCAAACTTGCTCAAACCACCTGGGTGCTCTCAGAAAGGCTGTTTCTTTCTCTGGGAGCAGTACCGCATATTCTGCAACCACTCCTGCCACCACACAGGCTACTTCTGTGGGGCAGAGTATACTACCGTCTGCCTCGCAAGTGATTCAAGAGGCTGTTGATCCATATCTTTCCAGGACAAAAGTACTCTGTATGTACTGTGACACATCGCTCTGCAGGGGGGAGCAATTTCAAAGTGCTTTCGAGGTTGCAGCCAAAGAGCATGAGAAACACTGCTGCCTACCTGAGATTTAAGGCATGCCCAAAATCTTATCCTGTCCACCTGCCCTTCCATATCTGTGGTTGGTGCCCCTTCCCTTCTTTCCCTCCCGCGACTTACTTCCTTGCTTCTCCTGCAAAAAAGAAAAAATACAAAAAAATACATAAGCTCCTTTTGGAGCCACCTTTCACAGTTAAAAAATAGAACTGAACATCTTATAGACTCCATCTGCTTTACATTTTTCAGTAAAATTGTTAGATTCAATAAGATTCTCCAACATTTCCATTAGCATTTTGTACTATCTTATTGAAAATAATGGACAATTGTATACTAGAGATAAAGAAAAAAAGGACAGAAACAATTTCCTGTTCCAAATACTTACCTTTAGCATACATAAGTAACATAACTTCCTAAGCACCTTTTGTAGCCTGCATAGTCTGCAGACAGTAGTAAAGTGCGCGAACCCCCGGAAAATGACAGGGGGGCGGGGTTAAAATCAATTAACCTTTTTTGGTTAAAAACCTTTTTTGATTTTTTGGGGGTTTTTATATACTGAACTAACAAATGTTCTACTGTACTTAATTGTTTTTTGTAACTTTCACTTTTTTGTAGCTTTAATACAGCTACTAACAAATACTTCACTACATATTTCACGTGTTTACAAAAACTGTTTCAATGCATTTTGAACATTCAAAGAAAAATCTGTTTTCCAACATCAGTCAAATGCACTCCATTTCTTTGAAAAATATTCACAATATCGAACTTGATATTTTCATTGTGAAAAGATGCCATTCCAACATCCTACAAAAACGCACATATCGATTTATTACATTCTGCCTTCCTTTTTCGATTTGTGGACAAAATAAATTAGAACATTTCCACATATGTCTTTGAGCTATCTGAGAAAGAATTATCTTTGAACGTGGAAACAAATTTGATTAACTTTACAAATATATCGTTCATGGCAAACTGTAAGGATATTCCACTAACATAGCCCAAATTGTTGCCTCCACAATGAACTATGATGATGTCTGGAAGCATCAAAGTAACCATACTCTTAAAAAACGGCAGCCATTCCGCCCACTTAATTCCTCGAACTCCATTAAAGGAAACTTCAAATTCTTCAAATCCAAGATTCACAGATAATTCAGACTGATCACAGTACACCTTTTTTTTTTGTTTATTTTATTGATTTTTCAAAGGGATGTTTCAGTGTTCCATACAAACATAATAGTGAAACTTAACATGAGATATAGGAAAGGTTGAGACCATGACCTCCGGTGTCAGCCTTATGAATAGATATGTTACATTAACACTTTTAATAACTAATATCCCCGGATTCCCCCGTCCCTTCCCATAGTACTGTAGGCATCATCAAAATGTTTCATCTGGCGATAAAGTTCTCAGGCTTAACCAATGGATTACACAGTCGCACATCATAAAACATCATAACTCTCTTTGGGCATAGTAAGCAGATCATCAGATTGACTAGTACATTTTATCATATCACACACACATTTCATCATATGATATATTTGGTGCGGAATTCAGACCATTCATTGTCGATGGAGGTACGGTCACCATGGAGGGCAGCGTTAGTTTGTCCATTCTGAATATGTTTTGGGAGACACCAATCCATTCAGTTTTCGTGGGTAGGCTTGTCCTTTTCCAAACTGAAACATGGCCTTGCGGCCAGCAGGAGTCTGTGTATCATTTTAGGTATCTTAACTACCGTTTCTTCCATCTCAACCAAGCTGAATAGGATCATAAGTGGCTGTTTCTCCCTCTCCTCCACATCTAGCTCTTTAATCCAATTTAGCACTCTATCCGAGTATGCTTGGACCGTCCTACAATCCCACCACATGTGCCAGTAGTCTGTCGTCTGTCCACAACCCCAGCAGCATTACGGGTTTACATGTTCATACATTCTGAACAATCTGAGCGGATCATATTGCCATCTATACAGTAGTTTAATACCGTGCAATTTATACTGACAAGAGATAGAGGTTTTCGAAGTCCTCCTACATATCTGGAGCCACAATTTCTGGGGGAGGTGTCCTCCCAGATCTGCTTCCCATGTGTTCTTTAGTATGGCTGAGGGGATTGTGTTGACCTCCACTAGTTCCATGTACATCGCAATTATAAGACCCCCTGGAGCCCGTACAGGTATCGAGGATTTTTTCAAACCGGGTGAGGTCCTGCTGCCATACATCTTTCCAGGCCTCCTGAATCATAACACCTTTTAACTTCAAGTTTTGGAACACTGGGAGCACGCCTATACATAGAGGTTTCCCGAGCTCTTGGATGGTGATGAATATCCTATTTCTCCATAGTTGCCATGCCCTTTCAAGTCCTGCCTCATACCATGATTGGAAACTCACCGGGTCTGGGATGGCATGCTGAACTCCTGGTACCCATGGATGTCCTAGGGGGGAGGGCCACATCGTGATCCCTTTCATTCCCTTGCCTGGTTTCCACACAGCCCATATGGTTCAGAGAATAGGGGGATGCTTAATTCTGTTTAGTAATTGGGGACCAGGGACCCAAAGCCATTCTCCTACGGTGAATGGGCAGAGGTGGTAATTATCTAAGCCTACCCACTACAAGTCTTTCTGTTGTCTGAGGTGTGGAACTAGCACTCGCAGCGGGGCCGCTCTACAATACAGCTCTAAATCTGGGAGGCCCACCCCTCCATCGTCTTTTCGCAAGTGGAGCAAAGTTGTGGGAACCCTGGGCTTCTTGTTTTGCCATAGGAAAGTAAGGAGGGTTTTCTTGGATCCAATGAAGTATTCCTTGGGCAATTGGATGTGGAGCACCTGGAATAAATAAAAATGCAACTTTGGCAGGATTACCATCTTGATGGAGTTTAGGCGGCACATCCAAGAAATGGTGAGTCTTGACCATTTTACAATATCCCTTACAATATCCCTTTGTATATTGAGAGACAACAGAGGAAAGTTGGCTTCATATAGATCGCCCAATTCTCGAGTAACATTGATGCCATGGTATCGCAGCGTGGTAAGGCTGTCCTTCATCCCCAGGGTTGCAAATAGTTCTCTGGTCTTATCGATTGGGAGGAGGACCGATTTTCCTGTGTTGACATTGAGACCCACCAGTTGACCATATTCCTCAATTATTTCTATCGCTGCTGGGATGGAACTCAGAGGGTTAGTTATGTGCGGGAGAATATCATCGGCGTATAGGCCCAGTTTGTATTCTTGCTCCCCTAATCTAATTCCCTCCACCCTTTTATTGAGCCTCAATTCCTGTGCCAGTGGTTCAAGGGACAGGACGTATAATATTGCAGGCAGAGGGCAGCCCTGCCTAGTACCTCTCTCCAGTGCGAACCATCTCGAGTAGCCACCATTCATTGCCACAGAGGTTTTGGGGGATGAGTATAATCCCTTAATGGCACCATGTAGCCTCGGTCCCGGGCCTATCCAGACTAAAACCTTTTCCAGGAAATCCCAGGCCACCCTGTCTAATGATAGGAGAGTCAGGTCCTCCCTCATCCCGTGCGCTTCATATATCAGGTGTTATGTTTGCCTCATTGTGTCTGCTCCTTGTCTCCTCATCACGAAGCCGACCTGGTCTGGGTGTATTAATCTCAGTAAGTGTGTTTCCATTCTAGCCATGATGATTCTTGCATATATTTTGGCGTCTATGTTGAGGAGCGAGATGGGGCAGTATGATCTGCAGTGTTTCGGGTTCCTACCTTCCTTTGGGATGACCGTTAGAAGATCCTGTCACAGTATAACTTGAATCAATGGATCCAAGAATCGCGCACCATCCAAACACTCTTCCTCTTCAAAGCCATAGCCATCTTCACTACACACAAAAAAAAAACGTGTGCTACCCTGTCTTCCTCTACACCACAACCACAAAATCTGATTGGCTGATCCCCCCAGTCTCTGCAATCCCCTTTCCATGCCAGGCTTCCTGAAAAGACGCGGATGGCACGTGCAGGTCAACGGACTACCGCCTTGTCCGTGGACAGCATGGTCAATTAAAGTGGGTGGGGAGGTTCAAACTCAATTCAACCTTTTTTGTTTTTTTGGGTTTCTTAAAAAAGATCCTTTTTTTGCTTTTTTTGCTTTTTTTGCTTTTTTTTGCTTTTATGTACTATAGTAACACATTCTGTTTTTTATAACTTTTACAAAAACTACTTATATTTTTATTTTATTTTCTCATTTGTATGTCCTACAACTACTAACACATGCTTTAGTATACACTTCAAATCTTCCACTTTAATCGTTTCACACAAACTGTTTCAATGCATTTTGAACATTCAAAAGAAAAATCTGATTGCCAACATCAGTCATATGCACATCATCACTTTGGAAAAGTTTCACACCACCAAGCTTGATATTTTCACTGTCAAAAGATGCCAATCATAAACTGTGTTAAAAAGCACATACAGCTTCATTGACATGCTGCCTAGCTCTTTCCGTTTGGATGTCTCCATATTTGCCTTTGATTCATTTCAGAGAAAATAATCTTTGCAGCTGGAAATAGTTCCATTAGGCTTCTTAACATATCCTGCATGGCAAACTGCAAGGATACTGCAGTCACATAGCCCAAACCGTTGCATCCACAATGCAAAATAATAATATCTGGACATTTAAAGTGACATTTCGTGCCTTGAAACACTTGTGTATAGGCGCGTTACAAATGCCATATCATATCATATCATATCATATCATAGCCATACTCACACAGAATGTTAATAAGGTCGCCCAGTTTAACCCACAACCTGCATGCCACGAAACGTCCACTTCTTCCAATCCAATAGTAGTAGAGATGCCATGAGATTCAGTGCAAACCTACAATGAATCGATCCAAGAATCTCCCACCATCCACACACTCTGCTTCTTCATAGCCATAGCCATCTTCACTGCACACAACAAAGCACACACTTGCTTCCCTGTCTTCCTGTATACCACAACCACAACACCTGATTGGCTAATCCCCTGATTTCCACAGTCCTCTTTCCATACTGGGCATCCTTAAAAACCTGGATAGCACGTTCGGGTCCATGGACTTCTGCGTTGTCCTCGGACACCGTAGCACAGGACAGCCCTTCAACCCTTTTTCCTTTTATGTTTGTAACGCTACCTCATTGGCGTCTTTCAAACAATCACACATGCATCCACCAATCACATCCACAAACTCTAAATGTAACCCTGTCATCTCAGTTCAACACTTCAGATGTACTTTTGAACTCAGATTACATGTGTCCTGTAGGTCACAGCCACCTGCATCAAAAACTACTGTGAAACTCTCCAGATTTCTATTTGCAGATTCAACAATATCGACATTTAACTAAACTTTACTTTACTTTACTTTTATTGCTTTATTTTGACAGAATAGTCATAAAAGCAGTTCACAGAAATGTTAAAAAACACATTAGTTACATTATCACAATCACTTAGCTCATAATTACTCCTTTAAAATTACACAATCAGTGCTTTATCTTAAAACCAAATAAAAACAGATCAACATTATACAGACAATAGCAGCTTGTACAGAAAGATGTCTTTACCCCATAACACTGTTCAAGAACTTAGCCTTCCTCATATTCATTTTTCTTGCCCAGCTCAGATAACTTATAGTGGCAAGCACAGCCTCCATATCCGAGGTGTCCAGGCAAATTGTCATAGCACCAGCTAGGGACCTACATCCAGGGCTTAAGAACAGAGGCTTGAGGGAGCACTTCCTCAGAGCCATGGTGGCAGGACAGTGTAACAAATGGTGTTGTATCGTCTCTTAAGACTCACCACAAAGGATAAATGAGGCAGAAATGGCAATATTCCATCTATGCCGAAATACAGCAGTCAGCAAGATTCCAATACAGAACTTTAAATATAATGCTCATTGCCACCTGAGCGAGACATAGTACAGGTATTTTTCGTAGCCTACCCATGTCTTTATTGAAAGATATCCATCCAGCTGCTCAGCAGCCCTGGATCTTTCCCAGATATCCTTCCATGCCTTTGCTCATGCTGTGCTCTTGATTGCTTCCTTTGCAACCAGTGTGATGATTGAGGGATTTGACTAATAATCCTCCAGACCCAGAAAACCCAGATATCCTTTCACTGGAGAGCCCACTTTAAGGAGCTACCCCCCTGCTGGCACAAAACATCTGTAACTGCCTCTTTGTATTCACGAAGGTGAGGATTAGACCAGAGGCGAGCCCATGAAAGGACCAGGACTAACTTACAGATAATCTCAAACCCCTCCAATCCAGTTTCCAAAAGTAGTGGAATGTTTGGGGCTGCAATGGGCAACCCAAGGATATTCTTCAGAAATGTTGTCTCAGCCACTGCAAGGAACTTGGTCTCGACGTGCCCCAGAGTTCCACCCCAAACAATGCTGCCTGGCGGGCTTGTGCTCTGTAGACCTCCAGCGAGACCCACACTGCCCCATTCCCATGTTTGTTGGTGAATCTAGTGAGGGCCCCGCTATATCTAGCCAAGGTGAGATTGTCCTTCTTAACCTGCATTTTCCAGCTGCATGATGCCTTAACTCTCAGACCTAGATAATCATAGGACTGAACCTGCTCAATTGTACCCCCCTCTACAAAGAGAGATAAGGTCTTGTGCTTCTTCTTGGAATTGGCATTGAAGATCATAGCCTTGGTTTTTGTGCTATTTAAGGCAAGCCCATTCTTCTTTGAAAAAGACACAAAAATCTCCATTTCTTTGTACACACCAGCCGGCATGAGAGAGAGGAGCACAGCATCATTGGCTAACAACAATACGGGAAACTTGTCACCTGCTAGCAAAGGGGCGTCAGTCTGGGCGGCCAGAAACCTCTTCAAAACTTCATTAATGAAAATGCAGAACAGCCTTGGCACCAACACACATCCCTGGCGGACTCCCTTCTGTATAGTAATACTACGGGAAGTGTTTTCCTTTTGGCTCCAGTGGACCACCACCGAGTTCTCAGTGTAAAGATGCTGAATTGCTGAAAGCAGAGCCACAGGGATCCCAAGTTCCTCCAGGACCTTCCACAAGCGTGCCTGTGGGTCCGTATCAAAAGCCTTGCGGAATTCCACAAACACAGCATAGATGCTGACCTTTCTCAGAACAGAATACTTTTCGCAGATCAAGCGCAGCTGAAAACTTTGGTCTATCGTGCTCAGGCCCTCACAAAATCCCCCCTGACGATGATCAATTACACCGGAGCTCAATACCCACTCATCTAAGTGGAATAAAAGTGCCCTGGCAAATGTCTTCACCATAGCTGTAATAAGCTTCTCAATAAGCATATTCTCTTGTTTAACCACTCTATCAAATGCCACGGATTGCAACATTCTGCACCTGATCACAGCAAGTGGCAGTTACTCACATATAATGCCTACAAAATAAACTTTGACACACCAACTACCACTTAAGAATGTTCTACATATCTTTTGCATTTACATTTCCCTTATAGAAAAAAGTTACATACAGTGCTGCTGTAAATGCACACAATGCTTCTAAAAAGAAACATTTGTAAATGCACAGCATTTTGCATTTTTTCTTCCATACAAATGTCATACTTTCCAAGCTTTCTCATTACCTCCCTTATCATGCCACCATTCTCCAACTGCTCACACATATGTGCATATTGCCAAAGTATCTATATACAACACTTCTCCTTACATCTAAAGTACTGTTCTTTTGCAAGTTCTACTATAAGACACCGTACACTGGTCCAACTACAAACTGCCATTGCACTACCACTTGGCCACAGTTTCTCTAGTTTTTAAAAACACTGAAACACATTACAAATACATTGCACCACAAACACAGCACTTCTCTTATTAAGAGCACAATTGCAAATATTGCCCTACCGCAAAAACAAAAATATGTAATCTATTTCTACATGAAAGCCAGACTTTGCTACAGAACTAAGAACTTTACATATTAGGAAACGTTCCTGTGCATGCAAAAATAACCTACATATGCATCATTTTTACACACCTATTTTGTCCTTGTTTCTTATATTTTCACACACAGTACTCGTCATAGTCCAATTATTCTAACAACATAGTTCACATACTTTACTACACCACCCACAACACAACTTTATTAACTCTTTTCCCCATCAACTCCTCCTACCTTAATGAATATAAAACCTCTCTTACTGAATGTACTTCACCATTACCACATATACCCACTAACTTTCTTTTACAATTACAGGAAAAAAGAAGATTGACAAAGACAGCTACCGAAGAAAGAACACTATTCACATCCTACAAAGTAAGTACATTAATATAGAATATATATTTCACTAATTGTTACAATCTTCTTTCACCATATATATGCATAGAGTATTCTTTTCTCCTCAACAATATTTTATTTCACTCTTACTCATTCTATTGCAACATTCGCGCTCTTTCTATTCCCATGTAAACATTGCTCTTTATTCAATACACCACCAATTCCTTACTGCCTAAGAACACATGTATCTTTCATCAACTCCTATGCCACAGTTTCATTCCTTACTATTCCATACCCCTATCCGCACAGGGTCCCAATTCTAACCCAATAACTTTCAAACTCATTGCATTCCAAACCACCAAAACACATTAGCACACCTACACACTCTTCCACACCCCCTTTCAATGATGCCCACACAACCCTCATACCTATGGACTCAATCACACCAATATAACAACCACTGTTCTCCTCAAAACATTAAAATGTTCCTACATACTCAACCAGACCACCACTCCCTTATAAATTAACACCAGTAGTATTCAACACATTCTAATATCAATAGTTTATTACACTTTCCCACCATATAAATATACTTTTTTTATGAACCAACCAATTTCAATCTCATATTTACTGAAGCCCATCACACCTATACAACCTCCTATAACCTTATCAACCACACCTACCAGCCAACTACACAATCGGACACCACTCTCTTCATATGTACAATCATACCCACACACACCTATGCATAATACATGCCTATACATTCCTCAACTATTCAAACACAAACTTTCTTTTTTCGTAACAGACTGAACATAATGCCAACTAAAAAACCAACTCTGTAGAAAGAATCGAGCAGATCCAAATAAAAACAAGCCAAATAGTAATTCACCTCTAAAACAATTTATAGAAAACATTCAAACAGAACAGCTAGTATCCTCATTCAACAAAACTAAACCAGCCACCACTAAATAAGTAATACATATCTTGCAAAAACTAAAAGTAAAAAAAGATGCACAAACAAAAGCAAACCTACTAATGAAACTAATACTATATATACCACTTTTAACTATGCCACAGTAAAGAATTCCAAAAAATCTATTTTCCAAACAAATGTCCACCATAGAGTTCTTAACAATCTTATAAAGACTATACTGAGGAAAATAAATCCTCCAAGCTCTAAGTGACAACGCATTACTACTAAAGAAAAAGTTGTTTATATTAATTTTAAACAGAATGAAACCACTAACTAAATTAATCAATACATTACAAAAAGTACTTCTAAACATGTGCAATGTCAATATAAATATAAATACCTTTTCTAACTTCTGTGAAGGTAAATGGATTAACACAAAAAGCACAGAACCATATTTCGATAAAGATGCTTATAAACAAGAACAAAAAACACAATTGCCATACACAATAATGGCTGAGGCTATGAAATGGTAGGAGAAACCATTATAGCAAAAGAAACTTCTATAGAAAAAACTTGTACAGGGAGTGCCAACCCCTCCCCCTCAATTGATATATAGATAACATGATAGGTGGGCCAAGCAGTTCACTATCCTGTCCATCATTGTAGAAAAAACAGGATTAGATTGCCTTTATTAAAAGTAAAACATACATTAGACACTGCACACAATTGGTGTGAGGAGGCATGGGAAATTAAGGGTGTGTTCATATTACACACACTTCATAGGTGCTATAGGGATATATTACAAATAGATGTGTCTACAAAATGAATATATTAAATACATTCAGAATATAGCTCCCTGAAGAAAAGCACAGTGTCAGATAAATGTGTATTTTAAAATGGATACTCAGATCCAAATCAGTTCCAGGCATATAAAAGCCAGGTGAGGGGAACTATAAACCATGCCAAGTGTTTTGAGATAAGCAAGAAGGACTGGCGCACAGATATTGACTGCATCTTGTAATAAGATATAAGGATTGTTAGGTTTAAAATGGAATTGGCAGAGAAATCAGAGACACATGAGATAAAGTTAGGCAATTAACAGAAACCTCTGACACATTTATCTATGTTCTTGAGGTCTCGAGGAGAACATGTACAAAGTGTGTCATCTAAAATTTCAAAGCTCTACTGTAATATTTTGGCACCATAAAATGACAGGATATATATTCTCTAACAGTGTTGTGTACCAGAAAACATAGCATAATCACAGGAAGTATGATAAGGCGCAGACATTGACTCATTAAGAATGTCCTTGGCAGGAGTTGAGCACTTTCATAGTTGTGTCCAGCCAAGTATAATATAGGCATATTAATTTTGTGCATCAGAGAAAAGCTGAGGATGCCAGTTATGCTAATGTGGAATTATTGTGCATATGCCCTTTAATTAAATTGGCCTATCAAAGCCTAATATTCACAAGGTGCTAATTTGCATACAAATGTTGCATAATCTTGGAAAATCTATAAAGATAGGTTGGATGCAGACATGTATTGAGATAGTGTGTTCTTTTTTCTTGATAAATAATGACACGTTTTGACTTCCAGGCGTCTGTTTTTTCCTGTCTATGCCTGATGGACAGGGAGCATGAAAATCCATGGATGTCTGATGGGGGCGTGGGGCGTGTGGGGGGAAGGACCCCCTGTACAAACTTCCCCAACAAACTTTCAACCAAATGTTACTTTTACCCAAACAAACCGTCCAGTGTACAAATGGACGTGCAGCTCAATATGTAACATACGCCAACAATACTTCCAATCTTTATGACAATTCCTCAATAGCTATGTGAAATTAAAAGACAAAAGTAGAACAAAACTTTGCAAACCATGGACTTCTGACCAGTAGGCATCCACACTGTACTGCCTGGACATTCAGTAGCTTGCATTTCAGGAACTGCTTGCAAAACACCTTCCACCACATCAAAATGTTAGGAACACACCATACCGCTATACAAAATCTTGTGCATAGACAGTACTGTGCAAAAAGTCCAGCTCTAGAACTGCAAAATTTAAATTAAAAAAAAACATTCTCCTACACGGAACAGCCAAACAACTCCTTCAAGAAATAGAGCACATCCAAAGTAAATATTTTGGAACTGAAGTTGATTTAGAAACTTCAGTAACTTTAGAAAACATTAGAAAAAACCTCACAAACACCAACCATCTTACAAACACATAGAAAAAAGAAATAGCTATGTTTCAAAACGCATCTGCAGAAATACCAGACAAAGTATGTGTCTATTGTCGCAGAACTTTTTATAAAAAGAGCACAGAAATAGCAGATATGGCCTACAAAAAATAGGACAATGAGGAATCCCAATGGTTCCAATTAGCTTTATATCTAACAGCAGAAAATGAATACAAAATAACTGACACCTCAATAGTTTGCACACACTGTAATAAAAAGTTTGACAATAACCAAATGTCTTCATTTGCTATCACTAATAACTTATACATCTTCCCACTCCCCAAAGCTCTCAACAACTTAACTTGTATGAGATCATTATAATCCAAACAGTACACCCATCTCATCCTATAATACGCCTTCTACCGAAAACAGCCAAATTGCCTCCATCTGAGTTACTAAAAAGCATACGTGGCAAAGTAGTATATTTGCCATTAGATCCTAAAGAAAATGGAGAAACTCTAGGAGTACAAAGGCCAATAGATCAATCATTGATTGTACTAGTTAATGGTGCACCAACAAAAGACAAAGAAATGTAGTAACAACTAGTTGCCTTAAACAAAGTTAGACAAGCCCTACAATATGTCAAAGAAAACAATGAATACTAATTTAAGAGAAACCACCCAAATAATTCAAGATGCACCACAAATTGGCCAATTTGAACGTGTAGATCCTGTTACTGCAGCCAATATTTTAGACCAGTATACAATTCATCCACTACACTCCAAAGATACCATAGAAGATGCATCAGAAGCATATCAAATGCTTCAAGCCAAAGTCTCCCCAATGAGCATTTGGGAGAAAAGTGTACAAGCACATTCTTTTCCTCTACTCTTTCCTACAGGAAAAGGAGGAAGATATGATCCACACAAATTAGTCTATCAGAATATCTCTCTTTACAAATATATTCTGAAGAGACAAGATTGACTAAAAAAATGTAGAATACATTTTCCACCTCCTGTTCTAAAGCGAATGAGCAACTCTATGTTATGAAGTTGCACACACATAACAGGCTCTAATTTTTTAAACATGCCCGATCCCCAACTGCTTCAAAAGATAAAAGACAAAGATGACATTTTGCAGTCAATTATCTTACATTTAACAAGTACACCCTTATATAGGAAATCTGAAAACATTGTCTGGCTAAACCTTGGACCAGCTTCAGCACGAAAAAGGATACTAAAATCCTACCAAGAGATAGAAACAATAGCCACAAATAATCCAAACAGCCAGGGCATTTTAAAAAACAATTTAATTGACACATACTACTCAAACAGAAGTTCTGCTTTGGAAAACATGTTCCTATATAGCATAACCCAAAACTACTACTTCAAAAAAAAAGAAAATGTCACACCAGATGAGACAATTGGCAAATATTCAGTCTTAACTTGCGAAGGAAGCATAGTTAAACTTACCAAACCCATCCTAATTAATCTTATAAAGTTATCGTTAAATTCTCTGCAACATAGGTAACTTCATTATATGGCCCTAATACAACTTTTCAAACCTTGAAGAAAAGAAGAATTATTAGCGGACCATGACTCATTTGGAGCTGCATTCAATGCAAATGAAAGCACTATAACAAATGTCAATTTTAAACAATAAGAACAAATGTTGGACCCTCCTGAAGGCAGTCAACCTTCTCTTTCAGGGAGCCATTAACCATGTGTAGTACCACTGATTCTAAATGAAGCAGAAATAGCCATGACTGAGGTAGAAAATACCATATATCAATCTAAACAATCTGAAGACAACTTGTCAGTGCTCAAATCACAGCTAAATGATAAACAACTCACCATTTATCTAGAAGTTACTGAAGAAACTGAACACATTTTTAAACATGAAACTAAAACTTGTAGCTGTAAAAATTATAAACCTCTGCTCCTGTATATAAATTATGAAGCTGGTTATGGCAAAATGTTCTTAATTAAATTAATTAGCACATTTCTACAAGACTTACCAAACAACAACCTTTCAGCTGTTATAACAGCCCCCAAAGGTCTAGTTGCCTACAACATAGGAGGTGTAACTTTACACCAACTGTTGCTGCTCTCAGTAGAACACCAAAACAAATGAAAATACTACAAATTATCAGAAGCTGCGACTGAAGTACGCAGAATTCTGAAACAAATTAAAGTGCTCCTGATAGATGAAGTAAGCATGGTTTCCAACCTCATGTTGGCTTAAATTCATCTCAGAATGCAAGAAGTCCTAAAAAACGACCACAAAAAACAGTTTGTAAGAAAACACATTATTGTTTTTGGAGACCTCCTATAGTTAACACCAGAAAAAGGTCAAGCTATTTTCAAAACATTAGGACACAAACAATGTGATAACACACTTGGCAGCATTAGAAATGTAAATCTCTGGCAACATTTTTGCTACAGAGAACTAACGCAAAAAACTTGAGTCAGTCTGCAGGTCTCACCTATGCTAACATTTTAAAAAGCATTATGACTGGTCTGCTTAGTAACGATGCAACATCCATCTTAAAAACTAGACTGATCCATGAGCTAAATGGGTCAAACACATCTGCGCCTGATGTAATGGAACAATGAACTCAACAAAATGTAAAATGCATGTCCTTAATGCCAACCCTTGCAATCTATAATCAATTCAATGATACAATGTTGAAAAAAGAAATGCCACCCACAGAGCATATCATCTCCACAAACAAACTAGAATTACACGGCATGACACTCCCTAAACAAACAACAGCACAACTAAATAGCTTAGAAAAATGTATCTCCAGGACAGCTGGATTAGAAAAGTATTAACTCTGTGTATAAACTGCAGAGTAATTCTAAAATGTAAACTTGACGTAAAACAAGGTTTAGTTAATGGAGTAATTTGTACAGTTGTTGGCTTCCAAATATAGCCTTATGACAACCTTCAATTTGACTGCATCCACTTTGAAAAAATTGCAGAAGTTAAAAAATATGCCGCACAATAGCATGTTGTCTTCTTTTGAACGACGTGTACGTATGCAGAGAACAATTCTCTCTATCTCTTGCATATGCTGTCACTATTCACAAATCGCAAGGTCTAATGCTAGATCGCACATTGATTGATATTGGCAGCATAGTCTTCAAAGTTGCTATGAGTTAAGGAACACTTTCACGTCTCCGTAAAGTCAACGGTCTATTCCTAGTTAACTTTGAAGCAAGCAAAGTCAATGCAGACATTCCTTGCATCCTAGAATACAACAGGCTACATGCACTGCACACCCCATCTCGATATGTACCCTGCACCTCAAAAAAGAAAACAGAACACAGAGCAGATCTCCCTGCAATACCACTAAAATAACCAAAGTACAACTGCTGCTAAATCAATTAATACAACCACAACACTTTCTAGCCCCAAAAACATCTGCATGTCCATCAGAAGACATAGAGACAATTTTCTCTTCTCAAATAATTACTGCAGGCCCATCAAAGGATACAGAGGCACAGCTCTATGGATCATTTAAATGCAGCAACACAACTAGAATAAATTGCTATGCAAATGTTGCAAACCATCTTCTCTTCCAATTGCTACCAATTATTCACAACATTTACTTACGTGGGTCGGACCAGTTGACCAGTAGTGTTTGCAAATGCTCATTCTTAATAGAAATGCCTCAAATAATCCGGACAACACTTAGTGTCTCAGGAATAAGGCAAGAATTTGACTACTGTACAGGAATTTTAAAATTCACCTATAAACACAAAAGAAGAGCCAAATTGAATTCCTAATGTACTTACTACAAGTAATAGAAACCAAAAACATCCCTATGAGTGAAATCTGCCAGATTTCATACACGTGGAAACATGCATGCACTCTCTGCAACCACGTTTCACAAGAGTACATCCCTAATGAACGATTTGTGTATGTATCCAAGCCAAATTATTAATGCATTCCATTCACCAGCTTCTGCAGAATGCAAATCATGGCATATTATGCTCTTTCAGCAATTCAGACAATTATTCCAGCATTCAAATACACTCACATTGCCAATATGTCATACTAATGCTTCTAAGGTACAATGCAGATGGTACCAAAAATAACTGTAAGCTTACTAGCTTTACACACATCCAAGTATCTCTTAGCAAGAAAACCTTCACAACAGAAAGAAAGCATATTCTACTACACTGGGGCCACAACCATTTTGGCCACTGTACTGCATATGTCAAATAAAAAAAGTGGTTGGTTTAAATGTAACAACACTTTTGCAACTCCAAAACATAGTGAACGTATGGTCCTTTTATCGGGTTGCATGTCATGCAGTGGATGGGAGGCAGAGTAACTCTTACACCAAATAATCAAACCAACACAGGTAGATGGCAACGTGTTTTCTGTTTTAATATCAATTGTCTAAAACAGGGAGTTACAACAAACATCAACAGATGTAGCACAAGCTCTCATCAGTTTACTCTGCTCACCTCAATGCATTTCATAAAAAACATAGACTTTATACTCTGAATTCATTATCGGTGACATCATACAACGTGGCAAATAGGAGAAACCTATGAGGGGTTGTGATTTGTTCAAGGTGAACATCTTAGTTTACTTTCTATAAGCGGTTGGGTTGTGATTGGGTCTCTACTGTCAGGTGGACAACTCATGCCCACCACTAGTGCAAGTCATCTTCAACACTTATTAAGTACAAATATATTATTAGCTTTCTGTTATATGGCCCTCTACAATTGGTTGGCATGCTTGTGCCCTTATGGAACATTTGGCTCACTAGAAGAATGTAAACTCGTCCCCAGGTTCTAGGAGATGGACATGACGTTACCTCCCCATCAAATTATCTCACAATCTCCCATCAACCACGCCTATTGCCATGAAGATTGTCTTTGAACTTGACCCTGAGAAGAATTCTCGTCTCTGGGAATAAAAGGGAGTGTGAGCACGCTTTTGGAAACTCTATTTCCATCCTTGGCACATGTGACAGGAGACCACAAAATGGTCAATTTTACAGCATTTTATTGTCTTACTTAAATGAATAAAACTTTGCATGCATGGTGTTCTTTCTTTGCACCTTAACAAGGAATCATTCAGCATCTCACGGGTACTGCCTTCAAGAATAGATAACCAGTCTTGGCTGCTTCAGCCTTGACACCAGGCCAGACAGCCATTCCAGACTCATCCACGATCTCGGCCAATTCTTTGCTACAGCACAGCCCTCGGCTCTTCTCCCTGGGTTTGAGCTTACTAAATATGTGACACCAATGTCCAGTTTCTATATAACGGCGGCTCCACCTGCAGTCTATTGACTACTATAGCCAGCTTCTAAGATTGCTTGATGTACTTGCGTTGCAGTGTCTGTACACTTAATGAACGGCTTGCATTTTCTGCAGTGCTCTTCACACATGCAATCTTTTTTTCCGCATATGAATGTTCACTTGATTCTTAACTTTGTCATCAGTTTCTATAAGGTCCATACATTCTCTTCTTCAGCCAGTCTTCTCTGTGCATCACGCTCGTTTTTCATGACGGCAACAGCACCACTATCTCTCATTTTCATATTCCTTCGGGGAGCTCCTCCATTATATTGTCATCTCTTCAGGGATACATTTGATAGGGTTTTATCAGTGGATATCTTTTCTCGAATAGTCATCATGGAATAGTCGCAACTGCTGGTGTCAAGCATGGCACAATGTCAGGTTTCCAACATATGGCTGGTCGGAGGGCGGGACTTCCTGTAGAGGCAATTAGCTGCTCCGCTACAATAGGTTACCAGCAAATGTAAACAAATGCCTACTTAATATTCCTTCAACCCACATTTACTCACTAAAATATAGTACAATACACTGTTCAATACGCCAATGGATATCTAATTGCATCCATAATACTACAATAGTACTGTTGAAATCCAATATAGTTAAAATATGCCAACAGGTATCTAACTACTTTCAACATACCCTTAATTACAACCCACTTCAAACAAACGTCCTTTCACACTAACACTCACATAATATTTCCATGCTACCACACACATGTATGCTGTAACATGTATATTCTTTAAAACTATATAAATGCCAAAAACTGTATGTACATACAGGATTTCTTTTAATCCACTGTGGATTTTCTTCCCAATGAACCAAATGATTATTTCATTTATAAAACAAATGTGTACCACACACTAATATTGTACCAAACATAGTACATAAAATGCACAATTTATGAGGGTCAAAAAAGTAAATCTATATGTCCAATTGTATGCAATTACAGGTTTTAAACTATCTTGTTTAACAAATTATACAGTTTATTTCACAGAAAAAGATCCAGAGATTCCAGCTTTATTACCATATGAAACTAAATAACCATACCCATAATAAGTATTCTATTTTTCTATTCACAAAGAAACAATTACAGATTCCATAAGCACTATCCTCAATTGTACTACAATCATATTACTAAAGTGTGTGTGGCCACAACCACCACAACCACCACCACCACCACAATAGAATTAAACCATATAACAAGTACAGGACGCCTTCAAATAACAAGACTCAACCAGAACCCCTGCTATCCACAGTAAAATTTGCTGCTAACTCAGCGGCACCTCCACAGCTTTTTTTCAGCTATAAAAACAGCTCCATATAAACGTTTTTCCACTCCCCCAACATTTCCAGGCCCTCTTTCAGCAACAAAATAACCTTAAATGTATTTTCCAGGCTTGTTTCTCATTGTGCTGTCTGCGGACAAAGGCGGTGCTCCGCAGATACAATATGGAGACTGTTTAAAAAATGATGATGCACCTCACATTTTTGAACATCCAATCAGTCCGCGTCTTAGATGTCTGTGGACACAAATCCACCCCCTGATTGGTACAGGGGCACCCGCGGGCTCCGAATCAGGAAATGGGTCAGCGGACCGAACCCAGATATCACCAATTTTTTTATCTACTTTTTGCATAATAAAAAAAAAACGACTGGACAGGTTTACACCAAATTCGCAAAAGCACGCTTTCAGGACCAATCCATCGATCCTCGTGCAAGTTTGGTGAAAATCCATACGGCGGTCTGGGCTGTAGGCGTGAGCAACTTTTTTTCAATTATGTCAATGAGGATTACAAATGTTTTGGGATTCCCCCTATATCCACCCCCCCCCCTTGAAGGGAACCGCACCGTACTTCGCATAATCTTTCTGATGTGACCATATCCAATTTTTGCTGGTTTGGGGGAGGATTTGTCCAAAGGTGCCAAAGTTATAAGCTGCACACAAAAGTGCTCTTTCTATGAGTTGAGCAACTTAACCATAACTACACGGCTGCTACAGCAGGCCGTGTAATATGTGTGTATGGATCCTGGTAGCATAAGTCCCCATAATAAAAGAGAGAGTTCTCCTGCTTATCAGGATTGGTCACTTAGGCAGACACTCTCAAGCAGTATCATTTATCTTTATAAAAGAACATTTTAAATAGAAAAGTATTTGAGTTTTGTTGGACCCTTCTTTGTAAAGCTCCTGTATTTCAGAATACCCCATGGGAGTATACCCTTGGCTTCTTTTATGGCAGGATGAATTCAAGGCAATTCTAATAGTTGTTTCTACTGCAAATGAGGCTAAGGAACACCTGCAGCACTGTTTGTTCCTTTACTCATTGTAAACTAAAACATGGAAAATACCAATTTAGAACTTTACATGAGGCACTGTATCGATGCAGAGATTCCAAACATGATGCAGCCCAATACATTCCCATTGATGTCTTAATATTTAAAAACTGCAAATTAAATAAGCTTACTTTAAAAGATAGTTTTCTTAAAGGAATGGTTCGGTCAAAATTTTTTATTGCCCCTACGGGTCGGCCATGTGTTTTTAAGACTAAGTCGCTCGATTTTAGAAACATTTCCTATGGATCTTACCTGAGTTTTCATCCATTAAATGCACGTGAAAACAGGCACCAGGGAGCTGCCATTTTGTGATAATCCTATCATTTCCCCCATCGCCCTGGCTGACCTGCTTTTGCGGCACTAAATCATATCCCCCGCCCCTGAGCCTGTCATCAGCAGACGCGTACCGCCCATTTCACAACGCCAAAGCACGTCTCGTGTCAACATTCGCTGCGCTTCAGCTAATGACTTGTCGCCATGGAAATGGTAGGACGCCTCTTTCCTCAATAAGTATAAACAGACCGTTTCACAACACACAGCAGCAGATTTTCGATTCCATTCCTCTATCTGTGTTACTTTGAGTATTCTGTGACTCATTTCTGTGCTCTGGTCAGCTACCTTCGTTGCTTGTAGCCTGTGTGGACATATACCAGTACCACCGTTATCAATTATTTTAGTTTGTGCAACACACAATGGATACGATAATGCCCTACATGTACGAGCCCGAGTATACCGAGGAGGAACTACTGGAAAGGGAAACACGCGAAAACGATGGGGCTTCGGACAACAGTTGGCAGGACGAATCAACGGATGAAGACACTGGACCTAGTCGCATGGACGGTGTTTCCAACTGGTGCACATGCAATCGGTGCGAGCTATTGCCGACCGAGGAGGAGAACTGCTGCTGCTGTGAAAACTCGGGATGCGTGGCCTACATTTCGGAAGGCGAGCCACGACCGCAATGCATCACCAAGCTGCCAGACTTCAGGGCAGCCTGCCTCACACGGTCCGTGTTGAGGATAATGATGGTGCTTATGCACAAACTTTGTGCAACTGTTCGTCCTCGTAATCCGAGTAACTAGTAAGTATACTCTGCTTGTGATGCCACTACTATTTCATGGTCTTCTACTATATCCAAAATTACATATACATATCATTGTAACGCATGAAAGTCGTTCAATAGTGTGCAGTGTCTAGATAGCATTTGTCCGAGCAGAATGCGATTAGTTACAAGAATTGTCATTGACAACAAACGTTTATTAAAATTATCTTGGTCATTTAAAAACAGTGTGTTTCATTCCTTTTCACAGGTGGTAATGGCTGGTGGCCTATCGTTCCTTTACATGGTGGCTTCACGGGAGGCTTGGACACCGCGTTCTAAGAATGATACCCGCCTGTGCCGTTCGTGCCATAAGAGAAACATTCCCGAGTGACAGCGGTCAGTACAGGGGATTTACTCTCGCTGTGCTGCAACCTGAACTGTACAATGTATAAACTTTTGTATTTTTGTGTCATCAAAATAAGCTACAAAATAAAACACCACATATATTTTAACAACGGTTGTTTCGATTTTTTAAATGAATCAAGTGTGTCTCCATTCAAGGATGGACGTCAGACATCTGTGCTCCGAATGGGTGAAGGTCAGGTCGCTGTGAAGAAGGGTGGTCACTATCTAAGCTAACATAATATATTCTCAATAATGCATGCACTAAATAACGCTTGTTCAAAGTCTTTCAGTCGGTTATGTCTCTATAAAAGTCACACATATATCAATACTATCAATGAACATTGGATTATACAGGCCTAAGGTGTAGGGTCTTGACCACTATAATACAGTGTTTGAAATGTGGGTCTGTGCTCACAAGAATCTCCGATATGTGGCATTTGTTATTGATAGGCAACGATATACTGCAGTAGGGGTCTAATGTTAGTTGGGGATCTGTGGATCTGCTAGGTGGCCATCATGGCGTGGTCAGCGGTCTGGCACATGAAGAGAATACCTTGCAGGGACACAGGGTCAGAATGGCAGTTACTTTCCACTGGCGAGGGTGCGTGGACAAGGACACGTTTGTGGAGATGAACGAGCCATGTGCATGGTTCAAGCCGGTTCACATGCAGGACCGTGATCTCAGAGAGTGACGTGTTACATTTATTAGCTGTTGCAAATACCTCTGGAGTTTTTCCAGTCAGAGTGGGAACGAGGCTGTGGGCCATGTGCTCTGCGCGCTGTACTATCGCATTGAGGCCTGGTCACCAAAATGGAGTGGAAAGGGGGTACAAAAATGGATGCCCCGTGTCCTTTAACATCACATAAGAGCAAGGGACGGGCACAAACGGCCAAGGTGCCAAACAGCATGTACACTTCAAAAGGTACCCCATGCCCAGGGGCCATCGCTCACATGGCCTCCTCAGACCCTGTGTCTCCAGGCAGGCCTCCCCTGAGGCAGACCGCCCCCCTGCAATCCACATAAGTGTGTCTCCATTCAGCAGTCTTCCTGTGCCTTATCTGCACGCCCCAGGCCCATCCATACCACCCCCTCTATCAAAGGCGGTTCGCACCCGGGGATTAGCGCTGGCATGGGGGGCTGTGACAGGCGCAAACGGCCAAGGTGCCAAACAGCATGTACACTTCAAAAGGTATCCCACGCCCATGGGCCATCGCTCACATGGCCTACTCAGACCCCGTGTCTCCAGGCAGGCCTCCCCTGAGGCAGGTCGCCCCCCTGCAATCCACATAAGTGTATCTCCATTCAGCAGACTTCCTGTATCTTATCTGCATGCCCCAGGCCCATCCATCCCACCCCCTCTATCAAAGGCGGTTCGCACCCAGGGATGAGCGCTGGCATGGGGGGCTGTGACAGGCGCAAACGGCCAAGGTGCCAAACAGCATGTACACTTCAAAAGGTATCCCATGCCCAGGGGCCATCGCTCACATGGCCTCCTCAGACCCCGTGTCTCCAGGCAGGCCTCCCCTGAAGCAGGCCGCCCCCCTGCAATAAACATAATACCACGACATACACACGTCATTCATTCACAAACACACCCCTGTTTCTAATACTTTATAAACCACTTGATATGTCTCATGAGAACATCTTTGTGCTTTGCAAGTCAACTCCTGAACCTTATACCTGAGAAGCACTGAGATCTATGCTAGGATGTATACAAATTGTTCGAACTACAATTGTTCGAATTACAATAGACCTTTGCACAATTGACTGAATTGTGAAGGTCAATTGTTACATATATGCGGGGGGAAACCCCGCGCAACCCCCCATTATATATATAAATATATATATATCATATATATATATATTACTAAACCAATATATATATATATATTTATATATATATATATATATATATATATATATATATATATATATATATATATATATATATATATATATATATATATATATATATATGTGCGGTCAATTGTGCAAAGGTCAATTCGGACCCTCGACTTTCGGTCAATTCGGTAATTTGAACAATTGTGTTCGAACAATTTGGGTAATACCCTATGCTAATCTGCTCGTCGCCGTGCTATCTGTGACCGCTTCGAGCAAACTCGTCAGTGTGCTACCTGTGGCCATCTACCTGTTCTCCTGCAACATGCTGCTCGGCCTGCTGAATCCAACTGTTTGTTGGTCAAGGTAAGGCCATGTATCCTAGTCATATTTTGGTCATTTTTACATTTCAATCTATTTGCTATTACAGTACCCAATAGAGCTATGGTCATTGGTCTCATTGCTATTGACTTGAGTTTCAATTGTTATGCTATCAATAGATCTATTTATTTTCATCTGTGTCAATTGTCATCGAATTGCATCCTTCGGGGTCCAGTCTATAATGTAAGC
This sequence comes from Ambystoma mexicanum, assembly GCF_040938575.1. Lineage (NCBI taxonomy): Eukaryota > Metazoa > Chordata > Amphibia > Caudata > Ambystomatidae > Ambystoma > Ambystoma mexicanum. Next base: position 683,768,312 of record NC_090929.1, on the reverse strand, counting down.
ATGATTTCTTTTCGTGCAAGACAAAACAGAAATTTCTGTAACTTATGCAAATACTAAGCCGCTCGTGATGAACTGGTATAGTTCCGGCGACCAGAACAAACCTTGCATTGAGCATGGTATGGTTCATTTACTTTTTTATGACATTTTTATTCATCAAGGTTTTATAATAATCTTGATATTTACTTTTCAGAATTTTCAACAATGCCTGCCTGTTCGATTAGCGGTTGCCCTTCGAAGACCCATGCTAAATCTGAAGGCACTACACTGCATGTATTCCCGAAAACTGTTGATCGAATAAGAGAATGGGTCTGACATTGCGGATATCCACTGGATGAGCTGGAAAGTAGAGTCCAACAAGTCTTTGAGGACAAGAGGGGTGATCGATACCGCATCTGCAGCCGGCACTTTACCTCGAACATGTACACCACATCTTGGGTAACAAAGAAGAACAAACGGCGATCGACACGAAAATTGCTCGCAAACGCTATTCCCACTCTATTCATCCACAATCCGCCACTGGTGAGTCAAGTGTCCGTTTTTAGCTTTAGGCCTTGCAGTAGTGTGTAGGTAGCCAAATGGATTCATTGATATTTTAGGTGTTGTTTCCAATTTGTAATACTTTCGACATTGATATGAGTGTATAGCTTTTTGAATAATGACATTTATCAACACATTATTTTTAGATTTCATAATCCACAAACGAAATCTATATATGGGCACAGAGAACTGTGCTATATTGCGCATTACTCAAGTATTCTGTCTACTTACATGGCAATTTTAAATATTGGCATTTCATTATCAAACAATAATTTACCTTTACAACTTCTTGACTATCCATTGAATCTGAAGCAAGAACATTCTACTTCTGTCACGTGCTCGCAGTTATCAACCACTTCTAGAGCGTATCAGGTAATCATACTTGGCTATTCCGCTACAGACTTGTTTTATGCATGTCAAGTAATAGTTTGTATGTATCGTGTGATTATTTTACCAATTGTTTGGTTAGTGCTTTCCAATTGATATACACCTTAGTTGTCGTTCCCTGGTGTTTGTTTTCAGTTATAAATAGTGTTATCCATACTAATGCAAGTACTGTCTTTCAGGGAGATGCTGAAGCGTCCACCACATTGACAACAGCCCTAGATGTTCTTCAGCAGCCCGAGGTATGGATACTGACAGCTCAACTGACCGTGATCATCAGGACTGGAACACTTGTCGTTTGATTGTTCTACACCATGTTTCATTTGTGGTTAACCGTTGATATGTACCTGTGCGGTCGACCCCAAGCGTGTGTTGTGTTTTCAATATTGTAATCCTTACTAATGCAAATACTATGTTTCAGGCTGTTGTTGAATCATCAACCCACGCACTTGATGCAGAGCCTGACATTCAAGTAATTCCGGTGGAAGCGGGACCATGCGGATACGAATCGGCGCAACAGCTTTCGGAAGTGCGCACCACATTGACAACAGCCCTAGATATTCTTCAGCAGCATGAGGTATGGATACTGACAGCTCCATCGAGCGTGATCATATAACGTGATTCCATTTGCTATACTTTCTTCCCTATTAACGCAAGTACTGTGTTTCAGGGAGATGATGGAGCTTCCACTACAATCACAAGATCACATTTAGATGAGGCAGATGTAAAGACATTGGAGAAATAAGTCGATTAAATCTGATCGTTTTTAAATAGTCCTTGATTCTTTTAGATAATGCAACATTTGTGGTTATCTCTTTATATGTACCTGTGCCGTCGACCCCAAGTGTGTGTTATGTTTACGATATTTAGGCCTTGCAGTAGTGTGTAGGTAGCCAAATGGATTCATTGATATTTTAGGTGTTGTTTCCAATTTGTAATACTTTCGACATTGATATGAGTGTATAGCTTTTTGAATAATGACATTTATCAACACATTATTTTTAGATTTCATAATCCACAAACGAAATCTATATATGGGCACAGAGAACTGTGCTATATTGCGCATTACTCAAGTATTCTGTCTCCTTACATGGCAATTTTAAATATTGGCATTTCATTATCAAACAATAATTTACCTTTACAACTTCTTGACTATCCATTGAATCTGAAGCAAGAACATTCTACTTCTGTCACGTGCTCGCAGTTATCAACCACTTCTAGAGCGTATCAGGTAATCATACTTGGCTATTCCGCTACAGACTTGTTTTATGCATGTCAAGTAATAGTTTGTATGTATCGTGTGATTATTTTACCAATTGTTTGGTTAGTGCTTTCCAATTGATATACACCTTAGTTGTCGTTCCCTGGTGTTTGTTTTCAGTTATAAATAGTGTTATCCATACTAATGCAAGTACTGTCTTTCAGGGAGATGCTGAAGCGTCCACCACATTGACAACAGCCCTAGATGTTCTTCAGCAGCCCGAGGTATGGATACTGACAGCTCAACTGACCGTGATCATCAGGACTGGAACACTTGTCGTTTGATTGTTCTACACCATGTTTCATTTGTGGTTAACCGTTGATATGTACCTGTGCGGTCGACCCCAAGCGTGTGTTGTGTTTTCAATATTGTAATCCTTACTAATGCAAATACTATGTTTCAGGCTGTTGTTGAATCATCAACCCACGCACTTGATGCAGAGCCTGACATTCAAGTAATTCCGGTGGAAGCGGGACCATGCGGATACGAATCGGCGCAACAGCTTTCGGAAGTGCGCACCACATTGACAACAGCCCTAGATATTCTTCAGCAGCATGAGGTATGGATACTGACAGCTCCATCGAGCGTGATCATATAACGTGATTCCATTTGCTATACTTTCTTCCCTATTAACGCAAGTACTGTGTTTCAGGGAGATGATGGAGCTTCCACTACAATCACAAGATCACATTTAGATGAGGCAGATGTAAAGACATTGGAGAAATAAGTCGATTAAATCTGATCGTTTTTAAATAGTCCTTGATTCTTTTAGATAATGCAACATTTGTGGTTATCTCTTTATATGTACCTGTGCCGTCGACCCCAAGTGTGTGTTATGTTTACGATATTGAAAACCATACTAACGCAAATACTGTGTTTCAGGGAGTTGCTGATGCCTCCTCTTCAATACAATCATTCGTGGCAGTCCATGTAGAGACAGAGGTATGTATACTGACATCTCCATCGAACTAGGTCATCAGAGCTCGAATACTTGTCGTTTGATTGTTCCACACAATGTTTAAATTGTGTTTGGCTATTGAGATGTACATGTGTGTTCGTCCTCAAATGCGTTTTACGCTAACAATATTTTGATACACAATAATGAAAATACTATGTTTCAGGGAGTCGATGGAGCCTCATTACGTGCTGTCTATGCGGATACAGAAAATATAGTCGTTGCAGCGCAAGAGGAAGGGGAGACATGCGGATACGTATCAGAGCAACAGCGTGCAGATGTTGAAGGTCGAGTCTAAAAAGTTGTAAAGAAAAGAAACCAAAATAAGATTAGTTACAAACAGTTCATAACTTTAGACATTTTTTTGTGCTGGGGACTATTTTATGTGTTTTTCCAGTCAATTGTACTACACTTTATCTTGTGTTTAAACTGAACATCCCTTTTCCAATCTGTCCTCTAGTTACCCGTGGGTCTACGAACCATACATACACAGACAGTGAAGCGAATGAGAGATGTTGCTTGCCAGACCATTTACACTATGGAAGAACTATTAATTCAGATGCGGCGTGTTGAGACTCGGTATGCTCATGTGCAATGGCCAGAACATGAAATGAATGTGTCTGGAGAATCCAGCAAAGTTTTATTGGACCATTGCTACAGTACGACCGCACCGCCGCAACAACATGATACTGGAAGTATTGAAGATAGCTCTGAAGTAGTCGCAGATCAATTCACACAATCTACACCCGCCAAAAAATTGCCACCAAAAAAGATGTCGACATTGTTGTGTTCTCCCATCAATGTTGAAGTAACAGATGTTGAAATGACAGAGAATGAACCAGCAGCAGCATTCACCAACGCATCAGAACTTGATAGCAGCGATATTTCTTTCAAATGTGGTGATATGTCCTCAACGTCACAGGCCGAATCAACTTTGACGCAGGATGACAGTCTAATGAAAGAGGGCAAATACATAGTATTTGACAGTTGTTTGATGGATATTATAAGTATGCTGAAATGTGGGCATTCCGTCAGAGGGAAAGTATGTGGAAAGCCATTGATTCATGTGACTCGTCAAAAACAAGGCAGTAACGTCACAATACATGCCGCCTGTAGATTACATCATACGTTCTCATGGTCTGCATAACCGATGCTGGGGAAACTGCCAGCAGGCAATCTACTGTGTGCAGCTGCATCACTTTTTAGTGGCTCCAGTTTTAGAAAGTTAGAGTCTTTCTTTCAGTTTGTGGGACTCCATTTCATTTAAAAAACACAGTACTACAAATACCAACTTGATTATCTGTTTCCGGCTATTAGTGATGCTTGGAAAATTGAACAATTGTCTCTAGCAAGTACATTCGAAGGCAAACGATTCAGGCTAGCTGGCGATGGACAGTGCGACAGCCCTGGATTTTCTGCCAAGTACTGCACCTACCACTTTCAGGACATGGATAGTAAGAAAATTGTGAGTTTGGTGATCGTGCAGGTAAAACAATGTGCATCCTCAGTGGCCATGGAGAAACTAGGATTTATAAAATCAGTGAAATATCTACAATCGATGGGAATGCACATCGACCTCATGGCCACGGACAGACACGTTTCAATTGCCAAGACAATGAGAGAGCAGTTCCCACATATTAAACATCAATTTGACGTATGGCGTCTTGCTAAATCAATCAATAAGAACATTTCGACTGCAGGGAAAAAAAAAGGTTTGGAAAGTATTTCAGAGTGGTCCCAGTCTATCAGCAGCCATTTTTGGTGGAGCTCCAAAACTTGTGAAGTGTCAGTGGAAATACTACTTGAAAAATGGCGGTCACTGATGCACCACTGTACCAACATGCACCGCTGGTCAGAAAACCTACATTTGAACCAATGTGAACATGGCCCTTTATCCCCAGTGGAGGCACGGAAGAAGAAGTGGTTGAATCCATCTTCACCGACACACAAAGCCATTGAGAAGATTGTTTTCGATAAAACTCTATCAAGAAATTTGAGGGGACTGACAGAATTCTGTCACACAGGAGGTTTGGAGGTGTTCCACAATATGTACCTAAAGTACAGGCCAAAGCGCTTGCATTTCAGCATACAGGGCATGAGACATAGGACTCTACTTGCCGTCTTGGCCCATAACGAGAATCTCGGCCGTGAACAATATAGGACTAAGGGTAATGTAAGGATGCCTCGCTACACTAAGGCCTTTTCAAAAAGAAGTAAGCAATGGGTGATCAAACCAGTCTATGAGGAAATGGAGTTCGACTTTATCAAAAGCCTTATTGTTGCTGTATTAGAGAAGCACAGATATGGAATTTTGAACGTTTCTGTGCAGAGCACTGATCCATTGCCACCCAACATTGCCACTGTGCCATGTCCACCCAAAGGAGAGCTGGTTGTGAAGTACAAATCCCGGTTTAAATTGTAATACGATTGTCTTTTTGTAAATAAATTTTATTGTACAGTGTGCATACAAAGTACGCTAACCCTAACCCCTACCTTCACCATCCTGAGTGCCAAACTACTTGGCTGTCATCTTTGAATTCTCTCTCTATTCACTTCATATTGCTGACCTTGTCTATTTGTGTATGTATATATTTTTGTTGATGTAACTAATTTTCGCAATCTCTTATAAATGCTGGGCACTGTTAACCGTGGGGAGGCTTGCATATTGCAAATAATAAAACAAACAAACAATAAATCTCACTTTCAAATCAACTGCTCGAGTACTTTATGCTTTCACCTAACTTTCCCCAAAAAATTAAAAGTCTCAATAGTTATGGTTCTTTGGGGCTTCAAAGCTCGCAGACAACGAGGACAAAATTGGGGCCTTAGAACGTGCCAAGCGAGCCGTTGCAGATGAGAGAGAAGCCAGTTCGCATTTGCACATTGAGGCGCACTACATAGATGGATTCGAAACTTCAAGTTCTCACAGATGGCTTTACTACGGGATGTTGCAAAGAAAGAATGTATGCTAATTTCTAGTGAAGGTCAGCGGCTTTGATTTTCAGCTCACGCCCTGAAGAGGCCCACAACTCGCACTGGCAGTATAAGGTTCTATTGTTTTTTGTCCTTGTGAGACAGGGACCATGCTGAAATAACTTCATTTGAAGGGGGTGTTGGGGGTGCAATAACGTTTGAGACGATAAGGCAGAACATTCTTAAACTAGACCGAGTTTCATGTTAGTTCAGTATACGAAAAATCGTTGTCAAGAGCACAGTGGGATTTACGGACTGCATTACGCAGAGACACAATGGAAATTGCAAATATAATGTAAGTAACTCTTTAGACGCTTTTATACCGGAATGAACAATTAATGAATGGATGCATGAATAAATGAATGAATGAAAAGGTTTGTGGGATCGTCCTTGTAGCGGGCACATGGGTACGCAGGTCCACATTCCACACGCATGTAGACAAAAAGTCGTTTCTCATTGTGTACCAACCTCGATTTTTGCATTGATTTTAGAGCCGAACATACTCCATTGCACTATACTTGAAAGCAAATAGTTTCAGCTCGGCCGTAATAAATAAAATGAATAATATTAATAAAGATCGGCTGGCGAGACTAATTATAAATTTTATGTTTTCAAAATAGGTACATACTCCCGTTTTGCCCCTGCCACCAGTTTCAGACACCGGCAGACGGTTTCTTCAGCCGCCAGCTGCAGCTTAATGTAAACAACTGCACCATTCTGATGATCTTATGGGACGATCGCCAAGGGTCCATATGCCCTTACGCGGTACTAGCGGCTAGAAGCAACATATCAACCTTTACGCTGGCCTAGTGCCTACTTGATGGAACAGTCTTGCGGTTCAACGTGCAACAAAAGTGCCTCTTTGAACGAAAACCAACACCCTGTGTACCATAAAGGAACAGCGCGTGACTCACGATAACAGTTTAAGGATTTGCGGATAGAGATAAAAGAAAATAAATGACTTTCGGAGTTCATATGTCAATTGATGAATATTCTATAAACATTTTTTTATTTTAATGATTTTTATTGTTAAAATATTGATTTTGATACAGATATCAACAGGTTACAGACTTTGAATAAAACAAGAACAACAGAGAAATGACATAGTAATTGATTTTGATCCTTTGTAATAGTATTTCTATAAGGTTAAATCATTTGTTAAATTCAATTGCGAATGTAATATGAACTATAATAGATATAAACCGCATTAATATAACATGTAGTTTAGAATTAATTATATCACAGGTCTGCAACGAGTGATTTATATATAGTGAAAATAGAGATTTGGGGGGAGACGTACAGGGAGACAGACTAGAGACATATAAGGATAAGGAGGGAAGAGGATAGGGGGGGGAATGGGTATATTGGATTATTTCATCAAAATAATCTAATCATTTCAAACATTATCAAGTTCTAGCATTTTTGAATAAGTATGGCAATATGAATAATGATGCTAATATAAGAATGTAAATTTATGTACCATGAGCAGTTGCATTAAAACAGTTAAGATACCTGGTGAAAAAATACCATTTAGCATTATATTTAGGAATTGTGTTGTGATTATTGGCCATGCACATCTCTAGTTTATGAGTGTTACAAATGGTGTTCCACCAGATTTTGGTGGAAAGTGAACTAGAGTCTTTCCAGTTAGCCGTAATACATTTTAAAGCTATACAGATGAATAAGTCATAAAGTCTTGCAGAGTCAGATGGGAAATAAGTTGTAATGGCTATACTTCCTAAAAATATGTTAACAAAGGAAAAGGGCACATCAACACAGAAGATACATTTAAGAAGCTTCCAGATTTCCTGCCAAAATTTAACAGTAAATGAACATTCAAAAAACATATGCATATACGTGGCGGGAGATATGCCACATGACCAACATTTAGCATTATAATTCGGATTAGACTTAGCCAATTTGGTTGGAGTAATAAATGCTCTGTGCATGAAGAAATAATAGTGTTGTGATATATTTGCTGATACCGATATTTGTTTAATTTTAGCAAACAGACGATGCCATATTTCATCTTCAAACATGAAGCCCAAATCAAGTTCCCATTTCAGACGTATAGGGCAAATCTTAAAATTTGAGGTGAGCATATTGTAAATTTTTGAGGCTCGAACTTCACCACCTGTGGTAAGGTGCATTAGTCTAAGGGCATCAGGAGTAAGAATTTCATTGGAAAATTGGGCAAGTGCATCAAGGCAGGAATTAATTAAGTTGTTATAAAATTGAAAGTCTTTCTTAGTAATGTTAAAAGTGGTGGAGAATTGCTGAAAGGAAAGGACATACGTGTCATCTATAATCTGTTGGACGAATCTGATACCCTTTTGAATCCATGTTTTGCGGTTAAGGATCTTGTTATTAATTACTATGTTCTTATTATGCCATAATAGTGGGGAAAGATGCTTACTAGGAGTGATAGTGTGAGGAAAAAGAAAGGTTTGTAGAGCAGATATTGAGGCTTTAATAGGGTCTGAAATCTTTTTAGTTGAATGTTTGAAAATGTATATGTAGTCCGTGATTTCGTGTGGTAAAACTACTTGTTTTTCTAATGTACACCAGGTTGGGATATCAGTGGATATAGGATCAATGAACCATTGACGAGATTGTTTTATAAGAAATGCATGATGATATGATTTAAAGTCAGGGAATCTAACTCCCCCCATATCATAGGGGGCTTTCAGTTTTGTCAGGGCAATTCTCTTACTTTTTCCTTTTCCCCATAGAAAATTAAGTAGTATAGAGTAAATGGATTTGAAAAAGGAAAGGGATAATGGGACGGAGAGAAGTTGCAGATAGTATAGTATTATGGGAGTAAGCATCATCTTGATAGTATCTAAGCGCCCCCACCAGGAGAGGTATAGTGGAGACCATTTGGATGTTAGATCCTTGAGGGTGCCCAGTAGTGTTTCAGTGTTGAGTTTGATCGTATTTGGGATAGTTGGGGCAAAACGAAGACCTAAGTATTTGACTGAGCTATTGCACCATTTGAGGCCAAAAGTGACGATATCATGTTTAAGGCAGTATGGATTTAAGGGCATAATTTCTGATTTCTGTGTATTTAATTTATATCCTGATACTTGACCGAATTGTGATAAAATACTCAAGAGGTTGGGAATGTGAAGTTTGGGGTTTTTAATTAATATAAGAATATCATCTGCATATGCAGCTATTTTATTTATTGAAGCACCGACTTGAATTCCTGGGATGTTTGTGGTAGATCTTATTGATTCTAGAAGTGGTTCAAGAGAGAGGATATATAGTAATGGTGAGAAGGGGCAACCTTGACGCGTTCCTCTTAGTAAGTGAAAGGAGGAGGAAGTTTGACCATTTAAGTAAATAGCCGAATTGGGGGCAGAGTAAAGCAGTTTGACCAGTGAAATAAATTTTTCACCACAACCATGCCACCGTAGAGTTTGAAACATAAAATTCCAGTCGACACGATCGAAAGCTTTTTCCGCATCTAATGCAATGGCCGCATAGCCTTGTGTGTCTTTTTTGTCATTGGCAGCAAGGTTGATGGCGTTTAATAGGAGTCTTGCATTAGAGGATATATTACGTCCCTTTACATATCCTGTTTGGTCTGGTTTAACTAGACTTGGGAGTGAGGATTCGATTCTATTGGCAAGTATTTTGGCAAAAATTTTGCTTTCAATATTGATAAGGGAAATGGGTCGATAGTTGCTAGGAAGAGTAGGGTCCTTGTTAGGTTTTGGAAAAATGATAAGTAAAGCTTCAGAAAATGATCCCGACGAACATTTTTGCGAGATAAAATATGAAAAAAGGTTTTTGAGCTTAGGTGTTAAGGATTGAGAGAATGTGTTATAGAATTCTGTGGATAGTCCATCAGGGCCTGGTGCTTTTCCTTTTCCGAGGCCATGGATGGCTTTGGTAATCTCGATAGACGTGATGTCTTTTTCTAGATGAGATAGATCAATGTCAGGGTAGGTGGTTCTACTGATGTTGTTCAAAAAGGAATCAATGTTATCTCTGGGAATAGCGCATTCTGGAGTATATAGTTCCGTATAAAATCTTCTAAAGCATTCCAATATTTCATCAGGCCTATGATGCATCTTGCCCAGCTTATCTTGAATGTGAGAGACTTGAACTTTTTCTTTTTTGGTTTTTAGATAAGAGGCTAACATTTGACCTGCTTTATTAGAAGTATGATAGATCTTAGTTTTATACTTAAGAATGGTTCCTGCCGCCAACTCGGTAATTTCTTTATTGATTTCAAAGCGTATCTTAATGACTTGTCGTAGATTGGCTAAGTTAGTGTCAGTATAATAATGTTGTTCTGCAATAGTGAGTTTAGAGTAAAGATCGTCGAGATGTTTTTTCCTGATTTTTTTATTCTTGCCTGATAGGGCCATTATGTGGCCACGAAGGGCCGCTTTGAAAGCGTCCCAATTATTGACAGTGGAGGTATCTTGATCTTGGTTTTCGTTAAAGTATTGTTGAATGAAAGCGTTGATGGATTGAATAGATTTAGGATCATTTAAAAGAAAATTGTTAAGTTTCCATCTAGGAGAACCCTTTTTCATATCTGTAAGGGAGAAGGAAGTAATGACAGGAGCGTGGTCAGAGATAATGATATTGGCAATCTTTGAGTCTATAATGGATCCCGAAAGAGTTTTAGTAGCAAAAATATAATCAATACGTGACAATGTGTTGTGTGGGGGAGAATGGTAGGTATAATCCAAATGTGAAGGATGAGATATCCTCCATGAATCAATTAGTCCTGTCTCTCCTAGACAATTTATAAAGGATTTGTGAGTTTTGTTGGGTTTGAATATGCAACTGGATTTTCGATCTAAAAAGGGGTCAAGAACCTGATTGACATCGCCACACATTATCAGGTTGACGAAATCATTTTTCAAAATCATTTGTTTGATATTATTCCAAAAGGAGGGATCTGGTAGTGTAGGTCCGTAAATGTTGAGAATTGATAATTGTGTCGTGTCAATTAGCAGTTTCACCCAAACCCATCTACCATTTGTATCTGCATCTTGGGCAAGGATTTTGTAGGGTTGTTTTTTGCTAATAAGTATCGCGAAACCATTTTTCTTGGATAAAGCTGGGCTAGCAACAACCTCCTTCACCCAAAGAGATTTGAGTTTCATTGATTCTTTGAGGGATAAGTGTGTCTCTTGTAGACAAGCTATTGTTGGTTTAAATTTATTTAAGTGAGATAGTACTTTACATCTTTTCATTGGATTCTTGCAACCCTTAATATTCCATGTTATGCATTTAAATATCATCTGGCTGGCGGAAATTTGATATTCATACATCTTATAGCTATCGTACAAAAATACACATATACCATTGTCATTCGATTGAAATAATGTATACACCAATATTTGTGCTGAAGGAAGGAACATTGAGGGTCAGGGAAGGGAGATAGGGGTTTGATCACATCTTGACCGATAGTATACCATGACGAATGAATGAATTTGGGGATCAAACAGGACATGGGATAAGGAGTTAAGGGGATATATATAAGGGGGATAGGAAACGCCTACCGAGTCGCTAACTAGGAAAAAGCGACTTCCTGTGGAAGATGGACCCAAAAGAGCGCCCACCCCACATAGTTAATATCAATGTAAGTTCAAAGCATTAGGTAATTAGATACTTATGAGTGTAAAAGTCAAGTGATGGGGAACCAGTTTTAAGTTGTAGATGAATTAGAGGCCGTCGCTGGAGAAGAGATGTCCATGTTTTCATTTTTGATGGATTGTATGAAGAGCCTTAGGTCAGCGGGATCATCAAAGACCGCAGAGCGTCCTTCGTATGTAACTTTAAAGGAGCAAGGGTGGAACAGGCCGTATCGGACATTAAGTTGTTTAAGGGCAGGCCGGAACGCCAGAAAGACCTTTCTTCTTTGGGCTGTACTTCTAGCCACATCCTGTGAGATAAATAACTTACTACCATGCCAGATTAGAGATTTACGTTCTTTAGCTGTGGAGATGATAAGTTGCAGTTGAGAGTATTCTAACAGGTAAAAAATGAGCGTTCTTGGTGGCTGACGAGCTGAGGGAGAGGCTGAGGGTTGGCCAATCCTATGGGCACGTTGTATATTAAAAGTGGTTTCCAAAGGCAAATGTAGTATGGCCGGTAGGAATTTTTGTAGGAAGGCAATGGGGTCTGTGCCCTCAGCTCCTTCAGGCAGGCCCGAGATGCGTAGGTTGTTACGCCTACTCCGATTTTCCAAATCTTCGTTATGCTTTTGAAGTTCTTTGATGGATTTCTCCATTTGTGCAACCTTGGGTGATAAATCTTCAAGCGCGCCAATTCTTTTCTCTGCCTCATCTACTCTGTTGATAACTCCCATCCACCTTTCATCAAGTTGTTGTAACTTTGTGTTAGTGGTTTCCATAAAGGGTTTGAGTGCCCTTATTTCAGCTAGAATGGTTTCAATCGCGGAGTCTGAGAATCCAATTGGAGGTGGGGAGTCATTTTTGGGTCTTTTTAGAGTAGTTGAGGAGGCGGTGGCGTCTTTGGTAGAGGTGCCATTTTTTAGATTTGCCTTGCTGGTTGCCATAACTGAGAAGATGATAATATGTGCGAGTAGTAATGGCGTGTACATTTTTTTTTTTTTTTTTTTTTGTGGAAGATATTTATGCTGACGAGTAGTATATAATTATTACATCCATATTATTCCCAAAGCTTACCTCTGACCTGGAGAGACCAAAACGTGGAAAAGCCCTGAATAATAAGGAATATACTACTGAAGGTTGCAATAGATTTGTTGTTTATAGCTGTTGTCCATAGATAGGGTTTGGACTAGTGGAGCTGTATGTATAAACCGGCTGTGAGATTATAATCCTGCTTAATAGACCAATATCGGTAAGTTGCAACTAGAAGGCATGGTAGTAATATACTTCAAACTTTTCAGTCTTTCTTGTTTGTTTTAAACGTTTTTTTTTTTTTTTTTTTTTTTTTTTTCCCTAAGCCTTTCCCACCAGAACGCTTTTATATGAAATGTTAGCGTGTGCGCTTACAAGCAGTTTCTTACTTTAAAGATGTTGTTTTTTTTTTTTCTCCAGTAGGTGGCGTTCCCGTGAAAAAGTGCTCGAGGTTTAGGCCCAGCCAGCGGTGTCAGCTGATGAAGGACGCCGCCCCTCTCCTCACGAGGGGCGGTTCGCGTTCCGACGTCCCTCCGATGCGGAAGCCCCTGACTGGAACTGCAGCGTGTGTAGTCCCCTCCGACGCCGGAGCCGCGGAAAAGTTCCACCGAGTGCGAGCGGGACGTTCAAGACGCTCGGCATGAAGATAAGGTAAGTATTAATTAAATATTATGTTCCCTAATGCTATTTTTATTTTAATGTGAGGCGGAGCCGATCCTCTAGGCGGCCATCTTGCCTCGGCGCCAAGCCACGCCCCATTCTATAAACATTTAATGTCAAATAAATGTACTTTACCAAATTTACCGTGTTGCTGTTTGATTTTAAAGTACAGTTTCATATTCCGAATTGTGGCGCACTGTGTTGTGAGCTGATCTGTGTTGGTTTCCGGGTTCTGTGTGAAGTCGCGTAGAAGACGACTGGGCGCGTTTGCCTACGCAACACAGTAACGTCACGGAGAGAGGCGGAGAATATGAATGTTTTGATAATGTCAGGCTCAGGGGCGGGGGATATGATTTAGTGCCGCAAAAGCAGGTCAGCCAGGGCGATGGGGGAAATGATAGGATTATCACAAAATGGCAGCTCCCTGGTGCCTGTTTTCATGTGCGTTTAATGGACGAAAACTCGGGAAAGGTCCATATGAAATTTTTCTAAAATCGAGCGACATAGCCTTAAAAACACATGGCCGACCCGTAGGGGCAATACAAAATTTTGACCGAACCATTCCTTTAAATTATCACAGGCTGTTTTCTGTTATTTTCTATGCTTTTGTGGCTGATATTAACATGTCACAGATATTTGAGTTTTGAGAGCAAAGGGCGACTGAAATGTATTTTTGTCTTTTTAACTTTTCGGGGTTTACATTTAAAATAATGTTTCTGCTCAATTATATGCACAAAGCTAGACAAGAAAGTCATACAACAATCTTTTTATTGGTTATTATACTGTCTGATTTTAGGAATGCGTGTGGGGACATTTTCTTTTCTTATTTATTTGGTTTATTTTTGGGAATGTAATTAATTCATCTTTTGGGAATTTTTGAAATTTTTAATTTTTACTGTTATGGAAACTTAGGGGCCGATTCATGGAACAAATGTGCGCCGAAAATCTCAGCGCAAGCAGGCGCAAGCTGGCGCAAGCCTGAAAAAGCAAGTGCACGCATGCGATTCAAGGAAGGGCCTGCGTGTGTTTTACCCAGGATGTGCGCTAATTCCGTGCGTGGTGCACACGGGCGCACACGTCATTGCAACATCCCGAACGCCGTGCATGACGCGCACAGGGAAAGCGCACAATGTCTGCGCACACACCAAAAAGGGGGCGGGACACGGGGCGTAACACGCGGAATGGGGAACAATGCCTGAAAAAGAAGGAGTAACTGGGGAAGTACTGCAGGGAAATACACGAAACGCCCACACGCACGCAAACAACACGTATTCATGGAATCGAATACGGGAAACCCGCGCATGCCAAAAGATGCGCATAGGCGTCAACACGTTCGCCACACGAAGGCAGGCAGAAGCGTCCACATGCACAGTATAAAAGTGCGCGTAAACAACAAACACGTATATCCAGCTACGATGACTGCCCCATTTGTCGCAGCACTGATCGTGGGACACTGCAGGAGGAGGAGAATAGCCAGGGCTCGCATTTTCTTTCCCCAAACCAGCCTTTTTGGGATGCCTGACGATCACGTCTATGGCAGGTATAGGTTTCCACCCCGTATCATCCTAGACCTGGTCAGGGATTGGGAAGATGACCTTACATCACCCACCCTGTGCTCCCAAGCATTGAGCCCCTTGGAGAAGGTGCTCAATGTCCTGCATTTTTTGGCCACTGGGTCATTTCAGCAGACAACTGCCATAGTGTGGGGGGTCTCACAGGCTACGCAGTCACGCTGCCTACACCAGGTGTTGGCAATCATCACTGCGCGCCCCTCAGTCCGCAGGCACATATACATGCCCCGCAGAAAGGCAGGCCGTGGTCCAGGAATTTTACAGGGCGGCACACTTCCCCAAGTGCTCGGTGCCATAGATTGCACCCATGTGGCCCTACGTCCACCTAGGGCCATTGAGCACATCTATCGAAACCGCAAGCACTGGCATTCCATCAACGTGCAGGTCGTATGTGATGCAAAGGGAATCATCATCTCTGTCTATGAAAATTACCCTGGCTCTACCCATGACAGTTTCATATACAGAATGTCTGCCCTGAGCCGGGCCCTGGAAGCTGGGCAGCATGGCGACACATGGCTCCTAGGTGAGTACAAATGCCTGTGCACATGCATGCATGTCACACACAGCCAAATACACAAACCCCAATAATCAGAACCATTATCACCTCCCCAGGGGACAGTGCCTACCCTCTGAGCAACCACATGATGACGCCAATCCAGAACCCCACCACACCACCCCAGGTAAGATACAACGCTGCCCATATTGCAACCAGGGGCATAGTGGAGTGCACATTCGGAGTGCTCAAGTCACGCTTCCGCTCCCTTGACCACTCTGGCGGACAGCTACTATATGCACCCCCAGTAGTGTGCAGGATCATTGTGGCAGCATGTGTCCTGCACAATGTTGCAACATGGTGGGACGTACCGGTGGACATGGTGGTGCCCCCACATCCCCAACCACAGGCACAGGCGCTACCCATGGGAGGGGAAAGGGCATGTGGCGAGGCAGCCCGGACCCAGCTTATGGCCACATTTTTCACCTAAACTCCCACCCCTGCGGAGTGCACACAGGCCTGGCACATACCAGGTGACAATCGATGATGACGAAGAGACAGTAAACTGTCACAACCTTATCACCCTGAGAATGTTGCCACGGAAGTGCTACATTGTGTGCATCCCTTGCTACCTAAACATAACCAATCCTGTGTGACCAAAAGGCTCACATGCAAGGTGTGTATCACCCTCCCCCCCCGCAAAACAGGCCATCACAATGCCTGGTATGTCACTCAAACCGTCCCAACCCACATCACCCTTGTCTGCCACACCATGACATGGCATACAATAGCAAAAGGCCAACACAAGACCAATAAGATACAAAGTGACATGTCATAAATGAAAACTGGCACGAAACAATGATGTCTGACATGGAATCAGATGAAATGACTGACCAACAACCTCCCACACATACAAAGTCAGACACAAATGCTTTCCACCAGTCGTAGCATGAACACAACACTGAATGCCTGTTCACATGCACATTGTGCACGGCAAAATCCCTACTCCCAAACCCATGTGCTGTGTGTGTCTCCTGCAACACACTGCTCAGCACACAGCATATTGAGCAGCCATTGAGTTGCCGATAAACCTTGAACATCACATGAAAATGACAAATCAAATCAATATCCAAATGACGCATGTACAGGATACCCAAATGGTCATAGATCATGTGCTGCAGGGACACAGCGGGCCCGAGATTTCAATCTGTGTGCACCTGTGGCCATGGAAGGGTGGTTGTACGTGTGGTGGATCATTGTGCAACTGTGTGTGTCATTATCAACATGAACTCTATATATGCATGTGAAATAAAGTGACCCTCAGTGTCCTGTACACATCACATGTGAACATTGCCCATGTGAACACCCCAGCAAGTCAAAACACACCAATCCCCTGACACCTGAAAAGTAAAGACAACACAGGAACAGGCATTGACCAGCACAACACATCATGTATATAGTACCCCACTATTACAATGTCAGAGTGCCCAAAACACTGTAGCCCAAGCCAACTGTCCAACAACAAAAGGCCCTCCCTCATTCACACATCACTGTGACCTTTTGAACAACAGTCTCTGGGGTATGCAGCCTTCTACCTTCGAGTCTACCTGGCTACAGGATCACCCTAACCCTTGGTCTCCATGTTCCAGCTTGCGTGTAAATAGAGTCCTGCCCCCTCAGAGGCCACCTTGACTGGTAAAAATACCAAATCGCAAAGAACTCCAAGGCACCAAAAAACCCAGGAGAGTCTCCAGTAGATGACTTGAAGTAGCAGGAAATGTCAAAGCACATGTACAAGCACAATGATAGAACAACCAAGGTAGCACAGTTGAACAATGGTCCTACAGGATGGGTACCAATTACGGTACATAACATAAAATGAGGATGCAACAAATGATGGGTCGTGTCACAGCTCAGGTGTCCATGCTCTGGAGTGGCACGAACCAACCACCCCCGTCGTGGTCTGGGCACCTGCAAGGTCAAACTTACACAGGCGTCTGAGACCCCAGCGGGGAAGGAGGGTCAGGGATGTGTTGTTTGGACAGGCATTGGTATGCAGGATAACCGGAAAGAGGGGCAGGAGAGGGGAGTTGGATTGGCAAAATACAAAAAACTAACATTCACAATAACACATACTCAATCTGAGAAAACACGTTCATCATGCACATTGTACCAAATGCGTCAAATGCAAGCCAAAGAGTGACTTATCTCTGGGGTAAGTGCTGGCCTCCAGCCCTCCAGTCCTTCCCGCTTCAGGGCAGCCTCTTTTCGTTGTACTATGTCATGATATAGCACTAGCTATAATAGAGGCCCTTCGACTGAATATAAGGTCAGACTTCAGCCGGGCAAAAGAGACCAAGACTTACCGTCTCCTTCATTCACACTTCCATAGTGTGCTCTTCCTTTCCAATGACATGGGACACTGTATTTTCAAGATGTTGTTCACATGCAGAAATTACTATCCACATCCCATGTAATTCACAAATATTATTCTTCAGCGAATTTTCAACTATGTATGTGATTTCATGACATCATGGATTGATATGTAAAGTAACCCTTGAACTATTGCACAAAAAAGTAAAAAGCTTTCAATTAAAAGTCAAATGAAAAATTAAAAATGTGTTTTATGTACTGTTTGAGTTATGTGTTTAGCATCAGCAAGTATTTTATTGTGTTTAATGGTTGCCCAGAATGACATGTGCTCCTATTGGGGTCAACACACATCAGTGTACATCTAATTTCCTTTGTACACCTCTTAGATTCACAGAGGGTAGGACAACCCCCTTGTTACGGCCTCCTGCCTGCACACTCTCAGGTCTGGTAACAGGAGCAGTTCAATGCTGCAAAGAGAGCGTGAGTTACTAATCTGAATGTGTGTCAACAACACACACACACACACACAACACCATCCATGCCCCAAAGTAAGAGACTCCTCCACAAACAAACACTCCTGTCTGTTGTTTTTTACCCATACGATAGCTTGGCCTCCTCATAGTTCATACACTGTCAATGCAGTAATGCAGGCGCATGTGGGTGCGCAGGAAATGGAAGACCAATGCGTCAAGAATCACACATGATACAATGTTCCCTGGGTGAGCTGCTACACGCTTATAGTGAGGTGCAACTTCAGTACAAGTTGTGTTCTGGCAGCCGCAGATTACAATAGGTAGTGCAGGTGGCAATTTGCACATGCAAATGATATGCACTGCACACGAGTCTGTACCTCGCAGGGTGTCCCTGGCTAGGAACGCTACTGCCCTAATAACTCTGCTTCAATGGTGCAGGGGGTACTCGAGGATATGTTCGAGGGCCCCTGCGTGTGCCCCTGGCAACTTGTAAAGCCACTTAGCATTTGTCCCTTAACGCATACCAGCTGTACTGTGTGCTTCTCCAACAATGCCTGGCTAAGCACCCCAGCACTGTTGATACTTAGCATGCATGTACAAGTGGCCTGGTGGAAGGTTGGCTGCGGTGTGGGCCCTTGTGCTGCTCACCTTGCCTGGAGCTCCTGGAAACACGTCTGTTTCTGTCGGACGTCTGAGCACAAGCCCTGTGCTTCTGCTCGCGCACACATGCATACGTCTGCTCCACGGAACGTGGCCAGTCATCAGGATTACTTGTCTCTGTGTCTGCTTGCAAAGGTAGTATGGAGGCTCATTTCCCTGCAGAAAGGGCAAAAAAGATATTAATAAGGCTTGAAAGATCCCTGTATGTGTGTCTCAATGCTGGTTGTCACTGGGCCAGGTCACAGACCTACATCCAAACTCCTCCCACCATCAGTGTGACTTTGACAGGCCAAGGGTGCAGGCTACTGTTTACAGCATGAAGTGCATCAAGCACATATACAGGCAAAAAATTAACATACATCACAATCCACATCAATTAATGGAGACATCAATCACATACTCACCCAAATTGATTACAGACATGTGGTGGATATAACGCTACAAATCCCCACTAGGGGTGTCAACACAAGTAGTACAGCAGCAGACAGGCCACAGTTATGACAAAAGTCCAAAGCCATTGTGTAAAAGTTTGTTACACCGAACCATCCTAGCAAGCCCATGGATAAGGAAGCAGGAGTGGCATATATGAGTCAGGACCCCAGCTGCAAACACATACACGAGACAAGCTTGAAGGGACCAGCTGGAACAGACAGTGGATGCTTTCAAAACCCACAAAGCACCACACCGTCACATGAATGCACAATAGACAAACAATATTAAACTATATTAACTAATTAAACTAACAATGAACAACCTGCATAAACTAATTAAAATAACTATCAAATAGTCAATATTAACTAACTACACTAAAATCAAAAATCCAAAATGGCCACATACGACCCGGGGGAGGAGATACCCAGGAGGGGGGAGGTACAGGGTGCACCTCAACACCCACATGCGATGATGTTGAGACAAAAAAAAACCTCCATGGCTCAACGCCTGCACAGCCCGACCTGTGTGGGAGATATCTCGTCATCCAAGTCTGGCTCATCCTGAAAAGGAGGACGTGGCACAGGAGCCTGACCACGCCTAGCCGCAGCTTGCCCCTCGTCGGCAGCAAGTCTGCCAGACGGGTGAGTCTGGTTCTGTACTGCAATGACACGTAGGTCTGCATGCAGAACCTCCCGTGATACGGTTGCTTCCTCTTGCAAGGTAACACGTGTAACACAGATTTCTTCCTGCAAGGCCTGGCTGGACAATGATGCACCTCCCGGCAAGCATGTATCTCATCCGAGATGGTATGCTCAAACTGCTCAAACCTTTCCTCTGACCGCGCCCTCTGGGACATCAAGAGGACACCCAGAGTGGATCTGAGGGACTCATACTCAGCCCTCAGGGCCTCCATGTGTGCCTCTGCATGAGCAGCAATTGCTTGATGCAAAGACAACATTTCAGCCTGGCGTGCCCTGTCTGAGGCCGCCATGCCCAGCCTGAGCGAGCGGGTCGTGGACTGTGCCGCCCGCTGCTGGAGAAGTACCTGCCTAGCACGGGAGCACGAATTGGGCCACATGCTCACAGTGATGTTTTCCATTGCTGCCCCCTGGCGTTCTGAATTGGCAGTTATGTCTTGCTCCCACTCAGTATAACTCTGTGGCGCACAGCCACTGCGTTGCTGGGCTTGACACCTGCGGGACCCAAGGACCGCCGTCCTCGTTGGGTTGGCACCACCCACGGCTGCACGACTACATGCCCCCGTCGACGTGATGGCCCAGGCCCATCAGCGACTGGTGTGGAGGGTGACCCTGCGTCCCGATCCACCACAGGCAGAGGTCCCAGCACTGTATGGCCCCTCAGTGCAGGAGTCACGGACAGAGGAGTGTCCACATCAGAATCACTCACCCCTGACATATGGACCTGATTCACATCCAACTCGACATGGACGTCAGATTGGTCATCTGGGCTGGACTCATTGCCAGCCAAAGACAAGATGGTCTGTAGCACATCTGGGTTCTTGTGGTCTACCACCCCACGACCCCCACTTGTGCCTGGTTGCTGGTGTGATAACAACCCTGTGCCTGGCATGACAACACCATCCTCTGGCTCCATTGCGTCATCATCTGAAAAGTAGAGAGAAAAAAAGATTAGTACACATGTTAGAAGCACACAACACACTCACACATAGACATCACACAGACAGCCAACAAATGAAGCAGACATGTCACACACAAAAGAGAACCTGCCATGCATGCCAGGTCAACTTGACATTGCTTCAGTGAGTAGGCATGTAGAAGGGTGATATACGGCTCAGAAGTGGATCGATGCAGTGCAGAACATGTGTACGTAACTCACTATCTACATGTTCAAGAACTTCATGATGTATATCAGAAAACGTGAAGAGAGTGCAAGGTCAAGTTCAGGCATCACGTGCAATGTGCATGCAATGGGTTGCATGGCTACAAGCAAACCACCCCTCCCCCTAAGTGGAAATGCAGGGATGCCTTGCATGGTATCAAAAGGATGACCAGAGACCTGTGTATTGGCAGACAGTGTTGACTAGCATTAATTGCATCATCTGAGTCAACTGACAACACAGCAGATGATGATGGGACAGTAAGCAGGACACATGATGAACCCTCAGTGGTACAACCATGTGTGCAGAAGACACTACACCAGTTGAACAGAGTCAGTGGGCCTGAAACAGGGTGAGGCCTGTGACCCACACAGACTGCCACACCCTAAACATGTGTGGGACGCACGGCTGAGCCACAGTGGGCATGGGAAGGCTGATGAAATGCCATGAAATGTAGGTCACCCTGGACACGTACTACAATGATCATCCAGTCAAGGACACATAGGGGCATGCATGGAATGCACATGAAGCATCAATGGGCACTCATATCCCTGCGGAGCATATGCCATCTGCACAGTCCAAGTAAGACACCCTGCATCAAGGACAAAGGATGTACCCCACTGCATGTGTCTGGCAGGTTGGCTGGTGGAAGTTAGCATGTACACAGGAGGCATGAACAGGCCATTGCATTACGGCAAAATTATGCACACCAGTGGAAAGGTGAAATTGGGGTGCAGGGGGGCGGAGAGGCAAAGGAGCATGCCTACGTGGAGTACCAGCATGCAGGCAGAGGACACATGCACGTCAGTCATGCTATGACATAGTCCCAGTGCTGAGAGGAAGGACACCCCAGGCTACATACAGAAGGGCCAGTGAGCTGGAACATGGACCTGAGGGGCATCGAGGTGACCAGCATGTGAGTAGGGTCCAAGTGGGGTGATGAGGACGGTCCCCGTCTGCTCCACATGTCCACCATCCTGCAGAGCAGCCATACATCAGTGAATCATTGCATTACTTGCACATCTGAACCATGTACACGTGACATGTAGTGGCAGTCAAGCACAACACATCACACAAGTAAAACACACATGGCCTCGACAAACACGCAGCAACACTCAGTGTCAAAGTCCTGCATCTCTCCCACTCCTTCGACCAATTCAGGTGGTATGAACTCTGCAACGAGTGACTCGTGCGGAGTGAGGTCTTCCTCCTTAGGTGCCGGCCCACTGCCAGTCACCAGAGTCATGTTGTAATTTGAGGCATGCTTCGCCTTAGCGCTGCATTTGAGGTCATTCCAATGCTTTTTGCACTCTTGCGCCATGCGCACCTCATGGCCGAATGCACTCACATGTTCCGCAACTTGATTCCAGTAGGTATCACGATGGGCAGCTGTAGTTTGACAATTAGGCCCCACTAGCATGTCACGGTTGTGGTCCCGTACGTAGTCCGTGAGGAAGTCCAGTTCCTGCGCACAGAAAGGCTTCTTCCTCGACGTGCAAGAGGTCGTGGCTGTGTGTGGGGTCCCAGCCTGTGCTGCAGGTGCAACCTTCCTCCTCTTGGACGCTGGACCGGACCCTGGCTGGCAAATGCCACCCTGATCAGTATGGGCAGTGGCACTGGTGGAATGAGCAGAGGGAGTGGCAGGTGGAACATGGAGTGAAGCCCGACTTGCATCAGTGGCTGCTGGGTGCCCGGGAATGGACCCTGCGCAGCAACATCCGCTGTGCCAGGGTAATTGACCGCAACTGTCCTGGTTGGTAGACTCACAACCGGGGTGTTGTTGGCTGCATCTGCCCCTGCCCTTGCCAACACCCGGCTGGTCAGGGCAACAGATGACATTACTGCCCCAGGGACACATGTCTCGGTCAGGGCAGCCCTGCGTGCACCTACGGTGTTCCTCCTGACCTGCTGGAAATCTTCCATGGACTCTTCAAGTGCCAACGTAGCCTGCACTGGGAGACCCTGAGCCTGGGTGGTGGTGTCCACAGCTGCACCTGCAGCTACCACTACCCTTGGGCCCATGAAATGGACTGCCGGGTCACATGGGTGCCAGGGTCAGATGCAGAAGCTGCATCTCCCGGAACCACAGAGGGTGGTGGCATGACTGCCGAAGTGGCACACCCCTGCCTCTTCCCCCTCTGCAGCCACCCTGGACACCCTGGAGTCCCCCTACTCCGTGGTCACCCCGGCCACGTCCCTGACCACACCCGCCATGAGTAGTATGCCGAGCTGAGGTGCCCCTCACCTTTGGTGGCCTCCCAACCATGGCACAGATGGAGTAGTGCCAGCACAGATGGAGAAGTGCCAATGGGAGGTGTACACGACAATTGTCCTGGGCAATTGGGGTGAAGGGGGTGGGATACAAGATGTTAAAAGCACCCCTGCACCTGCAAGGCTGTATGTGACCCCGGTGATGAAGTGACGGGTCACGCAATGCTCAGGCACCCCAAAACTGCAGTAAAACCGTGCACGCAACCCTGGTAACCCACGTGTGTGGAATTAGCCTCCCGCATTACGCGGTGGCACCCAGGGACACGAAAAACACATACGCGTGGAACACGCAGGCTACTATGACCTCAAAAACGGGTACGCGATACACAGGGGCACCCGCAGTGGGAAAAATAGCGTGCGTGACTCACCATCAGACTAGCGTGATAATGAAAAACACACGTAGCCAATTCCCCCGCCAAAAGAAGAGATACGTCCTTGATCCGCTGTGCAGTTGTGATGGTGCGCGAAATAACACAAAGTAGCAACACACATATCCGTCTCCACGAAAGGCACATACAGTGAACTGCTGGCGCCGCTCACCTTTAACCCGTGCTGAGGGAAACGCCTGCGCATGTCACGCCACTTACGCTCTTAGGCCCTTTCCTCAGATTACACGCATTAACACGCGGACGTGCTGTTTTTTCACATGCTGAATCACTATGCACCCGTCACGAGGGAAACGGCCGCACGTGTAACGTCACAGATGCGCTTACGCGCTAAGGGCCTTTCCTCGAATTACACGTTACTTGCACTTTTTTCACGTGCCAAATCACTCCGTATCAAGCTGGCCACACGACAACACACGGAAGACCACGCTCCTGCCCAAAAGGCCATTTTCCTGCCCCCCAGATCCCCGAGCACACTCCCACCTGCCATCTGCTGCTGCCTGCCTGCCTGTTGCCCACGTGCCCTGCTATTTGGTGCCTGCACATCAGCCATCTGCAGGGGTCCAGTTGCTGTGTCCACCCCTGCTGGAACAGAAGACACCCGACGGGGATACCATCGCTCCACAGCCCAGTCCCAGGACCCAGTTGCCCACCCACACCTGCCTCAGGGGTCGCCATGTCGAGGCAAACACCATCGAAGACCACTGGCAACCCCCAGCCAGAGAGGCAGAGGTCTACCAGCTTCAGCGATAAGGAAGTTGGTATCCTGGTGGAGCAAGTTCTGGGGCATAATGATGCCCTCTTCACACCACTGCACGCCGACAAGGAAGGACGCAGGAGGATCAAGACGGACATAGTGGGTGCCATCAATGCAGAGGGGGTGGCACCCCGAGACCTGAGACACATCCAGAAGCGCTGGAAGGACTACAGGTCCAGGACCGTCAAGAAGGCCCGACACCTCTTAGAGGCAGAGGATGCAGTGGGGTGCCGGGGCCAGCTTACCAACCAGCAGATGAGGGTCCTGGAGTGCATTCACCCAGTGCTTCGCCACCTGATCCTCAGGATGGAGGCCCGTCTGGAGTCGAGCGGTAAGTGGCCATGCATTGCTGTGTGAAACAAGGCATGTTGAAGTGTGCTGGTAGTCAGCTACTTGCCTGTATTTGTGACATAGGCCATGTATGGATGTGTGTGTGCAGGGACATAATGGTAATGCATGTGAGACCAGGCATGCGTGAACCACATGGATGGTGCATGTGTTCCAATGCAACATGGGGAGCAGCATGCAGAATGCACACATGAATGCATGTCTTTCTCTGTTCTTGGACATGGATGGGGTGTGAGAGATGGGTGCTGCTCTCATGTACATGTATGGTGTACATGTCTGTGTATCTGAGTAGCGTGTGTGTGACTTTGAAACGCCATGGATGCATGACACATGTCCATGATGATGCGTTGATTCACTTATGCAGTCTAGTCATCCTTGAATCCACTGTGTCTGTGGTGTACGAGCCCTGATGCATGACCCTCCGGTGATGTATGTGCATGGGATCAGTATGAGCCATGATGCATGTGAGTTTGAAGCCAACATTTATGTTAATAGAGGCCCTTGTACATGGATGCTGATGTTGATTGCATGCGCCGTGCCTGTTTCTGGTGACCCATGTGTTGTGGAGGGAAGTATGGAAGTGACGTTTGACAATGTCTCCCTCTACACAGCGTCGAGTGAAGAAGAAGGCGGAAACAGCGCTGTGGAGCAAAGCTGCGGGGATGCTTCCACCGGGCGGCGACGCAAGGCCCAGCCACCCTCCCAGGAATTGGCATCATCCGGGAGCGAGGGGAATGGTGCCGCGTCTGCCACTACGGCTGTAGCAGAAGGGCCGGGTGAGCCCCCACAATGGCGGAAGACGGTGCAGAACCATCCAGGTTGGTGGTGTCCACAGAGGAGGAGGAGGCCGCTACTGAGCCACACATGGGGCCTGGTGGGGGTAGTACCACTGGTGCAAGTGGTGCAGTCCAGGGCCAGCGGCAGGAGGCAGCACAGGTCGCCACGGTGGGACCTGTGCATGTCACTGTCCCTGACCCTGTGACTGCACCACCATGCACCAGCAGGGATGCCCCGTCCCAGGCCCATCCTCAGGTAGGGGGGAGGCCCATGTCATCTGGCACTCCACTACCTGCGGACGAGGAGACCCATGACCACATGGGGTCCGTCCTGATTGGTGTTGCGTTGCGCATGCATCTCATTCATGATGACGTGCGTGCTTCCTGGGGGGACCACACACGCCATCACGAAGAGCTGCGTGGCAACGTGGCACAGTTGGGAGGGGCCCTGGTCGGAGGGTTCCTACATGTGTCGAGCACTCTGGCGCTCCTCTCCTCCTCTGTGGAGACTATGCGCCAGTCGTTCTCCCTGCCGTCTTCCGCCCCAGATTCCACCAGGGCCCCCTGTGGACCTGGCCCGTCAAACACAGCCAGCTTGGTGGAGATCACATCCCTGCCACAGTCGGGAGTCGGAGGTCCAGCAGGGGTGCACACCGCACCAACTGGAGACCATCAGATGGAGGATGTGCCTGCATCATCGGGCAGGGCACATGGACAGCAGCAACAGGCTCAAGGTGGGAGCAATGATTGCTGAGGCCATCAACATCAGAGGGGCAGGCATCGGCCGGAGGGCAGGAGGACCCTGAAATGGGAGTGTCTTCCGTGTGGCAGCGGTTATGCCAGCGGATAGATGCAGAGCGGCGGCGGGCGGAAGAGGCACAGCTCACCATGGTCAGGGTGGAGTTCTCCATGCGCCGGGGGTTGAGGCGGGCTGAGTGCCTCGAGGCAACTCACAGGGAGTTGGAACAGGCCATGACTGCATCCCTGCGAGACCTCGGGCCAGGGCAGAGGCCCGCCTCCAGGACATCGACATGGAGTTCGATGATGCCCTGGCCTGGGACATCACAGAGTTAGCCGTAGGACTTGCCCGCCGCCATTGTATATAGTTAGTTAGTGTTAGGTTTCCTTTCTGTTTTTATTTCTGTTGGGGCGCTTGGACAATGCCCCACCTTTTTGTATATAGTTCTTCATTAGGTAGTGTTTTTTGTAGGTTTAATTTCAATGGTTGGGCTCATGGACCCTGGATTTGTACTTTGTAAATATTTCTTCACTGGATTTCACTTCTTTATTTTTGATTTTTCCATAGAGCAATGGTTTTAACTTCTTTTATCACTTTGGATTTGTTTTGCCGGACTGACACTTTGGACACATGCTTTTGGATTGATTTGGATTCTGCTTTCCTCCATTTTTATTTTTTATTTTGGACATGCAGCTTTTTAAGCATTATTTGCATTCTTGTGTGTTTCATTTCATTCCCCTGCTTTTGTGTTTAATACATGTTTATTTCCTACTTCAATGTATGGTATGCTCTCTTTGGTTTCATGCATGTCACAAGGTGTGTTTTCTCAATCACATGCACCCATTGTGTGGGTGTGACGGAAATATGTTGATTTGCTTACTTCCCATTTGGGATGTATCATGTGATGGGGATTTCATTGTGGGGTGGATGTAATACCTGGTTGTGTGTTTGGACTGGGGTGGCGTGGGGTGTGATTTGGGTGGCCATAAGGCCCATGATTGTGGATCGTCATGAGGCCTTGGGGGGACATGAGTCGGGTCCTGCTGGCAGGTGGCTGTCACTACTGGGTGGGTGAGTGGGTGGGGGCACAAGAGTCGGGGCCTGCTGGCAGGTGCCCGTCACTGCTGGGTGGATGAGTGGGTGGGGGGACATGAGTCGGGGCCTGCTGGCAGGTGCCTGTCACTGCTGGGTGGGTGAGTGGGTGGGAGGACATGAGTCGGGGACTGCTGGCAGGCGCCTGTCACTGCTGGGTGGGTGAGTGGGTGGGGGGACATGAGTCGGGGCCTGCTGGCAGGTGCATGTCACTGCTGGGTGGGTGAGTGGGTGGGGGGACATGAGTCGGGGCCTGCTGGTAGGTGCCTGTCACTGCTGGGAGGGTGGGGGTGCAGGGGGACATGTGTCGGTGCTCACATGTGCATGGTGACATGTGGGCTGGCTGGGGGGCATGGCCAGGTTGGATGGGCTGCCTGCAGGGCATGGCCAGGGGTGCAGGGTAGTCCCCTGTGTTGTGGGCTGCCTGCAGGGCCAGGGAGGGGGGTGAGGGCACACCTTGGAGGACACACACTGCCAATTCGCATTGGGGCACACCATGAATACACATAACACTCCCGTGGCAGCGGAAACACGTGCAAAACTCCCCGCGCACCCCCGAAATACACATACCCCACTTGCACAAGGCCTATCGCGTGTGATTCTCCCAGCGCACCCCCGAAATACACGTACCCCGCCCGCACAGGGCCTATTGTGTTTAAAAATCTCTGCGGACCCCCCGAAATACACATACCCCGCTCGCACAAGGCCTATCGTGTGTGATTCTCCCCGCACACCCCCGAAATACACGTACCCCGCTCGCACAAGGCCTATCGCGTGTGATTCACCCCACTCACCCCCAAAATACATGTACCCCACTCACACAAGGCCTATCGTGTGTGATTCTCCCCGCGCACCCCTGAAATACACGTACCCCGCTCGCACAGGGCCTATAGTGTGTGATACTTCACACGCACCCCAAAAATACATGTACCCCGCTCGCTCAAGGCCTATCACATGTGATACTTCATGCGCACCCCCAAAATACACGTACCCCACTCGCACAGGGCCTATCGCATGTTTTTCTCCCCGAGCACCCCTCGAAATACACGTACCCTGCTAGCCCATGCCCTATCGTGTGTGATACTTCACGTGCACCCCCAAAATACATGTACCCTGCTAGCACAAGGCCTATTGCATGTGATACTTCACGCGTACCCCAAAATACACATACCCCGCTCGCACAAGGCTTATCGCGTGTAATACTTCATGCGCACTCCTGAAATACACGTACCCCGCTCGCACAAGGCCTATCGCGTGTGATACTTCACGCGCACCCCCGAAATACACGTACTCTGCTCGCACAAGGCCTATCGCATGTGATACTTCACGCGCACCCCCGAAATACATATACCCCACTCCCCAAGGACTATCGCATGTGATTCTCCCCGCGCACCCCTCGGAATACACAAACCCCACTCACACAACGCCTATCGTGTGTGAAACTTCCCGTGCACCACCCAAATGCACTGTGAACTGGTGCAGGGTTAGCATGGACCTTTGCGCTGCATTGGGGATTTCAATGCCTTATCCTTGCGCAAGGGGCATTCTTGGGGGTGTAACTGGCGCTGCGGGATGTTCTCTGCGCCAGCGCTCAAAATGGCTTTGTTATTCCATGAATACACCGTGCGCCAGAATGCTGTTTAGCGCACACGGCTGGCGCACGCTGGCGCACGCTAGCTCTCTGCACTGCTCGCGCGCGCTGCCTCTGCGCTGAAATCTATCAATTACCCTGTTAATGTCCAGATAAAGAAGAACCTTTACTTGACTACAAGTATACAGACCACAAATGGACTAACATACACTGGGTCTGTAGCATGAAATAATAACCCTGGCCTCCACACCAAGATGGCAGCTGTTTTTTCACTCAATGCTGGAAAAAAAGTAGGACTTCTCAGAGCACTTAGGCCACACACCCTGTAGCTTCCATTTTAGCTACATTCTACAGGATAATGTATTTCTGCTAGATAAGGTCATTAAACGCCATGGCACACAACTCTAGATGTATGCTGGGGACATTGGCAGCCGCTTGGAGAGGAAGTGGCACAAGACTTTTTGGATCCCAAGTGAAAATGCTTGCTTAATAAATACTATAATCTGGGTGTATAATACTCATTTGCTGGGAATGAAGCCATTACAGAGATACTTTTGGTGAAGACTCAAATGCCAGACTTGCCCCCTTTAAATGGCCAGATTACATAGGCACATGTTCCATTCCAATAAGGAAATCTCAGAAAACCTCAGACTCACCAAGTATACTGTAATGTCCCTTGATAAACAAATGTGCATAACATGGAAACACAGAATATTAACAATTTATAGTATCTACATAAAGAAGGAACAGCAAAGAATGTCCCTAGAACAGGGTCAATATCAGTGTACATTTCAGAGGAGGAAGTTGTTAATTCCATGCCTGTGGAGTCACCTGGAGAAAGTGCGGTCTTCCAGCATTAGGGCTACCTCACAAGACTGTGGCTAGTGTGATCGAGTGACCTGCAAAGTTCTCAGGGCAATAATAGCTAGCTTTAATTTCAAACAACCATTTGTATTTAATGTATTTTTTGTAACAGAAAGATGTATTTTTGAAAACAAATTACTTTTGTATTAGCAAGTAATTTTGGGTGGAGGCAGTCCCCGGATAGGATTGGTGAAAAATAAATTAACTTTGTTAGATTTCAATGAGTTTGACTTTGAGATTAAGGGGTAGTGTGGGGACATACTAGGGACATGGATAGGAGTGCAGGACATAAGTATACATCCACAGACACATCAAAGACTAGTAATTACGTAGTGACAATTACATTTGGGTGGTCCAGGGAGATGATAGCGCATAACATGATTTAGCTGGTCGATTGGAGTATAAAGGTTGATTGTAGCACAGTCTACTTCAGATGCCTGCAGGTTGAGTTTAAATTTAGTGTTGAAGAGTTCCACTGATTGCATGACTTTGATAGCAGAGAGGGAGCATTTCAGTAGGATGAGTAAGGCTAGCAAACAAAAGGAGGGACCGAAAGAAGGGGCTCTGGGGTGTCAAGAAACATATAGGTTGCATCAAGATGAGGAGCAGAGATTCTGCTTGGGAGTTGTAAGAAAGATGCAGCCTGTGATGTATTGTGGGGGAGACCATGGATGGGTTTAAAGATGAGTAGAGGGAATGAAAACAGGCAGTTTTTGCTACTTAGAGAGCCATTCTGATATTGGTTTACAAAGGTTGGAGAGTATCTGGATAGGGTGGAATGTGTTTGGCTCACCAGGTTAAGAACCTTGAAAGAGTAAGAGGCAAAGCCCACGGAGTAGGCTCATACAGTAGTCAAGTTTGCTCAACAGTAGAGTTTTACTACAGTGGTGAGTGAGGTGCTGGCAAATGTTTCGAGCATTGAGGAGGTTCAGCCGGGCTGCAGCACCAGTGGTGGTAATGAAATGGAAGAGTATCTGGTGAATATATAAAGGAATTCCAAGGTTGTGAGCCATGGACGAGGGGATGAGAGGTACTGGGAAAGATGATATGAGATGTGAGAGTTGGTTTGGAGTTAAAGGCAGAGAGATAGATGACGTCAATCTTAGAGGTGTTGAGAACGTGGCAGCATAGCACCAATCAGTGGCTGATGGTAAGGCAGTTATTTATATGTTCTGAAATTGCAAGGAGGGGAAGAGAACACACTGCTTGCAAACACGTGATGGTAAAAGAAAGTGGAAGAGATGATTTTACCCAGGGAGGAGGTATAAAGGGTAAAAAGGGCTGGCTAAAGGACTGATCCATAGGGAATGTCCACAGGGAGGGGTGTGGTAGATGAGGCTGTGGAGTTCAGTGGGATGCAGAAGGAAGGACGGCAGTTCCAGAATGAGTGTACGGGAAATAAACGCCAAGGCCATAAATAGACACTGCAGTTATTGTACCCTGCAACTTTACTAATATTCCTGAGGTGGAGTAAAATATATCCTCTGAATGTCAGAAATGAAAAGACCAGGCCGGGTCAGTATTGAAGAGAGAAGCTGACTGGTGCTACCCATTGGAAAATGCAGGCCAATCCCAAAACACTTATTTTTCTGACTTAAGGCCTAGGACATGAACAGAAAAGAGCCTCTTTCAATTTGACCAAAATGAACAGGCGCTCAAGTGAAAGAAAATGTGCCTGAAAACTTAAAATTGCTAGAAGTGCCCAATGCATTGCAAAAGAAATGTGTGGCTGAAAATGCTGTTTTCATAAAGTATAAAAAGCTACAATTTTACTTAAAGTGATATGTGGCAGCATGTTACATTGACTTCAACGCAGCACAATACTGTGATCCAGAAATCTAAAATGAAACCAAGCACTTTGTATTCATTAGGAATAAAAACACTTCCTTTCCAACATTAAAATGACATATTGTAAAAGGAGAGGCCTACTTCTGGTAGAAGTGAACACTGGTTTGCCATGTTAACTGTGGCCTATGCGTGGACAATACCAAATGGATACTCATGTCATTTCAACTTTAATATTAAAGAAATACATTACAGATGGACATATTTTAAAAAAGCAGAAATGCTCATGGGATGAAAAGAAATAGTGGTGAAATTGGAAGCTACAAAGTAGAAACAATGCATTTGTAATCCAAAAATAAAGTGAAGGACAAGTTGCATTCTTCAGCAGGGAAGAAAACTGGTATCATCATATAAAATGACAGCATGGACAAAGAAAGGCCTATTTTGTTGATGCAGATTCGAATATTGATCCTTAATGTAACTATTGCCTGTCTGTGGGGATAGAGTGAAATCATTTCTGTTAATATTATATTAAGAAAAGACTGGATTTATGCACATAAGGCCTAAATGAAATCTGAAATGCAACATGTGAAACATACAGTGCCAATGGGAAATGTTATTCCTTTAGGACAATGCCGGTAACTGGCTGCTGTTGTTTTCCTCCACTGAGCTGCTGGATATCTAGAATTGTGACCCTGACCCTTGGGGGCTGGGTTCACCAAGGCCACCGGCCTGTAAGTTCATTAACATAGAAAGAAATACAAAGCTAGAGATCAAATGTGTGGTGAATTGTTGATAACACAGCCAAAAGACACAACATTTAAGGTCAGGTTCCCCATAAAAAGTGCATTTAACTCTGAACAAAGACCCTTTGAAATCTAAGGCTTTTTGGAGCTGGTCCTACCAAGAGGAATGTCTGGTTGTCAATTAGTTACTGATAACAGGTGCTGCAGAAGTACCCTTGAGGTTAAACGTCCCAAAAAAGTGTACATTAAGCAATGAGCAAGCCATTTGAAGTCCAGCAGAAGGACATGTTAAGATAAACACAGATAAACCAGATGGCTGGTCACATGTCTTGAGAGAAATGAAACCTACTGAGGCCATGTATACAGTTTTTCCTTAATAAAAGGAGCAGAATGTGTACAGTAGAGCCCATCCCGGGTTCAAATTAACAGGAGAAAAGGCCTATCGTGCCCCCTTAAAAATGAAGCTTTTGTGATGTACATAATTCAAATTATGTTACGCTCACCTGGTATCCACAGGGACGCCACCAAGCCGGGTTACTCGGTAGAGTCTCAGCTTTGCCCTGATGTGATCTGCGGGGAAAGTTCTGCCTTGTGGTAGAATTTGGCGTGCTCTCCATCCTACCTTCTTTGCAGGGGCGCGTTGTCTTTCATGGGCAAGTACGGTCCAGTTACATCACTGACGCCGGCCCGTTTGATATTGTTCAGGTAGGTCTTATTGCTGTTCTTTAGTTTTGTTGCTATCCTGCATGCCTTTCTTTGTTTAAAATGTCTCCTTTTTCTCCCTGAGGTATGCAGAGCTTCAGCGCAGCGAACTTGCTTGGTTGAGCCCCGCTGCTAAATGATGGCACATTAAGAGCACTATGATGCGGTAAGTAAGCGCTATGCGCAGCGCTGCGGAGTCTTGCCTTTGCTAACCTGTGTTTTCCTTCATTGTAATTCGCGGTGTTCTTCAGCGCGAGTGGAATGTCCGGAGTGTTGCCAGCCGAGAGGCGACCAGCCAGGTAAGCCTTTTGAGCAGTTCGTAATTTGTAAATGTCTCTACAGCTTTCTTTAATGTTGCCTCTATCTTCCTCTTTCAGGTCGTTCTGTCCGGGAGGCATGCAGATTCGAGGAAGCTGTTCTCAGTAGCTGCAAGTGTTTAAAGATGAAGACTGCAGGTAAGATGCTGTTGCTAATGATGTTCCTTTTGTCTTCTTGCAGGTTCTGCTTCTCCGAGGTTCGAGGGAATAGCTGGACACGGTGAGCGTCACGTTGAAAGCTGCAAAGTAACACAAAGCATGTTCTGCAGTCAGGCTGTGGTTTATATAGCCCAGGTAAAGTAGTACCAGGGAAAGTAGTTCCAGGCCTGCCACACCCAAAACACTAGACCACATAGCTTGGTTCTTAGGGTACCAAGCTATGTGGATGCCTCCATGTTGGCTGACAATACAATAAAGTAGTTCCCAAGCACATTGTTGTTCATGGTGTATGAGCCGGGTGCCATAGGCGCCAGGACTGGCCCCATGAGGGCTTTTGAAGAGGATGCCTGGCTCTAGAGGCCTGAGTCCTGACTCCACCTGGCCAATGGGTTTGCCAGAGGGGGTTTTGGGCGAGGGTCGTGACAAATTATGTGGAAAAGTATGATTTTCATGAAAATAAGGTTTAAATATGAAATGATCCCAATTTTAGCAATTTTGGCGCAGCAGAAAACCGCAAAAAATTAAAACTCCACCCAGGCAGGGCGTGCCGAAGTAAAATGAGTATGTCTGGATTTGCCGTAAAATATAGAGCCCATATATATATATATGTGAACAAGTGACGCAGATGTTGCGAAACGCATTATGCTGGGCGAATTTTCGGCTGATTTGTGGGGAACACCATATTGTATGGCATTTTAAATTTCTTTTTTTACTCAGCACTAATAAATATATTTATTTGCTATGCAAGTATGAACTCTGAGTCTTGACCGAAGGGAGGATTATTATTTTTGCTGTGGGAGAGTGCAACTCATCACTGCTGCTGTTCTAGCAGTTATATATATATATACACAGATCATCATGGGGTTATCTGAAAGACCAAGGGAGTTATTAGAGTATGGGATCTTTCAGAACAAAAGATGCAGGAATCCTTGTCAATTTGAAATGAGGTATCTATTCGCTTCTGTCAGCCTACATCATACATATCTCTCAACATCTGGTCCCATCAGCAGGCAGGGGATGTGGCAAGGGGAGGTGAATGGCGAAAAAAGTATCCAATCATGACAGCGGGAATTATGACAATATTGCAGTGTCATCCATGCTATAAAAGGCCAGGTTTGCATTAGAATTGGGCTTTTGTGAATTATTCCGGCAGAGGGTTGCTGCTGGACTCTTGCGAGGAACAACTTGCAGACAGGCCTCAATCCTTGCATTGGAGACAGTGGCTGGGACATAGAGAAGCTAGCTGGGACCCAAACCAGAGAAACAGAAGGAGTCTGGATGAAGGAGGAAATCCTTGACTGAAAGCTCTTGCCCAAACCTGTGCTGTCCTCAGAGGATCCCTGCTGTTTTCCTTGACAAAAGCCTCCCATGTTAGTAGATATTCCAAAGCCGTCAATTGTGTGGGGAGTCACCTGCCTTTATCCCTTTCCATTGGTGGAGAAAGGAGAGGGTGAAACTGAGTTGGCCCTTCGCACCATTTATTAAATCCATTCAAAGTAAATTTGCCAGAGAAAACCACCCTCTCTGTTGAAATTGCATTGTGTTGGAAGCAGCCATCCTTAACCTTTGCATTAAAGTGGCAGCAGGGGTGGAAGCTGTGTAGATTCTTAGCACATTGGATTAAAGTAAATTAATAAATTCCCATATAGAACATCAATGGAAATCTAAACTAACAATGTTCGTACATAGTGTGTTATAGCTGGTATTGTCCATAAAGACTTGGTTGACTGTTTCTGAAATCTTTCATTTCTATACAAAAAGGGGTCAGGCATAATCCCAAAATAGAAGTAATCCATAAAACAACACCTTTCAAATCAGTGGGGAGGGTGTAAAGTGAAATTCCCCATTCATTGTAAACCAGAATTACGAAGTATTGTATCTCATCTGCATGTGGGTTGAAAAATGAAATATTTCTTTTGTTTTCATTTTTCTCTGACCTCAAACTATCAAGTCCTGCCTTTCATTTTCATGTTTGCTGAAAAACAATTTTCATTTGAGTTCCTTTTTCCCAACCTTGCCTTTTAGAATAAAGTTGCAAAACGATTTTTCCATTGTGTTCTCACTCCCTGCATTATGCCTTTCAATCAAAGGGGTCATATTAAATTGAGTCCTGGTGGAGGGGGTTGCTGGGAGAAAAATATTGTTTAAAACTAAGTTATTTATGTGGATCTTTTATGGTATTCGGAACAATTTCTATTGGCTACATTGAAATTAAATGTGTGTAAGCTATTATCATCGCATGTTTCAAAGTTTCACCTGTGTTGTTTTATATAACCAAGTTATTGTTGTGATCTTGGGTGTTGCCAAAGCATTGGTGGATGATGTTAGCATTGTGTCAAATATTAAATAAATACATATGTACTCTTACCACGCGGCTTGCTTCCTAGACCATTGGTGACAGAGGGTATTTGTTGGGGTTGGGTGCGAGAAGGGATGGAGGCCTCACCAAATTGAACTTAAAGAAAAATGCTTTATTGTGAGCTACCTTTCTTGGGGCAAAATGAAATCCCTGAGTTGAGCGTGATCGCAAAATAAACCGTGACACTGAGCCTCCTCTTCAGCCCCTCATGCACTGTATATGTCTCAAACTTTACTTTATACTACTCCAAAACGTCCTTGGAAACTGTATGCATATCTTAATTCATCACATGGGAACTCATTATGAGTTTGGTTGTAAATCATTGGTAAATCCACTAATTTACTGTCAAAATCATTTACAGTTACTGCCACTTTCTCCTGTGGCATAACCGGGGGATTATGAGTTGCAATATGGAAGTGAAAATACCAATTCTGGAGCCCATAGAGCTACATATGGATTTTCAATGGATTTGCTGCATGTGATAATACCGGGCAGTAAATCAGCAGAGTTTTGCATGTAAAGTTGAGTATTTACCTCCAGCAAAAGGCATTCAGAGATGGGACCACATTTCCCCAAATTTGCACTCCCAAGAAAATCAAGCACTTTCCAAAATATTCAAGGAGTAGAGTTAATAATAGTAAAAAATACCTGTTCTAGTACATGCGGGGGAAGGCTTTTATGGGTGCAGGGAAAAGAACTGCCTATTTGGCGACTTTATTCCAGACGACAATATCACATAGAACCCAGCAAATGCTGGAAATAAATCATTCAATGTACATATAAACCAATAATATTGCAGTGTCGTAGTGGGGCGGTAAAGTGGCAGTAATTGAATTGCTACCACGCAACCTCCATTTGTACCACAATTATTTACTCGTAAGGAGGTGCATATTTTATTAATTGCTCATCACATTAAGCAGTCCATGTATATTGGACCAACGTCCATCTTCCACTGGCGTTTCCGATCTCCATCCATGACCTACCTTACTTCTCTTCCCACCTGTTGGTGCTCTTCTTTCCCACAGCATAAATCGATCTGCTTGACTCCACACCGGGACACAATTCACCAGGGACAAGGATCAGTGCTTTATGCTGGTCAGATACCACAGCGAGTTGAATGCTCGCCCTTGATATACGTGCACAGCCTGCTGTGGCAGGTTTGAATCCTGGAAAGTTCCACTCAGCCTTCCAAGGTCGATGAATTGAGTACCACTCTGTGGGATAATAATGTCATCTGTTATTATAGCGCTCTGAGACCCAAGATTGTGTAGCGCTATATAAGAAATAGATATTTTTATTATTATTTGAAACTACTATGGTGGTAATTCAGCACAGCATGAAAGCAAAGAAATGTAATATGTGTGTCAGCAATCCGGATTGTTTTGTTTGCTGGCAGTACAGGCTATTAGTACTTTTGTATTCAGCTGTGTGTGCTATCTTTCCATGCTGATTGTTTTGTCTTCGGTCCCTAGGAGAACCTATGTATTCATGGAGTTTGTCAAGTTTATTACACAGTTTGTCCTGCATACCTTATGTAACAGGCAAATATTCAGAGTTGGCAGGTTCCACTTATGTATATTACAACAATGTATTTGAAGTTAGTACACTTGCTCAGATGTTATTATTGTTCAGTGTTGTTATGCTTCATTCGTGGAATTGAACATAAGTTAAAAGTCTATGTGCTAACATTAGAGCCACATGTATGTTTTTCGTGATTTTTGGGTGCATATGTTCATGACCCTACTTATGTGTATGTCAGTGGGACACTTTGAAGCCCATGTTTGCTGAAATGTGGCTACAGCTTAAGTAGACTCACAGATCCTTTCTGTTTGTGACTTGCAACAGTAAGATGTGCGGAACTCAAGGAAGGTTTGCATCTGTGTCATGTGTTCAGAGTGTGTTGTTCAAGGCTTGACGAATCCTGATTGTTTGGGTTTCCATGTTTTTAAAAGGTGAGCAGGTGAATGGGTGAATGTGAAATTGGAAGTGTGATGCAATACAGCTCTGACTCTTGTGTGCGTGTTGTTAACTGTACTGCATTGTTTGTGTGTTTGAGAAGTTAGGAATCTGCCCCGACTGTGCTGTTGCACATTCATTGTAAGGGTGTGCCTGCTGAGCTAGTGTGTTTGTTTGACGCAATGGTTGCATTTTGGGATTATGGGTAAATCTTCTGTAAATCCTCTGTAAATTTAATTTTGACCCCATACTTTGCACAGGTTTTTATGGATGGATTTTTTTGTGGTGCGATTATTCCTCATTTCATTGTGTCCCTCAGACTGTATGCTGCATTGTTTATTTATGTTTTATTTGTTTGGTCCTTCTAACTCTGTTGTTGGTAGTACGTTGTTACATAAAAGTGAACTACTTTGTGGTAATTCACTTTGACAAAATTACTTTGCAGCTTTTGTTTTTGTTTATTTGTTTGTATAATTGGAGGTTCCCTCCATACTGTTCCATATTGTTTTTATGGTATATTTTTGATTCTGCAGTGTATTTTTTCATTGCATTTTGTCTCTCCAACCCTACAGTGTTGGGGAGGATAACTCTTGTCTCAGGAGGAAAGCTCAGGGGCAATGTACTCGCCTTGGAAGCCAGACGACATGGAGCAACACAGGTCCACGCTTAGAAACCTCTTGGTATTGAGCGTGTTATAAATAACCTATCATATCATACAGTGTATCTTAGGTGGCTCTTGGTTTTTTGCTCTGGTGCATCATCTTGTGCATTTAAAAGATTATTTTTCATTAGCTGGTATATTTTTCATTTAATTTTGTGTGTGTGTGTGTGTGGTGTGTGTGTGTGTGCATGTGTGTGTTTGTGTGTGTGCGTGTTTTGATTGTGTGTAATGTATGCGTGCACACACTCATCTGTGTGTTTGGCTAAAAAGGGCCCCACAGTGCTGATCTTTGACAAGAAGAAACCAACTAAGCAGACATTTTAAGATTGGAAGGGTAGTGATTTAGACAACTAAACTCTTGAATGTGTAAGCAGAGTGCTTGCACTTTCTAACTTGTTTGAATACATGTCTTTATTTTACCACTACGCTTAAATTCTCCAGAATGGGGCATAGCACGCATGCTGTAAAATGGGTGTTCCT
The DNA here is from genome assembly GCF_040938575.1 of Ambystoma mexicanum. NCBI lineage: Eukaryota > Metazoa > Chordata > Amphibia > Caudata > Ambystomatidae > Ambystoma > Ambystoma mexicanum. The sequence goes on along the minus strand of NC_090929.1, from coordinate 683,729,061 downwards.
CGTGTGTACTGATAAGTATGCATCTCTTATGAATCGCACATAACACGCCAGTTACCACCCACTAACGAGGGCCAAACAGAAAGTGTGGGGGTTGCTTAGGCTCACTGAGGGTTGCAGATTGTGCCCCATTAAATTTGGCAAATCCACACATATAGATGCCTCCGGGTTAGGTGCGCTATTCAAATGTCAAAATAAATAAAAAATAAATAAATAAATTGCCAATGCATCTAATTTGACCACGCTTGACATCTAGAACAGGTATGTATGTGGTCATAATGGAAAATCCTTGCTTGTGACACACTATATGTTGTATATTTTGATTCCCCTTTTTCACACAATGTAACATTACAAATCTCCGACTGCCTGTGAGTGACAAAAGCAGGGGTCACCAAGTCCATTCCTCCCGAGCCACATCCTCCCTATTTTTTGAAGCTGGTCACATAACATACATTTTCTGCAGAGTGCCTCTTTGGTGAAGCTATTTAGTGTATGCAGTCAGTGGTTGAAGGGTATCTTGCACCCAGCAGCCTTCCTGGGCTGTGCCATTAAGTCTCTGAGCCTGTGGAAGTTGCTTCTTGGTGTGTGGCAAAGCATGTGGGGTCTCGGTGTCTTTGTTAACGTGTGCCGCATGTCTGTGTTTGTAGCGCGGGACTGCCTACACAATTGCATTTGCATCTCAAGATATGAATGATTGGAGAAGGGAAAGGGCGGCAGGCCACAGGGAAAATAAATGGAATCCTCGGCCATTGATCGCTTAAAATAAGTGCCGCGCTCGGCTGTGAATTTTGAAATGATTATTGAATTTCCAGGCAGACAGGGAATAGAACAGGTCAGGTGAACGATTAATAACTTATTGATAGCAGATTAAAAGAGTGAGATCAAATCTTTAACCGAGCGAAGATGTAGTTTATCAATTTGTCACAAAAGTGTTGCGTTTCGGAGGCGAGGATCATCAGGGCTGCCGGCGGATCGATCCTTGGCCGCTGCGGTGTGTGCAGCCTATCGGAAGAGTCGCCGCTCTCCTGCGAGGTGTGCACACCCACATGGTTTAGGCCGGATAATGATTCAGTCTAGCGAGCAGGAACCTGGTGCTGGCGCAACCCTGCCCAGCGTTCAGGGAAACATCTGAGTAGTCTTAAATACGCCTTATCGAGAAGCCTATAGGTCGATGTGCAGAGGTAAGGATTTGGAGGTGGTTTTTTGTAAGGTTGCAGTCTCTGTCGGCTTTGTTTTCCTAATCCGGCGATATCTTGTGTGCGCCAAACAAGTGGTATATTCTACCAGAATCTGCACCCTTGGTGCTTATATTGCGACTGCTGCAATATTTATTGGCGGTAAATTTACTCATAAAAAAGCACTTTGATGGGTTGCACTCCTGGTATACTCATATTTTTAGTTCAATTTGCATAGCATAAAACAAAAATGTTCATAGACACATATTTCCTTTAATTGCATTAGCATTCATTTGTAGGCGTTCTCCCATGGCTTTGGGCCCGATTCTTGAGGACAGTGTACAATTAGAAATGTTCCTAAAACCGCCATACACTCTGAAAGAAAGCATATGGCATGGCGACTTCAAAGCCTCATGTATGTGCCTGGTTTACGGCCTGACAATGGCCCTAATGACCATCAATAAAGCACTGTGAGAACATTCTCCTTGTAGGGCCCTATGCTTGTATGTTAAAAAAAACATGGCACCTGTGACTGTCCTTAACATCTACTGGACAGGCCAGGCTAGGCTTTCCCACGGGCCACCTGATGTTAACACCACTTTTCTGATTTACTGAAGGCCCAGTTTACAGTTTCGTAAATCAGAAAAGTGGCAGACTTTTTAGAAATGCTCGCAGTGACACTGGTCCACACACTGCCTCCAGAAGGATGACATGCATTCGCTGTTGCAGCTGGAGGACCCTCCAATCATTCAACCCACCCACCTCAGAATGTTGGTGCAGAAAACTGGAAACAATAGTATCAGCTTTCCCCACGTTTCCTCAGAGTTTCTGGAAACTCAGTGGGAATGCACTCCCTTTGTGAAACAAGACCTCGCAGTGCAACACGGGTTCGATCCCCACGTCCGCATTTGACACCTCTAGGTATTAAACGCCTTGTATATAAACAATTACAGAGCTGAGAATCAGGCCCTTTGTGTCTGATTATGATTATAGGGCTGATGGTAAAAATATAAAGAATTTGAAATAACACTTTGAAAAAAAACGTAATAATGCCAAATCACGAGTTGGAATCGCATGGGATATTTGCCAGAAGGGCTACATAGGACGTTATGCATGGGGTAAATGTGAGTTACATTTTATTTATTGTTTTATATCACACTTCATGCCAGAGGCCAGGCTCTAAGTGCGAGACCCCCGTGGTGCGAGACCCCTGTGCCTCTCCGCATTGTCTTGTTTCCAAGACAAGTGCATTGTCTATGAGCTATCACCCTAACTGAGAGATGTACCCCAGAAGTACCTTCTATGGAACACATGAAGTAAAAATCCCATCTCATCCCAGATCATGCATCCGCGGCATTTTAAGTACAAGTAGCATGTCAAATGGAACATGTTTATGCCGGTGCCAACATACTGGCCCTCAGTGAGGTCATAATTTAAAACTGTACATGGTAGTCACGAACAATCGCGTGCAGACGATGCGCAACTTGTGATCGCCTTAAAATGCCTGTGTGAAAGTAGACATTTACTAGTAAAGGCCTAAAGGCCTGGTTTATGGGATTGTGCAATTGTAAAAATCATTTGTAAATCAGGCCCTGCATCTGTTAACCTACGTGTACATTTTATGCTCAATGCGTACAGTACACATGGTTCTGGATACAAACATGGGATTTTAAAGAACTATACCTGTGACTCTCTTTTAAAAAAGCATTGTGAAGCTTTTAGCATCATGGACTCATGGACTCAGAGACCCTATGGAATTTTTTATTTTTAACGCCGAAACACTCTATTAGTATAGCCATTTTTCAATATCTACTTCAATTGGGGCTTTCACCGTTGGAATGAGGTAATTTCCCTGACTAAAAATCCACCCATTTAATGAAGGCCACCTGACGGTTCATTTGATTGAATTTAGTCATTGATGTTGGTGAAATCTAAGGCAATTGTAATATGATGTAATCATGACTTAAGCTCTTGATGTAGCAAAATAGTATATAGAATGAAATCACTATACATTGTGCACATAATCTATCTCCCAAGATTGTTAATCTAAGTGTGTTTTTTTCTTCTTTTTTTTGCTGTATTTTTAAGATTTATTATTTTTTTTCCTGTTTTATTTATCTTATTTTTTTATTTTTTATTTGACTTCACTTTCTTTTCAAGGATATATTAATGAATTATATAATAGAATTTTATGTAGCACCTCTACACTCATGAAAATTATTTAGTTTGTAACTCAGAAGGTGGCGGAAATTACATTTTGATGTGTGAAGAAGTGATGTAATTTTAAATTCTATGTTTAATGAGATTTTATGAAATTGTAAATTGCATTTTCTAATTGAATAATTTTGTATTATATTGAAAGGTTGTATTTGATTTGCAACCATATCAATACAAAAAATTAAAAAAAGTACTAACTTTTGATTTCTCTACCACTTCATCCTAAATAAATAGGTACCAATTTAAGAAAGAAGTTACTCTCTCTTTACCTTAATCTAAACCTGTAGCCGGTGATACAGTCCACAAAGCAGTTGCTATGAGCAATGCTGATTTACTACTCCTAATAAGTCAGTTGGGAGTATGCTAGCATTGCTCATAGTAGCTTCTCTGTGAATCCAATAGTCTTCCCTCTTCTGAAACTCACGAGTAAGCCAGAGTTACTGATATGGGATCATTTCACGCTTGCCTGATTTTTTGGCACAAATACCACTGGTTGTAAATTTCACCTTTGCCCATAGCATTTCTCAAAACTTGCCCTACTCGTAGTTCACCACTGGCTCTATTGGTATTGCCAGAATACCACTAGTGGTATTTTAGCTAAACCCCTGCTGCTAGTTGGAATCCCAACAGGGTATATTTTTAAAATTGTATTTCTGCCCATTTCCAACTTCAATCAAGCAGTGAAAATGGACAAGGTACAGTAGTGGTTTATAATAGTTCTGTACATTATATATCAGACTAAAGGGTACATTCTGACCCTTTTGTGCATTGCATGGGTAAGATGGTGGGAATGGGGGGCTCAGAGAGGTCCACCTTTTCACCTCTTACACTGGCCCAATGCGTATACCTTTTAATTGTGTTGAAGAGAAGCTCATGCGCTTTTCCTCTGTTCAATTAAGGAAGTTGATAATGCTTGAGGGGCCATTTTGATGGAGAGTAAAGTAGGCACACTTAAAGCTGTATTTCCACCTGAGAACTTCTTTATGTAGTACCACCGAAGGTAATCCCTCAAAACCATATTGCAAATACTGCCAGAATGACCAATCCCGCCAAACATGGAATGACCCCTAAAACTGATATCTTTGTGAATCGCTACAATGCTACCTCAGCCAGAGTGCATATCATTGTGAGGACTGCTTCGAAAAATCTTTGGGAATACCAAATCACAATATGACTGCGTGGCTGTGTTCGAACATTTGCATTGCTTTCCTCAACCGCCCCACCTTCGACTTTACCCTGAGAACATTTATGACTACTTGCACATATAAGTCAACGCGGCAGCCCAGAGTTATCCTCAGGCAGGAAACTGCTGCACTCAATGAGTAAATCTAATTACATTTCAGAGTTACACTTCCTTAAAGAATGACCAATAGATGGAACTGGGAAATTAATTAGAAATTGCATGCCTCCGACCCAGGCGGTAAGTTACCGCCTGGGTCGTACCCTTACCACCATGGTGTAAACTATGTTTACACCATGGTGGATGGCGGATTTACCGCCCCATTTCAAGGTGAGTGGGGCGGTAAATCCCCATTTCCCATTTTACCCTTCCCCATTCCCATTTTTGCCCCATAGGGCATAATGGGAGTGGGGAAGGCGCTAGTTACGCCACCGTAAATTACGGTGGCGTAATTAGCACCATGGTCCCTTAGCGCCATGGATTTTAACGCCTGCAAAAAGCAGGCGTTAAACTCACCATGGCGCAAAGGGACCTCGGAATCAGGCGTTAAGGGTCGGCGCCGTTCACAGCGCCGTTAACCCCTTAACGCCTGATTCGTAATGAGGCCCATTATCTCCCGTTCCTCAAACTATTTTTACTTCAGTCCTCCAAAACTTTGTAAAGTGAAACGCCAAGTTACAGGAACGTGACTAAAGTAGGAGGGAGTAACTACCCCTGCTCCTCAAGGTCAACTTTAGCCATAGTGCCATAGTGGACCATTGTTTGGGCATCTCATTCTCATTCCAAACATGGCGTTACCCACTTGGAAAATTTGGTTTAATTCTATGTGAATGTTTATGTTATTTTTGAGTATCCCTTAGAGTACAAGTTGTTGTGGGGGTATTAAGTGAATTACCCAATTTATTTTTCCGTCCTCATTTATGATTGATTTAGAAAGACTGATTACATTTGGTTATTCTGTCTTTCTAAATCGATCATGCAAAACCCATGAACCCACCTACCTAGCCCCTAACCGAACGCCAAATCCCACTCACCTTACCCTCTGCAACGCCCCATTGCTCTCTGTGCGCCCGTCATCTTGGGATGACAGCTGCTCCATCCGATGCACACAAGTGCGTGCAAGGACTGACAGGCACGGCTAAATGAGGGAAGTCAGAGGAGTTAGGTAAGTGTTTTTTGTGTGTGTTTGTGAGTGAGTGAGTGAGTGTCTGCGTCTCTGTGCGGCAGAGAAGAGTGCATGTTTGTGGTGGGAAAGGTAGGAGGAAAAAGGGTGTTCACAGCTCTGTGTGAGTGGTGGGGATGAGGGAGAATGTGTTGGGCTAGAAAGGGGGGTTGCGGAGGATGAAAGAGAGAGTTCAGGGCACAAATCCCCAGTTATCTACAAATCCTTTCAGCGTCGGAGGGGGTGGGGATCAAAATGTGATATTCCAGGATCTTGAAGGCCACACAAAATCAGCCAAAATAAATCATTCTTTTTTGTGGTTCGGGCGTCAAAATGCAGAAATATCACATAGAACCATTGTGGATGAGCTAGATGTTGAGTGGGGCCATGGGCACAAAATAACATATCGACTAAACTACTACAAATATATTTGGACATCTTTGCAAGCTATTAAAAATGCTGTAGGAAGTCCTGGTCACTTAGCACTCAGTGGCCAAAAGCCGGTACAGAGGATTTTTAGGGTCCTGTTAACCTCTTGGGTGCCACCTCTTCAATGAATCCCAAGCTAAATTGGGGCACGTATATATATATATACACTACGGCACTCAAAGAGTTAAGCCGCTCCTAAGCAAAATAGTTCACAAAATCATGTTATTTCATTAAAAAAATAGGTTATTGCATAATTACTTTTTAGCATGAAAATCTAAATTATCTAGCATGTTTGTGTGTACTTTATTTCCGGCCTGCCTTGATCACAACCTAAAAACATGCATAACCACATTTGGATAACTTTATCACTGGCTAAAGTACATTTATTGAAAAAGAAAAGATGCTTAGCTACATTTTCAGACATGGTCTCAGGATGCTAGATCAGGGGCAAACTGCTCGCCTTGGAAGCAAGACAACATGGAGCCTCACAGGTTCGATCCCCCGATCGTACTTAGAAACCTCTGGGTATCATATCATTTATTTGCGCATGATATTCTTGATATAGAAAGAAGTAGAAGCCCATACATGCACATAACACACCAGACTTTGAGATCAAACTGGCTCCTGCTTTTTCTTGGTTACTGACACTGGATGTTTGTGGTTTGAGGGATGGACTGTGTTAGGAGCACACAAGGTAGTGAGGTGGTGCTGGCCAGCCTGCTATGCTACATGGCACATTAAATGCAACATGTGTTAAAGTATATTGTACATATTACTGCATCATAATGAACATTGGCCTAAGCACATTCGCATCGCACTGAAAATCACATTTCAATGAACCTGAATAAGGCTGACCACAGCGCCATTTTAGAATCATCTGCCATTTTGATTAACTCCTGTTTCTGCATCATGTTAAACTTTGTGTTTTCGGCTGCAGCAGAGAAAAATTGACTTTGTGCTGTGTCAACGTATTTATTTATTTTATTTATTTTGGATTTGTAGAGTGCACTGCAGCCTACAGGCATCGAGGCGTGTGTCAGAGCTTAAGAAGGCTTGATTAAGGGTTACAAAGAAGCCGCCCATTGAGAAAGACTTATTACAGTGCAGGATCAGTGGTTGCATGGTTCCAGAGATACATATACACAGGGTAATTCATAGAATTTCGCAGAAAAGTGTCGCAAGCGGCTGGCGCAGAGTGTCCACGTGCGATTGTCTGCGCCAGGCACGTGCGCCAAAACCGATTTCCGCGCACAACGTATTCATGGATTTTAGGCTCCCAAACCAGCCGTGGCGCAGAGTATCGCAGCGACCCTGCAGCAGCGCCAGTAACGCCGCCAAGAACGCCCTCGCGCAAGGAAAAGCCATCAAAATCGCTAAATCATCGCAAAGGGCTGCGCTAACCCTGGACCAGTTTACAGGGCTGCCAAACAAGGAACGCAAAGCGGGTAACGTTCATATCAGGGGTACACGGGAAGTTTTACATGCGATTAGCCAGGGTACGTGTATGACAGGGGTACGCGTGAAGTTTTACACGCGATTAGCCAGGGTACGTGTATTACAGGGGTACGCGGGAATTATCACACGCAATTTGGCTGGGTATGTGTATGACAGGGGTAAACGTGAAGTTTTACACGCGATTAGCCAGGGTACGTGTATTACAGGGGTACGCGGGAATTGTCACACGCGATTTGGCTGGGTACGTGTATTACAGGGGTGCGCAGGAAGTTACACACGCGATTAGGCTGGGTGGGTCCTCACAGGTGTTCCCTGTACACCCTCCACGGCCCCTGCAGGCAGCCCACAAAACAGGGGACTACCCTGCACACCTGCTCATGTCTCCCACCCCCCACTCCCCCCAGCAGTGTGGGGCACCCTCCACCAGGCCCCCACTCATGTCCCCTATCACCCCCAACCCCAGCCACCATGGGCAGCCCCCACCAGGCTCCCACCCATGTCTACAACCACCCCCACCCCCCAGCACTGTGGGGCAGCCTCCACCAGGCCCCCACTCATGTCTCCCACCACCCCCACCCCCCAGCCACCATGGGCAGCCCCCACCAGGCCCCCACTCATGTCTCCCACCCACCCCCACCCCCCAGCCACCATGGGCAGCCCCCACCAGGCTCCCACCCATGTCTACCACCACCCCCACCCCCCAGCCACCATGGGCAGCCCCCACCAGGCCCCCACTCATGTCTCCCACCACCCCCACCCCCCAGCAGTGTGGGGCACCCTCCACCAGGCCCCCACCCATGTCTCCCACCACCCCCACGCCCCAGCCACCATGGGCAGCCTCCGCCAGGCCCCCACTCATGTCTCCCACCCACCCCCACCCCCCAGCAGTGCAGGTGCAGCCTCCACCAGGCCCCCACTCATGTCCACCTGCCCACAGGCCCTGACAATCCTCAAGCATGGGCCTCATGGCCAGCCACCACAGCCCAAAGACACAACCAAGTATTACATGCGCCCATGATACAAATCCAATGGAAACAATGTAAATCAACACATGTGTCTCACACACACACAATGGTTGCAAGTGAACCTGAAAACCCATATCATGACATGCATGAAAACAATGAGATGAAACCACACATTGAAGAATGAAAAAATCCAAATAATGTATTAAAAACAACAGTAATGGCAATCAAAATCAAACAAAATACACAAGTAAAAAAAAATAACAAAATTAAGCTGGCTGTCCCTTTTCAAATTAAAATCAATAAATGATAATCCAAAAAAAGTTCTTCCAAAGTTCAAGTCCATAAAAAGGAAATGAAGGGAAAAAAGATATAGAAAACCATTGCTCCATGGGAAAAAATATTCATAGTAAAAAAAATATCCAAATCCAAAGTCCAACTATGTACTAAGTATTCAGGGTCCATCATCCCAACAGAAGAAATGAAACCTACCAAATGGAACTATATACAAAAGGTGGAGCAGTGTCCGTCGACTCCAAATAAAAATAAACTATAAAGGAAACCTATCACTAAATAACTATATACAATGGCGGCGGGCCAGTCCAGCGGCTCACTTAGTGGTGTTCCGGGCCAGGGCATCATCGAACTCCTTGTCTATGTCCCGGAGGCGGTCCTGTTCCATGGCCCCGAGGGTCCGCAGGGACGCCGACATGTTCACCTCCAACTCCCTGCGGATTGCCTCGAGGCACTCCACCCGCCTTAGGGCCCTCCGCATGGAGTTCTCCGCCCTGACCATCGTGAGCCGCGCCTCTTCGGCCCGCCGCCGCTCCGCATCTATGGCGTGGCCCAACCGCTGCCACACGGAAGACACTTTCCGTCCAGGGTCCTCCTGCCCTCCGGCCGATGCCTGCCCCTCCGATGTTGAAGGCCCCGAGCTATCGTGGCTCCCACCTACAGCCTCCTGCTGCTGCAGCTGCTGCTGTCCATGTGCCCTGTCCGATGGTGCCTGCACATCCTCCTCCAGCTGGGGTGCAGTCGTTGATGTGGCCACCCCTGCTGGACGTCCGACTCCCGACTGTGGCAGGGATCTGTTGTCCACCAGCCTGGCAGCACGGTCGGAGGCAGCTCCACAAGGCACCCAGGTGACACATGGGTGTGAAGATGGCATGGAGGACGACTGGGGCATAGGGGGTTCTGTGGAGGAGGGGGTCGGAACAAGGTCCAGGAAACGGAGGAATCCAGCCCTGGTGAGCTGTCCCAGTGGGTCAACGCGGTCAATGAGCCATGCGAGAAAACGTGCAGACTCATCATAAAAAGACTGCAGGTCAGCTCGCATGGCCCGTTGACGCAACGCCACCCCACCCTGGACAGGCTCAACCTGGTGCAGGATAGCCACATCCGCAGGGAGAGGAAGGCCAGGTGTTGTATGCCAATCCCCTCCCTGAGAACGGGTCTGGAGGTAGGCATCCCCGCTGGTGCAAGATGATGCAGTGACAGGAGCAGGGACATGATTGCACACAGGCACCTCCGCGGCGGCCTGTGCTGCCTCCTGTCCCTGATCCTGCACTGCACCACTAGCACCAGTGGAATCCCCACCTCCAGACCCTGCCTCTGTCGCTTGCACGGCCTCCTCCTCCTCCAAACCCCCCACCAACCTGGATGACTCCGTGCCATCTTCCTCCGTTGGGCCCTGTGGGGTCCCAGCTGCCCCTTCTGCTGCCGAGGAGTCCAACTCCAACCTCCGCCTCTTGGACCTCCCCTCGGCAGCTGCGGCCTGGGACACGGCACCGGACTCCTCACTCCCCGACGAGATCAGAACCTGGGAGGGGATCCGGGCCTTGCGTGTCCGGCTGGTGGTTCGACCCCTGCCGCTGTGCTCCACAGCACCTTCTCCGCCCTCTTCATCAGTTGACGCTGCAGACAGGGAGAAAGAAAACACAGGCATCAGGGCACTGTACAATGGACTCATACACACATGACAGTCATACATGAGTGGCATTGGTAAACCTCAGACATGGCATCACAATCCCCAACACACATGTCATTTCAAATTGCACACATGAGCCATACCACAGCCATATTGCAACAGCCAGCAGCATCCATTCACATACAACAGCATGAGCAGCCAAAGGTCATCCACACATCACATGCAACATAGGGAGTACACTACACATGCACACACACCACCAAACTTGCATGCATGTGTACACCTCAGCCAACTGTCGCAGTGTTCCGATCGACATCCATGACACACCTGACAATCATTCCTCCACATCCTGTGCCATGCAAGCCCACACACACAAGCACCATCCATGTGTCACACATGAGACCCCTCGCATGTGTCACCCTCACGGCCCTTTACACCCCCCCCTACTTGCCCACATAAAAATACATGTTCAACCTGCACACTCCTGGCACACCACACGCACAGCTTACAATCAGTATGCATGTACACTTACCGCTCGACTCCAGATGGGTCTGCCTCTCAAGGACCTGGACGTGGAGCGCTGGGGATATGCGTTCCAGGACCCTCATCTGATCTTCCGACAAGTGGCCCCGGCGCCCCTTAGCATCCGCTGCCTTCAGGAGGTGCCGGGCCTTGTTGAGGGTCCTGGACCTGAAGTCCTCCCAGCGCTTCCTGACACGTTCGTAGTCGCGGACTGCCACCTCCTCCGCGTTGATGGCAGTCACGATGTCCATCCAGATCCGAGTCCGTCCTTCCTTGTCGGCGCGCAACCTTCCGAAGAGGGCATCATACTGCCCCAGGACATGCTCCACCAGGACACCAACTTCGGTGGCAGTGAAGCTGGTGCCCCTCTGCCTCCTTGGCCGGGGGTTGCCACTGGTGCCAGATGTTGCAGTGCCCGACATGGCAACCCCAGAGGCAGGAGTGGGTGGGCAACTGGGTCCTGGGGCTGGGCTGTGGGGCGAAGGAAAAGCAGTCGGGAGTCTTCGGTTCCAGCAGGGGTGGTCACAGCAACAGCACCCCTGGCTGATGTGCAGGCAGCAAATGTCAGGGCACGTGGGCAGCAGGCAGTCAGGCAGCAGCAGATGGCAAGTGGGAGCGTGCTCAGGGCTCTGGGGGGGCATTAATTCGTCCTTCTGGGCAGGAGCGTGGTCTTCCGTGTGTGAACGTGTGGCCAGCTTGATACAGAGTGATTTTGCACGTGAAAATCCAGCACGTCTGCGTGTAATTCGAGGAAAGGCCCTTAGCGCGTAAGCGCGTCAGCACACATCTGTACATTCATTGGCCCAAAGGCCACCAGCGTATGCGCGTCTATGAAGTCACGTGCATGTTGAATATGGCACACGTTTGAAATGTTGCGTGTTAAAAAAATGAAAGACACGTCCGAGTGTCAAAGCGGTAATTCGTGGAAATGGCCTTAGCGCGTACACGCAGAAGTGACAAAGCGTGTAATTGGTGGAAATGGCCCTAGCGCGTACATGCGGAATTGACAAAGCGTGTAATTGGTGGAAATGGCCCTAGCGCGTACACGCGGAAGTGACGCTGGACGTGTGGGCCTGCATAAAAGGTACGTGTAGAACACCATTTCCTTGTACTTGCTTTTCGTGGAGAGCGAGTGGGTGAAATCTGTACTTCTTGTCGTTTCACACGCGATTTACTTCACGGCGTTTCAAGTTCGTACTCCCTGTTACCTCTGACAGCTTTTTATCTTTTTTCTCTTTTTCTGGTTTTCCTGGGCCTGTTCCCTCAAACAGCATTCCCTTCTACTGTTGTCCTGTCTCCTCAAAAACAACGGTTTTGTAGGGAATAATATTATTTTTAATACTTGAAAAAAATCTTGAGGCAAAAAAATTGGAGGTGGGTCACCTCTAGTTCACAAGTGCAAGGTAGTTCAGGAGGGTAGCAAATCCAAAAGGGGGGTAAGTGCTTCACTGTTCAGAACTGGGGATTAGATTCTGGAACTGTGAGATGATAGTCCGATCTAGATCGGGTTAGCTGTTCATTTTCTGTGTTCTGTGTCAATTTCTTTAATGGTTCCCGTGGGTAACAAAGGATCAGAGGTATTGACTGTTTGGAGATGCACAAAAGTTAAAACACAGGGGGGACTTCTTTGGCCAAGGGGCCAAGAAATGGGAGAGAGCTCTTCTAAAATTGCACACTCATAGCATCTGGGGGTGTGCTGGAGAGGTTGTTCACGCAATATCTTATTCCTTCCAATTGAGATATTTGCTGTAGGTCATGAGAGCCCTCATGACCTGTAGGGTCGACCGGTTTCAATGGCTAATGATAATGGAGCCATCTTCTTCAGGACCGTTGTTCAAAACAAGGAGTCAATCCCAAGGTTTCAGAAGTCTGAAACAAGGACAATTGCTGTAATGTGGGGATACAGAAATGTGGATTTATATGATCACATGCCCCTGTGCCCTCAGATACATTGGCATGACTGCCAGGGCAGTTCGGATTCGCATGGTGGAACATAGGTCATGCATACGCACCAACAAACTCACTGCCCCCCTGGTCCAACATTTTACAGCTGAAGGACACACAGCAGACTCATTCAAATGGACCATCATAGAAAGGGTCACACCCCCTGCAAGAGGGGGAAACTACAACAATATACTCTTCAGAAGAGAACAACAGTGGATTTTCAAACTTAACACATGCTCTAAAGGGCTTAATGAAAACATCCAGTGGCATGACCTAGCAGTGCTACCATAGATTGCCAGCTAGTACATGCTCTGCCCAGCATATCTTGCCCTGTAATTGAGGGACCGCCTGTGCGTTTTTGTTCCACACACTTTTTGATACTCCCCTTAGGGCTTGCCTGTCATTCTGACAATACATTGCCCAGGCTTTTTCCGGCCTATTTGGGCCTGCCGTCATACCATTTTCCCTCTTCTTTCTTCACCCCCCTCCCGCCGCCCCCCCCTCCCCATTTGTCCCCCCGACTCAGCTGTACGCGATCTTTCAACATACCCAGCACTTCGGGCTCTCCCTCCAGCTCTTTCCCTGTACAGCACCGAGCATACGCGCTCTTCAGCACTTTTTACGAGCGATAGAGCCCACTCTCCCCGCGCGGGCCTACACCACTCTACGCTACGCGGCCACGACGCCCGCGCACCTCACGTGACGCGAGTGTAGAGCGCGTTCCCTTTCGTTTTTAGAGGCGGTTGGCCTCGTTTTCAACACCGAGCTCATTCCGAGCTGCAGCAGTGCCACGAGCAGACGCCTACACGCAGACGTATACCAGGTACTGTCCTTGCCGCCCCTGTACTCCAGTACAGCCGGTTTGATTCCAGTCTTTTAATTAACCCTTGCTGATAGCACCTTACTTCTTGTCTTCCAGAGTGACTGATCAGACAGCACCAGCCCAGTCTGCATAAAGGTACCCCTTCTATATGCAGCTTTCGTTTTATCTCACGCCCTAGCTCCTACATCCCTCACCCCCTTTTCCTTGCCCATACCCCCCGCCCGCCATGTTGAGACACTGTTTTTCACACCGGTGACCAGGCACCCCAATTATCCTGCTATCTTGCACCTCCAATTGATATTGGTTTGAATCACACGGGTTCCTCTTACTCATTTGGGCAAGCTGTCCAGCCAGTAAGACTTTTTCAATGATAGATTGTTCCAATAATTCCCCCCTCCCCTTCCTTCATGCTCTCTTTTTTTGTTTCTCTCCCCCCATCCCTTCTGTATCCCCACATTACAGCAATTGTCCTTGTTTCAGACTTCTGAAACCTTGGGATTGACTCCTTGTTTTGAACAACGGTCCTGAAGAAGATGGCTCCATTATCATTAGCCATTGAAACCGGTCGACCCTACAGGTCATGAAGGCTCTCATGACCTACAGCAAATATCTCAATTGGAAGGAATAAGATATTGCGTGAACAACCTCTCCAGCACACCCCCAGATGCTATGAGTGTGCAATTTTAGAAGAGCTCTCTCCCATTTCTTGGCCCCTTGGCCAAAGAAGTCTCCCCTGTGTTTTAACTTTTGTGCATCTCCAAACAGTCAATACCTCTGATCCTTTGTTACCCACGGGAACCATTAAAGAAATTGACACAGAACACAGAAAATGAACAGATAACCCGATCTAGATCGGACTATCATCTCACAGTTCCAGAATCTAATCCCCAGTTCTGAACAGTGAAGCACTTACCCCCCTTTTGGATTTGCTCCCCGCCTGAACTACCTTGCACTTGTGAACTAGAGGTGACCCACCTCCAATTTTTTTGCCTCAAGATTTTTTTCAAGTATTAAAAATAATATTATTCCCTACAAAACCGTTGTTTTTGTGCTACCATCCTTGATCTATATTTAACGGTTAAAAGGAATCCAACGGCTTGTCCGTGCTCTCCCTTGGTTGTTTATCCCAACAACATACCCTGTTTGTTATTACACTCTCTTCGCGCAACTGTCCAAGTTGCTGGGTTTGATTAACTCAAAATTAATAAGAGGAAGGTCACCCTCCCTCTTTCTAGCTGCTACTCAACACTATGGTATGTCTCAGTGTTCTCATCAGCACCTCTCCTTCCCCGCCCTTTTCCCCGGTACCTCTCCGCCCTTCCCTCTGCCCAATGGCCGATGGACATTTCCTTGCCTTTGCGGAAGAACTGGTCGATGGGATCCTTGCTAACCCCTCATTATTAGGTATTGACCTTACTCCACAGAACATCAGCAATAACGATGAATGGAATGAGATTGAAGCCTTGAGAAAGAAAATCATTCGTACGGAACTGCATGGAGCACTGATGACCGAATATCTAAGGGCACATGCAGCCCCAAATGGTCTTATTATTCGCATCGAACCACGGATCTTTTTGGATAATTTACAGTTTAGAAAAGATTGGTCCTTTATTGCCAATAAATGTACACGTGACTGGTTGGTACTCATCATTAACACCGCTAAAACAATCACAGACAAACTAGTACGCAAACTGAATGAGAAAAGTGCCCTTTTGAAAACCAAAATAGCCACAGACATCTATACAGCCAAACTAAGTCTACTGGATACTACACTGAAAGATTTTAAGGAAATTAACCTTAGCCGAAAGATCACTAAACTGAAAAAAGATCTCACAGCATTCACACATGTGAAAGTGTACCCTTACGTAGGGGAAGAATATTTTTCAGAAGAGGCTAAACAATCCAGACGAGTCGCTGCACAACTACGGTTCCAAACCCTCCAACGAAGTAACGCTAACCGGTCTTACAACAGCTCGAGCAGCAACTCTAGCAATAGCTCGGGCAAGCAGCACTGGGACAAGAGGCGGGTACAATTCGGTGGTCACAATCAGGGCACCCCCCCTGTGGTTCCTTTTTTAGGCCCACGAGGAGGAGGCCAGCACCGGGCACAATGGCAGAACCACCCGCCGCCCACGATAGTTACCCGCAGCAGAGGACAAGGCAACATACCAGCGCTGCTCCCTCATTGATAGTTAACCAGTCCACGCATGTACTGACCAGAGCAGAACAAGAAATTCTACAGAAGGGTCTTTCCTTCATCCCTACAGCACGGTATGACCCTTTTCAAACGCGTGTCGAATGCACACAATTGATGCGAAAAATAAGACTAAAACAGTACTTCAATAACGAGACCATTGCAGACACCGACGCTACGGGCCTACGCCCACCTTCTCAATTCTTCCCTCCATACTGTACCAACACCCCAGAATCAATTACTTTCGAACAAGCACTGCTTAAGAAAATAGCAGAGTTCGAGCGGACCATTCCATTTATCAACAACAACTGTACCAAACCCCAACTGACAGCCCTTTCTGATTTAGCTGGCAATCCAGATATCACCATTAAGCCGGCTGACAAAGGGGGAGCCATTGTCATCATGGACACCACCAACTATGTCAACATGGTCAACGTCCTCCTGAGTGATAACATCAGCTACAAAAAACTCCGCATGGACCCCACACCTTCCCTTCAGGCAATAATAGCTCCTATCATCTATGAAGCAGAGGCCGAAGGTTACATCAGCACCCGTGAAGCTGCTTTCCTCTCTCCACCTCACCCTCGCATTCCGGCTATGTATGCCTTACCCAAAATCCACAAGGGCATTGTGCCACCACCGGGACGTCCCATTGTGTCAGGCATTGGCTCTATCCTTGAACCACTCACTCAATTTGTTGACTTTTTTATAAGGGACCAGATTCCGAAAATGACAAGCTACATAAAAGACTCCACCCATATGCTAAACTTAGTAGACTCTTTGCAGTATGATCCACAACAAGAGTGGCTAGTCACTATTGACATTGAGTCTCTGTACACTCGGATCCCTCAACAAGAGACTTTGAACATGCTAAGCAGGTTATTACATTCTGGCATCGATTTACATGGTGTGCCGCCCACCTTCATCTACCAATTGGCAGAGATTGCATTAACCAACAACTATTTTCTGTTTCAAAATACCTTTTACCAACAGACATCCGGCACTGCGATGGGAGCTACCTTTGCCCCCAGCCTAGAAAACTTATACGTCAATCTCTTTTAACAAGATCACATTTACTCAGCCACCAACCCTTTTGTCGTCAATCTTGGCATATGGCGGAGATACATAGACGACATTTTCATAATTTTCAAAGGGACAGAACTGGATCTGGTGTCTTTCCATGCCTGGCTGAACTCATTGAACCCACACCTTCAGTTCACATTGGAAAAAGACAAGCAATCCATACATTTTTTGGATCTCGCAATCTCAGCCAACAATGGGGGTTTAGTCTCAAGTGTGTACAAAAAATCTACTGACAGAAATTCTCTGTTATGCTACTCGAGTTACCACCCTAGAGCACTCAGAGACAACCTGCCTTTTGGACAATTCTTAAGATATCGCAGGCTGTGCACCCAGACCCCTACATACACCATACAGTCTAGCCTCCTTAGGGAACAATTGGCAGCAAGAGGATATCCACAAATAATCATCAGAGACACTTATAAAAGAGCCAGAAACATCCCGAGATCTGTAACCCTCCAACAACACTTGAAACCAGCCAACACCACAGGGATCACAGCAGTGTTTAGTTATTCGCCCCTCCTTAACAAGATCAAGCAAGAAGTCAAGAAGCTATGGCCGATCTTGAACACAGGAGATACTACCATCCCCACACCCCGTTTTGCCCTCAAAAGACGGACAAACCTGCGAGATAAAGTAGTCAAAACACTAACACATACTACTTTACCCACAGGACCCAGTCAACGTACCCTTTGGGGTACAGCACCATCCAGAGGACACGCACCTTGTGGTAATTGCTCCATGTGCCCTCAGACATCACGCAAAACAGAGATTGACATAGGATGGCATACACCTTGGAGGCAAATGACATTGACAAACTGCAATTCCAAAGGAGTGATTTATATGATCACATGCCCCTGTGCCCTCAGATACATTGGCATGACTGCCAGGGCAGTTCGGATTCGCATGGTGGAACATAGGTCATGCATACGCACCAACAAACTCACTGCCCCCCTGGTCCAACATTTTACAGCTGAAGGACACACAGCAGACTCATTCAAATGGACCATCATAGAAAGGGTCACACCCCCTGCAAGAGGGGGAAACTACAACAATATACTCTTCAGAAGAGAACAACAGTGGATTTTCAAACTTAACACATGCTCTAAAGGGCTTAATGAAAACATCCAGTGGCATGACCTAGCAGTGCTACCATAGATTGCCAGCTAGTACATGCTCTGCCCAGCATATCTTGCCCTGTAATTGAGGGACCGCCTGTGCGTTTTTGTTCCACACACTTTTTGATCCTCCCCTTAGGGCTTGCCTGTCATTCTGACAATACATTGTCCAGGCTTTTTCCGGCCTATTTGGGCCTGCCGTCATACCATATTCCCTCTTCTTTCTTCCCCCCCCCTCCCTACCCGCTCCCACCCCCCCCTCCCCATTTGTCCCCCCGACTCAGCTGTACGCGATCTTTCAACATACCCAGCACTTCGGGCTCTCCCTCCAGCTCTTTCCCTGTACAGCACCGAGCATACGCGCTCTTCGGCACTTTTTACGAGCGATAGAGCCCACTCTCCCCGCGCGGGCCTACACCGCTCTACGCTACGCGGTCACGACGCCCGCGCACCTCACGTGACGCGAGTGTAGAGCGCGTTCCCTTTCGTTTTTAGAGGCGGTTGGCCTCGTTTTCAACACCGAGCTCATTCCGAGCTGCAGCAGTGCCACGAGCAGACGCCTACACACAGACGTATACCAGGTACTGTCCTTGCCGCCCCTGTACTCCAGTACAGCCGGTTTGATTCCAGTCTTTTAATTAACCCTTGCTGATAGCACCTTACTTCTTGTCTTCCAGAGTGACTGATCAGACAGCACCAGCCCAGTCTGCATAAAGGTACCCCTTCTATATGCAGGTTTCGTTTTATCTCACGCCCTAGCTCCTACATCCCTCACCCCCTTTTCCTTGCCCATACCCCCCGCCCGCCATGTTGAGACACTGTTTTTCACACCGGTGACCAGGCACCCCAATTATCCTGCTACCTTGCACCTCCAATTGATATTGGTTTGAATCACACGGGTTCCTCTTACTCATTTGGGCAAGCTGTCCAGCCAGTAAGACTTTTTCAATGATAGATTGTTCCAATAATTCCCCCCTCCCCTTCCTTCATGCTCTCTTTTTTTGTTTCTCTCCCCCCATCCCTTCTGTATCCCCACATTACAGCAATTGTCCTTGTTTCAGACTTCTGAAACCTTGGGATTGACTCCTTGTTTTGAACAACGGTCCTGAAGAAGATGGCTCCATTATCATTAGCCATTGAAACCGGTCGACCCTACAGGTCATGAGGGCTCTCATGACCTACAGCAAATATCTCAATTGGAAGGAATAAGATATTGCGTGAACAACCTCTCCAGCACACCCCCAGATGCTATGAGTGTGCAATTTTAGAAGAGCTCTCTCCCATTTCTTGGCCCCTTGGCCAAAGAAGTCTCCCCTGTGGTTTAACTTTTGTGCATCTCCAAACAGTCAATACCTCTGATCCTTTGTTACCCACGGGAACCATTAAAGAAATTGACACAGAACACAGAAAATGAACAGCTAACCCGATCTAGATCGGACTATCATCTCACAGTTCCAGAATCTAATCCCCAGTTCTGAACAGTGAAGCACTTACCCCCCTTTTGGATTTGCTACCCTCCTGAACTACCTTGCACTTGTGAACTAGAGGTGACCCACCTCCAATTTTTTTGCCTCAAGATTTTTTTCAAGTATTAAAAATAATATTATTCCCTACAAAACCGTTGTTTTTGTGCAACCATCCTTGATCTATATTTAACGGTTAAAAGGAATCCAACGGCTTGTCCGTGCTCTCCCTTGGTTGTTTATCCCAACAACATACCCTGTTTGTTATTACACGTCCTGTCTCCTCAGACAGCGTACAATTCTTCTTTTGGCGGGGGTGTTGCCAACGCGCACACGCGCTTCTTTTTCACGCTCTTTTTCCTGGCAGACGGTGAGTCACGCACGTATCTAACATCTGTGCTTGCCCCGTGTGTAGCCTACCCTTTCAGAGGTCATTCTTGGCTGTGTGTGACACGCATACGTTCATTCTTGTGTTACTGGGTGCCACAGCGTAGTGCAGGTTTTTTTTCCGCACACGTGGTCTAGGAGGGGTTGCGTGCACGTCATCTCCCTTTTTTGGGCTTCCTGTGCGTTGCGTGACCCGTCATCTTTCCCCAGGGGTCACATTCAGCCTTGCTAGAGCACTAGGGTACAATTACCATCTGGTACCCAACCCCTTTGACTCCCAATTGCCCAGGACAATAGTTTACAGCCACTCCCATACGCACATTAACATCAGTGCCATGGTTGGGAGGCGAGGAATCCGTAAGGGTGGCAATGGTGGACAAGCCACAAGTGGTGGCCGTGGTGGATCCGGTAGGGGACGTGGTCGTTACTTACAGGGTGACCCTGTCCCCCATGTGTGGAGGACCAGTCAAGGGCACCCATAATCCCCCCCCCCCCCCCCTGGTTGAGGCTGATGTGGCTGACACCATCCATGCTCAGCCCTTGTTGGACCAGCCCATTGTGGCACCAGACCTGGCTGACTCCATGGCTGGCTTCCAGGTCAGCAGGCCTATGACACGTGCGCTGGTGCACGTTGATGTCATCAGGCCACGTGGATCAGGGGCAGCAAGGTCATCTGCTGCCCCAAGTAGGCAGGGTGGAGAGGCTGCAGGGGCAGCTGCGGCTCCATCCACCCCAGCTCTCACACACCCAGCCAGGACAGTGTCGGTCCTAGTCCATCCTGCTGCCATTCCCCCTGACACCATTACACTTGAGCCAATGCCTGCACCAACTCCCATGCTGAGTGTGCAATCCCACACTCCTGATACAGAGTCCACCAGGGCTCCTGCCCCTAGTGTCCAGAGCGGCGTAGGACACTCAGGATCACCACCACCTTCCAAGCGGAAGAGGAAGAGTGCTCGTCCGGCACAGGCTGATGCCCCAGACACGGCTACACAGTCCGGCCCGTCGAGGAAGCCCAGCTTCACGGATGCCGAACTGAATGCACTTGTCGAGTATGTGTCCGCACATGATAACGAAATGGTCATTGTTGCAGGATCCAAGACCACACCTGCACAACGCCAGGCACACTGGCAGACCGTTGCGGACATCGTAAGTGCCCTTGGAATCGTGAGGCGCACAGCCAATGATTGCTATGAGCGCTGGAATGGCCTAAAGCGCAGGGCAAAGAATAAGATGGCCTCAAGTCATGCCGCAACTCTAGTGACTGGAGGTGGGCCTCCAGTAGAAGACATGGAACTCACTCCACATGAGTCAGTCGCTGGGACTTACGTCACGGAGGAACAGATCCAAGGCGTGGGAGATCTGCCTGATTATGAGGCATTGTCCGGTGAGTGCACATGCATGTGTGTGTCATCCATGTGCATGGTGTGTGTGTGAGGGCTTCTGTTTGTGTGCCAGGTGAGGGTGTGTGCGCCTGAGTCGTTTGGGTCACCCATGTGCTTCATGCAATACATTCTGCGCAGCAGCATTTGGCCATAGCAGTATCCCTTCTGCCAACAGTAGACATCTAGCCCAACAGCATGCCAGTTGCCCTTGAAGTGTCACCTTGCCACACCATTGTTGCTTATTTTTCTCTGTCCATTCAGGCAGATTGTTTGCATTCCACCACTTTTACTAGGCATTTCTCAGTCCTCTAGTCACATGTCTGACATGGCTATGGTAAAGTGGAGTGACTTTGTTACCTGGATATCATTTGTTTAGACATGTCCCTGTGCAATCGGACCATTTTGGACTGGCAGCTCCAGGTGAAAATTCAGACCTGTTTGAATTAGAAAAGCTATTACATGAGGGAACTGGACTGAATGAATAAGTGCTGCCCTCCTCTCCATCTTCACTCAATAGCAATTGTTCAATGCCATCTGTGTTAATGGCATGTGCATTTCACCTGGCAATCACAGGCCAATGTGTGATGCCACTGCTAGGCAGCATGCAGAAAATGTGTTCATCTTCCATCTTGGTGTCATCAGTGTGTTCCATTTGCCTACCCTTCATACGCAGTGAGGGTGCATGCATGGGAGGGTTTTAGTCATGTGGGACATGTGTCAATCAAGTACTGAAGTACTGGTTCTGTTGCTTCTCAGCCCTCATTGTGTGCCATGGTGCTAATGCCTGTTTCCATTTGTTTGCTTTTATGACTTTGCAGGGGAAGATGCACCTGATACTGCTGGGGTTGTGGAGATGGTGCAGACCCAGGAGGGGTCTGAGGGTCGGCCGACCACCAGTGAGGGATGTGGTGTGGTGGTGGGTGAGAACCCACAACTTCTGCAGGTCGTGCTCTCAAGGGGTGTCTCTGGCTGCACCTCCCCCGAGCTGTACTCAAGTGTTGATTCGGATGATGAGACCTACGTGCCGTCGCAGGTGAGTGTTCCTGGGAGGGATTCTGTTCTGTCCGACCCACCTGCACCAGGGTCAGAACCCTCAATGGGGATGTCAGTGTTGGCAGCTACGCCTTTGGTGGTTACAGATGCAGGGTCACACTCCGCGACATCTGATCCTGTTCCTGGGCCAGCAGATCAGAGGGGGAATGCAGTCCTGCAGCCTCAGGCAGTGCCGGCACAGCAAGGCGCAGTTCGCCTTGCCCCAGACAGGTGTGGTGCCCGCCGACGTGGTGGCCGTACGCCACCTGGCAATACCGCATGGGAGCAATCCATTTACGGTATGGCAACCCAACAGGCAGCATCATCAGAGATGATGGCTCAGGCCATGGATAGGGTGGCCACTTCCATTGTCCCCCCCGAAAGGCTGATGGAGCGACTACAGCAGGCAACCGACTCCATCTGCCAGTCACACAGGGAGGACATGTTGGCGTCCAACAGGGACAGGCGGGCGGCACTGGCGACTCTGCAGGAAGCCATCTCCATAGAGCCCCAGGGCCACAGGGAAGCCCTGAGGCTGGAACTCCTTCACCTCAGGACGACTCTTGTTGAGCTTGAGGCTTCAACAAACCGAAGGACAGAACAGCAGCTGGAGCGTCTCACCCGTACGCCTCAGCTAAGATGCAGGCAAATAGGGCGGAGGTCCGGGCATCCCGTGAGTTGTTGCATGGGAACCTCCGCACACTCATCCTCCAGAACGAGACCTACCACACCCGCATGCTTGCAGCCATGGAGGAACAGACTAGGGCCTTGCGTGGGCTGCCTCCCATAGTGCCACCACCTCCGGATGCAGCTGCACAGGGTGAGAATAGCGACAGCAGTGATACTCCCACAATAGGGTAGCCGTGTGGGCCATGAGCCCATGGAGGTGTTTTTTTTTCGCAAGATCCACACAGGTGGGTTTTGGTGTGCACCCTGTCCTCGGACCTCCTGGGTGGCCTCCCCAACCCCACCAGGCCCATTAATGGCCATTTTTGATTTTTATTTTATTTTATTTATTTATTTTTTTGGGACAGTGTGTTGCCTTGTGTGGCTCCCGTGGGCATACGCTGCATTGTGGCTGGGCACATGGAGGCTTGTCATGTATTTGGTTCAGATGCTTGGGTTTTTGTCACACACACCCCTCCTGCTTCCCGTTTCCATGGGCTTGCAAAGGGTGTGCCCAAGTGACATTGACATACATGGTGACATTGGACTCCCACTACATGTGTGGGTAGTCTAGTCAATACTGGTAATACATTCCTAGTGCATATTGCTGTTGTGTTGTACACTGCATGTTGCATTGATGTGTAACTCATCATCCATGTCTACCTCCTAATTTGCAGGTCCTTTCCTCATGTCTACACAAGGCCCTCTACTTTGGAGATGGAGTCCATGTTGGCAGCAGTGGACCTATAACTCTACATGGCGGCAACACTGTACAGTTGGAAGTGGTGGGAGTGCAGGCATTTCCAGGTGGTGAGACTACTAATTCCTTACATTCATAATGTCATGTTAATGGTAGTTTTGAGGGTCAGTAGCTGATAAGTGTTATTGCTAAATACCTGCTCAAGTGTGTTGTTGCTCCTGCATTACTGTGAGCACTTCAGGTGTCGCGAGTTTCAATTAGGGACACTGTACTTTGTGACACTTGTGTCATGTTGTGGGGATTACTTTGTTTACCCGCACATAGCATGACATGGCATGGTGTGTTGTGTGGCAGTGCTGGGGATGGGTTGGGTGACATGGCACTGTCCTCATGTTGCATTTTGCAAGTGGGTATTCATTTTAGCTGCATGAATGTGTTTTTTCACGAAACTGCATTGGTGGTGTCTGTGTAGGTAGGGATGCACACATTGTAACACTTCCAGGTGAACAATCTCAGGCTGATATGGTTTTGATGGTTGATTCTCCAGACATTCAGGATCAGTGTCAGGTTGAGTCATCATTGATTGTCAGATGGTATGTGCCAGGGCAGTGTGCACTCCACAGGGGTGTGATTTCTATGTGAAGTAATTAGCCACTAGCTGTGTACGGGCTGCCTCCCCCGTGCCCTTTCCCCTCCCATGCGCAGCGGGCGTGCATGTGGTTGGGGATGTGAGGGCACCACCATGTCCACGGCCAGGCCCCGGTGTGTTGCAACGTTGTGCAGGACACATGCTGTCACTATGATCCTGCACACTACTGGGGGAGCGTATAACAGCTGCCCGCCAGAACGGTCAAGGGAGCGAAAGCATGACTTAAGCACTCCGAATGTGCGCTCCACTATGCCCCCGGTTGCAATGTGGGCTGTTTTATATCTTACCTCGGGTGGCGTGGTGGGTTTCCGAATTGGCGTCATCATGTGGGGGTTGAGAGGGTAGGCACTGTCCCCTGTGGAGGTGGTGATGGGTATCATTGGTGGGGTTGTGACCTTGCTCAGTATCTGACATGCATGCATGTGCAGTGGCATTCATACTCACCAAGCAGCCATGTATCGCCATGCCGCCCAGCTTCTAGGTCCCAGTTTAGGGTGGACATTCGGTAAATGAAGCTGTCATGGGTGGACCCGGGATAGTTGGCATATACTGAGGTGATGATTCCCTTGGCATTACATACTACCTGCACGTTGATGGAATGCCAGTGCTTGCGGTTCCTATAGATGTGCTCAGATGCCCTGGGGGGACGTAGAGCAACATGGGTGCAGTTGATGGCACCTAGCACTTTGGGGAATCGTGCCACACCGTAAAAATCTAGGGCGGCAGCATGCCTTTCTGCAGGTGTTCTGGGCAGGTATATGTGCCTGCGGACTGATGGGCGTGCAGTGATGATGTTCAAGACCTGGTGTAGGCAGCGTGACTGCGTGGCCTGTGACACCCCACCCACTATGGCACTTGTCCGCTGAAATGATCCAGTGGCTAAGAAGTGCAGTACATTGAGGACCTTCTCCAGGGGGCTGAGTGCTTGGGAGCACAGGGTAGGTGATGTGAAGTCATCCTCCCACTCACTCACCAGGTCCAGTATTATGTGTGGTGGAAACCTGTACCTCCCATACACCTGGTCATCAGGCATCCCGAAAAGGCTGGTTCTGGGTGTGAAAATTCTGGCCCTGACTATCCTCCTCCTCCTCCTTTGGTAGCCCACGGCCACTGCTGCTAGGAACGGTATATTCATCCTGGCGTCTGAGCTTATTAGTTTTTTGCGCCGCGGGTCGACGTATGCCTGCTTCCTACTGGCGTACGTGTTTCTTTGCGCGTGTTGTAGGCGAGCGTGTGAAACTTCCCGCGCACCCCTGAAATCCAGTACCCAGGCCAATAGCGTGCGGAAATTCCCGCGCACCCCGGAATACACGTGCGCTGATGTACTCGCGTGTGTAAGTGCCCGCGCACCCCTGAAATACACGTACATAGGCCAATCGCGTGTACGCGCACTTTTGTCCAATTACACGCGATGACACTCTGACGTGCAGTCTTTCCACGTGTGCTCCGTCATCACGTGCTATGAGGGAAACACCCGTGCGGGTCACGTCACAGACGTGCTTACGCGCTGAGGGCCTTTGTTCCAATAGAATCGCGTATGCGTGCTGACGCGCTTACGCGCTAAGGGCCTTTCCTCGAATTTCACACTGACGTGCAGGATTTTCACGTGCCAAATCACTCCGTATCAAGCTGGCCACGCGAAAACATACGGAAGACCACGCTCCTGCCCAGAAGGCCGAATTACTGCCCTCCAGTGGCCCGAGCAGCCTCCCACGTGCCATCTGCTGCTGCCTGCCTGCCTGCTGCCACCGTGCCCTGACATTTGGTGCCTGCAAATCACCCATCTGCAGGGGTCCAGTTGCTGTGTCCACCCCTGCTGGAACAGAAGACCCCCGACCGGGATAACATCGCTCCACAGCCCAGCCCCAGGACCCAGTTGCCCACCCACTCCTGCCTCTGGGGTTGCCATGTCGGGCACTTCGACATCTGGCACCAGTGGTAACCCCAGGCCAGAGGGGCAGAGGGGCACCAGCTTCACTGCCACCGAAGTTGGTGTCCTGGTGGAGCATGTCCTGGGGCAGTATGATGCCCTCTTTGGATCGTCCCGCGCCAGCAAGGAAGGACGGGAGAGGATCTGGGGCGACTGTGTGGTTGCCATCAACGCGGAGGGGATGGCAACCCACGACGTCCAGAAGATCAAGAAGCGCTGGGAGGACTTTAGGACCAGGACCCTCGTGAAGGCCCAGCGCCTCGTGGAGGGGGGCCGGGGCCGCATGAGTTCCATCCAGATGAGGGTCCTGGAACGCGTACGCCCAGAAGTCCACGCCCAGATCCTTGAGAGGGAGACCCGTCTGGAGTTGAGCGGTAAATGGCCAAGCATTGCTGTGTGAGACAGGGCATGTTGCGGTGTGCTGGTTGTCTGATACTTGCCTGTATGTGTGACATAGGCCATGTACGCATGTATGTGTCCAGGGACATCATGGTGATGCATGTGCGACCAGTGATGTGTGAACCACATGGTCGTTGCATGTGTTTAAATGCGACATGGGGAGCCCTATGCAGATTTTACACATGAGAGCATGCCAGTCTGTTCCTGGACATGTGTGGGGGTGAGGGATGGGTGCTGATGCCAGGTACATATATGGTAGCCATGTCTGTGTGCCTGCCCTGCGTGTCTGTGACTTGTGAATGCCATGGATGCATGACACATGTGTGTGACAATGCACAGATTCACTGATGCAGCCTAGTTATCCATGTATCCGCTGTGTTTGGGGTGTATGAGGCCAGATGTGACTGAGGTGAAGTGTGTGCATGTGATAGGCATGACCCATAATGCATGTGAGTTCCATATCATTGTATGTTTCAAGAGTCCATTGGACATGTATGGAAATGTCCATGGCATGCACCATGCCTGTTACTGTGTGTGTTTTGCCTGGACTGACCCATGTGTTGTGGAGGGACATGATGGAAGTGTACTTTGACAGTGGTACTCATCTGCTATTGCTTCCTGTCAAGGGGACCATTGTACAGTACCCTGATGCTTGTGTTCTATGTCTCCTTCTACGCAGCGGCTAGTGAAGAAGAGGGCGGAGACGGCGCTGTGGAGCAAGGCGGCGGGGATGCCCCCACGGCTGCAGCGGAAGGAGTCGGTGAGCCCCCACAGGGGCCTGCTACGGCGGAAGACGGTGAGGAGCCATCCAGGTTGGTGGTTTCCACAGAGGAGGAGGAGGCCGCCACTGAGGCACACATGGGGCCTGGTGGGGGCATCCCTGCTGGTGCAAGTGGTGCAGTCCAGGGGCAGGGGCAGGAGGCAGCACAGGTCACCATGGAGGGGCCTGTGCATGTCGCTGTCCCTGACCCTGTGAGTGCACCACCATGCACCAGCACGGATGCCCCATCCCAGGCCCGTCCGCAGGTAGAGGGGATGTCCATGTCACCTGACTCCCCTCCACCTGTGGACGAGGGGACCCGTGGCCGTATGGAGAAGGTCCTGATTGGGGCCGCGATGCGCGCGGGTGCAATTCGTGATGACGGCCGTGCTTCCCGGGAGGAGCACGCACGTCATCACGAAGAGCACCGTGCCGACGTGGCCCAATTGAGATCTTCCATGTTCGGGGGTTTCCTGCATGTGTCGGCCAATCTGGCGGCCCTCTCCTCCTCTGTGGAGGCTATACGCCGGTCGTTCTTCTTGCCGTCTTCCGGCCCAGATGCCACGAGTGCCACCCATGGACCTGCCCTGACCAATGCAGCCGGCTCGGTGAGGATCCCATCCCTGCCACAGTCGGGAGTCGGAGGTCCAGCAGGGGTGGACACCACAGCAACTGTACCCCAGCAGATGGAGGATGTGCCGGCATCATCAGGCAGGGCACGTGCACGACGGCATCGGTGGATTCCATCAGCCTGGATGCCGTCGTGCTGGCAGAGGCAGTTGCGTCGGAGGCAGCAGCAGAGTCAACGTGGGAGGCATCATGGCTCGGGGCCATCAACATCGGAGGGGCAGGCATCGGCCGGAGGGCAGGAGGACCCAGGACGGGAAGTGTCTTCCGTGTGACTGCGGTTGGGCCAGCAGATAGGTGCGGAGCGGCGGCAGGCGGAAGAGGCGCGGCTCACGATGGTCAGGGCGGAGAACTCCATGCGGAGGGCCCTGAGGCGGGCCGAGTGCCTTGAGGCAATCCGCAGGGGGTTGGAGGAGCAGATGGCGTCGTCCCTGCGGACCCTCGGGGCCATGGAACAGGACCGCCTCCGGGACATCGAAGAGGAGTTTGATGATGCCCTGGCCCGTAACACCACGGAGTGAGCCGCTGGACTTGCCCGCCGCCTTTGTATATAGTTCTTTAGTTTTAGGTTTCCTTTGTTTCTTCTTATGATTTGGAGTCGACGGACACTGCTCCACTTTTTGTATATAGTTGCATTTTGGTTAGGGTTTTTTGTAGGTTTCCTTTGTTCAGTTGGGCTCATGGACCCTTGGATGCTTTGTTCATAGTTCTTCATTGGATTGTTTTATTTTTTTTGTTTTTATTTATTCACCATGGAGCAATGGTCTTTGCATTTATTTTTCTCTCTCGGATTGATTTTATTTTTAATGTGACTTTGGACAACATTTTTTTGAATTTGGATTGTAGTTTTACTTTTTTTGACGGACATGCAGCTTATCTTTTTTTCATTGCCATTGTAGTTTGTTTCATTTCATTTGCATTCAATTTTTTTTAATACAATTTTGTTTTCATACTTCACTGTGTGGTATCATCTCATTGGTTTCATGCATGTCATGTTGGGTGTTTTCCCATTCAATTGCAACCATTGTGTGTGACGGACATGGGTTCATTTGCTTTATGAACATTGGGGGTGTAACATGTAATTTCCATTTCCATGTGGGTGAATGGGTTACTTGGTAGGGCCTTTTGGCTGTGGAGGCTGACCATAACGCACATGATTGGGGATTGTGAGGACCTGGGTGCAGGGGGCCATGAGTGGGGGCCTGGTGGAGGGTGCCCCTGGATGCTGGGGGGTGGGGGTGCAGGGGGACATGAGTGGGGGCCTGGTGGAGGGTGCCCTGCAATGCTGGGGGGTGGGGGTGATGGGAGACATGAGTGGGGGCCTGGTGGAGGGTGCCCCTGGATGCTGGGGGGTGGGGGTGCAGGGGGACATGAGTTGGACATGAGTGGGGGCCTGGTGGAGGGTGCCCTGCACTGCTGGGGGGTGGGGGTGATGGGAGACATGAGTGAGGGCCTGGTGGAGGGTGCCCTGCACTGCTGGGGGGTGAGGGTGATGGGAGACATGAGTGGGGGCCTGGTGGAGGGTGCCCTGCAATTCTGGGGGGTGGGGGTGGGGGTGATGGGAGACATGAGTGGGGGCCTGGTGGAGAGTGCCCCTGGATGCTGGGGGTGGGGGTGCAGGGGGACATGAGTGGGGGCCTGGTGGAGGGTGCCCCACACTTCTGGGGGGGTGGGGGTGGTGGGAGACATGAGTGGGGGCTTGGTGGAGGGTGCCCCTGGATGCTGGGGGGTGGGGGTGGAGGGAGACATGAGTGGGGGCCTGGTGGAGGCTGCCCCTGCACTGCTGGGGGGTGGGGGTGCAGGGGGACATGAGTGGGGGCCTGGTGGAGGGTGCCCCTGGATGCTGGGGGGTGGGGGTGATGGGAGACATGAGTGGGGGCTTGGTGGAGGGTGCCCTGCAATGCTGGGGGGTGGGGGTGATGGGAGACATGAGTGGGGGCCTGGTGGAGGGTGCCCCTGGATGCTGGGGGGTGGGGGTGCAGGGGGACATGAGTGGGGGCCTGGTGGAGGGTGCCCCTGGATGCTGGGGGGTGGGGGTGCAGGGGGCCATGAGTGGGGGCCTGGTGGAGGGTGCCCCTGGATGCTGGGGGTGGGGGTGGTGGGAGACATGAGTTGGACATGAGTGGGGGCCTGGTGGAGGGTGCCCTGCACTGCTGGGGGGTGGTGGGAGACATGAGTGGGGGCCTGGTGGAGGGTGCCCCTGGATGCTGGGGGGTGGGGGTGCAGGGGGACATGAGTTGGACATGAGTGGGGGCCTGGTGGAGGGTGCCCTGCACTGCTGGGGGGTGGGGTGATGGGAGACATGGGTGGGGGCCTGGTGGAGGGTGCCCTGCAATGCTGGGGGTGGGGGTGATGGGAGGCATGAGTGGGGGCCTGGTGGAGGGTGCCCCTGGATGCTGGGGGGTGGGGGTGCAGGGGGACATGAGTGGGGGCCTGGTGGAGGGTGCCCCTGGATGCTGGGGGGTGGGGGTGCAGGGGAACATGAGTGGGGGCCTGGTGGAGGGTGCCCCTGGATGCTGGGGGGTGGGGGTGCAGGGGGCCATGAGTGGGGGCCTGGGGGAGGGTGCCCCTGGATGCTGGGGGGTGGGGGTGCAGGTGGACATGAGTGGGGGCCTGGTGGAGGGTGCCCCTGGATGCTGGAGGGTGGGGGTGATGGGAGACATGAGTGGGGGCCTGGTAGAGGGTGCCCCTGGATGCTGGGGGGTGGGGGTGGTGGGAGACATGAGTGGGGGCCTGGTGGATGGTGCCCGTGCACTGCTGGGGGGTGGGGGTGATAGGGGACATGAGTGGGGGCCTGGTGGTGCTGCCCCTGCACTGCTAGGGGGTGGGGATGGTGGTAGACATGAGTGGGGGCCTGGTGGAGGCTGCCCCTGCACTGCTGGGGGGTGGGGGTGATATGGGACATGAGTGGGGGCCTGGTGGAGGGTGCCCCCAGATGCTGGGGGGTGGGGGTGCAGGGGGACATGAGTGGGGGCCTGGTGGAGGGTGCCCCTGGATACTGGGGGGTGGGGGTGATGGGAGACATGAGTGGGGGCCTGGTGGAGGGTGCCCCTGGATGCTGGGGGGGTGGGGGTGGTGGGAGACATGAGTGGGGGCCTGGTGGAGGCTGCCCCTGCACTGCTGGGGGGCGGGTGTGATAGGGGACATGAGTGGGGGCCTGGTGGTGCTGCCCCTGCACTGCTAGGGGGTGGGGGTGGTGGTAGACATGAGTGGGGGCCTGGTGGAGGCTGCCCCTGCACTGCTGGGGTGATAGGGGACATGAGTGGGGGCCTGGTGGAGGGTGCCCCACAGTGCTGGGGGGTGGGGTGCTGGGTGACATGAGCAGGTGTGCAGGGTAGTCCCCTGTGGTGTCGGCTGCCTGCAGGGGCCGTGGAGGGTGTACAGGGAATACTTGGGAGCACACAGCCAAATCGCGTGTAGAATTTCCCGCGTACCCCTGAAATCCACGTACCCTGCCAAATCGCGTGTGAAACTTCCCGCGCACCCCTGAGATCCACGTACCCAGCCAAGTCGCGTGTGGAAATTCCAGCGCACGTACCCGTCCAAATCGCGTGTGGAACTTCCTGCGCACCCCTGAAATCCACGTACCCTGCCAAATCGCGTGTGAGACTTCCCGCGCACCCCTGAGATCCACGTACCCAGCCAAATCGCGTGTGGAAATTCCCACGCACGTACCCGGCCAAATCAGGTGTGGGACTTCCCGCGCACCCCTGAAATCCAGGTACCCTGCCAAATCGTGTGTGAAACTTCCCGCGCACCCCTGAGATCCACGTACCCAGCCAACTCGCGTGTGGAAATTCCCGCGCACGTACCCGACCAAATCGCGTGTGGAACTTCCCGCGCACCCCTGAAATCCAAGTACCCTGCCAAATCGCGTGTGAGACTTCCCGCGCACCCCTGAGATCCACGTACCCAGCCAAATCGCGTGTGGAAATTCCCGCGCACGTACCCGGCCAAATCGCGTGTGGAACTTCCCGCGCACCCTTGAAATCCACGTACCCTGCCAAATCGCGTGTGAAACTTCCCGCGCACCCCTGAGATCCACGTACCCAGCCAAGTCGCGTGTGGAAATTCCCGCGCACGTACCCGGCCAAATCACGTGTGGAACTTCCCGCGCACCCCTGAAATCCACGTACCCTGCCAAATCGCATGTGAGACTTCCCGCACACCCCTGAGATCCACGTACCCAGCCAAATCGCGTGTGGAAATTCCTGCGCACGTACCCGGCCAAATCGCGTGTGGAACTACCCGCGCACCCCTGAAATCCACGTACCCTGCCAAATCGCATGTGAAACTTCCCGCGCACCCCGGAATACATGCACACGTTATTTTTCAGTCAGCTGGTGTCCGTGTTTGCGGGTACCCCTTTGCACGTCATTTGCCTGGAGGGCCACAGTATAGGACATTCATCATAGCTGTATATAGGTGCTATTTGTTGGCGCACATTTATTACAGGCGCAGAGACGCTACCACCTGCTTTCTTGTGGTGGTCGTGTTTGTGCCTGTGCGCTGGTTTGACCGTGCGCTTTTTTGCCTTATTCGATTCCATGAATACGTGTTGTAGGTGAGCGTGTGGGCGTTCCGCGCACTTGCACCCTGTACTTCCCCCGTGACGCCCACATTTTGGCAAGTTGTTCCCCATTCCGAGTGTTACGCCCCGTGTTCCGCCTACTTTTGTTGTGTGCGCCGCGCTATGTGCGATTTTCGCTGTGGCCTGTGCGATTTTCGCTGTGACCTGGCGCACGCCGTTAGATGGCCTGTGCGCCAATGTGCGGCGCACACTTTTTTAGCGCACATCCGATGGTTTTCTCGCGCACGGCCTTCCATGAATCGATGTGCGCTGCTTTTCGTGCGATTTTCGCACTTGCACTGCGATTTTCGCTGTTCCACTTCGAATCGCACGTTTTTGGCCACTTGCGCCACGCTAATTATTCCATGAATTGGCCTGACAATGGTTACAAAGAAGCAGAGATACATATACATGATTGTAATCAGATAAAGAGGCTTGTTTTTATGGCCTTTCGAAAGGCAGAGTGTGATTTAATTAATCTGATGTGAGGGGGTAGGAAGCTCCAGAGTGTGGAGGCCACCGCAGGGAAACTGGGCTTGCCTGCACAAGCTTTCGTGTTCTGGGAACAGATAGCACGTTGGAATAAGGAGTTCTGGATGGTCTAAGGGTGGTGGGTTTGGTGATCCTTGGGGCAAGGTGGGGTGGGCTGGCTGTGGAGACACTTGTGCCTAAGGGCGAGAGCCTTAAAGATGATCCTTCTTTTAACTGGAAGCCAGTGGACCTGTCTTCTAAGTTCTGAGATGTGTTCTCTACGAGAGAGACCGGTAACGGCTACAACGTAGATAAACATGTTGTGGCTGCTTAAAGTGGATTGTTTGTCCTGCACTAAGAAACCTTGGAGCTAAACTAGAGTTGAACTGAACAGTAACTTAGATGTTGTCTTTATCACTAGCATCATCCTCGTTCAAACACTGGAACAGAATGTTGAATAGCTGAAACTGTGTGCCTTTGCAGAAATCTGTGTGTACGTTCCTTTAAACTGGATTAACTTTAAGCTTGAAAACAAATGTTACCATTGTATCATAGGTGCCGAAAAACATGTCTTGTGTTTGAGGAAAACATTGAACAATGTATAGTT
The DNA here is from genome assembly GCF_040938575.1 of Ambystoma mexicanum. Taxonomy (NCBI): domain Eukaryota; kingdom Metazoa; phylum Chordata; class Amphibia; order Caudata; family Ambystomatidae; genus Ambystoma; species Ambystoma mexicanum. Next base: position 683,695,230 of record NC_090929.1, on the reverse strand, counting down.
GTTTGAACCTGCATTAGTCATGTGAACTGGCTACGAACCCTTAATTAACATGTTACTAGAAGATGTGCTGGACGATGTAACCGGGACTGTGGAAAATGTATTTAAACATGTGTCTTTGTAATGTCCAGCACTCTCCCCCTCACAGTGTCTGCTGGTACACACTGCAAGGGGTGGAGAGCCAGATAGCTATCTGACCAATAAACTGTGCATGTACTTTTGAACTTGTGATTGGCGTATTTAATTTTTGGTGGTATTAATCCTCGATATTTCTTTTGAACTTTCAGATGGCGCCCTAATAGGGACCCTCAAGATTGATGTCACATCGCTAAACGAAGACGAGGATACCAGACTGGGATCAGAGAGTGACGGGGGCCCCTGCAAAGTAAGACCCGATCCCTGGACGGTATGCACCTGTTAGGAGGACATCTTGACGAGGGTCCCCATATCGAGGCCTGTTTATTGAAATCACCAGCCATGACGATCCTTTGAATTCCGATCAGATCCCTTTGTTTTGAAATCAGATGAGTCGTGCCCTGATTCCTTAGAATCCTGATATTGATTGCAGTTTTGGGTTTGCAAATACAAACAACGCCAGGTAACACCAGTGATCTGATATGCCTGGGAAATTGTCATCCTGTTTCAGGGTATTAATCCGCAGAGATAGACAATCTTTGGGACAAGGCCAACCAGTGCCACCCGATGGCTAACTTGCTTATTTAATGTATTGTAAGTACGTTTATTGTAGTTTTGAAATTGCCCGCCTAGAGCATTTAGAATCTGTATTGTTGAGGAAAAAGGCTAGGCCTGCAGCATTTGATGCAGTTAAAGATTGGAGAAAGGAAGCTGTGCAGCAACTCAGAAGTAAAGAAAAGCATGCACGTAGACACATGAAAAATGCTGAAAAAGCACTATTGCATGATCAGCAGAAACAGTCAGAATCTATTAGGGGTATGGATAGGGCTTTCCAATTTGATATGCAAAAGATATAGCTATCTCAGGATTTTCATTCATCAGATGAGTTAATTAATAAATTGTTGAATGAACATAGAACTGTTTCCACTGCACCACCTCCTTATGTGCCTCCTCCCGTTGTTGTGCCTCCTCCGGTTGTGGTTCCCCCTCTTCCCATTATTGTTCCTCTTCCTGTTGTTGATCATCCTCCTGCACCCACACCCTTACCAACTGTTGCCATCCCCATAATTCCATCTGCACCGCCAGTGGTATTGCCTCTGCTACCTATTGACTCTTTACGAGGTGGTTCTGCTTCACCTGTAGTGGTTGAAGGTGCGGGAGCTGATTCAAGAATAGTGACTCCTTGTATAGTCTCTAAAGACAGAAAAAGAGATTTATATACATGTGCTAAAAACTATATCGAAGAGGGCGATGAATCATCTGTTCTAGTTGCGATTTGTGTCCAAGGGGGTATTCCTGAACATACTATTTTGATAGAATGGCTGGGAAAGCATTTAGCTGATATATGGAGTGATTTGACGGACATGAATGTCCCACGGGGTTAAGGGATTTAAATGTCCTAGCCCGCACAAGGGACACTGCAGAGAAAGTATATGAGCATGTAGAGAAAGTATTTGAGTTTAAGAGGGAGATAGATCGGTTACAGAAAGATGAAATGGGTGGCAATGAACAGGAAACTTGATATGTGCAGAAGCGATTTCTTCCTCCATTGAAATCAATGAGTGAATAAATGTGCTTTTGCACAAGAGACACACTTAGATGGATTTCGGATGTTTCAATTTCTCCCATTGAAGTGTATGACACGTTCAGTCACTATGCTCCGGCAATGCAAAGGAAAGTGTCACAAGTGATGGTAGAGTATCTACAAGATGAGTTTACGAAGAAAAGGTTTGTTGTCCTGCAGATTTGATAGTCATTTAGAAGAGAGCATTTTCGCCCAATACTGCTTCGACGACTTTGTCACTTGATTTAGCCTTGTTGCTTAATAGATGCTCAAATTTGCCTACTTTACAATTGCTGGTTAGGGAGGTTCCGCCGACATTTGTTCTGAAAGAAGAAATTCCAGCTAATGCCACAGCAGGAGCACCTGCTACTACTATTGAAGCACATTATGTCTCACAGTTTGTTCATGTCCCGTTTTCTAGACAATAAGTGAATACTATTAGACAAACATTTCCAGATATTAGGAAGAATCCAACAGGATTTTATAAAGAAATTGAATCTGTTTTGCATTCGTCAGTTTTCATGCTGGGTGATATAGATTTGTTGTTTCCCGTGATTCTTCCTGCTGATTTGTGGAAGCAGATTAGAACTGTAGACGATCAGGCAGGGATGGGTGATACATGGGATGCTTTAGTACGAATAGATGGGGAAAGCAATGCTGGTGAGAAACCACCACAAGTGATACTAGTGTTGCCAGACAGAATAGTGACTAAATTGAAAACTCTGGTTCCTGAGAAAAGGATTATATGGGACAAACTTACTGCTTGCATACAATTGAAGTCAGAGAGTGCAGCTGAGTATTTTAATAGGTTCGAGCAGGTGTTTTCAGATTTTAGTGGTCAAGACTTAAGTACAGAGTCAGGAAAGAAGTCGTTCATAGACATGTTCATGTGTGGATTGTTGCCTGAAATCCAATCACAGATTATGAATCTGGGAGTGCTTGGCAAGCGAAATCACAATCTGAAGTATTACATATGGCTCAGTACTATGAGAACAGTGTTAATACAGAGAAGGAGAAGGTGGAAAAGAAGAAGGGAGACTTGAAGACAACAGTATTATTGCACCAAATAGCTATAGGAGCCAGAGGTGGGAATACACAGTTTAGAGGCCAATTTATACCACAGGATAATGCACAACTGGGTTCTGTACACATGAACCAAAGTGCATATTGTAGATATGGGGGTCATTGGCGAGCACAATGCCCGATCCTATAGCAGAGATCAAATAGCACATATGGTGCCATGGGTAGACGATCCAGAGGCCGTCCTGGGATAGGGGGTCCTGATAGAAGTCAGTTTGCACAGAATCAACAGGCACCTTCGCAAGATAATTAGCAACAAAGTGTTAATAGTGGGACTTTTCGATAATCCTTTGACTGTGTCTATTTTTCTGAGGATCTTACATTTGACTCTATAGTGTTCCGTTAGGACAGCCCGAAGCAGGGTCTGGAACCGGTACCTATTCCCGTTGATCAGAAAAGGCCCTACGTTGAAATGAAGGTGGGGAATAGGGAGCATATATTCTTGATAGATACAGGAGCACAGAAGTATTCTATTGATCACGGGTTCTACATATTCCACTCTCAGGGCACAGCAACATTTCTGTAAGGTTCTCTGGTATGCCAGCGGTCAGTCCGGTCTCTCGGCCGGTACCGATTTCACTGGGACCATTTACTGATTCTTGTCCCTTTCTGTTGACGACAAATTGCGGCGAAAATTTGTTGACATTGAATCTATTAAAGAAATTGAATGCTGTTATTTACTGTTCTACAGATGGAGTATACTTAACGATTTCACCCCAACAAACATCCTTCACACAATTTTTTCTAGACCTTTATCAACTGAATTGAATAAGGTTTCCGACATGTCTATGGGCAATTAATGATAACGAAGTTGGCATTTTATAAATTGAACCAGTTAAAATTGTGTTGAAACCAGGTGTTAAATTGCAGCATATTCCCGCAATATAAGATTTCAGTTGAAGGTGAGCAGGCTTTGAATAGTATTATTTCTGATTTTGTACACATAGGTGTGAATAAGGAACTTGCAGGGAGTGTGTGTAATAGCCTGATTCTACCAGTTTATAAGAAAGGGGATAATGCGATTCCTTTTTGTTTCATTATTGACTTGCGCGCCATTAATAAGGTTGTTGCTCCACAATCTCCGATTGTACCTGATGTTACTACAATATTGACTATGATTCCAGCCACAGCTACACATTTTAGTGTTGTGGATTTGAAAAATGCTTTTTTCAGTATTCCTGCACATGTTGAAAGCAGATATTTGTTCGCGTTCACCTCAGGGGGACGCACGTTTACATTCGCTCGTGTGCTGCAAGGGTACACTGAAAGTCCAAGCATTTATAGTAGAGTGTTGAAAGAACAGCTTGATATGCTTCAGTTACCTTCTACTTGCACGTTGTTGCAATATGTTGATGATCTACTTCTAGCTGCTGATTCTGAAGTTGCTTGCAAAGAAGGCCCTGTGTTGCTGCTTATTCATTTAGCAGAACATGGGCATAAGGCTTCATTGAAAAAGTTTCAGGACTGTTGAAGGAGGGAAGAAGACTGACACCTGAATGGATACAAAGGATCTCTGGTATGTCTGTCCCAAATACACAGAAAGAGGTCAGAGCTTTAATAGGCATCGCTTCATATTGTACACATTGGATCCCAAATTTTTCAAGAATAGACTGTGCAGTTATTTTTCCTCCGTGTTAGACCCTGTTGCATGCGCTTTGCCGAGATGTTTTAGAACTGTAGCTGATGCCGCTGCATCCATAAAACAAAGTGAGGGTATTGTTTTAGGTCATTCTTTAACCGTGATGGTACCCCATTCTGTAGACGTTCTGTTAAACAGAACGCAAGCGCAACATCTCACATTGGCTCGGCTAACAAGGTACAAGCTAATTCTATTTGCTCCGCATATCCAAATTAAGAGATGTTGCTCATTAAATCCGGCTGAACTATTGCCTCTCCCAAAAGAAACAGACTATAGTGACAAAATGTCACATGACTGCCTCTATACCACAGAACAAGAAACTAAGCGCAGAATTGATTTAAGTAATACACCCTTAAAGAATCCACAAGGGAAGCTGTTTTGTGATGGCTCCTGCTTTAAACTTACGGATGGTACATCCACTGCTGCTTACACAATCACCACATTAAGCACTATTGTGTAAACCAAACGAATTGCACTTAATTCTGTGTAGGCCACATAAATTATTGCGTTAACCAGAGTCTGTGAACTTTTTGAAGGGCTTAGTGTGAATATATGCACAGACAGCCAATATGCCTTCGGGCTAGTTCACAACTTTGGTCGACAGTGGGCTGAGAGAGGTTTCTTGACCTCACATGGAACAAAGATTCAGCATGGTACCTTAATAGTTCGGTTAATTTCAGCACTTGTGCTTCCTACACAGTCAGCAATAATGAAGTATGCCGCACACCAGAAAGTGACGGATGAAGTAGGAAAAGGAAACGCTTTTGCAGACAGAATAGCCAAACAGACTGCCACCGATTTGCATCCAACAAGAGGGGCATCTGACACTTATGGTAGACAAAGGGATTAGCTGTATAAAAGACATTCAGGCTGAAGCTACTCCAGAAGAAATCAAACAGTGGGCTGAGGGTCCAGCGAGTCTAGATGATGATTGTTGTTGGGTCGATAGTGAAAAGCAAAGATGGATGTTACCCAATGCCTATGTTACTGCTATGGTTACCATGGCCCAGTGCCCAACATACATAAGTGCCAAAAAGTTTTGCAAACAGTTAGATGCTGTCTGGCATAATACTAATATTCAGAAAACTGCTGATCGTTTTGTCCAGAGTTGCATGATGTGCTTGCAAGATAACATTGGGAAAGAAACACTGACACAGAAGGGTAATTTTGGTCCCCCCTTCATGCCTTTTCAGGTTATTCATTTTGATTTTATTGAGATGGAACGTTGTCAAAACTATAAATATGTTTTAGTCATCATCTGCGCCTTCAGTAAATGGGTTGAAGCTTTTCCTCTAAAAGATGCCACAGCAATGTCAACGGCAAAGACCATGCTCAAGGAATATTTTCCTGGGTTTGGCTTGCGGAGAGTCATTTGGTCCGATAATGGCCCACATTTTATCGCTGCTGTAATCCTGCAAGTTTGTGTGGGATTACAGATTGATAAACGGTTTCATTCAGCCAGGTATGCTCAAAGCGCCGGTCTTGTGGAACGCCATAACAGAATTCTAAAGAACAAAATCGCCAAGATGTGTGCACATAACAATCTGAAATGGCCTGAGGCTTTACCAATAGTTTTATTATCAATGCGGACGACCGCACAATCAAAGACAGGGCTCTCCCTCTATGAGATCGTCATGGGGAGACCAGCCAATATATGGAATGTTCCAAAACCCAAGCAGTTGAAAAAAATCCAGTATCCACTTTTGTCTGATTATTGCGACCATTTTACTCAAAACTTGTATTTGATTAATCAATTGGTGCGAGCAGCCCTCCCTGTAAAATACGAGGGTCCAGGTCATCGACTCCGACCTGGCCAGTGGGTCCTACTGAAGAATTTTGAAAGGCAGATCCTGTCTTGCACCTCGTTGGAGGGGACCACATCAAATCCTTTTGGCCACGCAGTCTGCTGTACGAGTAACTGGGAAGAAGCAATGGATCCATGGGACACATGTGAAGAGGATTCTTTTTCCTCTACCCTACGACAAAGGGGAGGAGAAGGGAATTGGTGATCTTGATGCTCACAACGAGCCTGCTCTGATCGACACTGAGGGTGTCACAGAAATCATTCCTGAGCCCGTGGCGCCTGGGGAGATTGTTGCTTCTTCTTAAAATTCTTCTTCACTGTCGATCGATCTTGCTACTGCGTCTTCATTTTCTTCAGAAAACGGCAACACTTTGTTTACAGACCATACCGTACCTGGAGTCTCAAGGTACGATCTGTGACCCCGGAATCGTATTTAGATTTAGAGTTGCTGACATTACATTAATGTAAATAGGATAGGAAAGTGCAGCTAGGCTGTGCTCACAGGAAACCCACAAGAAACTACTGTTGAGCCAGTCCATTGTCATTCCTCTGCTGCATCAAATAAGAGGCAGGGACCGGAAAAGTTACCTTCAATCAACATAGGCCACGTGGTCAGGTGCCACCCATGGATGAACTAAAAAAAGCCTAACAGTGAGGCTTCTTAACGGACGCTGGAAAACTATGCTTATTTTACAGGCCACTCGCACAAAAAAGGATGTTAGTCACTTTTCTGATGATAAGTCTGCTCATCAAGGATCATGGTCCCCTAGGACCCAATGGACACTGGTCACAATAACAGTGTGTTTTATAATTGCATTGACATTTGGGTTTTGGTATTTGGAAAATACACATCCGCTTGATGTCCTGTTACCACTGTTTCTCCACCTTATGTGCATTTGAACACTCTTTATCCTCGAGATCCCCAACACAGAGGGGGCTATCATAATAACACTTTTTTAATGATTATGAACGCAACCCATGCCATTTTGAATAAGACAAATTGCTGGCTGTGTTCGCATTTGCCACAGCATGGGGAAAAGGGACTGGGCTGGTATATAATCCAGTCCCTTTCACTACGCTTAGGGCATTATTCTTTGGCAGATGGAACAATAGTGTCACTGTGAATTTTGATGGGACTAATCTTAACGAATTTGAAAAGCGAGTTTTAACACCTCTAGGATGTTATTTGTTTGCCAATAGGAGCAAGTTGAATGTTGCTTCTATTAGGCCTTCTGACAGACTCTCTAGACCTTTTGAGTCATTGATTACCTTCAAAATGGCTCCCATAGGTAATAAGGATGCCATGCCTCCTTCCTATACTATCAATCATAGTCCACACTTTGTTCCATTCTGCATACAAAGAGAGGGTTCCCAACAAATGGGTACATATGAGGGATGTACGAATACTGCCATACTAACCAGTGGGGATAGACCTTTGTATGTAGGATGTCAGGATATCCCAGGTGGTTGGAGGTAGCATGCAGCACCAAAATAATGTGAGTGGTGGGAATCACAGGAAAAGAGTGACACAGAGGTTAAAACCCCTTTATTTTAGGACCTTGCTTTGTGTCCTTTGCAGGCAAAAGGCTAGGTGTGGGCAAACCAGCCCCCTAGCCCTTCAAAACAAGGAAAGAAGGAACCGGACTACACTTCCCAGCAGCCTCGCGTGCAGGAGAGTCACCGGGAAGCTTCTGGACCCCACCCTGCAAAACGCACATGCCCGCCAGGAACATGTGAAACGCCGCTTGAGCTACGGGATCTTGAAGAGGCAAGACGTGTTTCCAGCGGGCTCCTGCAGACAGCTATCAGCGGGGCCACACCCCGCCTGCGAACTCTGCCGGCCCCGCTGAGTCCTAGAGATAAGTGCACTTTTATCCTTTGTTGGTTACCAGTCAGAGCACTCGTACAGTGTGTCGGGCGATCTTCAGAATTACGCTTCACAGACAGTGGTGCTTTGGAGCCCGGCATTGTGAATATTTGAAGCCGCGCAGCTCCACGGCAAGTAGTGAAGCGGAGTCGGGTTTCCCGACACTTTAACCCTTGCTAACCCTACGGCCGGAACTCCGGCACAGTTAATCCTAGAACGGAGCACCGGCACTGTTAATTCCCTACTTTGCGAGCTGGAGCTCAGGCACACGTTTCTCATGCTTCGTCTAAAACTTAAATGTAGCTACGTTTAAGCCGGGTTCCGGCGGCATGTCAATGTGTGATCTGATTCTCAAGCGTATGTACGCTCACTCCTGGTTCTTGTAGCGGAGTTCCGTTGTACGCACAGTAAGATAGAACACTGGTGAATTAACCCCGAGTCTCCTGCTGACAACGGAAGCTAAGTGCTGTCCTTTGTTAGCTTATTGCAATGTGATTCAAATGTGTTGAGATCTTATGTTCTTGCTGATCAGTGGGTATGCTGTAATATTCATACTGCAAGATAGCGTAAAAGGCAAGACTGTTACTTTGTGCAATCTAGAGAAAGCAGCATCTAGGTTCTTCATCAGAATATGTTCTCAAGTGAAGGAGTGCTGGGCGAAGTTTCAACTGCTAACAAAACCCCAGGAGGGGCAACACATCTAAACCACTCAACCTTCCCTTATCCCTCCTTTTTCCCTTTCCTCCCTTGTTATCCGGTTTTCCTAACCACCCCAACCTAACCCACCAGCGGACCCTAACCCTCTTTCCCTGGAGGGTCACGGAAGCCTGTGTTGTTAACACCCCAGGCCCCAAGACCCAACGGGGAGGTAGGTGTACGTGCTACCTCCGTGCAAGGCCAAGATCGTGACATAGGAGATCCTGTTTACTTCATTTGCGGTAATGAGTCATATCCGTGGGTACCGAGGGATTGGGAGGGTACTTGTTATTTGGGTATATTGTTACCAGGAGTATATGTTGCCACCACTGCTGAAGTCTCAAAAACTCATCCCAGGAGGGATGAGAATGGTGGCACTCCTTCACAAATTCTGTGTGACATTGCAACATCCATCGTGCCATTTTGGAGACAAATAATAAACTCCCAAGATATTAGAAAATTGGCAAGAGTGTTAGAGAAAGCCACCAATGAGACCACTGACATCCTGTATTACATGACACCAGAGCAAAAGGCTATTAGATTAGTGGCTCTCCAAAATAGGATGGTTCTAGACATCATTCTAGCTGAGCGTGGTGGGGTATGCAAAATGGTGGGATCTGCGTGTTGCGTTTTTGCACCTGATTCCTCCCCCACCATATTTAAGGCAATTAAGAATTAGCATGTCTTAAGTACTGAAGTACACGTTCCAGAGGGAAATTGGGATATTTGTACATGGTTCTGGGACTTGTTACAATCTTGGGGTTGGAAAATTGCAATCCTTGGCACTATACTCACTGCTTTGCAGCAGCAATGTCCTTTCCAGATTCTGATTGATCATAATCTTGTCTTGATCATCCTCCATGTCACTGCCATCATAATTATTGTCTGAATTATGAGTGGATGGGGCAGTGGAGATATAGTCCTGGAACATTCAACTACACTGTGTATATTTCCACCCCGATGATCAGTAGATAAGATATGCACCCTCATCCTTGTCACCCTTAAATAGTAGATGGAACTAAAAGTGCAACAGTATATGTTGGCCAATGTCGATTGTTATCACTGTGGCATAATCCCTGTGAATGTACTCCGGCTGGTGTATAGTCTCCAGTTAGAATTTTAATGGATGGTGCAAAACGTGGCTTGAATCATATCTTCAATTCCCATGTGAAATTCTGGCAGCCATAGTGCACAGAGAAAGCGCTTTTGCAGAAGAGAAAAGACCACAAGCAGCATTTGTGATTGTTATCACTGTGGCATAATCCTTGTGAATGTACTCCGGCTGGTGTATAGTCTCCAGTTAGAATTTTAATGGATGGTGCAAAACGTGGCTTGAATCATATCTTTAATTCCCACGTGAAATTCTGGCAGCCACAGTGCACACAGGAAGTGCTTTTGCAGATGTGAAAAGACCACAAGCAGCATTTCTCCCTCATCCTGCCTCTAGCTTGCATGATGATGACACATTGCTCCTTTGTGTAGATTGTTGGATCATCTATGCCCTGAAAACCCTGATACTCTTTCCCACACAAATTATGCGATTGTGCGTCTTGCACAAGCTATCCTCAGGGAGTCTCTGCTACTCCAGATCATGCTCATAGATTTCACCCTATGGCATGTATCTTCTAACCTGACTTCAAGATACAGACACTGACCAGTGTATCCCACTTCCTTGACTCTTTGTTGCATCGTCTCACAGAACCCTCGTACAAGCTGCCATCAGGGATTCCATGGTTCCCCAGCTCTTCTTCACAGGTGTCATCCAAAGTGCACGTGCCTCACCAACACACATCAGGAGACAACTGGTGTGTCAACCACTCACTGAATTCCTTCTGTTTCCTTCCATGAACATCATGTGACTGTACGACTTGCACAAGCTGCCCTCAGGGATAGACAAATCCTCCTGTTCCTCCGCCCAGTTGTTACCAAATGGCATGTGCCTCTTCCATTCACTTTAAGAGATGGACACTGACTAGTAAATCACCATCCTCCTAACATTTATGCTGCTTACTCCTACAACAAGCATGCTAAATTGAGATTTGCACAAGCTGCCCTAAGGGATTCACTGCGCCTCCTGCTCCTTCCCAGTGTGAGACTCAAGCTGGGCACAGTTTGTTTTTACCCATGGCATGTTTGTCACCTACAGTTGTTTATAAACAGTATGCCTGGTATCTCCTATGCCTCCAATAATCACTGATATTTTCTCCAAACATCTAGAGGTGTAATCCAAAATCAAGCGTCACATGTGTGTCTCTGAAGGTCATCCAAGCTGCTCTCCCTCTCATGGATTCCCTCTTCTTACACTGAAACCAGATGGCACGTGTGTTATTGACTACCTCAAAACACAGAATACGCAAAAACTGTTCTGTGTAAGCAAAACCAACCTAACTCTCTGACAGAGTTCCCATTCACGATTACATGTCCCTACGCTTCTTCCTACTCGACTTAATTCCAAATTATTAACTCTTTCCTATATGTCCTAAGCCTGCCTCCAGCAATGTCTGCCTGCCTCTCGTTAAGCTTCCTAAGACTGAAAACGAGCTCCAATCATGTGCGTCCCTTTATAGGAACGGGGAGTCAAACACTCAAAAGGTTTGACCAAAGTTTGAACTGGTTGAACATTTAGAAGTTCATTATAGTTACAACAAATGCAATCTAACCTTTCTATTAAACAGTAGATGTTTTGCACTTTTTGTGAAAGTGTGAGTGTGGTGGGGGCAGGAATATAGTAACTCATGTTTGGGAACATAAACCTTTCTCTAGCTAATTTTTAAATTAAGCCATTATTTATAGTTTGTTCTTTGCTGACTGTAGGTTGATTAACGATTGGTACTAGAATGAAGTATATTTCTTGCAGTGTATACCTGCAAGCTGCTAAACCAGTGGTACAATTAGTTCTCAGAGGGAAGTGGGGGTGGGAGGGAGTCCACTATAGACCAAAAATGACCCAGTCACGAAATTGTTGCCTGTTTGAATATGTGAAATATGTAATCAGACATTTCTAAAGCAGTTCTGTAGAGTAGTCATTCTGGTGAACATATGCTTTGGGTAAGACCACTCGCCAGTGTATCATATCTTTACTAGGGATGTGCAAAGATGTTTTTCCACCAACATAATTTTGTGAAGTTCCTGATTTTGCAGCTAGGTTAAATTACAAAGGTTGCGTTTTTTTTTCTGCTTTTTTTGCCTACTCTGGTGGCAATATTTTTCCCTGCACCATAAATTTAGAAGATGAAATTTCACGTAAATTTTCTTTGCGGCTAAAAATCATAGCACAATTGTTGTTTTGCGTGAAGTAGTTTAAAATAATCAAGTGGTGCTCAAAAATTGAGACACAATATACCATTTGCAAACTTCATTACTTCCTGAAGTACATTTTGGGGCAAACAATATGCACACTGCTACATCTGCAGACGTCTATTTATGCTTTGTGGTCCCGTGTGTTAAAATCGCAGCAAAAATGTCTGTGGACACAAAATATCGTGGCAAAAAGTCTGTGGTTTTGCCACCGCAATCTCTGTAAAGGATGCGGGGGACACCCCCGCAACCCCTGGACCCATTGTACCATTTAAGGTGAGCGGGGGACACCCCCTAACCTCCGCTCACCTTAAATGGTGTAATGGGGTACACCTTTAATGGGTCAAACCACAGCATTTTTACCGCAATATTTTATAAAGGCGACATTTTTGCTGCTATTTTATCACTGCATACATGCTTTGTGTGCATTATAAAAGCAGAAGTGGTATTTCATGTATGCGCACAGAATGCATGCAACTTTCAGATCAGCCAGACTCCTGCTCTCTTGTGACGGTTCATGGGAGTTTGTTTTGTGAGATGGCCCGTGTTAAGAACAACAAATCCAGCTTTGAGGGGTTGGCCTGCCTAATATGCTAAAAGGTACCTTGCAAACCACCTACGTTGGAGTGTGGTGGGAGGGCATACACCCTCAAACTTTTGGAAGGCATTGTGTGTAACAGTGGTCTTCAAAATGGAGGACTGTTATCAAACCCACCCCAAACTGGCCAGTCATTGGTGGGATGACGTATTGTGCAAGGGACTACACCTGTTTACAGCCTCGTGTTCAGTTACGGGACATTTCAGCTGTAAAAATGAATCCTGGGTCAGAAACCCAGCAGCTGGTGGTGAAGAGGAGAGCACATTAACTGTGAAAGCTGTGTCTCATTTAACTTTTAACTTACTTTTAACAACTATACTCTAAAACCGAACCTCTAACTCTAAACTCCGAAATCTAAACTTTAACTCGAATCTCGAACAATATCCCCATCCACCATTTTTTCTTTCAGTGCCACAAGCTGCGAGTTCACCAATAGTAGCAGAAGGGCAATTTACAAGACCACTTGCATTATTAAAAAGATGCTCAAAGAGAACACTGACAGCAGGGCTCACTTGCTTGATGTTGGCCACGGCCCATATTACTGTGTCAATTAAGCGAACGCTTGTCAATTATGGTAAGAAATTAATTACCTACTAGATACTCCGAGAGTATTCGCTCTGCTAGCCTTCTTGATTATGAGAAATACTTTGTGGGTTGTGTCTTGAATCCAAAATTGGATACGCTTTCCAAAATAGGGTTTTCTGGCTTTGACAGAACTTGGGAAGCTCCTGTAGAAGAATACAGGACTGATTTGTGCCTCACTGGTAACAGACACAGAAAACATTAGAGAGGTAAGTAATTGTGGGGGCATGGTACCTCTGGGAAGTCTTAATGTGGAGGTGATGGAAGAGGTCACTGTTCCAGTTCTTTTCGTAGGAAATTGCAAATTAGACTTCTCCCTTTCACCACCAATCCAACTGCTTCTTTACGAATATTCCTATCTGCCATTGCAGGGGGTCCCCCTTGCTTTTCTTTCTAGTGCTTGCCCTTTCTCTAGGGACTGTAACTCATCACCCATGATTGGCTCCAGCACTTTAGCACCAGTCACTTTCTTTCCCTGATGCTTCTAATCAGAGTGAAGCGGAGTGAGCAGAGTGTTATTGGTGCCCTGAGGAAACTCTTTTTGCTACTGTCTGTCTACAAGGTTACTACTGAGAAGGAGTTACTCTTATTTTTATTTCCTTCTTCATCAAAACTGCTCAGGGGAGTGCAGCGAGGCGGAGTGAGCAGGAAGTTGCTGGTGTTTCCGGTAATTGCAGTGGGCAGAAGGGCTATTAAACTCTAAGAACTGCTGGCACGAGTTTGGAGAAGAGTTTTTGCTTTTCGGCACTTCGGCTCTGCGGCTCGACAATTACCGCTGTCTCTCGTGCACTGAAGCCCTCCTCCATACAGTCTTCGCAGGCTCAATGGTGAGTGAGACTACGAGCATATATTTTCAAGATTACAATTCCGTCTGTGAAGTGTGGGTGTCTCTGTTGGGGGGGGGTGAATTAAGCTAGCCAATTGGGGCCACTTAACCTTCCCTGTTATTTCCCCTTACCTATTTTTGTCCATTTACCTCCTTTTACTGTAATACAAGAAAGACCGGCATGTGTAAGGACACTCTATGCTCACTTATACACTTGAAGGACCTCTTCTGGATCACCTCCCTAGCATCGCCATTACGAAGTGCCATGAGAACAAGAGGTAAACAAAGTCACAGCTTTCAAACGAACAAGGCTGCTTTTTTAAGAGCCACGCCCCAGATCAGAAACTCTATAGTGCCCCTTTCAAATGTTGCAGGCCCGTCTCAAACTAAACTAAAGGCTTTTTTGAAACTATACCAAATTTTAACACTGGGCCACAAGGGGTGCCTAACATAGACATTCCAGTTGAAATCGGGTCGGAATGTGTCTTAGACATTAACAATTTGATTGATAATAACAGCTCCCTTTTGAAAGTCTGTCAAAACATCAAAGGAATTCGATGGCCCCGGCGGACTTCGATTTTGACAATATCCTGCCTTCAAATCTTTCCTGGTCTCATGATTTGGAAAACTTGCTAAGTACATCAGAGTCTCTTGGTAGCAAGAATGACTCCAAGGAGGACTCAGTGGTGGAAAATGATAAGTCCCTTCAGGTGACCCACAACCCTTCCCCTGCCGAGGTCTTGATGGGGAACTTTGAAGGTAGAATAGACACAGTGTTTGTTTTGTGCTCGTATTTGGCCATGCAGCATCGGGGAATTAAGCAGGGACTGACAAAAATACTTGATATTGCCCGGAGACCAAACATGTATCATGGCTCGGCGGCCAAGTACCAGATGCACCTGAACCTGGTAATGGGGGCCCATACCCACCCAAACGGGAGTGGAAAATCCACCAAGTCTACTTACAGGGGAGTATCAAAGTATGAATGGAATGATCAACTTGGGTTCTGCAAGGGAAATGTCCTCTTCACGGCAGGGTCGGATGTCTGAAACATCAGCGTATGTGACAGCCGCATCTGAGAGTGGGGCATTGGAGGCTATCTGTCCTGAGCTTTCCCTACGGAACAACTCTAACCCATCTCCATCACAATGAAAATTAAAACAATGTAAGAAGAGGCAGAGAGCATAGAGGGAATTGCAGTTCGAAAGCCATAAGTCCAGGCAGCCAAAAACGGGTATTCCCAAGCCCCATCTACCAACTACGGGAGGTATCATTGTGTCCAAGATTAATGGTGATGGTGAGGTAAGGCGAGTAAGCCTCAGGGGTCCCATTGGCAGTTGGCTAGGTAGGTCTTCCGTCAAGCCCACATTCAAATCAGGAAAAGGCTTGGCTGCTTCCCTTAACATCCCAGACGGAGAGAGCAGAACCATCTCTTTCATCTCTAACCCCCCCCTCAACCTGCTGGATTCTACTGTGACTGCAACCAAAGTGTTCCTAGTGCCATCCTTGCCCTTTGTGCCCTCTTTATCTCTGTCTGCACTGGAAAACCCCTGGTTACAGGGAGCCACCTGTACCTGCCAAACGGTTCCTTTGAAGGAGCCTAATGGCTCGACTGGAGTTACAGTAGTTGCCCAACCAGTGGGGGTTATGCATATGGGCTTAGACCAGAGGAAAACAACCTGAGATCCACCTAAACAGGTTATCTGGCTTGACTGGGTTGAGCAGTTGAGACCTAGGGTTGCCGATGGCATGGTAGAGAAGTCTAATTCTACCTGGTATACCGACCTATTTCACATTCAATTTATTGAGACAAATTCAATTGACCATAGTCCTTTTTTGAAACAATCATGGCTACTGGAATGTATGCATCTAATCCCAGATCTCAGTACAATCTCATCTAAGGATATTTGCAAGCTTGAACTGCCCACATTTGACAGTATGGTTCATTGGGCCTTGGTTACTTCTATCCCTTCAATAATAGTGGAAAGCATTTCTAACAATGCTATGGCTCTACATCAATTGGGGTTCAAAATCTCAGTATTTCGTCCATCTGCTCGAACTGCATTGAAAAATCCCCCTCTCCCCTAATCCTAGGTGGGGGGGGGGGGAAGAAATATTGATGATAAACAAGGGATGTTGAAGCAGAGGGGTCAATGGTCTCGGGTGGCCCATGCTCAGCACTGACCTCATTTACTAATAGAGTCAGTGGTCTATATGTTTGCTTTCCTGGTACACCAGGGGACATAGCTCTTTTATCAATAACCCTGAATCCATAGCAGTTATGAGGAATGCTCAATATGTGTACTTAGAGGAGACCTGGCTAAGATCATCTTTTGAACTAGATGGGTATACATTACTTTTTTGTCCATCCGTTTGCCCATTAAGGGGTTGGCCCAAAGGAGGGTTGTGTATTGGAGCTAAATTAACAACAAACATCTGAGTATTGCTCAAGCAGAGTTCATCGAAGCTTCTTACCTGCCCACATTAGGAAGTCTGGTTTGGTTCAGGAACCGATTTTACTGGCTACTGTGTAGGTGATCTTACGGCTCAATTAATAGACATTACGATTGAGACCATCAGAGATCGGCATATCCAGTTTCCTAGGAGTTTTATCATCTTAACAGGAGATTTCAGTGTTGATTGTGCCCTAAATCATCAGGTTGGTCAGGCTTTTGGGCAAAGACATGTAGGGGGGCCCTGGAAGAGTTTGAGCTTTCTCCACTACTGCCTAAGGAAGGGAAAGAACAAACCACCTGGACCAACGGTCTCTATAGAAGCCATATAGACTTTATTTTTACCAGTGCTCGATTTAATAGGAACAACTCTGACATTGAGATAAGGCCTACTTCAGCTAATGATCATGCAATGCTTCTGATGACATGTAAAAAGCCTCAGCCTAACCCTAGAGACAGATTCATATGTAACACCACAGTTGATGTCCAGGGGAATAGTCTGCGTTGGACTGTTAGTACTATGGAAATTGTAATATATTATTGGGAAAGTGTAGTCTGAAGGAAGAGGAAATCATTTGTTATTGCAAAGTCGACCTAGGAAAGCTTTCTGCTCTACTAGGGCCCATGGACCCTAGGTATAACCTTAAAAGGAACCATTCTGCCAAATTGGGCCAATGTTTTGACCCAGGAATAGCCAGAAAGAAGAGTTAAATGCAGCTGTTAGTTGAATAAGGAGGAATGGCTGAATGACAGGCAGGGAAAAAGCAGAAATGCAGGCACACACCAGATTGAGGTACAAGAACTGGATGAAGGGGCACAGATTTTCAGTGAATGACGCGGGTGGAAATTCATAAATTGTTTGATAAAGATGCATGGCTCAAAGAAATGTTGGCATTGTTTACATAGCCATGTGTCGGCTCATCTGGCAAATGAGATCATCAGCATCTCAGAGGCACATTGGGGTCTTTTTATAAGTAGTGTGTTTGGAGGGGAGGACCAACTCGGCTCGACCGTGGAGCAAAAGCCCATGCGTAATTCGCTGGTTAGCATGCACTTAAAGGAGACCGATCTGATGTCCAGTATAATTAAATCTAAGGCCACTAGTGCCGCTGGCCCCGATGGTGTCTGCAACCTGGTTGTAAAAGGTAACCCTTTACTGTGGGCTCCTCTCCTTTATCAACTATACCATCAGGATTATGAAACGGGGATGTATTCCGGGCTCCTAGAAAGCCCCAATTCTTAGTCCCCCTCTTTAAAAAAGGTTTACACAATCAGCCTTCCAACTATAGACTTTTAGCAATGCTGAATTGCAGGTCCAAGATATTTGCCAATTACTGGAGCTGCTATCCGCACGGGTGGCAGAGAAAAGTCTGCTAAATTATTAGCAGACGGGCTTCAGGGAACTGTGTGTGGCTACTCACTCAATCTGCACTCTCCTCCCGTTGATTTCTGACACCCAGTGCTATTCAGGGACAATGCTGTACCTGTGTTTTTTTAACTACACAGCCACTTTTGATAGCGTAATAATATTAAAGCTTTGGGAAATGCTGGCCCGTTGGGATATATACACATCACTCCTGTATTTCATAAGGGTTCTATACAGTTAGAGTAAGGCTTTACCAAGAAGGGGATTTGTCGAGATATTTCCTACCAATCAAGTGAATCAGAGTGGGTCCTTTAAGACGAGGTAAGAGTATCTAAGATGGATGGGGATGCAAATCTTACTCATACATCAATAATCAGACCGACTCAGGAAGTTGCCAAACATCATCTGTTTTAATAAAAATTCTTTAAAACAGGGAGTACAACGGACATCTACGGAAAACCGCATTGCTCGCTCAACGAGTTCTCGAAAACATTTCATAAAGAACACACCTTTATACAAAAATGTATCATACGTGACGTCATATTACATGGCAAAATAAGAAAACCTACTAGGAGATATGATAGGCTTAACAGGAACATCTACATATACATGCTATGGGGTACAGGTTTGTGATTGGGTCTCTAAAGTCAGGTGGACCACTTAAACCACCCCAAGTGCAAGTGATCTTCAGTGTTAGACTAATACACAATGTTCTATTGGCTTCTCAAACTATAGGGCTCCTTCCTTTGTGGCCCTCTACAATTGGTTGGCACGGCTCTACCCTTCTGGAATATTTCACTCGCTAGCAGCACGCAAGCTGGTACCCCAAGTGCTGGGGGTTGGCCTGGGCATGCCTCCCCACCCAATTAGCCCAACATCCATCATCACTCCCACAGTCTACCATTCAATTAAATGTGTTTGAACTTTGCCCTATGAAGGCTCACTGTGCCTGAGAATAAAAGGGAGTGAAGGCATGACCTTATCTTCTGGTCTCGGTGTAGCTCCCCCCAAAGTCTATTCTCATCTGACCGTGTGACTAGAGACCACGTTTTGACCTCCTTTGTTGCTTTTAATACTATTAAATGAAGAAAGCTTTGCAATTCTAGTGTTTTTCAATTACACCTCAAACAGGAGTTCAGCTCACTTCTCACGTTATTGTATCTTCTTGACTAGATAACCAAGCTCTCGGCGGCCCCGACTCTTGACATGACACTGGGCTAGGCAAGCCTTCTCGAATCTTCCTTCGCCGTCAGCTATTCTATTCTGCTGCGCCACACTTCCAGCCCTTTCATTCACAGGGTCCAGGTATGCTCTTATGCGTCTTGGAACATCCAGATTCTATACATTCCTATATATATATGTATATATATATATTGGCAGATCATCTGTGTCTATTCACTACGTAGCCAGCCTTATGATTACTTCGTCTACTTGCGTTACTGCGTCTGTACATTTGTAAAATGGTTTTGCATTTTCTTCAGTGCTTCTCCGCACGTGCATTCCTCATTTCGCTCCAGAAATGTTGCTTAGTTCGTTAATTCATCATCAGATTCTATAAGGTATATATTTTTTCTTCATTGACATCTCTTCTGGGTGATTCATTTTTGCTTTATGTGACGTCACCATTCTTCTCTTTCATTCAAATGTGAAATTGAATAAAAGAAAAGACTGGTGACGTCACATGAAGCAGAAATGACGCACCCAGAAGAGATGTCAATGAAGAAAGTATGTAGACCTTATAGAATCGGATGACGAATGATCAAGTTAAGCAACATTTCTGGAGCGAAATAAAGAATGCACGTCCGGAGAAGCACTGAAGAAAATGCAAAAATATTTTACAAATGTATAGAAGCAGTAACACAATTAGACAAATTAATCATAAGGCTGGGTACGTAGGAATATAGGAATGTATAGAATCTGGATGTTCCATGACGCATTTTAGCAAACCTGAACCTTTCATCCAGAAGGCCGTCATTTCTCTGCGGATACATATAGAGTTTTCTCAATGGATACCTTGTTTCAAGGATTCTTCGTGGTATAGGTACCATTACTGGCCTTGCGCATGTCACAATTTCCGGCTGCTAACATAAAGGCAGGTTGGGGGCGGGACTTCCGGTAGGGGTACTTGGCTTCTCCTGTACACTCGCCCCTCTGGTTGATTTATTGACCACTCTCCCATCAGTCTTCACATCTAGACATCCTTTTCTGAAGAAATGCTTCTTTAGAGTCCATGGGCCTCATTACGACCTCGGCGGTAGCCATGCCGCTATTGGCGGCATGGCTGCCGCCGAAATCGTGTCCGGGTATGGGTTCCCAGAATGGGGAATTACCGGGCCATTCTGAGTTTGGAGGGCCCGGTAATTCCTCCCTCCAGGAACTTGGGTCCGGACCTTCCCCATTCCCATTTCAGCCCCCATTGGGCTGAATGGGAATGGGAGAGGGAGCAAACAACAGGCCGATTACGAGTGGCCTGTTGTTTGCTCCCTCTTCCCCTCGCGGGACCCAGTAACGACGCCTGATTTTACCAGGCGTCCTTACTGGGTCCCATGAGAGGACCTCGTAATGTGGCGGAACGGGTTTAACGGGTCCGCCTCCTTTTGCGGAGCCCGTTAACCTGTTCCGCCAGGGTCGTAATGAGGCCCCATATCTTTATCATTCCTTTCAGACATACTGCCAATTTCACATGTTCATCCACACTCAAGGTCATACGTCTGCATTGCCCATTCAGATTGCAGTAAATCCATCTTCCCACATACTTCTTTTGGTTCTTCAGATAGAAGAACTTTGTTCCCTCAGGTGCATGAATACTGGCTTTTACATAGGGGGTCATTCTGAGTTGGGCGGTAAGGGATACCGGCACCGTTAAAGAGACCGGTGCCGGTAATCCCTTACCGCCCATTCCGAGGTCCCTTAGCGGGAACCGTAAAGGATGTGTGGTCTGACTACACGTCCTTTACGGGTCCCGCTAAGGGACTAGGGTGCTAATAATGAGCCTGCTATTCACGGGCCCGTTATTAGCACTTTCCCCATTTCCATTGAGCCCTATGGGGGCTTAAATGGGAATGGGGACTGGTTGCTTGAATGGGGACTTACCAGGTCCTCCAGGGTGGAATAACCTGGTAAATCCCCATTGAACTAGACTGGACCCAGACCCGGTATGGGAGGCAGCCATGGTGCTAATAGCACCATGGCTACCGCCCAACTCAGAATGACCCCCATAGTCTCTGATTTCTTCATCTGTCAGCTCTTTGGGCCAAACCCAGACTCGACATCAATCATGATTGATCTTCATTCCTGTCACTTTCTTTGCTGTCTTCTTGCAGTGTGTGTGATTATTATGCTGACCACACAGAGTCCAAATATGATCATCACTAACAGGGCTCCAAGGAACTTGAAGATATTCGCCATACATTGTGGAACCCATGACAAGATTGATGCAAACCAGCTGTCATCAGCAATGTCTTCCATTTCATCTTCCATCTTGACGTGCAAGTTTGTCAACATCGTTATGGCCTCTGTCAAGGTTCCATTCTCTTCAACGTGAGACGGTATTAATGTGCAAAATGATGCTCCGATTTTGGCACAAACACATCCATCCATAGCTGTAATCATGTTCAAGACATATCTATTCTGAAGAGTTATCAGTCTTATGGCTCTCAACTCTTCTTTGATAGCATTGAATCCCTTTATGGTAGAGTTGATCGTCTGTAGAAGCTCCCATCTGGTTATCTGTAACCATTTGGCATTTGCGATCATCTGGATTCCAGGCATGAAGATTGTCACAAACACTGCTGGAGTCTGGCTGAACAACCTGTGTTCATACGGAATAGAATTGAAGGCTTCTATCGATTTAGCTGAGAAATAATTCTCCCTCCTCGTTCGATTGAGGAATCCACTTGATTTGACTACCTCAAATCACAGAATACGCAAAAGCTGTTCTGTGTTAGCAAAACCGACCTAACTCTCAGACAGAGTCCCCATTCACGATTACGTGTCCCTACGCTTCTTTCTACTTGACTTAATTCCAAATTATTAACTCTTTCGTATATGTCCTAAGCCTGCCTCCAGCAATGACTGCCTGCCTCTCGTTAAGCTTCCTAAGACTGAAAACGAGCTCCAATCATGTGTGTCCCTTTATAGGAACAGGAAGTCAAACACTCAAAAGGTTTGACCAACGTTTGAACTGGTTGAACATTTAGAAGTTCATTATAGTTACAACAAGTGCAATCTAACGTTTCTTTTAAACAGTAGATGTTTTGCACTTTTTGTGAAAGTGTGAGTGTGGTGGGGGCAGGAATAGAGTAACTCACGTTTGGGAACATAAACCTTTCTCTAGCTAATTTTTAAATTAAGCCATTATTTATAGTTCGTTCTTTGCTGACTGCAGGTTGATTACCGATTGGTACTAGAATGAAGTATATGTCTTGCAGTGTATGCCTGCAAGCTGCTAAACCAGTGGTACAATTAGTTCTCAGAGGGAAGTGGGGGTGGGAGTCCACTATAGACCAAAAATGACCCAGTCACGAAATTGTTGCCTGTTTGAATATGTGAAATATGTAATCAGACATTTCTAAAGCAGTTCTGTAGAGTAGTCATTCTGCTGAACATATGCTTTGTGTAAGACCACTCGCCATTGTATCATATCTTTACTAGGGATGTGCAAAGATGTTTTTCCACCAACATCATTTTGTGAAGTTCCTGATTTTGCAGCTAGGTTAAATTACAAAGGTTGCTTTATTTTCTTCTTTTTTTGCCTACTCTGGTGGCAATATTTTTCCCTGCACCATAAATTTAGAAGATGAAATTTCACGTACATTTTCTTTGCGGCTAAAAATCATAGCACAATTGTTGTTTTGCGTGAAGTAGTTTAAAATAATCAAGTGGTGCTCAAAAATTGAGACACAATATACCATTTGCAAACTTCATTACTTCCTGAAGTACATTTTGGGGCAAACAATATGCACACTGCTACATCTGCAGACGTCTATTTATGCTTTGTGGTCCCATGTGTTAAAATCGTAGCAAAAATGTCTGTGGACAAAAAATATCGTGGCAAAAAGTCTGTGGTTTTGCCACCTCAATCTCTGTAAAGGATGCGGGGGACACCCCCGCAACCCCTGGACCCATTGTACCATTTAAGGTGAGCGGGGGACACCCCCTAACCTCCGCTCACCTTAAATGGTGTAATGGGGTATACCTTTAATGGGTCAAACCACAGCATTTTTACCGCAATATTTTATACAGGCGACATTTTTGCTGCTATTTTATCACTGCATACATGCTTTGTGTGCATTATAAAAGCAGAAGTGGTATTTCATGTATGCGCACAGAATGCATGCAACTTTCAGATCAGCCAGACTCCTGCTCTCTTGTGACGGTTCATGGGAGTTTGTTTTGTGAGATGGCCCGTGTTAAGAACAACAAATTCAGCTTTGAGGGGATGGCCTGCCTAATATGCTAAAAGGTACCTTGCAAACCACCTACGTTGGAGTGTGGTGGGAGGGCATACACCCTCAAACTTTTGGAAGGCATTGTGTGTAACAGTGGTCTTCAAAATGGAGGACTGTTATCAAACCCACCCCAAACTGGCCAGTCATTGGTGGGATGACGTATTGTGCCAGGGACTACACCTGTTTACAGCCTCGTGTTCAGTTACGGGACATTTCAGCTGTAAAAATGAATCCTGGGTCAGAAACCCAGCAGCTGGTGGTGAAGAGGAGAGCACATTAACTGTGAAAGCTGTGTCTCATTTAACTTTTAACTTACTTTTAACAACTATACTCTAAAACCGAACCTCTAACTCTAAACTCCGAAATCTAAACTCTAACTCGAATCTCGAACAATATCCCCAACCACCATTTTTTCTTTCAGTGCCACAAGCTGCGAGCTCACCATTAGTAGCAGAAGGGCAATTTACAAGACCACTTGCATTATTAAAAAGATGCTCAAAGAGAACACTGACAGCAGGGCTCACTTGCTTGATGTTGGCCACGGCCCATATTACTGTGTCAATTAAGCGAACGCTTGTCAATTATGGTAAGAAACTAATTACCTACTAGATACTCCGAGAGTATTCGCTCTGCTAGCCTTCTTGATTATGAGAAATACTTTGTGGGTTGTGTCTTGAATCCAAAATTGGATACGCTTTCCAAAATAGGGTTTTCTGGTTTTGACAGAACTTGGGAAGCTCCTGTAGAAGAATACAGGACTGATTTGTGCCTCACTGATAACAGACACAGAAAACATTAGAGAGGTAAGTAATTGTGGGGGCATGGTACCTCTGGGAAGTCTTAATGTGGAGGTGATGGAAGAGGTCACTGTTCCAGTTCTTTTCGTAGGAAATTGCAAATTAGACTTCTCCCTTTCACCACCAATCCAACTGCTTCTTTACGAATATTCCTATCTGCCATTGGAGGGGGTCCCCCTTGCTTTTCTTTCTAGTGCTTGCCCTTTCTCCAGGGACTGTAACTCATCACCCATGATTGGCTCCAGCACTTTAGCACCAGTCACTTTCTTTCCCTGATGCTTCTAATCAGAGTGAAGCGGAGTGAGCAGAGTGTTATTGGTGCCCTGAGGAAACTCTTTTTGCTGCTGTCTGTCTACAAGGTTACTACTGAGAAGGAGGAGTTACTCTTATTTTTATTTCCTTCTTCATCAAAACTGCTCAGGGGAGTGCAGCGAGGCGGAGTGAGCAGGAAGTTGCTGGTGTTTCCGGTAATTGCAGTGGGCAGAAGGGCTATTAAACTCTAAGAACTGCTGGCACGAGTTTGGAGAAGAGTTTTTGCTTTTCGGCACTTCGGCTCTGCGGCTCGACAATTACCGCTGTCTCTCGTGCACTGAAGCCCTCCTCCATACAGTCTTCGCAGGCTCAATGGTGAGTGAGACTACGAGCATATATTTTCAAGATTACAATTCCGTCTGTGAAGTGTGGGTGTCTCTGTAGGGGGGGGATGAATTAAGCTAGCCAATTGGGGCCACTTAACCTTGCCTGTTATTTCCCCTTACCTATTTTTGTCCATTTACCTCCTTTTACTGTAATACAAGAAAGACTGGCATGTGTAAGGACACTCTATGCTCACTTATACACTTGAAGGACCTCTTCTGGATCACCTCCCTAGCATCGCCATTACGAAGTGCCATGAGAACAAGAGGTAAACAAAGTCACAGCTTTCAAACGAACAAGGCTGCTTTAAGAGCCACGCCCCAGATCAGAAACTCTATAGTGCCCCTTTCAAATGTTGCAGGCCCGTCTCAAACTAAACTAAAGGCTTTTTTGAAACTATACCAAATTTTAACACTGGGCCACAAGGGGTGCCTAACATAGACATTCCAGTTGAAATCGGGTCGGAATGTGTCTTAGACATTAACAGTTTGATTGACAATAACAGCTCCCTTTTGAAAGTCTGTCAAAACATCAAAGGAATTCGATGGCCCCGGCGGACTTCGATTTTGACAATATCCTGCCTTCAAATCTTTCCTGGTCTCATGATTTGGAAAACTTGCTAAGTACATCAGAGTCTCTTGGTAGCAAGAATGACTCCAAGGAGGACTCAGTGGTGGAAAATGATAAGTCCCTTCAGGTGACCCACAACCCTTCCCCTGCCGAGGTCTTGATGGGGGACTTTGAAGGTAGAATAGACACGGTGTTTGTTTTGTGCTCGAATTTGGCCATGCAGCATCGGGGAATTAAGCAGGGACTGACAAAAATACTTGATATTGCCCGGAGACCAAACATGTATCATGGCTCGGCGGCCAAGTACCAGATGCACTTGAACCTGGTAATGGGGGCCCATACCCACCCAAACGGGAGTGGAAAATCCACCAAGTCTACTTACAGGGGAGTATCAAAGTATGAATGGAATGATCAACTTGGGTTCTGCAAGGGAAATGTCCTCTTCACGGCAGGGTCGGATGTCTGAAACATCAGCGTATGTGACAGCCGCATCTGAGAGTGGGGCATTGGAGGCTATCTGTCCTGAGCTTTCCCTACGGAACAACTCTAACCCATCTCCATCACAATGAAAATTCAAACAATGTAAGAAGAGGCAGAGAGCATAGAGGGAATTGCAGTTCGAAAGCCATAAGTCCAGGCAGCCAAAAACGGGTATTCCCAAGCCCCATCTACCAACTACGGGAGGTATCATTGTGTCCAAGATTAATGGTGATGGTGAGGTAAGGCGAGTAAGCCTCAGGGGTCCCATTGGCAGTTGGCTAGGTAGGTCTTCCGTCAAGCCCACATTCAAATCAGGAAAAGGCTTGGCTGCTTCCCTTAACATCCCAGACGGAGAGAGCAGAACCATCTCTTTCATCTCTAAACCCCCCCTCAACCTGCTGGATTCTACTGTGACTGCAACCAAAGTGTTCCTAGTGCCATCCTTGCCCCTTGTGCCCTCTTTATCTCTGTCTGCACTGGAAAACCCCTGGTTACAGGGAGCCACCTGTACCTGCCAAACGGTTCCTTTGAAGGAGCCTAATGGCTCGACTGGAGTTACAGTAGTTGCCCAACCAGTGGGGGTTATGCATATGGGCTTAGACCAGAGGAAAACAACCTGAGATCCACCTAAACAGGTTATCTGGCTTGACTGGGTTGAGCAGTTGAGACCTAGGGTTGCCGATGGCATGGTAGAGAAGTCTAATTCTACCTGGTATACCGACCTATTTCACATTCAATTTATTGAGACAAATTCAATTGACCATAGTCCTTTTTTGAACCAATCATGGCTACTGGAATGTATGCATCTAATCCCAGATCTCAGTACAATCTCATCTAAGGATATTTGCAAGCTTGAACTGCCCACATTTGACAGTATGGTTCATTGGGCCTTGGTTACTTCTATCCCTTCAATAATAGTGGAAAGCATTTCTAACAATGCTATGGCTCTACATCAATTGGGGTTCAAAATCTCAGTATTTCGTCCATCTGCTCGAACTGCATTGAAAAATCCCCCTCTCCCCTAATCCTAGGTGGGGGGGGGCAAGAAATATTGATGATAAACAAGGGATGTTGAAGCAGAGGGGTCAATGGTCTCGGGTGGCACATGCTCAGCACTGACCTCATTTACTAATAGAGTCAGTGGTCTATATGTTTGCTTTCCTGGTACACCAGGGGACATAGCTCTTTTATCAATAACCCTGAATCCATAGCAGTTATGAGGAATGCTCAATATGTGTACTTAGAGGAGACCTGGCTAAGATCATCTTTTGAACTAGATGGGTATACATTACTTTTTTGTCCATCCGTTTGCCCATTAAGGGGTTGGCCTAAAGGAGGGTTGTGTATTGGAGCTAAAGTAACAACAAACATCTCTGAGTATTGCTCAAGCAGAGTTCATCGAAGCTTCTTACCTGCCCACATTAGGAAGTCTGGTTTGTTTCAGGAACCGATTTTACTGGCTACTGTGTAGGTGATCTTACGGCTCAATTAATAGACATTACGATTGAGACCATCAGAGATCGGCATATCCAGTTTCCTAGGAGTTTTATCATCTTAACAGGAGATTTCAGTGTTGATTGTGCCCTAAATCATCAGGTTGGTCAGGCTTTTGGGCAAAGACATGTAGGGGGGCCCTGGAAGAGTTTGAGCTTACTCTACTACTGCCTAAGGAAGGGAAAGAACAAACCACCTGGACCAACGGTCTCTATAGAAGCCATATAGACTTTATTTTTACCAGTGCTCGATTTATTAGGAACAACTCTGACATTGAGATAAGGCCTACTTCAGCTAATGATCATGCAATGCTTCTGATGACATGTAAAAAGCCTCAGCCTAACCCTAGAGACAGATTCATATGTAACACCACAGTTAATGTCCAGGGGAATAGTCTGCGTTGGACTGTTAGTACTATGGAAATTGTAATATATTATTGGGAAAGTGTAGTCTGAAGGGAGATGAAATCATTTGTTATTGCAAAGTCGACCTAGGAAAGCTTTCTGCTCTACTAGGGCCCATGGACCCTAGGTATAACCTAAAAAGGAACCATTCTGCCAAATTGGGCCAATGTTTTGACCCAGGAATAGCCAGAAAGAAGAGTTAAATGCAGCTGTTCGTTGAATATGGAGGAATGGCTGAATCATGGCAGGGAAAAAGCAGAAATGCAGGCACACACCAGATTGAGGTACAAGAACTGGATGAAGGGGCACAGATTTTCAGTGAATGACGTGGGTGGAAATTCATAAATTGTTTGATAAAGATGCATGGCTCAAAGAAATGTTGGCATTGTTTACATAGCCATGTGTCGGCTCATCTGGCAAATGAGATCATCAGCATCTCAGAGGCACATTGGGGTCTTTTTATAAGTAGTGTGTTTGGAGGGGAGGACCAACTCGGCTCGACCGTGGAGCAAAAGCCCATGAGTAATTCTCTGGTTAGCATGCACTTAAAGGAGACCGATCTGATGTCCAGTATAATTAAATCTAAGGCCACTAGTGACGCTGGCCCCGATGGTGTCTGCAACCTGGTTGTAAAAGGTAACCCTTTACTGTGGGCTCCTCTCCTTTATCAACTATACCATCAGGATTATGAAACGGGGATGTATTCCGGGCTCCTAGAAAGCCCCAATTCTTAGTCCCCTCTTTAAAAAAGGTTTACACAATCAGCCTTCCAACTATAGACTTTTAGCAATGCTGGATTGCAGGTCCAAGATATTTGCCAATTACTGGAGCTGCTATCCGCATGGGTGGCAGAGAAAAGTCTGCTAAATTATTAGCAGACGGGCTTCAGGGAACTGTGTGTGGCTACTCACTCAATCTGCACTCTCCTCCCTTTGATTTCTGACACCCAGTGCTATTCAGGGACAATGCTGTACCTGTGTTTTTTCAACTACACAGCCACTTTTGATAGCGTAATAATATTAAAGCTTTGGGAAATGCTGGCCCGTTGGGATATATACACATCACTCCTGTATTTCATAAGGGTTCTATACAGTTAGAGTAAGGCTTTACCAAGAAGGGGATTTATCGAGATATTTCCTACCAATCAAGTGAATCAGAGTGGGTCCTTTAAGACGAGGTAAGAGTATCTAAGATGGATGGGGATGCAAATCTTACTCATACATCAATAATCAGACCGACTCAGGAAGTTGCCAAACATCATCTGTTTTAATAAAAATTCTTTAAAACAGGGAGTACAACGGACATCTACGGAAAACCGCATTGCTCGCTCAACGAGTTCTCGAAAACATTTCATAAAGAACACACCTTTATACAAAAATGTATCATACGTGACGTCATATTACATGGCAAAATAAGAAAACCTACTAGGAGATATGATAGGCTTAACTGGAACATCTACATATACATGCTAAGGGTTACAGGTTTGTGATTGGGTCTCTAAAGTCAGGTGGACCACTTAAACCACCCCAAGTGCAAGTGATCTTCAGTGTTAGACTAATACACAATGTTCTATTGGCTTCTCAAACTATAGGGCTCCTTCCTTTGTGGCCCTCTACAATTGGTTGGCACGGCTCTACCCTTCTGGAATATTTCACTCGCTAGCAGCACGCAAGCTGGTACCCCAAGTGCTGGGGGTTGGCCTGGTCATGCCTCCCCACCCAATTAGCCCAACATCCATCATCACTCCCACAGTCTACCATTCAATTAAATGTGTTTGAACTTTGCCCTATGAAGGCTCACTGTGCCTGAGAATAAAAGGGAGTGAAGGCATGACCTTATCTTCTGGTCTCGGTGTAGCTCGCCCCAAAGTCTTTTCTCATCTGACCATGTGACTAGAGACCACGTTTTGACCTCCTTTGTTGCTTTTAATACTATTAAATGAAGAAAGCTTTGCACTTCTAGTGTTTTTCCATTACACCTCAAACAGGAGTTCAGCTCACTTCTCACGTTATTGTATCTTCTTGACTAGATAACCAAGCTCTCGGCGGCCCCGACTCTTGACACTGGGCTAGGCAAGCCTTCTCGAATCTTCCTTCGCCGTCAGCTATTCTATTCTGCTGCGCCACACTTCCAGCCCTTTCATTCACAGGGTCCAGGTATGCTCTTATGCGTCTTGGAACATTCAGATTCTATACATTCCTATATATATATGTATATATATATTGGCAGTTCATCTGTGTCTATTCACTACGTACCCAGCCTTATGATTACTTTGTCTACTTGCGTTACTGCGTCTGTACATTTGTAAAATGGTTTTGCATTTTCTTCAGTGCTTCTCCGCACGTGCATTCCTCATTTCGCTCCAGAAATGTTGCTTAGTTCGTTAATTCATCATCAGATTCTATAAGGTCTATATTTTTTCTTCATTGACATCTCTTCTGGGTGATTCATTTTTACTTCATGTGACGTCACCATTCTTCTCTTTCATTCAAATGTGAAATTGAATAAAAGAAAAGACTGGTGACGTCACATGAAGCAGAAATGACGCACCCAGAAGAGATGTCAATGAAGAAAGTATGTAGACCTTATAGAATCGGATGACGAATGATCAAGTTAAGCAACATTTCTGGAGCGAAATAAAGAATGCACGTCCGGAGAAGCACTGAAGAAAATGCAAAAGTATTTTACAAATGTATAGAAGCAGTAACACAATTAGACAAATTAATCATAAGGCTGGGTACGTAGGAATATAGGAATGTATAGAATCTGGATGTTCCATGACGCATTTTAGCAAACCTGAACCTTTTATCCAGAAGGCCGTCATTTCTCTGCGGATACATATAGAGTTTTCTCAATGGATACCTTGTTTCAAGGATTCTTCGTGGTATAGGTACCATTACTGGCCTTGCGCATGTCACAATTTCCTGCTGCTAACATAAAGGCAGGTTGGGGGCGGGACTTCCGGTAGGGGTACTTGGCTTCTCCTGTACACTCGCCCCTCTGGTTGATTTATTGACCACTCTCCCATCAGTCTTCACATCTAGACATCCTTTTCTGAAGAAATGCTTCTTTAGAGTCCATGGGCCTCATTACGACCTCGGCGGTAGCCATGCCGCTATTGGCGGCATGGCTGCCGCCGAAATCGTGTCCGGGTATGGGTTCCCAGAATGGGGAATTACCGGGCCATTCTGAGTTTGGAGGGCCCAGTAATTCCTCCCTCCAGGAACTTGGGCCCGGACCTTCCCCATTCCTTTTTCAGCCCCCATTGGGCTGAATGGGAATGGGAGAGGGAGCAAACAACAGGCCGATTACGAGTGGCCTGTTGTTTGCTCCCTCTTCCCCTCGCGGGACCCAGTAACGACGCGTGATTTTACCAGGCGTCCTTACTGGGTCCCATGAGAGGACCTCGTAATGTGGCGGAACGGGTTTAACGGGTCCGCCTCCTTTTGCGGAGCCCGTTAACCTGTTCCGCCAGGGTCATAATGAGGCCCCATATCTTTATCATTCCTTTCAGACATCCTGCCAATTTCACATGTTCATCCACACTCAAGATCATACGTCTGCATTGCCCATTCAGATTGCAGTAAATCCATCTTCCCACATACTTCTTGTGGTTCTTCAGATAGAAGAACTTTGTTCCCTCAGGTGCATGAATACTGGCTTTTACATAGGGGGTCATTCTGAGTTGGGCGGTAAGGGATACCGGCACCGTTAAAGAGACCGGTGCCGGTAATCCCTTACCGCCCATTCCGAGGTCCCTTAGCGGGAACCGTAAAGGATGTGTGGTCTGACTACACGTCCTTTACAGGTCCCGCTAAGGGACTAGGGTGCTAATAATGAGCCTGCTATTCACGGGCCCGTTATTAGCACTTTCCCCATTTCCATTGAGCCCTATGGGGGCTTAAATGGGAATGGGGACTGGTTGCCTGAATGGGGACTTACCAGGTCCTCCAGGGCGGAATAACCTGGTAAATCCCCATTGAACTAGACTGGACCCAGACCCGGTATGGGAGGCAGCCATGGTGCTAATAGCACCATGGCTACCGCCCAACTCAGAATGACCCCCATAGTCTCTGATTTCTTCATCTGTCAGCTCTTTGGGCCAAACCCAGAGTCGACATCAATCATGATTGATCTTCATTCCTGTCACTTTCTTTGCTGTCTTCTTGCAGTGTGTGTGATTATTATGCTGACCACACAGAGTCCAAATATGATCATCACTAACAGGGCTCCAAGGAACTTGAAGATATTCGCCATCCATTGTGGAACCCATGACAAGATTGATGCAAACCAGCTGTCATCAGCAATGTCTTCCATTTCATCTTCCATCTTGACGTGCAAGTTTGTCAACATCGTTATGGCCTCTGTCAAGGTTCCATTCTCTTCAACGTGAGACGGTATTAATGTGCAAAATGATGCTCCGATTTTGGCACAAACACATCCATCCATAGCTGTAATCATGTTCAAGACATATCTGTTCTGAAGAGTTATCAGTCTTATGGCTCTCAACTCTTCTTTGATAGCATTGAATCCCTTTATGGTAGAGTTGATCGTCTGTAGAAGCTCCCATCTGGTTATCTGTAACCATTTGGCATTTGCGATCATCTGGATTCCAGGCATGAAGATTGTCACAAACACTGCTGGAGTCTGGCTGAACAACCTGTGTTCATACGGAATAGAATTGAAGGCTTCTATCGATTTAGCTGAGAAATAATTCTCCCTCCTCGTTCGATTGAGGAATCCACTTGATTTCCTCGTTCTCAGGTGATCATCTGCTTTTGGAAATTCATCAATGTTCAGGTCACTTTTTGGAATCATTAATGTTGGAACATGAACAAGCACTATAGAACACAGTCCTCCCCAGTCTCTGGCCAGCTTCATGTATGATCTGGATCCCCAGGCCCAGTAGTGAATCATTATCACTAATGTCCCGTCCTTCATTCCTGGTACATCGGCGATTCGACTGCACTGCTGATTTTCTCCAACTTTTCTTGAGCCATTATGTCTGAAGCATAGCTCTGCACTAGCCAGAGGCACTTTCTGCAATGGGCCTCCTTTATCTTCGACCCATGTCAGCAACTTGCAAGCCTCGGCCATAGAGGTTTGCATCCTTTTGCCACATGATCTTTAACAAGTTTGTGATGTCGTGTTACTGCCACAGCTCTGCATACTATGCCTTCCTCCCTGCCATCTGGAGAAAGTACTTTCCCCCAGATACATCTGGCATCTTTCCATATATCTTCGTATTTCTTCATCAGTCTTTCCTTGGCAATTGAGCTTCTTGTTTATCTCCCATCGGATTGCTGCTCCCTTCATTCCAGGCTGTTCGTATCTTATCACATGATCTCTGGTGTGTGCTCTTTCTCTTGTCTTCAAAGCTTGAACATAATCATCTTCTTCTGGGGCTGACCATTCGGTCACTAATACCAAGGATGCTGTTCAACCCTGGAACCGACCTCTTGTATGGCAGAGTGCAAGGTGAGTCAGGCAATGAGCTGTTTGGATGTCTATTTTTTACAGCTATGAATGCCAGGTCAGATCTGGCGGGCAGAGCGAGACCCACAAGCACAACTCGTAGGATGGCGGTACAGTAGCAACAACACAGGTAGCGATACCGGCGAGTTGTTACTGTACCGCCATACTTATGATGAGGCCCAATGTGTTCTAACAAATTTGGTACGAACCAGTCCTTTGCAATAGCTGCTGTGAGGCTTTCCCTAATTACATGCAGAGAGTAGTGTAGCTGTTCTAGCGCTACCCTTAATAAGGCTACAGGCATCATCAATTTACCAGTGCTGTTCTGTCACCACAATGCTTCAGAGGGGAATAAAGAACATCGCCTCCATGTCCATAGCTCCTTCTCTTCCTGTGGACAACTGCCTTTAACTTACAACAACTGTGTTCTAGACAAATTATCAAATCCTTTGCTTACAATCACAATTGTGACAATTATTTCCTTTACGTCTGGAGTATCAAAACTAGAAATATTCTGGAGAATATGTAACCCTTTTGGCCTCTTCGCCTGCAGCTTCGTTCCCACGTGAGATACAATCAGTTCTCTTAGTATGTGCTGCACATTTAACTATTGTGATGACTACTAAGATTTGTAGTGCCTTAATAAGCTTTTTCAATAATGCAGTGTGTTGCACTGGAGTGCCGTCCGCTTGGAGGTAGCCTCTCCTTTCCCAACATGCTAGCCCTGCATGCATGGTTGATGGCACATAGGCGGGGTAACTGTACACCGTCACTTCCTGTCCTTCATGTTTTTCGAGCACGAGAATAAGCACCACCAATTCTGCAGCCTGTGCCGAAAAGTGAGATGGTAGTCTTGCACTTGCTACTACTTCAAATTACCCATTAGCTCTGTGCCTAACCACAGCTGACCCTGATTGCCTTTCCCCATCAGTTTGATACATTTTTGATGACCCGTCAATAAAGAGAACTTCCCCCATTCTAGAGCATTCTCCTTCACCCTTGGGATCTCATCATAAAACTCTTTGTAATTTGAGCAATCATACACTTGCTCTTCCTTTGTAACAGGTTCGGCTATGAACGTGCCAGGGTTCACTATTTTACACCTGACTATTTTGATCGCTGGATTCGATATAACTACCTCATACACAGAAGCCCTCTGAGATGTCAGTGTACCCTTAGGTTTCTCCAAAACAGCAAACAATGCATGCTCAACAAATAAAGTCATGTAACACCCCATCACAATGCTTGTTGAGTTCTCAATAGCGAACTTGGCTGCTGCCAGCGATTGTTCGCAAGGAAACTGTCCTCTCATAACTGGATCTAGAATCCCACTATAGCATGCAAGAGGTTTGTATCCTAATGTAGTCCTCTGTATAAGCACCGCTGTCATAACTGTTCCATTCATGTGCAAAAACAGGAAGGACTCCGCAGAATAATTGGGAATTCCTAAAACTGGAGCTGTACAAATTGCTTTTTTTCAATTCCTCAAACCCTTCCTCTTTTTCCTCAGACCATTCTACTTTCTCCTTGTTCACTTGGACATTCTTTAAAGCCTGCAAAAGGGGTTTCGTGTATGAACTATAATCAAATACCCATGCCCTAACATAGTTACACAATCCCAGAAACTGCTGCATTTGCTTTATCGTGTGCGGTTTTTATTTTTTCATTATCGCCTCAGCTTTTTCAGGTGTAACTTTCTTCGCTTCATGCAAAATTAACTGGCCTATATACAACACCTAATCTTGGCAATATTGCAATTTCTCCATGTCTACTTCATATCCATTGTCTGCAAGGATAGGCATTAACTGAATAAAATCTTGTCTGCACTCATCTTCTGTCTTGCTACAAACTAAAAATGTCATCTACATACTGCAGCACAACACTTTGCAAATCTATATTGCTTAGGTCCATCTGCAGGACTCAGTTAAAGATCGATGGAGACTCACAGTACCCCTGGGGCAAACGGGTGCTCTTCAGTTTAGCGTGAGGAAACATGAATGACGTAAGGTCTTGGGAGTCCTTATGCAACGGGATTGAGAAAAACACATTTTTCAAATCAATCGCCATGAAATATCATGCCTCTGTGGGAATACTACACAAAATCGTCACAGGATCCGGAACTAGAGGAAACTTTGCCTTTACAATCTGGTTAATTGGCCTCATGTCCTGAATTAATCTCCACATACCTCCTTTTGATTTATTCACAGGGTACACATCAGTATTAAATGGTGACTCTGACGTCACCAAGATACCCTGTTCCATCATAACTGAGATAGTCTTAAAAATACCTTCATTCGCCACTCAAGAATTTGGGTACTGCCTTGCTTGAGGTAGAATTGCCCCTGGTTTAAGCTTAATCTTAACTTCTCCCACCCCCCTCAATAGGCCTATGTCATAGGGGCCTGTAGTCCATAAGGAAGTTGGCACTTTCTCCTTGTCCTTATCAAAAAATGCTGGGCGTTGCCGCACTATCGCCATTCGCTGTGGGATCTCCCTTCTCTCTATTCTGATCCAGTATGTAATACTCATCTCAAATACTACTTAATCTTCTGACAAATCATCTTTAAACATATCTTTGTCTGTGACGTCAGTCAATCTATACCCTTCCCCAATGGCAATCACTGTTCTCCATGCCCTGCCCTCGTTATCAAATCCTTCAAGGATGGCCAATTCCCCTCGCACTATGGCTGCCTACAGCTGTAAGGTAATAATCTGTCCCCCGTCTTCATCCATAGGTATCTGTGGCATGAACAAAAACTCATCAGGTATCCTCATAATCTTTCCCACTGAGCCAGGTAGCACCATAAAGAAGAACTTCTGGCTCTAATGGCATTCACCCATGTTTAAATAATGTATCCCTGGAGTGGAACACACTATGCCTTCATCAGTGAAAGAAATCTGTATGCTAAATTTCGTCATTAAATCTCACACCATAATATTAACCGGTGAATGCCTTGAATACAGTAATGGAACAGACATGTCACACTCTCCTATTGAGACTGGTAATTCATCAGTAAAAGGAACTCTACTTGTAGCTCCAGAGAAGCCCTGAGGATTCATAACATTTCCTGATAATTAAAATGTTCTCTCTCGTTTACATGAGCGAGGTGCTCCAGTGTCTACTAAAAAAGAAAAGGATTTGTCTCCTATCGTAACATCAAACCTTGGTTCCTCTAGAGGATTCAATGTTACTGATAGTACTGAACACATCAAGTCACCCTGTGAGCTGTCCTATTGTGGGTACATGGTCATTCTGTGCCTGTAAAAGGACTTCCTCCCACAACAGTGACACCCCCTACTCTAGGTGTCAATAACTGTCCCGTGTTTGCACGCTGATGTATCTACTTGGGTGCGTGCAGTGACTGCCCTTGCGACAGAGTCAATGTTACTTGCTGTGGTTGCAAAGCCTGTTACATTTGCGTCACTTGTGCTTGATACACTGTCTGATTTTGGGCAAGCCCATCCCTATTTTGTGAGCTATATGCTGGAGGATAAGCTGTCCCCCCTCTTAAGAATTGCCCATTCTGTACATACCGTTGGCTTCCACAAGTTTGTGCAAAGTGCCCTGTCATTCCACATGTCCAACATACAGGAGGGAGTCTTCTAATTTGCCCTCCTTGCATATTTTGATTGTCATTCTGCATATTCTGAAACCCGCCTTGGTTATTTTGAAAGCCACCCTGATCATTCTGGAAACTGCCTCTTCCTCTAAAACCCATTCCTCTGCCTTGCGGCGAGATCCCATTCCCACCTTGATCTGCTTGGGGTTGATTATTCGCCTGCGGCATACCCACTGCTTGCTGCTTTCCCAACCCTTCTCCGCTTGTCAGTACCCGTCCTTCTGTGGCGTACTTTGACCATTTCTTCTGTACTAACTTAGCCTCCTAAGTTTCCTAGCATCCTCCTTCTTCTTATTTTTCTCTTGGAGCCGATGGCTTCGCTTCCATTCCCACAAGTTTCTTGATCTGTCTCTGTACTTATTCTGGCAATCCCTGACACTAAAATATTGGCACTGATTTCCCCCACAGCTCCCTCGTTTCCAAGGTCCACCGTTCCTGAATACTTTCAATATAAGCAAGCGGATCTTCATCCGCTTTCATTTTACGTGCCATAATTGCACACATATTTGATGTATCAGGATACTGTACCCTGAACGCTTTCCGAACAGCCGCCCTACAATTATTAAATGGTGCTCTGTCATGCGCTGTGTTCTGCGCCATGACACTTGAATAACCTGCTCTCATCCAAATGTCATCAGCCCTTTCCCCAAGAATAGCTGCTAGGAGACCCTTAAAGTCCTTTATGGCTAGAGTGTTTCCTAGTGTCATCTTTTCTAACTCATAAATCCATTTTCCCACACCCGCCATTAAACTAGGGAGCTTACACCTTAAATTACCCTTGTCCATCTGAGTCCATTGATGACATCACAAATGTCATCAGTGACATTTGTGATGTCATCTTTGATGTCCTGGGTGTTAGTCTTATCAGTGTACAGTGGTGGCGCGAGTTATGATTGCTTAGCTTACCATAACTGGCGAATTTCAAGGGTTTTTCGGTTTTACTTCGAACCATAACGTCCCGTTAACAAAGTTTTTTTTAGTGAATTTCATAGGTTTTTAGTAGTGCAACTTAACCATAACGTCCCTTTAATAAAGTTTTTTTTTTACAGAATCCCTATTTAAAGTCAGCCTGTCTAAAGACAAGGCTCTGTGCTCGAGGCTAAACGGGCTTCCTTCTTTGCCTTGTGACTGGGCAACTATAAATCGATCTTCTTTTCCCTGCTCCCTGATTCACCTTTTGTCCTCATCTCAGAATAAGCTTTATCGATCCTAACTCTGATTCTTCCTATCTCAAAATTCTTATCTAGGTTTAGCCTAGACGGTCCTGGCATTGCTCCTTGCGACAGGAGAAACTCCTCCATGTCTCCCGATGATATTACTGGACTCAGTTCCATCAGCTCTTCCTGAATGCGATCAATGTCGCATGCTCTTTGTCTCCTTTTTTGCTCCATTTCTTCATCTAATTTCCTTCGCTTCTTATCTTCCCATCTAACTCTTTACTCCTACTGTCTTTTCGCTTCCCTTCTTTCGTTTGCCCTATGCACCTCCTCATCTCTTTGTCTTTGCATTCTTTTATATCATAATTTCTGTTCTTCTTCCTCTTCTCTCTTCTTTTCTAGTCTGTCTCCTTCTTCAATTGCACTCTGCCTGTTGTCATACTTTCTTTGCTCCGCTGCCCTTTCTTCCTTTCTTAGTTGCACTTTCTGATATATTTGTTCTCGCCTTTGTCTATCCTTCCTTTTATGTTCATCCTCTTTCAATCATTTCCCCCGTTCCCTATCTTTTCTGTCTTGTTCGTCTTGATCTTCCCCTTGCCTTACTTCCTTGATACTCTTGCCATCGAATTGGAGCAATATCTGTCCACCCATCCTTTCGTTCTGTACGAGCGTAACCTCGCCAGCTTTATCCTTTTCTCCTTTCCATCTCTTAATCTCTCATTCTATATCTAAGCATACGTTCAGTCGTTCGCTTTCCTCCTCTTTGTCTTGTAAGACCTTAAAGATCACCTCCTTTCCTTTAGTCCTTTCTGGGCTCTCATTACTGATATAAGCAGGTGGTTCATATATCGGATTACTATATCCTGTTGCTGCTTTTAGTTCCCTTAATGGGTACAATCCTTCAACTTTGGTACTATCGCCATATACTTTGGGCACAGTAGGTGGGGCAGAAGGCTCAACACCTTCCTCCCTATACTGATTAAGCATCCAATCCTCAGGAGACAGATCTTCTCATTCTCCTGGTAGATTTTCCAGCATGCAAGTATGTGGTCATGTGTTGCTAAACCACCTTTGACAGCGATCCCCCTCATGGCCATGGCATGAACATTTTATCTGCCATCTGGTACCCTTAACCCATTCCGCACTACACTGTTTGAGCTTGGGTGCATGTTTTGGCAGTTGCTTGCAAAGATGCATCAGTGGAGTTACATCCCCCACTATGACGAGTCTCAATTGACTGTCGATACTTACCGTTGATTTATACAAAATTACATTTCAGAAAAATAACAAATATGAGCGCGCACCAACAGTCACCGCTCAAAGCCTCTACTTCTCAGTTTACTCCAGTCTACCTATTTCAGTCGGCGCCGACAATGACTAAAAAAATAGATATTAGCTTTTGATCTATACTGAACAGAGCCTATCTTTGTCACTCTTTGACACTTCCCTTTTTTAATACACAAAAATACACAAACTGACAAACTAGTTGACTTCAACATATATCCCATCAGCACTCTTCGCTGCTATCTCTTGCCCCTAAAATACCCTGATTGGAGTTTGAATCTGGGTTTTGAAATGACTCCTTCTAGAAGCTCCTTGATCTTAGGATTTTGGGCTCTATATAGATGTTCCTCGTCTAGACGCTCCTCGTCATATCTTAACCAACCAACCCCCGTTACCTTATACTTTTACAACAATCCCCATTCTCATATTTTGCCGTTCCCCTCAATCTACTCACCATCCGCCTTTTGGCTCCTGACACTAAGGATCGTCTCCTCCTCCAACGGGCCACCATCACCTTCGGTCCACTCAAAGCCTGTGGAAACCAGGAGGGATTTCATGAAAGAGGGACCCGTCCCACCTGTATCAGTCTTCTTGCAAGATTTCTATATCAGCCGGTCTCCACAGGAAGCCTTGCGATCCTCCAGCTAAATGGCGAAGGATGCCCGATGTTCCAAAATTTTAATAGCCTACTAATCGATGGGTCTTTGAAACCATCCTTTCTCTGCTACCAAGTGAACCCGACTGGGTCTTTTAAGACGAGGTAAAAGTATCTGAAATGAATGAGGATGCAGATCTTACTCATTCATCAATAATCAGACCGAATCAGGAAGTTGGCAAACATTATCTGTTTTAATAACAATTCTTTAAAACAGAGAGTACAAAGGACATCTATGGACACCGCACAGCTCGCTCACCAAGTTCTCAAAAACATTTAATAAAAAACACAACTGTGTACTAAAGATTTTTCATAAGTGATGTCATACTACGTGGCAAAATAAGAACACCTACTAGGGGATATGATAGGCTTAATAGGAACATCTACATATACTTTTAATGGGGTATGGTGTGATTGGGTCTCAAAATTTAGGTGGACAACTAAGCCCAACCCAGGTGAAAGTCATCATCCGTGTTAGACAAATAAACAATGTTCTATTGACTTCTCAAACTATAAGACTTCTTGCTACGTGGCCCTGTACAATTGGTTGACACACTTGTACCATTCTGGAATATTCCACTCGCTAGCAGCACGCAAGCTGGTACCCCAGGTGCTGGGGGGTTGGCCTGGTCTTGCCTCCCCACCCAATTAGCCCAACATCCATCATCACTCCTGCGGTCTGCCATTCAATGAAATGTGTTTGAACTCTGCCTTGTGAAGGCTCACTGTGCCTGAGAATAAAAGGGAGTTTAGGCATGGCTGTAGCTCGCCCCAAAGTCTATTTTCATCTGACCATGTGACTAGACACCACGTTTTGAGCTTCTCTGTTGCTTTTAATACTATTAAATGAAGAAAGCTTAGCACTTCTAGTGTTTTTCCATTACACCTCAAACAGGAGCTCAGCTCGCTTCTCACGTTATTGTATCCTCTTGAGTAGATAACCAGGCTCTCAGCGGCCCCGACTCTTGACACTCGGCCAGGCAAGCCTTCTCGAATCTTTCTTCGCCATCAACTATTCTATTCTGCTGCACCACACTTCCAGCCCTTTCATTCACAGGATCCAAGTTTGCTAAAATGCGTCTTGGAACAGCCAAATTCTATGCATTCCTAAATATACACAGTGGTGCATCGTCTATTCACTACGTAGCCAGCCTTATGATTACTTTGTCTACCTGCATTACTGCGTCTGTTCATTTGTAAAATGGTTTTGCATTTTCTTCAGTGCTTCTCCACACGGGCAATCTTCATTTCACTCAGGAAATGTTGCTTAATTCCCTACTTCATCATCAGATTCTATAAGGTCTATATTCTTTCTTCATTGACATCTCTTCTGGGTGCGTCATTTATGTATCATGTCACGTCACCAGTCTTCTCTTTCATTCACTTTCACACTTCTTCCAGAAGTTCCTCCAGAAGACTGTCATTTCTCTGCAGATACATATAGGGTTTTCTCAATGGATACCTTGTTTCAAGGACTCTTCGCGGTATAGGTACCATTACTGGCCTTGCGCATGTCCCAATTTCCAGCTGCCAATATATAGGCATGATGGGGGCAGGACTTCCGGTAGTGGTACTTGGAGTTTCCTCTACACAAGGATTAAAACAGGGGTGCCGGTTAGCACTCTTGCTTTTAAATATATATTTTCAAATTGCCCCTATCACTGAAGGCTGTTAAGAACCACCCGCCGCGTTATGGAAGGGAAGGATTACCATGCTTGTCATACACGGACGATCTTGGACCGCACACTGATTGGACTCCAGCGTTCACTGCAGGCCCTCCACCGCTATTCCAGTGACCTTGGTCTTAGTCCTAACGCTACTAAGACCAAGATAATGGTATGTGGTAGGGGGGCCTATGGTGCTCCATAGTTTGACTGGAGGCTGCGAGTGTTAATCTAGAACAGATCTGGGAATATATATATTTCGGTATTTCCATCAGACCTACTTTGTCATCACACTATTTGGCTGACACAATTATCTCAGCTAGCGTTTGGAGCTGCTTATTTCTCTGCATCACAACTACCCTGCCCCAACTCCCCTTTCTCCTCCCCGACCCACCCCATGCCTGCCTACCAAACATGACCCCACAAGACCACCCTCCATGTCCATGTCCCATCCCCAGAAGCATTTGTTTTCTGCCTCAGCTGTAGCGTGGCTGATTTCCCTCGTCACGATAATGGCTGTCAGGGCAATGGAGATACAACTGGTAGTTCCCTTATCCTTTTTTCCTGTCGACCAATTTAATTTGAAGTCCTTCTTTATTTTAACGTATGGAACGGCAACATGACATTTCATAACTTACAAAGTTATTAGCGCCAGGCGACTGTCCCCGAGGTGTCAATAGGACTGTACCAGTTGGAAACATCCCAGGGATACTCGTTAAGTTCCGGGACTGAGCCACAGGCCACTACCGCATGGTACAGCTCTTGAAACCCGGTATACATTGTTCGGAAATTATAATGCTCACCATGGAGATACATAAAATGCAATAACTCGTGGAGTCAGGTCCATGCAGTTCCAAGACATGCTCCTCCCCTTCCACCTGCTAGTGGCACTCCTAGAGCTGCCCAGTCTGCCATTACCCATGTGATTCCTCTATTCCCCTGTACAATGTTCACCCACAACACTCCAAATTAAATCAAAATGTTTGTGGTCTTGGTCTCCTTAATACCATATCATCCATCCGGCCCTTAAAAGTAAAAAAAGAAGTTCAGCTCAAATTAACCAATTTGCTGTAATACATGTATTACCAGTGTTTTAGTTAGCAAAACATGTGAGGATCACACAGCAGACCAAAAGATAATCAAGAACATTCCTGTCACGAGGATGTGCTCAATCTCATTCCCAGGGCAGTTATGAGAGAAAAATAGGAAGTGGAAGTGGTATACTGTCTAGCCTGCTTCCTACCTGCAGGGCATGGGCATGTTCCTCTCTATCATCTTCTCTGACCTGGAAATAATAGCTTTGCAAGAATATATTTCAGCAAATATGCTTTTGCTGGAATATTTCTCCATACCCACTTCCATAATTCTGCAGATAATGTTAGCCACAATCATTCTTCTGTCTTAGCTGTTGCAGAGGAGGAAAAACTGAACACCAAAGTTTGCAAGGTTTTGTAGTGTACTTCACAAAGTTTGAGGAGGCAAATTCCTACACAGGCCTCATCTTTTTCCCCTTTCCTAATTTAGCTCTCGTCAGGGGAGGTGTTGACACGAGCAGCTAATTGTGTGATTATTTTCTCTTTAAATTACATTTAAATTGAATTCAAATGTGGCGCAAACACAGTGCGATTACACTGATCTGCATCTTAGAGCAGGATGGTCTCATGAATTAATATGGCCGACACCATGAGATCCACTGAAGGTCCTGGGGAGGGAGAGGGGAGGCTCTCTCATTTGGACATGGAGATGTTGTTCATTGAATAGATGTATAGTGCCACTGTTTCAATCTCCAATGCATTCCCCACATCGTGAACACAAAATAGTAGTACTTGGTTAAACAGCTCTATGAGTACAGGAAAACTGGAAGCTAATACTGTGTCTTCCCATCACTCACCGATAGGGGGCGCTCTGATGATTCATTGTAATGGCGAGTTGGCAGGAAGGAGCTCAGCTGTTGGAAGAGGTCGAGTGTTTCGTTGATTTTTAAAGTACTGTGTGTGCAGATGCAGAGTCCATTACTGGAGAGATGGTATCCTGCGGTGCGGACAGCTGGACAGTGGCTTCAATGGAGCACGGGCGGCCCAGCTTGTAGGTCTTCATTAATGCTGAGGGCTAAATGAGCTGACGGCCGTTTGCTGTGAGCATCTGCTTTCTCGGCCACTGTAAACATGCCTTATAGCAGTCGTGCCCCTGCCACCTGCTTTAGGGCCCAAAGACCTTGCGTTGCCCTGTGTGGTTCTCCCATAAGAACGCTGTTTAATTCAAAGGCAGTAGCCTGTGTTGGCTTTTTAAATATGCCTGGATCTGTTCTGCCACATGAAACGTGCGAGTTCCCAAAATCGTGGCGACAAGCAACGTCTGAATGGTTATTAAGTAGATCATTGAAGCCCCAGGCTTCCAGAGGTTGGACCTTTTCCCGACTAAACAGACATCCGTAGAGCTGCTATTCATCAGCCTTTCTTAGTGTCTATATCCCCCCACCAATGTGCCTACTTTCCTTCTTCTGTTTCCACTATCTCATGTATTTATCATCTATGAGAATGCATACAATACCCAAGCTCAGTAAATGTGCACTTCCTTAAAGCAAGTTTAGAACCACCTCAAACTGTCCATAGATTAAACCCTAATCCGTGAAGTACAGCCATCATTAATTGGTCCCGCTCTGCCTTCTGCCCCTGTGTGTTTGTGTTTCAATATTTGTAATGTTCACAACGCTTAACCAAAGGAAGAAACATCTAACATGGAAAGTCAGAGCTAATTTCAACTGACCCAACAAGCAAGCCAAAGACAGAGTAGCATGAGAACAAGCACTGACAAAGCCAATAGGTCTGCCCTTGTGTTTTTAGTGAAAAGGTTTCGTGTATTGAGCATGAGTTTTTATTTTTATTCTATTGCCTTTGAATTGTGTTTTCCTTTTTGTGAATTTGTCCAGTGTTTTCCTTGTGTAAGACTATGAAATGTAGTTATTTTCAAAAGGCAATTTTACTAACCC
Organism: Ambystoma mexicanum; assembly: GCF_040938575.1. NCBI lineage: Eukaryota > Metazoa > Chordata > Amphibia > Caudata > Ambystomatidae > Ambystoma > Ambystoma mexicanum. The sequence continues at coordinate 683,650,651 of NC_090929.1, read as the reverse complement.
GTTAAGCTCTAAGGACGAGAATGCTCGTCCTTTTTGCATAGACTTGATTAAAGTTCAGCAGTTGGAGCAATGTCTAAAGTTATGTTTATCGTTGTGCAAAAGGACGTCTTGAATTGCGATGTGAATACTTTTCAGAGATATTCTCATCCTTTGCTGTGAAAGAGCAAAGACAGAGCTGGAGATTAACTAACATCTAGAGTGATGCAGAAGGCAGTTAAAAGACAGGCTTTGTTGACCTCGTGGTCCTTGAATATGCTTCTGCGACTTCGCAAACCTTCCAGGTAATATACTAGTACTAACTGCGTCATAAGTCTTTCAAAATAAACCATTCCAGAACCACAGAGCGTTCTATGCGGCGTCATGTGCTCTGTTTTTATTTAAAACTTTCTGAGCCAGCTGCTGCTTATTACGTCTACATGTTTGCGTAGCCACGTGTGATAATGATAAACACATCATCATGCTCCGTTATTAAATACTGGCTGGCCTGTGGGCAGTCCGCAGCAGCAAACATGAGTGTATCATTGATTAATGCGCTGTTACGATCTGAACCACCACATATACTGGATCCAGATGCGAGCTTTGGTGATGGCAGCTGAGGAAAGAGTCCACTATGAAGATTCCAGCTATCATGTGCCACCTGGGTGTGGCGGTGGGCTCACGATCTGTGCAGCAACACCTCAATGGTATCTTGTCACTAGTATGTGTTCCCTGTGGCGATGTGTGCTACGGGTGCCTCTCGCGTGGCATGTGGCTGCAGGCCTCCCATTTCACTTCTGTTCAGTTTGTGTCCATGCAGCCCAGAAAGGCATTTCCCAGTTCCACAAATACTATTTTGGTTATCCGGAACTGCACTGCACCTTCAGTGAAGCCTCCCAGGTGGATGTGGTTCCCCCACTCGCCCTCCAGCATGTGATATCATGTGGCATCATACAGCACTAAAGGGTTAAGTTTCTGGAGGGGCACATCAACCATGGCAGTTGGCAGTGACGAGGACTTGCCTGCAAGGACTCAGTGATTCAACCTACCAAATCCATAAAGGCGGGGTTTGATATATCTGGAGCACCTTCGAGTCTCGGTCCAAAGTGTTCTCTGTGGTTGGGAAAGATTAAACATGCCCTTTGTGGATGAGAAAGATGACGTTGCAGCGAAAAGGTAAACACATTGGAGTGTGGTCCACAAAATATTCAAAACACTTCACCCCACCAACAACTAGTACATTGTGGCAAAGGACGATTTGTCTCCATATTTCAGAACATTGATCAACAACACGGTTTTAAGGGAATACGTGAATCCTTAGATTCATATCATTCTCAGCTGTGCCCAATTCATCCAATGCTGTTGCTTTTCCCATGGTGGCGTCAAATCGTGTGGAAACCTGGTATCATCTTGCTGAGGGTTTTGGAACATGGCCTCTAGCATTAGTGGGCAGAAACAAGGTTGGCTCAGAAGGAAGAGACTACAAGGTTAGGTTGTGTGAAGGCTGTCAGAGGTGCCCCAAAGATCATGCCAAGAAGCACTGCAAGTCCAGCATTACAGTCAGAAACATGAGATTCATGTGGGGGAGCAGTACGCCATCAAGGATGTTGCCCTCCTATAGAGAGGCTTAAAGGCCATGGCCATGGCCTTGACAACACCCCTGTCCAAATGCACAGAAGTCAAGGGTGGCACAATTGGAGGTTGATCCATCCAAAATTGGTGACGTTAGTAAAGAGGAAGAAGACGTTTTCTTCATATTATCTGTCATAGGAACGGGATCAAGGGGGAGATTTTAATCATGGTGTAGTGTTACGATTGAGGGTAAAGACATGGGTCTTTCAGTGAATGTCATAACAGGTTCTTGTGTGAAAACAAAATCAAAATATCGAGGCTGAGTACCCCAAAAGGAAATACACCGAACACGGGTTACAAAGGAACATACAAAGTACTTTATTTTATACTGAATCCAGTTACTAAGAACAGAGCAAAAATCGGATAGCTATCGGCCCTCAGTGCAACACAACGAACTCCAGCGTGGTTCAGTGTGTTCAGTGAGAGACGCTGTACATTAGAATGCATTTTTTTTTTATACTCTTTGTGAGCACGATGTCCAGCCCCACTTCTGGTTAATATTCCACGAATACATCACCGATCTTGGGTTCATGCCAAGTCTCGCACATCTGCATAGAACTGGTTTGCTTTTAGTACGTATATCAACAAGCCTATACGGCAACTGTGTATTCTGAGATTTTCCATGCAGGTCTTCTCAAACATTAATACAATGTAGTTAAACAAGTGTTCTACGTTCAGTATTTGGATACATTGTTCTTAACGTATGCTCGCGGATTAGTTTCATTGCACGAGTAATCCTTTACACACAGGTCAACAAAGGACAAGCTCTCAGTTTACGACCTCAACAAGTGGCCTGGAGGCAAGTTACATATTAGCTACATACAGAGGTCAAGACAGCCATGTTGTATTCTGGAATGACATCGTGCACCATTTTAACTCACAGGGTGACTTTATAAAGCAAACCTAAAATGGCGGTTTGACCTAAAATGGCAGCTTACATTGATTTAAAGGTCAGGACCTTGCAACACGGATTTCTTCGCAAGCGATTTATAAGCGGCTTGGCGTAGGCCAATATACATATATTAATTGCAATAGGAGGCACGATATAATTTCTCATTTGACAAACTCTCCTTTTGGCCTATGCCAAGTGCTAAAACTACTTCAGATCTCCTTGCAAATAACTCCATGCATCATCGCCCATGCACCCTGAATCGCTGTCGGAAATATCTATTGCCATCAGGTCATTCACTAAAATTTCTTTCAACACATATTCTTTGGAAGTTTTATCTGGGGCATACACTTTATGTCCTATCGAGCCTATCGCTTGAGCGCAACAACCCCCTAGCATCGAACATATACTAGGTAGACACTGAATACAGCAGCAAAGAAGCAACAGAATTCCCAAAATAATCAGCAAGATCGAAAGTACCTTTCAACCCCAAGATCGCAAGAAGTCCCAGAACCAAGCGCTAAAATCCCAGTTTCCCTCGGGAACATGCACTTCTGAACTAAGAACGTGCAGATTCTGTATTGCCTTGAAGATGGCTGGGGAGGAATCTGGCACGAAAACACAGTAAGCGGACCCCACTAATTTACACAATCCACCACGTTCAGCCAGAATGACATCTTATGCCATCCGGTTTTGAAGTGCTACTAGTCTTATCGGCTTCTGTTCTAACGTCATATTATAGAGTATGTCCGTGGTCCGGTTGATGGTTCTCTCCAGTACTCTCGCTAGTTTTCTGATATCTTCGAAATTCGCTATCTGCCCCCAAAATGGCACAACTGATTTTGCTATATCTCCCAAGATTTGTGCTGGAGTGTCACCATTCTCGTCCCGCGTTGACGAGCCTTTGAAACTTCTTTTGTACTAGCTATAAACACCCCAGGTAACAGGATCCCTAAATGACAGGTTTCTTGCCAATCCCTGGGCAACCATGGGAATGCTACATTACCGCAGACAAAGTAGACAGGCTCGCCTACATACAAAGGTCTGTTTTCCCCAGTCAAATTTGCAACGTTGGCACAACCTAGAAAATCTCCCATTGGCTGAGTTCCATTCCTCTGTATGCAAAAAGAAACTGAATCGGGGCTATGATTAACAGTGTAAGAAGGAGGCATGGCATCTTTATTGCCTATCAGAGCCATCTTAAAGGAAATCAAAGATTGGAAAGGACGAGACAGTCTATCAGAAGGCCTAATAGAAGCAACGTTTGGTTTACTCCTGTTTGCGAAAAGCGAGCATCCCAGGGGAGTCAAAACCCGTTTCTCAAACCTTTTCAAATTGATGCCATCAAAGTTCACTGAGATGCTATCATTCCAATGGCCAAAGAACAGTGCTCCAAGAGAAGCATGGCAAGCAGTTGTCAGCGGTAAATGATGAATATACCAACCTAGCCCCTTATCCCCATGTTGCGGTAAATGTGAGCAGACCCAACAGTTAGATTTATTAAAAATGGCATGCGTAGCATTCATGATAAGTAGTAGAGTATTATTGTGGTACCTTTGTCTATGCTGAGAGTCCCTAGGGAACAGAGTATGCAAATGTACAAAGGGAGTAGGAACAGTATGTATACTTTCAGTAGGTAACAAAAATTCTAAAGAATGAGTTTCCTCAATGTACCACAACCCTAAGGCAGCGACTATTAAAAACCCAAATATCATTATAAAAACACAGCAATACGTTTTCGGGGCCCAGGCATTTTGTCCATTGTCCCGGTTGGTCACCCCCTCATTTACAAGTCCCGTTTGAGCGGTAGCGGTAGCAGGCATTGTAGTCTTCAAACGGATACCCTCAATGTTCTTTGCTGGTGACCTCCCAGTCGCGCGACTTCTTAGTCGTTCCACAACCCTAGCCAACAGAATCCCCTTTCTTAAATTTGGGCAAAAACAAGCCCTCGATGATCTTTTTCTTCTTTGAATGCACAGCCAAACCGTGCCGTAAGTATATCGGATGCACAGCAAAACCGTGCCGTAAGTCTATTTTCTTGGACGCAGATTGTACCTTGCTTTTCCCGGTACTGATTGATCCAGAAACAATGTATCGTCACTTCCCGTTGGAAGCAACGTATCAGAGACAAGTGATCGTTGGTTGCAGCATTAGTGAGGGGTTCTGTTTCGTCTGTAACGTGTGGCACTGGGTGAGGAAGTTTCTTGATGTGGGACGCGTGGATCCAGTTCTTTCTTCCAGAGACCCGCACCGCTGTTTGGGTGACCAACAGGACCTGGAACGGGCCACGCCAGCGAGGCACAAGGCAGGAAGAGCGCTCAAATGCCTTGATGAGCACCCAACTCCCAGGCCGTATACTGTGGCTCGGGCCCTCGTATCACACAGGTAAAGCTTCTCGTACCTGGTGATAAATTAAATACAGGTTTTGAGTCAACTGGCTGTAATAATCTGAAAGTAATACATTTTCAACATTTCTCAATGAATTGCATTTAGGAAGGTTCCAAATATTGGCAGGTCTCCCCATTACCACCTCAAATGGAGAGAGCCCAGTCTTAGTTTGAGGGGTTGTATGCATGGATAATAAAACGATCGGTAAGGTTTCCGGCCATTTTAGTTTGGTGCCGGCACACGTCTTAGCGAGCTTGTTCTTGATGATACCGTTGTGTCTTTCTACTAGTCCGGCGCTCTGAGCATGTTTGGCCGAATGGAACCGTTTGTCAATTTGTAATGCCGCACATATCTGCAGAATTACAGCAGCGACAAAATGTGGACCATTATCCGATCAGATAACTCTTGGTAGCCCGAACCGCGGGAAGTATTCCCTTAACATGGTTTTTGCAGTAGTCATGGCTGTAGCATCTTTAACGGGGAAAGCCTCAACCAATTTAATAAAAGCACAGATGACCACCAGCACATATTTTTTATTGCCACATCGTTCCATTTCAATAAAGTCAAAGTGGATAACTTCAAAGGGGACAGAGGGTGGCCCCTTTCCCACATTGTGTTGTAGGCAAATCATGCAATCCTGGACGTGGCGCTGGGCAATTTTCGAAATTTTGTCATTTGCCCAAACTTTCTCTAACATTTTTGTCATCTTCTGGGTACATACATGCGTAGGACCATGGGCCATGATGACCATCATCATTATATACGCGTCAGGGAGTAGCCATTTCCCTTGAACTATGTCCACCCAACACTCGTCATCATCAAGTTTCCCCAAGCCTTCAGCCCACCTCTTGGATTCTTCTAACGTGGCATCAGCTTGGATATCCCGTACAGACCCAACACCCTCATCCATTGCATAAGCATTTACAGTCTCCCTTGAAACATACATCTCCGTAAGGGGATCGGTAGCAGTTTGTCTAGCTATCTGATCAGCGAAAGCATTCCCTTTCCCTATGTCATCTGTAATCTTTCGATGTGCTGCACATTTCATAACTGCTAACTGAGTAGGGAGCGCAAGCACTGAGAGTAGTTGTCCTATTAGGGAGCCATGTTGGATTTTAGTGCCATGTGAAGTTAGAAACCCTCTCTTTGACCAAAGTCTCCCAAAGTTGTGAACCACCCCAAAGGCATACTGACTGTCAGTATATATATTTACTGCAAGCCCTTCGGAAAGTTCACAACCTCGGGTCAATGCTATAATCTCTGCGGCCTGTGCAGAATTATGCGTGATTCTCTTAGTTTCCACGACCGTGCTTAATGTGGTGATTGCATAAGCAGCTGTGGATGTACCATCCGGAAGTTTGAAGCAGGAGCCATCACAGAACAGCCCTCCTTGTGGATTATCCAAAGGAGTGTCTTTCAAATCAATTCTACCCTTTGTTTCTTGTTCGGTAGTATACAGACAGTCATGTGACTCTTCATCGCCGCAAGTAGTATCTTGCGGAAAAGGTAGGAGTTCAGCCGGTTTAAGAACACAACACCTCTTAATTTGAATGTGAGGAGCAAACAAGATCAATTCATATCTTGTCAACCGTGCAGAAGAGAGGTGTTGCGTTTGCAATCGGTTCAGTAGAACATCTACAGAGTGAGCCACCATCAGTGTTAGATCATGGCCTAGGACCATTCCCTCACTCTGTTTTACAGACGCAGCAGCAGCGACAGCTCGCAAACATCTTGGCAAAGCGCATGCTACAGGATCAAGTGTGGAAGAAAAGTAACCGCACGGCCTATTCTTCCCTCCATGTTCCTGCGTTAATACAGCCAAAGCACATGCATCACATTCATGCACAAACAACACAAAGGCCTTTTCATAGTTTGGTGTGCCCAAAACTGGTGCCGAGCATAATGCAGTCTTAAGCAAGTCAAGCGATTGCTGGTGTTCTGCGTTCCACGGCAATGGCGAAGAAATGCCCTTCTTTGTCAAAGCCAACATCGGTTTGATCACTAGTGAAACATTTGGGATCCACAACCTACAGTAAGAAGCCATACCTATCAAGGCTCTAACTTCCTTCTGTGTATTTGGGACAGACATGCCAGAAATGCATTTTATTCTTTCAGGTGTCAATCTTCTTCCCTCCTTTGACAGGAGATAGCCTAAATAGGCGACCTCCTGGCAACAATATTGAAATTTTTTAAGCGAAGCTTTGTGGCCATGCTCAGCTAGATGGATAAGCAATAACTCAGTGCCCTCCTTACAGGCGCTCTCAGAGTCAGCAGCTAAAAGCAGGTCATCAACATATTAAAGCAATATACAAGTAGAGGGCAATTCAAGGGCATCAAGCTGTTCTTTCAAAGCCCTACTATAGATGCTAGGACTCTCTGTGTACCCTTAAGGTGCACGAGTAAATGTGAACGAGCGTCCCCCTAAGGTGAACGCGAACAAGTATCTACTATCCTTGTCTATAGGAATACTAAAGAAAGCATTCTTTAGAGCCACCACACTAAAGTAAGTAGCTGCAGCTGGAATCATGGTTAAGAATGTCGTCACATCAAGCACAATTGGAAATTGTGGAGCGACGACTTTTTTAATGGCACGTAAATCAATTATGAAATGGAATGGAATAGCATTATCGCCTTTCTTGTGCATGGGTAAAATCGGACTATTACACAAACTTCCTGAAATTTCTTCAATCACCCCGCGATGCACAAAATCAGAAACAATGCATTTCAAAGCTCGCTCACCCTCAACTGAAATCTTATACTGGGGAATGTGTGGCAGCTCAATTCCATGTTTCAAAACAGGTTCAATCTGTAAAACACTGACATCATTGTCGTCAACAGCCCATAAGCTCTCTGGTACATTTAATGAATTCTGGCGGGAAAGGTCTAGTCAAGATTTGTGAGACAGAAAATTGCTGTGGTGAAATTGTCAAGCGCACTCTATCAGAAGAATAATAAATCACTGCATTTGATTCTTTTAACAGATTCAACCCCAGCAAGTTTTCTCCACAATTCAAAGTCAAAAGAAATGGACAGTGGTCCATAAAGGGACCCAAAGAAATAGGTACCGGCGAAGAAACCGGTCAAACAACTGGTGTGCCAGAAAACCCTACAGAAACATTGGTTTGCCCAGACAGTGGAATGTTTGGAACCTGTGAATGATCAATGGAACACTTCTATGCTCCAGTATCTATCAGAAACTGATGTTTCCTATTTCCCACTACCATTTCAACGTAGGGACCTTTCTGATTGATTGGAATAGGTGTAGGTTCCAAACCCTGCTTCGGGCAATCCTAACGAAACAGAATGTCATCAAAAGGAAGCTCTTCAGATAAAAAAGCAGCGGAAGGATGATCAAATATGTTCCTGGTGTCCACACTCAAAATCTGATTATCCTGTGAAAAAGGTTGTTGAGGATCCTGTGTAAACTGACCTCTAACAGGGCCACCTACACCCGGGCGACCTCTGGATCGTCTACCCATATTCCTGAATGTGTTATTTGACCTTTGTCGAAAGACGGGGCATTGTGCACGCCAATGACCCTCTTGACGACAATAGGCGCACTGGTTAATGTTCAGAGGACCCAAGGGCACATTCCCTTGCGGGACATACCGACCTCTAATCTGAGAAGTACCCTTTCTGGGGCCTCTAACAATTTGCTGTAATAGCACTTTATTCTTCAAATCACCTTTTCGTTTTTCAACTCTATCTTTTTCATTATTGACACGGTTCTCGTAGTACTGAGCCATGTGCTGTACTTCTGATTGGGACTTCGCCTGCCAAGCACTCTCAGAAGACATAATCTGTGACTGGACGTCAGGCAGCAATCCACGCACAAATGTGTCCACAAATAACCTTTTCCCAGACTCTGTGCCTAGGTCTTGTCCACTGAAATCCGAGAATACCTGTTCGAACCAATTAAAAAACTTGGTAGCACCCTCAGACTTTCCTTGGACACAGGCCGTAAGTTTGTCCCAAATCATTCTTTTCTCTGGAATTATGGTTTTCAATTTTGCAATGATTCTATCAGGCAAAGTTAATATGACCTGAGGCGGTCTTTGACCAGCTGGTCTTTCTCCATCGAGTCTAGTTATATTCACCAATGTATCTCCCAACCCTGGCACGTGGTCTATAGTTCTAACTTGTTTCCACAAATCTACGGGCAGGAGTACAGGGAATAACAAATCAATATCACCTAAAGTGAACACTGAGGATTGCAAGACAGACTGTATTTCTTTACAGAATCCTGTCGGATTTTTCCTAATATCAGGAATAGATTGTCTAATAGTATTCACTTCCTGTCTTGAGAACGGGACGTAAACGAACTGTGATACATAATGTGCAGGAATGTTCACAGCGACTATATTTGCTGCAGGATCAGCCGCAATCTCAACCTTTGGGACAAATGTCGGAGGAACCTCTCTCATAGGCAACTGAGAAGTAGGTTGCTCCGAACGCTTACTAAGCAACAGAGCTAAGTCGAGCGCTAAAGCAGTCGAAGAAGTGTCAAGTGAAAAAGCTCTCTTGTATATACTCAATAACTCTGTGGGACAACTAATCTTTCTTGTTACAAAATCATCCTGTAGGTACTCTATCGTTACCTGTATCAATTTTCTTCGGAATTTCTGGCGTATACTGACTATATGTGTCATATACTTCAACTGGAGTTATCGACATATCCGAAATCTATCTAAGTGCGTCCTTCGTACAAATTCGTGCTTCCTCAGATATCGATTTACGACAAGGAAGGAACCGTTTCTGCACATACATACTTTCCCCCTCATCATCCTCATTCTGCAACTTTTCTAACTCCTTTCTATACACAAATAACCTCTCGACATGCTCATTTACTTTCTCCAGAGTGTCTCTAGAAAACGCTAAAGTATTTAGATCCCTTAACCCTTGCGGGAGATCTGTATTATTTAATTTTCCTCACATTACACATAACTGAACCCCTAAACCTTCAATAAAAATATTTTTCTCAGGAAAATTATCCATATTACAAAGTGTAGCAAAAACATTAGCTTGATCATCCCTCCCCATACAATGCTTAGCCCGTGCCATCAAATCACGTTTCTTCTCTGGTGGTACAGTATTGCGAGTGACAACCTTTGACCCTGCACCTCGATCGACTACAAGCGGCTCAGGACCACTTGGAAGAGAGGGAGCAGGCAAATTCAATGGAGGTACTGTAACTGGTGCGATAAGAAGAGGTGGAGGAGCCGGAGGAAGGGGAACATTAGGAGGAGCAGGAACAACGGAACAACAGCAGGTAGAGCAGGAACAGCAGGAGGAAGAGGCAAAGCAGCAGGAAGAGGAACATACGGAGGTGGCGCAGAGGCACCAGGCCTTCGTTCATTTAACAATTTTTCTATAAATTCATCGAAAGCATGGAGGTCTTTGGAAGGATAGATTTTTTGAATTCCAAGTGAGAAAGCCCTATCCATATTCCTAGTCAATTCAGAATGTTTATCTTGGTCATACAATGATGCTTTTTCGGCGTTCGTCTTATGACGGCGCAAATGTTTTTCTCTACTTTTAAGTTGCTGCAACGCTTCTTTTTTCCAATTCTGCAAAACATCAAATGCTGCAGGTCTAGCATTTTTCTTTAATAGAATTGACTCTAACTACTCAATACGAGGGATTTCAAAACTACCATTGATTGGCCACTGAAGTTCGGAGGCATGTCTGGTTTGTCTGTGGCAAATGTCATTAAATACTATACTTCCAATGGCGTGCTTACAGTACATAGTACATGCCGGCGATCCCTCCTGTGGTGCGGGATGGCTAAATTCCAAAGATTGTCTATTGCTGCGGAACAACACCCTGAAGCAGGTAGACAATTTCCCAGGCATATAAAATTATTGGTGTTACCTGGTCAATAATTGTGTCTGCAGATACAATGTGCCAAATTCAAATTATCTGGGTTGAATTAAGAGTCGGGTCACGACTCACCTGAACAAACCAGAGGAGGTCCGATCGGATTTCAAAGAATCTTACCTAACTAATCTTACCTCGTGTATGGTGATTTCGGCAAATCTGCCCACCTCGATAAGTGGACCCTCGTCAAGATGCCATCTCGGACCACAAGCTAATTGTCCAGGGATCGGGTCGTGCAGCGCTGCTGAGGTGTCGCGTCTCGTTCAGTGGGGCCCCCTTTTTGTCACACCGTCCGATCCCGGTCCGATAGCCTGCGTCAACCTTCGATAATCCGGCATCAATCTTGAGGGTCTCTATTCGGGCGCCAACTGTGAAAACAAAATCAAAATATCGAGGCTGAGTACCCCAAAAGGAAATACACCGAACATGGGTTACAAAGGAACATACAAAGAACTTTATTGTATACTGAGTCCAGTTACTAAGAGCAGAGAAAAATCAGATAGCTATCGGCCCTCAGTGCAACACAACGAACTCCAGCGTGGTTCAGTGTGTTCAGTGAGAGACGCTGTACATTAGAATGCATTGGTTTTTTATACTCTTTGTTAGCACGATTTCCAGCCTCACTTCGGGTTAATATTCCACTAATACATCACCGATCTAGGGTTCATGCCAAGTCTCGCACATCCGCATAGAACTGGTTTGCTTTTAACCCTTTAAGTGCCAAGGACGAGGTATCTCGTCCTTGGAAGTGCACACGCAGTGCCAAGGACGAGATAGCTCGTCCTTTTCGGCACCTTGTTTTGAGCGATCCCTGCAAAGCAGGGATCGCTCAAAACTGTAATCCAACCTCCGGGCTATGTGAGGGGGAGGTCCCCCCTCACTGTCCGGGGGTTGGATTTCCTTCAGTTTCACGCCGACGTGCGTGACGCACGTCGGCGTGAAACGGAAAGTAATTCCACCGCAGCAGCCATTTTCGGCTGCTGCGTTGGAGAGAGAAGGTGAGTGCCCTTCTTGTTCCGCCTCGATCTCCGGCTGTATTTCAAGCCGGAGATCGAGGCAGGTATCGTTGGAAAGGGGAGATCTTCCCCTTTCCAACGATACCCATTGTGTGGCTTTGCTGTCCGCGGATCAGGCGCAGGGCGCCTCGATCCGCGGGCAGCAACGTCACGGATCAAACGAAGATCCTTTTGTGACGCGTGGGGGAGGGAGGGCCGCTTACTAGGTAAGCGGCCCCCTTCCCCCGTGGCCCCAAAGCATGGGGCCACAGCGCCAGGGACTCCTGGGGGCAGATGATCACTGCCCCCAGGGGTGGGGGGAAAAAAAAAAAACATTCGAGGGAAGGAGGGAGGTGGGAGGGGGTTTTGGGCCCTGGGGCCCACTGGGCCACCAGGGATTGACCTAAAAGTGGTGTCCCTGGAAAGGGGACTTTCTCCCCTTTCCAGGGACACCACTTATATGCCGCATTGCTGGTCACGGATCAGCGCAGAGCGCTGATCCGTGACCAGCAACCCACTGAACCACCATGGATCTGTTTGTGAGTTGGGGGTAGGGGGGCTGCTTCAGGTAAGCAGCCCTCTCCCCCCCCGTCCCCCAAAGCATGGGGACACATGAAAATGAACCCTGGGGGCAGATGGCTGACCATCTGCCCCTAGGGAAATATATAAAAGAAAAAATAATAATAATCCGAGGGATGGGGGGAGGTGGGAGGGGGTTTGGGGTCCTGGGGCCCACTAGGCCACCAGGGATTGAGCAAAAAGTGGTGTCCCTGGAAAGGGGACTTTCTCCCCTTTTCAAGGACACCACATATGAGGCATTGCTGGTCACGGATCGGCGCAGAGCGCTCGATCCGTGACCAGAAACCCACTAGACCACCATGGATCTCTTTGTGAGGTGGGGGGGAGGGGGCTGCTTCAAGTAAGCAGCCCTCTCCCCCCTCCCGACCCCAAAGCATGGGGGCACGTGCATGTGAACCCTGGGGCAGATGGCTGACCATCTGCCCCAAGGGAATGTAAAATAAAAAAAAAAAATGAAATGATGGGAAACGGGGGTGGGGGAAGGGGTGGGGGCCACTAGCCACCATGGATTTTTTACTGAATGAAAGGAGGGGGGGTGTCCCCCTATGGGGGGGTGCCCCCCCAACCGAAGTAGAAAGGGGGCACCCCTTGTAACCCTCCCTGGGGGCAGATATCTGTTCCTAGGAAGGGGCATCTGACCCCAGGGAGGGATGCATGAGGTGGGCCCCCCCTATCTGCCCCCAGGGAGGGTTGCATGAGGTGGGGCCCTCCATTTGGGGTGGGGGGGGGTTGAGGGCCACCCCCGTTGCGGTACATCATGCACTGCCAATTTAGGGTGGCCCTCAGCCCCCCCTAAAAAGCAGCCTGTGATTTTGTATTTTGTTTTTTGTTTACACAACTTTGCTTGGTGCAGATGGGCCCATTAGTGTGGCTATCTGCCCCCAGGGTGCCCAAACCCTACTGCCCCATCTATTGGGGGTCCTGCCCCACCTTTTGGGGTGGCCCTCTCCCCCCTCACCCCAAATGGAGGTGGGGTGTACCCCTCCAGGCAGCCCCCTCCAGACTGGACATCACCCCCAGGGAGCCCACTCCAGATTGGACACCCCCTCCAGGCAGCCCCCTCCAAACTGGGCACCACCCCCATGGAGCCCACTCCAGACTGGACACCACCCCACAGCCCCCCTCACCTTAGAAAACCCCCAGGCAGCCCTCTCCAGACTGAACACCCCCCAGGCAGCCCACTCCAAAATGGACACCCCCCAGGCAGCCCCCTCCAGACTGAACACCACCCCAAAGCCCCCTCACCTGTGACAGCCCCCAGGCAGCCCCCTCCAGACTGACACCACCCCCAAACCCCCCTCACCTGTGAGACCCACCCAGGCAGCCCCCTCCAGTCTGAACACCATCCTCCAACCCCCCTCACTTGTGACACCCCCGACAGCCCCCTCCAAACTGGACACCCCCTCCAAGCAGCCCCCTCCAGACTGGGCACCCCCCCCCCAGGGAGCCCACTCAAGACTGGACACCCTCCCAGGCAGCCCCCTCAAAACTGGACACCACCTCACAGCCCCCCTCACCTGTGACACCCCCTGGCGGCCCCCTCCAGACTGGACACCCCCTCCAGGCAGCCCCCTCCAGACTGGACATCACCCCTAGGGAGTCCACTCCAGATTGGACACCCCCTCCAGGCAGCCCCCTCCAGACTGGGCACCACCCCCATGGAGCCCACTCCAGACTGGACACCACCCCACAGCCCCCCTCACCTTAGAAACCCCCCAGGCAGCCCTCTCCAGACTGGACACCCCCCAGGCAGCCCACTCCAAAATGGACACCCCCCAGGCAGCCCCCTCCAGACTAAACACCACCCCAAAGCCCCCTCACCTGTGACAGCCCCCAGGCAGCCCCCTCCAGACTGACACCATCCTCCAACCCCCCTCACTTGTGACACCCCCGACAGCCCCCTCCAAACTGGACACCCCCTCCAGGCAGCCCCCTCCAGACTGGGCACCACTCCCATGGAGCCCACTCCAGACTGGACACCCTCCCAGGCAGCCCCCCTCACCTGTGACACCCCCCCAGGCAGCCAACTCCAGACTGGACTCCCCCCAGACAGCCCCCTCCAGACTGATCACCACCCCCTCAGCCCCCTCACCTGTGACCCCCCCCCCCAGGCAGCCCACTACAGACTGGACACCCCCTCAGGCAGTACCTTCCAAACTGGACACCATTCCCCAGGCCCCCTCACCTCTGACACCCCCCCAAGCAGCCCCCTACATACTGGACACCCCCATCCAGGCAGCCCACTCCAGACTATATACCACGCCACAGCCCCCCTCACCTATGACAAACCCCAGGCAGCCCCTCCTGACTGGACACCTCCCGGGCAGCCCACTCCAGACTGGACACCACCACACAGCCCGCCTCACCTGTGACAACCCCCCAGGAAACCCACTCCTTAATGGACACCACCCCCAGGCAGACCACTCCAGACTGGGCATCCCCAACCCCCCTCACCTGTGACTCCCCAGGCAACCCCCTCCAGCCTGGACACCCACCTGGAAGACCCCACCTGACTGGATACCCCCAGGCAGCCCCTCCAGACTGGACACCAACCCACAGCCCCCCTCACCCGTGACACCCACCCAGGAAGCCCCCTCCATACTGGACCCCCCTCCAGCCAGCCCATTCCAGACTCCACCCCCTCAGGATGCCCCCTCCAGACTGGACACCACCCTATAGCCCCCCTCACATTTGAAACTCCCCAGACAGCCCTCTCCAGTCTGGACACCCCCCAGGCAGCCCACTCCAGACTGGGCACCCCCCAGGCAGCCCCCTCCAGACTGGACACCGCCCCACAGCCCCCTCACCTGTGACAGCCCCCAGGCAACCCCCTCCAGACTAGACACCCCCCCAGGTAGCCCCCTCCAGACTGGACACCCCCCCAACCCCCCTCACCCGTGAGACCCGCCCATGCAGCTCCCTCCATACTGGACACCATCCTCCAGCCCCCCCTCACCTATGACACCCCCCAGCAGCCCCCTCCAGACTGGACACCCCCTCCAGGCAGCCCCCTCCAGACTGGACACCACCCCCAGGGAGTCCACTCCAGATTGGACACCCCCCCAGGTAGCCCCCTCCAGACTGGACACCATCCTCCACCCCCCTCACCTGTGACCCCCCGGCAGCCCTCTCCAGACTGGACACCACCCCCAGGGAGCCCATTCCAGACTCCACAGGGAGCCCCCTCCAGACTGGACACCACCCCACAGCCCCCATCACCTTTGAAACCCCCCAGGCAGCCCTCTCCGGACTGGACACCCCCCAGGCAGCCCACTCCAGACTGGACACCCCCCAGGCAGCCCCCTCCAGATTGGACACCACTCCACAGCCCCCTCACCTGTGACAGTCCCCTAACAACCCCCTCCAGACTGGACACCCCCCAAGCAGCCCCCTCCAGACTGGGCACCACCCCCTAACCCCCTTCACCCGTGAGACCCGCCCATGCAGCCCCCTCCAGACTGGACACCATCCTCCAGCCCCCCCTCACCTCTGACACCCCCCCGACAGCCCCCTCCAGACTGGACACCCCCTCCAGGCAGCCCCCTCCAGACTGGACACCACCCCCAGGGATCCCACTCCAGACAGGACACCCTCCCAGTCAGCCCCCTCAAGACTGGACACCACCCCACAGCCCCCCTCACCTGTGACACCCCCCAGTTGCCCCCTCCAGACTGGACACCCCCTCCAGGCAGCCCTCTCCAGACTGGACACCACCCACAGGGAGACCACTCTACATTGGACACCCTCCCAGGCAGCCCCCTCCAGGCTGGACGCCATCCTCGAGCCCCCCTCACCTGTGAACCCCCCCAGCAGCCCACTACAGACTGGACACCCTCCCCAGCAGCCCCCTCCAGACTGGACACCCACTCCAGACTGGACACCACCCCCAGGGAGCCCACTCCAGACTGGACACCTTCCCAGGCAGCCCTTTCTAGACTGAACCCCCGCAGGCAGCCCCCTGACAGTCTCCTACAATACCAGTGCAATGCATGTCTGCCGCTTACCTGAACCTCTGTGGTCTGCCAGCTCCATGAAGTGGAACACCAATATGTCCACTGCAAACATGTTCAACAGAAAGCATCAGAGATCCATCCAGGACTGGAGCATCTGCTGAAACACCCCTCAAGACTTTAATCAGCCCCCCCATACACATGTGGCAAGTTAATGCAATGGCAAGTAGCATGTGCATGTTGGCCATGGCACTTGCCAAGGCATCAAAGCACACTAACTGAAGGGTGCCCACGACAGAGTAAACATATTAATAAATATGAAATATACACAAGCAATGGCCATGTGCGTACCCACCTGAGCATCAGTGACATGTTTGGAAGGGGTGTCAAATTACCAGGCAGGAAACCCATGCATGGGTGATGGGAGGGCTGTCAGAGAGTGCATGAGTCACAGAGACCGAAGAATTGTGCTGCCACTCTGATAGAGCAAACATGGCTCACTACTGCATTCCATTTGTCTGAGGTGGAGCAACACATGAGAGAAGGCAGTGTGTGACTGCACATGCTGGTGGCATGGGTTTAACACAGCAATGGCAAACAAAAGTGACATTAACAGGACCATGGAACACCTCCACAGTGAGCACACCTACCTCCGGCTCAACCACACTGTTGGCAAACACACAGCTAAAAGCAAATGAAAACATACAGTGCAGACCCAGCCATTTGATGGATCCACCCCCACATGTGACACATTTGCATCCTTCCAGCCACAACCATCACAGCAACAACAACACACATGCATGCACGCCACAAGACACATGACTTACAATGGAGAGATGCACTGGCCGACACACAAATGAACTGCATGAAGGGTGGAATGTAAAAATATCTAATATCTATTGCATATGAATTTTACAATTAAAACGGGAAATGAAGGTGAAACAGTGTAGGGGAAAAAAAAGAAAAGAAATAAAATCTCTTTGCCTAACTAACTATATACATGGAAAACTGGGAAGGAAAGTCTGCCAAATCCGGGGAAAATAATAAATAAAAAAGGAAACCTACATATAAATACTATTTACAATTGCAGTGGGCTTGTCCTCCTCAACAATCTCAATCAGTCTTTTCCCCAGGGCTGGGTCCCACGCCACGTATACCCCCCTCAGCCGGGCTTCCGATTGTCGCCAGAAGGACATGCAGGTCGTCCAGCATCCGTGTCTCCATCATTTGCGCCTACCTGTAATTGGCCTCCAGGATGGCAGCCCGCCTCCTTGCACAACACAGTGCAAACCCAGGCGTGGCCATCACCACTCCTGCTTCCTGTGCCTGCTGCCTCTCTGCCCCAATCTGCCTTTCATATCGCCAGAAAACGGAAGACAATCTGTGCCTCATGCGTGCCCCCTGCCTCACTCTCGCCACCTGCATCCTTTGGGAGGTCTGCCCTGTGAAAAATCGCCTCCTCCTCATTGCCACCTGCTGGTCTAGTGCCCGGTGCCTGCTACATTGGTACGCCCTCCGAGCTGTTGCACTGCTCATGGGTGCCTGCTGTCCCTCCATTGCCTGTGCCCCTGTCGGTGCCTGGGTAGGCACGGTGGCCACCTCAGCTGCTGTGCCTTGGACTCCCAACATGGGCAGGGATGTGATCTCCACCAGCCATGGCATTGTGGGTGGGACTGGTGCACAGGGGGCCCTGCTGGTACCTTGTCCAGAAGGCATCGTGAAGGATGACTGGCACACAGAGGAGGAAGACGAGGAGTTGGTGGCAGCAGGGAACATCCCATGGAGTACAACACGGAACAGGCATGTTGCAAGCCAGGACACAAGGCAGTATAGCTCACTTTAATGATGGGCAAGCAGACTACGAGTAGCCTGCAGATCATCACAAATGACACTTGTCTGCCTTGTCAACTCGGCCAGCAGGGGCAGCACATAATCCCAGATGTACACATCACATTCTAAGGGGGTGTTGGTCTGGGTGGACACACCAGCAGACAACGGGGGCTGGGTCTGGGTGGATGCATCCCGGCAGGTGCACACTGCTGCATTTTGTGAACCAGGGAGAGGTAGCCTGCACAGTCTCATGCCCCTGGGACAGGATTGAAGTACGCATGCCCAAGTCAACACCGCCACCTGACTCCATGGGCTGGGCTTCAACGGCCACCTCCTGCACCTCCCCCTCAGTTAACCTGGATGATTCTGGGGCATCTTCTGCCATGGATAGCCCCTATGTGGCATCACCTGGCCCCACCTTCACTTTCTTGGACTTACCCACAGCAGCCATGCCCGATGTCATTGGCACTGCCACAACCACATCACTCCCCGAAGATGTGCTGTCACGGGTGCATGGCTGTGGCCTGCGCCTCTGCCTGGTGGAGGCATCCCTGCATCCCTGCTCCGCAGCACTGCTTCTGCCTTCTTCATCAGATGAAACTGTGGGAAAGGAGACACATAACAGCAACATCAGTGTACTGTACCAAAGCCAGCGTGGCATCACCAAAATTCACAGGAACATTACTTGTCAAGGGAACAACCATAAACCTCCACACCCACACACATGGACATGCAATGCACATCCATTCAGATTCTTGCCTGGCCATGACTCCAAACAATCACATCAAACTACATGCCACTGTCACAACCAATCTGTTGCATATGCCATACACACATACATGAATTGCACATGCACATGTGAGCATGCCATAGAAACCAGCACATACACATGTCATGCACACACATCAACTCAGAGGACCCAAGCAGTGCCATGACCAATCACATCAGAATCCCGTGAACTGCAATGCCTCAACGTGACGAAGCCAGACATCCAAATGCACATGTTGCACCCAGGCGTGAGTGATGCACAGTCACACATTTCCATTTTGGGCACATACACATGAGCATCATGCATGCACATGATGTGGGAAACACTACTTCAACTGAGACACTTGCCATCCTGGAACGTCGTAGACACAAGTAACATTGCATGTGCACGGTCTGCAAGACAGCACTACAACACGCAATGCAAGTAAGAGCACATTTGAATTCCAAAGATGTTTCAATGCACACATAGAGAGCAATGTCTGGGGCATGCACACAGACATCCGTCTCAGAAGCATACTTGCTGCAAGCCTAAGGGTGTTGCTGCCAACATGCTGGCCCTTGCACAAGACATATGCGCCATAGAGCAGTGCACCACATAGCTACTCACCAGTCGACTCCAGACATTGGCATAATTCACAGACCTGGGTGTGCAGCACCGGGTAAAATCTCTCCAGGACCTGCATGTTGTTCCCTGACATCCGGCATCTGCATTGACGATGCGCCTCCGCGGTAGCACTGGGCTGGATGAAACACATGGCCATGCTGTGGTTCCTGGATTTAAGATCCTCCCAGCACTTGTGCAAGGTCTTGAAGGAGCGCACTGTCACCCCCTCTGCGTTAATGGTATGCATGATCCTGTCCCAGATATGCTGACGTCCTTACTTGCCATGTTGCATCACATGAAGAGGGCATCATAATGCTCCAGGACCTTTACCACCAGGATGTCAACTTCCCTGATGCTGAAGTTGACAGCCCTCTGCCTTGTTGCCAAGGGGTTGCTGCTCTGGTCTGGGCATGATGGTGCAGACATGGCAACCCCCGAGGCAGGTGAGGGTGGGCCAGGTGGTCTTGGAGCTGGTTGGTGGTGGAATGGCATGGTGGGAGTTCAACGAAGCAGCTGAGGTGGTCTAGGGCCAGAGACAGGAGCATAAGCAATGGCTGAACAGCAGGTACTCCGTACGCAGTGCAGGTAGGCAGCAGGCAAACACACTGTACAGGCAGCAGCAAATGGCAAAGTTGAAGGCAGCACCGGGCAGGTGGAGGCAGCTAAAATGGCATGGAGGAAGGAGTGTGGGCCCTCCGTGTCTCGCAATGATGGCAGCTGTGAACAGAGTGAAAGCACTTTGCACAGGCATTGAGCCCGCCATAATCGGGGATACATTAATACGTGTAGAAGCAACTCTGAACGTGCATGGGGAGGGAAGGAGACAGACAAGTGTAGTGCTGTGTATTCCGGTGCACCACGCAATCCGATCACTTCAGAGACCGTACACACTTCTTCATTTTGTGGGGGATTTGACTCTGCGCATATGCGCGTCTACTTTTGATTTTTGCGAGGCTAAGGGTGAGATGCGTACACATTTTTTCCAACTCTGGGCACCCGTGTGTATTGCGTACTACTATTCTTACCTTTCTGGTAGTTTTCTTTGGTTCGCATATGCATTTTTTGTGTTGCTGGGTGCCACTGCGTATCCCGTACTGCTTTTTTCCTATTTCAGAAGCTAACCTGGTATCGTGTATGCATTTATTTTTATTTTGGGGTGCCTGCGTGTTACTCGTACTCTATTTTTCATACCTGGGGTATAAGTGAGCCTTGCTGGACCACAGAACTATGTCTTCGATCACGTAGACTGCCCCCTCACTCAAATTGCCTAGGACAATTGCTTGGTGTGCCTTCCATATTTACATTACACCTGGAACATGACTGGAAAGGCCCCAAGAGGGAAATGGGGTAGATGGGGCTGGGGTCAGGGACGTGCTGTGGAAGCAGCTGTCCCAGCCCTAGGGGTTCAGGCAAGTGCTGTGGATGCAGCTGTCCTAGCCCCAGCCCCAGGGGTCCTGTGACATGCTGTGGAAGCAGCTGCCCAGCCCCAGGAGTTCCGGGATGTGCTGTGGAAGCAGCTGTCCCTGCCCCAGGGAACCCAGGATGTGCTGTGGAGGCAGCTGTCCAGGCCCATGGGTTCCGGGAGATGTAGTGGAAGCAGCTGTCGCAGCCCAAAAGGATAAGGGACGTGCTGTGGAAGCAGCTGCCCCAGCCCACTTGTGGTCTGGCATCCGGACCCCAGAGTGGTCCCAGCCACACAGGGGTGGCACCAACACCTTGTGGTAAGAAGGCAAAGCCTGCACAGCAGGAACAGGCTCAACCCCATGACACGGCATAGAACACTGGCACATTGAGGAAGAAGGCATTCCATGATGAAGAACTCCAGAACCTCATGGACTACATGACCATTCTGTAAACATCTAAGGGGAAAACAGGTATGTGTAAAGGCACCTAAGGAGCGAACCTGACACTTCTTAAACAAAAAACTCAGGGGGCTCTCTTGCCTATGGAAGGTTTGAATTCACAGTGCACTGGATAATTCTAGGTTTATCACACTGTCAAGCCAATTCAAACAATGTCAGAGTGAAGTACATGGAAAATACAACCAGACTTCAATAATTATTCATTTAAAATACATACAATTTAATACAATTTAATTTAAATAACAGGAAGAACTTTTTGTTAAAAAACAAACACCTAAAAACTTACAAAGTGACCAGTGCTTCAACAAAGTGCTAAGTGCTAGTCACCAACGGACTGACAATGTGCAAAATCATAGTATAGTATCCTAGATACTACAATCACATTGGATATACAAATATATACATACACATAATTTCAGACCTTGATTCTTAAGTACATGGAACAACACTAAATTCATAAACAGAGAATATTGGTGAAAAGTAAATCAATTGTTCTCTATTGTTGATGCCTTGGTCCAGAAGTACCTATAGTGCATCTCTCTCAGAGTCCTTGTACTCTCCTTGATACTTGACAATAGTAACTGTCAATACCCTACATGTTTCATTCCTATAATAGATGAAGTTGATGTTAGGAACTTCTTCAGGGGAGCGAATGGGTCGGTGCAAAGGAGCACTCAGTACCCAATTCGTGGTGGTAACAACAAGAGAAGCTTGACACGTCGATACTGGCATGACTGTGTGGGATCTTGAAGATAAAGTCCCAGGGGACAGTAAAGCAAAGTAAGGTAAATGTCCTCGTAACCTTGTCTTGAATACAAGGGATCAAATCCAGGCCAAACCGTCTGTTAATGTCGATAACTGATCCTAAAGAGGCTGCATTAATTCTCAGTATAGCAGTCTCGTCGTTCCTTGACAAGTGATTGGAAGTTGTACGAGATAGTCATCTTGTCATCTTTATGTAAAGATGGATACAGGAAGCGTTTACCCGGATTAGTAATGGAGTCCTATCTGGCTCCTGCGGATCTAACGTGAGCCCAAAATGGCTGATACCGCTCTCTTCTGAATGCCGTGCAGAAAAACCTACATGACCATTCACCACCATGATATCTGCCAGCAACCGGGGAGCACACATACACTAGCTCAGCGTATGGTGCATTGGCAGCATGTCACGGATGAGATTAATGCCTTAGGGTTTGAAAAGCACACTGCTGCACAGGTAGTGAAGCACTGGAATGCTCTCACCTGTCGCACCAAGTCATAGCTGGGTGCCAACCTAGCCTCTGCTCTGGCAATTGGAGGGGGGTCACCAGAGGAGGAGGAGCTGACTGAGCACGAGGAGGCTATGAGCCAATTCATTCTACTGGTGCAGGTGCAAGGCGTGGGAGGCCTGGAAAATTATGAGGGCACATCTTGTGAGTGTCAAACATTGTGTGTCCTGAGTACGGGAAGTAAAGCATCACCAAGATGTATAATTGTGGTGCACATCTGGCTGCATTGGAATGACTGCCCGGGGTGAACCATGTCATGTGGTGTACTTACTCCTGTCCAGTGTACACAAGAGTGGATACAAACCATGTGTTGTACATCAGTTGAACATGTTTGTGTGACAGTACTCATCCCCCACAAGCATACCCCCACAACATCTGCAACATGATACCGCAACGTGCACAGTTGTTTGCTGCATCCTTGATGTCAGTGACTGTGCTCTGCTAGACATGTGCACGTGTCCGAAATACAATTTACACTTCATGCCCTGCAGTGTATAGAATCTCTTTTCACACATGTACGTATGTGCTTCCATGCTACATAGAACATACAAGATGACAACCAACACACCTTATGGCATGCCCTGAGTGAGTGTGCATATGTGTAGACTGTGCACATCCTCACTGCCCCAATGGCAATGACTCCTGAGGCAAATCATTGTGAAGCCTGCTCCCTGTCACCCTCCCACACTCAGCCCACTAACTCCATGGGTCCATGCCCTTCTCCCTCTTGTGGGTCACTGTGCCTTGTTCCTATCTACAAATCCATTGACTTACTCTTTCCGCTTCACGGACCTTGCCTAGGTGGTAATCTTACAACTGGGACTGTTTACTTTTTCCCAGACTTGTGGCATGTTCCCATTGTGTACAGTCCCTGTATCAGGACAACACTGGTGTGTCATGTGATTTATGCAGACTTGGATGTGGATATGTGTGTTTGCCTGTTGCCATGTTATGTATTGCACATCACAGAGCCAAATGTCTATGCCCATTTCACTGGAATTAGTCAACAGGTTTCGGTGCCATGGGCCATAGTGTGCTTCTTAACGACCCTGTTTGTTGGCAATGTGTCTAACGGCAGCATGGCCCTTAGCAGGGAATTCTATTGCCGGTCTGTATATGCCAGGCTCAGATAGCTTATTGTCCATAGAATGTGGATGCTGTGTGTCCTATGGTGACATGCCCTGCATTTTCTTGCATGACAGCAATGTAATACACATGTTTACTGTAGATACGTTGTACATGACTCCACATGTCTTTTTCTGTCTATGTGCAGGTGAGGAGGCACCAGATGCAGAGGATGAAGAAGAGTCTGTGGTGCTTCAGACCACCAGTGGATGACGTTGCGTGGCAGATCGTGAGAACCCACTGGTGCTACAGACCATCCTGAGCCGTGCTGCAGACACTTCTGACTCTTTGGATTCAACTGGTTCTGATGCTGGATGTGCAGTCCTCAATGCTGGTGGAGGTGAGTGCACCAATAGGTGGAGCAGTAGGGGCCTGTGAGTCTGCAGGGGGTCAGGTGCCTTCACAAGGCCAGTCAGTGGTGGCACACCCGGTTATGGCTGCAAGGCCACACTCCCATGTATTGGTTTCTGCTCCTGAGACAGATGTCCAAGGGAGTGTTGCAGTCCTGAAGCCAAGGAGGGGGGCATCACAGCAAGGGCCATACTCCCTTGGATCAGGCAGGCTTGGGCACCGCACACATGGGATGACATGTGCAGGCTGGGCAGAGTGAGAGCGGCAGATCTTGCGTTCTGCACACCGACATGGTGCTGTCTATGAGAGTTTGGCTGAGGAATGGATAGTGTGGCCACTTCCATGATCCCCCCAGCAACGCAGGTGGAGCAACAGCTGCAGGTCATGCTGTCCACATGCCCCTTCAATAGGCTGCGTATGGAGGACAACATCAGGGACCAATGGGCAGATCTGCAGTGCCTGCAGGCATCCCTGCTTGCAGGCAGTCAGGCACAGAGGGATGCCCTGAGGCATGAGTAGTTGGTCAACAGAGCTGCAATCCGTGAGGAAGAGGCAGCCAGCAGAAGACTGTTCCGCCAGGAGATGTTATCATTGAGGCAGACAATCTAGGAGGAATTGTCACGTCTAAATCTCGGATTTCCTCAATTTTACCTTCCGAGATGGGTGGGGGAGTGCTTCCAGTAACATGCCAGTCTTGCTGAATCCTACAGACAGTGAGGCTCCACCCACATTGCTAGGGAAGACTTATCAGACAGCTATGGCAACACAACAGTGCGTTGCTTCTCCGTCCATACAACGCTTCGTAGGTTTGCCTCTAGTTGCTTCCTCTTATGGCTATACTTTCTCTGTGTAGAATTACCTATTCTTCTTTCCTGTTTTCTTACGCTAGGAAGAATTCCTCCCTGCACATACTGATCCGTGGATCGTGCAGCTGGCACTGTGTGCTCTCAGTAAAGGCTGTCTAACACCTTAACAGACTCATTGGACGTCTTGCGGTTACAACCGCTCCTCTTTACAACTCGGAAACGGGCATTTAGCAGTTTGGGTTGGCGGCAGCTTGTTATCTTACTAATGTTTACCGTGCCGACTATCGGATGCTTATGCGTATTCTGTTTACTTTGTTAATATTTCCTGCAGTTACGATTATCGTCACTGTGGAACGAGACCCACCTGTCATTCCAGTTCTATTTTCCCAACTGCAGCATTTAACAAGGTAACACACTTGGCATCTGATCTCTATTATATTCTGATATCACAAGGCGCCACATCCCTTGCTATAACCTTAGTACTAACAAATTCTATCCTTATCTATTGAAGACCAAGACACATTACCGCATCATACAGAAGAGACGAGACGCCTTGATTCTAAAGCTTCTTATCCAGAGGGTACCAGTCTTTGCTTTTACCTATTTCTTACAGTCTTTCTTTCATCTCTGATCTTTTCTTAATGCTCTCCTTATCATCCTGTTTGCTAGACAAGACCTTGCTACTAGATTAAACACTAGCAGTCCGTCCCAGTAAAAGCTATTAGAACATTGAGGGAAGCAGACCAGCATTCCAGGCAACAACAACCAACAAGACTCTGCAACTTACAGGGCTTTATTCCCCAGAGGGTTTCCCTGGGATTCTCTTGTCCCTCAGGCCTTTGAACCTGTCAGAGGGAAGAGGGTTTCTCAGGTGAGCTTTTCATTAGCATCCAAACGACAAGTCTCCTGACCAGGTTAGTGGGTAATGTCCTATTGGTGAATTATTGTTTAATCGTTCTACTCTGGCATTTATATAATAGCATTATCAGTTAACAGTTAGCTACACCCAGAAATCCTTTGACTGGCTTAATTCACCAGTAGACATAATACCACAATAGATCAAGCACAGCAGCAACAATTGTTTGCTGCAGTTCAGTCCTTGACTGATGAAGTACAGGCATTAAAACAAGAGAACGTCTTATTAAGGCAACATATGTTAAGATCGCCCAGCTGTTCAGAAATTCCTCTGGGTCCTTTACCAGGGGGAAGATATGATGGGAACCCCCATAAATTGAAAGATTTTTTAGAAGCCTGCACAGTACAGTTTACATGTAAGGCATCTTTTTTTCATAGTGATAGGGATTAAGTGGGACATATGATTGCCCACTTTACCAGTCCCGCCTTGGCTTGGGCTACACCTTTGGTTACCACCAACAATCTTATTTTGGATTCCTATCAAACAATTGTCAATAGCTTGAAAACCAGGTTTGGAAAGCAAGAGATTACAGTCTTAGCCCAAGAACAATTACTTGATTTCCGGCAGGGGACTCAAGATTTATTAACAAACATAACACGATTTAAACAACAGGCCGCAGGTACTGCTTGGGCGGACAATGCCTTTGTTACTTTATTTAGACAGGAATTGAATGAAAAACTCAAAGATGAGATTTCTCGGATTCCCCGACCTGCCAATCTAGCTGAAATGATCTCAATGGTCATGCAGATGGACTACCGTCTTCAAGAGAGAAATCTGGAGAAATGAAAACACTGTGGCACTCACACCCCCTTTGATTCCCAGCAGATGGTTTCCAAATCCATCTCTAATGAAGAACCAATGCAGATTAGTTCAGCCCCGGGCGCTTTGTCTCCAGAAGAAAGAAATTGGTGCAAACATATCAGATCGGGGACCACAATATACTTCTCAATATTGGCAACAGGTGTGCAAACTTCATAACATTGACCAAGCACTGATTTCAGGTTTCCATCCTGAAACTACTGGTCAGACAGAGCATCTGAATCAAATCTTGGAGGGCTACCTCAGATGCTACATCTCATCTGCACAGGATAATTGGAGCAACTACTATCATTGGCAGAGTTTGCATACAATAAGACTCAACATTGTTCTCTTGGCACCAGCCCTTTTCATTGTGCATCTGGCTTTCATCCTACTAGCTTCCCAGTAGGCGCTTCATCCACTTCCACCTTTCCGGATGCCGATACATTGATTTCAGAGATTCAGGAGACTACTCAAACAGCTCATTCTTCTCTTCTGGTGGCTCAAGATCACATGAAGCATTATGCGGATTGTCGTCGTACACCAGCGTCTGTATTAATCCCTGGAGATAAGGTGTGGTTGGCCTCCCGTTTTCTTCCCAGACATCAAGTACCTTCAAACCTTTCACCCAAATTCTTCAGTCCTTTTTCTGTATTTCAGAGGCTGGGAACTGCAGCCTACCAGTTGTGAATACCTCCTTTGTGGTCTAGGATTCATCCCGTCTTTCATATTTCCCAACTAAAAAGGGATGCGTCAGATCGATTTCATCAGCCAGTAGATGCTCGTCATCCAGCGATATCCACTTCTTCAGCCCCGGAATTCAAGGTGGCAGGGATTTGTGATTCTCGTTACCAATGTGGCCGACTTCAATATTTGGTGGATTGGCGAGGTTATTCCCCTGTTGAACGTTCTTGGGAACCGGCCACATCCGTCCATGCCCCGATTTTGGTTTGTCGATTTCATTGTTGTCATCCGGGTAAGCCCGGGACGGCGGCCCTTTGGAGAGGGAATACTGGCATGTCTAAATCTCAGATTTCCTCCATTTTGGCTTCCAATATGGAGGGGAATTCTTCCACACTTCCTACAGACAGTGAGGGTCTGCCCACGTTACTAGGGAAGACTTATCACATAGCTATGGCAACACAACAGTGTGTTGCTAATCCGTCCATACAACGCTTCGTAAGTTTGACTCTAGTTGTTTCCTCTTATGGCTATACTTTCTCTGTGTAGAATTACCTATTCTTCTTTCTTGTTTTCTTACGCTAGGAATAATTCCTCCCTGCACGTACCGATCCACAGATCATGCAACCGGCACTGTGTGCTCTCAGTAAAGGCTCTCTAATGCCTTCACAGACTCCTTGGACGTTTTGCGGTTACAACTGCTCCTCTTTTCAACTCTGAAATGGGTATTCTAGCAGTTTGGGTACGCAGCAGCTTGTTATCTTACTAATGTTTAAAATGCCGACTATCAGATGCTTACGCGTATTCTGTTTACTTTGTTAATATTTCCTGCTGTTACGATTATCGTCACTGCAGAACGAGACCCACCTGTCATTCCAGTTCTATTTTCCCAACCACAGCATTTAACAAGGTAACACACGGGCATCTGAACTCTATTATATTGTGATATCACAAGGCACCACGTCCCTTGCTATAACCTTAGTACTAACAAATTCTATATTTATCTAGTGAAGACTAAGACACATTAACGCATCATACAGAAGAGACAAGACGTCTTGATTCTAATGCTTCTTGGCGAGAGGGTACCAGTCTTTGTTTTTATCTATGTCTTACAGTCTTTCTTTCAACTCTGATCTTTTCTTAATATTCGCCTTATCATCCTGTTTGCTAGACAAAACCCTGCTACTACATCAAACACTCCCAGTCTGTCCCAGTACCAGCTATTAGAACATTGAGGGAAGCAGACCAGCATTCCAGGCAACAACAACCAACAAGACTCTGCATCCTACAGGGTTTTATTCCCCACAGGGTTTCCCTGGGATTCCCTTGTCCCTCAGGCAATTGAACCTGTCAGAGCGAACAGGGTTTCTCAGGTGAGCTTTTCATTAGCATCCAAACGACAAGTCTCCTGACCAGGTTAGTGGATAATATCCTATTGGTGAATTATTGTTTAATCATATTACTCTGGCATTTATATAATACCATTATCAGCGAACAGGAATGCTGTGCAACCCGTGAGGTTGTGCATAGGGACCTCAAAGCCATCAGTCTGTTTATGCATTCATCAGTGTCACACATGGTGGCTGCCACTGAGGACCAGGCCAGGGCACTGCGTGGTGAGCCTCCATCACCACTTCCACCTTCAGATTCAATGCAGGATGGGGGTTCCAGCACAGACATGTCTCCTGGAGGGGTATTTCTTTTTTTTTTACATCCCCCATGTAGACGTTGCCATGCACCGTGCCCCTCTCCCCTCCTGGGTGGGGCTCCCCACCCCATGATGGACATTTATGTTTTAAAAAAACATTTGATACTTTTGTAGACCCCATGCCCGTATGTTGGCATGTTATTTTTGAGTTGCCCGTTCCAGGTTTGATCTTTATTTATTTTTTATTTTTAGCTTGAGTTGTGCAGTTGCCCTCTCAAGGCCATGACGTTTGCAGTGGTGGACATGCAGGCATGCATAGCGAGGTCAACTTGCATGTTTGCATGGTGGTGCATAGGATGGCATGTGCAGGTAACTATGGGTTCAGTGTATCCTCGCACATGTGTGCTGTGTGAATGGTACTTCACTATGCCTGTTGTAATGTCTTCTCCCATCTTGTTTCAGTAATCCGTGATGTGGCAGTGACTGCTGTCTCAGGGGAGACACCCTGCACCCTTTGACGTCTATGCTCCCCATGCCCTCCAGCAGGCATTGGCCCGCCTGTCACTCATTTGGAGACACAGTTCCTGGTGAAGGTGATGTGGGATTCAAACCATGCCGGCGCAGTCAGTGGGTAAGTATGAGCATTGTCTCGCATGTTGAGCATGTGTCATTGTTCCCCACGTTTGCTGCATGTGTAACTTTACTTATATGTGCTTTGTATGCTACCATGCCAGGATGTTGTTTTTTAAGTGGAACTCACTGTTGTTACTATGCATGTAATTGCATTTAGGGAATGCGTCTCCTGATGGGTTGCATCGTATGCAAGGCATGTGGGTACCATGTGCAGGTAAGTGAAGGGCATTTGCAGATGCTTGTGTGGTGTTGGGCTGGGAGTCTTGCACTTTGTGTGATCACTTTGGATTGACTTGTCTTTTGTGGCACCAGTACTAATTCATGGGTGCATGTTTCACCGGGTGTGGTTCTGGTGATAGGTCTGGGCATGGTGTTGTTTCTATGGATTGGTGGGGCCACTGGTTTCATATTCAAAATTGTGGGATTTACAACTGTGTGGGCCTTTTCTTGGGTGGTTCAGAGTGGGTGGCAGGGCCGGTGGTTTGTGGCCTGTGACAGGTGTTGAAGGTTGTGCTTGTGTGTGTCTCATTACACTTTGACCATGTGCACTGAGTGACACTTCACACCCCTTGCAATGTTTTCGGGGTAATGGTTCTACAGCCCATTTGGCCTCTCTTGCTTAGGGTTCCCCAATTATGGCGTGCAGCCCCAGTTAGGAGCCACAACCATGGAACCTTTGATGCAGATTTTTGGGATGCTATGTTGTGAACCAGCACATTACGTTGTGTGCTGTTGGTGTTTTCACATGCATGTCCCATGCATGCTGCACCATGGTGTTTGCAGCTTCAAGTTGACCACAGCTGGGTGCATGGTACTGCTGCATTCAATTGAATGCACAATTGGACCAATTGTATGCTGTCATAATGAGGTCTGCATTTACCTTGCACTTTTACTTTGCATCCTACGTTTAGCATGCATTTATCCTTGCTTGCAGTACCACATAGCTTTGTCTTGTCTGCTTATGTCTCCCATGGCAGTTGTCTTGATGGCCAGCCTTCCAGTCTGACATTGGCCTCTGTGAATTGTTGCGTCAAGCATGATCTTGCCTGGAGTGCAAGAGGCGAGTATTTGTGTACTTCCATTCTTGTGCTTTGCATCATGGGCTCCCATGACTGTGTTCAGCGCACTGTCCCAATACTACACAGTTGATGCATGCCTTGTCATGTCATTGATAGTCTTCCAGGGGTGTCCCTGCTTTTTTTGGGGAGCTCAATTATCTGCATATGTGATGTCTTCCGATTTTCATGCAACATGTTGACTGATGCATGCATTGTGTATGTGCCATCGTCTTGTGAATGGGGATATGTGACATGCACATTTGCTGCATGTCATTGAGGGGGACAGGCAGTGTGGGGGTTGTTGTTTGTCAGTGTGTGTGTTTTGTGTGTTTGATTTGTATGCAGTGTGCAGGTGTTGCTGCATGTGTTCTGGACACATGTTGATGGTTTTCTTGTGAGTTGTTGTTTGCACGTGTTGTATGTCACTGAAGGGGGCGCGTGGGTCTTGAGTTTTTGGGTGCATGGATGTGTTAGCTGCACTCCGTTTCATTTTGTTCATTGTCTGTAGATCTTTCCACCATGGAATGATGGCTATTTCATAGGATGAAATTTGACTGTCGACTACATGCCAAGGGAACAGGTAAAATGGGCATTTAACTTGATCGTTATGGAATGGCTACATTAGTTGCTGCATTTCTGGATGTGACCATTCTGGTGTGTTGCCCTCTTTGTCACAATTGTCAATTACCTCTTGTTAAATTTTGTTTTTGGGATGGGGTTTTTTGTGGTCATGTTGTCAGATTGTCACATGTGGATCGATACTGCACTGTTTTTCTACACCCCACAATAGGGACATGTTTGTGCACGTCATGCACATTCTAGGACATGTGTGCATCAATATGCCATTGTGCTTGTTGTATTTTGTGTCCATGTTAATGCCTGAGGCTATGCATGGCTTGAAGCTCAGACATGTTTCAGGATTTATCGCTGCTTACACATTTGACAGGTATGTTAGTTAGTCATATGGGATGTTTTTGGTGCCAAAGGGGTGATTTCATTAAATGGTTGGCTTGGTGGTAGTGGTGTCCTCCCTCTTCAATGTGTTTCTTTGGGAAACACAAAACGAAATGTCTTTTTATTTCTAAGGGAACACACATTTGCACTTACAAGGACACTTTCTCAGGGTGGTTTTGTGGGCACCGTGGATCGGCCCATTATCATCATTGAATGGCACCTGGTATTTGGCGGGACTGTGTGCACTCCATAGGGGAAGGATTTTATGTGAAAAAAGATTGCACAAGCTGGGTAAGTGCAGCCTCTCCACATGCCCTTTGTCCAGCCACACGCAAGCGGTGTGCCTGTGGGTGTGGACTGTGTGCCACCACCATGTCCACCGGGACGCCACGCCATATTGCAACATTGCTGCCACAATGATCCTGCAGACTACTGGTGGTGCATAAAGCAACACACCACCAGAGTGGTTAAGGGAGTGGAAACGTGACTTGAGCACTCCGAATGTGCACTCCACTATGTCCCGAGTTACAATATGGGCAATGTTGTACCTTAGCTCAGCAGCTGTGATGGGGTTGCGTATGGGCGTCATCATGTATGTGCACAGAGGGTAGTCACTGTCCCCTGTAGAGATGAGAATGGTTGTCATTGTCATTTGTTGACTGTGCCTATTGGTCTGTGTGAAACATGCATGCATGTGCATGGTCATTCATACTCACCAATGAGCCATGTGTTGCCATGCTTCCCAGCTTCTAGGGCCCGGTGTAGTGGGAACATCCTGAAGATATAACTATCATGTGTGCTACCAGGATAGTTGGCTTACACTTCAGTGATGATGCCCTTGGCATTACACACAACCTGAACATTGTTGGAGTGCCAATGTTTCTGGTTGTGGTAGATGTGCTCTGTTGCTCTAGGAGGAAGTAGATTAACATGGGTGCAATCAACGGCATCTAGCACTTTTGTGAAGTGTGACACCCCATGAAAATCCTGGACCGTGCAGTTATGATTACCAACACTTGGTGTAAGCAGCAAGACTGGTCATCAGGCATCCCAAAAAGGCTGGTCCTTGGATGGAACCTCCGGGCCCTGGCCATCCTCCTCCTCCTGCAGTGTCCCAAATGGTGCATTCATCGTGGCTGTAACCATGTGTTTGTTGAGCGTGCATGCTTTTTATGCATTTGTTAGTGTGTACGTTGATGTTTATGCCTGCTATCGCGTGGCATAGGTGTTTCTGGATTTGCGCTTACTTTTTCGTGTGCCAGCATTCCCGTGTCAATTGCATGAATACGTTTGTTTTGCACACGTATGGGCGGTGCGATTGTTTGACGGTGGAACGTCCCTCGTAACGCCCACATTTTCACTTGTTTTTCCTCATACCACGTGTTCCGCCCCCATTTTAGGTGGCTGCGCAAGCCCAGCCGGCCCTTCTCTTGGAGTCTCACGCAAAGCGTTAGTCAGGTCGCGGTGAACTGATGGACCGCCGCAGATTCCTTGCAAGTCCCAGGTAAACCCTGCGCATTGTGTTCCATGAATCGATGAATGGACTTGCGCACGATTTCACTCAAGTATCCTATTTTCAGCGCACATTATTCCATGAATTGGGCCCTTTGTGTATATAAGCGAATCCAATCCCATAGGAAACATAATTTGCTATAACACTGGATTTTATGTTATGGATTAAAGAATGTTAGTTTCAATTGTACTCCTACCACATACAATAGGCAGAGCACTGCCATGAGTGGGCTGTGATAGCTAGCATTTCTTCCGGCTTAATTGAAATGAAAGCAGTGGGCAGGATGGGCCAGCTTCTCGCATCAAGTACATCAGATAGTCTTACATATGACATTTTCAGCATTGACTAATTAAACATTCATTTTAAAAGAATAATATTTTATTGAGAAATCGTCAACATTGCCATTTGACAAATACACCTTATTTTGAAAGGTACAGGCTATTGAGTACATGCCTACCAAACGGACAGCAGTATATTTCTGCTAGTCCAAATGTAGAGGGATATTGTTCAGCCATAATGGCTCATACATTCTCCTGCCTAACCTTACTGTGATGATGGCCATGTCGGCAAAAAGACAACTAAACTGAGTGTTCTCTGAATGTTAAAATATGGAGATGTGTGTGGGCGTGGTCACTTTTTGGAGTAGTGATGGTTGAGAGGTGGGGCAGAAACGAGCAATGGATGGTGTATAGTCAATCGAGGCCATTCCTCTTCAACGCCTATAGTCAAGCAAGACCAGATCCAAACCCACATATTTAATAAAGCCAGTATTTGTTCATCCCCAACAAAGCACTTTTATTCGGATCTATTCAGTAACTTGCATCAGAGAACAATATATATGTTTTGGAAAAGTATTTTTCAATTTAAATACCTTTAAAGGTACTGAATCTCACACACAATACACAAACCACTGTTTTAATTGTGAGTACATCTATTGGTTGCTACCCACATACTCTACAACCTAACCAGATCCTCCCCCACTTCTCGCCTACCGACAAAATACTGGTTCGCTTTCCATGCACAAATGTTCTCTTTTCAAATTCCTTCTCCTAGCCTACAAAGCTATCAGTGGTCCTGCTCTTCAGCACCTGTCTGATAATATCTACTTACCATATTGTTCCCTCTGCTCCTTCTCTGCAATCAACCTCACTGTCCAGTCTCACCCTGTGCCTCCTTTTGCTGCTGCTCATTCTCCCCAGCCACCCCACCTCACACTGTTAGAAACCGTTGCGGAAGACAATCAAAGCCAGCCCAACTCTGGCTCTCTTGAAACATTGGCTTAATGTTCCCTTACTTGCCAAAGACGGAGCACCCCTACCTTCTCCCTTTTCTCCCTACCTGACGCCGCCACTCCCTGTAGTAATGCTTATTAATGACTAATAATGTGATTTTGTACATGTATACAGTACTCTTCTTTAGTTTGAAGTACTTCCCTCCTTAGGTTAATGTTACCTTTGTTAATTACCTGTTTCCTATGTCTATAATTTGTATATATAATGTGATCAAGCGCTGAGGTAACCGCGAAACGCCTCGAATTTGAGCCCTTCATCGTGGGAGCACCACAAAATGTGAGGATTTTACTAGCAGCCAGGTGTTGCGCATTGTGTATCGAATAAAAAGAAACATTTCTACAATATTGGTTTTCTGGAAAATCTGTGAAGAGCGAGGGAGTGCCTCTCATTTGACTGTAGGAACAACAGTCTAGAAAGATATATATATATATATATATATATATGTATGTATATATATTAGGGCAGCGGTCACAGCCCTATAGTTAAGGTGGGTCTGAGACACATAGGAAGCCATCAACATTCTATTGTTAATAACTTTTGATTCGAGTAACGGATTTGGCGGAAATTTCAAAAGTGATTAAAAGTCTGCTGGCTTCTCACCTCTACCTCCCTCCCGACTACAAAGTTTTGTTAAAACTTTTTTAAAAAACGTATTAAGCATCCAAAAATGTTTGTTTTCCAAAGTGCGGCCTACTTCTCATTCATTTTCCTCTAGACAAAAAAGGTACATTTTTGCCAAAGCACACAGCCTAAAACGCTGGACGGATTTGGACCAGGACTGAAACAACATGTGCACAAAGTGTTGACCCGCGATACATGTGTTTGTTGGCTTATTCCGGCCCGTAGCTATTTTAAAATTTAACGGAGAAGGGGGTGCCCCTTCCAAAAAATAATAGTTATATCTCCCATGATGCATTCCAGGATCAAGGTTTTCAGAAATGAAACAACCGCCATCTTGTTTTGCTCTTGATGCGAGAGATATTCTCGGCTATAGCTGACGTTATGGGAAAATTAAACATAGTAAGAAGCTATTTGCAGGTCAAAACATACAAATGCCATTAGGGTAGAGGTGGGAGGATGGTTAGAAATTTGGGGTCAAGGGAACGAGTTTACAACACAAAGATTTCCGTAACCTCGGCTATAGCAGTGAATAGCCACCATCTGAAAGCAAACTGCATCACAGAAGCAGCGTGTGTTCTGGGGTGAAAGAGAGAGGAGGCTGTCTGGAGAGTGGGGGAGCTGGTGCAGATGAGGGGGGCACTTGGTGATGGCCTGGGCGGGGGGACAGGGAAGCATATTGTTTTTCCACTGTATTTGCAGCATATATATCAGAGGTTACCAAGGACTACAGACATTTATGAAAGATATTTTTATAATTATAGTGATGTAAATCACTGGCCATGGCAATGGTCAGTGACTCAATTGCCATACAAGTTGTAGTCTCCCAGTCAATAATAACAAATACACAAATAGGTATTTTTACAGTGACAGCTGGTTTCCCATCCCTGCAGTAACTGAAACGAACCCCGCTAAGTTTCAAAGGGACGAAGGGGTCAGCCCACTAAGGCCATGTTGCCTAATATATGGCCCCCCCTTAGAAAAACACTTAGAGAAACGTGGCCTAAAGGGGATGGATCCTTCCTCGCTTTGAAACTAAGCAGGGTTGTTCCCGGTTACTGCATGGATGGCAGACAGTCCACAGTCCTGAAGGCTATGCGCTTTCTTAGTTTTAAATATCTCATAACACACGGCATCTGCATTTTGATAAAACAGAAAAAAATGATGAAATAAAAATAAATCACATCCTTGCTGAACACTGCTATCAAAGAACCCTGGTCCTCAGGAGTTTGAGGCACAGCACTTAACCATTATGCTATAATGATTTCATTGTCTAGATTTTTGCAAGTTTCATACCTAGACTTTTATCATTGGGCGTTTTAAAGTATAGGCTAATTATGAATTGTATGCCGCATGAAGTAACAAGCCGTTATGGCCTAGTGGTTAAATGCTGTGGCACAAACTCTGGCAGACCAAGGTTCAAAGCTGTATGTTTTCTTTTTTATTTAACTAATTTGATTTAATTAAAAGAAAAGCAGTGCAAGTGGGAGGTGGCGAGGTTTGTTGCAGTGCAGTCCTGTGATCTTATTTAGCATGAAGGCATTTAGACATGGCTGCAATGTCAGCCATGTCCCAACATCCCTTGTGCCAAAAAAACAAAGCTGCAATGGATTTTGTGCCGAAAGGTGTATGCCAAAATGGGCACTGCGGCAGAATGCCTGTGCCACATCGGCCCGCACCAAAATGATGATGCCAAAAAGGGAGAATGCTGCTTAACCAAAGAATGTGCTCCATGGCAAATAATGTAATCTCACTGCGTATTTCCTAGAAACATTGTGGGTGCTCAAAGTTTTATACATCTCATAACACATGAAATCCGCATTATTTTTTTTTTAAACCGTACTACTGTCAGTCCTTGAAAGTTTGCACTCAAACACAATTGTTTGCCTTTTTCTCAATTGGATTCTGGTATTTGCTGTCTAACAGTCAAGATGGGGGGAATAATGCCACAATTGTATACTTTTGCCTAACATAGTTCTTTAAGGATTTATGTACTTGAGTGACACTATGGGATGCATATTCTTTGAAGTTAGCTTTATAAAGCAGAGTATTGTTGAAAGACAGACATGGGGGTGAGGAGGGGAATCATGAGAGGGCAAGTAAGTCATGAGTTAGAGAGTTTGCAATCCTGGACACTGGTGCAGTTATTTTCCCCTGATTGTGGTTGCTTTTCAGGCCACCAGTAAAGGACACATGTAGGTGGACAGAGTAACTTTTTTTCAGAGGGCGGCTGCAACCCCTTGGGTTTTGTTGAGGTTGGTAAGCTTGCTCAAGTATTTGGATACCAGGATTTCACTCAGGTTGTCATGTTCCCAGTGCAGACGCTTACCCACAAACGTTTACCCACAAGACCACCAGCACTTGTTTCACATTGGGATTTTGTTTTTCAGGCAATATTTCACTACAGATTGCTTGATTTAAAAGGTGAGCACCTTTCATATTTTACTAGCAGATTTATTGAAAGATTTCCTCTCTCAGGTTATTTTTCTGGTGTTCATTACTTTTTTTAAACGTCCAAAGCTATTTTGACTTGTGCACTTTCTTCTAAGGAGAAGGTCAATTGAACTACATTTGTTTATTTCACTTAAAAATATGTGGCCACTTACTGTACATATATTAATGGGTGCTAGCTTTTGATTTTTGTTATGGGGCAAAAGTACCTGGGCATATGTTATTCTTGCAGTCAATCATTTATTACCCTTTTCCGTGCTGCTTAAATGTGGGTGAACCAGGTCTACCATCCGTGCAGTAAGCAGGACTGACACTGCTTAGCTTCAAACTGAGGAAAAGGCCAGTCCCCTCAGGCCATTGTGCCTAATAAATGAGGCAAAGTCATAAGACAACTTAGAGCTACATGGCCTGAGGGCGCTGGCCCCTTCCTCACTTGAAGCCAAGCAGTACTGTGCATATATTCATGGGTGCCAGTGTTTGATTTTCGCTATGGGTGCAGAAATTACCTGGGCATATGTTATTCTTGCATCCAGTCATTTCTTTCTTTGCTGCCTAAATGTGGTACGTTGGAGTTGTGCGATGCATCACAACAGTCACCAAGAGACCGGCCATAAAACAAAGGGCTTGGAGCATGGGACAGGACATTTCGGATTGGCCAGTTAGGTGCATGCCACTATGGTGTGACCTTTTCACTGGAGGTTCTGTTTGGGTGCACCTAGTTAGATGCAACCAGTTGTGGCTGGGACCTCTCGGCGTGGAATGAACCTGCAGGCAATATTCATTTTGTACCTCTCGGCGCAAGGATGTTTTGGCACGAGAGGTCGCAATTGGCATGAATCTGCAGGCACTTTGCATTTTGTAATTTGGATTAAACATGATAAAGATGTATTTACTGAAACATTAGAAAACCGGGAGGGACATGCATTACACCGTTGTTGCAGAATTGAACAAGTAATAAACATGAAACACATTTATTTACTGCGACATTATAAACTGCATGCAACTATCCCTCACAAAAAACTTCACATCATGTACACACACACACACACGCTCACATCCAACACCCACACATTACATGCACGCCCTCTCAGATGACATGCACACCATCACACCACACATTCTCCATTACACTGCACATATATACAAAAAGAGGACTACACCATCTCAGGACAACATTATAAAACATGAAAAATGGAATTTAAAAAATCACATTTATGCTGAACGCTGCTATCAAAGAACCCTGACCTTAAGGAATTTGAGACGCAGCACTTAACCATTGTGCTACAATGATGTTATTTTCTGGATTTTCACAAGTTTCATACCTAGCCTATTGTCATTGAACATATTAAATTATAGGTTAACTATGAAATATATGCCCCATGAAGCAGCAACCCATGGTGGCCTAGTAGTTAAATGCTGGCTTCAAAGTTGTATGTTTTTTTTTTAATTCAATTTAATTAAAAGAAAAGCAATGCAAGTGGGAGGTGGCGAGGTTTGTTGCAGTGCAGTCCTGTGACCTTATTTAGCATGATAGCATTTAGACATGGCTGCAATGTCAGCCACATCCAAAGATCCCTCATGCTAAAATAACGGCGCCGGAATGGCTTTCGTGATGAAAAGGGCATGCCAAAATGGGCGTTTCTGTAGAATGGGCATGCCAAATCGGCCAATGCCAAAATGATGGCACCGAAAAGGGGCGTACCGCTTGGGGAACGCTGCTTAACCAAAGTGTGTGCTACATGGCAAATAATTTAATCTCACTGCTCATTGCCTAAAAACATTTTGAGTACTCAAAGCCTGCAATCTGAAGGTCATGGCTAGTGGTCTGGTAGCGTATTAAAATAGACAGTGGGCCCGGCCGAAGGCCATACCCACTGACCATGGCCGAAGACCATGCTAGTGGTATGGAAGTGATGTAAAATCTATGAAAAAGCAAAACCCTTGAAAATCAAGGAAAAAACTTTAGTTACAGCGACGTTAAGGTGGGCAAGACATTGTAACAAAACCTTTGCAATTCAAAGAAAACACTTAAATTACAGGGACGCTAAGGTTTTAACTTAATGCAACAAAACACTGGAAATTCAGCTAAAGCCACCTTAACGTTGTGCCTCCTGTTGCTCATACTATGACCACAATAATGACATCACAGATCACATCACTGATGACATCACTAATTACATTACAACAGTAATTGGCATTAAGTATGGCCTTCAGCCATGGGCAGTGTGCATGGTCAAATATATTTTAACACATGAATGGGTACTAGTCATGGCCTTCAGTTATGGACAGTGCTCACAACTTTCACCCATGTGCGCTGAATATTTTAAAACACTAGCAAACTACCAACCATAGATGTTGGCATTTACCACTGGATACAGCTTTCAACAGTGTCCACTGTATATTAAATACACTGAACAGGCACTAGCCATGGACTTTAGCACAATACTGGCCAGTGGACACAATCTTTGACTGTTCACACTATATATTCTAACATATAAATGGGCCACTAGCCATGGCCTTTGACCTTGATCAGTTTGTGCATCTTTAGGCCATGTCCAGTGTACATTTTTAAATAATAAAATGCAATAATCGATGGCCTTCGGCTGTACCCACTGTGTATTACACAGCACTAACCAGCCACTAGCTTAGTCCTTCGACCGTACCCACTAGATATTATATAAGCTAACCAGCCACCAGCCATGCATTTCACCACAATACTAGCCAGTGGCCACGGCCTTTGGCTGTGCCGACTGTATATTCTTACATATTAATGTAATGAGCATTAGATATGATCTTTAGCCATGGCCACTGACTACAACTTTCAACGTTGCCCACTCTATATTTTAAAACATTGACGGACTAATAGACATAGCTTTTAATCATGTACATTGGTATTTTTTAACACTAAACAACCACTAGCGATGGCTTTGACCCCACTCTTTACAATGGCGAAGTCCACGTCCTAAATTGTTATTAAGGTTCTCAATGTTTTCATGAGCTGTCTTATAAATGATGTTATGTCTAATTGCATTATTGATGTAATCATTTATATACAATGCAGATTGGTAATTGTAAGAATGTTGCCTTGAAAAAGACCGAACTGGTCGAAGCACGTGTTGGCAAACTATAGAAATCACAAACTTATTTAGGCAAACTGTAGTAACCACCAGCTTGTTTAATAAAATAGGTCAACACAATCAATATTCTACGTTTTCTTGTATAATGTGGCAACAGCATAATACTTATTAATTTGGAACAAGCGCCTTCAGAGTTTGGCACGTGTCTTGTAAACTCATCTTCTTTTAGCTCTTACTTTATAGCCAACAGCAAGGTACATGCTGTGAAATGTACTTCCTATTGTTTCTTTATCCCACATATCCCAGCGTTCAAGGTACTGTTAATTAAAAGACAGGAGTAATATGGTCTTCATGAAATGCAACCAGTTGACAACTATGTAAAAGTGGCTCATTTTGTGTGTGTTCGAGCAATAAGAGACCCCCCTCTAAAAGTATGAACCTGTAACAGAGACTATGGGTGCTGTGGAGGATGTGGATGTCTAAATTCTCTGCAGTTAGCACTGTACAGGTAATCACAGCTTCTACAAGTATGCCCAGATGCAATTGTACCACAAGAAAATTGCATCAAAGACAAAAAGTGATGTTCCAGTATCCAACACGCCCTAACCAACAAAGTAGCCAACCTACAGACCAGAATTGCCCACAAGAAAGCCTCTCTAGCACCCCAAACGCCTCAAAGCACAGCTCCCCTACCTCATCACAAACAAGAAACACGTTTCAGTTTCTCTAAAGTATCGACTATCGAGGTGGAGAAGATCATACTGGGACTTAAACCGTCCAATTGCAAAGGAGACCAATGTCCGGCGCAACATATCAAGGATGCTGCGAGAGAACTCTCTCCTTTCATAACTAAACTTATCAACGCGCCATTTACCACTGGTACTGTCCCGAATAATCTGAAAGAATCCTGGGTTCTGCCATTACTGGAAAAGCAAACCCTTGACCCTGCCATTCCCAAGAACTTCAGACCTATCACAACGGTGCCATTTCTTCTAAAAATCTTAGATAGAGTGGCCTATATTCAAATACAGAATTTCCTGGAATCTAACCTCCTTTTAGGATCTCGTCAATCTGGATTCCGCCCTCAACATGGCACCGAGACGGCTCTAATTGACCTTAAGGCCCAAATAGATGAGTTTATAAACAAAGCCCAAGCAGCCCTACTCCTTCTTCTAGACCTCTCGGCTGCATTTGACTTGGTCGACCTAAAGTCCTATGCAGTCACCTAGACTCCGCAGTCCATTTTTCCAAGGAGGCCATAACCTGGATCGAGTCTTTCCTGAGTAACTGGACCATGAGAGTCTTCTCTCCCTCGGCCTCAGAAGACCCTATAACCTGTGGCGTTACACAGGGATCCTGTGTGTCACCCACACTCTATAATGTATTCACCAAGCCCCTCTTTGACGAAATGGACCATTTGGGTATTGCCTACACTAACTATGTAGACGATACCCAAATCCTACTCCCGCTTTCAGGAGATTACGCCATTGATCTGGCTTTGGTGAATAGAATTTACAGTATTGTTCAGGCATGGATGGCCACTCATGACCTATGCATGAACGACGACAAAACTGAGGTCATCATTCTAGGCACCCCGACCCTCCTAGCCAAATTTATCCCAGATTATGTCAACTTCGATTTTG
The DNA here is from genome assembly GCF_040938575.1 of Ambystoma mexicanum. NCBI lineage: Eukaryota > Metazoa > Chordata > Amphibia > Caudata > Ambystomatidae > Ambystoma > Ambystoma mexicanum. Next base: position 683,608,469 of record NC_090929.1, on the reverse strand, counting down.
ATAGTAATAACATAAAAGAGCCCTCATGCTTTCCAAACTGGATTATTGTAACGCACTCTACATTGGAGCAAACAAACTTGGGAACGATCAACAGGCATTTACTCCCGGAGCGAAGACTTCTACTGGGGGTGTGAAGCACTAACCTCTTTTTTAAATACTCTGGAGCAGAGCCATAAAGGCATTTATGAACCAGGCAGAGAGCTTTAAATTTTATACGATCCTCTACTCTTAGCCAGTGTAACGCCATTCTATCTTTAGTGACATGGTCTCTTTTCCTCAAATTTTTGACCAGCCTAACCGCGTTATTCTGAATCACCTGACAACTAGAGACATCCCTAGAGGAAGCCCCTAGCATCAGGGCATTACCATAGTCAAGTCTTGATAATATAATGGCTCTGGCTATGGTAGACATGTTGCCCTCATTAAGGTAAGGCTTAATGGCTTTCATGAGCCTTAAGTAATATGCCGTGTTTTTTTGTAGATAGCTAGTCTGAGCATGAGAGTCTACCACTGCGTTAACCATCATTCCCAGGGTCTTCACTTTCTGGACTACCTGGATAGTGGCGTTCTTGATTTTAAATGAATTATACTCTGCCCCCAAGTTGGCAAGCTGACGACTAGATCCAAACAGCATAAGCTCAGTTTTGGAGTCGTTCAGACACATCCAATTTGTCTGCATCCAAGCATTAATTATCTTATAGACCCTGGCTATTACTTCACTGTCTGCGTCATGATGGCTGCCATCCAGTTCCAATATGAGTTGGGTGTCGTCTGCGTAATTTGTAAACGACACCCCCTCCTTCACCAGTAAACTGCACAGAGTGTGCATGTATATGTTAAACAGCATTGGGGACAGGCTGGCCCCTTGTGGGACTCCAAATAAAATATCACAGGGATCGGAGAAGCTACTGCCCCAATAGACTCTGGCTTGACGGTCCGAAAGGAAGGACAGAAGCCAATCTATGGCTCCTTCTGAACATCCCACATTCTCTCTGAGTGCCTTGATGAGAAGGTGGTGATCCACCAGGTCAAAGGCAGCACTTAAATCTAAAAGCATTAACACTCCTAACTTGCCTTTATCTATTAAGCTAAGCATCTGGTTCTGCAGATCCAGCATGGCTGTTTCCGTACTATGGGAGGCTCTAAATCCCGATTGTTGCTGATGCAGGATCTCCTCGTTTTCAACGAATTGTTGCAGTTGTTGTGTAGCAACCTTGTCCAATAGCTTGAGAACAAAGTTTGAGTTGGTTATTGGGCGAAGATTCGCAGGATCTTTAGGATCCAGACCTGCTTTTTTGACAAGAGGGGTGATAGTAACTTTCCTAATGTCTCTCGGCACTGTGCCCTCTTTAAATGAGGCGTTTACTATTCTCTGAAGAATGGGCGCAAAGGTAGCTTTATGTTGGAGAATGATGCTAGGAGGCAGGATATTTTCTGCACAAGTGGTTGATTTCATGTTGTTCAACACCTCTAACATCTCTGCCTCTGAGATGGAGCTAAATTTGAAGAACTGTCCTCTGACAAGAGTCTCCGTTAGTGGGGGATCAGTGTCTTGTTTAGCGATAAGTCTGGCTTTGATAATGTTCTGTCTTGCTTTTTCTATTTTTGCTTGAAAGGCCTCTGACACCTTGTGACAATCCTCCTCGGAGGGCATGAAAGGCGGGGTGAGAGAGGCCGGCTTTTCCATGCTCTTCAAAATATCGAAGAGCTTGCTTGTCTTATTTTCTGCCTGCTCAATTTCACTATTGAGAAAATCAGCCTTGGCTACCTTAATCTTATCTCTATATTCCTTATCCTTCAATTTCCAGTTCTTTTTACTCTCCGTGGTTTTATCTTTAGTCCATTTCCATCCCAGTCAAGGCTGCGCAACTATGGAACTCCCTACCTCCAAGTATCAGAGCCTCCCAGCCTTATGCCAAATTCAGACAGATTTTGACCAACTGGCTAAAAGAAAACGACAAATAAATCCAAACTAACACCCTCTCCTCATTTTGCTTCCTATCCTTTGCCTATGGATTCACCTACTCTGCACCAGTCCACTTGGACAACTCCCCGAAGGTACTGCGTCTACCTTAGTCTATTCCTACTCTATGGCACCCATACCATGTAACCTACATTGTACATATTGATATGCCTCTGTCTACTCTGTCCTGTACCTCATGTACCCATGTAATGTCAATGCATTCGCTTGTGATTATGTAATTTACTCTGTATATACTGATGTGTTATTATATATGTCGGCCTGATCGGCCATGTAACTAAGTTGAACATATCCTTTCTGCTGCGCCCTGGGTCTGGTGCGCATTATAAATAATAAACTAAACTAAACTATCAGTGTATTAACAGGGTTTGGTCTCTAAAATAGATAGTCACTATAGAAATGTTGTTGAACATTAGACGCAAGCAGCTGTCTTGTAGAGTTCCTATTCTAGGATAATCATGGTTGCATTCTTAATGGTGAACAACCTGGGTGACCTAGCCACACCGTTGTTGTTGAGGGACACAACTTTGGAGATTTTTTACATTTTATTTTTATTGCGCACATAGCTAAAAAATAATCCTTACACAAAGAATAGATGAATTATTACAACAAATAACCAAAAATTCAACAATTAATCAAATAGCAAATACCATCAATTCATAGTTGAGAGTATGCATCAAGAATACAACCAGCAGCAATCACAAGGATAAACACTAGCACCAATTTGTTAAGACTGGTCTATAATGTCATCAAGACATCTAGTTGCTGCAATCGTCAGGGATATGTTGTCCCCAAGTCTTATTTCATTCCAAAAATCTGACAAATTATAAAACCATCTTTCATACAAAAATGTGATAAAATATTTACATTGCTGGGCAAGAGTATGGGTAAAAACGGTTAAAAGATATTCTAATGTCTCAACAAATCTCCCATCACCGCATAATCTACACCTTTTCTTAACTCTTTCGATACCAGTACGAGCCCCCTCAACTTCTAACGTTGGTGGGAAGCTGAGCCAGAATCTCATACATTTCTTCCTCCAAACGGCACATGGACCTTTCATTAAATATGGTTCACACTTCAGTAGAGGTTTCTCCACCCTGCCTACCCTTACAAATAAATGATACCCCCCTAGTTAATTCTACAATATTAATACAGTCATTTTCAGATAGTGTTCTCTTGACTCTAAAAGGTTCATGTTCCAGGACATCCTCAGATCTACCCAAATCAGATGGTAGCAACAAATTACCCTGTGTCCAGTAAGACAAAGAAGTACTGTTGTTCAACACCATTATCTTATTGAGTTGACTAAGAAAGGAATTTGCCAATGGAAGTCTAATACATCTCAGAAAGGAAATAGATTTACATTTCAGCCAACCAGTAATTGAGGGTAACCCCATTTCCCTCCGAATCACTGCAATAGACACACAATTAGATACATCTAAAACATTCTGCCAAATTCTCCCCTCCAGACGATTACACTGAGGTTCCTCCACCTTACATGTTATATACAAGAGGGCAGGTAGTACCTTCATACAATAGTAAGAGATGACTGAGGCTATTGAAAATGTTCCATACCTACTGACAATGCTTCACTCACCAATGGCCTACTCTGTCTCCTGGCAGCTTCTGGCATTTCTGCTCCACTTCTGGAGCCGGGAAACACTGCTGTTGCCACCCTGGCTCGCCTGCTCCAGTTCTCCTCCTGCTTTCCAGTGGACGCTGACAGTGTTATCTGTGATCCGGGTCTGCCGATGTCCTGGTCTGGCATCCAGTCCCACTATGGCTGCTCCCACAAAGAGTGGACCCCTTGCCTGTCTCTGCTACACTGGGCTCCAAGCTTCTCATGCTTCCGGAGCTTCTCCCAATTCTCCTGGTACCCTGTTGGGTGTTCCCAGTCCCTCAAATGTACCTGCAGCCTTCTAAAAGGTTGCAGGTGTGCCTTGTCAATTAGAACATCTGCCTGACCATAGTTAGGAAGACATGGCTGACTTTCCCAATGCTCGGGATGCAGCTTCCTCATCCCAGTACTTAAGTGGTGAAAATGTGTCGTGTTCATTCCTCTTAGTCCCCTCTTCCTCATCACAGTACTATCATATGTCACATTAGGGAAAGTGAGGGAAACAGGTTTACAACAGCTCACAAAGGTCGGGTTAGGGTCAGGGTGGTTGTTGGTAGGAAGGTGGGGATACCATGTCTCTCCCAGGGGCACACCACTACCAGTCCCCAAAGGACCACCACCCAGGTGATTCTCCCTCACTTGTCTACCCCCAGGGTAAGGATCCAAGAGCAATGGTCTTTCCCTGGACACCTGCACAGGGGAATAGGAATGAGCATAACCTCAGGTTTCTCACCGAGGTCAGCACCTGCCACTGGTCCTCAGCTATAATTTCCAGTGAAAATGTTCAATATGTGAGGCCACTCTGATCACAAAGTGATCACCACTGCTCAGCATGTCAGCTTGATCTTTACTGCCACCACGTTGGCTCTTAGAGGCCTCTGTCCTATCCTGGTGCTGACTTGACAGATCTCTTTTCATGCAGCGTAGAATACCTATCTAACTTAGGCCTCTAAAGGCTTGCTTTACAAGTTCTCTGAAAAGAGCCAGAAGTGTTGAAACAGGCAACCCAACAGTTCCAAAGTAGCCACCCCACCCCCCCGAGCATGACACTCCACCACCCGTTTCTCTCCTAATCATGATGTCTGCACTGTGGTGCAATTCTTTTCTAATTTCAGGCATTTCTGAAGTCGCTCATCCATAAGCGAGTCAGAGGCCACTCCAAGCTCTTAGTCTTCCATGTCCACGGATGAGCCTGGTAGGCAATCCTGAATCATGTAATACATAGTTCGCTTGCATTTAAAATAAATAGTCAAGATTAAAAGAAATCACTGTACATATCAAAGAAAGCACTTAAAACAGGCCATCCCAAATATGGTAGCTATTTACAAAAAATATGATTCATTTTTCGTTGGCTTTCGTTAATGGCTGTTTATGAGACAACACTGCTCTTTTAAGATACCCAAGTACAGATGGTCTAATGGCCTCACATTAAAGAAAGGCACGGATATGAATCTTCACCTCACAGGTTTTCAAATCTACTATCCCCGATGGCCAGGCCATTTTCTAGGTACCAAAGTGTGAAAGCAGTTATGTTTTATTTTCTTACAAAGGACAGTGAGACAAATGATAACGTGTGCGATCAAGATAGGTGATAACATGCTTAATACCCAGAGGTTTCTAAGCGCGGACCTGGGGATCAAACCTGTGTTGCTCCGCATTTTCCTGCTGCCAAGGCGAGCACGTTGCCACTGAGCTATCCTCCCGAGACTAAACATGTACCTTTGTTAGTGCCAGATGGGTTTAAGCGTGCTTCCCTGTGTAGACTCGGACTGGCCTATAGGGCAATAGGGCAATGCCTGAACCAAAAATGCAAAATGCTAGTGTGGGCCAGTTTTTTGGGTCAAAGTGGGCCACTTTTTGTGCCAATATCGGCTTGTTTGATGACTTACTACACTATGCAGCTAGTAGTTTTGACCATTGGTGGTGAATAAATATTCTGTAAATTGCACAATTTGCACCAGATTTTATGAAGAAACTACCCCTTAGGTACTATTCAAACAGTCTGTCACAAATGGAATGAATTTCCATTTGCAACTGTGGGCGACTTTCTCATTGGTGCCCGAGACAGTTTTATGCCCCTGTCCGACCCTGCCCTTGTGGGGGGCAGGCAGCTGAGGATAGATTACAAAAAAGCAGACAGGAAGTAAGACAATACCCACCACCAAAACAGTTTTGTTTTCACAATACTGGTACACAGTTGCATCCTTTGCTATTAGTTCCCAGTGGTTAACATCAGTAGCAAAACATTGGCTGATAGCCAGTGCACAAGTTTAAAAAAAAGAAGTGGGGGGCTAATTAGCATACAGATTGTGCAACCCCACAGGAAGTGGAATCAGAGGAAGCAATGTCATGACCAGTCAATGCCAGCCCTTTTTAGAAAATAATCTGTTAAAAAGAAAATGGCCGCTTTTCATAAATTTACCAGATTTTCAGTTGAAGATTTTTTTACTCCTGACACACACACGCGATCTGCATGGGAAATAACTGCCAAAGAAAAAATGGCTGAATTCAACTAGTTCTAGTAATTCTCCTTCGTCGTCACATTTATTTGTAGAAAAATATGCAGAGCCCAAAAGACATATTTTGCCTGTCCCAAATTGTTGCTCATGCATATGTATGTGCTTTCCTTGCACACCAGAAAAAGCAGAAGTGGGGAGATAGACGGCTTGGAAAATACAACTCCATGCCTTCCCTCTCCTGGACTGTTGTGCACCACCCCTCACTCCCTCCCCTATCCCACAATGGTCGAGAGGGGAGTGGGGTGTTGGTATGGGTAGGGTGCTATAACAAGAAAGTCCGTACTGCTTTTAATACAAATCTCAATAGGTTCAGTTTCAATTGTTTCCCTGAGCGTACCATTACGATATCACACATTTTAAGATTCTCTTAAAGCAATCGAAGCAGCCCCAAGTTTGTGAAAAAATTCTTTGAATGTTTATTTCACAAGAAACAGGTATGCGTAAATATTTGGTGAAAAATAGAAAGCATGAGTAGTTTGTAAACAGTGAAAGATATAATACAAAAACCAACTGAATATGATAACATGTGATTTCAAAATTAGTGAAAAACGAGCTGCAATAGAAAATTAATTATCAATTTCTTAGAACAAAAGTGAAATACTGAAGGAAACTAGACACATAGGGCCTCATTAGGACCCAGGCGGTAAGGGGTTTACGGCGGCGTAAACAGCGCCGACCCTTACCTCCTGATTCCGAGGTCCCTTAGCGCCATGGAGGTTTTAACACCTACTTTTAGCAGGTGTTAAAATCCATGGCGCTAAGGGACCTTGTTGTTAATTACGCCACCGTAATTTACGGTGGCGTAATTAACGCCTTCCCCACTCCCATTATGCCCTATGGGGCAAAAATGGGAATGGGGAAGGGTAAATGGGTTAATGGGGACTTACCGCCCCACTCACCTCGGAATGGGGCGGTAAGTCCGCCAACCACCATGGCGTAAACGTAGTTTACGCCATGGTGGTTTTTGGTACGACCCAGGCGGTAACTTACCGCCTGGGTCGTAATGAGGCCCATAGACTGCCAATCGTGGAGAGTGACCTAATTATGAGTCCACATACATGGTTTAGTGGCTTAGTGAGGGGCCACTATAGGGCTTATTTTCATAAATGAAGGGCAGAGTCTGAATTCGTTCTGTTTCCTGTATTTCGTTGACAGGTCTGCCTACGTATAAGTGTCAAAAAATAATAATCCTGGAACTACAAAAAGTTCAACTTGACATCATTAAACCACGTTTCGGCAAAAGTGCCACCTGTCTGGTATGGGTAGGGTGACCAGTTTTAAAAAGTTAAAAACCGGGACAGGGCACCCAACATACAAGTAGGACTAACTCTTGAAAGTAGCTGTCAAGGCACTACACTTGAGTAGTGGTAGGAGGAGAAAGATGTTTAGGTGTTACTGGTGGAATAAACACATAATTAAACTATCACAAACTACCACTACCTTAATTCGTTAAAAAAATGCAGCATTTCTTCTGTGTAAGATTGTGCATTCCTGCCTGCCAGCTATGAAGACTGTAATGTCCTCTCTCTATGCCCACCTTCGTAGGACTTGGAGGACAGACACCCACCTGTCCCCTTTCTGTTGTTGCTGTGGGTTGCATCCCACTCTGTAACTTGCAGACGGGGTTACCACCTTGCGAGCCAGTAGTGCTGTTAGTGATTAAAGAAGTTACATGCATATTTCAGTCTCCGTGCTTTATTAAAATGCCATAATTGTTTCCTGCATTATATTGTATTCCGCATGCACGGAATTTACATTGGCGGCGAGGAGGTTCCATCCACTGTGCCTTGCGGAAAGAACAGCGGTGCCCCCTTGGGTCAGTGCGCCGGTCTCACATTCCAGAGGCCCGTCGGCCTACAGCACATGGCTGTCAGGCGGCACTGACATCCAGTGACTCATCTCTTTGCCGGGCCGATCTGTCACTGAGAGCCGCATCTACGTGGTGCCCACAACAAATACTCACCAGAGGTGCATCAGCAGGCTCAAACAATTCTGCCCACGTGTTAACTGCACTTTGCATGATTGCTACGGCCAGTAAACTGAAACTTCAATTGGAGCATTTACTTGCACCGCTACGGAGGACAGTCAGTTCGTTTTGGGCACGGTCTCTGTCCCACGGGTCCTAAGGCATCGCCATGGAGGATATTCAAGCGCATAGCCCCACTCAGTTGACTCCAGGAGAACAGGTGCTCTGGAAAGTTCCATGCAGACAGGGCTGTCTCCTGAATTACGTACGCGTGGCACCAACATCAACAAAGCAGCATCAAGGTGAGAATTGCACTCAATCTTTGCGCTAGAATTTAATCATCATGTTAGACAATGAAGTGGGCAGCAGCTAACAGAGCCCACCAGCGAGTAGAACCCCTCGCAACCATGCACCCGGGGAGGAGGGAGGACATGAATCCCTGCAACTCCAGGCCATACAACACTTTGACGTTTCGGATATAAGCAGCCTGGCACCATGGTGGAACAGGCGGCTCAAGGAATTGAATATTTACATTGATGCAACAGGCTTCAGGGAAGAACACTGCCTCAGAGGCATATTGCTGCACTCTCTAGGCCCAGTTGTGAGAGACACAGTGTTTGAAATGCTAGACAACTCGACTGACACCTTCCACGGCATAATTGACTCGCTGAATAATTTTGTTTGCCCCGCTGAAAAATGTAGATTACGAGTGCCACATTTTCCACACATGCTCGCAAGACAAAGGGGAAAACATGGACAACTTTGTCATGAGACTGAGGAAAAGGGCGAAATATTGCGATTTCGATTGCTATTCCACAGAGGAAGCTCTAAAGTCACAGCCAATTGCAGGATGTGCATCACCAGACTTTAGAAAGAAGCTATTACAGAAAAGCAGGACCCTTGAGGAAATTCTTTAACTCGCCAGGGTGGATTCTCCTTGTGCCCCAGTCGCACGTCCAAATGCAACCAAGAACAGAAGAAATGCTATAGATGTCGATACAACTTCCCACACATCGGCTCATGCCCAGCCGTAGGTCACCACTGTGACAAGTGTGAAGGGGGAAACCACTTTCTAGCAGTGTGTAAAAATATCAAATTCTTTTAGTCAGCCGAGGGCAACAGAGACACTAGAAGGTGGGAAAGCCCTTGATCAAGAACATGGCAGTCTCCAGCACCCAGCAGGCACGGCTCGCACAGCACAGCAAGGCACTCATCTGAAAGGGACTGACGGCATGACGACAGAAGAAGAGATGCTGAGCAGTCAAGCTATAAGAGTGAATCACAGAGATGTGTGCCATGAAAAAAAAATAAGATACCTGGAAGCCTCGCCGAAATGGAGGTATGAGTATAATTCATCGTCATCGAGTGGTGACCAGAAAAGTGGATTACAATCATGCCATAGGGAATGCCACAGCAACCGAATAAAGGCAAACTCAGATGTTGCAAATAAATGTAGAGAGTCGCAAATTCCTAATAGACACTGGAGCTACGGTGAACGTTACAAAGATAAAAGTCTGAAGGCCAAGATATATGTAGTAAATGGTGAAGTTCCATGTGGAAGCTCTGTTAGTTTCCGTCCGGCCATCCAATGGGCCTGGTACATGTGATGCATCAGATCATGTCAGCTTACACCACAAGCCCGAAAGAGATGATGACGAAAAATTTCCCGGCACTATTCAAAGGCATTGGGAAGCTAAAAGGGAAGCAAATCAAGTTGCATATTAATACCCACATTCAACTGACAGCTCAACATTATCGGGGAATACCCCTCAACATTCAAAAACACATGGAGGACGAGATACAGTCACTATTAGATCAGGAAATCATTGAACCAGCATTGGGACTCACCCCCTGGGTGTTCCCCATTGTGCCCGTACCAAAAAAGGAAAACAATGCAGGCATTTCCATTTGTGTGGACATGAGAGCCCGAACATTGCAATAGACAGAGAGTGACATCTGGTGCCCCGGAGAACCGACATGATGCACTTGTTGCATGTGGCCAAAATCTTTTGAGAGCCCCAACATTGCAATAGAAAGAGAGTGACATCTGGTGCCCCGGAGAACTGACATGATGCACTTGTTGCATGTGGCCAAAATCCTTTCCAAGCTCGACTTAAATAAAGGCTTTCATCAGTTCGAACTACATCCAGACTCTCGGTATATAACCACTTTCTCCACAAATTTAGGGCTTTTCAGAAATAAACGATTTAGCTTTTGGGTATCTTCCGCTGCATAGATCTTTCCAAACGAGATACACCGAGTGATCAAGCACATTCCTCGTTGTTTGAACTACAGCAATGATATTTTAATTTTTGAGGCCACACAAGAAGCACATGATGACACGCACAGGAGGGTATGCATGGCACTCGAGGAGTCGAACCTAAAACTAAATGCTGAGAAATGTGAGCTCAACAAATTGACGCTCAAATTCTTTGGGCACATCATCTCACACAAAGGTCTACAACTGGACCCGGACAAAGTGCGAGCACTTGTAGAAAATCCCACACCAACCTCGACGTTGGCTGTCAGATTATTTTTAGGAATGGCAAGTTATTGCACCAGATACATTCAGGACTTCGCCTCCGTTAGCACGCCCCTCCACTTACTCACCGGAAAAGAGCAAGAATTCTCCTGGTCAACTGACTGTGAATGCATTTCAAGAGATCAAAAAACATACTGCCTCTGGCTCATGCATGGCATACTACGACCCAGAACTAGACACTGAACTGACAGTCAATGCTAGCCCCGTCTGTCTTGGGGCAATCCTAGCACAAATAAAACCAGGCGCCTCACCAACATCAGCAAGGCGCATAGTGGCGTATGCGAGTCACAGTCTATCTCCCACAGAGTGCATATATTCACAGCCTCAGAAAGAGAGCCTAGCCGTTGTATGGGCATGTGAACCCTACCATCTGTTCTTATATGGGCGACCATTCACCATTGTTTAGGACCATCAAGCCCTCACAACCATATATGGCAAGCCAACGGCCAAGATGCCACCTCGAATCGCAAGATGGGGACCCTGATTACAGGAAAATTAATTCGCCATCATACATTGTCCGGGCAAAGACAGCAATCCCGCTGATTTCCTGTCCAGATATCCTTTACCTGCCAAAGATGAGAGACAGTACATCAAAGCCAACCAATACTTAAACTACATCATGAGCAATGCACTGCCAAAATCAATCACAGTGTTGCAACTACTAAAGTGCACGAAGAGAGACCAGCTGCTCACAACAATACGACAATGTGTAACTTCTGGCCAGTGGCATCACAAGAGCAAACACAAATAGCCCCTGTGGGCAGCAGAAGAGAAACAATTCCAGACATTCCGCCTCATAAGGCACACTCTGTCTGTCTCCCGGAAGGGCTACTATTAAAAGAAAACAGTATTGTCATCTCTGCAAGCTTACAAGACCAGATGCTTTCTTTGGCACACACGGGACACTGTTGCATCGTGTCCGCGAAGAGACAGCTCAGAACCAAAGTTTGGTTCCCGCAGATGGATGATAAAGTTGTGCAGACACTAGGGAAGTGCATAGCGTGTAAGGCTGTCACTCCGCTCACATTTCCTGAACCCCTCTGTACTGAGAGAGTGAGATACCCCTGACCGGCCCATAGAGTCAGAGCTTTCTCCGTAGTACTTTTTAAGACGAGATAGCTGCACCTTGAGGCGGATGGGGTGTAGGATTTCTTACTACAACACCAATCAATAAGGACAACTCAATGGTTTGGCAAAGGGGAGTCAGTTTAATGACAAGTACAAAAAACGGGGAAACATGGAAATCAACAGTGATGCGATAGCCCGTCTCGCTTCAACTCCCAACAACTTCATGCAAACAGTAACAGTTATACCCAAAATTAATCATCATTGATGTGTAACACTCAAAAGTTTGTTATGCAATTCTATTGGTTGGAAAAGGTAACTTAAATATAGTTTCTATATCTGTATATGGTAACGGAGTGTGCGGATTGGATAAACATTTTCAGGTGGGCGTCTAAACCATTCACTCAAAAATGACTATGGTGGACGTCACTAAAAGTACGACGTCCCATTGGTTCTACTATCTATAGGACCCTAGATTATTTGGTCCATTGTGATTGGGTTAGCTTCAACCCCATGCATAAATCTCCACTTTAATTTGCAGCATGCAGAATGGTCAACCAGGTGCAGGATGCCCCAAGATTCACCCAGCCTCCCTTCCATCAATCAGTACTTTAGTGCCATGTGTCAATTAGTTGGCTGTGGTCGGCCTCGAAACTGTAGCTTCTTGTCAGGAAAGGTTATGGTATCTTCTGTTTGGGAGACAGCCAGGCGTAGGTGCCTCTTCTCGCTCGGCTGGTCACGTGCTAGCACACCGTGAATCTGCTTAGTTTCCCTTCTATTTGTGCATTTAATTCTTATTTGCCTTGCCACCTGCCTGAGCCTCCTTGTCTCGAACTTCACGGGGCAGGCTGCTCTGTTCTTAAGTTTCGATTTGCGAGAGCTACTGTCCGCCTCCCTTTCTTGGTCTGACCTCGACTTCCCAGGCACGGGCTGCTCTTGTTGAGTTTCTATTCAGCCGTCTCTTCTTGTTTTAGCTGGAATATGAATCCTGTCCTGTTTGACCCCTAGTAACCTGAGTTAATTCTGCTTTTTGTATAAAAGTGGACTCGCACTTATATAGTGTGCTTTGTTGAGGTAGATATATAGGTGGCGCTTGCCACTCTATTCTTCTACTAAAGATAGCAAGCCGCACTGTTTTCTTAGCTTCTTGCGGTTACAAGCAAATGTACAGGTGTTAGCTGGTTGGATATCTTCATCCTGCTTACGGCTTAAGTTTCTTTATATTTCAACATCGTCTCTCCTTCTAAGTTCATGATGTCCTTATTCAAGATGTTTCGTCTCTGTGTGTCATCTTTTGATTGTCGTTTCTTTCATTTGTGAGTCTGTCCGGGCCCTCGTGGCGTCACCATTGGTCTTCAATTAAGGCCTGTTGAGTTTCTTCTGGGACAGTGTTTAAGCAATCTTCATTTCGTGTTATTTGCTGGTAGGGTTTTCTCAATGGATACCTTACTGTCCATGGTTGTCTGGTTATTGGCACTTCAATAGGTATTGCTCTTCTGATGGGCACTGGGCAGAGCCCTAATGCAGCTCTCTGCTGGTTTATTTGCTCATCATACGTCACATATCTCGGTGTGAACATTCCTGGTACTTCAAAATGGGCGGCTGGAGTGCAGGCTATATTTGAGACCTCCTCTACACCTCAAAATGACAACAATGCCATTACAAGTGTGGGACGAAGTCACCGTCAACATGTTTGGTCCGGTGGCGACTGGCAAATATGTACTGGTAATAATGGACCAGATTTCCAGATTTCCAGACATGCACTTGATCCACTCCACGAGTGCCCAGGCGGTTATTCCAGCACTAGACAAACCATTTGCTGACTATGGAATCCCCACCATCGTGAAGTCAGATAATGGACCCCCCTTTAGTGGGCACAACTTCGCCATGTTTGAAGAACACCTTAGTTTCCAGCACTGCAATCCACAAGTCAATGGAACAATAGAAAGGTACATGGCCAACCTAAAATGTACCCTTCAGATCTGCTCAATCACCACGGAATTGTTCATGCAGGCCATCTGCACACTACTTTGGGTTTACAGGAACACGCCACACAGCTCCACAGGAACATGTCCATCAGCACTCATGTTTGGTTGTGTGGTAAGAACCACCCTTCCTCATAATCCCAATGGTGCACCATCAAGCAACTGTGCAGACAAAGCCAGGAGAAAGGCTCATGAGAGCAAATGCAAAATGAAGGAGTATGCGGACCACTGAAAGAGTGCAAAATCCAGCAACTTCGAGATAGGGGATCAAGTACTTGTACATCAAGTGCAGGACTCCAAGGAAATCCCTGCATTCAAACCAGAACCTATGACAATGACTCACATTGTAGGAACCATGGTAACAGCTGCCAGTCCAACCGGCACTGTCACCAGGAACTCTTCATTCTTTCGGTCTTTTGAAGGTGAGCTGACTCATGAAAGAGATGAATCAACGAAATGTGATGACTCGTCTGATGGGGACTCTTGGAAGGCGAAGTGGACACTGATGACAGTGAGAGTGATCGCAATGGCAGAGGCACTCCTCCCATGCAAAGCCCCTCTAGAAGGGTGGTTCGCAAGCCATCCAGATGGATAGAAGAAATGGGTTAACTGCCCCAAGTTCTTTACTGAGCAAGGGGGAGATGTAATGTCCTCTCTCTATTCCCACCCCCGTAGGACTTGGAGGACAGGCGCCCACCTGTCCCCTTTCTGTTGTTGTTGTGGGTTGCATCCCACTCTGTAAATTGAAGGCGCGGTAACCGTTTTGCGCGCCAGTATTCCTGTTAGTGATTAAAGAAGTTACATCCGTATTTCAGTCTCCGTGCTTTATTAAAACGCCATCATTGTTTCCTGCATTATACTGTATTCCGCACACGCATGGAATTAACAAAGACCTACTACCAAATACCGGGACCACTGCATTTTCCCATGGAAGAATAATCTTGAGAAAGAGGAACACAGCACCCAATTCCGGGACAGTCCGGGCACAACTGGGACGCCTGGTCACCCTAAGGATGGGTGCATTGGGCAAACCAAGACGCCCTATTCCCATGGGGCGACAAGCACGCATACACCTTCAGCGAGACCACACACGCATCCGGATTTCAACACCCTTGTGCTAAGCATCTCAGGCTGCTAGGCAATGCATTATAGGGGTCTCTGAGTGTGCCAGAGAGACCACGTGGGGTGGTTTCTGTGTCCCATTTTAAACCCACGTGTGTTTCGAATGTGTATTTAGCACACTGGTAAGGCCCCATTGAAGGTATGCTTGTCTGAGCAGCAGGCGACTGCAATGTTCAAACAAAAAGCTACAAAAGAAAGAGGAAGTGGCATTCAAGAACGAAGTAGAAACTGGAAGAAAGGATTGGGGAAAACGACATGAAAGCACTCGAGCTACCTCGCTGATGCTCATTCTTTGGGCAATTGTGTAAACATGTGGCCAGCGCATAGCGGCCCTTTGTTTCGGAAGGAAACTCAAATTAATTCCAATTTAGTAGGCTGTCCTTGAACAAGGCCGCGGCCTCTTGTTCTTTTCTAGCGGTCTTTCATAGTGTTCGCTTTCAGGGAGTTGGGGGGCACTCGCAGACCCCTTTCTAGAGCCACGATCAAAGGCTGCGCCATCCAGGAGACATCTGCCATGACAAGGCACCTCTCACAAGCGATGGGAGCCCTTTTGGATTTAGGACGCATCCCGACGTCCCCATTATCGGAGACGGACGGGGGGAAGTGGGGTGAGGGAAGATGGCGGGCGACAGTGTGGAGAACCCATGCCCTCTTTCAGAAGAATTTGCTGAACAATAAAAAAAAAAGGCCAGCTCTCTAGTCAAAGCCCTTCATGGCTGCCATGTGATTCACGCGGGCAGCGCTTCCTCCAAGCCTCTTTCAAGAAAACGTTGGGCTAATTAACACATTCACCAGTGTTGCTGAAGTGGAAAGGCCGGGACATGGCCCATCCAGCCAAGAGAGATTGGGGAGGTGGGTGACCCAGGGGCTGCTAATGTTCTTTGCGGTATTCATGTTACTCCTCAGAAGTCAAGTTGGTTTTATTTATAGTAAAATCGTGGTGCCCCCGTCCGTCTGCCCACCCCGCCCTCGCAGATTCAACGTCCCTGCTCGCCCTCCAGTTTTGCTGGCTAATTTCCTCCCCACACAGCTTTTCTACACCTGACCCGAGGCCCCTGTCGCTTTGGCATTTCCGGGGCAAATCAAGTTTAACTTTACAAAAAGGGAGAGCTCACAAGACGTTCTGATTGTCTCTGCTCTTTGAAGGCAGGGTGTCGCATATTTCAGTGCATACGTTGCCACCCGTCATCACCATGAGCAGTTTATTGTGCTGTGGTCCAGCTCGCGCGTTCACGTTTCATGCATATGTACAGGCAAGGAGTTGGCAGATTCTATGTTTTTTTTTAAATTAACAAGCATGCAAACCACAGACACACACAAACATTCATGAAAGAAACACACTGACGTAATCACGCATGTGCACAAACGAAATCGTGCTCAAAGGCACACTCAAACGCCTTGCCCAAGAGTCATGCAGACACACCATATGAAAGACCACGCACGAACACACGCATCCCACGACATGCAAACATGCTACACCCAAATGCGCGCGCGCGCGCGCGCGCGCGCACACACACACACACACACACATTATCACATATACACACGATCACACATACAGCATACATACACATTCAAACTCATACACACAGACACTCTCACGGACACACAGGCAGCATCCATGTTACACATGACACATAGAAGCACGGTTTATGGTCATTTCATGTAAAACCATTGCATTTAATGTCCTTCCATCGAACATTTTTCCATCTAAAATGTTTCCATCCAGTGCATTTTTTGTTTGTTTTTTGGGGTGGTGGGGTCCTCTCCCCAAACCCACGTTTTTTACCCTTTAAAATGCACCTGAATAAAAATTAACCCTTTATCCCCCCCAAAAAAACATGCATTAGATGCACTGTTTTTAAATGGAAACATTTCGATGGGATGGTACTAGATGGAATGGGTTTAGATGAATTGACTAGATACCAAATACACAGGAAACGGTACTAACTACACAAACATTAAACATCCATGGGCGCGCGCGCAGACGCACACAGACATACACGTGATTGCTCTCCGCTTCGCACGTCGGTCTGTCCCCTTTTATGGTTCCCCTTGACAGAAGCTTCCATTGTATGGCCATGAATGCGCGACTTTGTCGCTGTCTGTCCATCTTTTAATTAAAGCTTCCGCTCCCCACAAGGACATTATGCCACAACTTTTCTTTCAGTTTTATTTTCTTTTTTAAGAACATCCTTCACATATTTTGATTACTCAGGTCTCCAAATTTGGTAAATATTGTGTCTGAAGTAAAGATAGTGAGCAGATGGTGAGGAAGAGGAAACCTGGAAACAGGAAGTAACGCAATGCTGCAGAGCATGTGCCACTGCCAAAACATTCCGTGTAAACTCTGTCCGGGTGACAATGAAGGCAGAAAAAGGAGACTAGGAAGAAAAATAGATTCACGGCTACAGGCGCCCAGTGTGGGAGTTCAGATCCACCAGTGGAGTCGGACTCGTAGGGAAAAACCTGTAAAAAAAACAAAAAACAAGGGTCAATATGGAGTAAATACTCAAACATTTATGAGCAATAATTACAGAAGCATCTAATGTAGGGAAGGGCCAACAAATAGACATTACTGCCCACAGGGAATGGATATCAAATAAGCATTCCTACATTACCAATGTCTTTAATACACCTTTTACCTCTTCGTGACACAATCCTCCCTTATACACAAAGACTGCAATCTGTGCGAAAACCTTTAATTTACTTAGAAATAATGTCCTCTTTTTTTCCTTAAAAATGCTCCCGTTAGTTACAAGATATTACTACAGTTGGGAAGACGCCCTGCCTCCTTTGAGGTGGCAATTTGGCATCAAGGCCATCCCTTAAACTTCTATGTGTTGTCCAGTTGGCTTTTGCCTAAATGCCCTTGTTGAAATCTCATCGGCCGCTTGTTTGAGCCACCATGTGGCTTCCTATTCTTTTGATACCACATTTATTCCAACAAAATGCCTGCTAGCGGACCACAAATTGCTCCTCAATGGAATCTTAGAATGCCCCATCCTGCTGCCCCGAAAATTGCAATAAACACCTTTTCCAACAATCTCACAATTGGGTCTATGCTCATTCATCAACAGTGTTTTTTGCTGATTTATTTCTTGAAAAAACTCATCAAAATGTTTATTTTTTATTTTCGGTAGGTTCCCCCCAACCACCCTGTGCCCCATTAATTTTACACTATCACCAAACACCCACCACTTATATACCCTTACCCACAACCGCCTATATTTTTCAACAAGTTTTTTCAACACCAAAAAACCCACCAAAAAAAACACGGTCCATCAATGAACAATCGCACCCTCACATTTTTCCTTCAGACAGGCCCAAAGGGCGTCTGCTGTGATGTTTTCACTGGAGCCTGTACTAGTTATTTTAGTTTCTGAAGCACCTACAAGCACCCTCCCCAATCAGTGGTGTGTCCAGACTCTCTTGACTGGGGAGGTCCAAGTGGGGCGCTGGCATGTGCAGGGTTGGCATGAAGTACGAGCACACACATATAATGATCACAGTTTAGGATAGTGGGGTGGCACCTGGGGTCGCCAATTACATTCCAGGGGTATCACGTGCCACCCCAGGCCACTCTTGGACATCCCACTGTCATCAGTCTATGGCTACCACTGCCATATCCTACATATAGACACTTCTGCTTACCTATTGCCTCTTTCCACCATCCTCCCTATGACACCAGCATTGCCACAGCTCCTGGTCCGTTTATAGTCATAAAATCAAATGCAAAAATGTCGAAAGTCAAAAAATCGAAAAAATAATGTCGAAAAAAAAATATTTGAATTTCTTTTTTAATACGTTTTTTATTCGAAATGGGGGTTTCCCCCTCAACCCCCCTTTTTTTAATTTGTTTTTTTTGTAACCTTTTTTTACATGCGGAACCCCAAAAAAATATATAAATAAAAAAATAAAGAATTCGACATTAAGTTTTCGAATTTATTGTAATTCGACATTTTCTTTCTCGATATTATGACTGACCACCCTCCAGGTCTGAACCATTTCTTGGTCATCTCAGAGCGCACTCAGATTACCAGCGGCTGGCTGCCTGATCTCTGTTCTGAGCTGTTGGTGCCTCTATATTGCCATGTCCCCAGCCACCTTGTGGGTGATACAGTTAAACTCTAGCCACCACCAATCAATTGCCAATGGCTACTGCAATGCAGAGGGCACTTTTTTGATCCCTGCAAAAAATGGCGCACTTGCATTAATTCTATTTTGGAGAAACAGTTTTTCCTGATTTAAGATACACTTCTCTTAGGTCGTTAGTGCATTTAAATATCTGAGTCGATAGAAGGTATCGGCAGATTTAATCGAATAAAAAAAAACTAATGGGAGATTTATACGAAAATCGGCTGTGCGAAAATTACTACAGCTTAATATTTTGAATAAATCCCCCGTTCAGTGTCATTATAGTGAACAAAGGCCACAGGGGTTGCAGGGGTGTCCCCCGCACCCTGGTTCACTATAATACCATCGGGGTTCGGGGTGTCCCCCGCTCCCTATTCAATAAAAAGTGGAAAAAAAGAGGACCATGCAGCGCCGGCTCTCATTCACGTAAGTGAAGGGAACCAGCATCGCAGAGGGAAGCAGGAGACTGCGGCACAGAAGGAGGTCTGCCACCAAGAGCGAAGTAAGGGATTGGGGGCAGTTGGTTGTTAGAAATGTTCGTAGAAAACCGAAAGTCATTTTAGTTCAAATGACTTTCGTTTTTTTCTCCTGCGAACATTTCTAATTCGTTCAATTCACTGTAATCCTCGATAAATAACTACACACCTTTATTATTCTTAGGCTTTTATTGTGCAGGGAACTAGCTTCAGGAAGCAATGGGCCCCTTTACAAGCCATAGAGGGAAGAAAGCAGAGAGCAATGCGGGGTGCAAAAGTTCAACAGAAGGGAGCGGGGAGCACCCATGGGGGGAGGGGAGGAAGGGTAGTTTGGCTTCAAGGCATCTAAAAGCTTCCAAGCAGAAGAAACAGGGCGAGCAGATGACACACTCCCAGGTTAGGCTGGGAGAGGAGAGTTGGAAAACCTAAAAAGGTCACAAACCAGTAGTTCAACTTTACAACAAGTTAAATAAAAGAAAATATATAATTTGGAATTCACCTTTGGTTGTGCTTGTTGACCCAATCTAACGTTAAACTATAGATGAAAGAAAGTTAGGCCAGGAAAACAAAATGAAATGGTGCTTGAGGAGTAATCCATTTGCACAAGAGTCGCACAACCAAAATGTGGTCTTGCTGGACACAGAACCCACCCCCCCTCGCAGCACCCATCCTCATGCCGGATCAACATGGGTGGGGCCCGGCCATCCCACCCAACTTCTTTTTGGCCAAATGCACACATGCATTATAACCTCTTTGACAATTTCCCCATACCGTGGACTTCAGTCCACCAAGGGCGTTCCCGCACAAGTGCTTTGAGGCCATACTAATGGGATAAAAGCGCTTTATAAATGACAAACTACTATACTACATGACATTGATGCTTAAAGTACAATCCTTGTGGAATCGAGAACTCTAGCGTGGGTTGAAGTATGAGAGTACAGAAGTGAAGGAGTAGAGCGAGAGATGCTCGCAGTAAGAGCCAAGGAGGCACGAGAAGAGTGAGGTGTGATGGTTGATTGGAGGCCGCCTGTTGTCCAAGCCGACGGCGCTTCCCATCGGCTAAGATTTGTAAGAACATTAAAGTGAGGGGACCATGTCGAGTGAATGACCTGTGATGCCAGGTTAATTCTGTTTATAAAAGGATAAATATTACATTACTGTCTTATAAAGCATAATCAATACAAACTCCCCTTCGCTGGTCTGTCACTTCGTGGCTTTCCAAAATCAATCCATTCCTCCTCCCCAGCCCCCCCTATGTCGCTGCGCTGCTATTTGCTTTTCAGGGTGATGGGGGGGTCAGAGGATTATCGAAGTATATCTGAATTTACAATATTAACGGCTCACCGTGGTTTGTCCGCAGGTTCACAGTGAATTAATTACCTGTTTAAGAAGCCATGAAAAAATCAATCCATGAAAATGTCTTACTGTTTTCAGAGAGCCAAGAGCCAGAGAGCTTGTCAATTTTTACTCGCGGAATTTAAAGGGGCAGAGCTATTTTGATTTCTAGAAAACATATTCAGAATAAAACATCTTCACAGTCAATGGCAGACAGGTGTAAATTCACACTAACAAGTAGTTTGCAGCATGGTTAAAGGAAATCGGCGATACATGCAATGAATTTTTGTTTTAGCAAAGATATGTAAAAACTGATTTTCCAATTTTTGTGTACACCTTGAGAACCACCCGCAGGTCAGGGGTTCAAATCTCAGAATGAGCGACACAGTCCTTCAGTTCTCCCAAAAGACAATAATGAATGGCCGTTACAGTGGATAACAGCAGCAAAGACCGTGGTCCTGAACACTATATTAAATACATGTTTATAGTATTAGTTGTGAGGGCGATAGAAATAGGTGTGTGGTCGTATTGCCAAAGACATTCCTTGGGTTGTTCCATGCCTTTTGATGCTGATAAAAAGTAGGTAAAACACTACATAAGAAGAAACCGTTGCACATGTATTTATTTATTTATTTATTTATGCATTTGTAGAAGAGCAATGAACCCTCAGGTATCTAGGTGCAAGTTACATTAGGGAAAGGGGGCAGGAGGCGTACAGGTAAAGGCAAACAGGGAAAGCAGGAGGCGTACATTCAATGCGTTCAGCTGTGATACAGTGTCTTGGTTCCGAGGGGCTTATGCGAAAAGCCAAGTTTTCAAGTTAATTTAATTTGAAGAACACATAGTTCTGAATATGATGGCATGAGTGTGGAGAACCTCTCACTTCTAGGTTTCACGATAAAGCCCCTCCACTTTTGGCAGGGCCTTACTTGGAATGGGCGAGTTGGCTTAGAATGGTTTACACCTTTTTCATGATTCTTCCATTGAGGATGGTGGGGGATACCATGGCTTCCACCATCGTGCATCTGTGGGCGAATTCCTTAGGCATTGGAGTGGGAAATCGTCACCACTATTGCCCCTACCTCAGTTTGATGGGCAACTATAGGGAGTGGATGGCATGCCATAATCCTTAGTAGGCTTGTATTCTCTGCCATGGTCTTGCTGATATTCCAGGGCTGTTCGATCTGGTGCCTGAACTAAGGCTATCCACCATGTAGGATTGTGTAAAGAGAATTCAGTGGCGGTTTTGTGTTGAGTGGGGAAAGACTTAGAGGGATGGCTGAAGACGCATGTTACACACAGTATTTCTGGCACTGAAGAAGCTAGTGTGGTGGGACCCATTCTGATCAGCCTCACTTTCAGTACTGTGGTGCTTATGTATGTGTGCACGGTAGCTTATGCGGATGTTGTCAACAATCACATATGAATGGTATCATCATCTTAATCTCGGTCTGTCATTGCCACCATTTTGACATTAATGGTTCACTCTGCCTCAGCCATGTCTGAGTCACATTCTTGCATCTCCTTTGCCATTCACTGAAGTAGAGTATCAACGTTAGGTCCCTTGGCTCGTCCGTCTCAACCTGAATCTCTGTGCTTGTTTCAGGTGCCAGCATCTGTTCATGGTAATTGTTGCCACTTGTTTGTGTTCTTGCAGGTGTATTGCAAGAGGTGGCTTTTACTTGAATACTCCCACACCACCACCACACATACACTGCTATACCCAATTGCAACATAACAAACATGTATCTGTTTAAGTATCAAGACACATTGCTAGGTATCAGGCAGGAACTGGGCAAACCAAGAGCCTTTCTGTAGTATGGCACAATCTGGCAAGACCTGCAGCATGATGTGAGTCATACCTCTACCACAGTGATGCCGGTAGTGATCCAACAACACCACAACCAGAAACCATATGCTGCAACATTACAGATTAGTAGGCTTCCAGGAGGGACATAATATAAAAGGTGTGCCACCACTTGTTGACTAATACGGACATTGTGTTGAGGGGCGACAGCAACCAGATAAGGGACCCACATTGTTTTAGTTTGATATCCTGATGAATTCTGCAAGATTCTAACAGCAGAAACCGGTAGGCCAAACATAATAGATTGCCTAGGCTACTAGAGAAACCTCAGCTCCAAATAAGTCTGTTTTAATAAACGTGTTTTGGGCTTGGTATACATTTTTCAGCAGGACTAACTCCAGAATAAAGGATAAAAAAGAAGCCTTAACTGACTATTTTTATATATACAAAAAGTATATGGCAAAAAATGTGAGCTGCAGTGATAATTTGGGAAACAGTTTTTCCAATGGAAACTATGGAACAACATGTCTGGGAATTATCTGGAGATTTACTTGTAACGGTTTATCGAGAGGCCACCACAACATAGTGAGTTTCTTCCCTCCCCAAGCTAAGTGTCACACAATAAACGTTTAATGTTAGTTATTTTATTCAGCCCTATCTCCAATTCATCTAATACCCCTTGGATCCCTCCCCCTGAGATACCAATGAGCCAAGAACCAGGCCGGTGTACAGGAAACACATTTGTATTTATTTAAATTAGAAGTAATAGAAGTCACAATAAACTATACACACCACCTTCTTTGTGGCTCACAATTAACTTCTTGTTACACAAATAAATCACAAAAATTATAATACTTTTCTTTTTTACAGATTACACTTCAAGAAATATTCAAACTGGTCAATGAACAAAAGTAATATACATGTGTAATGCTGTGCAATTTCAATTTTCCTGCCCACTTAAAAGGGGAGCAGTTGGGGTTATAGATTGGTACAAATGAATATTGCAATAATAATTTCACCCAAACTTTTGGATTAAAATAAACACAGGGTGATTTAGGTTTGTTTTCATTGGGATGATTTCAGGTTTCAGAGCCCCCCCCGCTTAAAGGCCTGTAATGGGTGGTAAACATTGGGATGATTTAGGAATTTTGGATTGCAGACCCTCCTCCACTTAAAGGCCTTTGTTGGGGAAGCTGAACACACAGTATTACCCAATTAAATTACAGTCTATAATTTTCAGCACACACTGGTAATCAGGTTTGTTAATATTTTTTGAAATTTAACAAAAACGCTCTGTGGTGTTCTGCCAAGGGGAAATCATTTTCTTTTTTCTTAGTTAAATAGGCTAAGGATGTACACAGATTTGCCTGCCTATTATAAAAGGAAAGGATTTAAGGCAAGCAGAGTCCCTCAACTTTTGGTTGCAAAGGGTTCAATTCTACTTACATAGACAACCTCTGTTTAAAGTACAGGAAAGCCAGCTGCATGTCAGGACCCTATGGAAGGACAGGGGTCTAGTCTGCCCACTCTCAAGGATCGTCCCCAGCTCTCCACCATAGGACCCAGTCAGCTTTTAGGCCTTCCCAGAAATAGACATCACACAGAAGCAATCACTGCAAAGTCTCCTTTTGGTGTTTCCTGGCAACTGTTCAATGGTCATTTTCAACAGCTCTCCCCAAAGGTAAATTTCAGCAGCTCTCCCCGAAGGTAAATTTCAGCAGCTCTCTCCAATGGTAAATTTCAGCAGCTCTGTCCCTTCCTCATAGTGCATCCACTCAATATAGCAACAATGACACCACCAAGTTTACAATCTTGGGGAGTGTCCTGCAAGAGTTCTCTAAAATAGGATTGGTCAGTTACACTCCTGTCTCCTCCCAACCCCAGCCCCTCTCTAAGAATTGGTTTAGGAGTCTGAAGCAGACATATGATAATTCCCATTTGCAATCCCCATTGTTCTTGTGTCACATTCTTGGCAAAAACTAGTTATGTGGCAAAACTTCATAATTTTACTAGCAACTGTGATAATATATATATATTTTCTGATTCAGCTAATCAGGGGCAATTTAATAAAAGAACAGCCTGGATCACACCATGTTGCACAGCCGTTTGACAATTTTCTGCCATTTTTACAAAAAAGCATAATATTTAGGAACATGTGATTTATCACCCTTATTCCTAATTTTACCCTCAACCAGCATGCCAACTCTCACATTTGGGACATGTTAAAAACAGCTAGGAACACATGCTAGCTTGCCATTACAATTCCCTAAGTCATAGATATAGAATTCTATATCACCAAAACTGCCTTGGAAGTTTCTGAAAAATAAAACATACATGTATACAGTGTGATTTGTAGTTTCTAAAGAAAAGCCACAATTGTGACAGTCCATTTAAACAAAGGGAATCTTCAACTATGAAGTTCCCTTCCTCTAGGCCATTTGTCTCTCTGGGCCAACCTGTTTGATTAGTCTCTTTGTTGTTTGAGGTGTAGGGTGCAGATCGTAAATGGGGGATGCATTTGCTACATAGAGATCCCCCTGCAAACATCTGCCATACTGCCCTCTTATCTGAAAAGCTTCGATTTTCCTGTATTCATTTCTCCTGAGCTCAGCCTTAATTACAGTCCCTGTGTTCACACCTCCCCCCTACTTTGGTCATGTATCAGCCACACTTTATTGCAGTCATAAACAGTTGTGATGCACAAACTAGACTGTCAGTGGGATGGGGGGGTTCTTTGTGAATTTTGCCCAGAGCCCCACCATTTGTCCGGGCATGAAATGGACTCAGATATTGCATTTTCTAACATCCTTAACATACTGTGGGTTTTCAAGGTTCACTTTGCTTTTCTGCTGAAAGTACAGGGCTGTTTCTTTCAGTCATTAATAAACTACACTTTTTATTATCTGCTGTTCATTTTCCTGCTGAAAAGTGAGTCTGAATCGTTACAGTGCACCACCTTTTAATGGGAGACTGTTTTAGTGAAAATGCTGCATTTTATTTCTCAGCCAGTAATGTGATGTGCTTTTCCAATCTGCATTTGGATTACATTTTTGTTTTACCCTTCACCGGAATCCCCTTGCAGAAAGACACCCACATAGTCTGCCTAAAAAAGGCCCAAAAGGAACTTTTCATGGCAACCAAGCAGGCTTTTCTTTTCAAATGTTTTGCCAGTATTTTGCATGTGGAGCATAATCGACCTTACTTCTTGTGAACACCCACACCATGGGCCTCATTACGACCCAGGCGGTAAGTTACCGCCTGGGTCGTACCTTTACCACCATGGCGTAAACTATGTTTACGCCATGGTGGTTGGCGGACTTACCGCCCCATTCCGAGGTTGGCGGGGCGGTAAGTCCCCAATCCCCATTTACCCTTCCCCATTCCCATTTTTGCCCCATAGGGCATAATGGGAGTGGGGAAGGCGTTAATTACGCCACCGTAAATTACGGTGGCGTAATTAACAACAAGGTCCCTTAGCGCCATGGATTTTAACACCTGCTAAAAGCAGGTGTTAAATCCTCCATGGCGCTAAGGGACCTCGGAATCAGGCGGTAAGGGTCGGCGCTGTTTACGCTGCCGTAAACCCCTTACCGCCTGGGTCGTAATGAGGCCCCATGTCTTTTCCCTGACATCTTTATGTTGGCAGGGGGACATTTTTCACATGTCTTGCTTTAACTTGGTAATCCAGATGTGGAAACCTTGCTCACTGTTCTCAGAGAGGCACAGCTCCACCACACTGACAAGGCCCAACCAGGCCGAAACACATGTCTGGGGTTCTGTTGGTACTCTTTTTCAAAAAGAGAATTGGCTGGCATTTCAGTGCTGGACTGCTCTAGGGCAGGACAAACTATAACATGTAGTGGACATTTCTCTTCTGTGAAAGGATGCTGAGCTCAAGACTCTGGTTGAGACTCTAACCTGGGGTATAGGATGGTAAAGAGACACTCCCAGGACCCCTCTTGTTTGTTGCTTTAATTTGCAAACACACATGCAAGACCGTTTTTGTGTCAGTGTTTGAAAATCCTGTTTTTCATGTGAAAGGGACCCTTGAATTTCTTCCTCCTTTGTGGCTTAAAATGCCGCTTTCCCTTTGGTAATGACAGATAGGCATTTTTCACATAGTTTTTCAGTTCCGTTGGTTTGGGGCCCTCGATAACATCCCACATACTGAGATACTGTTATCCCATGAAGGTCTGACAAAACAATGGGCCTTGTACATAATCCCCAGGAACCTTTGGACAATTGGCCCCCCCATCATATTAGAGAATGCACATTTTTAGACATAGGCACGGTGAGTTTCCATTTTCTGAACACTAAAAAGGCCCCACATTTACCATTTGCACAGTCCTTTTCTTTTTGTGAGAAATACATTGAACCAAGCATAGCAGCAGTTTGAGGCAATATTCCCTCTGTGCCCGCTCAGTGCCGATAGATTGTTAAACCTAGCTGTTTACTGCATCTTGAGTTCCTTTGACACTGATGCACATTTTATGCAAACCCTACTTTGAAGGCATGAAGATACCAAGATCAAAGTGATTTTATCATTAACTGATTTGGATGCCTTTGTGGGATGGACTCTCTTTAGTGAGTCACACGTGTGCAATCAAGACTCCTCTCCTGGATGCACATTTTCCTTCATTTTGAGGAGGCACAATTTACAAGAACCAGAATGCACTATTCTTCTCATGTGCAAATTGCAAACGTATTACGGATCGGAGTCCGTTTGGAAGTTCATCACCATGGAATTATGATCAGGCCAAGTGGCAGGAAAGCTGCAGAATACAGGACGAATTAAAAAGCCTTTGGGGGCAACGTCTGATGGGGGCATAATCCCTTGCATTTTGGACCCAGAAGTTATGAGATTGCAGCAACCATGCTCCTGCGCCACTAGATGCCTGTTAGAGGCACTAACATGATTATAATGAAACAAATAAAAGCCTCCACTGCCACTGCAATAACCGAACTGCAGGGATTAACGTTGATGAGGGCATTCACTTATTCATTATAATGTTTATTCGACAGTACAAAAAAGCTGTTCAGAGTGTTGGTCAGAGATGTATAGTTACATGGGTACACGTGCTCTAAGTGATTATTTATTTAATAATTCGAGCATCCTTAGTTATAAAATGCCCAGGATGCTGGCTTAATTTAGCGAAAATCAAAATTAGGGCCAAAGTTCACTATGCATGGGTGAGTGCAAGCTTATGAATCAATTTGAAAATATACTAATTAAAGTCAAACAGCTGAAGAGCTTTTTGACTGAAATAATACACGAGAAATCGGACTCTCGCATCATTTATTCTTTCATTCAGTTCAGTAGAGTGGGCAAGAAAATCTAAAATGGATGTTCCCCTTTTTTCCATGAACGCAATACCGCTTTCAGATAAACACATGTGATTGTCAGACCAGCTCTGAGATTTTCGCGAAAGCCTCGTGAGGAGGCTCCGCCTCGTGTTCTGCGGCCGCACCGGCCCCTGTACTCGGTAGCCCATCACATGGACACTCTCATGATGATGATGGCCGCAGTCGTTAGATGACTTGGAAGCCCCAGTCAATGGCCAGTGCCTCTTACTCTGGAAATGTATGGGTAAGTCACACATGTGTGAACTTAATAGCTGTCCATTTGCCTTCTAATGAACGGATGCACTTTTGCGCCTTTTCTTTGACCTAATCTGATTCTCACGGGGGTCAAAGGTTTAACACAGCCAGGGCATGATTTATAAATTAAATTGTTGCATTTGCACGTAGAACCGACGGTGGTACTTGCCTTGTTGCTTTGTGAACCGTCACATTCAAAGAAATATGCTGCTGACCTCTTTAGGTCTGGCCATTGAGGGGGTATTTGCTCTGAGATGGGAGACCTTTTGCTAACAATAGAAATACCATAGGTGGACGCTGACCATGCCATTTCATCCCATTTGTATTTTTCTCTACCTCGAATTTATCATGCTGTGGTGTGTGTGTTTTTCAACAAGGGAAAGGTGTGCATGTTACAGCATGCGGGTTTAAAAAAAAATCTTTAAGACTCAACACTGAAACCCCTGACATGCCTCAACACCTCTGCCATTAGTAGACAGCGACAACCTATGAAAAATGTCAGTCTAGCTGGGCACACATGGAGTCTCCTGCCATAGCACTCTAACATTTTCATTTATCAACATGCTACGATGAACACATTTGCTAAATTGTGCCTACGAAAACACGTGGCTAAACAAGATGGCAGATAAGGGGCTCATCGGGGCTAAAGTCGAGGGACACGCGGGTGGACGTAGTTCACCCGCGTTTTTCAGAGGGTGGTCTCAGTGCCCCCAAGCTAAAATGAGAAATAATGAATGCCCTCAATGAATGCTAACTTCAGGATCAAACCACAGTCATCAGGTTTGCAAGCTGGATGCTTCACCACTGCACTGTATGCTGAAACATAACAACTAAACTGAAATGTCACATTTCGGTCCTGCATGTTCCAGGGAAAACTTTTGTATTGGTTCTTGGAATTTCAAACATGCACACCCTTTAACGTTTTCAAAAACACTATTAGAAGAAAATAACCTTTCTTCATTTTATGTGTGTGTGTTGATTTTATGAAAGGCAAATGCCATTCTTCCTGTGCAATCTGGGTGGTTTATGCAAAGCCAATTTAATGAAAAATGCATATTTCACATTGATATGTTAATTTCCGGCGACATCACATCCCATTGCGTTTGTTGGTGAGTCCCCCAACTTTAATTTTTAGGACTTGACCCCTGGGGATCATGTAGGTTTCCCTGCCAGTTGTAGCAATGTAGACCATTCTCTCTTCAGCCCCCTGTTTGCACTCGCAAGAGAGATCTTGTGGCAATCATTTCACATAAATACTGAAGGAGGTAGAGGGTGGTTATACAGAGTCTAAAGCAGACCCTCATGTAAGGGGATTGACCCTTAAAAAATAGACAGTGCAACTTATGACTCCAGGCTACCATTTTCTTGTAAAGGCAGGAGAAGCTAACTCATGTCCTCAAAATGCAACCAACACTCGAAAATGAATTAGGCATAACTACTATGCGTAGAAAAAAAAATACATATTTTAATTTGCATTATACAACAATACATACAATAAATATCATATAACAAAGATGTAAAGTTCAAAACCTGCTCATGAAGTTATGAGCAAGGGACTGGTGTGGTGTTAGACAGTAGTTCACTGTGGTAGTGTGTGTGAAAACTACTTCAAAATCAAAGCCTAAAGGATGGCTTAGATGTTAAAGTGGTTTGTGTCGTGCAGAATCACTTGGACATACCTTAGTTCATCACTCTTCCACTTCACTCTCATTCATTCCATTCAAATTCACATGTATTCATATTCATTCAGACATATAAAAATCCAAACATGGTTAATAAGCCCAACATGTTTCTTTCCTAATCTATTCGGGGTTTAATTCTTGGAAATTCATCAGGCGCAACGTACAATTGACGCTGTTACACACAGCCAGTATCTGGGTGCTATTCTACTAGCTTAGTATAGTAAATTAGTACAGGTGAATTGTTGAGATAGCGATAGTTCAGATCTTCTGTTTCTGGAAGACGTGAAGAGAGGACTACAGGAGGTATCTTCCCCTTGCCAGTGGTCCAGAATGTCAGAAGTGAAGAGTTTGTGTCTGACCAGTAGCTCTTATTGGTGAGAAGTCGTTGACTCGGGAAATGTACGGGTAGTTCTACCTATGCGTTATTGCGGTATTTGATCTCGAGAGTAATAGGGTTTCATGAGAGATCGTTATGCTTATTGTCCGTCAGGTATCATGGCGCGTCCGGTAACTTGTGGTTCTTCCAGAATGACCGAAGGTTGTGATGTGTATGCTTATCTATCAGGTCTTGACGGCGAGAAAGATATGGCAGGTTCACAGCATAGGGAATTTCTCCTGTTTCCCTTTAGGTCAGACATGGGTGCCTAGCAGCAACTCGCCCTCTCCTTGGAGGTGATAGCTGATAACGTTGACTGAAGCGTTGTGGGCGTCGGTCGTCTACACAGAGAAGGTGCACTATCCCGGGGAGTCCAATCCGTGTGCTCGATGTGTATGATTCGTCTATCTGGAACGTCAAACTCTCGGGCTCGTAATCGCATTCCCACCAGCCATTGCCAGTTGCTGTTGCTTCCATGTTGCACACACACGTGGCCTCTTCAACAATAATGTTATTTGCAAAAGCGCCTTATGCAAGCCTAACGGAAGAGTTGTCCTTGTGGGTAACACATAACTGTGTTTCACTACAAACACAAAATGGGATTTATTGGTTTGGTTAATGCTGGTCTAGTTGTGTTCAATGGAACACCTGTGATCAGGTGGGTAAGATTATAAACCGGATACAGAACTTTCACTAAGGTGTACTTTGTATCTATGTGTTATACTTTTTAGGGCAGGAACCATCGCCCAGTAGTTAAATCATGGTTATTTTGGAAATCTCATTGCAAAGTGTGCAGATATTTGTAGATTGCAAACCCCCTTCAAGTCAAGGTGTTTAATAGAATTTCTCTTAAGTCTTCGCACCCAGATGAGTTTAATCCTAATCAAATACGTTTTTGCTTAGGCCGTTGTTTCCTATTCCTGCTGACTGTTTAATGTGATGAGCCAAGTGCCTGTTGCACTGTGTGACCAGCGGCTCTGTCCCCTGACCCACAGAGGGGATCTGCGTGCAGAAGGTGGGGTCTTGTGTGTGGGCGCAAGTACTTTGTAGCCTGGCCCCCATTGTATATCTACATTTCAGGTGTGTACCCGATCAGTGGAGTAACTTTGCTGAAAATGTTGGGGGGTACATGACATCTAAATTAAAGGGGCCCCTGCCAAACGAGTCGGACAAAATGGTGTGGTACAAAAACAACTGTGTCTCCCATAAAATTACACCCATGTACCCAATACCCAGATATATATTGTCCACTGGTACTCAAGTTGGTGGAGCTGTAGTATAATTCCTCAAGAGTTCAGTGTGCACATGGCATGCCTTGAAGACCCTACCACCTGCTATGCATTTTCTGACATTTTCACCCCTATTGCATGGGTGGGTAGGTGAAAAAGGAATAGAAACACTCATGCTGTGCAATTCAGGGCATGAATCCAAACATCTCTGGGCATTCCACTGCCCCTGGCATGCGACAGAGCAGACTGAGCACAGAGGTGCAGCAGACACAGCCTATGCCTGAACACATACCTTAGTCAATGTGCCATGCAGTGTACTTTTCACAGTCCCCGACCTGCCCTCAAACCACAGTTTGTGCATGGGGCAAACCATCAGGCCCATAGGCACCTACCAATGCATTTGTGTGTTCTTTGGATCAATCCTCACAGAAACTGGGGTCATGTGTGTGCAGCTAGCATGTTTAAGTAAAAAAAAAGAATGGTTGCAATCTGCCTGGTGGGCCTTATGAAAGTGGAAGTCCATAGTGGGGGATTACACAAATGACCTGCCATTGCCACCCAGTAGCCTCTCTGCGTCGAAAGAGGTGAGGTAATTTTTTCTGATGAAGAGAGGCAAGCCTAATACTCATTGACAAATATCTCTACTATAGGAGCTTGTTAGTACTATAGGTTAGTGTTCTCAAATACTCACAGTTGTATCTGGTCTGTTTGGTGGGAGATCTTGACATGTGTCCAGTGTAGCTAAGAACAGTGGTCGAAGTGAGCAGGAACAGTCGGGAGCAGCATTCCACTACTTTTATTTTTTACCGTTAACAGTTCCACTACTCTTTTCACCCTCCTCCACTTTAACACCCAATAGCAGTTCCAGTTAAAATGACATATGTTTCAGCTCCATTGCCTGTCAACGAGCATAGCTGCAACCCTTGAAAAGTGTGTTGCTCCCTTCCTGCCTACTCTGTCCCCTGCCAGGGTCACAGCTCCACTACTTTTTTTGATACACTTCTACTACTGTCTGTCAATAGCAATGACGTCTACGTGAATGACACATCGGGCCTCATTACGAGTTCGAACGGTAGCCGTGCCTGCATTACAGGCACGACTACCGCCGAACTCGCATCCGTCACCGTCACCCGCAAATGGGCACTTACCGGCCCATTACGAGTTGAATGGGCCGGTAAGTGCCCATTCGCGGGTGGCGGTAATTCCGTGCTCCTCATCCCCATTCTGCCCCATAGGGTAGAATGGTTATGGGAGAGGGAGCAAACAACGGGCCATTACGAGATGGCCCTTTGTTTGCTCCCTCTTCCCCTCGCGGGACCCAGTAAGCACGCCTGGTTTTCCCAGGCGTGCTTACCGTGTCCCGCGAGGGGACCTCATAATGTGGCGGAACGGGTTGAACGGCGCCGTCACCTTTTACGGCGCCGTTTAACCCGTTCCGCCAGGGTCGTAATGAGGCCCATTTCATGATGGCACAAGAGCAACAAGAAACAATTCCTTAAAGGTAGCTGTGACAGCATCGCGTGCACATTGAATGCACAGTATTTCAGCCAACGCCAGTGTATTGTGCTCTAACAAAGTGCCCTGTCTTTCTCTGGAAGTTAGCAAACCCCTCGTGCGCCCCACCCTCTCCCAGGAGCTTGCTGGGGACTTGTCACCTGATTAACAGCATGGCCCCTTTAAGAGACCAAGGGCCTGATTCACAGAAGCCTTTCATAATGGCGCAAACCCATTGTAAAATGCGCTGTCAATCATGCCCCACGTTTACAGCAGCAGGGGTGGGGGGCATGCCAACAATGCCTCTGGGGAGAGCGGCAGTGTATGGGAACAGATTCAAGATCTCGCTTATCACAACAAAGTTTGCCAGCGCAGTGCCCAAACAAGCCTGTTTGCTGCTGTCGAAAACCGGAAAACCAGAAAAGTCTACGAAGTAAACTCAGCTTGCTTGCATAACAAATCCGGGGTACACGGGTGGACAGAGTCCCCACACTTTTTTCAGACGGCACCTTGATTTGCTAATTTCTAGGGAAGAGCCACATTCAATTGGTACGTTACTGAGACCCCCCACTTTTTTATAGGACTTGGCCCCTCTGCATAACATATTCATAATTGCACATAAATCTGTTGTTTTGAAGTGGTGTCCAGAACCACCAATGTCATTGGCTCTTCTGATGACAACCAGTGTGACCTGATGTAAGCTGTGATGCAAGGTCATGTTGCATTCCCTCACTTTTCTTATAGCTATAGACATTCACTGTCCCTCATTCCTCAGGTCGACATGATCTTTCTTTGTCACTCATTGCTGATGTAAACATATCTTCTCCCTCATTCCTTAACTAAAACTTAAAGTGCCTCAGAAGTGCAGCTACTTCAGGGTCCTTCTGTTTTTGCTTACCTGGTACTTACAGAGATCACTGCAACCGTGTGTGGGTTGAGCTTTGTTTCCATTGAAGCCTACGGCATTCTCCTGTAAGGACTACTGGTGGTCCTCTTTTTCTTTCAGTGACCCTCTCCAGGACACGCTTCGGAAGCGGAAGGGCAGTGATTTAAACCCCCTTGTGGCGCCAAGCTCCGCAAAGTGCCTCAGAACTGCATTTACTGCAGGGCCCTTCTGTGTTTGCTTACCTGGTGTCTATAGAGATCACTGCAACCGTGTGTGGGTTGACCTTTGTCTCCTTTGGAGCCTACAGCCCGCTCCATGACCCCTTAGGAAGGGAAGGGCGCAAAGCACTGCAAAGTGCCTTAGAAGTGCAGTTACTGCAGTTGCTGTGAGTGCAGTCGTGTGGCCGGTGAGTGTGGTAATTATGGCTGCTTACGATTTGCGAAGTAAGAGCAATCTGCAAAAAACTGCTTTATGCGCACTTGGCTATTGGATTTGTTTATTTGGGTTGTCCTGTGGGGCCTTCTTTTAGACTATCGAGAAGTACATCTTTATCTGTGCTAACCTATCAATAATATATCAAGTTATTTCCACAAGCTGGTGGAGGAGGCTTTTGGCCCCCGAGAGACTCAAGGAGGCGAGGCAGAGGCGGATGACGTGTACATTATGGACGCTGTTGCCCTTTTGGATATCCGTACTCTGGATACTTCCGATCAAATGCACAGAACGGTCTTGATCTCGGATTTTTCAATCGAGAACTTATTCATCGAGTTTTTTTATCACTGGAACCATGTCTTAATATGAGTCAGACGGGTAATATGAGTTGATCAGTACTGCTAAACTCAGCGCAAACGCTCCGGCCAATGTTTGGAAAATCCCCCGAGATATTCGGCTTGAATACACAGTCTCAGTAGGGGCTCAGTAGTACATCTCTTTATGAGAATGAGGGGGAGTCTCCTATGTGTGAGGGGGAGCAAAATCAGGAACATGACATCCTAGTTCGGTCTGTGAACCACGATTCATCTGGTGTAAATCAAGTTCCTGACCTGTATTTCTCCTCGCAAAGAGCATCTTAATGGAAGGAAGCGAGGCCTCATACCTCATCCCTAAATCTTGTTCATACCTCATTACTTAAATTTGGAAATGAGAGTGGTAAAATCTGAATTAAGCTCTATGAGTTCCAAACTGAGGGTTTTGGAGGGTTGCATTACTGCCAGGAATAAGAGCCACCCTGCACCCCATAAATGGTCTCAAAACAACAGTGGTATTGTGAATGTGTCTTCAATGATCCTAAATAATGACTGGGCCTCATTACAAGCTTGCCGGTCTGGATACAAGGGTACCGGTAAGATTGCCGGTACAGTTGTATCCGGACCGGCAAACTCTGAGTTGTGCTTGCGGGTGCTTTTCATTCCGCCAGGTCTAAATGAAAAACACTTGCGGGCACAGCATGCCTGTAGCACAGGCACCTTAATGAACAGTGCCGGTGCTACAGGCATCCCCATTCCCATTTTGCCCTATCGGTCTTAATCGGAATGGGGATCACCTGATCGGGGCCGGAATACCCTGGTAATTGCCCATTTGCGGGCTGCCGGACTTTCTTGCAAGTTTTAAGGTAGCCTTGCCGGTTTTACTGACAAGGCTACCTCCAACCTTGAAATGAGGCCCACTGTGTCTGTGATGCCTGAAAAGGCTTGTCATGAAGTTGTACACTTGGATGGGTT
This sequence comes from Ambystoma mexicanum, assembly GCF_040938575.1. Lineage (NCBI taxonomy): Eukaryota > Metazoa > Chordata > Amphibia > Caudata > Ambystomatidae > Ambystoma > Ambystoma mexicanum. The sequence continues at coordinate 683,572,927 of NC_090929.1, read as the reverse complement.
TATGAGTGGTGCCAAAATCCCACAAGTGTCTGAGGGCCTCTATGTGGGGGTTAATAACTGTTTTGAAGTTTTATCTGAAGATACGAGTAGGGATGGAAATAATATCCCACATGCCTTTGAAGGTAGTTCTGCTGGGATTAGGGAGAATAACTTGCCCTCTGAGAGTGTTGCACAAATGAAGAAGTCCCGGGGTGTTGACGGCAAGGGGACAAAGGCCAGTTTTTTTAAAACCTGGGATCCAGCCAGGGAAAAGTCCAAGAATGAAAAAGGGCTTAAACATAATGGGAACTGTGGCTCCAGGAAGTTTCAGAGAAAGCTGAGAGTCCAACTGCTTTCCTCACAAGGGGAAGGTATCCCAAGGATAGGAATGTAAAGAGGAAGGGTTTGAACAATGGAGGTGCAAAGAGAAAGAAGAGCTTATCTAAAAGTGATAAGCAATTGGAGTTGAATGCAGGGCATGGTACCACAATTGCCTTCCTTCATAAAACATATCATTCAGGTCTTGGAGGAAGACATTCTGAACCATTCCAGAAATGTGAAGAGGGAGGATGTTACAGAGTTAGGGATGGATGACGAAAGAGTTGAATATGGCAGAAATCCTTTCTAAACCACTTGTGGTTCATAAAGAATTTGCTGCGGAGCAAGCTCTGGTGTCAAGGATGAACTGTCAGCCTCGACCTCAGATGGATAAACTGACACACTCATTACCATCCTTTTCGGACTAGGTTTCTTTGGAACATGAGAGTGTTCAAGGTATCCGGGCCATCAAACTAATATTAAGATCTCAACAGGCCAGCCTTCTTAATTGAACACATGTTTTGGACTTGTTGGCTAACACCCCTTCAATTAGGAACATTTAATCAAGTAATATAGTCCTGGTAGATGTGCCAGATCCTGTTAATACTGATATGGTTTTCCTCCATATCAATTCTAAATTTGTCATTGAGTTGTTGTTGTCAGAGGTGGAATCACTACTCACTGTGGGTTATGATCCTTTCAGGTGTTCTTGCCCCCGGGAGAGTGTTGTTTGGCAAAAGTTGCCATGTATTGAAGGAGGGACGTGTCCAATGGCTGCTAGATCTGTTTATAGCAGTGCTCTTCAAACGTTTTTGGCCTGGGACCCCCTGAGCAAAATGTGGGCAGACGAGGCCCCCCAAAAATGCCAACTACAAAGTAAGTTCAAATGGGTATGAACTATTGTGCGCCGTCACTGCACCCTAATCCCATCACAGTCTATGGGCTCCCTCACCCAACTTCTAGCCCTGTCCCCGGCTCTCCACACCCCACCACAGACCCTGGGCTCTCCCCAGCCTGCTCCCATCAATGTCCCTGGGCTCTCCCCACCCTGCTTCAGTCATTATCCCATGGCTCCCCCCACCCCGCTCACAGCACAGTCTCAGGGCCAGTGGCGGCTGGCAAATGTTTTAAGTGGAGGGGCATAAAAATTACTCCCAGATATACAATTGGGACTGAGCGTAGCGAGGGAGCCCTAACAAATCAAGGGAGGGTTTGTGGGGGGGATCTCCCCCAGAGACATTTTTTTAAATAGGGGGTCAAAATGCTGCATTATAGAGCATACTTTAAAATAAAATTGGGTAAAAAGACAAACAGTTTGCAATTGGCAGTGGGGGATGGGCAGGGAGCATGCATGGTATTTTTCTACTGGGCATCTATCATAGATGTCCAGTAAAAAGATATCATCCCTGTCCCCTGGGCTCCACAGTGCCTAACACACTGACACAATCAACGTGATTATGTGTGTATGTGAAGCACTGGGTGGGGGGGGGGGGGCAGGGTGCTGACATGGTATTTTTTCCTGGACATCTATGATAGATGTACCGTAAAAAGATACCATACCTGTCGCCTGGGCCTCACAGTGCTAGTGCTTTGCTACTGTGTCATATTGGGAACAGGACCCAAATTTGCAGCCAAGGAGACCATCTCTTTGACGACAGCACCTTATCCACAGATTAACACCCAGAGTGGGTGCCTGTGACAATGTGATTGCTTGCAATGATGTCTATATCTGCCTTTGCAAGCCCTTGTTCCCAACTGTCTCACAACTGCTTGCATCTACACCTCCCACTGCCCGCATTTAAACATTATTAAAAGCACCACTTACTGCCCTGATCTGGTGGACCTATCCGCTGCCTTTGATACGGTCGACCATGGTATTCTCTTGCAGCGGTTGTCTGCGGCTGGGGTGTCGGGATCAGTACTGGACTGGTTTGCATCTTCTTTAATTGATCACTCTCAGTCCCTCTCTCTTCCCCCATTTATTTCATTGGCTAAACCTCTCCGGTGCGGGGTCCCTGAGGACTCTGCTATTTCTCCTCTTCTTTTCAATCTTTATATCCAGCCACTTGTTAAGTTGATTCACTCTTTTGGTTTTGGTGTTTTTCTTATGCCGATGACACGCAGATTCTGGTGAGACTAGATCTTTCCCACTCCGCCCCCGCTGAATGTTTTGTTCTTGTCCACTGGCCATTCACCTCTGGATGGGTCAGAATTGGCTCTGCCTTAACGGCGAGAAGACAGAGGTGTTAATAGTGGTCTCCTCCCTGGATACTGTGAACTCGGTTCCTTGCCCTCGCCCTCTTTGGTGATGAAGAACCTGGGGGTTAAGCTCTCGGAATCCCTTTCCATGCAGTCCCAGGTTAATGCTTTCTGTCAGTCTGTACACTTTAAACTTTGTGTTCTTCAGAAGGTGCTGCCTTTCCTTCCTTCTCATTTGCGATCTATGGTTGTATCCTTTCTCACGGCGGGATCAATTCACTATTGCAACGCTCTTTAGCTTGTTCAGCCAGCTTATCTTATTTGGTGGATGCAGGTGCTGCAGAACTAGGCAACTTGTCTTGCCATTGGTGCCCCTCGGTTCAGTTCTACCACACCGAATATGGTCAAACTGCACTGGCTCCCGATGGCAAAGCGCATCAAATTTAAAGCTGTGGTCCACCAAGCATTCTATGGGCGTGGTCCTGGTTTTTTGCAGGCTAAATTTGAACCCTACTTTCCTTGCAAGAATCTTCATTCATTTGCATCGTTGAGAATAGTTGTTCCCCGGTTTAGGCTAGCCCGTGTGGGGGGCCGTTCCTTCACTGTGGCAGCTGCTACTTTGTGGAACTCTGCCCTACTGGGCCTTGAAGAAATACCTTTTCACAGTTTAGTCAGTACCTCTCTGGTCAACTATGAAACCTCCTAGCACCATGATGCCTTTGCTGGTGTAGTTGCGCTGTATAAATGCTTTTTACATTAAATTACATTACCGTATGCAAATTCTACCTCTTATTTAAGGCCACCTCCCGACTCATGTCTGAACCACCAGGAAAAGGGAATAAAACACTCTTTTCCAGGGACTTTTTTTCTTGGTGGCCATGTTGGATAGGGTACTTGTTTTCATTCCTAAAAACTAGCTCACAAGTATTTGTTCATAAACAAAAACGTGATAAGATCTCTACATTACCCTCATCTGCAGTTGTGTTGAATGTTTAATTGCGGTTTATCATCCGGTGCAGCCTACAACATTGGGTAACATTGCTTAAATAAAATATACTGGTGTCAACCGGAAATATCTCTCATTTCTCCTGCACAGAATGTTTACACCCAACACCAATCTTAATCTTGTAAAGGGATCAAAATCTGGAACAGCCTTCCATTATCCTTTCACTCTATGAGATCTCTGGCAATGTTTCACACTTAGTTGAACATTTCCCTGTTTTAATATTCCTGGTGCGGACAAAAGCCAGGATTATTATTATTATTATTGTTATTATTATTATTATTATTATTATTACTACTATTATTATTAAGCACAGACCTAGCTTTGAGAAGCAACAGAGCGCTTTACAGAGGTATTCAACAATGCAGATACACAACTTAGCATTTTAGAGAGGTATACAACAATGCAGATGCATAACAGAGCGCTTTTCAGAGGTAACAACAGAACAAATATATAGTGGGGTTAGGATACAGAGGGACACAGAGGAGGCGTACAAGTGCACAGGGTGTCGGGGAGGAGACGGGCAGACAGTGTCTAGTGAGTGAGGTGGCGCGGGTGGCAACATGAGGGATTAGGTGTTGAGGAGTAGAGACTCCTTGAAGAGGTGGGTCTTGAGTTCTTTTCTGAATTGTAGGAGTGTGCAGGCAAGTCTGATGCTGACGTGGAGCAGGTTCCATAGTCATGGGGTAAAGTCAGGAAAGGCTTGTTTTCTGGTGCTTTTCTTTTTGCAGCAGCAGATTTCAAGTCTGCACATGTCCTGACTGCTGGTGGGGCGCTGTCCACCAGAGATGTTGAGTTTCTGCGTGAGGTAGTTGGGTGACTTGAGGGCAATGCCTTAGAGATGATGTAGCAAGAATTGAAGGTGATTTGTGTGTGCAGTAGGATCCAGTGAAGGTCAATGAGGGCCGGGGTGATGTGGTCATAACTGTGTAGACCCTTGATGAGGCATGCAGCCATGTGTAGGACACTTTTCAGGGGCAGAAGGGAGGACGATGGAATGCCCCAAGGAGGGCATTGCTCCCATACAGGTGGGATAGGATCAGTGCTTGAACAGTGAACCTAAAGCTGTCCGGATGGTGGAAGGGATTGACTTTCCACAGGAGGCAGAGCTGATACCAAGCTGTCTGAGTTTTCTTAGCTATGTGTGTTTTGAAGGAGAGGTGTTTGTCAATGTGTACCCGAAAGGACTTAGCCCAAAGAGGTGAGCTCAGGTTTGAAGCCCGCACGGTTCAGGGCTGATAGACAGGTCTGTATGTCTGGGTGTTTGATGTAATTGGTGAGGAGTGGGAATTCGGTCTTGGAGGGGTTGAGCTTCAAGTATGCACTGGACATCCAAGACTGGATCATCAAGAGGCAGGTTTAGAACCTGCGGATGTCATTGATGGAGTCAATCTTGAGGTATAGATGTGTGTTTTCAGCGTTTTGGTGGATGTGTATGTTGTGTGTTGCTGGTGGGCTCCCAGCGGCTCCATGTACAGATTTTAGATCCCTGGGGAGAGGATGGAACCCTGCAGGACTCCACATTTGATGGGTAGCATTGGCAATCTAGATGAGCCCATCTGAACTAACTGCTGGTGGTTGGCGAGGTAGGACATGAACCAGCACAGGACAAGGTCACTGATCCCTATGCACCAATGTAGTGTGTCCATGAGCACCTGATGGTGCACTGTGTTGAGTAGAACCATGAGGCAGGAGTGGCTGTCGTCAAGGATGTTGAGGGCGTCATTGACCAGCTGTATGGTTGCCATCTCCGTGCCGCACCTGGGTCAGAACTCGGATTGGTAGGTTTGGAGGAGATTGTTGGTGTTGATGTGTTGCGCAAGTTGCGCAGCTACCCCTTTCTTGAAGATCTTACCTAGGAAGGAAAGATGGCGATGGGGCAATAGATACCTAGGTTGTCAGGATACAGAGTGGGTTTCTTTAGTAGAGGGAGGATTTGTCGATGGGAAGATACCTTGAGGTAGGGAGCTGTTGATGATCTCTAGGTAGGGAAAGGAGAGCTCCTGCAGGGAGGGTCTTGAGGATGGATGTTGGGAGGATGTTGTCTTAGACATATCTTTCTGTACAATGCACTAGCGAAAAAGACTCACTCACTCACACATTATGAATGTGCAGCTTGGACATATTAATTTCTGGCATGTGGCATTTGCAATTAGAGATCTAAAACATGGATGTTCTGTATGTACGCTTTACAGCCTAAATAATTCCTTGCAGTTCTTCAATATCTACTTTATCCTTGTGGCTCTTCACCTATTACAATGGTGGGGATTAGCCTCGGATAAAACATTTGAATGCCTCCCAAATGACTGCATTGATGATTTTACAATCTTGAACAGCCTGCCGAACGTTCTGTTTGAAGGTATTTGTCAGTGTTTACCCATTGTCCTTCCAGGATGCCACCATTTAACAGCTGCGTTTCTGATGTGTACTAGTGGCCGATATCTTTCTTGTGAAATATGGATTTAACCCAACTGGAAGCCTAGCGTATAAACCTAGCCAATTATAGGCATTGCTCTCTAAGCACAGCAATAACTTGACATAATCAAAACACAACATGACATTAGCCTCTATGCACATCTGAGCATTAGTGTTCATTGTGCAAATGACAAAGCAGGCAACAGCTCTGAACTAAACTAATCAATCTGCGTTGCTTAATTAGCAGCTGTGAACCAATGTAAGCAATTCCCTTTCAATAGTTACCTTCACAAAAAGGTAAAAAAGATAAAAAAGCATCTTAGGGGGGCCATTGTCATATACACACTACAAAGAATAGCTTTAAAAATCCAATACTTCTAAAGACAAAGGGCCTGAGTTACACACGTTTTAACATGTGAAAGTCCCATTGAAAACATTCTTGTAAATCATGCCTCACATATTATTTTAAAAACCCAACTTGGAAATGACAAAATCTTTAGTAAAATCACCTACTGAAAAATATATGTTTTACAATATTTTCCAAACATGAGGCAACATGATTGGAAGCAGGACGACAGAGAGCACCACAGGTTCGATCCCTGGGTCTGGGCCCATGTTTAGAAACCTCTGGGTATTAAGCATGTTATAAATAACCTATCATATCATATCTGCTTTCAATAATAATATTTGTTTTTGAAACAAGATTTGGCATTCTAAGCCAAAATAAAATATGTGATACAAAAAGCAAATATCATGCTCTGGTTGATGAGAATTTTAAATTATCGAAAAATACTGCTTTATAAATTGACATCACTTGTTAAGCTATTTAGGTTGTCCTAATTGAGGATTTCGATCCTCTCGAAGCCTACATAATTCTCCACATATGCAGCACGTACATGATGGGTAATATGTATTATGGTCCACTAATGGCAGAAGGCGGTTTTGGTAACATTTCCAAAGCACTCGGCCTTCAACACACTCCCATAGGGAGGGCACAGACCTCACGCTTATCTGGAATCACTCTGGAGTCAAGTGCCAAGGTCAAAATCCCACCTCTGTGCTTTGATCTCTGATTCTAACTATTGACTTTCAATACCCGACTACCCCTGCTCTTAATAGCCTTCCTAGAGGTCACGAGCGGAAACTTTTGCCACTCAACCAAACTCTTCAATACATTCATCCATTGTGCAGCTATCTTGCAAGTATGCTAATTTTTAAACTGGTGATGCATTCGCTATATCGGGCTAGTTCATGTTTTACAGACTTTTAATATACCCTTTTGGTAAGATTTGAGGAAACCGGTAGTATATGGGAGTTAAAATGTTCCCCTCTCTCCTCATAATAAGGAAAATGGAATGAGCGGCTACATTTCAAGTATGGCGGAGTGGGAAATAATTGGCTGTAGCGGAATTCCCACAAATATTCCCTCTCCGCCATTCTATGAGTAGGGTCCTGGAGTGGAGGATTTACCTCTAGGATAGTGCTGGAGGTAAATCCTCCAACTCTCTGTGGAATTATCGGAAAATCGACAGAGTTACCATGGCAGAGCTACCGGCATGGTTATTCCACCAAAATAGCCCCATAGAGTCCTATGGAACCATACAAATAGGGGATTTACACCACCCTGCCACTTATAATCTGGCGGCAATTCTGCCGGACCAAGTGACGGCAACAGTAATTTAGGTGGATGGTTATTCCAGTGGATTTACTGCTGGAATACTGCCCAACACGTAATGAGGGCACATGTCGCTATTGGAGCCCCAACTCCTTATGCAAAGAGTTGTTTGCGCTGGAACATCACAACACCCAACTCTTTGAATCTTGGAAACCTTCGGCTCTTTTAAGCCAAAGGCAAGAATGCCACCAAATTATCGTCATTGCACTCTTCTCATTGGTCTTCCTCAGATGAAATGGGGATCCGGAAGAAGCAAAAGTTCACATGTCCTTCTTGTGAGATCATGAGCTTCATCAAGGCACCATTCTCCTCACTTCCACTGGGATACCTCTTCCTTTGCAAAAGCTGCTGCTCGTTGCATCTTAGACACGGCCATTTGTATTTTATATTTTATCTGTGATACCATAAAATGCATTGTACAAAACCACTGTGCACGACACAACCCACAACAATCCTATGCTTCACATCTGGAGCACTATAGAGGAACAGTTTACAGACACCAGTGGTCAGAACATGTGGCAAGTTTAGTTACACATAAGGAGTATGTGAAGTGTAAGGAACTCGAGATGAGGAGAGACGAGGGCCCTTAACCGGCCCAGGGGGTAGAGATGAGGAGCAAGGAGCTCGGAAAGGATATCAGGTTGGTTGGTTGAGGAGTGAAGGGATCACAGAACCATCTCACGAGAAGGAGCTTGAGAGCTTAGGGAAGTCAGAATGGAGCTCAGGTTGGATGGATGGGGAGTGAAGGGAGTCCAGAACCTGCGCAGTGGGAGGTGGGGGGGAGTAGGGGAGCTCAGAAAGCATTCCAAGGTAGGAGAGATGGGGAGTCAATAGAGCCCAGACTCAGATCAGTAGTAGTTGGATGGGGAGCGAAGGAAGCCAAGATCCAGCCTCAAGGAATGGTAGATGAATTCTTTCCTCAGTTGATTTATAGGGTGTTCCCCTATGTAACATTACACAAGTCCTTGCGTACTCAGTGATCAACCTGATCTTCTCATAGGACATGGGTCTGCAATCTGTGGTCCTCCAGATGTTTTGGACAACAAAACCCATCAGCGCCAATTATCATGGTCAATGGTGAGGAATCCTCACCTGGGAGTCGTAGTCCAAAACATCTGGAGTGGCACATGTTGCAGACCCCTGCCAGAGTGCATGATCCACAAGTGTAGCCGATGCAGAATTCTATTACCTTATATTTCAACACAAATGAGAGGTTTTACCTCGTTTTAGGTGTTTCTGTTCCATTTCTGAGCCTCCTTATCACTCTGTTAAATTTTAGGATTGGACACTGAGGCTACTATTGATGGAAGAAGTAAGTAGCTGCATGACCCAAATAGACAGAAGTATTGTGTGCATCCGGCCGTTCCAACCTTGAGTTTTGCTTGTACCATGTCTGTTTTTCAGCACCCAATCTAGTTTACACCCTCGGGATGTATCTTTAATTCATTAGAGGGTTATTGTCTTATGTTGATGCCTTGTTTATAGATCAGTGTCTCACATGGTCTCATTAATCCACAGACCACGACACTAGATTGTAGGTGCTTTATTAACATTTTAAATAAAGGAATTGGGAAGGCAGGACAGTTGAAACTAGGAGACCCCTACGGCTCACTTGACCTCCCTGTGGGCTCCCCCAACCTTGCCCAGACGTCCCTAATCACCAGAATATCCCTTACATATTCTAATGTCAGGTCACACCTACTGTCTACATTTTTTCCTAATTTTGGAAGTGAAACCAAAAGGCCATGACCTTTTATAACTATATTTCTACAGGATTTTTCTACTGGTTATTTCTGGTCTGCATTTACAGCCCAATGTCACAAGGGCTTCTCTTGCAGTCTCTTCCTTTTCACACTCTCCCTTTCTATTTGCCACCCCATAACTATTTCCGCTCTCTTCCCTAAGGAATGTTCCTACAACCCGCTCCTCTGTTCTGACTCCACGCCTCCCCCTTTCTACCTGCCTTTGCTGCCGTCCCCAATCACTCTTACTCTCTCTCCCTATTTATTTTCTCCACTCCCCTCTTTCTCTGCTCTCAGTCCCTTATCACGTCTTGAACGTATTACACCCTCTTTCCCTATCTCCCCCTTCTGCTTCACTCCGCCGTCACAACTACCTCCTTGCACTCTCACACCACTCTCATACCATACCCGCCCTCAATCACTTACACTCACTCTCACACCCTCTCAAAATCCCCTCCACTTATGTCTAGGGTTGGTGGGTCAGGTATGATAAATGCCAGTCCATTCCATTCCTGGTCTCTGTACTCCTCTGGTTCCAGTCCAGCTTTTCATGATTTTGTCCAGGTGCTTTCTGGGGTTTGTGTTTCTGGAAAGCTCTCGTATACACCCCGTAGGCCGTTGACCCCAGGACAGGAACAGTACCTGATACACTCTCACAGCTTCAAGGAACTGACCTAGTCACATCTGTCACTCTCTTTTGTGTTCCTAGCCCATCTCCCACTAAACAGGATGATTTAGATAAGCAATGATAGGTATCTAGTGATAAAGTCGCCTGGGAAATGGTCACCAGGGGGCAACATTTCCCCAAATTTGCACTCCCAAGAAAATCAAGCAATTTCCCCAAAAATGCAACAACTGGAATATACAATAGTTAATTACACTTCCTAGAATATGAGAGGGAAGGCTTTTAGGGTTTCAGGAAAAAGTCACCAACATGTCAGCTTTTTCCCAGGCAACATTATCACATAGAACCCAATCATGTTTGATGACATTTGAAATAGGAGCCTCAAACTATGGTACCAGGGAAGCCCAACCACATCATGTTTCGAATTTAACTTTCATTTAGACTCCCTTTATTGAAATGTATTTTCGGAGGATATCTTGAAAGTTGGAGTACATTTGCCTCTTGGGAACTCGATTTGGAGACCCCAGATTTAGAATTACAGAAGAATGTTGTTTCTCCATGGGATTTACCACACAGATAAAGGCGCCAACTTTTAGTCTCTCTGCAATCAGTTCCCAGACTTGCCTTTTTCAGCTTGTGCACCAGTGTCTGTAACATGTGTCTTTTGTGCAGGAAGGATCTGCCCCACCCACATTGTTTTGAACATTGGAACAAAAGTCATCGTTTAACCAAAGGGGCCTTTGAAAGAACCAAAGTAGCATTAGACTCACACAACTGGGATAGGAACGAAAGAAGCCCAAATTTCACTAGAAGATTCCTCTGAAATGTCAGCTAACTGATGTCTCAACATGTGTTCTGCTACACCAGGGACGGACCAAGGACGTACTACCTCTGGCACTCCAGATCTTTTCAACTACAATTCCCATCAGTCCTTCCCAGCATGGCCAATGTGAGGTACACTGGAATTTGTAGTAAAAAACACTGGGGGGCAGATTACGGAAGCTTTGCACCGGTGCAAGTGCAAAGTTTGCACGGTATTTTTTTTTTTTTTTTTTTTTGTATTTGGTTTATTGAGATAAAAACCTTTACAATTCAATTTAACATACCAATAAAAATTCTAAACAACAATAATTTAAGACATAATGAAGCACCTTAACAATTAAAAGATACGAAGACAATCCACTCAAACAAACTTTGGCAACATTTTGAATGAGCAGGACAAGAATAATGCCGAATTTCCATTTGATTAATAAAACTAGAGAGTTTAAAAATACAAATTGAAAGGGAATAGGGACATAGGCCCTATCAGAAAAATTCTGAGACAACATCCAATAAATATCCAATTAGCATTCAAGGAATGAGATTACAGTTCAGGACTTTGTATGATTATCAAGAGGTAATAAGAAGGTCATTTGATATAATTATATTAAATGTTCATTCTCACCCATCTACCCGATCTACTAATGAAATTTGCATGTTTTTTATTTGGCATACAAGTCTTCTGCCAACTTCGATTCTATTATTGCCAACAAGTTAGTTAGGCGGAGAATAAGATTCTGGCTGAGACCTTCCATGCAGCGTTTCCATAAAAGTTCCTTTGAGATTGCATGGTTAGAGTAAAAGTACTCAAAAGATTGAATTCGAGGGTCTTCAAAGAATGGACAGCTGATCACTAAATGTTTAAGAGTTTCATGTGCTATGCAGTTTCTACAGAAGCGGCAACTAGTATCAGAATTCCTATTTAGGTAACCAGTCCAGTGTTTAAGTCGTTCGCGGGTATGAAATTGGTTGAAACGAAATCGCATATAGTTGTTTCTTAAGCGAGCAGAAGGGAACTGTAAGAGATATTTTAAACGGGTTCCCCATCTACCGCGAACTTCATTGTATTCTTTGAAGAAGGGGTATTTACCCATTTCATCTAGCATTATACACCAAAAAAATCTTTGAAATTTCAGTTTTTGGCTTGGTAACCGCATACTCATAGATAACGGCGATTCATTAATAAGATGTAATATTTTAATAAGCTTAAGCGAGTAAGTATTGAGTGATTTGATGTGAGATTCAGACAATAATTGATTCAGATTAACATAAAGAGTGTTTTTCGGTGGATTATAGATCTTAGTTAGGTTGATAATTTTACGCCATGTATGTTTTACCGACAATTGTAGTAAGTTTAGTTCATGGCAAATCATCACATTAGGAATCGACATTGATAGTCCCAGAACTGTTTTCCATAATTTCCCCTGTAAGATATTTAGATAGGCATCTAAATCATATGTGCAGATGTCCAGGGAGTATAGAATAATAGGTTCGACCTTCTGCAGATAAAATTGAATTAGCGGTATTAGGGAAAACATACAATATTTCTGGTGAATAATTTTCATCTGAGATGTCAATCCCCTGACTTTTCGGTTGAGATAGTTTTTCCACATTGTAATTGAATATTGATCAGCTAACGGGTATCCCAGATAGTGAAGCATCGAAGAACATTCAATTTTGGTGTTGTTAATATGCCAAGAATAGCGATGGCATCTTGATTTTTTTTGAGAAAAAATCATTATAAAGGTTTTCGTTGGATTAGGCGTAAGATTATGATTATATGCAAAATCCAAGAATAGGTCCAACTTTCGTTGGAGACCAAAGGGCGTTCGATCGAAGAATAATAAATCATCAGCAAAGCCTAACCAATCTAAGTTCAGGGAACCCAGCTTTACAGAATAGCATTCCCCCGCGGTCCATTTCTCATCAAATCCTAACAGGTACAAATTGAACAATATGGCTGCCATATTGCAGCCTTGTTTCACCCCGATCTCAGTAGGAATGGGGTCTGTCAGGGCTCCTTCCTTAGTGAGACGCATGCAATAATTTGTATTTTTGTGAAGTATTGCAATCAAAGCAACTAATTTAGTCGGAATACCAAGTTGGATCATTTTTTCCCACAAGACTTCTCGAATAACACAATCAAAAGCTGCGGTCAAATCCAAACTAGCCATATAAATTGGACCTGAGTGATTAGCCAAGGAATGAGCCTGAAGATGGGCTAGAATTGTGGCATTTAGCTGACAGCCAATGAATTTTCTAAATCCTCCCTGATAAATAGACAGCATATTCTTTCCATCAATGTAGGCTTGTAATTGTTGGATGAGTAAAATAGAAAATATTTTGGAAGAAGCGTCAGTTAAGGCAATCGGGCGATAATTGGAGGGACATTCCGGAGAGCCCTTTTTGTAAATTGGAATAACATACGCAGAGGACCATGTAATGGGGATATGTCCTGTTTGTAAGATCAGGTCGAATTTGATTTTAAGAATGTGGGCCCAGAATACTGGGTTCGATTTATACACACAGGATGGAATACCATCGGGACCAGGTGCTTTAGAAGGCTTCAATCGACCAATGGCATCTATAATGTCCTCTATGGACCATAAGGAAGAAAGGTCAAGATCCAAGCGTGGTTCGCTACCCTTGAGAAATTGAAATCGCTCAGGCATGGTATATTTGCGTTTTATATACGATACCCAGTTTTCGGCGGGAATAACAGAATCAAAGTTAGTTGTGTTTTCCGAGGTAATAGAACGAAGAGTATTCCAGATTTTCCTAGAGTCATGCTTTAATAAGTGATAAAATAATTTCTGGTTGTCCGCATAGAGAAGGTGTCTTTTTAGCCATTTTAACTTATTACGAAATCTTTGTCTAACTGCTTTAATCAATTTGTCGCGAGCAAGGTCAGAATGAGAAGTTCTATTAATCTGACGAATTACGTGATTTTTTTGCGATTTTAAATAAGCAACTTGACTATTAAATTTGTGCGCATGAACTTGAATAGTTTTTTCGTGAGTATCCCTTGAGTGAAGCATAGCTTCTAGGTGAATTTGAATTCTGATAGAATTTAGATGATCTAAATGAATAAGTGAAGGGCTCAGTGGTGATTGATGTAGAAAAATACTGGGATCGCATTCTAGGTTCCGAATAAATATTGCACACACTTTAGGATTCCATCTCACTGTGTGGTGGGGCCTATCAATTTCTACTAAGGAAAGAATAGAATTATCTTTGAAACGAGCCATCGGAATATTCAACTGCATGGAAATAATCATATGGTCTCCTAAGAATGGATCGATGATTTTAAGAGCATCTATGTTCGAATATAGACTCGAAGAAATAAAAAAATAATCAATGAGGGAATTGAGATTTGCTCTAGTCCATGTATAGGAAAAATCGTCGAGAGCAAAGTAAGGGGTTTGAATATCCCATTCAAGGAAAAAGGAATTCCATACAGTGCCAGACTTAAGGGACATAAATGAGTGCTTATCCCTAATTGCATTTTTATGAACACCTATATCATAGCAGTAGCAGTTGAAGTCACCACCTACAATAACTTTCGCCGAGGGATATAAAATCAATCCCTTTTCAAGTACCTCATACATTTCCTCAATGATGGTCTCTATTGGTGTGGACAATTTATTCCAATAAATACATACCAATAAAAGAATAATAGAGGGATCCAAGACATCTTTCATAATGATTGCTAAAATAGAATCCGAACTGCTAATCTTTTCCAAGGAGCATTGAAGGGCAGTATTCACCAGTATGGCCAGGCCGCCAGAGGGACGACCTTCACTGCCTCGCTTTGCAGTCTGAATATATGCTGAAAAACCATCTATAAAAAAGGAAGATTGATTCATGGTCTCTTGAATAAAAATAAGATCAGGTCGATTAAGCTGATTTAAGTGATACCATTTTTTGAAGTTATTTATGCCACAAGAATTCCATGAAATAATGTGGAGACGCAGAGGGCTACGAATGTTTCATTGCCTTTTGTTGTATTGCTTGCGTGGTGTTAATGGGGTCCCTCCAAGACATCTCCTTTAGTGCAGACATGAATGACATGAATTGTTTCATAGTATCAACATCAATATTTACAGGAGTATCCTGGGTTAAATTATCAGAAACGCTTTCAACGCTCAAGGGAGTAGGTTCTAGATAACTTTGTGCATCGTCAAAAGATGAAAAAAATGATGAGGTTAATCCAATAAATGCCAAGTCATCAGAATGATCCCATAACATCTTCATAATAAAAGGAGACATAAATTTGCAAATCATTCGGTTATTATTAATGTCAGCCAATTTCACCCAATCAATGTCGTCAGATCTAATATTTCGTAGGGCAGGGATATCCTGAAAAACAGTCATCATAAAGGTGCGGTTCAAGCGAGCCTTTCCATAGCGGGCTTCATCGCTTTCCCATCCCATAATAATAGCAGATTTTAAGTCGCCATAATTATGGTCAGTCGGGGATTCCCGTTTATCCGTAGTGGATTTCAGATTGGTCAATTTGGAGCGCTCGTTGGCTAGTGGACTCTGCAAACTCAGAATTGGTAACTTTGGGCTAGTATGTTGATGAACTAAGCTCGCAGTTTCATGAGAGATTAGTTGTTTTCGGGGGTCAACTTTGTTGACTGAGGATATATCTTCCGGCTCGCTTGAACTTACACCCTCCAAATTTTTTTTTTGGGATTCAGTTGGATGATTAGGACAAGTAAGTATTTTATTTTCTCTTTGTCCATTGGCATTACCCAAGATCACTTTCGCAGTTTTTTTAATTTTCAACAATGGATAATACTTGGAGAGGTCAGCTTGAACGCAGTGTGGGGGCCCACCTATTGGGTTAGCCACCACCCCGAGGTCAATGTGACCTTTCTCCTCATTATCCTTTCCCTTGTTTACATTCAATCTTGATTTGTTGGGTTCTTGCCAAGCTGGTTCATTAGGCGAGTCCTCATTTCCTTTAGTTTTTTTGTTTTTTAGTGGAGATTTGCAGGGGACTTTGGTAAGTACAGAGTTCGAGTCTGGCTCTGGAAGATTCAACAGGGCCTTCGATTCCTCGCTCAACTGATTTAAGTCGATAATGTTATCTCCCTCTGAAAGATTACAGATATCTTTAATATGTGTATTGTGAGTATCGTTTTTATCACAAGACTGATTCTTTGTTTTTTTTTCTTGTTTTCCCTTTTGTAATTTGGCGAGAAGATTTCTCTTTTGAGCACGTGCCAGAGCTCTTCTTTGTTTTCTAGTGAGGGCAATGGGAGGAGTTTGATCGTGCACCACCTCAATGTCGTGTGTTTCTGTTGCTTCTTGAGGGATATGATCTGTTCCAGAAAGATCAATGAGATCTGTTAGAGCCGAAGGGCTATCTGGAGAGACTCCTTTATCTTCGCATGTAGTCATCAGCGAATCCTTGTTGATTGACTTGGAAAGTGTGGCAAGATTAGTTGCCATTTCCTTTACAAGGTTAGTCAAGACAGCAAGGTTAGATTCACTGGGATTTTCCGCGTACACTAGTTTTGGATTCACAACCTTCCGATTTTCTAATATAAAGGATGGTTCTTCTGTCACTACTTCAGAGAACAATTTTGTTTGAGTGCCTGTAGTTTGAACATGGACCATCGAATCTTTTTTGTTTATGATGGAAGAAAACATATGAGAGGCGAATAACATGCCCTCCATTTTTGCAAGAGAACACGTGAGGTCGGACATTTGAAGCTGTAGAAATTTTATTGCCTCATGAGTTTGCTCATGGCCTTTATCAAGTAAATTGAGAATTCTGGTCATGACCGGAAAGGATTCGATGGAGTGTTGCAAATCGGCATTCCAATTTTCTTGTTCAGCGGTAGGACGTTTATGCTGTGGATGGGTTTTGCAATGGGTTGACTCGTTGGAGTCAGAGCTAGGTGCTCGGTTTCCTTCGTGTCTAGAAGGGTATTGGCAAGTAGGGATCGTCGGTTGTTCCATGATCGGGGAACTATTTACCATCAAGGGGGGCCCTCCTATATTGTTGTTACTTGGAGTATTAGTTCCCCCAAGGATAAGTGCTTCCTTCAGTGCACTGGAGTGTGCAGGCACCGAATAGGTGTATGCTGGGGGATTGTTAAAAAGGAATACATTCTCAATCCCGTACTTACTTCTATTGACAGGAGTTGAGGGTTCGTAGGATAGACGAATCCGTTTACCTAATTCTATTTCAATTGCCGGGGCTAAAATAGAAACGTCTGCGGTACACGTATCAAATTGCTCGGTTCCCATTATTTTTTTTATTTCGTCACTATCAAGACTTGGATTAGAATTACAGTCATCAATTTCCCAATCCTTTGGGGAGGTTTCATTCGCTTCTTTAACAGACATGTATACTGGTTTAGTTTTGGAATCCATGCTGCTTCCGGGCAAAGTAGTTTTAGTAGTCGCGCTGTCGATGTACACCGACCGTTTTTCCAAGGGAATTTGTTCCTCAAGGTCTTCAGGGGATACAACGACAGAGGCATCCTTATTATCTTTCTGTAAGTCGTCACATTGAAAATTCTCTATCTTGTATTGCATAGGCCCAGAAACGGATTTCTTAATAACCAATCTGTTTTTCCATTCCTGTTCTGTATTAAATTCAAACGAGGCAGGAGTGAGAATAGCTTTGTTGTCAACATTGCTTTCTGATTTCAAAGCCATTATAGGCTTTTCAAATGGCAAAGAGGTGCAATAATTGGAGTTAAGAAGGGGTTTATATTCTTCATTTGTCTCTTTGTCGCGCTGGTTTAAGGGCATTGCAGCGGACAATTTTACTACATTAAGGTTCGCCTCAGTTTGTTTAGGGTTAGTTTGGGACTCTTTTTTTTTTATACTGCGTAGCCCCTCTGCCATGACCAGAGCGATTCTGATCACGATTATAGGCTAAGAGATAAAGGACAGTATGTAGCACCCGCTTTGCTCACAGTAACCCCCTCCCAGCGATTGTTTGATAAACTATGTGGGGGCCTCAAAGGGAGTAACCCTACCACCAAGCCACCTTACCGCCTAACAGCCCAACAGCCGCACTTCACAGGCACTTCCGGATGCGCGCGCCGGATGCGCGGGTCCGTGTGCTGATAAGGAAGTGGACGGCGGGTTAGTGGGCGGGCAGGCGGGCGGGATCAGGGGGGCGTGGCTAAAGGGGGAAAAAGAAAAGAGAAGCATTAACGGGCAGCCCAAATTCCGAAAACCCGCGGGAAACCCGCGGACACTAAAGTAGCGGGTGCAGAGTCCTTAACAAGTACCCAAAGTAAAAGTCCTCTTGATCCAATCAAATGCGCGTTACGCGCAATATTCGCTTCGGGTCCTTCCTCTTGCCGACGGCACTGTGGCAGAGAATCCAAGGACGAAGCAGCGAGTCCAGCCCAACAGCCGCACTTCACAGGCACTTCCGGATGCGCGCGCCGGATGCGCGGGTCCGTGTGCTGATAAGGAAGTGGACGGCGGGTTAGTGGGCGGGCAGGCGGGCGGGATCAGGGGGGCGTGGCTAAAGGGGGAAAAAGAAAAGAGAAGCATTAACGGGCAGCCCAAATTCCGAAAACCCGCGGGAAACCCGCGGACACTAAAGTAGCGGGTGCAGAGTCCTTAACAAGTACCCAAAGTAAAAGTCCTCTTGATCCAATCAAATGCGCGTTACGCGCAATATTCGCTTCGGGTCCTTCCTCTTGCCGACGGCACTGTGGCAGAGAATCCAAGGACGAAGCAGCGAGTCCAGCCCAACAGCCGCACTTCACAGGCACTTCCGGATGCGCGCGCCGGATGCGCGGGTCCGTGTGCTGATAAGGAAGTGGACGGCGGGTTAGTGGGCGGGCAGGCGGGCGGGATCAGGGGGGCGTGGCTAAAGGGGGAAAAAGAAAAGAGAAGCATTAACGGGCAGCCCAAATTCCGAAAACCCGCGGGAAACCCGCGGACACTAAAGTAGCGGGTGCAGAGTCCTTAACAAGTACCCAAAGTAAAAGTCCTCTTGATCCAATCAAATGCGCGTTACGCGCAATATTCGCTTCGGGTCCTTCCTCTTGCCGACGGCACTGTGGCAGAGAATCCAAGGACGAAGCAGCGAGTCCAGCCCAACAGCCGCACTTCACAGGCACTTCCGGATGCGCGCGCCGGATGCGCGGGTCCGTGTGCTGATAAGGAAGTGGACGGCGGGTTAGTGGGCGGGCAGGCGGGCGGGATCAGGGGGGCGTGGCCAAAGTAAAAGTCCTCTTGATCCAATCAAATGCGCGTTACGCGCAATATTCGCTTCGGGTCCTTCCTCTTGCCGACGGCACTGTGGCAGAGAATCCAAGGACGAAGCAGCGAGTCCAGCCCAACAGCCGCACTTCACAGGCACTTCCGGATGCGCGCGCCGGATGCGCGGGTCCGTGTGCTGATAAGGAAGTGGACGGCGGGTTAGTGGGCGGGCAGGCGGGCGGGATCAGGGGGGCGTGGCCAAAGTAAAAGTCCTCTTGATCCAATCAAATGCGCGTTACGCGCAATATTCGCTTCGGGTCCTTCCTCTTGCCGACGGCACTGTGGCAGAGAATCCAAGGACGAAGCAGCGGTTTGCACGGTATTAGCACAAGGGCAAAGTTTGCTTTATTTCTAAAAACACTTGGAAATATTAGAAAACCATTGCTGCATGACACATGCATTTTGGCATGATAAAAGCATTAGGGCAAAAATTGACCTAGCGCAAAAAAGATACATTTTCACTATATTTTTGCATCAGGGTGTGCAAAAATGCATCGAACATGTATCTTTTTTGCTTTAGGCCAATCTTTGCCTTGGTGCGTCTCCCATGCCTACTACACTTGTTATGGTGCAATGGTTTTCTAATATTTCCAAGTATTTTTAGAAATAGGGCAAACTTTGCCCCCCCTGCAACTTTGCACTTTCACCAGTGCAAAGTTTCTGTAATCTGGCCGCAGATGAGTCACATGTTGCATAGCCTCCCAAGAGGGTACACATATATACAGTTCCTGTACAGGGGTCTTTTTTTTCTGACGTAGGGGTCCTCTTACTCCACATTTACTCCAATGGCCCTTTCTCTCTCCTCCCAGAGCAGAAGCATCCATACTTCCCTGGCCGGGAAAATGAAAGGCAGGATCGGGGCCGCGGTGCAGGGAGAACCCCATTGTACAGCATTAACTGGTTTTAAGGAGTGTAATTATCTTGCTGAGAGAAGCTGCAAATTGGATTAAGGCACTGAGTTGCAGCTGAATGAACTTCCCCTCCGTGTTGCCCCACTTGGTGGGCGATAACAAAAAAGTGCGGAGGGAATGGGATTTTGGATTCCGCTTCACACTCATGGCTCTCCTTGTGCAAGAAATTACTTTCTTTTCCGGCAGAGGAGGCTGGCATGGAGTAGCTGGCAGTATCAGTACCAGCCTCGTATCATCTGCTGCAGGTGTTCCGGAAACGCGATTCCCTCCGTTATCAGAGCGGGGAAATAAATAAATAAAAAAACCGGGGATGTCTAGGCAAGAGAGCAGGGATCCAACAAAATGGCAAATATCTATGGAGACACATACAGAGCGCTGTACGGCACTTAGTGCTGCACACAAACGAAGGAAGCAGTCTAAAATGCAGGCAGCATTTGGGGACAGTGACTCTCCGATGTTGCTTTCTCACAATTATATAGATATACTTTTTCAAAAATATGTGTTGGTCTTTCTGCACTCAATCCTACCATTCACATCCCAGTGGTCTGCAACCTTTGGCTCTCCAAATGTTTTGCACTACAGCTCCCATGATTCCATTCAATTGACTGTCCAGACGCTTGACTTAGGGTGAGTGGTGGTAAAGCTGTTGCCATTTTCTCTGAGATATTTTATAGGTTGTTTTTAAAGAAAGAAGAAATGCGGACATGGTCTATCCACACTACTTGCATCCTTCTGCGAAGCACCAGCCCTGGCCCATTAAGAGTATGGCAGCCCTACTGGGAAGAGATGACACTGCCCCATTGGCTAATGACAGCTAAGTTGAAAAAGACTGTCCATGTCCCTTTACATGTATGGCATCCCAGTTCAGAAATATTGTTCTTCTGCCATTAGGAGTATGAGATGTGCCGGGGGCTTCTTATTACTCATATGGTGGCCCTATTGGGAAGTGGTGGTAAACTGTCCACTTAAGAGTAACGCAGCCATGTTGAGATGTGCTGGTACATTTCATTAAACATATGGCCGCCCTGCTAAGAATTGCTGACACTGTCCCTTTAAACGGTTATCAGCCCTGCTTAGCATTGCTTGAAGATACTGTTCCTCTATATCTGCTGGCACATTTGATTAATCTGTGTGGCCACCCTGCTAATAATCTGTCCGATTAAACCTTTGGTAGCCCTGCTAAGTATTGCTGATGCTGTCCCATGAAACATTTGTCAGCCCTGCTAAGAAGTGCTGATGTAGACCCATTAAATGTAATGGAACTACAAGAGAACTGCTGGTACTCCAGCAGGAAGCTTGCTAGTCTGGGTTGCTTATGCATTGCCATTAGCCATCCACGCAATGTATACTAGGAGCACATTCATTAAACATGTTCAGATGTCAGAGGATAGCATCTCTGACGTGTCTAATAAGGCCATGCGCATTAAAACTGCATCTGCTGTATTGTTTCATCTTCAAGGCGTTTGCATGACTATATTGTAACTTCTACCCGTAGTCAATGGTGATTTCAATAATGCCCTAGAGAGAATGCAATGCCAGGCAACGGAGGGCTTACTGCCTGCCCCTTTAACCCCTTGAGGATAGTTCAGGGGCAACGCGCTGCTCTTAGAAGCAAGACAACACTGAGCAGCAGGGGTTCGACATCCGGTCCTGCGCCTAGAGGCTGGACTCCAGCATGAATCACTATATAAAAGCTCTAATTACGAATGATTTTCATAGCCCATGGTCTTTAAGAAGAAATTGAGCCAAACTTCTTACTTGTTAGAAAAATGGAGCATTTTTGGCAAGATTCGCAGGTGAAGCGACCACTTGAGTGTGATTGCGGTTCCCTGGGGTTGGTACCAGCTTTCTGATCATGTTCTCCCCTAGTCCCCAGAGGCTGGCACTCTGCCCCCACCAGCCCCTAAGTTGTAGCTGCATGTCCTTGTTGGCATAAATAGGCGAATTCAAATGTTGAAGGGGGGATTACCCAAAGGGATTCTACAGACTGGGGTGGTCCTTTAACACTGATTCTGCCCCACTGGGGCAGCAAGCTTAATGGAAGGCATCCCCATACTTAAATTGCGATTGCCTGCGATCCTCGTACACATTTTTAGAAAGGGTAATGAATCCGTGGTTTGATAAGGGCTTCCCAAGGTGGCAGGGCTTTTACATAAAAAATAAAATGATCACATATACAACCTTTGGATAGAATAAACATGATGCCTTGAGATGATGGAGAGGATCAGACCAGCTCCCTATAGCTCCACTTGACCAGAGGTCGCTGGCCCATATCCCTAGCCCAGGAATATTTGAGGAAACCGTCTCCCCAACCCCTGCAGGGCTGTTCCATGTTTACCATTCAGGCTTCAGACACCTTTCTGGGCAGGATGCACTGCATCCTGCAGCCACCCCAGGAATACCCAGGGACTTATCTGGCTGGTTCTTCATTGAAATACCGAATTAAAAATAATAAGGCCAAAACAAACACATTTGTTTTGCTCGAATTTCCAAAACGCTGTTCTGTTTTTTTGCATGTTTTCACTTTTTTCTTTAAAGAATGCGGGGGAGACCCCCTGCATCCCCCACATTTCCCCTACCTTAATGTATTCCCTTACCCAACCCCTCATCTATTGTTTGCGAAGAAGAGTTAAAAAAAGTCGATGAAAAGAATTCGGTCTTTTCGGCCTCGTTATTTGGTCATTCTTTTTTTGAGGGAATACCATTTGGATAGCTTTGTGGTGTACAGTAAACTTGGTGCGAACATATGTGCCTCTTGCCCCTTGTTACCCAGAGCCTCCTGAAGGCAGGGCAGAACGGTCATCCTGATAGATTGGATGTACACTCAATAAAATGCTAAGGATTCAAAGTGGGGAAGACAGTCTCCTCGCCTAGGAAGAAAATATAACTCTGGGATGCACTGGGGTAGTTGGACATTACCGAAGACACATCCCACATTTCTCAACGGTGGGCGGAACATTCCCACATATACCCAAAGGATCCAAGCACTACAACATTACTTGGGCTAACTAACACGATGGGCGGGGTCTTCAGAACCTCACTTTCTCCTCTGCACTTAGTCCTAATGCTGGACACTAGCCAGATGTTCAATCTTCAGACGGATACCTCTAGGGTTGGGCTGAGTGGCGTTCTGTTGCAAGAGCCGAAAGATGTGAGCAACCCATTCTCTAGCAGATGAATCTTCCCTAGGGGGAGGAACTAGGCTGCCCTGGGACTGGAATGCCTGGCACTAAACAGGTCATAGAGGCATTCAAATATTATCTTATGGGACGGAAATGTACCATCAGCACCAATCGTGCACCGATTCTCTTCCTTGCCAGAAAAAAGGACACGCATTTATTTATTTATTTGGTGGTTTCTATAGCGCTCCCAGCCCGAAGGCATCTTGGCGCTTTTCTTGACAGCCAACATGCAGAAGGAACTGCAGTGGTTTCAATGTTGCGATTTGTAAGGCTATATTGCAATAACATGGTTACAGTACTGCAGGCAATACAATACAAAACTTCCTGATTTAGAACAATACCAATTCACCATAGCCCACAGAGAAGGTCTATTGGATTATTGCTTAATCCGCCATTTAAAACTTTTTACAAATTGTGCCTTCTAAACTAACATACAGTAGAAGCTCTGTTATCCTGCACTCCATTAACTGGAATTCTCCATTAGCTGTACTTGTCATTGCCGGGCACAGTACCGATCCATGTAATGAAATGCAGATAAAACAACTGTGAGGGTGGACATGCGAGATGCAAGATGGCGGAATCCAAGCCAACAGCCAGGGAGGATAGCTCAGGGGCAAAGTGCTTGCCTTGGAAGCAAGATTACACAGAGCACCACAGGTTCGATCCCCAGGTCCGCGCTTAGAAACCTCTGGGTATTAAGCGAGTTATAAATAACCTATCATATCATAACAGCTCTGTGTTCAAGCCTTTATGCTCTCTTTTCTGGTTCTCTGTTGTATTCAATACCGAAATTCAGAAAACGGGCATATTTGGTTATCAGGAAGCATTGGATTCAATATTCGTGCTGAATAATTGAACTTTTAATGTATTTGGAAAACATGCTTTTTAAAAAAGATCATATGGCCCTTTATTCAAAAATGTGCAGCGGGTGACCTCCTTTGAATGGTATTGCCCTCACTAGGTCAATGACTTCTAAGCACTTTGGAGCCAAGGTTGGATTTGCCCCTAGGCCTTTCGGCCCGTGGCCGGGACTAAATCATCTCTGGAGAGTGGGGGCCGGTTTCTGGCCACGCCTGGGCCGGTTTGATTTTTTTTTTTAAACGATATATTTTTTACGATGTTATTTTCTTTTGTTTCTCCAAAAAGCCTTTCATCCCTTTTAGGTCGATAAATGAGTACCAACACAGGTTTGGTGATATTGTTTGCATATTTGTTCTGTAAAAAAGAGCTTAAGCGTAAATGCTACACAACAACATATTATCATTTGGCCTTGAATGTCTGCTTGCATTCACAGTAATTTGGTAATATGGGGATATACACACAGATGTTAATGATACATATGGTGATCCATTCTTGTATCAAATATTTATCACTTTATAGTGATATCGTAACCATATTTTTCGTAGTGTATTTAGGAACAATGCCATTTGATGCCTTTCCTGTTTTGTCAAGGGGTGAAAAGGTCGTGTTTCATCACTTTCCGGGATGTCACTTTGGGACGGGGTCAAACGACCTCACTTCTGGTGGTGTCATCAGAGGTCAAGGGTTTTGAGACGAGGGGTGGGCCACTCGTTTTGGATGACCAGACCTATTTCTTGTCCCAGTCCGACCCTGTTTGGAACCCCTGTGATTTGAAGAAATGATGCTGCTGCCTCTTTCCAGAGTTAAGTTATGTTCTGTTATGTGATTTGGCTTTTGTACTGTGTGGATCACCACTGTGGTGGTCTAAAATAACCAAAACAACATGGACAAACATGAACTGTACCCAGGGTGTAAACCAGTCTGCGGTCTGTGGGGTGAAAAAGAAACGGGAAGAAATAAGCAGGAAATGGCAAAGAGGCAGAAATTCAGAGAGCAAAACAGACACATGCCACAACAAAAAGGGAAAGGTAGCATAAGGCTGAGTGACAGTAATTGCTGGGGTGCCTGTATGGTAGGATAGGTTTAGACCAGAAACCGTCACAAAATGTCCATATTGGACAAGCCAATTATCTTGTCAGTCTGCAGTGTAATGTGTTCTTGGTATCATTTAAAATCGAGTTTTTGATGTGTGGTGGTCTTGAGATGCGCTCAAGAGTTCCTGTAAGTTGTGGGGGCTTAAAAAAATTAGGTATTCATAATGAGATCCCTCGTGAGTACTGTACAGACCATGGGGCTCATTACGACCCAGGCGCTAATGGGTTAACGGCGCTGTAAAAGGCTGCGGCGCCGTTAACCTATTAGCGCCTAATTACGAGGTCCCTTTGCGGGACCCGACCTTAACGGCTGGTGTAGACCAGCCGTTAAAGTAGGGACCCGCCGTTAAAGTAGGGACCCGCAAAGGGACCTTCGTGCTAATTACGGTGCCGCAATTTACGGCAAAGTACTTAGCGCCTTCCCCATTCCCATTGAGCCCTATGGGGCAAAAATGGGAATGGGGAAGGGCCATGGAGGAAGGGGGAATTACCGCCCCGCCAACCTTATAATGGGGTGGTAATTCCCCCTTTCTCCATGGGGGAGTCGGTAATTTACCGGCATGGACCATGGTGCTAATAGGGTCGTAATGAGGCCCCATGTAACACACAGCCCGCTAACAGAGGAGTCCGAGACAAGATATGGCTGTGTGCTGAATGAAAGTTTAGGAAAGAAAAGTGGCAATAAGAGGAAGAATCTCCCCACCCCAGGATCTATTAGGATAGCATCCGGGGAGAGGGGGAGTGTGACAATTATATAATAGAACGGACTGACCTTTTCGTCTACATGAAGATTTTCTGAGAGCTATGCTTTATCTATCTGATTTCGTCAGAGGGTCCCTGCCAGCTTTTACAATCAGCAGGGACATAGTGGCTGAATGAAGTGCCCTACTTACTCACTGGCTTTTATAATTGCAGTATTCAGGTGAGGGCCTTAAAATAAAACAACTGAACTCAAACGAACACCAGGTAACCTGTAAATATATCGACTCTACGTGCTGCTTGTTTTTAGATGTGCTTCTTTCCCTGTAAATAGACACACTGAGGTGAGATGGGGAGCGAGACAGTTCTTAAAGGCCCACTGTGGCTAGTAAAGTTACTTGTTTGCTCCTCATAAGGGCACATAACTAAACGGGCAATTGTGTTAAAAACATGGAGTCTATTTTTTATTGATTTTACAAGTGTCACCCATAAAATGTGACTGAATGCAGAATTTACTGCGTAACGTACACATTTTTAAAAAGAATATAACACATGCTGTAAATTCTACATAATTGCAAATTGGAAAACCACCAGACAATATGTGGTTATTCCTCATGCTCTTAACCTCCTTTATAGAAAGTGAAAGTAGCATTATTTTTGGCCTGAAATTATAGAGGCACTTTCAGAAATATTTTTCCCACAACTGAGAATATGCACTAGGGTGGAAAAAAAAAGCTTATGTGAAAAAAATGTTCTTCTGCTCCATTTTGTGAGAAACCTGAAGGTGTCTCACCCGCTAGTCCCTGGTGATCTGTCATCTAGGTGACCAGGACATGGCTATCGCTTTTGAATCCAGTTCCTGGGGGTAGACTAGTGCGGGAGTGGAACTGGGACACCAGATGGTGAGACGCAGTATCCCCTTCCCTGTAACGCCTTTTACCCATCCTACCAGGTGGGATAATTAGAAGCTCAACTCCCCCCCTTTCCCAAAATGAACACTTTCTTGTGGACAGCTCACCATGAGCAAAAACGGACTAACACCAGAGCAGTGTACCTGACATGTCCCAATACAATGGTCAGGCAAGATCAGGCAATTTCTGATCATTACGTACACCTGACTTCCATCACAATCCCCCACACGGATAAAAGGCAGGGCACGAAAGCAACTCTGAGCAAGGCAAAGCACACAAGGAAGCAGCAGTCCCAAGACAGCAGTTTAATACAAGGTGGAAGATGGCAAGACCGAAGACGTTTTCAGGGAGGGGAATACCCTTGACCTTTTCACCGACAAACTGCATCTTTCAGGAGCCTTCAAAAGTAGAAAACGTAAGACCCAGAATTAAAGCTAAAGAATACTGCATTGTTTGTCAGAAGTACCCGGGGCTCTCCCACATCAATAACCCAGGCCGGGAGGAGCATTTGCTACCGTTGTACTTTCCTTGGCTCCTACAACTAAGCAGCGCCCGTGAAGTCAGCACAGCCATTGAGATGGGGAGACTGATACCAGACCGGTCTGTGTGAAAACTAAGGTTGCAAGCGGCAACATTGTTTGAAGAAGATTATTAAGACAGCAGATGAGTGAATGAACTTTGAAGTTAAATAAGATGCCATAGGCAGAGTGGTCTGGCATCATATAGGTGCTCATTCAAAGGTTTATGTTAGGTATCCATCTGGAAGGGTGCCAACAGTAAAAGAAAGAGAATTGTGGAATCAAATTGGTCCTGCAATGGGTCAAGCCAAACCCTGTGCACATTCAAAAGTCTTCGATACGTGTTGTATACATTGATCCGACCCCGGTTGTGGCAGATAAATGGTGTAGACGGGATCTGAGCCCGGCAGAGGGGGATCCGGGTTGTACTGTGAGTCACCCGAAGGGGAAGAAGCTACGAACATTGTGTAAATAGTGACAGCTGAAAGACAGGCTCAAGCCCGGCCCAACAGAAGCTTGTGCGGAACTGTGTGCTGAAAGGATATGCGCCCGGTTGAGGGGATCCAGGGTGATATTGAAACAGCCGATGTGAATACTTGTGGAAAGCGAAAAAGGGGAAAATAACTTGCTGTATATTTGGTTGCATCAGTCCCTTTGAGTGATGAGACTTTGAAAAGCAAGGAGACTTACGATCCGAAGGCCCTGATGCTGATGAGTGAACTGCAACCTCGTGCCAAAGAAGCCAGAGACTGTGCTATATATTATGACCAGTGATGTTCTGGACATGGTATGACTTAATACATTTACTTTATTTCCAGGTCATATCATCAGCAGCCCCAGACCCTTGCCCAGCTCCACAACAATCTCTTTTTTCAAAGCCTATCATTCCCCACAGATTTCACTAACATCACAAGCTCCATTGTTCTAGAACTCCCATAATAATACATGGAATTACAAATTGATCAGCACGGAATGAGAATCATAAGACAAAGCATAGAGCCTATAACTATGTACATCTTAAAACGTAAATACAGCACTATGCCTAGATACAGCACTATAACACAATGTCCGAGTGAACTGCCTTTTCCCATGCTAAAAACGTGGGGAAGGGAGGCCAATGGCCTGAAAACCTGACATATCATTTTTTAACACTTTTTTCTTTTTCGTAACATTATTTCCCACAGTATTTGTATTTAGCGGTAAGGATTGGCAATAGTTTTTTTTTAGTATAGGCACTTTTATTTTGACAAGTGACCACTAGGACTGGGTTATTATTATTTGATGGTCGTAGCTAGTGCCCATCTGTAGATTAAGGTTTAGATAGGCGTTTATCTCAGCCTTTTTTGATGTTCAATAAACACCCTTGAACTGTGGTCACTTGTGTCTGTCTTACTGTTGATGCCATGCCTTCCTTACAATTGACAGAGGTCATCAGAATGACTCATGCCATTGTTTAACCTAAGCGTGAATGTGGGTACATTTGCGGGTCGGCAATGGCTTTTTCATTCATCCCATTAGGCACTATCAACACACAAAGAGGATGCATATTAAAATGCATAAAAAAAACAAGCATTCCAGCATGCCTGTGCCAAATAGGCACAGGGAAAGCATTAATTCAAAAGGAGGTAGTATTTTTATTTTATAATGCGCCTAATACCTGATTCAGGTTTCTAAGCACAGATCTGGGATTCAAACCTCTGCTGCTCTGAGTGGTCTTGCTTCAAAATCATCCAGCACGTTGCCCATCTGCTATCCTCCGTTCAACTACAGGCCCTTCCATACACTGTTTCCATGAAACAGTAGTATTATGAAACACTACATTTTCATCCCTTTCGCAAGTATACCTATGTGCTTTTTCCATTTTCATTTTATCCAGATTTGGGGTAATATTTGTACTGACGGTTCATTTTAATTTTTCATTCCTGCTATCATGGCTGGGGTCAACACTCAACTTGACACAAAGGTCTCAAGGTCCAAGGGTGTTTACTAAACAACAGGAATGCTAAGGGATTAGCTAGATCTAAAGCACTGTTGGGAGAAATCAAAGTCACACAAGCATATCAAGCTTTCTAGAGGATCGTAGACCGTTAGTTCTTCACTCTCTACCTTAGTCTTGGCCGACCGATGGTCAGAAAATCACTCACAGTCTTTGGGGTTCAAGTGTGTCAGCACTTCCTTTAGGGCTGTGTTGCATGATGCTTGGCTTTCATAGAAATGGTCAGGATGTTTTTCTTCACTTGAGCTGGAGCTAGAACCACCTCACTTGGTGGCCTCAGATAGCTGCATGTGGGCTAGGCATCAGACTTTTGTGGATCTTAACAATATGTCGCAGTAGGCACTGGGGTGATCATACACTACCACATTGCTGCTAGTTGAAGATGCAGAGAGAGTCTCTCTGAGCACTTAGGTCTTAACCGCCTTGTTATATTATTGCCTCTTTGCTTGGACAACTCCTCCTTGTTAAGTCCCTTCCCATCATCAGGTCTTGTCTTTTTCACCTTTCCCTCCTCGCATATCTCCCTCACCCTTTCCTCCTCAATGCTTCCCATATTCTGTTGCTCTCATCCTCTTCTCGTGGCTTCTTTCCTACTGCTGCATCCCCAACTCTTCTTCATGTCTCCACTGGGTCTCTTCCTCTCTCCTTTATGTTTCTAGCCAGACATCCTTGCTGTTATCTTTAGCCACATCCTGCTTCTGGTTTTTAGCTTCTAACCACCACCACTTTCTCCAGAGTTGTTCTTTTCTCCATCTGAAAGCTACATACAGCCTCCTTCACCTACTCATCTCTCTTCTGGTTCTCCATCTGCTCTTTCTCCTCAGTTGTTTTCTCCTAATCCTCCATCTGATAGCTACTCTCACCCTCATTCACCTCCTCTCTGTCCCAATATCTCTCTGCTACCGCCTCTCAATGTCCATCCTCTCTGTCACCTCTTCTCCACTACTTTTACTCCACCAAATCCTCTACAATCTTCTTACTTTGCAAGTCCTCTTTTCTGCTTGTGTTACTCTCCACCTCCTCCTATATGCTCCTCTTACTGCCACCTCATTATTCGTCTCAACCAACTCCTCTCATCCTTGCCACGCATGCACACACTATCCTGCTCTCTATGCCTCCAGCTCATACCTCTCTGACCTCTCCAAAAGCCATCTTTGTTTCCTGCACACTCCAATTGTGTGATTACCTTAATTAAAGTCTTGTGATGGGATGCATGACCCGAGGTGCTGATATGGGAGGGGACAATCTTGGATATTTGTGTCCGTGTTTGCGGATAGGGTCACCCTGATGGATGCTGCAGTCTGGGTTCCAAACATTGGGTTCTCGTCCACTTCCTTTTGCAACATTCCTCTCCATGAATCTAACCAAAGTAGGGTCCATGCAGCTGTATTGTGAAGCATGGTGGCTCAACATTTTCACCATCTGAAAGACGTTGTCCTGCTTGTTGGGAACAGTTCCAGTGATTCAGCTGGGAAATGCAGAAGGGTCAACCACTGCATAGATTTGAGGGGTTTCTCCCCTTGACAAATGTCATTCACATGTATTGTACAGGTTCTGGTAGCAACTTAAAAAGGACTGGCATCATAAACAATATGTATTTGAACATGGGGCACAGTGGCCTCCTTATTATAACTAAGGGTGTTCAAAGGGAGTTGCTAGCATTTGTTGGGGTGTTTAGGACTGTGAGGAATTCAACCATCCACATGGTGGGTGTGTGCTCATCTGGGCTTTTCAAAATTGTTAATTAAATGGAATTATGGTAAAAAAATAACCTCAGTATCCGCACACATGTTCCTATGCTCACACCACAACAAACACCTAGACCTGTGTACTCTGGGTGGATGTACCCTACAGGCACAGTCCACCCTGTCATATTTTGTTAGAATGTAACAGCCAGGAATAAACTATGTCATCTCTAGGAAGGGGGAGGACCAAGATTCCCCCTGCCATGGCCAGCCTGGTTTACTAACAAAGGCTCTATGAATCCGCCCCAATCTCTTTTGTTAGGCCCTGCATCTGGTGGTAGCGAATTACATACCAATAGAGGGTACTCCAAACAGGCCCACATGTTGCCTGGCTGCAGAGGTTAGCAAAGGAGACAGGAAACCCAACAACGTTTCATATTTAACTGTGTCAACCTGGAGCCAGCTCCCTCTCTCTGTATACATGACATGGAGCTGGCATGTCTCGGGACTGCTGTTTACAGTAAGCCATCCCGCTAGGATGACCATATTCATAAGGTATGAGAATGTGGTTTGCAGGAGCCAAAGAGTCTGGTCTTTCCGGAGCTTCAAGGGAGACCATCCACTTTAACAGGGACCACATAGAGAGGACCATCAACCAGAGAGACTATTTGATCAACAACATACAGTAAGATAGGTGGCCCTTAGTATCACAAGGGAGTGTGGCCAGAGATATTTCTTCTGAGAGAGGGTTTCCGATATTTTAGCTCTGGGGCACACCTTGTTCCTGCTTTCACCCCTTACCTTTCCTGTTGCAAAGCACTCTAGTTAGTTGGTAGGGACCCCAGGATTGGTTTGTTAAGATAGGCTTAGCCTACACCAATCGCTGTGGCCAAGTGGCTTTAAATAAGGGCTGGAGCCCTGCTTTAGGCAGATCATCTGAAGACTTTGCAAGAAGAAGCAAGAAGAACTCGTCCTTGGTCCCTCACCGAAGGTACAGTCTGCCTTACATCTTCTGCCAGTGAAGGAAGGCCAGGATATCCAAAGAGGGATGCAATATCCCTCCCCTAAACATCTCCCAGGGAACAGAGGGAGATGAGGAACTCGAAGGACCCTCCAGCCACTCCAGAACCAGTACCCAGCCAGCACACAGTGTGCCCTGCTAGGCTCTGCAGCAAGCTTTCTGGTTAGGATGTGCCAGAAGGCCTATGAACCTACAACCAAGCACAAGGCAGCTGTCTGCATCCCACGCCTCAGCTTTGGACTGTCTGCCTTAAAGGACAACATGATCCCATTGAAGAAGCTGGGAGAAATACCTTAACAAGCATCTACTGCCTTCTGCCTTAAAGGACATTTTTGAGCCAGTTGAGATCCTTGATCCCCAACCGACGGCAACACTGACCGTTGTCATCCCATCATCGTTTAAAGACTTTCAAGATGTCTTGACCAGTGCTTCAGAATTGCTGATCAGCACTGAGACAACAATTCCTGACCCTGAGCTGCCATGTAGGCCAGCCTGCAGCCATTCGTCCAGCTTCGCTCACCGAAACGTCTTGCTGCCTGATACCTGCAGCAACTCCCGCCTCAAACTCTGTCACAGAAGCCTGCAAAGCATCCTGAAACTGAGTCGATCCTGTCGAGAACCAAGAACATCTACAGCACAAGGTACATTGTGGTACTGTCCCGCTGGCCCTTCCAAGAAGACCCCTAGAGACATTACAGGACCCATTGCTCCCTTTGTGCTCATGCCAAGACACCTGAAACTATTCCGGTTATTAACCATACCGACTACCCTCCTGTCAGTATCCAGAGTGCATCCCATTTCCTTCTTTGAAATTGTCTGTCCTCTGCATTCCTTTACAGGGTGAGTTGCATTTCATAGAGTGCTAGCACTGTCTGTTGTGATATAAATAAAGTAGATATTTTTGATTGAACATTTATTTATTTATTTATAGGGTATTTATAATGCACCTATATACAAAGTGTTTACAGGCATAACAAGTCAAGAGCTTGGGGGAACCGGGAGGGCAAGGACAAAAACAGTCCTCAAGGCATTGTGACATTCAGATTGTGCAAGTGCAGTAAAAAGAAGTGCAGGGGAGAGGGGACAGGGGTGGGGGGTAGTGCCGGTCAAGGCTGGAAGGACCCATGAGAAAAGGGAGTGCCAGGGGAGGCCAGGTAGACAGAGCCAGGGGAATGCAGAGAGAGCAGGGAAAGTAAGGTCCACAGGCTAAGTGTGAGGTAAGGGGTTGGAAGGGCTCAAGGGTTCAAGCCTAGCCAGGCTAGTGTGGGGGGAGAGAACCCGAAAAGGCGAGTGCAGGTTGAGGGGGTGGGGGATCAGGGGAGACCAAGTGCAGGGATAGACTGAACAAGGGGGGCCTAGTGGCCTGTAAGAATCTGAAGGAACCAGGCAGCCAGTCAAGAGGCAGATGGGAAATTAACAGGGGGGGATCAACAAGGATGAAGAGAAAATGAGGATCTTGAGAAACTTCTGAAACTTAAGGAGATCTGACTCAAGTCTGAGAGGGGCAGGGAGGCCATTGCAGAGGGAGGCACCTGCAGAGAAGAGAGATATACCCCCACTCTCTGCTTGGAAAAAACATCTGATATGCAGAGAGTTGGAGCTAGAAGACTGAAGGGCTCTAGCCGGGAGGGTGTGCAGTAATAAAATTGTGGCAAAAAAGTAATCTGTAAAAATAAATTTTGGCAAAAATGCTGTGGTTTGACCCGGTAAAGGTGTACCCATTATACCATTTAAGGGGAGCAAGGGGTTTCAGGAGTGGCCCCCACGCCCTTTAAATGATATAATGGGTCTGGGGCTTGCAGGGGTGTCTCCCGCATCCATTATATGGATCTTGGCGGCAAAACCACTGCTTTTTTTCAGGATTTGTTGTGTAAATGGCCTTTTTTGTCTCGATTTTAACACATGAATCGCATGAAGGTATTTAGGGAGAGAGAGTTGGATGTAGTGAGGTCCCTGGCCACAGAAACCCTTGTGGATGATGCAGAGGGTCTTGAACTTGATAGTTGAAGTGATTTGAGAGCTTGTTGGGACTGTGGGTCTTGCGCTAGTGTGTGCGTAGCTTTCCTCTTCGCGTTGCCTGCCGCCTGTCCAGTGGATCTCAGGGGGACAAAGCTCCTAAGGTCGCAGAGTTTGCAAAGGTTCTTCTGGATGACTGAGATCCAATAATTTGTAATTAGGCGCTGGAGACTGGTTCCTTGGTATCCAATGAGTATCAATTTCCACACACAATAGGTGTTTGCAACACTTGTTGATTTATTTTTTCTTCAGTAATTTAAACATGGGTTCTCACTCTTGTGACAAACATATTCTTTGCTTAATCTTTACATGTGGTATAGGGTATGTGATATACTTCTATTACATTAGTGCCAACACGTGTTTCAACCTATGAGGTCTTTCTCAAGGCAATTGTAGGGTTAGCGTGTTCCGGATGGTTGAAATTGATTCTCATATAGTCAGCAATGGTAGAGGGTGGTACCTCTCACCCTCGGTTGAGGGTCCATGTAATCTCGGTTGAGGGTCTGTGTAGTCTCTACACTGGATCTCAGTCACCCAGAACAGGTCTTGAACTTGATCCTTGCAGCAACCGGGAGCCTTTGGAGAGATTTTAGGACTGGAGAGATGCAGCCCCTGGGCTTGAGGCCAAGGATAAGGAAGAGGGGCAGTTGAAAGTGGGCATTCTTGGCAAGGTCCATGATGTGAGGAGAGAAGGAGAGAGAAGAGTCGAATATGACACCCAGGATTTTTGCATCATAGGAGGGTGAGGGGAGCCCATGGAGCGTGGCCAGAGTGTGGGAGGTAAAGAGGGAGCAGGGGTCCCAATGAGAAGGATCTCTGTCTTACTGGCATTAAGGCAGAGACTGGACAGTCCCTTTTGTCATTGGGTAATAATTGTATTTTCACTCTGCTGCAACTAACCAACGGTCCACGATCTTTCGGAGATAAGCCTGCCGTTCTGTCCACGTTAGCAAAATTGGACATGGGGGTTTATAATTGGCTTGTCATTCCAATCTGCTAGGATCCCTTCTGTTGTATTAGAGCTGTGGGACTGACTGGTGGTTTAGAAACCGATATTCACCACATGACCACTGGTACCCCAGAAGCAGATTCATCAAAAGGATTCTGTACCTCAGTGCCATCTTCACCTTTCTGGGCCTGATAGACAGTAGATTTCCAATTATCTCTTAAGAGATTCGAAAGGTTATCTGTGGGTGGACCTACAGACAATTGTGAGCTGTGGTCCTCCTGATGCTGACTATTAGGCAGTGGAACCGGTTTCATTCCCTTTCCTTGTCTCGTCGTTTGCAGGTACTTTAGGATCTTTGGGTCCTGGAAGGTTTGAGGTATGTGAATGCTGGGGGAGCCAGGGAGCTTAAAGATCCTAGTTTCAGGCTTTATATGGAGGTTGGTGTGGTACTGGGCAGCGTGGGGAATCCTCTGTGTACATCTTCTAGGGCCCGCATCACTGAGCAGATGTTGGCGCCCGGCCTCAGTTCACCCGAGTCCCTTCACCCATTCCCCAACATTGCCACACCGCCTACTTGTAATCGGTTTTGGGCCTTGTGTAATTACGTTGGAAAGTTTCAAAGTTCTGCAATCCTAATGTAGACATGTTCATATTACTGTAAATGGACAAAGGAACAAAGGAGGAAACCATGCATTACATTAACTTCCATGGGTTGTCACAAATTAAAATGTCCAAATATCCATTTTGTATACTTCCCTAGCCTTAGTATACTCGTAATGTCTCATGGGCCCTTAAAATACTGCATGTGTTGCCCTAATGTTTCTTTTTCTAGCCTGGTGGCATGTGCATACTCCTTACACCCAGCTCTGGTAGAAACCATTAACCATGCACCTTCCCATAGACCAGCAGAAACAAGAGAGGGGCTAGGCAACCAGCAAGCTAAAATAACATCTAATTTCCTTCATACACAACAGGAGATGGGCTACCTGCCGAATTCCTAGCCACCATATACTGCTGTAAACACTTCATGTAAGACACTGGACTGATTTTGTAAGTCCCCAATTGAGCCTCATTTTCTTTAATAACAAACAACAGTACCCTTTATAACCTTAAAAGATTTTTCACTTTTAAAAACCTTCCCTTTATCTCCTTTACCCATGTGTGATCCCCTGCCAGGGGTCTGCTTCAATAGCCTACCCTTTATCACATGCGTCATGGAGGGACCCCTTCCGGTGAACCAATGGAACAGACTGCTATACCCTACCTTGCACCACATATTCACAAGAGGGCCCTGTGGATGGCCCTAGTGAGCCGCGCCTCTCACAGGTGGGCCTCTGCCAGTCCGCCATTGTTACTATCCATCTCACACCAGGGCACATACCCCCAACTTCTTATCCCTCAATAACTCTATAGCTGTACATATATAAATAAATATATAGATAAATAAATAAATATATACTTCGCATCTAAGGGTGTTGCTGCTGCATTAGCCATGCACAGTGGTTCTTTCTGGGCTTCAACTTCCAGGACGCAGTAATTTGTTCGGGCAGGGCCTGCCCCTCACAGCTGTTCCGGTGGGGTTGGTCGGCCTCAGGTGTTGTCATCTTTTGCTACAGTGTCCCGTTCCCTCAGTGGAATATTTGTACTCCTTTGCAGCTCCCCATTTTCCAGTGGGAAGCTGCGTGATTCCTATTGTGCTCAAGCCCATTATCCATCTTTTTTAGACAACATGTTCCCTTAGGGCCACCGGATTCACTGCTGCAGCATTAATTTTCTCCCTGCGAAGCATGGGGTCTGAACCCCCCAGTCTGTGAGTGCTCTTGAGTGGTGCTAATGGGCAGGTCAACTCCGTCCATCCTTTCTGAATCACACAGATGCACACTGCTGCTTTTTTCCGGGCCACCACAAGGATGCGGCACAGGATTTCAATTCTTCACTGGCCCACTCCATGGCGTCTAGTGGGCAGATACCTCCTCCGCTCTTTTACCGAGCATTTATTAGTTGGTCGTGCCATCCCGTTTGACCTCACGTACAAAAACAGCACCTTCCTGGCTCCCAGGCTGCTCCTGGCATACATGGCCCAGGAGTGCAGATCTTCCAAGTTTGCCCAAATTGGCTCTGTGGGTGGGACGTCAACGCACAGGCCATGCAGTCTGGTTCGGGCCACAGCACTTAGGCTTGGTAGCCCTGTTTTTTCACCCTGGCCACATCCCATTCACGACCTGGCAATTAGTTCTTTTGAGCCTCTCCGGTCTGGCCCCTGGCCGGGCCAGCACTTCCTCAGGCTCCACAGGTGACTAGGATGCACCGGGAAAGCAGCTCAGGGTAATGGTACATGTCAGGCTGCCCCTGCCATACACGTCCCTGATTTTCAAGCTCTTGGAGCCAGGAGGGATTGCTTGAGGCCACAACCTCCCATGTAAGGTCATCTCCTGCCTCTTTTCATCTCCCTCCTTCAACCATTATTTTCTGACGTTTTTTCTCAGTGCTCCAAGCTCTCTCCAATGCCCAGTATATTCCTCGGGATAGATGAGGCCTGTACATTGTCCTTCCTCTAAAACAGTGGTCCCAAACATGTTGCTCGGCTCACCCTAAATTGTTGCTCGCAAGTTTCTCTGGGCGATGGTGTTGAGGCCAAGAAGGAGAGGCTGAGAGGGGTGAGACCTCAGTAGCAGTATAGCCAGGACAGAGTCCTGGACTGTGGGAGAATGCTGGCCAATGTTCCTGTTGTGGTTCCAGTTGGCTTTTTTTTAACATACACAATTTGAGTTTGTTGCCACTTGCAAATTATTTTTCTGTAAATGTCCTTTCTTATTATAGCAGTGTCCTTGTTCAAACCCTGTCATCTTCAGATTCTTCACCCAGCTGACAAATGTATTAATGAGCAAAATAATTGAACCATGTGTGTGGCCTGGAGAAAATGGTCCTGTTCTGTTCCAATTTGTACAGCTAGTAGGAGCATAATGGACAAATAAGTGGCATGCATACCCAACGTTGCTTTAATAAATAATTTGCTTGCTCTCATTTTTGTACAAGTAAGGTTTGTTTTCGATGTCACCGTTTAATCATATTTCTCCATTAAGTTTGCAAC
This sequence comes from Ambystoma mexicanum, assembly GCF_040938575.1. Classification (NCBI taxonomy): domain Eukaryota; kingdom Metazoa; phylum Chordata; class Amphibia; order Caudata; family Ambystomatidae; genus Ambystoma; species Ambystoma mexicanum. The sequence goes on along the minus strand of NC_090929.1, from coordinate 683,534,968 downwards.
ATTTAAAAACATGTATCATATTTCATGAAATTCACATAGAATAAGTCCAAAATAATAAAACAACTTTAATATATTCAAGCAAGCTATGAATAAAAACCTGATCATTACAATTATTTATATAAAACATAGCTTCCATGCATGTCCAACCTTACGCAAAACAGAGAAACAATGATAAATTAACAGAAAATGAACCAAATCTTCATTGACTCCCATTTTGCAGGCACACTTTGTGCTTCCTTCCATCTGCACACCGTCTTTATTTATTGAAGGGTGAGTAAATGTAAATGTACCATTAGCATCAGCCTCTTGCATTGTGGGGATCTTATTTCACAGAGTTCTCCTTGCCATTGTGTGTGCATGTAAGTCTGCATATAAAGCTAAAGAGGGCACCGTATGTATATTTTGGACATCTGCCTCTCTCCCCATCGGACACGCCCTTGCTTTAAGAGCTATTTGGAGTGACCTTAATGTGCCAAATTTAGTTCTATCCTAACCCCTACTCCATCCAGAAGGATAGTGCTCTATAACCCACTGTACCACTAGTATTTTGCTTTACCAGAGATGCTGCAATCACATTTACACTGAAATTCACTTTATGATTAGCAGAACATTCCAGATGTCCTTTTAAAAAATAAGTTACAAATCTTAACTGGTCCGCCAATTTCAAATTGACCACCCTCAATTCATCTCATAGGGTGCTACCAGTTTTACCTGGAGGGACACCTGCTGTTTGGCACACTTTTATTTTATAACCCCTCCAGGACATGACAATTCGAACCACCCCAGATTTCACTGCCATAAAAAATCAGGGAATAGACCTTTGCCTTGTATACCTCCAGGCACTTGTTTAATCTGAATGCCTCAATCTATAAATAAAAATGTAAAATGACATTTATTTCTTAATTGTGCCCTTTCAGCTGCCTTCTCCAAATTATTGACCCAAGCACCGCTATTTGAGAACAGTAGGCTCAAATAAAAATGAGACTACCTCCTCATATGAACATTAATTTACAAACTAGCTACACGGTTTCACTCTTTTCCTGTACACCATAATTTTAGTTTTTATCATATTTAATTTCAAACTAGTCATTTGTGTGTAGCAGGCCCTGTTGAAGACATCCCAGGATTAAGTCCGAAATTGCTGTGTCATGAGCATAAAGAAGCATGCTATAAAAAGTACCCTTCCGAGAGGTTGGACTAACTTTCCTAAGAGAAGTACTACATCCAAAGTCTGAAAGGAATACATTGGGGCCAACTGACATCCCTGCTTTATTGGTGAGTAAAAAACAATGTATAATTCCCCGATCTTGTATATCGGACAGACGCTGAGATGTCTGTGTATCACAGTTGAATACAATTTAATAAACCATTAGGGACCTAAATAACATTAAAATGATGTCACAATTTGTTTCTATCAATCAAATCAAAGGTAGTCTTCAATTCTGAAAAAAGCCACAAATGATCCCCCTCCCTTAACCTTACTGTATTTCTCCATGATGGTTCTCGGAGGGAAGCAGTGGTCCACTGTATTAAGCCCTACCCTGAAACCCATTTGGGAGGGCTTCAATATATTGTTACTTTGAGCCCACTCTTCCAGTATGAGCAACAAATATTTGGAAAATATCTTGCTGGCAATATCCATTAGCGAAATTGGCCTGTAACCGTGAGGGGCTGGTGGTCCAATGACTGCTTGTCCAATGAGATGGCATAATGCCTTTGAGCTATTTGTATATGCTTTTTTAAAACTATATATCTGACCAGCCATGTGCACTCCTCTCATTAAACCATGGTTCAGTATTGGTTTTTGAGAAACTGCATTCTGCATGGAACCATGGGGCATCCCTTTCTATGACCGGGACTTCCTAAACTTGGGGACACTGTTTGCCAATAGCTCTGTCCTGGATAGTTTCAACCAAAAACTCAAACTGACACTTTCCCTTATGGCCTCTGAATGGTTTAACAGTTTTAAGAGAATATCTTAATTTTTAGGAATTAGTAATTCATTCCAATGCCTCCTTGTCGAGCTTAGGCATCGCTAACCAGCACCTCTGCCTGCTGGATATTTGATGTGTGATGCCTACCCCTGGCCATTGGAAAATTTACTGAAAAGGGTAGTGATTACTCTCAGTTCAATCAGAAATACAAACATTTATAATATTGAAGAAGAAAAAACAGTCCACAATAGAGTAATCAATGATGGAGGAACAGTATTGCTGGTCGTGTAAGCTTAGGAATTCATCAATTGCCACTAAAGGTCCCAGACAATCCCGAGGCAGAATCCCAAAGCACACCTGAAAATCAGTGCTTCATTTGTGATACATTTTACTGTCCAAACATTTACACTTAATTTCTAATATTTAGCGTGAGAACCAAACGCCACGTATAACGTTTGTTTAATCCAACTATATTTCTGAACAACTTGACTGGTCCCATCTGTCTAAAAATGCCCTATTGACTGCTCCATTTCCTCAACATTTCCTGTGAACAACCACTTAATGTCAAATGAAGTTAAAGGCCTTGCAAATTTCCTTTGCTAGAATTGCATGTGGTCTCGATAACTATTGAGTACTGCAAATTATAATGTTCTATTAGCAGTCTTAAGTTTATTAGATTTTTAATTTGGGTTGCATTCATTTTTCCACCAACTGAGCGCAGATATGCTATGTCGGAAAATGGATGTTGCTCACCATTTCATTTGATATCACATTTTGCTCATTGCGCACAAAAGGTTGGGGACCCCTGCAAAGATTCCATTCAACCCCAGGCTGTGGCTGGATGCTCCAGTCCCTGATCAAAACAGATACGTCATAGTGAACTAAAACCACATTACAAGTTTGGCGATGCAGGCAAAAATTGGTGGTGCTGGTACTTTGCTGCACTGGCAAATCATATCTTTTTTAGTTGATTTGCCGCTGGTAGAATGCAGTAAAGCCTATGATTTCCAAAAGAAAAGTGTCGGATTCACCTCCAGCTTGTTGCTGCAGGTAAACCCTCCACTTTACCTCCAACATTCAGCAGATTTATTTACCATGAGGAAATTCCGCTGGCAGTAAATCAGTAAAAAATCCCCATGCAGTCCATTGGAGCACAAAAAGGGGAAATGACCACCACTGGCGGTAAAGGTAAATGAGTTTGGTGGTATTTCAGCAGATTTACTTCTGGAATACCGCCAAACTCATAATGAGGCTTATCACCCTTATGTCTGCATCTACCTATTTGCCTAACATTCACTCAGGGCATGAGAAATGTAACCCTCCTAGCTGTGCCCTAATTGGGACTGGTAAACACAAACCATGCCAAAATGATGGCATTTGCCTTAATCCCTTCCAGCTCATTATGACACACTAAAAATCATGCCATTTATATGTGATGCCAATTCAGAGCTTTCTGCATCACTTAGCTGTTAGTTTCCAAATATATGCTGATAATACATTTTGCATAAAGATCAGTGAGGTTTGCATAAGGCAATGTATGCCTCATTCAGAGTACATACTTTACCTGGAGTTGGTTAGGTGACAACTGTAAGAGTCTTAACAGAGAGGAAGCAGAGTTCATATTAATCCACACAATAGCCCAAGCTGCCGAAGTACCATTGATTACAACGCCGTGCCCCTTGCTAATGCTCATGGTTATAACACAAACACATGTAGTTATGTCTATCTATAGAATATATTTACATACTAATTAGCAGTTCACTTTAAAGAGGAAGGTCTCATAAAAGCCCCCCTCCACATCACTCACTGCAGACCTCCCACCCCCAACGCTGGGACAATAAACAGGCTGTTTTAATCAGAATATTTAGTTTAATTTAAAATAATAAATCAAGAAAGTAAAGATGAGCCCCTAACTTACAATTATGGCAAAGTCACATACAATAAATCCAATGCATAAAGACAGTGGGCCTCATTCCGAGTAGGGCGGTAAGGGATACCGGGCACCGGTAAGGAGACCGGTGCCGGTAATCCCTTACCGCCCTACTATGAGGTCCCTTAGCGGGTCCCTCCTTTAACGCCTGGTCTGAACAGGCGTTATGGACGGGACCCGTTAAGTCACTTCAGAGCTAATAACGGTACCGCAATGCACGGTACCGTTATTAGCGCCTTCCCCATTCCCATTGAGCCCTATGGGGGCTCAAATGGGAATGGGGAATGGCTATTTCAATGGGGACTTACCAGTCCCGCTAAGGTCGGACTACACCGGTAGGTCCCCATTGAACCACACCGATGCCGATACCGTTATTGGAGGCAGTCATGGCACAAATAGCGCCATGACTACCTCCAATCTCAGAATGAGGCCCAGTGTGTCAATAGAAAGGAAAACACAACCCGCCTGCTGTTGTATCACTAATGTTTCATTCAAGTTCACGGAAACCTGCACACACATATAAAACAAATAAGAATGACTATTCTAGATAACAAGCACACATATGTCACAATGTAAACATACAAATTGCCATTGTGTGATTTAATTAAAGTATGGAATTATAGTTGTCTCCAACACACCTCCCCGTCGATATCTAAAGCTGAAGCAGTTCTCAGAATAAAGTTGGAAACAAAACAGTTTACTACGTTTTCTCTGAAACCATTAACAAAGACTTGCATCAGAGTAATATGTTGCTTTAATATAGTTTTCTAATTATTGGACTGTTTTAAATCTAAGATGTTGGATACTATCTGTGATAAACCTGGTATGAAACCTGGCTATGAATACTATTTTACATCGGTTCAAATAATGGATTGGTTGCAAATAATTGTAAAGGTTTAGATTTCTAACGCATTTAGTTTCTTTTGGAATGCTGGGACATCAAGGCCTAACTCTCAATATTCTCAAGCAATCAGGTTAGCCCTCACCACACTCCTGTTCAATGTGTTAATTAAGGAACAGATTAGCATTACTTTATTGAATATGGCAGAAACCAAACAAAAGACGTGGAGTCCCAAATTTCAATTTGAGATGTCTAGGGCCACCTGAGATCCCAAATTGTAGGAGAAAAGCTCTATAATGATGATGTAATCTAAGGTTTATCTTCTAATTATAAATCACACAGCACATATGCCTTGCACTATATTCCTGTAAAACCCCACCCATTTCAGTGTGGGAGTTTTTTTATATATACAAAGAAGTGGGATTCATAAGTGAAAGTTCAGTCCTGTTTTAATGTCTGCTGCCTTTCTCTTCCTTGGCCTGGGAGAGAACTTGGTATGAGCTGCCCGCAGTGGGATTGGGAGCGCAAATGAGGAGATTCTGGCAAAAATCCTCTCACCATCTCCCCGCATTGGGGAACAGGTGGACAGGACTATCGTTGTACCAAACGGAAGCCCAGCGTGGGCTGAAGGGAGAGAGAGAGGCGTCCTGAGAAGCAGGTAGAGCATCCAGGACCTCTGTGTCTACAAGGTCCACAGAGGGCAGCACCGTGCCAGGCCGCGCTCTCCCCTCTATCAGGGTCGAGGCAGCAAGCACCAGAGTGCGGTGTGCAGCCCAGCTCGGGCTGGTAGCGCCCGTGGTTTCATGCAGTCTAAGGGTCTGTAGTAGCTGGCGGTAGTGTTCCCGTCCCCTCGCAGTGACAGGAGGTAGGAGAGGAAAAGTATACTGAGCTGGCTGCTTAGTAGACACCCACCAGAACTATAAAAGCATTGTGTGTGTCCCGGCTCTTGCAGTCACGTTGGTAGATTATGTCAATTTCTTATTTACTTCATAACTGAAGAGAGACATCAGAGAGTGTAACGGGTAGAGAGTGTAACGGGTATTGGCGATGGCAAGGTATGTGAAGACCTCAGTCTGCAACAGGCTCCCGATTAGACAGAGTTAGATAGTGGGGGTTAAATTACAATAGACTGGTGAGGTTAGGGTCACAAGTATAGGCTCTCTCAATCTTAATGCGGTCTCAGTGAAAGAGAGATTAGACAGGCAGCTCTTGTCATCTAAGAGCGCACCCCAGGTATCCCGCCTGTCTTGGCACCTCAGATCGGGTCACTCAACTCCCCATCCGTGGGGTTCATTCCTTTCAAGTTTTCAAGGGATATCTGGGAGACAATAAGGCCCATATCGGCCGGGACCCAGTAGGGGCTCGAAGGAGGGATGATGGCACTTCAGGAGGTGGCCTAGATGTTCGCCGGCATTTGTGGGTAAGTGTCCTGGAGTAAAACGTGTTTATCTAGCAAATGTGACCAAATCAAGCTCTCATATGCCGTTCATGAAGTATCAAGTGTTTGTTTAATAAATGTGGGCAAGGTACGCTCACGGTGTTGCTCATGACGTAAAAAGTGTTTCTCTAGCTAACGTGACCAAATCACGCTTGCATATGCATTTTATGAAGTAAAAAAGTGCTTATTTAATAAATGTGACCATTGTACGCTCGCATGTCCGCTCCTGAAGTAAAAAGGTGTTTATTTAGCAAAGGTGACCAAATCACACTCATTTATGCTACTTATGAAATAACAAGTGTTTTATTTAACAAATGTTACAATGAATGCTCGCAGGTGCCGCTCATGAAGTAAAACGTGTTTATTTAACAATCATGACCAAGGTACGCTCACAAGTGGGCCCAATGTGTGCCAAAGCACCCCATGAAGTAAATGAGGGCTAAATGGTGTATTGTGTAATGCCACACTCACTCATGTTCCCCAAGAAGTAAAGAATGGTTATTTAAGTGGCAAGTCTTTCCTGCAAGTACCTCACAAGTTGTAAAAAGGGGTTAGCCGGTGACCGCATTAGAGTGATCGATGTTATCATTGCAACACAGATATGAATGAGTGTTTAGGTTATTAGTATTGGCATATTATGCTCTCGATAAACAGGCTAACAGTAAGGTAAAGTGTTAGGGTCCTAACACGTGTACGTTTAAGTGCTAGCCCAAATTATTATTGGTTGCAAAGCAGATGGTCACTTACCAAGCGTGCTACAGAATGTGCTGGGTTTCTCCCATCTGAAGGGATCCCATTATGAGTTTAGTACACATGAAACTGTAGTTAGGTTGTTAGTTATCCTATTGTGAAGGGTATTACATCCTCCAGTGGCATACTGGTATGACTGTGATGTACACCCATAGGAGACCAATATAAGACTGTAAACAAAAGACTTATACGACTGTTCCTTCATTTTAATACTGTGTAAAGTATCCACTATATAACCTGTGAATCCTGAATTGTGTATATTGTTCTGTGAGATGGTTATTTAGGGAAGGAGTTGAACTCCATCCAAATTTGATCGGGCTGTGACGTTTATTTGACCTGGTGCAACACATAGGGCAGCTGCCCAGTGGGGCTGTACAGCACATAAAGCATGTATTAGACCATTCCCCCCCACCTCCTGGGTTTGCATTCGTGCATGTGTGCAGGAAGGTGTAGTATCCCTCTCTCACGACTCCTACTGGTATCTACTCTCGCCCTTCCCCTTTTTCCCTTGGGAGAACGACCTTACATTCCCACTTTCTTTTTTCATGTATTTAGTGTGTTACAGTTCTACTGAACATTTTCACACATTACATTCACATTATTACATATCTCAAATACAATTCATAACATTTCATTTCATTGGCCCTCATTACGACCCTGGCGGAAATCGTGGTGCTAAATGCACCGCGGAGCACGGCGGAAAGCTGCCGATAGCGCCATGGAGGTTGGCGGATTTTCCGCCCCATGCCGACCTTGGCGGGGCGGTAAATCCCCATTCCCCATTTTACCCTTCCCCATTCCCATTTTTGCCCCATAGGGTATAATGGGAGTGGGGAAGGCGTTAATTGCGCCACCGCAAAATACGGTGGCGTAATTAACATCAAGGTCCCGTAGCGCCATGGATTTCTCCGCCCGGAAAAACCAGGCGGAAAACGTTCCATGGCGCTACGGGAACTCGTAGTAGGGCGGACGGGTCCGCCGCGAATAACGCTGGCGTAAACCCACTCCGCCAGGGTCGTAATGAGGGCCATAGTGTCCAAATTAAAACATCAACATGCCCTCTGCTGTCTTTATTTAAAATTAATATTACATACAAGCCTCCTTTACACTCACACGTATTTATAATATCCAATATCACAACATAGTTGCATGTATATCTTCTATTAGCTAAAGATGTTCTGTTCTATACATTATCCACACTTAAGGGGTGCAGCTATTTGCTATTTACTATCTTCTCCAGAGTGTTCCACAGTCTTCTTAAAGCGATTGTTAGTGTTGTATAAGTGTCTGATAAACAACATCTCCCGAACAATTCTGTTTTTATATAGTCCAAATTGTGAACAAATTTGCTCAAGCAAAGTACATATTCATGAGCGAACCGTATACATTCAGTAAGTGCCTGTCTATTCGTTTCTTGCTTACAATGTATTTTACACATTTGACAGTACCATTGGTTGCTAGTGAGGCCATTTTGGGCACAATCAACATTAAAGTTGATAACTGGTGCAGTCTGAGCATCATTAGAAACCTTCCCAAATGCGGTGAAGGATTTTGCATCAGATATTTCTGCGGAGTCCTGTATCCAAAATACAAATGGTCAAATGTACTGAGACTTTTCGATGTGCGGTGTGCTCATGATACATAATCCAATCCCACTCAACCTTTTTCGTAAATTCTGTTTTTAATTTGTAATAGTCCCATCACATTTCGGTTCCCATTCAATTTTCTGGCAGAATTCCACATTAGCCTTTTGATACTTCGCTAAAACAGAAGATGCACCGTCCTTTAAAGTGGAGCCCAATAAACCTAACAGTGGGCATTCCTGGTGCTTATCACGTTTATATACAACAGCCCTTTTGTAATGATATCTGACTCATTAAAGAACCGAGGCCAAGTTCATGAAAAATTGCCTCTACCGGTATGCCATTTACCAGGCCCATTCATTTCCCCCAGATCTTTCCCTCTAAGGTCTTAAGCCATTTGTAATTGGGTACATAATTTGCCTCGAGGTCATAGATTATTGTGGCCATTAGGCTCTGTATATTCACTAATATTATCCCTTTTTAAGGTATATAATGCCGAACTTAAAGCAAACGTCTCCATCATTAAATAAAGTGCCTTACGTGGTTTCATTTCTTTGAGTTTGTTTATCATATTCATTCTATATCAAATGTGATCCCACATGTGTCCACCACTACCGAAAATGAGGTCCCCAGTGCAAAATCTGTGATATGCAATTCTTCTGCCCCCACCTTGAATGCTATTATGCTAAATGTGATTCCACATGTGTCCACCACTACCGAAAATGAGGTCCCCAGTGCAAAATCTGTGATATGCAATTCTTCTGCCCCCACCTTGAATGCTATTATGCCAAATGTGATTCCACATGTGCCCACCACTACCGTAAATGATGTCCCCAATGCAAAATCTGTGATATGCAATTCTTCTGACCCCACCTTGAATGCTATTGTGCCAAATGTTATTCCACATGTGCCCACCACTACCGTAAATGATGTCCCCAATGCAAAATCTGTGATATGCAATTCTTCTGACCCCACCTTGAATGCTATTGTGCCAAATGTGATTCCACATGTGTCCACCACCACGGGAAAATCAGCACTGTGCAACTCTTCTACCACCCCAGGCGTAACCACGCCCACCCCTGCACCCACTCTCCCCGTGGACCCCCCCTAGCCGTTACAGAACCCCATCTCAAATGCGCCATGATCAACGCTAGGTCAATCAATGCCCATGCTCTGGACATCCATGACCTCATCACCACCCATGACCTTGATCTACTCATGATCTCAGAAACCTGGCTTCACGAGGCCTCCGGCCCCGCGCTCTCCCTTGCACTGCCCTCTGGGTATTCCATCACTAGGCAGGATCGACTCTCTAAAGGGGGAGGTGTAGCAATCATTGCCAAAGACGCCCTCTCGATTAGAAAGGTAGAGAAATCCCTACACAACAACAGCGACTACCTCCAAATCAAAATCAACATCTCTCCCCATTGTACCATTACCATTCACACTGTCTACCGCCCTCCAGGCCCAACAGGAGACTTTCAAGCCTCTCTCACCCACCTCCTCTCCGACAACCTCAAAAAACACACAAAAGCCATTCTCCTTGGGGACGTCAACCTAGGCCTCCTGGACAGCAAGGACTCAGCAGCCAAATCCCTTGACTCAGCCCTCAGGGCACTAGGATACAAAAACACCATCTTCTGCCCAACTCACACCCAGGGCAGAACTCTCGACTGGATTGCACAGCATAACTGCCCACTCATCATCACTGGAAACTCTCCCACCCCCTGGTCCGACCACCACATCATCACCTTTAGCATCCCTACCACCAGCCCCTCCACTCCCGCACCACAACCCCTGCCTCCTTGCCTCGCAAGAAGCTCCCGTCAGCTCACTAAGGAAAGGATACTGCCCTTCCTCCAAGGCCCAGCCTTCAGACCACCTTTTTCCACAGACCCAGAAACCCTCGCAACAGCCTATGATGTTGCCATCAAAGCAGCTATCAACTCCATTGCACCACTCAAACCCCGGAAATCCAAACCAACTACCCACTCTAACTCCTGGTTCACCCCGGACCTTCTCATACTCCGCAATGAGAAAAAGGCTGCACTTACGCAATGGCAAACATCCCACTCCGACGAAGATAAGCTGATCTTTAAAACCCGCTCCACCATATACAAAAAGGCAATCACCCTAGCAAAGTCCAAATCCTTTGAATCCAGAATCTCAGAAGCCCAATCTAGCTCAAAAGAAATCTTCGCCATCTTCAGGGAGCTGGAGACACCCACCCCCGCCCTCCAGAACTTCACCAAAGACAAAGCCTGGTGCGACGAAATACAAATGGCCATGCAGACCAAATTGAAGACTCTCCAAAGCAAAATACTGGCTACCAAACTAGCCCTACCTAATACACACATCCCTGTCCCACCACCAGCCTCAGACCTCCCCCAACCTTTTTCCTTCAAACCCATACAGGAAAAAGATATCATCAACATAATGAGGAATATCAAACCCTCTAACTGTAAAGGGAATGCTTGCCCAGCCACCATCATCAAGGACTGTACTGAAGCGCTTGCTCCCTTCCTGACAGCCTTTGTCAATGCGTCCTTTGCCACAGGGAAAGTCCCCGCTTCCCTCAAGGAAGCCTGGGTCCGCCCTCTCTTAAAAAAACCAACTCTTGACCCAACATCCCCTAACAACTACAGACCTATCACCACTGTCCCTTTCCTCCTCAAAATATTGGACAAAGCAGCCTACCTGCAGGTCCAGCACTTCATTGAAGAGAACAAACTCCTGGGACGCCGTCAATCTGGCTTCCGCCCCAGACACGGGACGGAAACCGCCTTACTTGACCTGAAAAACCAGATGGACGATGCCAGAGACATGGGCAAACCAACACTTCTCCTACTTCTTGACTTATCCGCGGCTTTCGATCTTGTTGATCACGACGTCCTTTGCCACCACCTCTCCTCCACTGCCAAGTTCTCCCCTGACGCCACTGCATGGATCACTTCCTTCCTACAAGACAGAACCATGCAAGTATTCTCTGACCTAGCCTCCGCCTCACCCTCCTTCATACTCTGCGGTGTGCCCCAAGGCTCCTGCCTTTCTCCCACCCTGTGCAACATCTTCACACGGCCCCTCTTCCTCATCCTCGACGCTATGGGTATCTCATACACTAACTATGCTGACGATACCCAGATCCTCCTTACCCTCACTGGCAACTACGACACTGACTCCTTGACCCTTAACAACCTCTACAACACCATTCAAGCCTGGATGGCAGACAATGGACTATGCCTCAATTCCGATAAGACTGAACTCCTCCTGGTAGGCTCCACCGACACACTAAGAAATCTAGACTCCCAATTCAGTCATTTCACCATCGACACCATCAAAATACCTGTCTCTGACTCAGTCAAAACCCTTGGAGTCTATTTGGATTCCAACCTATCCATGGAGAGACAAGTCAATGCAATAGCCTCCTCAGCTGCATATCACGCTAAACTAATCAACGCAGTCAGGCCCTTTCTCTCCAAAGAGAACTGCACAAACATAGCCAGAGCCATCACTGGCTCCAGGCTAGACTACTGCAACGTACTCTTCCTAGGAACCTCCAACAAAAATCTGGAAAGGTTACAAGTCATACAGAACAGTGCTCTCCGTGCAGCCCAAGGCATTGCTAAAAGAGAACACATCTCGGAGGCCAGAAAACTAGCCCACTGGCTCCCAATTAAGGAAAGAATCGTCTTCAAAGCTCTTACACTGACCCACAAGTGCATTCACCTCACTGCTCCCGCTTACCTCTCCGAAAGGATCCACCCTGTCTCCTCCACAAGGCCAACCAGATCACCCTATACCAACATGCTCTATGTGCCACTAGTAAAAAGAGCCAGAGCGGGGGGTTCCAGCTTCCCATATCTTGCACCCACACACTGGAATGCCCTACCCCCCACTATCCGAGGTGAGGCCTCCCTCATCGCCTTCCGTAAAGCTATGAAAACCATCCTCTTCACATAAGGTCCCTCACATCAGCATGAATACTATACATTTTGACCCACTGCATAAGCTGGAATGTAATGACCAATCGCAGAAGCTGTAAGTATTGTATTATGTCTGTAATACTTATAATGTACCAACAACTGCTACCATTCCTGTACCTCTGTAACTAAGCTCTCACAAGTAACAGCGCCTCAATGCCCGTGGGCTGCTTGCGCGCTATATAAATCTAAATAAATAAATAAATAAATATTGCCTTACGTGACCACATAACCTAAATAGACGTAAGCATTCACATGTTCAATGGATCCTTCCCCTATACAGAGAAGTTGAGTCTGTTTTCTAATCCATCCAAAGCTCATGTATTTTGTTTTATTCATGTTTATTTGCAGACCATTTGCCTTCGTACAGGCGTTCGGTGCCTTTGCACTTTTCCTTCATTTAGTGTATGATCTAGTATGATGACACATGTATATGAGTATTTCCTATTTTTGGCTGCACATTGTTAAAATGGCCGAGGTTTCTGGCAGATCCACGAGGTAGAGGTTGCACAGCATGGGGGCCAACACGCAGCCTTGCTTCAATCCTCTGCGTGTGGGTACATGCAGCCTTGCTTCAATCCTCTGTCTCGCCCTCCCCAGGTTCAAGCGACAGAAAGCAGATGGTTGCAGCTTCCCGGTGCTAGCAACCAAATTATGGAACTCAATGCCCTCCACACTCAAGTCCGAACCCTCCTCTCATGTCTTCAAATGCAAAACCAAACTGTGGCTTCAGGGTAATAAAAATGGATCAGCGGCCCTACTTCCTACCATACTCTGACTCATCTCTGTACTTACCTGCTAATGTAAATCTCGTATGCATATGACCTGTGTATACCCCACTGTAAATTTCTGTAAATTGTTATTATATATGTCTCATGTTCCTTGCTGTACTCTATGCTGTATTGTATGTATCTGTAACCTTTCTAAGATATGCGCCCAGATGCCCGTGGGCGAGGCGTGCTTTACAAATAAAGAAAATTCAAATATCCTTTGTAAAGAGCCCCGTGCTGTTCAATCTCACCTTAACACTTGTATTCTCGTGTAGCTGCATTAATAATTAATACATTCAGCAGTCCTTGCAGAATGTCCCACTTTACCATTCTTTTCAACAGACAGTTTCGTACCATTGTGTCGATGGGTGCCTTGAATTGACATATAATATAAATAAGTGGGGATGCTTTATATCTTGTGCCGTCCTTATCACTGTGTTTAAAGTCAACATATTATGAGTTGTAGATGCGCTGGTCTCACGCCTGTGCAAAATATACTGAGGGCCAGTTTCCCAGAGTGTTTTCCTATGGGATTGCACCGTTATAAAACCCTTCTGTGAATCAGGCCCAGTTCTGCAGTTCTTTTAAGACCAAAAATGCAAGCACCTTGCTGGATACCTCAAATAAAGATAAGTGTCTATAATTTCCCAGGTATAGCCTTAACCCCGTTTTTAGTGTATAGGTGTAAACAGGGATTTCCTGTATTAAATATCTGCAAAGATTTCAGCCCAAAGCTCCAGGTTCCGAAGCAGTACTGCATTTGCCAAACCATTGGGTCCAGGAGCTCGTGAATGTTTCAATCTCTACATAATATAAAGAATGTTCTCTAAGGCTATGATTAGATAAAATCCATTCTTATTATTCTTCCAGATTTGCACCTCGACGTTCATCACTATTGCCATATGTAGTATGTACATGGATCCTCTGTCCTTCTTCGCCAATAGGGTTAACGACCATGGATGATTTTCCTCCCTTTATTTTGTTTAATATGTGGCAGAACATTTTCGTAGCTCCTTTCCTCAGTATGTCAAATGTTTGCCACTGTGATTTTTTTTACAGAAAATCTTTACCTCTTTACCCAATTACTGCATTTATTTTTCTCTCTACTTGTAAGACAGGATCTAATCAGATCACAATTATCAATAATTCTGATTTTCCTAATCAATTGCCCTGATGTTCTTTTTCCATTCCCTATTACTACATCATGCAAGCCTTCATGTCTTTTCTATACCTTCAATGCGTACAAAGCACCCATTGGCATGACTGAGGTGGTTAAACCTGAAATCCCCAATATTATTTGATTAGGGTTTAACCCCTGAAAATGTTGTAGATTGTAGCCAATCAAATCTCCTATGCGCTTGGTTAATGTTTTTAAGTTCTGTTCCGTCCATCTTATTCTATTTTGTCCAGCACTTTTCTCAACATCACCTACTTTCCTGAATGCATCCAACTGTAGTTCAAAGTTTAACTCAAGTAACAGCAGAGCATGGTCACTAAAGTCGTTAAATGCCGATGTTAGTGAGTGCGCCTATTTAGCTGCCTCCACATGACCATATATATAGTCAATCGTAGCTCTCCTCTTATTATTACTCAAGTATAGTTACCGAGTACCTCACCATTAAGGTGACCATTAAACATAAATAATTCACAATCCCCCAGGGAAGTGCTCAATTTCCTTACTTGTGTACTTTCCTTTTTTTTTGTGGCATCATGCTCTTACTCTGAAGACAATCTGTATCACTCAGTTCCTGACCGTGAATGCCATGAGCGCTTAGGTCCCCTCCCACAATTGGCATGCTTTATATACTAAAGTGAAATCAATCTACAGGCATGTCAAATCTACTAGTTTGAAGATCTTCTGTTAATATTCCTCCCAGGGGAGCGTAGAGATTCACAAGCCGTAGTCAATTAACCTGGAACTCGTGTTTTAACTCGATCTCAACTGCTATAATATTAAGTATGTTTCCTGCAGTTTTTATTTCTGTTGCAGGTATATGAGATTGTGCTCCAATTATTAAACCACCCACAGGGCGATCAATCGTTCCTTTACTGGCATACGTTTGATGGATTTTAAACAAACTCATTTAGATAATAATTAGTGGTTAATCAACATTGATGCAACATAAACAGGTTGGATTCAGTCAGTGCTTCCATCCCTTCCCTGCTGCAAGTGAGTTGTCCATGTCCTCTGAAATTCCTTGTGCAGATTTGAGTATTTTTAGGGTCTTGTTGAAAATAGCGAGAGGAGAAACCCGATTAACCCTGGCCAATCTTGCACTTTGTTGTCATCACTGGTTGCATTGCATTGCAACACTCTCCTACCCTCCTTAGTTGCCATTATTTTCTTTCCACACATTCTATCATTATTTTTCAGCTCATTTACATTCCCCTTGGGAAAATGATCAATGTCATATACTCATTTTCAAAAAAGTTCAGCCGATACGATTTAATCATATTTACTGTGTCGCATGATATACAAGGCACCCTTGTTCATTGCTGGGAATTTAAATGATTAACTGTGGGATTCCACCAGCCACGAGTGGTGGTTGTTAGAGGTGGCTGGAGAGGTTAGGAGGACGCGCAGCAGTTGTAAGTTAAGGTGTTTTTCTTACTAACACCCTCCCCATTAAATAAACATTTTCATTTCAGGAGATTCATTAATTATTAAAGAAAGGAGGAATTTCCTGTAATGTTGCAAGCAAATTAGAAAAGGTGCATGTACAAAGCTGTTCTTGAATATTTGCTGCAAGTGCTCTAATCAGTTCCTGTAGTCTAGTGGTTAGGTCACTTGACTTTTTTTGGTCCTGGTGATCCAAGTTCAAATCTCTGTCTCGGGAGCAAAAGAAGATGGGTTATATTAATGGACACAAATAGTTGTCCCGGATCCGAGACCTGGGAAGACATTTTTTGCAGGATCTTGGATCTGGTCAAATCTGGCCGAGTGAACAGTGCTGCTTGTACTGAGCAGCACTGCATCCCCAAGACATTCAATATATTCGATGTCTCTAGATGCTAGCACTCTTAGACGAGTTATGCACTCAAACAAATTCAAGATATGCGCCCACTTAAGTAAAGTATCATTCTTTGCTGGAAATATAATACTTAATGTGAATGATAATGTTGTAACATTGTCATTAGTAATCAGATTACAGGGTGAGGCCACTGGTGTGTTATACAAATTCATTATTGTACCCTTATTTGCTGATATACTCAGTTGAGGTAAAGGGCACAGAAGTTCAGGAGTGGAACAATGGTCCAAGATGGGACTCTGGACCTCATCAATAGTTATATTAGCAATTGTGCAATCCTGTTCACTAACGTGTACCACCTTCTGTGGCTTTTGATTTTGTAACCCAATCAGTCAGCACTCCCATAATCTTATCATGCCTTTTCAGCCATCTGCTCACTTTTTTCTTTCCTTTTTATCACGTGACGGTGGCAACATTTTTTCTTTAGTGAGTCAACATTTTCCTGGATGCCCGTGACTTTCTTTGTGCCCGCCTTAGATTTTGGAATATAAATGTCCCGACCCATATTTTCGGAGTCATCTCTTTTTCACATCATTTGTCACCAACCTCGTCATTGTCCCCCATACTACTATTGGAGAGATTGTTACCATATCATTTAACTCCTGTGCGGCAGGTACAGAAATATCCAAAGGGGGTATAGTGGGTTATTGAACTGCACCATCCAACTTGTTGGCACTCTCATATTCCTTCTGTCAAGGATACAGGTTTGTCAGTAGATGTCATTGTTAAGAAGCAACTCACAGCCTTCTTAGGTATGCTTGTTAGGTTTATTGGAACATCTTAGGACACCTTCACAAGCAGTTACATAAAGGACATTGACACTGGCAGCCCATCACCCAGGCAGGGGGTTCGCCAACTGACCAGGGCTGGAACCTTCACTCACACATTCCAACACTCAGACATCAACACTCCACATGACACCACAACATTCCTGCTTACCCAGGCAAGACATACACAACACATCTCCCCCCCTTTACATTAACACACTGCACACACCAAGCACTACACAACACACCTCCCCTCCTTGCACTTATCCACAACATGCAAAACACCACGGGACACACCTCCACTCATACCAACACACCCCATCCACACCAACCCGGGTGACCAGGGCAGGCACACCGCATGTGCACAAACGCTCTGACTCTCAGCTTATTCCCAGTGCAGTGGCCAGGCACACCAAGACCAACAACTAAATAATGGCACACTCTGGACCCTGAAAGGTGGAGCAAGTCTTAAATGGGCACGCAGTGCAGCCAGAAACGACCGCCTGCGCGCAAAAAAGGTTTAAATATAGGTGACACAAGACCAGTAGGCCGAAGTATATGTGTGACTCCTCATGCACATCACGACGGAAGTGCCCTCACCAAATCCGGGGGCGCTACCACCCGTCACATATACCTCTTTATACCATGCATGACTACACAGTCACACCCTGACTGACTGGGGCGGTACCACCCAGCAATAATAGCTGTAGACCATGCATGACCATCATCACAGTCACACCCCGACTGACTGGGGACGCTACCACCAAGCAATTATAGCTATTAACCTTGCATGACTAGCAACACAGTCATGCCCTCACTGAGATGGTGGCGCTACCACCATGCACAAGCATACGTGGCTTCACCATGCATAACCAAATTACAGTCATGCCCTGACAGAACTAGTGGTGCTACCACCATTAACCACGTACACCGTTAACCCATGCACCCTCCTACCACAGACGCCCCCATACCATACTTAATACATTGCTCAGATTACCACCCAGCGCTATTAACCTTACATGACTATCAACACAGTCAGGCCCTCACTGAAATGGTGGCGCTACCACCATGCACCAACATACGTGGATTCACCATGCATCTCAATTATTGAAGACACTTCCACACTGAAGTGGTGGCGCTACCACCACAATCCACCGTATTTTGCTAAACCATGCGTGACTTCAATAGAAATCACACCCATATTGTACCAGAGGCTCTACCCTTGGACACCACAACATGTCACACTGTCTCCCAAATGCCCTTTTTACATACCATTCCACATCCATACTGATGAAATGGCTAGAGGCGCTACCCCCATTAACCACACTTGGGAGACTTTCATGCTGACCTGGCTTACATATTCCGTTTGAGCCTCACCCAAGCGCAACTTGCATATGAAGCCTGTAAATCTGTATTGTGAATATGATGATGACAATACTAGACTAATGGGGCATTACCCCACACGAGATGGCATTCGAAGCTGCACTTGACAGATAATGGCAAATTCAGGACATGCAAGGCTCTAACTTGCATATGATGATACATGTGGACTATGCGTTGCTATCTAGCATAGGACGGGAATATTTGGGCTTTTGGGAGTGCACTTGGGATATGATTTACCTGGCCTCTAGGGCTGTAGTGGAAACAAGATGTCAGGGTTTGAGTGTTTGAATCTGTTGTTGTCATATCATGGCAGCATCTGAGCATGTAAAGCAGGTGATGTTGTACCTTGCCTTTGATAACTACACCTGCAATTAAATCTATAGGTGGCATACAATGACAGTACGTGTATATAGGATACTGTGGTGTGGCATATGAAAGTAGTGCTTCATGCCCCTGCTGTATATGCCACTGACAAATAATGACTGCACTTCTGGTACATCACAACAGCCCTCTAGTTCATATCAGCCTTTTGCCTCACCTACGTAACCATTTATTTGATATAAACTACAGAAATTGAAGTTTTTGTTTATAGCAGGGATGCCACTTTCTGTGCTGTCATCGAGTTTAAAGGCCTCCTAACATTACTTCCGGTGAGTCTCTCCCCCACCCTATACAACATCTTCACACGACCCCTCTTCCTCATCCTCGACGCTATGGGCATATCCTACACCAACTACGCCGACGACACGCAGATCCTCCTCACTCTCACAGGGAACTATGACACTGACTCCCTGACCCTCAACAACCTCTACAACACCATCCAAGCCTGGATGGCAGACAACGGTCTGTGCCTCAACTCTGACAAGACGGAACTCCTCCTGGTAGGTTCCCCCGACACACTAAAAAATCTAGATGCCCAATTCAGCCACTTCACCATTGACTCCATTAAAATTCCGGTCTCCGACTCTGTCAAAACTCTGGGAGTCTACCTGGACTCCAGCCTATCCATGGATAGACAAGTCAGCGCAATAGCCTCATCAGCTGCATATCATGCCAAACTTATCAACGCAGTCAGACACTTTCTCTCCAAAGAGAACTGCACCAACATAGCCAGAGCCATCACCGGCTCTAGGCTAGACTACTGCAACGTACTCTTTCTAGGAACCTCCAACAAAAACTTAGAAAGACTACAAGTAATACATAACAATGCTCTCCGGGCAGCTCAAGGCATTGCTAAAAGAGAACACATCTCTGAAGCAAGAAAACTAGCCCACTGACTCCCAATAAAGGAAAGGATCGTATTCAAAGCCCTGACACTGACCCACAAGTGCATTCACCTCACTGCTCTAGCATACCTCTCTCAAAGGATCCACCCCGTCTCCACTACCAGGCCAACCAGATCACCGTACACCAACATGCTCTCGGTGCCACTAGTAAAAAGAGTAAAAGCGGGCGGATCCAGCTTCCCCTATCTCGCGCCCACTCACTGGAATGCCCTACCTCCCACTATCCGAGGGGAGGCCTCCCTCACCACCTTCCGCAAAACTCTGAAAACTACCCTCTTCACAATAGATCCGACACACCAGCACGAATACCTATCATATATGTTGTAATATACGTCCCAATGCAATATCTGTAACAACAGTACAATATCTTGTAGTATTCATAATGTGTTAACAATCGCTTTCATGCCTGTACCATGTAACTAAGTTATTGCAAGTAACAGCGCCTCAATGCCCCTGGGCTTCTTGCGGGCTATATAAATATAAATAAATAAATGTCAGGTGGTCATGTGATACCACTTCCAGTTATGTTGTTTCTGCTACCCCTTGCATTTTTTGAGAAACGTACTACCCTGGCTGCACTCATTAGGGAACTGAACATCCCCTTTTCCCACATGTGTGAAAGAACTTGGGACTATCGTAATGGACACTGATTTTAATTAATATGAAGAAGCCCAAAGTAAAAAACAAAAAAAAGGGAAGGATAGCTCAGAGGCAATAAACTCGCCTTGGGACTTGGACAATGCTGTTCAACATAGATGCAATCCCCTGTCAAGCATTTAGAAGCCGAAGGAGTCAGCAAGGGCTCCATGAATAACGAAAATAAATCACATGATAGAAATCCACCCATTCCAGTGGGGAATTTTAGCTATAAAATATATGGGTATTGATATGATATGGTATGATAGGCTATTTATAACACGCTTAATACCCAGATGTTTCTAAGCGCAGACCCGGTGTTGCTCCATGTCGTCTTGCTTCCAAGGCGAGCACGTTGCCCCTGAGCTTTCCTCCCGAGACAATTTTAAAAATAGCCAACAAATACAATCAGTTGTAAGTATAAAAATACATTAAATGTATTACTGAATGAGCTTTGAGCGAGGTATCATGCTGGATAGCTAGTGATCTATAGTTATAATTGGTGTTGTCAAACTAATTCCAGGTTAGTGTTACAAGGAAGGTGTCACCAGTCATTCTGCGTTTGATATGAAAATGCTCCTTCATTTAGAATTTGTAGACTTTCAAAGGGCCGTAATGGAGTGGATAGGGTCAGGTCATAAGAAATTTTAAAAGAGAAAATGTTCCCTCTTCTTGATTTGATC
This sequence comes from Ambystoma mexicanum, assembly GCF_040938575.1. Lineage (NCBI taxonomy): Eukaryota > Metazoa > Chordata > Amphibia > Caudata > Ambystomatidae > Ambystoma > Ambystoma mexicanum. Next base: position 683,513,958 of record NC_090929.1, on the reverse strand, counting down.
TAAATACTATATACAAACAATGCAGCTAGAGTGAGCAATGTCTAGAATGTACTAAGCCTTTTCAGACAACTAAGGGTGTCAGACAATGGGCCTCATTACACGGTAGGCGGTGGACCAAGGTGCTATTAGCACCTTGGTCCATGCCGGTAAATTACCGGCACCGCCTTGGAGGAAAGGGGAATTACCGCCCTATTCCAAGGTTGGCGGGGCGGTAATTCCCCCTTCCTCCATTGCCCTTCCCCATTCCCATTTTTGCCCCATAGGGCATAATGGGAATGGGGAAGGTGCTAATTACGGTACCGCAAATTGCGGTACCTTAATTAGCACCCTGGTCCCTTTGCGGCACCCTACTTTAACGGCTGGTCTACACCAGTCGTTAAGGTCGGGTCCCGCAAAGGGACCTCGTAGTAAGGCGGTAAGGGTTAACGGTCACCGGTACCATTACCGGTGACCGTTAACCCTTACTGCCTTCCATGTAATGAGGTCCAATGATGCGTTCTCACACCCTTGTTATTGTTATTATACATCAATGACTTAGCACTCCTTGTTCAATGATTAGAACTAAAGTCGTTATAATTTCTGACGATGTAGTTTTGATTTCCAAAATCGTCTGCCTCATAAACAAACAACTGGATATTTTGTGGGAATACCGTAGTCTTAGGGTAAATATGACTAAAACAGTTGCAATGGTTAGTCACCCACTAGGATAACTAGGGTCTCCTTTGAATTCAGTGGGGAGGCAATGAAGTAAGTCCGTCATTTTGGGTACCTAGGATTAAGATTGATGTCAAATGGGTCCTGGATAGACCAAATGCCCTACAGCAAATTCTCAAAGAGCTGGAGCTACCCTAAGTTTTGCAGGCAGGTTAGATGGAAAGTGCCCACCCTTGAAGCATATCAAGCCCAGGTGGCAGTGCAAATATTATATAGGTCAGAACCTTGGGGACGCATTCCAGTGACCCTGCTGGAACCTGGTGAAAAAAGCTTTCTTTAATAGAATGCTGGTAGTCTCTAACAGTGCTCCAAAAGTACTTGTCTATTTTGATTTCGCATGAAGCCTTTTTTAAAGACAGTTATATTAGGCCTCGTACTATTATGGTACTTGATTTGTCCTGTCACAGATAGGTACTCTGGCAGCTAGCTGAATGCAATGAGCACCGAACATGGAAGTGGCTTTGAATTGTCTACCCTGATTGGAGCTCATGAGGTTACGGGGTAAAAGTACAACCAGCCAGACCAATCGACGCAGTTACATAATACGTACATTTGATGGGCCTTAACATCATTTTTAATTATGTATTTAGCCCTAAAATTGGTGTTGGGGTGTGCAAACTACTCAACTAGGTTGCCCAATTCAAGGAACAGGGAATGTTTTATGAAATTTAGATTAAATATTTTACCATTAGTCTCTATAGCTTGCAAATGGTACATGACCTGTGCTGATAAATGTTTTGTTTGTACCAATTCAAAATAATGTGATTTTATGTTGGTTTGTCCGTTATATTCCAAGGCAAATAGGACATTTATCCTCCCAGTCTGAGATTTTAAACTTGTCGGACGCGATGGTATTGATTAAAATTGCATCTTCTCTTGATGTTACATCAGTTGCCGCTCATTTTGATAAGTATGCATGGTACATTAAAACTAATGTGAGATGTAACCAGTCATAGGGCCTCATTACAAGGTAGGCGGTAAGGGTTTACCGGTACCGGTATTTTACCGGTACCGGTAAATCCTTACCGCCTTACTACGAGGTCCCTTTGCGGGTTGGGGAATTTAACGCCTGCTTTTAGCAGGCGTTAAAAACCGGGACCCAGGGAGTTAATTACGGTACCGCAATTTGCGGTGCCGTAATTAGCACCTTCCCCTTTCCCATTATGCCCTATGGGGCAAAAATGGGAATGGGGAAGGGCAATGGTGGAAGGGGGAATTACCGCCCCGCTAACCTTGGAATGGGGCGGTAATTCCCCTTTCCACCAAGGCGGTGCCGGTATTTTACCGGCATGAACCATGGCGCTAATTGCGCCATGGTTCTCCGCCTACAGTGTAATGAGGCCCATAGTGTTTTAGACATATGAAGTGGAATATCTGCTTATTTTACTTTTGGATAGCTGGATTATAAATATCTGGCCATGTGTTTAATACATTTTTTGTTGCATATTGATCAGCTTGTTGTTTTTGTGACAAAGTTGTATATATTATCTTATCCTAAACCAAAATGTATGATTTCGGAATAAAGACGTACACTGATAGAAATTGGTTTTATGTCCCTAACGTTGTCATTTAAGAAACATACATCTATACGTTTTTCACTCCTCTGGGATTTTTCAAGGCAGATCATAAATTAATCTAACTTGTAAGAATACAGAAGCTTACATGTTCAAAGGTTAGAGTAATCCCAACGTGACAATCCATAATAATTTGCCATGTGACTGACCGGTACTCTATCCTCATCCAATTTCCATATTAATGTTATTTTGCAAAAGGCAATATTTTGTAGCCATTTTATTATTTATTCCTAACTTTACCCATCTTTAATTCTTTTGTACACATAGAGAAATGTTATGGGTACATGGATTCATCCCTTATGGTCATAGATGAGATTCTGTGTACTATGTTGTTTAAGGTCACTTCGTTCTAAGTTGGATGGTTTACATCCATGCTGTGTTTGGCCAGCGTCATGGTGTTTCTGTCATTGATTGGCATGCGCTGAAAGTGCCAAAAGAAAGAAAAGATGAAGGAGAGTCTGTAGGGATAAGATGCCATGGAGTTTAGGTCCACCACTCTGCAGATACACGGTGCAAAATGACACTCTGCCATTCGAAAAATATGGACTCTTCTAAGCCACCCATATTGATACCGACCACAACAAATTCTAGGATGTCTTTCTGATAGTATGTGAGCTTTGTTTACCAACACCGACAAGCTCTCTTAAAACTTCTATTGATGGCTGCAATTCTCTTACAGGTTTCTTTCAGATTCAATAGGTACAATTATAAGATGTGATTCATTCCCAAACACTTATTCCTCAACCAGATGCAGTGGCAGAAACCTTAGTAGAAGCTAATGAAACAATTACTTCTTGTCTCAAACCCTTGACCACCTCTAAACTGGATGAGGTTTGAAAGGCATGTCACTCCTCAGGCTCACACGAAGGTTCTTGTACAGAAAGGATAATTAAAGCAGGAGGCACCATCTTCAGGGGAATATTGTATTTTGTTTCTTTATCCACTAGTATTGTTCAAAAGAGCTCTAAACATGCAGTTCTACTCCTGCTACTGAAGCATTCTTTGGACTAAAAAGAACGTAGCAATTGAAAACCTGTTACTCAGTTACCATTTGTGGGGACACTTCTATAATGATTATAATTAGTTATTTATAACACACTTAATACTCAGAGGTTTCCAAGCGTGGACCCTGGGATCGAACCTGTGTTGCTTTGCGTCCTCTTGCTTCCAAGAGCTATGCTCCGCAGACATCAATAACAAATCTGTGGCTACTGTGAGTCAGTTTGTCTTGATATGAATCAGGCTGATTTCTGCCTGGGTATAAAACAGAGCACGTTCTAACTGCAGTGAGGAATGGCATCAGGGGAATGGTGGCTCTCTGCTACTTCTGGATCTGTCGGTGGTCTCCGACACACTTGACCACACAATTCTCCGAAGTAGGATGAATAATCTTGGAATCTGATACCAGGCTCTTAAGCAGATTTATTTCTTTTTAGCAGACTTATTTTTCATTACCGTATTTGGATTATGAAAAATCCATTTAGTACATGAAAAACAAAAAACGCAAAAGAAAAGTAAACAACTTATCATGGATAAAATAAAAACATTAAAACAAAAGAACAAGTAGGTCAAAGCAATTTACACTAAAATGTAACAGAGATTTCTTCTAATACACATCACTCCATTCCAAAACATAGCAATACAAATGTAAGGCAAGACCTAATGTTTGGCAACCAAACTGCCCCCTTTCGAATCTAGCCCCCATAGTTCAACCTGCAGGACCGGCCAGGGTTTGTTTTTTGCTCTCTTTTAAATAAAAATGTATTTAGCCACTTTAGGCAGACTTATTAGATCCTTCGGATCCACTTTTTCTTTTACGTGATATGATACCAGGAACAGAGATGGCAGATATTTTATGGACCCAGATAATTATCTCTTTTAGGATAAAAAATGTTGGCAGCAATCATTCATTGGTCCGACAGGTACAACATCTTGCTCAGGAGTCTGCAACCTGTAAGGGTCCAGATGTTTTGAACTATAACTACTACGATCCCTCATCATTGACTATGCTGGGTAGGAATGATGGTAGTTACAGTCCAAAGCCTATGGCAGGCCAAAGGTTGCTGACCACGTATCTAGGTGCTGCAACTATTTCTTTCATGAGCTGATTTTGCTATATGGAATGGAAGGAACAATATCCAGAACCAAATTAGAATAGAGGTTAATGACGTGCAAGATTAACACCATTACTTGGGAAATCCCTCTAAGAGACAACAGGGGCACAATCCAACATGCTTTTGTTGTGACCATTCCATGTTAAAATGGAAACACATTTAAAATCATAATTTGAAACAATATCTCTTTCAATCCGACTCAAAAGCCACTCTAAGTGGCAAACATGTGCCCAGACATGGGTACCAAACTCACTGTACCTAGGTAATGAAGCTGCACCGCTCTGGACCTATTCACCGTTGCTGGTGTTGTGCAGAGTCAATTTGGTTTAGCAGGTCAGGCACAACTGCACCTTCAGAGCCTGAGTCAAGACTATGTGGCATACAGTATGAATTGCCCCTTCTGAAATGGCACATGGGAGGTAGAATTGTTAACATTAAATGACACCCAGTGGGGTGCCCAATGTTTAAGAGATGTTGACACAAGAATTTCTTGACCATCACTTTTTGGTTGCCTCTTATCTGGACACAGACCCGCCCAGCCTTATTGGCAACCTGTATCCATAAGAGTATACCTGTATCTACTCCACAGCCGTTGTCAGGATCCTTGCCTTTAAGAGCTTAAATGGATCCACAGTTTAAGCCATCATCAGAATCCTTATCTATAAATACCTACATTATTCTTCTATCACCAGCCTCATTGAGGATGTGTGTCAATTAGTGCCTGCATCTATATGCCACTGCCTACTTTATACAGAAACCTTTTCTGAAAGGGCCCCAGGGATATGACCCTTCCAGCCTTAATCTGGATTGAGGCCCGTTAACTATACATTCTTAGATGGATTTCCCCCAAATCCACCCTTAGTTGTGATGCTTATGTACATCCCTATGTGAATCAAACTACTTCAGCCATAGTCTGGATCTTTATCCAGAGTACTCACCTAGATCCACTGTCCAGCCTTTATCAAGGCCCTAATACATAAGTACCTTCATGACTCGAACCTGCAGCCTCCACCCTCATGCAGGGCTCTTATCAAGAAGTGCTTGCATGGATCACCCAGCTTTAACCATGGTCCTCATCTATAATGCCTACATGCCGCAGATGCCACCAGACTTCTACAAGACCTTACCTAAATGTGCCCACATGGGTCCACTGCCTCCAGCATGGAGTGACACCCTCATCCTTCGATTCTTGCATAGATCTTTTCACTCTATCCTTATTCAGGACCATTGTTTATACGTGCCTATTTACATCTGAAAACCCTATATAGACATAGGTAGGATTCAAATCCATAAGCCTACATGGATCCACAACTCTCCATGACCCTTATATATAAGTGCTTCCACAAATCCGGTCAATGGCCCTTGGTCAGATAATTAGAAAGGGCATAACCCTAGAACCAGGAGGTACAAGGATTCCTGCAGCTGGCCGCTCATCAAAGGAGATAGACACCTTTGCTATGGGGTCCCAAGAGAGTGAGAAAGCTAAACTTCCCATACACATCTAAAAAAAGCATAACCAATTTGTATCCATCCTTATTACCTCTATCTCCAACAGTAACTATATGTGCAACCTGCAAGTACATTTCAAAGATTGCCCACTATCCCAGAGCCACATGGTAAGCATCTATAGACCCGTGAATGCATAAAAGCACACAGTCACTCACCCAATCAATCAATCACATGCTCATTCACGTGGTTGGGTCTTTTGGGGTTGAGACCACTCACCCATAGCTCAAAAATCTACCCAGAAGGACCAGTAAAATGTATGCACTGGACCCCACAAAGGCAACTATAGGCCTCATTCTAAGGCCGCCGACCCGGAAACAGTACAAAGTCCCAGTGGCACGGGAAGTCAGGTGGCAGATTCAATAACTCCCCATTTCCTCAGAGTCCCATAGGACTCCATGAGAGTGGGGAGACGGAAAAACCGGCACCATTAGGTCTGACCCTGCCGGGCACAATGGCACCTTCAGGCAGACTCGTAGTGTGGCGGTCAGGAAACAAGGTTACTGATACCCTTGTTTCCAGACCGCCACACTTGGAATGAGTCCCAATGTCTTACTCCTGGCTGGCTGTGTATGACATGTGGCTTTCAGGTCAAGTACAGATCTCAGCATCAGGAGCATTTTGCTTCTGACCTATCAGGGCCTGGATTGGCCAATAGGGCAAGAGGGCAACGCATGATGAGCTGGCCTGGCAGGCCTGTGTGGAACAGCTTTTAGGAAAAACATGGGTAATTTTAATCACTTAGTGCACTGTGCAGCTGGTCCCTTAATTAAACATACTTCCCAATATACTTTAAAATTCACAAATTCACGTATATTTTCGCACTGTAATCACCCCAAGGTGTTACTGAAAAAGCCTATCAAAAGACAACGAATCAGGTTGTGGGGTACTTTTTGGTGCCCAGAGATACTTTTTGTCACAATTCATTTTCGAGCTTCAATTTCTTCTAATACTGACACTTTAGGAACAAGCATTTACCAAAACGCTCAGTGACTATAAGTATATTGAACTAAAATTAAACAAGGGTTGTAGAATTCAATACAACGTTCCATTAAATGTATGCGACTATATGTTAAAGGGTTGCAGACTCCACAATCAGACATAAATTGACTCTGTTGCTTTCTTTAAAGTTGTTTGTGGACACTCGGAGCTGGAATCACAAAGATTTGCTGTACAGTTAATGAAGACCGACCAGTGAGCATCCCAGATGTACACCTGCTTCCTCCTACCAAAGGCTAAAACCGAAGCAAATCCAAAAGCCTGGGTTGTCTCAGAGATGCCCAAGCAAATCTTTGTGAATCGAATTTGGACTTCAGCATCAGAGAGATACTCCAGGCATTTGTGGATTGTAGAGGAGCAGCCAAATGCCTCTGCAGGAAGTCCCGCCCCCCTCCGGTCTATATAATGGAAGCCATAAGTCGCACAAGGACGAGACACTAGTGCTTGTGCCTATTCCGCAGAGAGTCTTTGAGAAAAGGTATCCAATAAGAAAACCATTTCTGACGTATCCTCGTAGAGATGACAATCTGTTGGAAGAAATCCCTGAAGTAATGTGAAGACCAAAGAACGAGAAGTAGGCGATGTCACAAGAGATGAGTGTGACGCACTGATAAGAGTGGCTGAAAAAGAAGATTAATAGACATTATGGAATCTGATGACGAAGTAAAGCATCGAGTAAACTTTCATATGGGAAGTGAAGATTGCACGTTTAAAGAACATTGCAGAAAATCCAAGCAGTTTAATAACTGTACAGATGCAGCAACGCAAGTAGACTAAATGATCATAGAAGCTAGCTATACGTAGTCAATAGACGGTAGGCAGTGCCGCCATCATATAGAATGTGGACTTCTGTGTCACAATTTTAGTAAGCTTAAACCCATGGAGAAAGAAGGATCGAGAGCTGTGTGTCATAGCAAGAAAGCTGCTGGTATCGAGGAAGGACCGAGAAAGGCTGTCAAAGACTGGAGCATCTGAGAACTGCTTATCTATCCTTGAAGAACAATGAATGTGAGAGGCTGAGTCATCCCTTGTGAAGGTGCAAAGAAAGAACACTATTAGTGCCAAGTTTTGTTCATTTAATACAATTAATGCTAGAAAAGGAGCCGAATTGCGGTTTCCTTTCACATGGGCTATGGATAGAAATAGAAGGTGGGCATGCAGCTCTAGACTTGAGATAGCGTATGATCACACTCCCATATATTCCCAGGAGCAAGGATACTTTGCAAGGCCAAGTTCAAAAGCAATCTCCATGGAAGAAGGCTTGGATGATGAGAGATGTTGGGCCAATCGGGTGGGGAGACATGGTGAAAGTCCACCCATTGACACCTAGTGTACCAGCTTACATGCTGCTAGTGAGCCGAATGTTCCAGAAGGGCACTAGAATGCCAACCAATTATAGAAGGCCTTATAACGAAGAGCCTTATATTTTGATAGCCAATAATGAACTGTGTTTCAAATAACTGTTGAAGATGACTTGCACTAGGGGTGGGCATAAGTTGTCCACCTGACTGTAGAGACCCAATCGCAACCTGATCCCTTATATAAAGTATACTTAGATGTTCCCTTTGAGCCAAGCACAACACCCCGTAGGTTTTACATTTTGGCACGTAGTATGACTTCATGTATGATGCGTTTTTACTATATAAATGTAATTTTTTAATGAAATGCTTTGTGAACGATTACGCTGTGCAACATCATTTGATGTATGTTGTAACTCCCTGTTTTAGACAATTGATAATAAAACAGTTAAAAAGACTTTGCCTTCTTCCTGAGTTGTTTATCTGGTCTAAGAGTTACTCTGCATCCCACCTACTGCACGATATGCTACCGATTTAAGGCCCAAAAGCTAACATTTGGTAGCAGTGGCAGGATGGTTAGACCCATCAATTAAGTAAATCCAGTATTTTGGGCGATCGGATATCCTCTGCCATCTAGCTGGAAGATCGCAGGGTTTCCTGAGGAGACCGGCCAAATAGAAATCTTGCAAGACGAATCAAGATGGTGGGCAGGATCCCTTTTTGATGAAATCCCTACCTCGTTTCCACAGGCTTTTTGCAGACGGAAGTCCAAAGTGGCCGGTTGGAGGAGGAGACCATACCGTAGGCCTCGAGCCAGACAACCGACTGGTGAGTAGACTATGGAGAATGGCAAACTAAGGGAATGGGGTTGTGGTAATATTAAAAGTAGTGAAAGTAACAAGAGTAACAGGAGTAACAGGAAATATTGTATAAAGATAGAGAGAGATATAGCGCCTGAGAACCCGGACCCAAGGGGGCCAGAAGAGGTTGTCTCACATTCCAGTTGGTGTCCCTAGGCTACATGCAAACAGGTTTACATAAGGAGATTGACTAAACTCTGTTTTCAGAGTATTAATTAGAGGCACAGAGGAAAACGGGTGATCACTGAGGTTTTTATGTGCAAATTCGACTAGTCTGTCTGTTTGTGTATTTGCGTTGAATTAAGGTATCGAAGAACGATACAAATTGTTGTGAAAGAATTGAGATAAGTCAAGAAGTTATATTATTTATCTAGGGAAGTGGTTGATACAAATCCAGAAATAAAATAGAGGTTTGATTCGCGATTGTTTGAGCGCACTCCTATTTGTTGTTTTTGATAAACATATTTTTTATAAAGTCTGGTAAGTATTGACAATCAATTGAGACTCATCACAATGGGAGATACTCCTCTGATGAATTTATCTAAGACATTGCCAAAGAACATACCTAAGCTCAAACAGTATATTGGGGAATGGGTGAAAGGCACAGCAGATAATGTTCATGCCATGGCCGCAAGTGGGATCATTGTCAAAAGTAGTATTGCAACACATGACCACATACTTGCATAAACAGGAAAGAAATTGGAGAAAAGGCTAGCTATTTTAGAGCTTTGGAAAATGTACCAGGAAGAGGGGGAAGATCTGCCACCCGAGGAGTGGATGTTTAGCCAGTGTAAGGAGGAAGGTGTCGAGTCTTCAGCTCCCCTTACCTTGCCTGAAGTAAAAGACACTAATACGGAAGAAGTAGGCGTGCATCCTTTAAAGGAACTAAAAGCAAGAACAGGGTATAGTAATCCGATATACGAACCACCCGCTTATAGCAGTGACGATAGTCCAGAGGAGAGTAAAAGAAAAGAGGAGATCTTTAAGATCATACAAAACAAGGAAGAGAAAAGTGGCCGATCGAATGTATTAACAGAGAAAGAGCTAGAAATTAAGAGATGGAAAGGAGAGAAAGATGAAGCTGACGAGGTAATGCTCCTGTAGAACAAATGGATGAGAGGACAGATATTACTCAAGCTACATGGGAAAAGCATTGAGGAAGTAAGGCAAAGAGAAGATTGAGATGAAAAGGATAGAAAAGACAGGGAACAAGAAAAAAGAATGAGGGACGACTAACATAAGAGAAAGAGCAAGGAGCGATGAGAACAGATGTATCAGGAGGAGCAAGAGAAAAAACAAGAAAGGGCAGAAGTGCAAAGGAAGTTTGATAATAAGCAAAAAGCAATAGAAGATAAGAACAGATGAGAAAGGAAGAGAGAAGAGGAGGAAGCACAGAAATTAAGGGAGACACGAATACAGAGACAAAGAGAAGAGGAAGAAAGGAGAGCAGAAGCAAGGAGAGAAGAATGAAGGCAAGAGGAAGAGAGAATTAGAAGGGAGGCAAGAATGCAAAGAGAATTAGATGAAGAGTCGGAACGTAAGAGGAGAGAATGGGGGCTTGATATTAACCTCATTCAAAAGGAGTTAATTGAGCCAAGTCCAGCAATATGATAGGACAGAATGGAAAGTTTCTTCTGTTAAAGGGAGCAACGTTAGGGGCATCTAGAGTAGCACTAGATGAAGAGAACTGTGATATAGGAGGTATCAGAGACAGGATCGATAAGGCCTATCAAGAGTTAAAGGAGAGTAGTAAATCGGGAAGCAGAGGGAAGGGAGACCAATCCCTTGTATATTCATTAAAAGACAAAGGAGAAAATCTGTTCAGCCACAAACACAGAGCCTTATCCTTAAGCAGACTGAACTTAGATAAAGGTGAAGAGTATGAGAGCCACACTAGTTGGGGACTAGACATGTCAAACGAGGAGAGAGAATCCTTCCATGGGGAAGATGGAGGAGGCGCATGTGCCCCTAAGGGAAGCCTGCAGGTGGACAAGGAAGTAAGATGGTCCAATCTAGAACAGCCTAAGGAAAGGACACCAGATCCTATAGCATACCCAGAGAGCTTCCCAGAGGACGATTGTATAGTGTGAAAGGAGAATCACTGCATTATGTGAGCAGGTTAAGGTTGCTACCAGTGAGGAGGCGGTCACGAACCATTGTCCCTGCCATGGAAAGGATGGAAAGGTAGGCGATTGGAGCAGATTGCGGGTTAGGGGTAATGTAGTTTCCTCATTGGCAACAGGGGCAGCAGGACCATAGTATATTCCATGGCTGCAGATGGATAAGAATAATTTAAGATGCAAACTCCTGAGTTTGACATCGGGTGCGGAAAATAGATTTATGAACTGCAAAAAATGACAGGGGGAAATACGTTGGCCACAGGAGACATTAAGGGTCTCTTGGCAGCTATTCTTGGGGAAAGAGCTGATGACATATGGAAGAGAGGAGGCTATTCAAGTGTGACAGCACATAACAAATCGCACAATGGAGCGCCATTTAATAATTGCAGAGCATATGTTTGGAGAGCTCTCATGGTACAGTATCCTGACACGTCAGATATGGGTGCAATTATGACACGTAAGATGAAAGAAGATGAAGAGCCTATTGCTTACATTCAGGAACTTCAAGAGCGTTGTGCTCTTGAAACGATGGAACGGTGGGAAATAAATGTGTCATTATTTGACCACATTGTATGTCAGGGGTTGCTTGAGCAAGTACAGAGGCAAATGAAGAAGCAAGTGGATATGGAAGTGATGCCATGGGCTGAAATACAGCTGCCAATAGTACACCACTCTCAACTATTGCAGGAAAAAAATAAGAAGAAAGATGAGGCGAGGAAAATTGAGAAAGCTAAATTAGTCCAGATGAGATTGTCAAAGTATACCATAGAAGGGGAGGTATTGACAAGCGTAGAAGGGCTGGGAATACAGCAAGCAGTGGGTATATTGCAGGTGAATAATCAGCTCCCGATGGACCAAGGGGGGGAATGGGTTCATGCCATGAGGCAGAGGCATAGGCTATAGAGAAAAGGGTGGATTCCAAAGTAATCAAGGTGGGTTTCAGAATGCACAGAATGAGAATCAGAATGCGCAAGAAGGATTCAACCAAGAGAGACTAGTCAGGCGGCCTCCCTCTGTATGTTGGACCTGCGGGATGACAGGGCACATTGCACGTGTATGTGGGAGCCAAGGGAATGGACAGAATGGCCAATTCTCAAGAGTGGCAACAGCTTATCCTCCACCATATAGCACACACACTAGGGAAGGGTTTGCCCAAGATCAGACAGAGTATAAGACACAAGTGCCGCAAATGCAACAGACACAGCAACCACAGCAAGTGCAATTGAATCCACCACAAGGGCAGTCGCAGCACGCCCCCATGCATATGCAACAGTATGCAAACACGGGACAAGTACTGACACCCAGAATTGGAGGTGCAACTGTAGTGGGAGGGAATCCTTTCACGGGTACAGCGGTATTCATATACACACAATAGGACAGCTCACAGGGCAATTTGATGTGTTCAGTACTATAAGTGACACCAGACCCCCAAGAGGAACCAAGGGTTGATGTGATGATAGGAGGCTAATCTTTTTCTTTTTTAGTAGACACTGGGGCTACTCATTCATATATACAAGAGGGAAATATCCAATGTCAGGAATTGCCATGAATGCTGAAGGGTTCTCTGGAGCTACGTGTCAAGTTCCTTTTACTGATGAATTACCAGTCTCTATTGGAGAGTGTGACATGTCTGTTCCTTTATTGTATTCCCGACAGACACCAGTTAACATGTTGGGAAGAGAATTGATGACAAAACTTAACATGACAATTTCTTTTACTGACAAAGAGATAGTGTGTTCCACTCCTGGAATACACTACATGAATGTGGGCAAATTTATACTGGCATTCGCAAGTGGCTCTGAGAGGTGAACCAGAAGAGCCAGAGGTTTTTCCTTTATGGGATGAGCATTTCATTGACATGGCTACCTGGCTTAGTGGGAGAAACTATGAGGATACCTGCCAAATTCTTGCTTAGACCACAAATACCTATGGACGAAGAGGGGGGACAGACTATCCATCTAGAATTAGAAGCAGCCATATTACGAAGGGAAATGGAGATGCTTGGAAGAACAGATGATATGGGAAGGCCATGGAGAATAGTAATAGCTCTTGAAGAAGGGTGCAGGTCGACTGATATTATTGATGATGTTATGTTTAGAGATGAACCAATAGACGATGAAGTAGTGTTCTTTATGAGCATCACATACTGGATAAGAATAGAGAACAGGGAAATCCCACAGCGAATGACCATAATGCGGCAGCGTCCAGAATTTCCTGATGAAGACTTGCAGAAGGTGCCCAGCGCCCTATGGACCAGAGGCCCTTATGATGTAGGACTATTGAGGGAATATAGGAAGTTAAAATAAAGCTGAAGCCAGGGGCGATTTTACCTGGAGCAAAACAGTATCACATGTCTCGAGAGACCGATGAGGGTATATTCAAGACTATTTCAGAACTGATGAAACAAGGTATTCTGGTGCCATCAGATTCATTGTATAATATTGCAGTGTATCCTGTGAAAATATCGAAGGGAGGATCATGGAGATTCATACAGGACATGAGACCAATTAACCAGATTGTAGAGGCAGAGTTTCCTTTAGTTCCTAACACGGTGACGATACTATGCAGTATCCCAGTGGAAGCTATCTATGTCACAGTGATGATTTAAAAAAATGTGTTTTTCTCAATCCCGTTGCACAAGGACTCACAAGACTAGACTTCATTTACGTTCTGCCAAACTCATCTGAAACACACTCTTTTGCCTCAAGGGTAATTTGAGTCTCCATCTATTTTTAATAGGGTCCTACAGATGGCCTTAGGCAATATTGATTTGGAAAGTGCTGTGATACAGTACGCAGATGACATTCTAATGTGTATGACAACAGAACATGCATGCAGCCAGGACTTGATTCAGTTGATGACTATTCTAGCAGACAAGGGATACAAGGTAGACAAAGAGAAGCAACAGTATTGTCAAGAAGAGGTGTTATACATAGGGCAATTGATTTCACACAAGGGAAGCAAGGTGACGCCTGAAAGGGCTGAGGCGATTATGAAAAATACAAAACCGCAACAGGTTTTTCGGGCTATGTAATTATGTTTGAGCCTGGGTGTTTGATTACAGTTCATAAACAAGATCCCTTTTGTAGGCTTTAAACAAAGCACAGGTGAATGGTGTTACAATTGACTGGATTAAGGAAATGGAGGAAGGATTTGAGGAGTTGGAGAAAGCAATTTGCACAGTTCCTATTTTGGTACTCCCCATTTATGCTGAGGAGTTTATCTTATTTTCGCACACGAATGGGACCGTCATAACCGCAGTGCTTACACAGAGGGCAACATTAGGGCATACACCTCCAGAATATTACAGTGGGATTTTAGAACCAGTTATGAAAGGACACTTTCCCTGTGAACAGTCATTGACAGCCGCTGCATTCGCAATTGAGAAGTCTACAAGTTTTGTAATGAGCTGTTCTATGATGCTTTTTGTGGCAAATGCTTTGTTTGCCATTTTAGAGAAGCCCTGGGATACATTGACATCCCATAGAGCTTCTGTTTATGAAGTAATAATTTCCAATCCAACGATCAGAATTGTCAGATGTAAAATAGTGAATCCAGCCACATTTGTAGCTGAGCCAGTGGCAGAGAGTGATCATGTGCATGACTGAGGTAATGATGTAGAATTGTATGATGATATACCTTTCATAATAGAGAACACTCTGTCAGGAGGGGAAATTATTTTTATTGATGGTTCTTTGAAAATTGAGGAAGAAAGCGGAGAAAGGCATTCTGGCGCAGCTGTAGTGAGACATAGAGCAAATGACGAGTTAGTTTGAAGTTGTACCAAGTGGTAGACTACCGTCTATGTCCTTGACATGATCACAGCGATGGATGGAGGAGTTTGCGCCAAAATCAGGCCATCATGTTGCACGTTCATACCTTTGCATGACAGCGAGAATGGGACATCGACAGAGGTCATAACCTTGCTGATGAAACTGCATACTCAGACGGAAGATAAGACAGAGGCCATTGCAGATGACAGTTGGTTTGCATCTATCTTTTCATGGGTTCCACAATGAATGGCAAGCATCTATAAGTTTCTTGGAGCAGTATTAGTGATGATAATGTTTGGATTTTGTGTGATCAAGATAATAATTACACAGTGCAAGAAGACAGCAAAAAAGGCAGTAGAAATGAAGATCATGATCGATGTCAAATCAGGGTTTGGACCCAAAGAGTCTACAGATGAAGATATCGAAAATATATAGAGGCCAGCATCTTAGCACCTGAAGGAACAAAGTTCTTACATCCAAGGAATCACAAGATGTACGTGGGACGATGGGTCTATTGTAATCCGAATGGACAGTGCAGCTATATGACCGGGAGTGTAGATCAACATGTAAAATCAGCAGGATCCCTGAAGGGAGTAGTGAAGATATGGACCCCTATAGAGGTTAATGAAAGTGTGGTTGATGAATCAACCAAAGGGGGGAGTTTAGAGGATCAGCCAAATGCCTCTGTAGGAAGTGCTGCCCCCCTCCTGCCTGTATGCGGGAAGCCAGACGTCACGCTATGCACAACACCAGTGGCTGTGCTTATCCCACAGAGTCTTTGAGAAAAGGAATCCACTAAGAAAATCCTATCTGATGTATCCCCATAGAGATGACAATCACTTGGAAAAAATCACTGAAGGAATCTGAAGATGAAAGAAAGAGAAGTAGGTGATATCACAAGAGATGAGTGTGATGCACTGAGAAGAGTGGCTGAAGAAAAGGATGTATTGACCTTATGGAATCTGATGATGAAGTAAAGAACACTGCAGAAATTACAAGCCATTTAATACCTGTACAGATGCAGCAACGCAAGCAGACTAAGTGATCATAGAAGCTAGCTATATCTAGTTTTAGAGGAGCAGCCAAATGCCTCTACAGAAAGTACTGCCCCTATTCTGCCTATATGCTGGAAAAACAGAAATTGTGCAATACCAGTAATGGTGCCTATACCACGAAGAATCTTTGAGATAAGGTATCCGTTGAGAAGACCCTATGAGAAGTACCCCCGAAAGACTGATGGTCTCCTAAAAGGAGCACCTCAAGAAGTGTGAAGATGTAAAATGATAAACTGGTGACATCACGAGATGTGAGTGTGACGCACTGAAAAGGATGACTAGTGAAGAGAATGCATAGGTGATTTAGAATCCGATGACTAAGAAATAAGAAGACTTTTATGTGCGGCATGAAGATTGCATGTGTGAAGAGCGCTGCAGAAAACACAAGTCATTTTACAATTGTGCAGATGCAGAAATGCAAGTAGACTAAGGGCCTCATTACACGGTAGGCGGTGAGCCATGGCGCTATTAGCGCCATGGCTCATGCCGGTAAAATACCGGCACTGCCTTGGCGGAAAGGGGATTTACCGCCCCATTCCAAGGTTGGTGGGGCGGTAAATCCCCCTTCCGCCATTGCCCTTCCCCATTCCCATTTCTGCCCCATAGGGCTCTATGGGAATGGGGAAGGCGCTAATTACGGCACCGCAATTTTGCGGTGCCGTAATTAGCTCCGAGGTCCCTTAGCGGGTTGTTTTTTAACGCCTGCAAAAAGCAGGCGTTAAAGCACCAACCCGCTAAGGGACCTCGTAGTACGGCGGTAAGGGTTAACGGTCACCGTTGCCATTAACGGTGACCGTTAACCCTTACCGCCGTCCGTGTAATGAGGCCCTAAGTATTCATAAGGCTGGCTATACGTAGTATATAGACTGCAGGTGGTGCCGCCAACATACATGTATATAGAGTTCTGGACATTCGATGATACATTTTAGTAAACAAGTCTCCATGAAGAAAGACGGGCTGGAAACTATGAGTCTGGCAGCAAAGAATAGGCTTGAATTCGAAGCAAGACCAAAGAGGTTGCTTGGCTTGTTGTCAAAGACTTTCAGCAGCCAAGAACAAGTTATCAGCTGCGAAGAACAGTAAAACGTGAGAAGCTGAGGCATCCCTTGATAAGTTGCAAGGAGAGAACACCATGGGTGCCAAGTTTCTTTATTAAGCACAATTTAATACTATAATATGAGCAAATTCCCAGTCTCTGATCACATGAGCTGAGGGTGAAAATAGACGATGGGCATGGTGCAATGGATTGAAGATAGCAAGTGCTCACACTCCCTTATATTCCCAGAGACAAGAAGCTACAACAAGGCCAAGTTCAAAGACAATGTGAATGGCAGACGGCATGAGTGATGAGAGATGTCAGGCTAATTAGGTTGGGAGATATGGTCAAGTCCACCCACCTGCACTTGGGGTACCAGCTTACGTGCTGCTAGAGCCTCAAATGTTCCAGAAGGGTACAAGCATGCCAAACAATCGTAGAAGGCCATATAACAAAGAGCTGTATAGTTTAGGAGCCAATGAAGTATTGTGTTTATAATTACTGTTAAAGATGACTTGCACTATGACATGCACTAGGGGAAGGCATGAGTGCCCACCTGACTAAAGAGACCCAATCACAATCCTATCCCATAGAGAAAGTATATTTAGATGTTCCCTTTGAGCCAACCACAACCTCTCATAGGTTTTCCTAATTTTCCACGTAGTATGACGTCACTTATGATGAATTTTTAGTATAAATGGGTTGTTTTTTATTAAATTCTTAGAGATCATGCTGTGCGACGTCCGTTGATGTCCGTTGTACTCCCTGTTTTAGACTATTGTTATAAAAACAGAGTTATTTGCCCACTTCCTGAGTCGCTCTTACTGCTTTGTCTAAGAAGTTATTCTCCGTCCCAACCATAGTATGACATGTTACCTTGAGTAAAAGGGCCTCTTGGGTTCATAGTGAATAGACTGCAGGCGGTGCTGCCATTAAATAAAATCTGGACTTTGGTATCACAATTTTAGTAAGCTTAAACCCACGGAGAAAGAGAGATTGAGAGCTGTGTGTCACAGCAAGAAATCAGCTGGAATCGAGAAAGGACTGAGAAATGCTGCCTGGCCTGATGTCAAAGACTGGAGCAGCCGAGAACTGGATATCTATCCTTGAAGAACAGTGAACCTGAGAGTCATCCCTTGTTAAGGTGCAAACAAAGAACACTAAGAGTGCCACATTTTATTCATTTAATTCAATTAAGGCTAGAAAAGAAGATAAACTGTGGTCTCCTGTCACGTGGGCAATGGATACAAATACAAGGTGGGCATGCAGCCCTAGATTTGAGATAGTGTATGCTCACACTCCCATATATTCCCAGGAGCGAGGATACTTTGCAAGGCCAAGTTCAAAAGCAATCTCCATGGAAGAAGGCATGGATGATGAGAGTTGTTGGGCTAATTGTGTGGGGAGACACTGTCAAAGTCCACCCACTGACACCTGGGGTGCCAGCTTGCTAATGAGCCGAATGTTCCAGAAGGGCACTATAGTGCTAACCAATTATAGAAGGCCTTATAGAAAATATACTTAGATGTTCCTTTTGAGCCAACCACAACACCCCGTAGGTTTTACAGTTTGCAACATAGTGTGACATCACTAATGATGACTTTTTACTATATAAATGTAATTTTTTATTAAATGCTTTGAGAAAGATTACGCTGTGCGATTTCCGTTGATGTTCGTTGTAACTCCCTGTTTTAGACAATTGATAATAAAACAGTTCAAAAGACGTTACCTTCTTCCTGAGAGATTTATCTGGTGTTAGAGTTACTCTGTATCCCACATGCTGCATGATATGCTACCTATTTAAGGGTCATAAGCTAACAGGATTTTCTCCAGTTTTAGGCTTTTTAAAGCAGGGTGGTGCAAATCTGAGATACTTTCGGTCATCTGACTTTCTGCAGTGCAAATCTTTGTAAATCAGGTGCAGACTCTTTCAGTAACGGAAGACTTTATACGCCAAGAGTGTTCCATGCATACCCTTGTCTGCTATTGATATTTGGCCACCCATTGAACTTTTTAGTCACCTTCAGGTGGTTCTAGCTGTATTCGGTCAATTCATCAGGGGGCTAACCAGATGAAACAGACATAGATGATAGCAACTAACATTCTGGGTGAGCCACTTATCTGTGATTGGTGAGTCCAGCAGGAATTCCACTATGATCGTATTTTTCAGGAGTGTCGTGGTTGTTGTCCCATAGTCGTATCATTCGTGTTTTTCCGTACTGCATTATGATGTATATGCCTCTCCATACTTCATCGCCCTAATGGCATCCCAAATCTCCATGTGTCTACCAACCTAAAGCTTTCTATGGTTACCTGTCAACAACACGGAGATTCTGAAAGTCTTCCTCCTTTTGTCATTTTGAGGCACCAACAGCATAGCTGTTGTCACCTTACATAGTCGTAGGTATTTCTTTTTTCCATCTGGGTGGAAAGCCAGTTCTCAGTTTGAGGTGCCAAGTCCCATCACACTGCTTGTCGTTATTCTCAATAAGATGGAGAGTTTTCCTGTGAGCTTTCCTGTCATGGGCACCAAGCCCTCGAACAATCTACCCATCAACCTGAGAAAGGAACCCTCCTACTGGACCTTCATAAAAAAACTAAAAATGTGGCTTTTCGCATAAATGATCTCCTGAGATAACTAACGTAGACATTCAGATTCCTGTCTCCCCCTCCTCCACCTCTGCTCCATGAACCAAGACTTTTAAGACACCTTGACACCTCTCCCCGTCGTGTTTTCTAGTTTGTTTCTTGCATTCACTGTGCTCTGTATTTTATTTTTTGTCTTACAATGTAACTAGCGCCTAGATACCCAAGGGTTCAGCACGCAGCAACAAATGCAAAAATGAATAAATAAATAAGTATGCTTTGTATCCTACCATTTAGAGCTGCCCAGGGGTTCGGTTTGGCTTGTGAGATTGACTGTACAGGAGTTCGCTCAGCCCTGAAGCTTGCCAAAAGGAATTGAACGATTATTTTTCCACTTCTAAAAGAAACCCTGCAAATATAATTGTTAAATATCTGAATTCTATGACCTGTCTGTGATTGTTGAACATGTTTGAGAGCTCTAGGTCCTGTTTAAGTTTATGCTTCTTCTAGATTATGATATTATTTAAAGCTTTTTCTTAGAATCACAATGTCAAAGAAATGGTTTTCCTCCTTGAAAACATTCAGAGCACGCATTCAGTTTGCTACTTGGTAATGAGTCAATACACAGTAAAGTGGCCACAGAAAGGTCTTGATAGTTATGGACAATATTTTTTGTACTCCTTCATCTTGAGCAAAATGCTTTAAATCTATATTTGTGGCCTAGTGTCCTTGTTGGTGAACGAATTCCGCATTAACTTGATCACTTGAATAAATGTGCATTGAGTGCCGAAACATATTGCATTTTATTTTTTTCATCAGACCTGCTATGGGTCACTGGAATTGATGGGAACATTAACGTGACCCGGACACTATCATATCCGTCATATCCGGAACTTCAGCTATGCTTCACGAATGCTAACATTGACGGGGGAATTCCCTCCACGTGTTCAGAAAATGCATGGCCCGCTTTCAGTCGTGCAGGGCCCACAGTGGCACGTGCTAAGCGTTAGCAAGAGGTGCCTTCTCAGTCATGCCCATAAAGCATCTCTGTGTTAAGGGTGAAACAGAGTAGGAGCGCGCAGACATGTTAGTGAGAATGCCAGACTCCCTTCATTACATTAATACAAGACTGGCAAGGCTCCCCTGCTACATTCATGGGCAGTGGGCTACATATCATGCATCCCCTCCAGAGCAATTCCTGCATTCTCTTCCTAGCAATGTTTACCTGACCAACAATGGCTCATCTTTTCATTCTATCAGAATCAGAATATTCGATTTTTATAAAGTGTTTCATTCTTGATTCCGCCCACTTCTAAGCTTTTTCATTACAACTGTTGTTAACAAGTTTAATGGCAGTCAATGTTTCAATTTTAGAAGGATGGACGGTAAGTGCCAAGGACGAGTATATTTGTCCTTTTTGCATAGACTTGTCAGGGAAGCCATTTCACCAAAATGCCAGGGGTAGCGGAAGTGACATCACATGACCATTGGCCTCTGATGACGTCACAGGAAGTGATGTCATTTGACCCCACCCCGAAATGCCATCACATGAAGTGATGGAACGCGACTTTTCACCCCACAACGGAATTTACATCACATGACCATTGACTCTCTGATGACATCACAGGAAGGGATTTAATTTGACCCCACCCCAAAATGGCATCACAGGAAGTGATGGAACACGACCTTTCACCCCACAAAAAGCCAGGAAATGGCATCACATGGCATTGCTTCTGAGTACACTACGAAAAATATGGTTACAATATCACTTTAAAGTGATATACATTTCATACAAGAATGGATCACCATATGTATCGTTAATATCAGTGCGTAAAGGCCTATATTACCAAATCACTGTGAATGCAAGCAGACGTCCAAGGCCAAATGATAATGATGTGTTATTATATAGCACTTACGCTTAAGCGCTTCATATAGAACAAATATACATACAATATCACCCAACCTGTGTTGGTACTCATTTATCAACCTCAGCAGGATGAAAGGCTGAGTTGACCTTGCTGGGAGTCGAACCTGCAAACTGCAGATCACACACATATTGCAGCAGCCAGTGCTCAACCGACTGAGCTATTTTACCGGCAATAGCAATCAGAAAACCAGCCACTCCAGAAACAAAGAGTCACATGCTGCTGGCCACAGCTCATGAGCTTCAATGTAAAAAAAATAAATGTTATTTTTTTGCTTTCTTTTTTTTTTTTAGGGGTAGCAAGGGAGACCACAGGGGTACCAAGGGAGACTTTAGGGGTTGCAGTTGCGACCCATGGCGACCCCTAAATGACGCCCCTGAGACTTGCATAATAGCCTGGCACTTAAGGGGTAAAATTGGTCCTGTCAGCAATCCGATCTTGTGAAGTGCAGGCTCGCCCCGTGTCGGAGATGTGAGCTATGCACCCGATCCTTCATGGGTAATGGGGAACCAGTGATTCTCCTTCCGATGTTTGATGGCAATTCAGCAGTAATTCCACCGAGAATTGGCCTTAAAGTGGGAGACTTACCACCAGCATGATGCTGGAGAAATATCGTCCACTTTAAGGTCAAACCTGTAGATCGTTGGTGCGGTACAAATGGCAGTTATTCCATTGACACCAAACAAAGTGACAGTAACAGAATTATCACCCATCTGTTCCCTGCACCGCTGAACTTGTAATAAGGTCCAATGATTGAAAGAAATTGATTGGGAAATTGAGATTTTCAAACTTGAGGAAAAGCCTAGTGCCTTAAGAGCTGGACCATTTGCAGCCACTTTTCTCTGTTTGCAGCTAATAAGATGTGGACAGCAGTTGGGCTTGGTGGAAACGTGGCTGAAACCCACCATGATCTCCTCCCACATAAGGAGGTAGGGCGGTTAAAAAGTTCCCCTTCGGTTGAGCCTGATATGGTAGCAGAGATATAGGCCTAAAGGTTTCTTGTGTCCCAGGGTTCCAAGAATGTTGTTACATAGTGGCAGCATCACCACCTCCTATATCTACACAGAGTGGAGGAAAACAAGACATTTCCGGCAGGACAAAGATGTTTGGGCATCACCAAACCTCAAAATTTCACTGGATGTATTTCTATTGCTTCAGAAAAAATGCTCACTTTTTCTTTCGCATTTGTTTTTGCTCAATCTTTTTACAATTTCTACCACAGAATGTGGGAAGAGACCCCCTGCACAGCCCCACTACTCCTCCTCATACCCCACTGTGACCAATATTTCCTGACCCCAACCCACCGTCTACATTTGGTGGTAAAATGACAGCAAAAAAAAAAAAAACAAGCGAAATCAATGTTAGTAGTTTTGGTGGAGCAATAGAATAGACCCACTACAATTTATTAATGAATGAAGCATAGAAGACCAGATGTGACCTTGTACGCCTACTGCTTCTAAACAAGATCCCAGATGCATCCAGATTCGGTAGTGTAAATCACATATGATCCTGTTTGGACTGTAGTTGGTCCTCATAGATGGAACAATGCTAAGCAACCACAGTCTTTCACTGGCCCATGTTCTGCTGTGGGCAGCTGGATTTTCTGTATTTTACCCAGAATGATTGTTGCAAAGCATTGGTGGACCTTTGTCTTTCCGGCTTCAAAAATTAAAGTTCAATATGTTGAAACGTTTCTATTGCTGGAAAGGCAATCCCACGCCATGCCATCTAGCAGCATTTAAAGGTGCCGCCAGAACATATAAATCTGCAATATTGAATGCGAAAAAAAACGTTTTCAACTACAGGATTGTGAACGCAAAATCTGAGACTATGGAACTCTTTAAAATCTTAAAAGAGCAGGAGTCCACCATCCCTCCTGACTCCCGTCAAGTCCTGAAAGATACAGCCTGGTTCCAGGGCATTTAGGATGCTAGGGTCAAGAAATTGGAGGGCATCAAGGCCAACTATTACTGAAGAAATATGCCGCTCAGGTAGACCCAAGCAAGCTGAGCGATGAGTGCTTTAAGAGATGCGACTCTATTCCCCAATTTAACTTCTCCCCTATCTCCCTAAAGGAATTGGAAGAGGTGGTGGTTCACCTCAAAACCGCTAGATGCAAAGGAGACCTGTGTTTGGCCCTTATTATAAAAACCTGCCCTGACTTTGCTTGCAGCAATATGCACATTTGTGAATGCCTCGTTTACGGAGGGGCTCGGGCCGGCAGACCTTAAACAATTATGGGTGACC
The DNA here is from genome assembly GCF_040938575.1 of Ambystoma mexicanum. Taxonomy (NCBI): domain Eukaryota; kingdom Metazoa; phylum Chordata; class Amphibia; order Caudata; family Ambystomatidae; genus Ambystoma; species Ambystoma mexicanum. The sequence goes on along the minus strand of NC_090929.1, from coordinate 683,490,151 downwards.
CAACTACTGAAAATACCGGGCTTACCACCGGGAGATCCCCTTAACTACAGACCAATTACCAATACATCATTCCTTCTCAGGATCTTGGTTCCAGGGCCTTCACAACCCTGGAACCAACCCCAGAGCACAGCAGCTAGACTAGGGCCTGGCCACAGACGTTGGAACAACAGCACTGGCGCTTCTCCACCCCCACCACTAGCACCCCTTATGATGGGCCTTCACACAGAAGAGGAGCACCCACAGAGCACAGCAGCTAGACTAGGTGCTGGCCACCATCCCCACTACTGGGCATCCTTTCAGGTAGGCCTTCACACCCCTGGGAAGCAAGCCCAGAGCACAGCAGCTAGACTAGGGGCTGGCCACAGACAACTGAACAACAGCGCTGGCGCTTCTCCATCCCCACCACTAGCACCCCTTCCGATGGGTCTTCACACCCCTGGTGAGCACCCGCAGAGCACTGCAGCGAGACTAGGTGCTGGCTGCAGGTTATTCCCTCCACTAGAACCCTTCTTATGCTGCTTCATGCACCTTGGAACCACCCATAGAAAACAGCATCTAGACTAGGGGCTGGCCCCAGACCATTACCTCCACTAGAACCCCTTTGGATGGGCCTTCACGCCCTGGGGAACACCCCCAGAACCCAGCAGCTAGACTAGGTGCCGGTTATAGGCCATTCTCTCCACTAGAACCTCTTATGAGGCTTCACACCCTTTGGGGTCATCCACAGAACACAGCAGCTAGACTAGGGGCAGGCCATCCCCTCCACTAGCACCCATTCATATGGGGCTTCACGCCCCGTGGACTCAGCTGGACTAGTGGATAGCTGCAGGTGACAGAGCAACAGCACTGATGCCTCCCCATCAATACTAAAAACACTCCTTCTGATGAGCCTTCACGCCCCTGGGAACTATCCCCAGAAGCCTCCAGCTAGACTAGGATCTACCTCAGGTGACAGAACAACACCACCAATTCTTCGCCATCCCCACCACTAGCACCCCTTCTGATGGGCCTTCACGCCCTGGAGAACACCCACAGAATACATCAGCAATACTAGGGGCTGGCCACAGACGAGATGGAACAACTACACTGGCGCTTCAACATCCCCACCACCAGCACCCCTTCTGATGGGTCTTCACGCCCCTGGGGAGCACCCACAGAGCACAGCAGTTAGTCGAGGTGCTGGTTGCAGGCCATTCCCTCCACAAGAACCCCTTCTTATGGGATTCTACACCCCCCTGGAACCAACATCAGAACACTGCAGCTAGACCAGGGACTGGCCGCAGGCAATTCCCTCCACTAGAACTCCTTTTTATGGGGCTTCACACAATTCATTCATTCCATATTCTTTCATGGGGACATTTATTTTTAGATGAAAAGCTCCTCTGAATAAAGCATTAATAACATAATGTGTAGTATAATTAGATAAAGCTACTCTTGGACCCTTGGGACTAGACTGTCAAATTGTTGGTCTGTCTGAAGTGTTGATGCAAAATATACGGACCTCACGCCCGGGACAGAAAACAAATCATTCTATTTCTACTGCAAAGCCTCCCACTGCTAGGGATTCAAACACCTACTAATCCTTTTTAGGTGGTGGACTCAAGATTCCCACTGTAAATTCGTGGTAGGGATCAGGTCCTTCAATTTGCCCACAAATATATATAGGGGTCGCCTGATTTTTATGGGGGTGGCACTTCATTATTGGTGTGTCATTTTTAAAGTCATTCGTCTGAGACTTACACTGAGGAACAGTTGAGAATCATTGGCACACTGGTAAACAATCCGCTGCTCTGATGCTCTGGTGGGATCTTGTACTGGTAAACAATCTGCTGCTCTGATGCCCTCTGCTGCTCTGATGCCCTGCTGTGATCTAATACTGATAGACAATCCACTGCTCTGAAGTTACTGATGTGATCTAGTACTGGTAAACAATCCGCTGCTCTACTGTGATCTAGTTCTGGTAAACAATCCACTCCTCTGATGCTCTGATGGGCTCTGGTACTGGTAAATGATCTGCTGCTCTGATGCCCCGGAAGGGATCTAGTACTGGTAAACAATCTGCTGCACTGATGTCCTGCCGTGATATAGTACTGGTAAACAATCTGATGCTCAGATGCTCTGCTGTGATATAGTACTGGTAAACAATGTGCTGCTATGATGCCTTGCCGTGATCTAGTACTGGCAAACAATCTGCTGCTGTGATGCTCTGCTGTGATCTAGTACTGGTAAAAAATCTGCTGCTCTGATGCTCTGATGAGATCTAGTACTGGTAAACCATACTGTTCTCTGATGCCTTGCTGTGATCTAGTACTGATAAACAATCTGGTGCTCTGATGCTCTGATGGGATCTGGTACTCGTAAACCATACTGTGCTCTGATACCCTGATGGGATCTAGTACTGGTAAACCATACTGTCCTCTGATGCCTTGCTGTGATCTAGTACTGGCAAACAATCTGCTGCTCTGATGCTCTGCTGTGATCTAGTAATGGTAAAAAATCTGCTGTTCTGATGCTCTGATGGGATCTGGTACTCGTAAACCATACTGTGCTCTGATACCCTGATGGGATCTAGTACTGGTAAACCATACTGTCCTCTGATGCCTTGCTGTGATCTGGTACTCGTAAACCATGCTGTGCTCTGATACCCTGATGGGATCTAGTACTGGTAAACCATATTGTGCTCTGATGCCTTGCTGTGATCTAGTACTGGTAAACAATCTGCTGCTCTGATGCTCTGATGGGATCTGGTACTAGTAAACCATACTGTGCTCTGATGCCTTGCTGTGATCTAGTACTGGTAAACAATCTGGTGTTCTGATGCGATCTAGTACTGGTAAACCATATTGTGCTCTGATGCCTTGCTGTGATCTAGTACTGGTAAACAATCCGCTGCTCTGATGCTCTGACGGGATCTGGTACTGGTAAACCATACTGTGCTCTGATGCCTTGCTGTGATCTAGAACTGGTAAACAATCTGGTGCTGTGATGCGATCTAGTACTGGTAAACCATATTGTGCTATGATGCCCTCAGGAATTTACTACTGGTAATCTATACTGTGCTCTGATATCCTGTTGTGATCTGTTAATGGTAAACCATACTGTGCAATGATGCCCTGATGGGATCTAGTAATGGTAAACAATACTGTGTTCTGATGTCCTGCTCCAAACTACTACTGGTAAACCATACTGTGCTCTGATGCTCTGCTGGAAACTACTACTGGTAAATACTGCTGTGCTCTGATGCCTTGCTGGGATCTAGGACTGATAAACCAGAATGTGCTCTGATGCTCTAATTACATCTAATACTGACCAATTCTGTGCTCTGCTAGCCAGGTGGGATCTAGTAATGGTAAACTATACAGTGCGTTGATGCCCTGCTGGGATCTAATACTAGTAAAGAATTCTGTGCTCTGATGCCCTGCTGGGATGTAGTGGTCTTTGTGAGAAAAAAAATGATAACATGTCGAAATTAGTAAAAGTTGAAAAGTTTACTAGGTACGGAGTCAATGTCGACGACAACCAGATTCAACTGTAACTAATATGCGCACTGATTAATATGCAATACTAATGACAAATAAAAACTATACATTCGGTTATCAACAGTGATGTATTAACCAATTCCAGCAAATCTGTGCAAACTGTGTGACATAATTTTCATATATGATTTAATCATGTTATACGGTAAAGTTTTAGTACTCTACACCAATTACCACATTTCTACACAGATACTATAGCCTGCATACTGATGCCCTTGAAGTGAATCCCATTTCTTCATTGCAGTTTGAAAGATGCTGCAGAGAAATGCCTTCAATTCGGATTTTAAGATCCAGACATCAAATCGCTTCCACTTCCCACGGGCCACAAAATGTCGGGCGAGACCGGATCCGAAAGTGGACGATACTGACGACGTGTACACTTCCTGCTGAACCCCGGGCTCCAACTCACTGGTTTTAGTGTCCAGTCCACCGGCAAAGCTCGTCTGTTGTTTTTCATTTACCTTCACCATACGCCCAGAGGTGGGGAAGCTATTACAATAGGAGATTTGGCTAGGCATGCAGAGAGCCAAGAGGCTGACCTGGCTCGGTGGGCACCAAGATGCGGCCAAGTCAGCACTCGCTCACGCAGAGCTCTATGGCGGAACACTATGACCACCGCGCCGTGCAGGCTGCATGTTTCCCATAACCCTGTGTGTCACGTGAAAGCTGCAGCAGCCAGTGTCCTGAGACCACATGTGTAGTCCTGCAGCCTGGGCCTCAGTGATCGGATTCAAGCCGTGCTCGGTTCCTGGCTCTATCCCCGCAGACAGACATTGATGGACAGCGAATGGAGCCGGAACCAGTGGGCCGGGCGTCAGCTTGTGCTGGCCGCCCATCTCTACCCGCCTACATCTCGCACTTAGCTATTGCTCATTACCCAGGTATTAGAGCTTGGCGGCAGGCTGCTGCCGCGCCATTGCTGGGATATCATGCGCACCTGAATGCCGCTGCCACTCTAGCAGGGAGCGTTTACTCTTTGCCGCTTCTTCCCAAGGTCACCTGATGACTCCAATGCATGTGAAATGGTTTTGAAGAGCGCCCTTCTGCCAGTTCTTCTTGGTCTCTCTGGGAAACAATGCCCAGTTCTGGTCTTTCATTTTTCTATCAATTGCGTTTTGGGAGTTGTAGTCTGTGGTCACTCCAATTAAATACAATGAAGTAAAGTAAAACTAAAGCCGAAGACAGGGGCAAGGGAGCGTGGGGGGAGGGGGGGGGGGCGGGGGGGCACATATGTCTCCCTCTGGCAATTGTTTGCTAGGAAATCGACAACCGAAGTGTCCAGTATGGGCCCATGTCCCTCACCTCAAACACTATTTCAAGACCTGGATTATACCCCACCACCCCCATCTCATATGTTAGACTCAGCAACATGGACTGCGCTCTGTTGCTTCCTAAATAGGCTTACGCTAAAGAAACCCCCAAAAACAATTGCAAGTCTACTGCTGAAGTCAAAGACAAGGACACTGCTGAAGTCAAAGGCAAGGACACTGCTGAAGTCAAATGCAAGTCTACTGCTGAAGTCAAAGGCAAGGACACTGCTGAAGTCAAAGGCAAGGACACTGCTGAAGTCAAATGCAAGTCTACTGCTGAAATCAAAGGCAAGGACACTGCTGAAGTCAAAGGCAAATCTACAGCTGAAGTCATGCAAGTCTACTGCTGAAGTCAAAGACAAGGACACTGCTGAAGTCAAAGGCAAGGACACTGCTGAAGTCAAATGCAAGTCTACTGCTGAAGTCATGCAAGTCTACTGCTGAAGTCAAAGACAAGGACACTGCTGAAGTCAAAGGCAAGGACACTGCTGAAGTCAAATGCAAGTCTACTGCTGAAGTCAAAGGCAAGGACACTGCTGAAGTCAAAGGCAAGGACACTGCTGAAGTCAAATGCCAGTCTACTGCTGAAGTCATGCAAGTCTACTGCTGAAGTCAAAGACAAGGACACTGCTGAAGTCAAAGGCAAGGACACTGCTGAAGTCAAATGCAAGTCTACTGCTGAAGTCATGCAAGTCTACTGCTGAAGTCAAAGACACGGACACTGCTGAAGTCAAAGGCAAGGACACTGCTGAAGTCAAATGCAAGTCTACTGCTGAAGTCAAAGGCAAGGACACTGCTGAAGTCAAAGGCAAGGACATTGCTGAAGTCGAATGCAAGTCTACTGCTGAAGTCAAAGGCAAGCACACTGCTGAAGTCAAAGGCAAGTCTACTGCTGAAGTCAAAGGCAAGGACACTGCTGAAGTCATGCAATTCTACTGCTGAAGTCAAAGGCAAGGACACTGCTGAAGTCATGCAAGTCTACTGCTGAAATCAAAGACAAGGACACTGATGAAGTCAAAGGCAAGGACACTGCTGAAGTCATATGCAAGTCTACTGCTGAAGTCAAAGGCAAGGACACTGCTGAAGTCAAATGCAAGTCTACTGCTGAAGTCAAAGGCAAGGACACTGCTGAAGTCAAAGGCAAGTCTACTGCTGAAGTCAAAGACAAGGACACTGCTGAAGTCATGCAAGTTTACTGCTGAAGTCATGTAAGGACACTGCTGAAGTCAAAGGCAAGGACACTGCTGAAGTCAAATTCAAGTCTACTGCTGAAGTCAAATTCAAGTCTACTGCTGAAGTCAAATGCAAGGACACTGCTGAAGTCAAATTCAAGTCTACTGCTGAAGTCAAAGGCAAGGACACTGCTGAAGTCATGCAAGTCTACTGCTGAAGTCAAATGCAAGGACACTGCTGAAGTCAAAGGCAAGGACACTGCTGAAGTCAAATTCAAGTCTACTGCTGAAGTCAAATGCAAAGACACTGCTAAAGTCAAAGGCAAGGACACTGCTGAAGTCAAATTCAAGCCTACTGCTGAAGTCAAATTCAAGTCTACTGCTGAAGTCAAATGCAAAGACACTGCTGAAGTCAAAGGCAAGGACACTGCTGAAGTCAAAGGCAAGTCAACTGCTGAAGTCAAATTCAAGTCTACTGCTGAAGTCAAACGCAAGGACACTGCTGCAGTCAAAGGCAAGGACACTGCTGAAGTCGAAGGCAAGGACACTGCTGAAGTCATGCAACTTTACTGCTGAAGTAATGCAAGTCTACTGCTGAAGTCAAAGTCAAGGACACTGCTGAAGTCAAATTCAAGTCTACTGCTGAAGTCAAATGCAAGGACACTGCTGAAGTCAAAGGCTAGGACACTGGTGAAGTCAAATTCAAGTCTACTGCTGAAGTCAAAGGTAAGGACACTGCTGAAGTCAAAGGCAAGTCTACTTCTGAAGTCAAAGGCAAGGACACTGCTGAAGTCAAAGGCAAGTCTACTGCTGAAGTCAAATGCAAGGACACTGCTGAAGTCAAAGGCAATGACACTGCTGAAGTCAAATTCAAGTCTACTGCTGAAGTCAAAGGCAAGGACACTGCTGAAGTCAAAGGCAAGTCTACTGCTGAAGTCAAATTCAAGTCTACTGCTGAAGTCAAATGCAAGGACACTGCTGCAGTCAAAGGCAAGTCTACTGCTGAAGTCGAAGGCAAGGACACTGCTGAAGTCATGCACGTTTACTTCTGAAGTCATGCAAGTCTACTGCTGAAATCAAAGGCAAGGACACTGCTGAAGTCAAATTCAAGTCTACTGCTGAAGTCAAATGCAAGGACACTGCTGAAGTCAAAGGCAAGGACACTGTTGAAGTCAAAGGCAAGTCTACTGCTGAAGTCGAAGGCAAGGACACTGCTGAAGTCAAATTCAAGTCTACTGCTGAAGTCAAATGCAAGGACACTGCTGAAGTCAAAGGCAAGGACACTGCTGAAGTCAAAGGCAAGTCTACTGCTGAAGTCGAAGGCAAGGACACTGCTGAAGTCATGCAAGTCTACTGCTGAAGTCAAAGGCAAGGACACTGCTGAAGTCAAAGGCAAGGACACTGCTGAAGTCAAATTCAAGTCTACTGCTGAAGTCAAATGCAAGGACACTGCTGAAGTCAAAGGCAAGGACACTGCTGAAGTCAAAGGCAAGTCTACTGCTGAAGTCGAAGGCAAGGACACTGATGAATTCATGCAAGTCTACTGCTGAAGTCAAAGGCAAGGGAGGACACGTGTTGCTCGCACTGCAACATGGCGCTTGCAGACCAATGGCTACTTCAAAACAATGCACTAGGGTCTTGTCACATAGCATGTATTCTGCTGTCCAGGAACTCATTTCAATAATTCTTGTATCACTGTAGCTCACTTTTCCTCAACTCCATTCTCACCTGTCTCTTGCGCTCTCTTATTTTCCACACTCTCAACCTCCCTCACTTGCTCTCCTCGATTCTGCTCATCTCTTTGTTTCTCTTCTTGCCCATCTATCCTTCTCTCTCGCGCGCGTGCTGCGCTTCTTTCATCTCTTTATCTAACACCCTATCCCCAGACCACTCCTCTCATGAACCTCTCTCGTGTTCTCATTTCACCCTGCTTTCCTCTCTCTTTTCTCTCATTCTCAGTCGCTCTCCCTCTTTAGTTCTCTCCCTCTTTCTCCTTCACTTTCTCTTACATTCTCTCCTTCTCTCTCGCTCTCTGTTTCTCACTCATACCCTCGCCCTCTCTCCATCTCTTTTACAGTCTCTCTTGTGCTTTCTCGCTTGCTATACCTCTTTTTTTCTCACTCCTCTCTCGCACTCTCACTCTTTCGCTCTCTCACACTCTAACGCTTTATCTCCCTCACACTCTCTTCCTCTCACCCTCTCTCTCTATCCCTCTTTGTCTCTCACGCCTCTCTAACTCTCTCTCTCTCACATTCTAACACTTTATCTCTTGCGCACCCCCTGTCTCTTCCTGTCTCTTTCCCTCACTCTCTCACTCCCTCTCTCCCCCCTTCTCTATCTCTGGCAGAGTCAGTCAGACACATTCCCGCTTTCCCAGCGGCGGCCAGTGAGCTGTTGCTCGCCGCCATTGTTCGCCGTGCGGCTCTGAAGGTGCGCGGCCTTGTATTTTCTCTCTCTGGAGTGACACGGTTGCCCGTGCCTCGTGGGTATTGCTGCCAGCTGGCAGGAGCGCCAACGTTTGGCAGGGGCTGGCATTCGGAGGCAGCCACGGTCCCAATCTGCTGGCTGTTAATGGCATCTTGACAAGCAGGGCATTCAAAAGCAGGGAAGTGAGAGAACAAAAACAATGTGCCCAAATGTTCATTCATACCTAGAAAAGGAAAGAAACTCAGGCTCTTTTTCCCGCGCTGTGATGAACTGGATGAAGGCGGCAGCGGAACGGGTGGTACTCCCACCAACAGAGTGCACAATTGAAGACACACACAACAAACATGATACCATTGACTGGAAGCACAGTCAATATACTTAACACCAAAGCGTGCTATTAAAATTAGTTCCAACACTATTTATTGAACCGTGTACCTGTTTAGTTGTGCGAGAACATGTCTAGTCTGTTCCCAGGAGCCTCTGGGGCACTGTCATGTTGAGTGATGCCACAGACAACCCTTATGCACGCTCTGCCGCACGGTCCAAGGACCCAACAACTGTCAAAGCCGGACACAGCTGCTCATATGACAACTGGGTTGGGCATACAGGCAGTTACCGTCAATACCACCCGGAGGTTGGCAAATGTGGTATAACCAAGCAAATCATCTAGTTCTGGCACCAACGTGCTGACCCACAATGAGAAGTGTGACCTCAATCCATGTAGCTACTCTTATCACTAAAGTTACTACAGCTGTGTCTACTCTCACACTCGTGACCCAACCCACTGCAGAAACTAACCGGGTCCATATGTCCTTGTAAACACCAGGGGACAGATTACAGAAACTTTTCCCCGTGCAAGTGCAAAGTTGCACGGTATTAGCACTAGGGCAAAGGTTACTCTATTTTTAGAAACACTAGGACACATTAGATAACCACGACAAGTGCAGTTTCGTTTTAAAAGCACCCGGGCAAAAATTGCTCTAGTGCAAAAAAGATACATTGTCGATGCATTTTTGCATATGGGCAAAGTTTACCCTAGTGCTAATACCATTCCTTAATAGCACTAGGGCAAACTTTGCTCCGTTGCAAAAATGCAGCGAAAATACATCTTTTTTTTGCAGTGGGGCAATTTTTGCCCTAGTGCTTTTAATATGACAAACTACACTTGTGATGGTGCAATAGTTTTCTAATATGTCCCAGTGTTTTTTTTTAAAAAAAGGGCAACCTTTGCCCCAGTGGTAATACTGTGCAAGTTTGCTCTTGCCCTGGTACAAAGCTTCTGTAATCTGGCCCCAGGCACTTTATGGGCCTTCTCACTGGGCTGGTTTGACTGGCTTCCTGCTGAATCTAACTTCCTGCCCTCTAGAGCCTGCAGTGGTGATCAGCATAGCTGGCCAGGCTGTTCAGCTGCAACCGAAGACTGTATTGTTGCTCTAAAATAAAGCAGGTACAAACATTGCACTGAGGGGTTATCGTCGCATCTCGACAGGCAGTTTCTCCATTGCAATCCCTGGTGTATAATTCCCCATCCTCTTCATGAAGGGGTAGAAGAAGACACAGAGTGACTCTCCTCCTTTCATTCTGCGGTTGACTTCAAAAGCTTTCTCCATACGCAATGAACTAGATTAATTCATCCCATAGACGACCACAAATGTGTATGCAGATGTCGCTATCTTCTCCATTCTGCCCCTCCTCTGTGGTCTGGGCAATCTCGCTTTTGAAGGCACCACCCGGGTACGAGTTCTCACATTTCCCTTTGGCCTCCAGTATCTGAGACTTGACTCCTCTTCCCTATGGTCCAGAAAGAAGGGAGTTTTAATGTCCTTCCGTGTGTCTGGACAATGACTGGAGTGTGCAGTGCCTCTCCCCCTTTTCTTGTTCTTGGCCACAGCTGTTACATAGCTCAGCATTGCTAGCAGGAAGAGGCGAGAAGTCCATGCACAGATGGTACAGGCATCAGTGTTCATCATGCACCCAGCTGCTCCTTAGATTGTACTGGGGTCACAATTGACCTTCCAGGTGGCCACATCCTTAAGCCCCTTCTCGCATGAAGCCAGAACCCATAATTCAATCTCTCTGGTAGAGCCAAACTTGGCTAGACATCCTTTCTTCTCCCATGCAGATAACCCGGGGGTTCTTGTGGCTCCTTACAGTGACACAGAGAGTGGGAGAATAATTTAGTTTTGCCTTTTTTTGGGGAGATACCACATTCATTATTTATTTAATTGATTATTTTTTATAAGGTGCCTAATACCGTACCTGATTTCGGTTTCTAAGCGTGGATCTGGGATTCGAACCTCTGGGGTTCTGCGTTGTCTTGCTCCCAAGACCAGCGTGCTGCCCCTGTGCTATCCTCTGTTCACTTGTGAGAAAAATATTTTAGAGTGCAATGACGACTCTGGGGCTCATCACGCATTGGGCGGAGCGGCAAAAATGCAGCAATATTGCTATTATCGCTGCATTACTGCTCCATTCAATCCTGAGTTTCGTGGAAGGTCCGGGTACTCACCACCAGCTTCTGCTTAGTGATGGAGGGACAGACATCCTATTCCTCAGCAAAACCTGGTTACCTCAAAACTTCAAGGCAATAGCACATGATTCCCTACCCAGCAACTTCAAACTGACTAGAAAAAAGAGGAGGCAGTCTCACCATTCATACAAAGACCAGCTTAAGATGACAATAGCACCACCACTAAACATCCCAAACTGTGACTCACTCTTTCTGCACTTAGCCTTAGACCACCAAACCTATGTATCATTCCTACACATCAACATACCAACAACATACAACCCTACTTTCACTGACACACTAGTGAAAGTCATCAGCAACACTGCATAAAACATGATCACCTGATCATACTGGCAGATTTCAACATCTGGTTCGAACAAAAAAAAATATTGGCGCACATAAAACTCTAACAAATCTGCAAGCAACGATGCATCTACAACAATCAGTGAAGGGAGCGATACACACAGCAGGCCACACCGTAGATTAAATCTTTTTTTTATTTAAACCTAGTCACAACTGTACCTCCAACACAAATCTTCTGGAGCAACCACATCATAATACTCTTAGTGATCCATCCGCCAATGCGAACTCTAGCGAACTCTAGCTAATCTTCCAATTCAGAAAAGAAACTGGAAATTCATAAACATCGCTGACCTAAGCCCCAGACTCGAAGCCACAAACCCATAAATCAGTGTGTTGGACTCATCCAACTTCGAGGAAAGAACTGAGACAATCAAAAAATGGATCACAAAAACACTAGATGAAATTGGACCAGAAAAAACATTCACCCCCTCACTAAGGAAACAATTGGTGAGATGGTTAACACCACACCTCAGAGCACTGGAGAAAATCAACACGAAACGGGCACAAGAATGGAGAAAAAGCTACAATCAACAGAAAACAATCACATACCAATGACAGATACGACTATGCAAAACCAAAATACTCAAAGCAAAAAAGACATACTACAACAAACTAATCGCCATCTCAAACAACACCCAGAAAGATATGTTCTACATCATCAACAAGCTAAGAAACACACCAGCTTGCAATACACCCACACTATCACAAAAACTATGCAATGACCTTGCAGACCACTTCAAAAATAAAATCACAAACACCCTGCAAGTCATTAAGAGCATCCCCAAAAATACCAACAACATCCCCAACCAGCCAATGCTGAAGCCATCTACAAGACTAAACACCTACACACCAGTATTGACAGAACAAATCAGCAGCTAGTGAACAAATGCAACCTAGCTCTCTGGCAGAAACCCTTTCCCATCAGTCATGTACAAAACTATCCTCACTCAAAAAACACCTGCATACTATTTCCTCAACCTCTTTAACCATTCACTAACAACAGGAAATGCGTCACGAGCCTTCAAATTGGCATACATCAATCCACTCCTTAAAGACCCATCAGGAAATACTGAAGACCTAACCAACTACTGACCAATTTCAAACATCCCATAGCCGGCGAACCTGCTAGAAAGCTACGTTTGCTGAAACATGTAGAAAACAATGGGATACTAGACCAGGCACAAGTCGGCTTCAAACACATGAGAGGAAAGGAAACAGCATTATTATCAATATGAGATGATCTAAAAACTAACGCAGACTGCAAAATTAAATTAGCACTAATACTACTTGATCTATCAGCACCCTTTGACACAGTCCATCACAAAACACTCATTGAAATACTCAAAGCAATCATCATCATCAAAAAACGTTATTTTGGTTTGCGCCATAAAAGTACATACACAAACAAGAATTATCTATATTTGGTTAAAAATAATCAAGAATAATGGGGGCGCTGTTGTGTGCCGTCAAAGATGGCCTCCTGAGAATCGGGCTCGAGCTTCCAGTTATATCTGCTGTTACGGGTGAAACTCCATAGAATATAACTGCAGGATCCAACAACTGAACCCAACGGGCACCTGTAGGTAAAGTTTGAATGAGAACCGCACTGCTTGCGGCCCGAATCAGCGACTGCCCAGCTGGGACAACTCAGAGGCTGCCACGTGGCCCGCGTGCCAAAAATAAAGAACCTTTCCTGCAGAGACAGACTGAGCGCATCGTCCCGCGTGGTACCTGGCCCCAGTAAAAGGATGGTTTTGATCCGGGTAGCTACATACAACCGTTCGAAAACATTAGCATAAGGAGGAGGGACACACTTCGAACAGCGGCACATAGAGGGACTCTGTGGCTTTGTGGATTGGAGGTACGTAGGAGCATCCCTCCCACAGCTTGAGCATTATCTAGAATACGGTGGCAGTTCCAACCACCCAGAGAGCGGAGATAGCTGGAAGGGGGAGGTGTGATGGAAACCTAGTTTCCAATCATCCAGATATCAGAGCGGGTGGCCTCGTGAGGCATATACACGAGCTGTAAAGCCCAAAACAGAACGGAAAAGAAGTCGAGCGGGTGCCCGCTCATTAATAATATCATTCCGTGCTGCCTGGGTGAAAACGGCAGCCCGATCGCACACCCACCTCACATAGTGAGGCTGCGGAGCCCGGCAGTGGCCACAGAGGGAGCTGTGAGGCACAGCAAGAGGTCTGAAGCCGGCGCTGCATAGACAGTGGGCTAAGCAAGATCACTCTTCCACATAACGAAGTGGAATCTACACTGCTTGGGTCCCACTACATAAGGACACACTGGCAGGCAAACAGGTGGAACTGACCCAAAGCTCAATCACAGGGAAGCTAACAAGACATAGCTGCAATTAGCACAAGCAGCACTACATGTATGCTCCCCTGGAACTTTAAACCTGCGCCTCATAAATTTGACCCAGAACGGAGGTAGCTCAGGAACACCTGGTGCCAAGGACAACACAAGCCGCCACAAGGTTGAGGGGAGACATTGCTCACAGCACTCTAGCACCTACGGGGGGATATAAGCAGTACCTTCATGCTCCCCACACTCAACACATCCAGGTGAAGGAACAGTAATAACAACAGCAAGCAGGAGCGCTCTACATAACACTGTCAGGGACAGCCAGATTAGCTTGAGAGGATATGACACGAGCAGCGAGGGGAGGCAAGAAGGGTCCCCTGGATACCTACACAAGTACAAGCAATATGGAGGAGACCAGAGGAACCCAACTGGACGCCCCGGCATCCAGCCAAGCCCACGCTGGAAACAACATGGCGGCACTACAAGCAGGTTTTTCAGCTGTTAACAACAAACTGGACGACATTGGAAGCAACATCGTCTCCATCAGAGCCGACCTGCAGAAAGTGAACACCAGGGTTAAGGAAGCATAGGCTAGGGTGAATTGCGCTGGAGAACACCACGGTCACCCATGACAAACACATTATGGAAATCAAAAAGTCTCTAAAGGCGGCGCTGGACAAGTGTGAGGACCTACAATCGCGCCGTAACCATATCCGAGTGGTGAGATGGCCGAAAAGCCTATAAATGTTCCAATGGAGCTGTTTCTGGAAGAGGCACTCCACACATTGTTTCCAGAAGTGCAAATTTCACAGAAATTCCTCATGGACAGGTCCCACAGATCCTTGGCCCCAACCCTCTAACCAGGTGCACCTCTGCGTACCATAATCGCACACCTACTAAATTACTGGGACCAGGAGTTGATACTCCACCTATCTCGAGAAAGGGGAACCTTGTCATGCGTCTCAACCTGGATCCACATCTACCCAGATTTTTCTAATGGAGTGCAAGCGGCCCGGCGCACATACGACCACATCAAGAAGATCCTCAGAGACAGGAATGTTCCAAACGCCATGCTGTTTCCTGCAAAGCTCCGCCTGCAACATGCAGGTAAGGCCCATTTCTTAGAAACACGGGAGGAGTTCCTGACATATATTGAACAGGACATTCTGGTGCTGCCAAACAACGGCTGATACCAGCTCCTGCCAGCTACACAGCTTCCAATGCTAAATAATATATAGCCCACAGGGCAAATACAAAGTGAGGTTCTTCTGTTTTGCATGAGCCATACGATGCGGCTCTGGTAAGCGGTATGGTTTATTGTTGCCGGTAGTGGCCACACAGAGCCACCCACTGTTTTAGATATGGAAGTTGGGGCATGGGGATACACTGTCCAGTTGGAGGGATGGTGAGGAAGGACGGGGGAAGAGGGTTGGAGAGACTGTTGGTTACATGTAAAAACTGACGGTTGTAACGAGCACAAAACGCACAGAGATTGTTGGGGGATAGTTCAATATTTGGATACATTCATGAGATGGCGATGGTGAGGCTGACAGTGCAACCATGCTCCTTACCTGGAACATTAGAGGGTTGGCTAATACCATTAAAGCAAGGAAAATCCTGGCCTATGCTAGGTTGATATTCTGTTGCTACAAGAAACACACGTCACACGGAAATTAGTGGAGTCATTTGCTTAGGAATGGGGCACCCTGATGGTGGGAACAGAGTGCTCTACACAGTCCAGGGGTGTAATGACCCTCATCCATCAGTGTACAGGGTTCCAACTCACTAAATCCTTGGTGGACCTGGGGGTACGCTATGTACTTATATGGGGTTCAATGCGAAACCAGGAGATAGTTTTGTTCAAATACTGATGAACCTGACTTCAACCTAAACATCATCTCACAGATATCGCCAGTGAGTGATGCTAAAATTATATGGGGGGACTTTAACACTATCCTGAAACTGCAAATAGATAGAACATCTAGGAACCACAGACCACACTCCAAAGAAGCGTCAACAATACTCCAGAGTATGTCTGTATTGCCTCTCATGGATGCATGGATAGAACTACATCCAAATGTGGAGGAGTCTACTTTCCACTCCACAGTGCATGGCTCCAGTTCCTGTAAAGGCTACTGGCTATGATCCCCGGAGTTCTCACCCCGGATGACGCAATGTGGCATACTTCGGCGGACGTTATCCGACCACTCACAGGTATTGTTGGAATTAAATATAGTGGATACGGAACGCGGCCCATGATTGTGGCACATTCTGCCACCCTTGCTGCGTGACGGCGCTATTGTCGAACCCTCGAGAGCAGACATTACTACTTTGACCAAAACCTGGGCTCGGCGGATTCTGTCGCCACTGTATGGGAAGCTTTTAAGGCCTGGATCCGCGGACACCTATTGTCACAGACGCATAGCATGCTGAGAGATATTAGAAAAGAACTCCAAATAACGGAGGACACCTTACGATCTCTAGAAATCATACATTCAAAGTCACCAGGGACAGAGACTCTTAAAACCCTACAAGAGCAGTTAGACAAATACAAGGACCTCGCTGACCGTGAAATATTATACAGCATGCACCCAATAAGGGCCAGGAGATATGGAGTGGGCAATTAGGCCAGCAAGACCATTGCCAATTTAATGAAAACAGAGTTTTAGACCAATTTCGAGTATTGTGGGGCCAGATGGGGATGTGTATATGGATGCCGGAATTATTAATGAAGTCTTCTTAGACTTTTACACAACATTGTACGCAAACTCAGACCAGGTGACATCAATCACACTAGAACAGTACACGGATTCCTTTCGCCTTCCACACTAGAACACGAAGACAGTGAACTAATGGATCTCCCTCTCACTCTAAATGAAATTGGGCAGGCAATTAAAGACCTTGTTGCTGGGAAGGCCCCGGGACCAGACGGACTCCTGGCGGATCTATACAAATGCTACCAGACAGAACAGGCCCCTAGACTACTAGAGGTGTGGGAGGAGGCTTTATCAGCAGGTACACTACCAAATTCCATGCGGGAGGTGATTATTACGGTCATCCTCAAGCCACACAAGCCCCCACATGAACCCACTTCCTACGGATCTATGTGATCACTGCGACTGTCATAATTACGACGGCCGAAAATGTGGACTTTTCTTTTTTCTTTTTTTTTTAAACTCCCTTTACATCACATATATATGCGGGGGGGAGTCCCCCCGCATACCTCCCATATTAATATTATATCATATACCCCCCCTACATATATATGTGGTGTAATGGGGGGGTCTAAAAAAAAGTCGCCATTTTCGGCCGTCGTAATTGTGAGGGACACATTTTGGGCTATTACCCTTCCTACCGTCCCCTATCTTTGATAAACACGGACACCAAAATACAAAGCCATCGCAAACAGGCATTAATAAATTAGTACACCCCGACCAGTCGGGTTTCATCCCATCAAGATACGCCTCCCTAAAATCACGCCCGAAGTTCGCCATAATATCCCAGCTAGACCCCAGGGCAAAGGTAATAGGGATTTCACTCGAGGCTGAGAAAGCTTTTGATTCAGTGTCCTGGAGGTAAATGTATGCAATACTTGGGCGACTGGGGTTTGAGCCAGGGTTCCTGTGATACATTTGATTATTATATACAGAGCCAGAATTAGAACAAATAACACTATCTCACCCGAGTTTGCACCGCACAGAGGCACAAGCCAGGGCTGTCCTTTGTACCCCCTTATTTTTTCCTCAGCATAGAAGGCATGCCTTCTTTCCTGCAACATAGACACACGTGCAGAGGGGTACTGATTAGGGGCCGCCCCCCAATTAATCTCACTCTATGCAGACGATACCGTGCTATACATTAGAAATCCATAAATCAACCTGGCTCCGGTAATACAAGATGTGAAAGAATTTGCTAAATACTCTGCATACAAAATCAACCAGGCAAAGTCTGAGATTATCTCACTGACGCAGGGGACGATGTGTTCTGAAACCATGGTAGATTTTCACTGGTCCCCAGGCTTGGCTCGATACCTGGGAGTCATCATGGCCAGGAATACAGTGTACAATACATATTATGACCCTTACTTGGCGCTACTTGAGACCAAATTACAGCTATGGTCCAAGCTCCCGATATCAATGTACGGCTGCATCGCCTTACTGAAAATGGTAGTGGTACCAAAGCTTCTTATCTGTTCAGCAACATCCCAATCTGGTCCGGATGCAGGTTCTTTGACAAACTGCAGAAGCTTGCTTCCAACTTAGTATGGGGTTCGGGGTCTGTTAGAATGAACTGGTCCAAATTATGAAAAAACCTACGACACGTGGGGCTTAGCTGCCCCGACTTTGAGCTCTATTAACAGGCCACTCAGAGGCACTTTGCAAAATACTGGTTTCACAACACAGAAAAGTACGCCCACATACAAGTGGAGAAATACGCTGCTGCCCCTGTAGATGTACGCTCAATAATATTTACAAAGACGATAGGGGACGGCGGAGAGATAGACCCATTGGCCAGCACAGTGCGAGCCTGGACTGCTCTGTTCCGGAAGGTGAAGTGTACGGAGCCATAGAGTCCCGAATCCCCACTGTGGCACTACCCCGACTTAGCCACTACACTGGACACAATGATGCAAAGAACATGGGACCCGTAGAAGGAACTGACCATAGGGGAGCTGGTCCCGGGTGGCACATTCATTAAATTGGAAGAAGTCCAAGAAAAAGTAGTTTCTGGACTCACCACAACACTACAATACCATAGCCTGAAAGCAGCATGTAGACGTAGATGGCCCTCATTCTCTGCTGAACCAGACCTCCATCCGTTCATGCTTAGCATCATGACACAATAAGGGATCAAAGCGGGCATATCCACGATATATAGTAAGGTGCAGAGACACTCCCTATCCACTAATTTGGCAAAGGCAAAATGGGAAAGGGAACTAGACACAAACATAGACACACAATGGATCAAATGTTGCCAGCTCACTAAATCCATTTCCCTCAACGCTAATTTTCATAATAGTACAATTCAAAATGTTAAATCACTTGCACATTACAGCGGGGAAGATGGCAAAATGTGATGAATCTAAGTAGGTACTCTGTCCCAAATGCAAAACTCTGAATGCCAATTCCATGCACATGTACTGGCATTGCCCTCCCATACTCCAATTTTGGGAATGGGTTACCAATACACTCAGTGATATATTTGATACATGTATTCCACCCCACCCCCATTTAAATATATACTGGGACATATAAGGAAAATATCCATCAGGAAACGCAGGACATTCTTGGTGGCTGGGGCGGTCGCTAAACAGAATATTCTTCTAGGCTGGAAGGCGAGAAGGGCACCTACGATTCAAGCTTGGCTTAAAGATTTGTTGTATGTTTGTGAATGTGAAGTAAACTATGCTGCTGGGGTTAGCACCATGTGTAGACCAAAGGATATATGGGCCACACTTCGCCAATATCTGGTGGAAATCCAAGAAGAGCCCCCGACCAAGACAGGTTCTGAGGAACTGGACTTGTACCAACAAACCCATCTTTCAATCATATCATATCATATCAAATCATATCATATCATATCATATCATATTATATTATATCATACCTTATCTTTATACCATTGAAACACACTTGATAATTGACGGTATGCTTTGTATAAAAATGTGTTGTAACTATCAGTGAAAAATAAAGTTTAAAAAAAAGAATCAACAATTAAAACCCATAAAAACATACAAATGTAAGCATAATTACATTGTCAATGCATTGCAGTTTATTTCATTCATACCAAGATAGCATCGGTATACATCAGTTGGTTTGCAATTGTCAGATGCCCAAGTTATCGCATTTGCACACATAGAGAAATGAAGAAGAAATAGGAATCAGCAACACAGCGTTATTTTGGCTAAAATTCTGCATGGCAGAAAAACAACAACAACATGGCTACCACCCGTCAAATCAACACCTGGAACAACAACTTGTGGAGTTCCACAAGGCTCATGCCTCACCCTTGCTATAAAACATCTACATGACCGCTCTCTTCAACTTCATCAAAAGTGTTAAGGATTTCAATTAGGCACACACCCGGGTCTTACCTAGCATGTAATGCACAGATGAAATACTTATTTATTATGTCTATAGGTTCAATATTCTGAATCATATAACACTCATATCACACCCTTCTCAAAATACCCCATCCCCCTAGGTCACAGTGGACCAGAAATCAGTGTGTGTCTGTGTGTGGTGAAGTTCCTATATTTATCATGCCAAGTGACATCACTCAGTTTATGGTAGGGGCAGAATTATTAATCACTCCCCCACGGCTGTGACAGGTCAAAGGCACTTGCCTCTTTCTGTTTGGAAGTCAGAAAGAGCTGTCATATTTTGTGATGTGATTTGGGAACTCCCACATTGATTTGAACCACAATTTAACTTTCCCACAAATGCACATAAAATCGGACACATATATTACATATTGTGTGGCTTACCTTTACATCTAGCTCCCATCTCAGTGAGAGCTGTCTTTGTCGTTCTGTGAAATTTTGTCAATTTTAATCATAACGGTTTGGCCTAAAAATTTCTAATTCAGTACATATCTGGGCAATCACCCCTAGAAAACGGGTATACAATATTATATTTGCAGCATCAATAGTTTTGCCGCAATTATTCTTTTTGTGTAACTTTGGTTCCTTATGTGATGCAGGGTTCACTCAAGTCTTAACAGAAAGAGCATACAATTAGATTTTTAACTACCAATTTTTAGATTTGTCCTCCTTCATGTTGCAAAGTTAAAGATCTTCAAAACTAAATCATAAATAGGCATTTTAAACCACAAATATCTTTCAGCAGTTTGTTTTCTTCTTTCAACTGGCAACAGCTGTCAACTTCCTTTGATCAGGGGTGTGGGGGTTCAGGGGGAAGTTCCCTCCCCTGAAGGGATCAGTGTTCTGCCAGACATTGTCCTTGGCTGGGCCCCAGATGAATGTCTAATCAGTTCATTGTTGTCAATTTGCGAGAACCTCCTGCAGCAATTAAGCCTTCCTGCCTAGCAGTGGAGTGTCAACCTGAAGTGTCATCTTTCCCAGGATGGGCACTGTTAAGTCAGAATTAATTATTAAATTAACTCCAGACTAGGTTTTGACTTTAAGATTCACCTAAGCCTTTCATTTAAAACATATAAAAATGAACACAGTTTATACGGGATTTTGATATTTAAAGAATTAGGCCTTTCACAGAAACATGCTTTTAAACAGGCAATTTTTGCACTTCTTTATGGAAAAAGCACATTTAAACTGAATCCTTTACATCAGAGTTTCCGCTGCAGCAACATTTCATTCAGCACCAGTTCTTCATTTAAGTGCTGGGATTTGTCTGCAGTCTGGAAGTAGGTTCTTCATTTAAGTGCTGGGATTTGTCTGCAGTCTGGAAGTAGGTTTCCAGCCTTTGCTTGGAGTTTTCTCTGCGCAGCTGAAATTGTTACATGTTTTGCCATTTTTAGCCGCATGTTTCCCGTGGAACTGACAACAATGTTGCTGGGCTGCCTTTTTCATGAGATACATTTCTTCGCTGCTGTCAGTCAATGAGGCTCGGTTTCTCTGGCCACACTGGATGATCTGTACCATTTTAATTTCAATGGTTCACAGGAAAATGAATGGAATAGTGCCAAAACAGCACTTTGAAGATTGCAAAAGCTGCATTTTAAAAGGCATTTTCGGTTTTTAGCCCAATTCTGTGGCCTTGCTTCATGTTAAATGTAACAGCACCCACTGGCAGTTATTGCATCAATTTTTGGCTGTTTCTTACTCCATTGGTAAAGGGGTGCAGTGGGGTGCATCGGCATGGGTAAATATATCCCACAAAAGACAGGGTCTCACTTGCTACAATTACGCAGATGACACACAAATAATCTATAAAATCATCACTAGTGGAGAACAAGACCCAACCCTTATCAACTGTCTCACAGAAATAAGCCATTGGATGAGTACCGACAGCCTTGAACTGAAACGAGACAAAATAGAAATCATAATTATGCCAACTGACTTGTTGAACCATCACCACATACCATGGCTTACTGCAATGGAAAATCAACCGAAACCATCCAAAGTGGGTATACATTTCAGACTATTAGAGGACATCCACTTAACATTCGAACCACAAGTCAATGCAGCAGTAAAGAAGTGCTTCTTCCACCTACACACAATCAAGCAGGTACTACCCTGTTTCACCTTCCCTCATAGAACACTTGTCGTCATTTCTCTCACCTTGTGAAGAATAGAGTATGTCAATAGCACCCATCTCGTAATGCCACACTACCTTACCAAAAAACTACAATGAATACAGAATGCAGCAGCAAGACTACACCTCAGACACATTAGAGAGAACACATCACAAAGCACTGAGAACTCTACATTTGTTACCAGTCAAAAAACACATTTTCTTCAAAACACTCTGTGTAACACACAGAGCAAACAATGACCAAGGAGCAGAATTCATACAAGGAAACATTTCCATCTACAAACCAAACTGACCACAAAGATCCAGCAATGAGATTCACCTCAAACCTAAACAATACTCTAAGCCGAAATGTTGTTGGAGCAGTGTTCCCTTGCATCATGGCAAAACCTCAGAACTCATTCCCAAAGCAAATACGAACAACAGAAGATTAACTTAAGTTCAGAAAATTGCTGAATAAATGGCCCTTTAACACACTGAGCTAAATAGGAAACGTCATCGAAGAGAAAATGACAACACATCACAATAGAAACCCCAAAAACAACCGAAACCTGATGAAACGAAAAATGGCTACGCCAAGGAATAAAGCATTATACTACAAATCACCATGGAATATTATAAACACAGCATATCAGCATAACCAGGACACAAAAGGACACAGACGACTCTCCGCTGACCTTACTAAAAACTCTCCAATATCCTGCATACTCACCTTCAAACAGTGAACAAAACACACTCACACCTCTCCTGTAGAAAAACCTAAATCACCACAAACTGCACACACTCCACAACACCGAACAGGAAACTAAACCAGTTACACACAAATCACCCCATATACACTCAGACACCAAACATTACATATCATCTACCAACTAAACACAAACCAGCACACAGTGACCAGTTTTTGAAAAGTGAAGCTACCAACAGCACAGAAAAGCTGTCTTGTGTTTTTCCCTCCCAATCCAACCAACTAAGCCCTCCCAGTCCTCCTCCCTTATTAGGTCTGCCAGAACGCATGGAGAACATGAAAATGGCAGTGATGCGAGGTATAAATAACATAACATAACAGTTTTTACCTGCCAATATCCCAAACACGGGCTCAGCAAAATCGTAGGACATTTTCAAATCAAGCTAAGAACAGAGTGGCATCCACTTATAGAAGACAGATTTTCTTTCTCTCTTTTTTCATTTATTGTGTATATTTTCTTACCATACCACACTGAGAGCCATGCACCTAAGCTTACATCTCACAAGTAATACAATGGAGCACAATGGAGATGTGCCATGCTCAGAAAAGGTGGAAGAGAGACAGGGAAAGAAGAGGAGACAGGAATGTCCATTGGGGAATAGGGTTAGGCAGGCGAGGTGGCTGGTTCACACCAATCCAAAGCCATTTCCAATAGATATGTGCCCAGGTAGTTTATAAGTCTAGAAACAATGTCCATTTGTTATGAAATATATCACGTTTCCTTCCTATATTAAATAGATCTTCTTAAGCAAAGCTAGGATTCCCAGGTCCTCCAGCCATGCATCCAATTGAGGTGTTTGAAGGCTCTTCCACTACTCAAGATCCTCTCTCTTGGCACAGGTCATGGCCTGTTGGATCCATATGTTGGTGCTTGGACCAATGTCTTTGTACATGTAAGCCATCGCCAAGAGCACTGCGAGTGCATCTAGAGCAGCGGTCGCCAAACAGTCGATCGCGGGCGACTAGTAGCTCACCTGAGCCTTTTCAGTCGCCCGCGCCGAAGATACCGAAAAATAAACATTTATCGTAAATTGTATTATTTAATGGTGCTTTTTGCAGCCATGTTCCTGTTCAGGATCCGAACCCTAGTCAGCCCAATTGCAGGCAGAGAGCTTGGCTACTGTGCCACTTGGAACTGCTTATAAATCCTCTGACAAATGTCAGTATCACATTATGCTTCTGCAGGTTGCCTGTAGTACCACAGTTGGCCTTGTGCGCCCCCACGACAGTCTTTCTTAAGCAAGCTGCTCTTGTTTGCCAGAGATGTTGGAGGGGCTGGGGCAGGATCAGGATCATTGTGACCACGCAATGAAAATATCACAGTAGCACTGCCGCTCGCCTGGAAATGTTCAAAATAATATTTTAAAAATGGTGCAATTTCTTTCAGGTGGTTTCTTTCCAAATTCCACACCGTACATTTCCACTTTAAATCACTTCCATGACACAAGTACACCCACTTTAAGTAGACACGCTGTACAGTAGAAGCCTACCAGGGTAGTTCAGCAGGTTGACAGGCCGATGCTGAGATGTTATATATTCAAAACTACAGGTTGTTAATCGTATGACTTTTTGCAATGCATTATAAAAAAAGTGCTATACAATGTGTTTGGCCAGGGTATGGGTTGGACTGGTTGCTTGCTTATATTCAGGGCTGAGGTGGGGATATTTCTGCCCCTGTGAAAATCAAAAGTTGACACCCGTGAACCCACAGTTTAATTTCCTAAAAACTGCTGTCAGCATAACAGAAGCATTTATTTGTGATTAACCAGTTTGATAAGCATATAACATCTTTATAAATATAACTTGTGCTAAAACACAGAGGGGCACACAAATAATGATAGTGATGTGTTATTTATATACCGCCTTTATCCAAAGCGCTTTACAGAGCACATATTTACATGCAATATCACCCAACTGAAATTGGTACTCAGAAGGATGAAAGGCTGAGTTGGCCCTGCTGGGATTTTAACCTGTGACCTGCAGATCACGCTCAGATCGCAGCAGCGAGTGCTCAACCCGCTGAGCTATCTTATTGGCAAATAACAGAAAACTTGTGAATGCAAGCAACATTTTTCAATTTAGATTACTTTGTTTTTTTTTAGGTAAGTGTGAAATGCATATTTGGAAAACAATAGTGTGCCTAGCATGCAGAAATCCTGCATAAAACGCAAAGGAAGGGGCACAAAAATTACAGGATATTTTGTGTGGTAGTCCAACAAATATCTGTCTTTTTGAGACAGCTACTAATAAATAAATAATGCAACAAAGCGGTTTTTGAAGTTCTTAATATATTTGTGAAGGCAAATGTTTTTCCATCTGTTTATAGAGGGGAAATAATCGAGCCAAAGTATATTGGTAAAAATTCAGAGGTTTATAAATATCCCCACCCCGATATCGCCCGCTAGTAGCTCTCCACTGTTGGCCACCACTACAAGTAGCTCTAGCTAACGTAAAGGTTGGAGACCCCTGATCTAGAGTGAGTGTCAGGCCCACAACCAGGTTTAATTTGGCTGTGAGTTCTCCACAGACATTTTTGGTTTGCTGCACAGCCAGAATAGGTCACAAAATGATCTACCCTCGATTGCTATTGCAATGTACATTAGGGTCACTTAAACCTAGACTTCATTTCTTTTTCAGGTGTCAAATAAAGCCTGAACGTAAACCTTTGTTGCATCCATCTAGTATTAAAATCTCTAAAAGCACCTTCTAATGTTCCCAGGATATTGTTCTGTTGTGACTGGGAAAGGGCTGCACCACATGACACTTCTCTTTTAGTTGCATGGATGGCCATTGTGACTTCTTATTGGCATAGTTTTCATCCATTCAGTTGTGTGTGTGTGATGGTTCCCGTCAGGTCCTAGACGACAGAGTGAGATACAGAAGAAGACTGAATCCACACGGTATCCCTACATATTATCCCCACCAAAAATATCACCATACAAATGGTCGTTTGACTTTCCATAGGCAACATTTTTGGGGGGGATAATTTGTGGGAGCAGGGGTTGCGGGGGAGTTCCCTGCACATTTAAAAATAATGCAGGGGTTGCGAGGGTGTCCCCAACAGGGTCCATGGCTCAATATTGCCGCAACAATATGGTGATATCTTTGTATCGCAATATTTTTGCAGGGATATTAACACATGGAACCATCCATACCAGCTTTTACTTCCTTGTGCAGGCCTCTCTCTTCTTCTTTCGGACCCACTTTGGTTATAGTTCGTCAAAATACATAGGGCCTCATTACACGTTGTGTGGTAAAATCCGCAAATTACCGGCATGGCGCCCTTAACGTGTCCGCCCTCGCAGGAGGGCGCAAATAGCGTACCATTACGAGTACGCGGACACGAGCATTGCGCCATGCCGGTAATGCCCCTGCTGCCTTGCCGCTAAACTCCCCCAAAAGTCACTTACTGTCTTCCTCGACAGTGCAGATAGCAACTCCGGCTTGACGCAGCATCCAAATAGCGGTGACCGCTAATAGCGGTGACCGTTAAATAACGGAACTGGAAAAAGCGTCATCGCACAGGAACGGGAAAGAACACGGCGGCCATCTTTAAAAACACAATCCATTGGCATCCTCTGCCCCCTGGACCTGTTTGTGTTACCTTGCTGTCTGAGATCCATTGCAACACCGTTACCATGCCCAAGGCACTTAAAAAAACCACAGACCGCCAGCGGAAGGAAAAGGTCTCTACTGAGGAGTTACTCATGCTGACTCAGACCTTATCGGACAATGCTGCAGTGGTCTTCGCAAATGACATGCAGCGGGAGACCCTCCTTAAGAAAAAGGCTATCTGGGACGAAGTGGCAATGAAAGTGAGTGCTGTGGGCAGCAGCACGCGCACTGTACGTGAGTGCAGGAAAAGATGGGATGGCCTGAGACTCGGGGTCAGAATGATCCTGGCAGAGAATCATAAGACTGCCACCGCTGGCGGATCTGGGTCGCCAATCAAGTTAAAGGAGTGGGAGGAGACATGCGCCAACCTCATCGGAGTCGAATGTATTGAGGGAGTTGGGAGGATGGAGCATGGCGTGCCAGAAACTTTTGATGGAGGTAAGTGCACTGATGCAAGCATGCAACGTTAATGTACAGGTCCCCACAAACGTCAGTCCTGGATCACCTCATGGATGGCCAAACATCCACACATGCATCCCACCCTGCCCATGTCAGTGCCAGAACCAAACACACACACATGCACACATCAACAGAGCCAAGTGCCACACACAACACTGCATGGATGAGCCACTGAAATGACACATCACCTGCATCCTTCACAATGAAGTCCAAACGGCCCCACCTGAATTCATGATGTAGCCTGCATTGAGTACATTGAACCATAACCAATGACATCCCCCTTCTTGTCCCCGACAGGGTCACATACAGACAGCGAGGAAGCATCCCAGGCACCCCCTGTGCAGAAGAAAAGTCCACAGCCCAGCGAGGACGCCCCAACGACATCAAGGGGAAAAGGCTCAAGGCTCCATTTGCAGTGAGCTTCACTGCCAGTGCCACGCCAAACCCTACTGCCCCGCCTCTGGAGGTTCACTCCCCCCCCCAATCACAGCCACCGAGGGTCCACCCTCAGCTGCAGCCAGTTCGGCAGGAGAGGTGGCAGCCATTGCCCCATTGTCTGATGTGGATGAGCCTACAGATCTCGACCTGGCCATGCACACCCCAAGCCCTGCTCGAACCTCAGAGCCATCACCCCAACACACACCTGTCTCCAACGTCACTGGTGACGAGACCATGGACGCCTTCAGTAGCCCCCCAGAGCCTACATCTGTACACCTGCCAGCATCAGAATGTGCAGCAGCCACATCCCCACAGCCCGACACTGCCTTGACCTGGCCAGCATCATCCAGCGGCAACAGGCTCTCACTGTGCTGGTTGGTCAGCATGTCGAGGAGGCTGCCCGTCTCAGGGCGGAGCTCGGGGAGACATCCAGGCACTCCAGGGAGGGGATGGAGTCGTGCACAGAGAGGCTGTGTGGGGAGCTCATACGCGTCCGGGAGGTGCTCACACGCATTGCGGATGCAATGGACCGCCAAATCCCACCACCACCAGCACCAGGACAGTCTGCCACCTCTTTGTCCACCAGTTCGCGGCAGACAAGCCCACTCAGACGCTCTGCACGCACCACCAGGCGCACCTCCAGCCAGCCCCCAAATGCTGGTCCTGCCAATGACCAATAGGGTGTGAATGTCCATTCCCCTGTGTGCATGCCTGGACGCAAACATTGTTGGAGACTCATGAGGGACAGTTGTGGGGGGTGGGGGAAAGGGTGTGATGGGACAGTTGTGGGGGGTGGTGGGAAGGGTATGATGGGACAGTTGTGGGGGGTGGGGGGAAGGGTGTGATGGGACAATTGTGGGGGGTGGGGGGAAGGGTGTGATGGGACAGTTGTGGGGGGTGGGGGGAAGGGTGGTGGGGTGATTGGGGACTTGCACATTTTTCTGTTTCAGTTCATAAATACACTGTTGTTTGAGCAAAACACAGGCCTGGACTCCTTCGTTGTGTATGTGCAATTTATTGACGCCAAAGTCCATTGTGAGCTAGCAAACAGACACCAGTGCATCACCAGCCATAGACAGGTGACAGTACGAGTACATGGTACTCAGAAGATTTGGTTGATCAAATGCTGTCTCACAGCACGTCCCTTCTGGCCATCCCCTCTTGCATGACCTGCATCCCCTTCACCTCCATCCTCATCCCCATCATCATCCTCATCAGGTGCCATCTTTTCAACGTCAGGGGGCAGTGGCACATTCCGTCTGATACACATATTGTGCAGCATGACACATGCCATGGTGATCTTTGCCACCTTATCATGGCCATACAGGGGAGCGCCACCAGACCTGCTAATGCACCTAAACCGTGACTTCAAAAGTCCAAAAGTCTGCTCAATCACGAGGCGGGTAAGGGTATGTGCACGATTGTATTCTTCTTCATGCCTGTTCTGTGGGTTCCGTACAGGTGTGAGGAGCCACCTCTTCAGGGGATAGCCGGCATCACCTATATGGGGGAAGGAATGGGGTCCTGTTACTTTTCAACACAAGTGTGGCCTGTTCATATCACATACTTTGACCTATCATTGGGATTCATGTACACAATCAACTGCATGAATGAAAATGGTCTGTGTAACTGCTTTGTGCAAAGGTGAGCGCAAGCCTGCAAGTAGACATGCCCCATTGATGCCTCCAACAGTAATTGACATGTTCTGGGTGAGGCCAGGTCATAGGTGTCCCTGTGGCCAGGCACATTTGGTACCACACTGGTGGTGTACTGTCCTTCCAACATTGCTGTTGCCATGCTGAGAGGCATCACTTCAGTGGTGCCATGGGTTCGTGGTGCATTGCCATGGCTAGGGGGTATCCCTTCGCATGCATCGAAGGGCACAATGCATTGTTGATGTTGTGCTGTAGGAATGCTGCATGACTATGTTGACGGCATGGATGACATTTGTGTATTTCGTGTCGTGTAGTGTCGTGCAATGTGGATGAGGATGGATGTTTGATGTTACTAGAATTGGATTGTCAGCTGTGTTGTGTAGCATATACTTGCATGTCCGTTCATCTCAAGTACGTTGCTGCCCTCCCAGATGGACATTTGCGTACATCTGTATGTGCATTTGGGCGATGGACTACAGGCTACACCCAGTTGGAGTATCTATCTACCCCCCCAAAGCACCCCCAATTGGAGTATCTATCTATCCCCCCCAATTACACTGCCATGTGTTTGGCCTGCTACTCACCAAGTAGCCACGAACGTTGTCCCATTTGTCGCTCCATGTAGCGGGGGATAGTTGAGTTCCGCAAGACCATGGAATCATGGGTAGACCCTGGAAATCGGGCACAGCAATGTGTGATTATCTTGTTGGCGTCACATACCATTTGGACATTGATGGAGTGGAATTGCTTCCTGTTTCGGTACACTACTTCATTGTGATGTGAGACAACCAATTCCACATGTGTACAGTCGATGGCCCCAATGCAACTTGGGATGCCTGCCAGTGAATAGAAGCCAAATTTGGTGTTTGCAATCTCCTGGGCAGTCCGTGGCATGGATATGTGTTCGGGTGCATGCTTCAGGAGGGCATCGAGTACCTGGTTCAGTATGCATGAGAATACTGGTTGGGAGATGCCATGCATCTGCCCAACTGTATGCTGGTAGGTTCCTGTGGCCAGGAAGTGGAACACTGTCACCACCTTGTGTAGAGGGCGGATGGCAGTTCTGATGTCTATGAGGCTCACAATGTCGTTGTGTATCATGTCCACGATGCTGGTGATGGTGTCCCGGTCCAGACGGTACAGGGTGTGTATCTGCTCAGGTGTTAGGTTAAATGGACTGGCTCTGATCCGGGGAATTGGTGGGTGCCTCTGTGGTATGATTAGGTGGCGTGGTGGTGCTTGCTGTGCCTGTCTAGCCCTCCTCCTCTTCCTGCCTCTCCTCTGTGCTGCCTGTTGTTGTAGCAGCAGCGCTGCAATCAGGTCCTCCAGGCCATGTAATGCTGCCAGTATTGGAACCATCTTGGTGTGGGAAGGGGTGTGGGAAGGGGTGTGGTGTGCTTCTTTTGAGCAGCCACAGTCTCCATTGCCTCCACCTGTGCTGATTTTGGCCACCTGTGGCAGGTGTTAACACTGCCTAGTTCTTTTAACGGGTGGTTCGCGAAGGCGGTATTAGCGCCATGCCGGTAAGGGGTTTTGGGGGATTTACCATGCCGCTATTGCCATGTGCACTTGCCTTGTGATGGTGTGCTATTAGCAGCATGTCATTATTTACGGGATGGCGGGTTGCGCGCACACGGACTGACCGCTATTAGTGGCACCATACTTAGCGGTGTCACTAATGGCGGTGAGCCAGGTCGTAATCCGCATGGGCATTTAACGTTACCGATATTCCATTACCGGTAACGTCAAATCCCTAGCGCCATCCGTGTAATGAGGACCATAGACTGATTAGTTCTAAGTATCTGTGATGTCTCCTTGAGGACCAGGACATTATGCGCAGCCATTTGAGCGTGTTTGCCTATTCCAAGACAGGGCTTCCCCAGCATAGTAGATGACTTGTGACCTTTTCATCAACATCCATTCTATTTTTGCATGGGCTAAATTGGCAGAAGCTACACAGAAAAACAATTGTGCTGTTGTCAGACTGCTCTAATGATATTTTCATCAAAAGATAATTCACAAAATGCATTAAAATGTCAATAGATTAGTCATCCAGTGACTTTACACAGGGTAACCAGAAAAATATCTTTATAAGTATAAATAAGCCTAACCAATTTTTTAATGAATATTATGTTTATTTCAATAAATAATCAAAACTAAGCAATCAAAGTATTATGTGGTACAAGGTCAGAAATAAACACATAATTCATAAAGACATAGGGCGTCATTGCAAGTATGCCGTTCTGGTAAAATTGATGCCGGTATTACCGTACCGGCATCCTTCAGCGGACTGGAGTACTCCGAGACCCGTTGTGGCCATCCCCAACGTTGCCAGTCTCAGCGTTCTCACGAGGCAGCCGTGCCAGTTACAAGGGCATGCCGCAAGTAAGGCCACATTAAGAGGTGCACGGACATGCAAATACTGGCATGGAGATGTCGGTAATAAGGGATAAAATTAGGCCGGAAACACCAGCATTGTGCACCAAGAGGTGTGTACAAACCTGCCACTGGTGCACACAATCAGCACAGGTGAATGCAATGTAGTGTGGCACAGCACAAAAGGAGCACTCCCACACACCACACACCTTCCAAAATCCACAATGTTACCCTTAAGACTAGCCGTACTGCAGCTGGAGGATATGCCTGCACAGCTACTCATTGAGGAGGCACTGAGCCAGAGGATGCAGCGGAGGCACAAGAGGAGAAGGAGGGCGATAATGGGCCAGCAGATACCCAATGTGCAGCCAGTTGTGCCCCGCAGGCAGCCACCAATCCCTTGCCTAAGCGGCATCCCATTCAATCTAACCCCTGCTCAGATCCACACCCTGTACCAGCTGGACAGGGACACCATCACCACCATAGTGGACCTCATACATGATGACCTGGTGAGCCTAATCAATATCCGGACAGCCATCCCCACCTTGCTGAAGGTAGTGAGTGTGCTACACTTCCTTGCCACAGGCAGTTATCAGCACACAGTGGGGCAGCTGCATGGAATCTCCCAACCCTGTTTCTCCCGTGTGCTCACCCAGGTGCTAGATGCACTCCTGTCTCACGTACATGACCACATTAGCTTACCACGGACTGTGGAGGAGGTGAATGCAACCAAAATAGCAGGTGTGCTCGACTGTACACATGGGGAGCTGGTTGTCCGGCATGATGTGGAGGTAGTGTACTGCCACAGGAAGCTGTACCATTCCCTCAATGTACATATGGTCTGCGTTGCCCGCAAAATAATCATGCATTGCTGTGCAAGATTCCCTGGCTCCACACATAACTCCATGGTGCTGCGCAACTCCATGCTGCCCCACTACCTGGCACAACCCGCTAGACATCGTACCTGGATGTTGGGTGAGTGAAACCACAGGGCCATGATCGGTGCTGAATTGGGGGGGGGGTTAACAGCATAGGCAACCTGTCTGCTGGTTGAGTGAAACCAGAGGGCCATGACGGGTGTTGAATGGGGGGGGTCAAAAGCATCGGCAACCTGTCTGCTGGTTGAGTGAAACCACAAGGCCATGAGGGCTGTCCAGACATACCATAGCATAGCATGCATGAGGAGCACATGCGCACACTGCATGCATTAATCCATCATCACTGCTGCAAAGTACCCGTAACCATTACCAGGTATCCATTGAACTGCAGAGAGACTGGGCAGGCGAATAGATGGCTAAATAAGATGATAATTTACACCAAGCAACCTCATCATACCCAACCTGCACAACACAAAACCTCACACA
Organism: Ambystoma mexicanum; assembly: GCF_040938575.1. Classification (NCBI taxonomy): domain Eukaryota; kingdom Metazoa; phylum Chordata; class Amphibia; order Caudata; family Ambystomatidae; genus Ambystoma; species Ambystoma mexicanum. The sequence continues at coordinate 683,457,632 of NC_090929.1, read as the reverse complement.
TTGAATGGAAGAAGACCAGGCACAGCGTAATGGGTGCCTTGTACTGTGACTTATGGAATGTCAACAGAATGTGCAACACAGCAAATGCATGCAGAGGTGCAAGGCCTTCACAGCCATGTATCCATGCATTTAACAGACAAAGTGCTCACATCAGCACATGCATTAGGAACATCACAAAATATAAACCACATGTAACACAATGCACCACTCAGTGGTGACAGTGCATGAAATACATGAACCCAGCAAAGCAATTCACAATTCATGATGCTCAGCCAGAGAGAAAACCATCTGCCACACTCCAAAAATGCTCACTGCACTCGCAGTCCACAGGTACACCGCAAGTCAGTACATCTGTCATGTCACCTCAAGTGACTCCTACAAATTGAATGGATCAAAGATGAAACTGAAGCAAACCACAATTATTGACTACCACCAATATTTGATTGAGAAGTGCGGGACTCATCCAACGTAGCTTCATTCCACTATACTAACACCCACTCAGCCGTCGTATTCTTGCAACATAACCCCTCACCCGTGACACATACTACCAATGGATATCTGACCTAGTCATATGTGTGAGTTGCCACTGCATACGCACAGTCCATTCCCATTGCTAACACAATAATGCCAATTGAGTGCATTTTGGTTGAGTTGTGAGAGTGAAGGTTCACATTGATTGTGCCATGTGACAGCAACTGCATCCACCCCCCCATGGATCAGCCCTAAGTAGACAATGACACATGCCATGTACAGTTATGATTTCCTTTGCCTAGTTGCATTTTCCAATGAACACTGTACAACCAGTGCCAACATGGAATGACCAAATAAATCACAGATACCCTTTCTCTCACTCCCATGCAGGTGATGCCAGGTATCCCCTGATGGGCTGGCTCATGACCCCCACCAGGCAACCACACAACAGGCATGAAGAGGCCTAAAACCGTGCACATGTATGCATGTGCGTCACCATCGAGCAGCCTGTTGAAGGCCCGGTTCGGCTGTCTCAGCAGGTCGGGGGAGCCCTCATTTACGGGCCAGAGAAGGTTGGCAAAATCATGCTGGTATGTGCTATGTTACACAACATGTACATCCGGTGCAATGACCCCCTCCCCCCTGACATGGACATGATGCCACCAGAGGATGACCATGAGGAAGATGGGGGAAATCCTCAGCGCCACAATGGCAATGATGGACGTGCAACAAAGCAAGAATTAATTGACCACTACTTTTGATGGATTGTTAAAGACACGGGACTGGGCATAGGTCACACTGGGAACTGGACACTGTACATGACTAAATAGACTCACACTGAATAAGCAATATCATGTCATGTTTGTTCGGAACACCAGGTGTATTTATAAAGATGAACTGTGTACAGATGTGATTCATATTGACAAACACTACCATCCTGTTTTATGTACCCCACACACTGTACCCCACAACCCCCTCCCCCACTACCCCCACACCCAACAACCCCACACACCGTCCCCCACTACCCCCTCCCCCACTACCCCCACACCCAACAACCCCACACACCGTCCCCCACTACCCCCTCCCCCAATACCCCATCCCCCTCTACCCCCTCCTCTATTACCCTACACCTCTACCCCTTACACCTGTACCCCCTCCCCAACAACCCTACACCCACACCCACTACCCACTCCCGCATTACCCCCACTACCCCTTCCCAACTACTCCCTCCCCTCATGCACTAGTAACATGGACTATTTACGCCCCCTTTTTGGAGTATGGGGGTGAGCCTCTGGCGGGCGATTGAGTCACTGTGACCGACGCACTGCTACTCCGAATGGAACTGGTCGATGTTGTGCTGGAGGATGGGCCGAGTGGGGTGGGGGTGTGCCATTGTTCGGCTATAGCGTTCACCAACATGTTAATTGACTCAGCCATAGCAGACATCACTCCATTCCCCTCCTGCACACGCCTCGCCAGGTGGTACACATCCTCCGTAGCTCTGCTGAGCATCCGTGCCGTGTTACGCGATGTGTCCTGCATAGTCTGCTGTGTCAGTTGTGCCTCATTGAGGTACTGGGTGACCAAGGTGTGGATTGCCTGCTGCCGCTCTTCCATTCTACTGAGGAGCCCCTCAATGTCTCGTATGTGCCACAGTCCAGATAGTGGCAAGGTAGGTGGGCTCCGAGGGCCTGGGGGAGTAAACACAGCGTCATCCTCATGGCCACCGTCACTCTGTGTGTCAGGCCCACTGGCCTCCACACTGCTGTGTGCTCCAAGGCCTTCTGTTGGTGTTGCAGGATCGGGCATCTGGCTGGGTGGCAAGGAGTCAGGCTCTTCCTGCAGCATGTGGTCTGGGGATTCAGGCTTACCCTGCAGGTGTTGTTGCCTGCTGGGGCAGTTTGGCCACAGGTGTTGTTGCCTGCCGGGGCAGCTTGGCTGCAGGTGTTGTTGCCTGCCAGGGCTGCTTGGCCACAGGTGTTGTTGACTGCCGGGGCTGCTTGCCAGCAGGTGTTGGTGGCTTCTGGGGCTGCTGGGCAGCAGATGTTTCCTGGTGGCGGGGGGGGCTGTGAGGAAGATGTTGTGGCATGCTCAGGTCTTGCTGTGGAGGTGCTTTGCTCATGGCTAGAGGCAGTGGATTTGCTGCACCAGCAATGTGCTGCAGTGGACCTAGGTGTGGTTGCATGTTCACCCTCGCTGTCAGATGATGTGCCTGTGGGGGACAGTGAGGCAGGGCATCAGTAATGGGTGTGAATCCATCTGACACACATCAATGCTAGAACATTCAGAGTCATGTGCATTGTCATGGACGTGCTGGTGGGCATGGAATGTTGCACACATGAATGTGTGGGGATGCAGTGTGGGAGCATCTTTGTGGTGCGGCCATGGAGTGTGCAGGGTCTGTTGGCTAGTGTACTGGTGTCTAGTGGGTTGAGTGTTGTGGCCATGCCACAGGGGCTGTGGGACATGTAGAGTTTGATTGTGAAACAGATATGTTCACTTGAGGACGTTGCTGCGTTGATGTTGACTCTGCAGGAAGTGACAAGTGGGGTGTGTCAGTGGGGTTTGTTTCTTGCCTTCCTGCCAGGTGCATTGTACTTGTGTGGAAGGAGGTTGTCGGTGGGTGGAATGACAGCAGGATTCTGGTGGCACTTACTTGACATTTGGACTTGACCTTTGGAATTGGGAATTCAAGGTGTGTGATGTGACTTTGGGATGACGGTAACGGACACTCACCGGCATCATCGTAAATCGCTGTTCTTGTCCCCACATCTCCAACTCCCTCTATGCCCTCCATATGGAGGACGGTGCTGCAGGTCTCCGCCGACACCTGCAGTTTGATGGGGGATGTCGCGCCACCTCCTGTGGCCAGCTCCTGGGACACGGAGACAGAGGTCGTCCCACCTCTTCCAGCAATCTCGGAACCATCCGTGGTGTTGTCCGCACCGCTGAGACTTTGCGGGCCACATCCTCCAAAATTGCCTTTTTTCTAAGTTGTGCTGGGTGCCGCAGATCAGCACAGAATGCCACATCAGCATTCTCCTCTAGTGTGTCTACTAGCATGCCAAGTTCCTGTTTGCTGATGCGTGGTTTGCGGCGATGGATGGCTGCTTCCCTAGCTGACATGTTCCTCTGTGTCGGTATGTACTTGGTTTTTGAGTAACACTCCTGTAAAATGAGGATTGCAATGTACTTTGTTTTAATGATGGCCACCGGTGCATTTCCCGTTCTGGCACGATGACGTTGTTTCCGGTGCCTGTAATACCGGTACCGGTAATTATGGCATCGTCTGAGCCAGAGTCAGTGTCTGCGGTATCGAGGATGTCGGTATCGGGAGTTTAGGGGCCGATACCGGCATGCCGGTGTGGCTGTTTCCGGCATGCTGGAATGCATGTGCATCCTGACTCAAATCTACCGTAGATTCTGGCAGCAGTGCTACACGGAAACTGGCAAGATTAGTCCCATTACCCTGACCTGACTCTTGTGACTTCCCCTTACTAAATGTTTTGTGGGCCGTCTTGGACACAGTTTTATCAGTACCACCACCGTCTTTCTCCTTCTGCTTCTTTCCCTCCTCCTGCTTACCTGAAGCAGGCTTGTTCTTATGGGACACTCTATGTGAGACCCATAAGTCAGCATCAAGGGCTAGTATCTTTGGATCTAACTTTGAGTCAGCCAAATGCTCCAGAAGCTCTGGGGAACAAGAGGCAAAAATATGCTCAAGCATGATCAAATGAATCATGCCTTCAAAGATGGTTACCTGATAGCCTTCTACCCAGCCACACAAGTATTTTAAAGAATCAGCAACAAAAGTAACTTAGGTCATATATTCTTTCTTTTTGTACTTTGTATATTTCCTCAAGTATTGGGCCGGAGTCTTTCCAATCTTTAAGATGAGAGTTTGCTTAAGTTTTGCAAAAGCTTGCCTGTCAGCTTTAGCCATTTCCACCATAATGAAACTGCAGCCAGAATGGGGCATTCTGCAGAGCAACCATGCAATTCTATCAGCATCACCCACTCCTTGTACTTCACATGCATACTCAACCGTTACAAGCGAATCAATTATATCATTCTTATTTTCATATATACTTAGATGATCTTTTGGGAATCTAGAATGTGAAGAGGACCCAGAACCATCTCCAGATCCTGTGGAAGAACCCTGTGAAGCCTGTATCTTGGCAAGCTCCATGTGCTGATCTCTGCCCTTCTGCCTTTCAACTCTCTCAAAATCTAACCTGGCCATATTGAAATGAAGCTATTTTTCCTTGAGCCTGAGCTTCTCCTTTTTCAGGTCAAAAAATGCCTCAGCATCTGAGGTGGTTACAGACAAAAGTCCAGAAGCTTCACGTTCCTCCTCATCTTCCTCACCATTAGAAACTGCTTTGGCAGCAACTCTATTACTGCTGCTGGGTCCATTCCCAGGCCCCCTACCAGTACCATTAGACAAGGGAGGTACACCTCCCTTTCTCAAAATCAAGAATGTTCACAATTAATTCTGCTTTAGTGCCAGGGACTGTTAAGCTCCAGTCACTACACAACTTTAAAAGTAGTGAAAGTAGCTGTCTCCATGTTATCCATATCAGTGGATGACTGTTAACGGTGTCCAGTTATAATGTCGACTGCAAAAAGTCGAATGCAAAAATGTAAAAAAAAAATGTAAAAAAGAAAAATTCAGATTTTTTTTTATTTGTATGTTTTTTTCGGGTCTAGATAGTAAAATATAAACGGGGGGTTAAGGGAACCCCCCCCATTAAAAAATAAAAATTAAAAAAAACATTCAAAATTTCTTTTTTCCGACATTTTTGCAGTCGACATTTTTGCAGTCAACATTTTCACTATAAACCACTGTTAACTACTAGGGAATAAAAAATCACAGTGTACTGTGTAAGTATTTTCTGGACACACCACCAGTGCACTACACTGAGGCACCCAATACTGGTTATTTTCACAGGCCATCCAGATGTTAAGTGGAGAAGGTATTCCACCACTGTATACCAATTTGTAAGGACTGACTTTCTATACTCTGGCCTGGTGGAAGGCCAATCTATGTTGTGACAGGGACAACTCTGGGGAGCTGTAGCCAATCCAGTTCAAGGTAGCAGTGACGAGCGGTCCAGGCTAAGTCTCAAGAGGTGGTGAGCTTGTAAAGGGTCCACAATGAGTATACACAATGGGAATCACAAATTACACTTAGACAGTATGTAAACAAATACAGTTATTTATTTAGGGCCAAATATCACTATGAAAAAAGAATACTAACAGGTAAAAGTATCACACAACACTAATAATAGATTATATGTATACAGCCACTAGAGTCGGGCATACCACAAATCAAACTCCTGTAAAAGAAACTGCAGATTCGTTTTTTGTATTACAGGTCCACAGAGAATTAACCCGACCATCAAAAGTCCTTCCCTAAGTTGTCTGGGGCCTTGTGACCAAAAGTTCAGGAAAGTTCCAACACAGTTTGCAATGCAGGACAAAATGAAGGTAGGGTCTCTGGGGTCCAGTGAACAGTTCCAAGGGTTAGGGGACAATGTATTCTAATTAATCAAAGTGTCCCCAACTTTCGGAAGGCTTGTGTGAGCAAGCAATGGCAAAGCCAAATTATAGTAAACGTTTTATAAAATTTAGGCAAACTATTAAAGGGAGTTTACGGGCAGGTAAGAACCTCTGTAACTTACCTCCCTGTACTCTGATTCTTCCCAGGACATGGCAAGTCGATGGAAGAAGGTCAGAGGTTGCTTTTCCCACCATCATCTTCAGTCCTTGATTCACAGGGGTTGAAAGTCCGAGATGATCTCCAGTCGTTGTCTTTCGCAGGTGCAAGGACTCTTGGATGAGGAATGCAGAAAAACATGATGCAGGGCACCTCTCAGAACTGGACTCGACGCAGGTAAGCTATTTCAGACGGTGGTCACCGTAGCACGGTGATACAACAGGGCCTCACTTGTCATGGTCAGACTTTCTCTTCTATTTTGTTACCCCTTGACACTAGAACTCCGACATTTCGTGGAGGTAAGTCTTGTAGGACACGCTCAGGATCCCCCAAGTTCCAGGCTTCAACTCAGAATAGCAATGTCGGCAGCACGGTAGCCCAAACTAAGAGCTGGTCAGCCACAGGACGGTGCCGGGACGCTTCTGACGGGTTTTCATTGCAGGGTACTGAGCAGACGTCAGGAATGGAAGTTCCCTCGACTTCACAGGTCACAGCTCTCTCTCTCAGGACTGTTGAAGATCAATAGCAAGACACGGCTCCACCAGGACAGCAGCAGAAGTTGGTTGCCATGCCTCCTTCAGATGGGTCTCCATCTCTTCTTGGGTCTCACAGCTGGACAGGAATCTTGGCTCCTTCAGGTTACTCCAGGATCTCTGAAGAGTGGGTACAGATGTCTTCTTCTTATCCTTAAAGCCTGGTAAGTGCAGAAACTCTCACTAGCCAATAGCAGGACTAGCCACACCACACCCCAGAAGTAGTCCAATCAGGAACAGTGGCAGGAACACACATGCATACCACTCAGACACACTGAAACCAGTTTGTGGATTGGGACCAGACAGTCCCAGCCCGCATCTTGTCAGCAAACATACATAGTCCTCCAGTAGGCCACCAAAAGCTTCTGTTTTACCGGGAACTGGAAGTCCATATAAGGATTTTCCTGGCCTCACATGCCAGGAAGAAATTTAAAGAACAGGATGGCCAAAGGACAATCAAAAAACCATGTGGCATGGCCCTGTTCGGACACTAGCCACAGTTAGTAACCAAACGCGGTAAACGCAGTAAGGCTAAAATGAAAAGCACCAAAAAATTGTAAAAAGTCACTGCGGCCACCAGCTTCTCCATTTAGCACACCTACAGTAACCTAGAGTAACCAAAAACCCTTTCACTGTTAGTCTAGTGCAACACAAGTGTACCCTATTGTACTGCATTGTAAGATACTTTGTTGAATGCTAAAAAGTTACCACAATGTTTCCCAGTACTGACATCCTGAAGGACATGACAGATGAGCAAAAGACAGTGTAGTGAAGCTTAAGGCTTCACTGCATTGTAATACATACAGGTCAGGATCAAAAATAAAAGCAAAACATTTGGGGTTCCATAAAAATGGAAGGAAAGGTGCAGTAAAGCGAAATCATTCCTAACACCGGATAGCTGAGGTGCATCCTTTTTATGAATAGCCGCCCTCAAAGCTGCAGTGTAGGATCTAGCTTTTGAGGATCTGCCCAGAAGTGGGTTAAATGGCAGGTTAAAGTTGCCTGGAACTCTTACACTTGCAGATTCCATGCCTATTATCCTCTGGGAAATATTAAGGAAGACACTCCTACAAAGGGGGCTCTACAAATGGAGCATATACACAGACAAGCACACACTCAGTCGTCTCAAGTTTTCCCTTGACAATAATCATCCTGGCATCTTGCTCAGGATTTTGTTGACCCATCACAAATCGGTATTCTGTGGGGATAAAAAGCACACACCTTTACAAGCACAAGAGATTTAACACGTTCAGAAGTATGCCAGCCTAGCCATTTATTAGCTTTACCTGATCCCCTTGGTCCAGATGTGTTTCTTGTTGAAAATGTACCCCTATCTGTTCTTTTTTAGGTAGTGTTACAAAGTGACTTCCAGGCTTACTTGGATTACTTATGCAGTTTATTACAAGAATTTAAGACACCGTTACATGAGGATATATACATGAGAGTATGGACTGAATCAGCACTGGCCCCATCACCCAGGCTGGGGAGCTCTAACTGCCTGCCTCAGTATGGAACACTCAGATAAACATTCCATCATTCACATGACAACACTCCATGTGATATCACAGACTCACAGCATGACAGCATGACACAGACAGTCACTACATAACACATCTCCTTCCCTTACCAGACCCACACACACACAGAAGTTCACAACATAACACAACTCCTTCCTTTACCAGACACACACACATACACTGAGACAATCACAACATAACACTTTGCCGGACCCGTCTCAATGCAACGCATCACAATCTAAACCAGAGGCAAAGACAACACAGCAATACTCACAAATTCAAACGCCAAATAGACTCAGCCTATCAGGTGCAACCAACTTAGCCAATACAATCAAATACTGCAGACAACTATGAGACACTGGCCAGACATCCCAAACCCATCTGCATACCGGCATTTGACCACTGACAACGCGATTGCAGTATTGCATGAGTCCGCCATGCCAAAACCCACACTCTGGAGAAGGCACAGGCTTTGGTACAACAACATATAAGAGAATACCACTCACGAAGGCGCTACCTCCTTTAGCAAGTACCAATTGTGCCACACAAACCGGAGGCGCTACCTCCCTCAAATACCCAGGTGACACGCACATCAGAGGCGCTACCTCACTCAAGTACCAATTGTGCCACACAAACTGGAGGCTCTACCTCCCTCAAATACCCATTGAGTCACACTCACCAGAGACGCTACCTCTCTCAATCGTGACCCACATACCAGAGGCGCTACCTCTAAGTATTACCACAGTGTCACTCACATCAGAGGCGCTACCTCTTGCTAATACTAATCGTGAAACATATACAACAGAGGCGCTACCTCTCACTACAACCATAGCGTCACTCACACCAAAGGCTCTACCTCTGGGTGACAACCTGATTCATGCCCTTCCTTGTGCATCAATTACACAGTCAATCTTAACTCAGACACAAAACATTTTGCACTACACAGATTCTAAATGCAATGTTATGACTGTAGTATAATGTAAATGCAGCTCAAAACTGTAGAACAAACATAAGTTTCAACATCTTTGTCCTATAAGTCCATGGCCAGGTTATGAACCTAACCTAACAGGTGTTGATATTCAGTTTCACCTTGAGTGTCCTCCAAAGCAGATGTTACCGAGTTTATGTCTTTGGTTTTAAAGTTAAGGCGAATTCTTCCGGATCGGTACGTGGTGTCGTGGAGCCATAGTTGTTGGGATGTCTGACTATAGGCATTGAACGACATCTTTAGCATGTCGTGATCACTATGTTTCATTTTGGTTATGTCGAGCCGGTGTACTTTGGCTGCAAGATCTTCAGACACAAAGAGATAGTCTATAGTTGAAAATTGATTTTCACGTCTCCATGTGGGCTGTGCCGGAATATCGCCCAGTGTATTCCCATTCAAAAGTGTAAGGTTTCTCAAATTCATTTCGTTCACCCAAAGCTGTCTCGTTTTTTTGTTGACCTTATGAGTCAAAGGGTTTATTTTTGACGCAGTATTCAGATTCAAGCAGTCTATGTTAAGATCACCGCAAAGAAGAATCGATGGTTTGCTTGAATTTTCCATTAGGTTGTCCAATATAGAGGTCACCTGGTCTAAAAACTTAACAACGCCAGTTGTAGTGTGACTCAAATAGAGATTGATTATGTACATGGACTCTGATTTGTCAAGAGAGGTAATACTCACTTTGGCGATTTGTATATATGGTGAAACATTTTCTGTCTCAATAATTCTGAGTCCGCAATCTTTTTTGACCGCTATCAAAAGGCCAGACATCGGCCTACCTTTGGGTGGTTTGATCGCTGGATTTACCACTATCTCAAAAGCAGGTGACAACGGGCAGGTTGTCAGCCAAGTTTCTTGAAGACAAATCAGATCTAAGTTCTTCATCCAAGGGGAGTTGAATAAGTGAACAAAACCCTGTGTGTTCCACGATCCGAAATGAAGGCACTGAGGCGAACTCCGATTTAAGCATTAATCATGGTATTTGTTGTTTAAGTTTGCAGCTAACCATGCCCAATTTCCATTTTCTGCGTCATTCTTTTGAGTTGGCCCGATGTTTTTATTCAGACTTCAACAGTTATTTGAATTTGGTCATTTAAGTAGAACTGAGTTGTTTCTGTGTCCTTAGGTTTAGTCTCGATTCCAGTTGATATCATGGGTTTTGTGTCTTTGTATTCTTTGGATTTTGTACTCGAAGTTATTCTTTTCTTTAAGTTTTCCTGGCTTTTGTCATATGTATTGTTTGACGAAGGCTCAGGAATTTTGTCAACTAGGCTCTGTGGATATAGGTCAAAACCTAGGGACAGAAGTGCCGGTACCGCGTCCAACAGTATCTCACAAATAATTTTGGAAGCAAGGTGCAGAGTCACCATATCGTTTCTTTCTTCGCAGTGAAACTCCACTATTTTCATGTCATCGGAATTGAGTTTTCGCAAACTCGGTATCAAATAAAATAGTTTGGGTAGATATTGCCGATTTAGAATCAAGTTATCGCAGGAATCAAGTCTTTCCAACATTAGTTTTTCGAATGAAGATTCCTTTTTTGTTATTTTTGATTTAGACATCATGTTTTTAGAACTTGGTTTAGTTTCATCTTTCAGCTGTCTATACACAAATTGGCGTTGATGGTTTGAGCGTCCTGAGCTAGTCGAACCACTTTTTCCAGTTTCTGTGGGTTTATCAGAGACCTCCACATGACTGATATCACAGTCAAGGTCCTTCAGACTCTTCGACACCAGCTTAAGCCGCCTTTCAGCCAGTGTTTCGAAAGGTGAGTCTGGTTTACCGTTCGCTTCGGGAATCGTGGCAGCAACCTTTTTGTGGACATATGAGAGTCCTTTGGTTGGCATGTTACAGATTCAAGGCCGCCAGTTTGAGTCGTCTTTCAGCCATTGTTACAAATGGTGATTCTGGATCGTTATCCAGTTCAGAGATCATGTCAGCAGCACTGACGATAGTACATGTACGTCTTTTCTTTGATGGTTTTTGAGTACCAAGTGAGACATCGGACTGAGGCTTTTCAATGTTACAGCCTGGATAAGAGGCTTCCCCTCCAGCGTGTTGTGAAGCTAGGGTCTTGTTTGCAAGGTCTAGAAGCTCATCTACTTGATTTACTTCATCATCGTCATATATAGATAGATTTACCAAATCCAGGTCATCATCTGAGGTTCTTTCGGGAGAGCAGGTTTTGACATTAGTGTTTCCAATTCTTTGGAGAGCATTTGAGTTAGCAAAGTCGGAGGAATTGCATCTCGTACCAGCGACTGTTAGATTCACTGTTTTCAAGTTTCGCAGAAATTTCCTGGAACCATTTCCGTGTCTCATTTTATTGGACGGTAAATTTTTAGTTTTTTTCTCGCAGTTGGCGGACTTCCCAACAGAGAGTGTAGATTCTGGCTTTGACGGCCGTTTGGGTTTTTTGAAGATGTCGTATACCCCCACACTAGCGGAGGTCGGCACAGCACTCAGTTTTGTCAGTGTTATACCATCGTTTGCACCTTTTTGCTTGGAGACAGGTTTACTTCCTGAAGATGATGCCAGTTGAGGGTCAGCAATTGCAGGATTGCATGGTTGACTGCTAATTTCAACCATCTCATCAAATGTGGCTAACATTTGCAAGGAAGAATCTTTATCGCACACTTTAGACACAGGGAGAGCGCACTCCTTCAGTGAGTGTGGACCACCAGCCTTGTCTGAGTCCTTATCCAACTGAGTCGTTATATTTTGTTTTTTGGTGGCCGGAATGTAGCTCGTCGAATTTCGATTTCCTTGCTGTGTTGTGACTGTTACATCAAGCGCACTGTCTGTGTCGCTAGGCGCCTTAACTGAGGCAGTTGCTTCCAGGTTTGTGTTACACACCGACTTCTCAGGGTGCTCTTTGAAAAGTTTTAAGGCTTCACGTGCTACTTCTGCCAGCAATTTTTTTATCTTCATTATTGTTTGCAGTAAAGCTACAGACAGAATTTAAAAAACGGTCAATTTTGTCATTTGTAGAGGTTAGGTTAGTTTGAGATTTCGTTTCTTTTCTTTCTAGTTCGATTATTTTTGTGTTAAGAAGCGCAGTTAAGGTTGAAAGATCTTTTATATTTTCATTCATCTGTTCGTAGAGTTTCAAAAAAGGCGCAATAGAAATTCCCATAGATGCTATAATAACAGCCTGTAGGTCTTTAGAGACAGGTGCGTTTCGAGGACCCACTTGCTTACGAGACATATGTACTTGTTTTGAGGAATTTGAGCGTCTGCAAGATCTGATTTTGGGGTAAGGGCGCTCCATGATCGAAGAGTCAGACGAAGAGGTTTCTGAGACAGAAGTATTTTGTAAGTGTTGGTGTCTAGCGATTTTGAAACATTCAATGTGTTCAGCTGAGGAAGATTCATGACTCGTTTGATCCTTGTGGATTTCTGAAGTGGAGGTAACGTTTGACTTTTTTACCTGAGAGCAACGCAGTGGTGATAAACTGTCTGTGTTAGTCCAACTGCATTTAGCTCCAACGGTGACTCTACGTGTGACACTTTGAGAGCCGCTTTGTGTCGCTTCATGCATCACTTGTCCTAACCGTTCGTTTTTGAACGTCATGTGACCTTGATTCACTATTTCAACATGTCGGTTTTGTTGGAGTTTAGCCATTAGTGCTAAATCGGTAATTAGCTTGTTAGCGATGTCTAATGAAGGTCTACGGATCCCCGATCCCTGTGTTATAGCTACCTCAGTGCGAGCTTCCAAGTTAGATAATGTAGAGAGAGTTAATACTTCTCTGCTCAGATCGTCTCTTTGAGGAATTTCGGCACATGAGGTGTTTGGTGTTTTTGTCGTTGGTGTGACCGGCACATCATTGCCAAGAAAGCCGTCATGGTTGAGTAAAGCTACAGCATCAGTGGACGTACAACAAGAAGGTAGTGGGCTTGTGATGACGCAATCCCCTCCATCACTATCGACTATGGTCTCAGGGTTGATGTGTGTTACATACGATTTGCTATTGCAATTGTCTAGTTCCATGAGGTCCGTTACGCTAGCCTCCCCAGTGTTAAAATCCACAGAACACAGTGTATTCAGACGACTTTCATCAATACCGCTGTGTTATTGAATGTGAACATCGACCGGCATTGACACAAGTGCCTCTTCCGTACGATCAAACTTTAGGTTTGCCATTGAGCCATGGTTAACGTAACAGGTATAGTTTGTGAAACTATCTAAACAAACTGACCCTAAAGTAGGGTCAGTGCTATTAGTTAGGTTGTATGGTGGACCCTGTTCAATAGCCATATGTGTAGGCGAATCATAAGCGGATTCGACGTTTGTTTCAACATTGTTAGCATCAACCTCGACCATTGGGGGGAAGGCGCCGCCTGTCCCAGTGATGACTTGTGTGCTTAGAGTACTTACAGTTACTGAGTTCCGCTCGCCGCAGAGAGCTACAGCCGTCTTCTCGGAGCCGGGGTGTACATCCATTGAAATCCATTTCTTGGTTTGTGCGCGAGTCTTAGCAAGGTGCATCAGAGTCGGTGTTACTGGGACAGTTTGTGTCAGGGACTCGGCATACATCAGGGCAGCAGCAGGCGTAATGTTTGGCTCGAGCAATCCGACAGAGTCTTCAGCCGCAGACTACGCAGAACAGCAAAACAGCACAGTACTCGCCCTTTCGCCGAGGGCTTACGCCGCAAGGGCGTGGAGGCGACTCTTTTAAAGTCAGCTGATCCTGCTGCTGACTTAAAGGCACACGCACCTCCAAAGGTTGTTTTTCCAAGTCAACACTCCCTTTAGCGACGTCCTCCACAGCGAAAGCAGGGCACAGGAAGGTATTCCACAATACGTTTTGCAGCACAGGAGTCACCAGCAAAACAGCACAGTACTCGCCCTTTCGCCGAGGGCTTACACCGCAAGGGTGTGGAGGCGGCTCTTTTAAAGTCAGCTGATCCTGCTGCTGACTTAAAGGCACACGCACCTCCAAAGGTTGTTTTTCCAAGTCAACACTCCCTTTAGCGATGTCCTCCACAGCGAAAGCAGGGTACAGGAAGGTATTCCACAATAAGTTTTGCAGCACAGGAGTCACCAGCAAAACAGCACAGTACTCGCCCTTTCGCCGAGGGCTTACGCCGCAAGGGCGTGGAGGAGGCTCTTTTAAAGTCAGCTGATCCTGCTGCTGACTTAAAGGCACACGCACCTCCAAAGGTTGTTTTTCCAAGTCAACACTCCCTTTAGCGACGTCCTCCACAGCGAAAGCAGGGCACAGGAAGGTATTCCACAATAAGTTTTGCAGCACAGGAGTCACCAGCAAAACAGCAAAGTACTTGCCCTTTCTGTAGAATGTAGATGAGCAGGGTAGATGAGCAGGGGTGCTCAGGCACTTAATTGGTACATTGTTAATGTTCAAGGATACCTGAAAAAACAAAGGCAGAGAAAGAGACTTTAAAGTCACTATGGTCCAAAACGTGGACCAGGGGGTAGGGACTCTTCACAGTACCTTATTATTCTCTTTGGTGCTTAACAGAGTTCAGCCAGGCTTTTTGGGGTGGCAGCTGGAGTCTGGGCGCTTTTGGTGATGGATCATGGATGAGTCATGGAGCGATGGTGACAGGTCCCACCGATGTAGTGTTGTTGGGCAGAGCTGTCTACTTTCAGGTACACATCACTGGGAATGGCAGGTGGTGTTGGGCCAGCGCAGCTGGCGAGTTTTTGCTCAGACAATAGATATCTATGGACAAAGAGGGGGAAATAGACAATCCCTCTATATTTGAAAGCAGCCATAGTACAAAGAAAATAGCAATGCTCGAAGGAATGGACAATAAGAGTAGACCATGTAGGATAGTCATAGATTTTGAAGACAGGTCTAGATTGACTGATGTCACTCATGATGACATATTTAGATAGGACTCAACAGATGATGAAATGGTGTTTTTTATGAGCACCACATACTGGATAAAAATAGAGAAAAGTGGAAATCCCACAGCGAATGATAAAAATGCAGCAGCACCCAGCATAGTTTCAGAAAGACTTGGAGAGAGTGGCAAGTGTCCTGTGAGCCACAGGCCCTCATGACGATGGTCTATTGAAAGAAACAGGGGAACAAAATAAAATGGTACATGTATGTAAGGGATTATAAATACATACAAAATGAGAGGTTTGTGTTGTCATTAGACTAATTCATGTAATGATATGATATGATATGATATGATATGATATGGCATTTATAATGCGCCATAAACAAGTGTTTCAAAGCGCGACGAGACAAAGGAGGGGGAACAGTGGGAAGACAAGAGACAGCGATCTTACTAGGCCAGGTGTCATTCAGATTACGCAAGTGCAAGGGAAGGGGAAAAATGCGGGGGGAAGGGTGAGGAGACAGTGCAGTACACGGGATAAAATAGAATAAATAAGAGCAATACGTAAAGTACGGCCAGCTGGTGGCAAGTACAAGGGTAACTGCAGACATCAGGTGTCAAGTGCTGGTAGGGGACTGTAGGGATACAGAAAAACAGTCCCCAAGTGCGGGGGTTGCCAGGGAGGCAGTGCAGGTGTGCAACTGGTCGGGGAGAGGACCTAGGCCCGAGAGCAGAGGGTGGCCAGGTAACCAGTGCAGTTTCAGTTTCAGCCAGGAGTTCATCAGGGGAGAGGAGAAGAGAAAGCAGAAGCAAAGAGTAAGGTTTTGAAGTGCTTCCGAAACTGGAGATGGTTCTCCTCAAGTTTCAGGGAGGCAGGGAGGCTGTTCCAGAGGGAGGCCCCAGCCGAAGAGAGAGATCTACCTCCAACATGTAAGATAATCATAAATAGATAAAGATAAAAGCGCAAAAGTAAGAATTCCAAAATTAAGAGATTGACGTCAATTCAGGGGGTGAAATAAATAAATCAAAAATGAATGAATGAATGAATGAATGAATGAATGAATGAATGGTTATTAAAGCAGCACAAGGGATGGTGCTGGTTACAATTGATTAGTGTATTTTGAAAAAATTCAATATGATCAATGAAAGGCCAAAGGGGTATGAATGGCTAAGATTGATCTAACAAATATGAGAAAACCTTTAGTAGAACAGTACAAAAGAACATATGAGAGTAAGTAACAAAAATATTGGCCCTCATTACGACCCCGGCGGTAAGCGAAAAACGATGCCGGTAAATGATTACCGGCATCGTTTTCCGCTAGGTCCGATCATGACCCGTGAAAGTGCTATTAGCGGCATTGTAGTTAACGGTGCCGCTAACAGCACCAAGTTCGCGCGCACGCGACCTTCCACGCCGTAAGTACCGGCATCGCGCAAAGGTAGGCAAATCACGAACCAAGCGGACATGCTCTTAACGCCATCGCAAAGGCTGTTAAGTACCTTACCGCCATGGTGCTAATTCCGCCATCGCAAACCAACCGTAAATGGCCATGTGCAGTGTTCCCAGCTGCCACGGGTGCACAGAATCAGCACAGGTGGAGGCAATACAAACTCACCAAGTACAAAAAGAGCACACCCCAACCCTTCCCACACCCAGTCACACTCCACAATGATTCCAATACGACTAGCAATGATGGGGCTGGAGGACCTGATTGCAATGCAAGTGCTACAACTACAACAACAACAACAACAACAGGCAGCACAGAGGAGACCCAGGAGGGTAAGGAGGGCAAGGCAGGGCCAGCAAGCCCCCCCAGCACAGCCAGTGCCACCACGCAGGCAGCCCCCAATCCCACGCATCCGAGCCAGTCCATTCAACCTCACCGCTGAGCAGATCCATACCTTGTACCGTTTGGACCGGGACACCATCACCACCATCGTTCACATGATACACAACAACATCGTCAGCATGATAGAAACACCCACCGCCATCCTCCCCTACGGAGGGTAGTGTCCGTGCTCCATTTCCTGGCCACAGGCACCTACCAGCACACAGTGGGGCACTTGCATGGCATTTCACAACCCTTATTCTCACGTACACTGATCCAAGTGCTCGATGCCCTCCTCAAGCACACAGATGACTACATTTCCTTACCACGGTCTGCCCAGGAGATTGCAAACACCAAAGTGGTTTTCCATGCACTAGCCGGCATACCTGGTTGCATTGGTGCCATCGACTGCACCCATGTGGAATTGGTGGTCCCACATGCCATGGAGGTACCGTACCGCAACCGCAAACTATTTCACTTAATCAACGTGCAAATGGTCTGTGACTGCAACAGGATCATCACACATTGTTGTGCCAGATTCCCTGGATCAACTCATGATTCAATGGTCCTGAGGAACTCCACAATACCACGCTACATGGAGCGACATGCAGGGCCAAGATCCTGGCTACTCGGTGAGTCTCATGTCATGGCCATGGAAATGTGAAGTGGGTAGGTGATTGACGTACCAATGCATACTGTACCTGGTTGAAAGGGGGGGTGATGCATACTTTACCTGGCTGAAAGGGGGGGGGATGATGCATACTTTACCTGGCTGAAAGGGGGGGGGGAATGATGCATACTTCCCCTGGCTGAAAGGGGGGGGTGATGCATACTTTACCTGGCTGCGAGTAGCAGAGGCAATGGAGCCAGCTCATACCCTAAAGCAGCACACACGTCAACTGACACCTGTACACATAATGCCCGATGTAAGCAGCCCTACCATTTGAATGAAGGTGTGTCCCAACCATGACACAACCATCTGCAAGTGCATTGTACCGATTCGGACCACATTGACTTCAACGAAATGCACCTACATGCAATGACTTTAGCCAATACACGGCACCAAACACCATGAACTGAAAGGCCAGTCCCTCATAACTGCGCACAAAGGACACATATGACGGACAAAATCATCAATACACCACTACACAGACACCGAGGCCCCAAAAATTTCCATATCAACATTAGTAGTGCTCAGTGGGGTCATCATGAGGCTGACAGCAATGTTGCTATGATGAGAGAGTTGATATCACAGGACACCTGCCAGGTCACCAAAACAAACGCCATGAACGAACACAGTGGATGGGCACTCACAAGGCACTTGACCCCCCTGCATACATTGGTTGATGGCATGCAAAACAGTCCATGAGAGGAATACACATATACCGGTCACATATAGTGTGAATCCATTTGTGCATGTAAAAGTGGTACAAAGTAACAGTTGAATGCATGCCATGGTGGCACGTCATGTTTGGAATTTGATGTCATGACTGACACATACATTGTTGCCCACATACAGGTGATGCAGGCTATCCCCTGAAGAGGTGGCTCCTTACACCAGTCCGGAACCCACAGAACCAGCATGAGGAGGACTTCAACCCTGCACATACACATACCTGTGTGGTGATTGAGCAGGCATTCGGCCTGCTGAAGGCACGGCTTTGCTGCCTCAGCAGGTCTGGTGGGGCACTCCTGTACCGCCATGAGAAGGTGTCAAAGATCGTCAATGCATGTGTCATGCTCCACAATATGTGCATCAGACAAAATGTCCCCCTGCCCCCTGACACAGAACTGCAACCACCTGACGAAGAGGATGAGGAGGGTGGGGATGGGGCAGCACCTTAGGGAGGCAGCGATGCACAGGAGGGGCATAAAATGCGTCGGACTCTGATCAACCAATGTTTCTAGCACACACGGATGGGGGGTGTCACATGGAGATGGCAACTGGGGCACTGTGTGTGTCTGGTATATAGACACTGTGGACTGTTCACCAATAAATCACACATACGCAATGAGCAATGTCCACACATGTGACTTGTGATCAAGAAAACATTGCATTGTAAATGTGAATTCAATTAACACACCCACTCCCCCCTCCCCCCTCAACTCCCCAACACACCCACTCCCCCCCTCAACTCCCCAACACACCCACTACCCCCTCCCCCCTCAACTCCCCAACACACCCACTCCCCCCTCCCCCCTCAACTCCCCAACACACCCACTCCCCCCTCAACTCCCCAACACACCCACTCCCCCACTCCCCCCCTACGGCACTGACCCGTTGTGCGACTAGTTCCCATATGGCCTTTTTCCGTTCTATTGCCGGTCTGGTCATTTCGGTGGAGAATACGATGTCCGCGTTTTCCTGGAGCGTTTCCGCCAACATTGTTAGCTCTTCCCTACTGAAGCGCTCCTGCCGCTGCCGATCGCAGGATTTATTTACAACTTTCGGCATTGTGGGGATGCGTGGATGTGGGTGAAGTTTTGTGCCAGGTCTCGGGGTCAGATATGCACTGGTTGTGGAGGATTGCAATGGATTGTGTTTTTAAAGATGGCCGCCATGCTCTTTCCCGTTCCGGTGCGATGGCGTATGTTCCGGATCTGCTTCTTTACGGTCACCGCTAATAGCGATCACTGCTAATAGCGGTCACCGCCATTTGCGGTGCTCGCTAATATCGGTGGGAAGGGTGGTGGTGGTGCAGTTTGCACGGCATACGATGCCGGTAGCTGACGTTTTTGGGACGTTACCGGCATGGCGCAGATTACATTACTGGCATGGCGTAATGCTTGTGCCTGGAGAGGTCGTAATTTACCGCTTTTAACGGTTCAAGACCAGCGCGGACACGTTAGTTGCGCCATGCCGGTAATGTCCATTACTTACCGCCGGGGTCGTAATGAGGGCCATTGTTTGTATGTATATGGTGCTGTCGATTTATGTTTTACAGATGAAAATTATTGTCATTTTTGTGCACGGGAGGAATGTCTACATGGCTTTAGCAGAGTATAGCAATATAAAGAGAAGAAACATTATATTATGACGAAGGTAAGTATTAAGTGGACAGTTAGAAAATGAAAAGCTAAGTATCAGGTTGACACAGCAAGTGTGTGAACAAACTATTGATCATTATTATGAGTAAGAGGACCCAGGTGAGTACAGAAGAAAGGCAGTAAGGGATACAGTCTTTCAAATAGATAGCATTTTCCGAAGAAAGGTATAAACAAGTGTAAGCATAGAATAGCATGAGATATACAAGTATGGCCATATCTAATGACGAGAATGAAGAAGACTTTGGATAGAAGGTGGAGTAACCTTTTTGTAATTCTGGTAAAAGAGAAATGCCAAACAGGTGCATTTGGCAAATGCATAACGTTTTGAGGATAGGCAAAAGGATGTATCCTTATATCTTACACTTGCACGCATTTAATAGGTACAGTGCTGGGTTCCAAATAACGGGGGTTGGCAAAATTAGTGTCGATAGGGCAACGGAAAATGTTAATTATGTCTCAACAGAATAAATACAATAAAGAAAGAAGACGACCGTGGTCCCACACCAGCAGGAGGAAGACTTCAAAAGTACAGAGAACATTTTCAGCATGGTAGAAAAAACTAAATAAAGACAGACCTGATTGCTACATAATGACAGATCGTTTTAAATGTGCACCAACCAAATTTTCATTTGCAGAAAAGCGAGCCTATAGTTGAGTGGGCTAAGAGTGTCAAGAGATGACCTCAGCGAACATTTTTTATCAAAAAGAAAGGGAAAAGGTCTACCTTGAGGAAATAACTGATCGCTTTGCCAACATGATAAAATGACTTTGGCCTCTATTTTGGTTTTCTACAGGAAGTTGGAACCCATACCAGCGTCTTCAGCTACGGATGCCCCAAGAAGAAGGAAGGGGAGCGATTGAAGAAAACACATGCTTTTTTCGAACAAATGTTTTGAATTTGTCATATAGTCTATTTTGTCATTTATTATTTTATTATAAAGAAGTAGACTGCATGATTCTTTGGTTTGAGAATGTCAACCACAGAGGAAATGTTTCCTTAAGTGCACTATGCAGTTGTTGGAGAAAAAAAAGCCCATTAGAAAATAGGGCAATACAGAGAAAAGGCCAATGATATATATGCTTCATGTCATAGCCACAATAAGGTATCAGCCAGTAAACATTAAGTATAAAGTGATGCCAAGAGATGCTAAAAACTGAAAAATAAGCAGCCATCCTATTATGTTACAAAAAGAGAAAATCCAGTAGAGATTGTTTAGGATCCAGGAGCGTTTAAAGGAAATACATAGGTATTTTAACGGTTAGGTTTGAGGAGGCAGTACTGACGATAAAGATACACTTATTTTTCAAAGGAAACTCATTCAGTTTTATATTACAGATGGATGAGAGATACCTACACACCAGGTGATTGACGGCAACCGATCCTGTGAGCAGGGAGAAAAGTTCAAGGGACCCAGCCAGACGCCCAGTTGCAACTGATTTTGAAAGTTTGTCCCTATGAGACTCCCCTATCCTTGTGTTGCCCAGAATCCATAGAATGCCCCTTCCTTTACTGACTATTAAAATCAGAAGGATTGAGAGTTCAAGTACTCTGTGATGTAAAAGACAATGAAAATCAAAAGAACTGGCCTATGATAAAGGGCCATCGAACTCGCTGCAGAGCAGCTCAAAGGACAAATAAAAATAAATGATCTAAACATAAAGAAGCTCTTTGGATGCGGAATAAGCTAAAACAAGATGAATCAGGTAGAAGATTTGTCAACAAAGACAAAGGGAAAAATCCAAAGGTGCATGGGGAGAGAGCGGGAAACAAGGAAGTGTCGTGGGATGGGAGGAAGGAAAAAGTATACACTAACAGCTGCACATGGACAAAATAAGAGAAAGTGGGCTGATGAGTTCCCTCATGGAATGATTTTGCTCGATTCTCATGGTGGCAAAAAGGAAATCACCTGTTCTGTATGCTATGTTTACATTTAATTGGGTAATGGGGTGGGATCCAAATAGAAGCAAAAAAAGTTGTTCTTTGAGGAAACACGCATAAAAGTTCAAAAAGAGAGAAACGTTGCAATTATCTTTTGACAAAAGGAGATACACATATGTTTTAGATTAAGAGAGTGCAAAATGATTGAAGACACTGTTGATTCCGTAGAAATGTGTTTTTGATACCTTCCATATTGAGATCACTATATGGAGGGGGGTGACTGAGAAATGGATGCATAAGAACACTGTATATGGGGGAGGGTGGGCACTTGTCTACATACTGACCAGAGGGGGGAGTGTATGAGAGTACCAGACCCTCTGCACCCCTCAAGCCGAGCACAAATAACATGATAGATTGATCAATGGAACCAGTATTGAACAAATCTGAATTATAGTGCTCTTTGAAGTGAAATAGTGCATGTGAGGCGACATATATTTTTGGGGTCAGAATGACTCAGGAAGTGAAGAATGGTATTACACGCACATCACGAATGTGTAAAATGAGTAATGGTCAAAAGTAAATTGAGTTACCATTTGTTAGCGAGGCTGAACAGGCTGAGATAGATTCTAAAATGGATGCCAAATACAAAATGGCATTGTGAGACCAGGAGTGCAACGCCCTTACTCATGCAGAGAGCAGTTATTCTTTGGTAGCAGTTCACTGTAGCTAAGCACGCCTGAGATGGTGTATTTAGAAATGTTGGCAAGGAAATCAGACATGATTCATAGTAAATCAGATGCAGGCATGGGCAAGCTACTAATTAGGCAGAACAGTTGCTTACTTGGCAACAATTAAAATTAGCTCATGACATTTTTCAAAGTATGAGCTGCCAATTAAATTTGGCAGGACCTCGAGAAGCATATAAGAATTGGTTGACAGGTATTGAAGGATATGCATTTATGTTAAATTGAGTCTAAAATAAGCTTATCAGCCTATGTGTCAGTCAGCCGGTGGGTGCGAAAATGAGATAATATGGGCTTTGCCACCAAATCAAAGGATAGGGACGGCTTTCCTCTGACTGAAGGGACCAATTAGAAATGTATCCTGAATTTGCATGAAAGTATTGCATCATTGAAAAAGGCCTTTAAAAGCAAGCAGATGGCAGCAGCTCTGTGTGTCTTCCAGTATGTCTTTTTGAACCTTTATTAAGGATGAATGTGAACTTGTACCCGGCGCCCGTTCCTTCTCCAGTGTCAGAGTCCACAGATGTCAGAAAGCTTGATGGGATAGAAAAGGACCCTTCTGTACCGCTGCTTATTCAGCAACATAGGTTATAGTATCATTTGGTAGTTACTTTACTCCAATGTCAAAACAAATTTTGAAATCAATGGTATATCGTACAGAAATATGTTTTTGCTATATATTTATATATATATATATATATATATGTTCCCATATGCAATGAAGTTTGGTTGGTTTCTAGACTATTCCTGTACACTTAATCTAGTGAGCTGTGCTATCAATTTAGAATGCACAGAAAGTTAATGTATCTGTTCTACGTATACACCCAAGATTTTGACTTTCTGAAAGGACAACATCTATGGATGATTTGGGTGTATATCATTTGGGGTCCTTTCACTTCAACAGCAGTTCATTGGTAACATTGAACTTTTCCCTCTCCACTCTTCTCTCCTCTCCTCTGCTCTCCTCTCCTCTCCTTTCCTCTCACTTCTCTTTTTCTCTGCTATCCTCTTGTCTCCTCTCCCAATCACTTCCAGCTATTTTCCATTTTCAAAAAGACACTGACAGAGTCACAAAGGCTAACAATCATGATATGGAAGGAAAGAGTACAGGAGTAGATAACCCCTGGCATCGCCCAGAGGATATCTATCAGTTGGCTCCTAGAGAGAGGCCTTTCTAAAGGCCATTCTTAGAGATCTTGGCCCACTGCTAATTCCCATCTTTCTAGCGATTCAGGCAAAAGGACCACCCAAGCCAATAGTAATGAACGTGGTAAGTTCCCTCAATTTGAATAGGAGTTGTTTTTCCTTCAGAATGCAGTAGGTGGTCATCCAAAAGAATGAACGAGACCCCTGCGGTTGTAGCAATATCCTGGACCTATTTTCCTAACAGATTCCTGATTCCAGGAGTAGTCTCTGTCACTTTGCTTTTTAATGTCAGATTCAACATATTATTATCTGAAGAGATCTCCTGACTCATAATGTATGCCACTGTTCACGTTTATGCAACATTATGCGCATGATAAACTGAAAAATATCTTCTGACTTCAGTCGCCAGCAATGTGCATTTTAATGCCACGTAATGCATATGATGATTCAATGTCTTCCAACTTCAAGCATATTCTCTGCTATTATTTTTAATGTGAATATTGTATGTAGGATAATATAGATTTTTATCTGAACCATAATATCTGCCTATCTAATAATCTGTGATCATATACAATGTAATTCCCAACAACCTACCTAAAATTCCAGCAGCGTGAGTGAAAATATTGCATACCGTACATTATGATCTTTGACACTTGGTATGAATTTGAATTTAATTTGGATGTTCTCCCTTTAGCATCAATGTAGCAAACAAGAAGGAAAATTAAAACTTGTCTTCCCAGAATTCCTGGACATGAAAACCAATCGTGGAAACCAGCATGTACATACATGTTGCGATAGGTGTGAAGTTATTTTCAATAATAGCGGGCTAAATGACTTCTCTCAATTTTTCATAAAGTAGCAGTTAATTCAAAGTGATTTTTTTAAAAATGTATCCGGTTAATTCTTAGAAATGGTACCTTATCAAATGTTTAATGCATTCATATGCAGGCTGGAATATTGTTTTTAACATCTGTTCAAAAGCATACAATTCTACAACAATGTTCGACAAACTTCACAAGTCACACAAGCTGCACATTATTTATGGGGACTCAGAGTTTAAAAAGTGGGCTTGTTTTATTTTGAGTAATTGAGGTTGCTTCGACTGGGCTGCAGGGCCCTTTATAGAGGACATTCTTGTAGAGAGACATGAACTGCTGTGTAAAGTACAGTACAATTGGGGCTCATTACAAGTTGGGCGGTGTGGGTAAAATACAGCGGTATTACCATATACTGTCGCATTACCGCACGGCCCAACTATAACTTTGACGGAAGTTGGACAATTCACCTCCAGCTATGAGCTGAAGGTTAACTCGACAGCTTTCGGACACATTTTGCCAGAATTACCATAACAGAATTACCCCCACGTTAATTACAGTAGTAATGCCCTACTGAGTCCAAGGGACTCTAAAAAAGTAAGAATTTACACTGCCACCGCCACTTGTAATCTGGCTGTAATACCGCAGGAACAAGTTGCTGTAACAGTAATATCGTTTGGTGGCATCTGGGCATATATAATCCCCAGATACGATCAAACCCATAATGAATCTCAATGTGTGGAGTCCAGTCAGGGCCAAAATACAAACAAATGGGATTTAATAGGCAAATGGATGGGAATATCAAACTGGGACATTCATAGACATCACACTGTGTGGTTTATGTTTTGTTCTTCAAGTTAACGTTGTACATATCTACAGTTTTAAGCACGGAAAAAACGATTTTACCCAGAACCAGACAATTTTATGGTCAAGGGCCAAAGCTAACACAGAAGCCTATGGTCCATATTACAAAAACTTTAGCAGAAATGCAATTAGCCCTAAGGTAAACATCACCCTACTGCAAAAAGCATATCCTTTGCACCATGGAAAAGCACTAGGCATGGAGTAAACAATGCCCTGGTGAAAAATACATTGAAAAGGGGCTCATTATGAGTTTGTTGGGGGGGGGAGTGGCAGTAATTCAGTTACTACCACTTTGTTGGTGGTAACAAATTACCATTGTTTTCCCACACCACCATATTGTACTTTCTCGTGATTTACTGATGACGCCATTACCTATGGGTAAATCCACCTATTTTTGGAGGACAAATGGTCGATTCACCTCTGACTTGCTGCTGGAGGTAAATTCTCGACTTTTCCTCCATAAATCAGTGTCTTTACAGTGTGGTAATTCCAAAGGCAGTAAATCCTCCAAAAATCCCCATGGAGTCCTATCGCCACTTGTAATCATATGATAAACCCATGGGACCAAGTGGCAGTAAATATAAACAATGTCGGCGGTAATTTGGTGGATATACTATTTTACCCCTGGTAAAAAAAAACTATCTCGACCAACGCGATCCGAACAACCTCAGACCTATAACAAACTGCAATTTGATCCTTAAAATCATGGATAAGATCGCCACCATGCAGCTCTAGGCACACGTGGAGGAATCGAACTCCCTTCACCCACAACAGTCGGGCTTCCGCCCTGCTCATAGTACTGAGACGGCCATGTTAGACCTACAGACCAAAATGCTCAGTATTATCAACAAGGATAGGACAGGTCTCCTCATCCTACTCGACCTCAGCGCCGCATTTGACCTCCTCAACCACAACCTACTTCAGAACGCACTAAAAAACACCACCAACTGCTCCGATGAAGCCATCAGCTGGATAATGTCTTTCCTAAAAAATAGGATATCTAGGGTGCACTGGGGGGACAAGTTCTCCTTGGAAAAAGAAATCCTTTGCGGAGTCCCCCAAGGGGCTAGCATGTCACCACTGATATTTAACCTCTACTTGAGGTACCTATGCCTTGTTCTCGACCATATCAACACCTATTTCACAAACTATGCTGACGACACGCAGCTGGTGTTTGAACTAAGTGGTGACTATCTGAAAGATAGTGAGCAACTAACCATGATATATAACAACGTTGAACAATGGATGGACTCCAATTGGATGTGACTCAACAGGAAAAAAACGGAGCTCATGATATTCGGCTCATCCTCAGCCAGAGCAAAGCTATCTCTCTCCTACACATCCTTCCAGATTAAAGATACACCCATACCGGTCCTAGATAAGGTTAAAACCCTTGGCATGCTGCTGGAAGCATCTCTGGGGGCAGACACCCAAGTACAGTACATAAAAAAAACTGTGCTTACCATCTCCGACTAATAAAAGCTATCAGACCCTTTATATCAGAGGACAACTGCGCTACCATCATGTCGCGCCTTGACTATGGCAATGCCTTAGTCCTGGGTGCCTCCAAGCAGTGTCTACAAAGCTACCAAGTTGTACAGAACAACGCAGTAAGAATTGTCAAGCTCAAATCTAGAACCGAGCATATCAGCAGCTCCAGAAGGGAGCTCCATTGGCTGAAAATCGAAGACCGGGTGCAATTCAGGTCCTTAACCATTGTACATAGATGTATTTATGGAAAATTCCAACCTACCTTAAAACGAGGATTAAACCATATGTTCCAAATAGAACATTGAGATCGTCCCAACTTGGTAAAATCGCAGCGGCCCCACACAAACTCAAAAGTGACTTAGGCAGAGCCTTTCCGACCCTTGCAGCCATCTCTGGAATAGTCTTACGGATCATTTAAGATTGGAAACCAACTACACCCGTTTTCGCAAACTGGTAAAAACCCACATCTTCAAATAAATTGCCCAAAGTCTATCCCTAGCCAGAGTAAACTTATGTAGCCGTCCCGTCCTCATTGTATAATTCCTGTTACTGATTGTCCTTTGTGTCTGTGTTTCTGCGCCCCGAGGCTTGCGAGCTACCGACGCAATATAAATATTAAAATAAAATAAATAAATAAAATAAATTACCACAAACCTGTAATGAGGCCCAATATCTTTTCTGCCCTAGTGTGAATTGCACTTGCACCAGTTCAACGTTTCTGTAATCCTGCCCCAGGTTCACAAGTCAGGAACTCAGACACCAATGGCCTGATGCATGGAATTATTTGTCGGTAAATTGGGACATTGCGCGTCTATCCGCGTGCGCAGCTCAGTTTAACGATTCATGGAATCGTCTGCGCTGGACCTTTTTATACTATGTGGGGACTTTGCGCAGGTTTGGCAAGTCAATGCGTGCAGCCAAGTGCCTTCAGCGTGACACCTCGCAGAGCATGGGTGTGGTCTGTGCATAGACCACAGTTGGGCCAAAACAAGCAAAATGGGGAAGAATAAGGGAAAAGGTGGGCGTTATGAGGGATGGCACACAGGCACTCCATCACACACTCGCTATTCCATGGAACAATACGCACCCACTTGCCGTGGAAAGGGCCATGCAATGCACTTGAATTATCTGCCACCTGAAGGCAGGTGTACAGAAACGTGCGCATAGGAATCTCTTCACAGAGGTAAAATCATGCGTCAGATGTAGGGGTGCGTGCATGTGTACCAGAAAATGACATTTTTTACGATACGTGGTATTCATGTTGAGGAGATGCTGGGAATAGTTACAGGGTATGCCACACACTCCGCTGGGGTGCTGGCCTGGTTGGGGGTATGCATGCTGTTTTCGGGGGTGCATTGCTATGCGTGCAATGAGTGTGCCAAGTTCTGTTTGCATGGCTAGAATGGCTCTGCACGTGAGTGTTTCATGGGCGTTCTGGCTGCGACTTTCACATGGGGTTACTTTGAGTGGACAATTCCATGAATATGTGTGGCACGCAGATTTTCCTTTGCACGATGCGCCATGCAGGTTCATTCTCTATATAAATAAATAAATACGTTACAAATAAAGTGACTGAACAGGAATGCCCCTTCTTTCAAAAGTGCATTAAATCAAGCACTATTCTGATGCAACTATGTCAATGATAGTGGGTGTTTAGCAATACTCATTAAGCATTTGCAGATACTGAACAGGCCTTGCTCCTCCACAGTTATGGGACTCCCAAATGAAAGAAAACTGACTCAACATTCACAAAATGAATTTGTGTATACATATTGCAATATAGGTCCTAGAAACCCTAAGAATGTCGGTGTGAGGCCTTGATGCTTGCAGAAGCAGCTAGTATATACACGCGTTACCTGTGGGGACATTAAGGCATCTTCAAGTGAAGGTGAGATTCGATTCGATTTGTAATGACCCAACTGGCTCCCTTGTACTGTGCCTGCTCGAACTGCAGCCCACCACTTCCCAGAACATTCCTTTTGGGGTTCCACTGGTATCAAAAAGACTTGGCCCCACTTATATTAGCTTCTGAGGTTCATTGGCATATACCGCCCCATCTCAAATCCCCCTGCTTGCTCTGGTTGCCTCTTTCAGTTACATGGTGGCACAAGGGGAAACCCTGAATGCATTCCTACGGGACTTAGGTTATTGCAAGACCCTGCTCTTTACATTGAGAGGCACATGGTTGAGGTGAGTCTGCTGGGGAAAGACACAAGTAGAACTCCGGGCCTGCCTAAAACCAGTCTATTCCCATTAAAATCAGACTTGCATGCAGCGTTAAATGTAAAAGTAGGGCAATGTCTTACCCGACTGACAGATTGTTGGAGTATTTGGAGTGGTGGCAGCTGAAGGAAACTTCATTTCCCAAAAATCCTTGGTGGCTAGTGGCTGTTGCATTGATTGTGGGAGTACTACCTTGAGCTGCCCCCCCTCCCCACCCCTTCCGACTATAAACTCAGCGGTCAAAACGCTGCAGAGCCGCATTTCTTATCTGGCTGAGAGTGTGTTCGAGTATTTGGAGTGGCGGCAGTTGAAGGTAACTACATTTACCAAAAATCCTTGGTGGCTAGTGGCTGGTGCAGTGACTGCAGGAGTAATCCTTTGAGCTGCCCCGCCCCCTCTGACTATGAACTCATCAGCGAAATGCTGAAGCAGCGCACCAGCAACACACGTGACTTGCACGTCGCCACCATGCCATCAGATGGCATGGTGGAAATGGCTAAGATGGCGTTTTATCCTCTGCAATTGAAAAATTTTCCTGGCAAGATGCCTACTTGCAGTGAAGGCGAGGTAGATCTTGAACTCATTGGAATAGTAGAAAATGTGGAGTCAACTAAAGGTACAAATCATTTGACGCACCGCAGGACTTGGCCGCCAAAAACAATGTGCGTGCCTAGTCCTGAAGACAAAGGGAAGCTGTCAGCAAAAATCACTAACTGTGTAATGTTTGGGTTATGACCTAGTAGCAGACTTAATCAACTCAATAAGCTGTCTGGGTTCTAAAACAATTGAAAATGTTATTGATGCAATTCAACAGTCACTGGAATATAATGAATGCCTAAAGTCTGATGATTTTGATAGTAAGGAGGTTATGTGTGGGGCCGAGAGGGGAGTGGCGCTGCTATTTGAGCTGACACATTTTGAGAAGCTGAATTTAGAGGCGTGTGATGAGGCCTGATAATTAATGGTGACACTGACAATGTGGTAAGACTGCTGCAAAGTATTGTTGTGAACGCTATAGATATCCACACTGTCCCATCAGTGCACAATGAACTATCCTCTACGCCTTCACAATTTGAAGAGAATCCGATGGTTTTGATGGATGGTTTAGAGGAGGTTGTGTGTGATATGAATGAGTCACAAAGAAGTGCTGGCAGTAGCTTGTCAGTGACGATGTTTAATTAATTGATTGAAAAATGTATTAACTGTATTGGTAGGAAAAGTATGGAAATGAAATTAGACATGCAATCTCTCTTACTGAAGAGGCTGGTTAATAAGGAAGTTATGACAAGCAGGAATTCTAGTATAGATTAGCCCTGGGCCTGAGGGTTTGATAAAGTGGAATACAAATGTAAAGGAAAGCCTCCCTGAAATGTGTGGTGAAATGTGCTCTCAAGTGGTACAGTCGGGGAAGCCTCACTCTAATTTTGATAGTATAGCGAGTAGTAGATTAACCAATGTGAAGGGTGTAGGTCCTAATGAGTTCACGGTTGACCAAGTGAGAACAAAAAAAGGAAAGAGGGAAATGGAAAGTGTGGCATCAAGCAAATTATATATAGGAGATGTTTAAAGCAAAAGCAAAAATCAGCAGAGGAGCTGCATGCTTCTTAAAATACAGTTATGCAGTAAATCAAGAAGGATCTTGGCTGCTTTGAAGAAATTAATAGTGAGGAAAGGCAGGAATCTCCATCTGACGGAAAGCATAACTAGAAAAAGAAAACGAAAAGTATGCAAACAATTGTAGTAATGTGGCTGATATCTCCCTTACAATAGAAGAGTGTGTATTAAAGGGTCGTAGATCAGGCAAACAGAAAAACAATGGTAATATACGCTCACATTTGAAAAATCAAAATGGTGATAGCTGCATGGAATGTGTTGGGAGAATTCTCCAGAATGAATAATTTCCCTTACCTAATGAGTCCCTCAGCAGCTTTGCTGGATTTCTAGGATTTATCTTTTCAGCTGGTAAGAGTGTGAGCCGTTTTTCCCACTCTTACATGTGTTTTGCTGTCTGTGTTTAAACATTTTCTTGTGTTCATAGACTGTGGAGCCCTACCTACTCCATAGGCATCATCTTTTTATTGTGTGTTACACAGCACCTTCAGTGCAGTGACACAGGGTTGTCTTTTAGACTTCCCAACTCAGACTTCATTTTCTGGGACTGACTACTGTCTCCCAGAACATGTTAAGTTGCCATTAACTTTATTAATCTTTTAAAATCCGCAGACCCAGTACACCCTATCTTACATAGAGTACTGGAAAGGGTTAATACTTATCCCTTTTTGTCTGTTCCTCTTGGAGCATTGTTTCGCTCCCTTTTCATCAAGACTTGGCTGGTGGCAGTGGTCCCTACCCTATTTTTCCTACTGCGGTTATCTTAAATAATCTTGGTATTGTTTTAG
Organism: Ambystoma mexicanum; assembly: GCF_040938575.1. Classification (NCBI taxonomy): domain Eukaryota; kingdom Metazoa; phylum Chordata; class Amphibia; order Caudata; family Ambystomatidae; genus Ambystoma; species Ambystoma mexicanum. The sequence continues at coordinate 683,426,150 of NC_090929.1, read as the reverse complement.
GCTATTATGGTAGGCTCAAACTTAAACCCGCTAGACCATATAGGTTTTTATACCATTCCGGCTGGGTTTATTCGCCATTTCTTTTTGAAAATGTCTTTCTCGTGTTTTACTCTGCGTGCCAAACTAGGTTTGGTTCCTTTGTTCACCATCTCTTCGTGGGCTTCTACACAGAAGCCCTCCTTAGGTGCCTGAAAGTCTGGGTAGGCAGGATGTGAGGGAGCGGTTTTAGGACCCCTGCCATGGGTTCCCTTGGTAACCCAAGTCGCACTATTGTTTGATTGGCTAGGTGACTGTCCCAGAGGGACAGCCTCTGCACTCTGTGATTGACAGCCAGGCTGTGTGAATGGGGGAAAACTGCATAAAAAGCAGGTCTCTGGGATTGGAAAAACAGAGTCGCCACTGGAACGAAAGAACCGACGAGGAGTTGACAGAAGAGGACCTCTACAATGACTGAACCACCCGGTGAAGCCCTGCTGCAGGTCTGAATCTTCAAGATCCAACAACAGAGAAGATCTACCAGGAATCTTCTTGCCCTGAGCTGGTGGGACAAACAATTTCGCCCAAACTTCAAGCCAGGAATCCCTCCTCTGGTCAAATTTGCTGTACAGAGCTACAGTGAACCGCATAGCCAGGAAATTCAGACCCTGCTTGGGTTTACAGGAGTGCACCTTTTATTTGTTGCTTTGCTCTGCTGTTGGTTTCTTTCCTGGGCAGTGCAGGACCCTCCAGTCTTCCTACTTTGTGTCAGTTCGACAGTCGCTTCAGTAACTGTGAGCCTGCAGGAACTGCCAAGAACATCCGCCTCAGCTACAGCTTCTTCTCCATTTAAAGGTACTGTGCAAATCCGGTTGTCAGTTTCGTCCAGCCGCGGTGAAGGTGTATGAAACTTTTTGCCAATCCGAAGGCTTGTCCTTCTCCTCTCCTGAAACTAACTTTTCTGCTGACCAACTTCGTCCGGAACTCTTGGCAAACACTTAACCGTGAACTACCCTGAACTGTGTGACCTTGAGCAAAATACTTTTGTCCTATTGACTTTGGCCCTAAGCCTTTTTGATTTGATTCCATCACTGTGGTTCCTCTTTCTAGATTGCCCTGCTTACTTACCTGTTGGTGCTGCTCAATTTTAGTCTAACTTTGTTTTTCCCTCCCTTTTTAAATTGCTGGAGTGCCATTTTGCTCACACTTCGTTTTGAGTTTAACTTGTGCAGAATCTATTGGGAGTGGTGTGGTGTATTAAGAGTGTAACTGCTTTACTTCAGTGAGATGTTTTGCAACTGATGTGTAAATAAATGTATATTCTTTTACTCAGAAACCTTGAGTCAGTGTTTGTTTGAATCATAGTAATTGCTGTCCTTTGTGTAACTATTGATACTGCTCACTTGCTCTTGAGATAGGTCTGGCTGCTCAGCCCTCGCTACCACTTTACTGTGCATCACAGGCTTGTACCAAAGGTGAATTTGTACTGTCACTTGTAGTCTTTTTTCTTTCATTTTAATAATTTTTATTAAGTTATGTAGTGTACAATCATAAAGTCATAACTTCACAAACATAATGCAGTAAAACCTATACAATGGTATGGGTTAAACAGTGGTACAAGAAGGTGTTCCGAGAGAGCAATTAATTTAGTACACTGTGTATATTTAGGAGTTAAGCATTAGAGGAACAAATTGTCAATACAATTGAAAACAACCATGGCACAGTATTGTGCTAAACTTAGTGTAGAACGATTTCTGCATTATGATGTCTTAAGTGGGGGAAGACAAACACAATGTCACTTGTAGTCTTAATTGTGTGTGGTGTTCCCAAAGGTTACTGCATATAATTCTGCCTAACAGAATGTGCAGAAAGTGTTGTAGCAGATGAAGGTAAACGAATTGCTGATAAATAAAAGACGCACAAGAAGGGAGCTACTATATGACATACGAGGAGACTTAGAGCTCATATTTCATTCAAGTGAGAAGGTGGGCCCCAAAAAGCAGAAGGATGTTAGTTCACAAACTGTTGATAGTACACAACAGCTGTCTAATACCAAAGCTTGTGAAATATCTGAAGATGATTTAAATGTTGAGGATGCTAACAAGGATTTGATTACTTTATCATGCTGCACTTTATAACTGCAGCTGGCATCAGCTATGGATAAACGCCCGCTGCTAAGTCGAGCTACGGTCCTGAGAATTGTTCACAGCCTGGTACCACTTCGGGTGATCACGTTGGAAGATATAAAAATTCTGGACCAAGTGGAAAAAGCTATGCAACCAACTTCCAACATCCTGTTCACTTCTGAAGGAACTCTAGAGTTTGTATTGCAATTTGAAGATTAATTATTTAAGAGGGGATACCAATGTTCACTTGCATAATTACCCAGGATAAAAAAAATGGGAATGGATTAAGTGGCCGATTGTGCAGAAAAAGGGTGAAATCTGAGGTGCTGAGACTCCGCATTGGTGGCAAATAGTTTAAGGAAATAAAAGGGCGATTTCAACAAAGCCTCCAAGTCAGACAGTGCTTGGGAGTTTGACATCTAAAGAGAACCCGAGTGTGGAGGGCTACTGGCAATGGCTTCCCCAAGTGTCCCCATCCCGTTTTTTAAATAAACCTTGACAACCCTGTATTATCGGGACCATGGAACACAAGAGGTTTCTCACATCTTGCAGATGAAGGGGGTTTGTTGGAATAAATTGATTTGTTTGGGATACTGCTGTTACAAGAAACATGGTTGGAACTTGAAGGGGCGATCCACCATACATTCAAGGGAGACCAAAAGGAAGTTTAATGATATCAGTCTGGCACATTTGGAATATTACAAATATTATAAAGAACACAGAAACTTTAATAGAGGGAATAGTACCTCTGGGAAGAGATGATAAGGATCTAGTTATTCTTAACATGTATAATCCGCCAAATGCAGCACATCATGAGCAAAATCTAATGGTGGTAACTAGAGTACTGTCTGACATTAGGGAAAACACTCCTGTGTTGGTAGCAGGTGATTTTAAAACAACCCTACTGACAGGCCTAGAATGTAAAGTCTTCACCAGTGGGTAAAGAGTCAAATAAGGCTACAGCTGAAGATTGGGCCGATGTGCAATATTTACACAAATAAATAATTAACGATATGGTGTTGTTAAACAGAGAAGAGAGCGATCATCTTCCGTTATGTGTATTTCTCAGTGTATAACTTATAATAGAAAGATATGACGAGGGTGGCAACACTTATGTCACAAATTGTAAAAATCACATTACATTGAACCCAATTAATTTAGAAAGGGCACACAAAAAGGGCTTCTATTTCCCCGAGGTTGTTCATCATGAATTGAGATGACGGAGTGCATGAGGCAGAGTACATATTGATTAAGAACTTTGAAGTGATGACAGGTCATAAAATGGAGGGTGTGAGGGAAAAGAGGAACAATGTGTGCCGTGAAGTAAGGGTATCTATGATGGCAACATTCAGGCTGCCAAATGATTATTGCGTTATAATATTAATAGTATCCTTAACATTTCGCACAAAGTTTCAGAGTGTATTTCCGTCACGGAAGATCTAAAAAAAGCAAAAAGGGGGTATAAGAGCTGGTTGAGATTATCTAAAAAAGAAAAGGTGAATGAGGTATTTAGGTAAATGGCTTTGTCTGTAAGACAGAAGGATATGAAGGGACTATGGAACATAATCAATGATACATAGAAAAGGGCTTTCCTTATTAATAGTGTTTCCGAGAAGCATTGAATCTCTTTTGTTGAGTCAACCCTAAGTGCTGACCTGGATACTGAGGTGTATACATTTAAACAATCGGAAAAATGGAGTTGCAAGAATAATTTCTTAGAAGGGGCTAAAAAGCTTGCATCCATACGCAAGCTCCAATCTTGATACATAGTGCATCCTAGCTAGGCAACCATTTTATCTTACTATCACATCTTCCTTGAAACGCAGAATAAACCCATGCCGTGATTATATTTCCATCTATCCCTGCTAATTTGACATAGCTCATTTATCTTTTTATCTATCACTACACTCGGAAGTCCCATCAGATCAAATTCCAGCCCAATGAAACCTAATGAGAGTGACTTTGGCGTCCTCAACAAGGTTTTTAGCATATTTCCTTCCAACATTTCCAATGCATTAAAACATTTGCATGGCCAGGTTTCCACACCATATGGCAGGCATGCAACTATTTTAGTTCTGCATAGTAGTAATACTGTCCTAAGAGAAAAACCTGCTTACCTTCTACTAAATGTACTAATTGCTCGCACTTGATCCATTGTTTTTCGCCTTTACATAATAGTTTGGCCCAGTTAAGTTTCTCGTTCACTGGCAACCCTAGATATTTACATGAGGATACCTGCTCTATAGATTTCTGATTAAGCTTTGACGTGTGCTTACGAGGAGGCTTCCAACCGGGTACAAAAGCCCTCACCTTTGTTGTTTTATCGATGTTTATGGTTAGACCATTCAGCCATGCATACTGTCCCAAGGCTCTGAGCTGAACTTGTAGTCCCCTTGGCTTGTAATCCAGGATCAACAAGTCATTGGCGTTTCCCATCCACCCTTCTTGTAACCCTCCATATGTAATCAAACAAACAGATGTAGTGTGCAATGTGCTATCTAGATCGGTCAAATACAGGTTGAAGAGGTTCAGGGCAAGTATGCAAACCTGCTTCACTCCTTCCGCTCGGGAATGGGGACTTCTATAAATGGCACTATCATTTCTCATCTCTCTGAAGCCGTAATGAAGGGGGTGGTGTGCCCTGTCTATATGGCTTCTATAGACATCTCCAGCACCTTCCACACGGTTAGCAGAGAGACCTTTTGGAGTAAGCTCCTGGAGTGGAATGTCCCACTCAAAATTGTTCCGTTTTTGGCACTGTTGCACAGGGAATCCTCTTTGAGGGTTAGGCTGACATGGGAAGGCGCGACCTCCGCCCCAGTCATTACCATGGTGGGGTTTAGGCAGTGTTGTGTGGTTGCTCCAACCCCTTTCAACCTTTATGTCTCTGACATTGCACCTTTATGTCTCTGACTGTGGGAGGCGGGAAACACCAATCCGATGAAAATTGGCAACCTAGTTCTTAACTGGTTTGCCTTTGCCAATGATATCATCCTCTTTGACAAAACACTAGTTCGACTCCACGGGAAACTCACATTATTTTTTCATTGCGCGGTCCAGAACAACTTGCAAGTTAATGGGCACAAATCCAAGGTTGTCATTTTTTCTTCTAGGAAACGTCCCAAAACCTCTAACTGGAGGGTGAGAGCACAGCCCCTGGAAAGGGTGGGATCCATGAGGTACTTGGGATTTAACTTTGCAGGTAACCTCTCCAAGGGGGCTTGGATTACCCTCTTCAAAGAAGGATTCACTTCCTTAGTAGCCAGAATGAAGCGAATATACTCCCAACTATGCTGCTATTCGCTGATATCCTTGACCAGGTTCTACCTACAAAACATTGAACCAGTAGTTCTTTATGGTCTGGGTATAGTGCCCTTCGACGTAAGGGGCACCACTTGACACCCTCCAGGGGATTCTCTGGAAGAGAACCCTGGGCTTGAATAACTCTGTACCTAATGCTGCGGTCAGACATGAGTTGGGTCTGGTTCCTCTGGCGGCTAGAGCTTTTTGTCAAAAGCTAGCTGAATACGCCAAAATGTTAAACCCTCCGAATAACTCTTTATATCGATCTTTGGGTGAAGTATCTCAAACGCAATCAGCCTCTACTCTGACCCTGTTCAAGTTTACTATACGTGGTATACTCAGCCAAATTGAGCGGTGCCAGAGGTTGTAAAGCGTAAATTATTTACAGCTGATTGGGCCGAAACTTCGGACTTATTGGGAAACGTATCGCTCTATAGTGAATACGCTAGGTTCAAAAGGAAGCTGGGGGTTAACTTGATGTATGTGTCTCTATTGCCCTGCCCAAAGATTCCGAGCATATATCTGCGCTTCCGCCTAAATCGATTTGCAACCTTGGAAAGGAGATCTAAGTGGGACTAGTGATTAACTAGTAACAACTGCAGATTCTGTAAGACTTCCACAGTGGAAACCGTTAAACACATTATTTTGACTCCCCCCAGGTTTGAGGAACGGAGACTCTGTTACCTGGGCGAAGGGTCACTGACTGATATGTTTTGGCTGAGGCTCATGTGGGGTCATTCGGTGAAATTGATTTTGGCGTTGTCTGCTTGTTTATGGGTCTTTCTGGGGAAAATAGAATGAATTCTGTTTTTTCTTTTTCTTTTCTCTCTTTTTTTTTTTTGATAATTTATTTACAATACAAATAAGAATACACCAACGCATAATACATTAACATTATATACAAAGTCACAGAAACAGTAAATAAACAACAAATTTCAGGACCCAAACCCACCCAACCCCATGTTCACATCTCGTTACCTACAAGATCAGATCAACACAGTTCTAAAAATGTTCCCCAAATCTTAAGAAACAAACCTATTTTGCCTTGCTTTCTATACAGTCGTTCCTCCATAACTGCCAAATTCCCCATTTCAGTCAGCCACAGCTCTTTGTCTAATGTAGCAAACGACTTCCAATTTCTGAGGATAATCTTTTTACCCATTGCAGCTTCTCTGAAGAACCATTTTTTCTGGCACTGAGTGAGATCTTCCAAAATGGAATCATTCCCCAGAATTAACGTCTCAAAATTAAAATCAATTGTCACATCCAAGATATTTTCACAGATACCACCAATATCATTCCAAAACCCACGGACCTTCACACAATCCCACAACATATGTTCCATAGTACCATCCTCCTGAACACATGCCCAACATTCCGGTCCATCCTTCAAGCCTCTCCTCCACAATTTTTCCGGGGTCCAGTACACCCTATTCAAGATCTTAATTTGTCTTGCCCGTTCAGTCAGTCCCAAGGAACACAATTTGACATTCTCACACATCCGTATCCAACTTTCCTCAGTAATGTGCGCTCCAATTCTCCGACCCCATTCAATTCTTAGGCTATCATTGCTTTTATAATTATTAACAATCTGCCTATACACCCGGCTCGCCAAACCGCCCTCACTCACCAATGATTTCCTTGTAAGAAATTACAGGTTTAGACCATTCTGAAAATCAATTATACCAACTGCTAACTTCAATTTCCTGTAATCCGATAATCTGAATCCATCAATACTGAACTCACTTTGCAATTCCCTCGCAGATTTCCACACACCATCATTGAAGAGATCTCCAATCCATTTGATACCTCCCAAAAACCATTCAGGCCGGAAAAAGGATTTGCCATTCAATTTAATAGACAGAATTAAACAAATAGACGCGCTCGGATCCCTGTACGCGTCCACACCCAATAGGACATTCAAATTCTTCCAGGAATCTCTCAGTGAAGTAGTCAGTATATCCTTTACTCCCTTCGATATAGAGGTTAACAATGCCCTAGGAGATAATGGACCATTTGCACTTGCCTCCGCCACAGCCCATAGACTAGGACTCAATTCCATGTAATCCACCAAAAAAGCACAACTGAAGGCCAGATGGCAGGCCCTGAAGTTTGGCACACCTAAACTGCCTTTCTCTAAAGGCAGTTGTAACTTCCACAAACTCAATCTGGCCGGTTTATTGTCCCACAAGAAACCTTGTATAAGTCTATCCAATTCTTTCCAATAAGATACATTAACCTTCAAAGGGATCATACTTAAGATATAGTTAATTTTAGGGGCTGACATCATTTTTAATGCGTTCACCTTTCCCCAAAGCGACAGCTTCAGTAACCCCCATCGTTCTAAATCAGATTTAAAAGCTACGGTAATCACATTCATGTTCACTCTTACCAAGTCACAAATCTTCGGAGTGATCCAAATCCCCAGATACAACATCCTATCCGGACACCACCGAAACCCTAGATCAGTGACATATTTTCTGTTACACCCAGGAACCAGCGGCAACACTTCAGATTTGTCCCAATTCGCTCTAAAACCAGAAATCTCTTGAAATGAGGTTAAGACCCCCATCAATGTCGGCAATGAAATACGTAGGTCCCGCAGGACCAAAAGTATGTCATCTTCAAACAGCCATATTTTTTGACACAAACCCCAACACGAAACACCAACTATATTCAGTTGATCACGAATGGCATCCGCCAAAGGTTCAATCGCCAGAACAAATAACAAAGGTGAAAGCGGGCAGCCTTGTCTTGTCCCCCTCTCCAGTCTAAATGGATCAGATCGAATCCCATTAGTGTTAACATCTGCTGTCGGTTCCGTATACAAGAGCCTAATCCATGATATGAAATTCACTCCAAAACCCAACTTCTCAAGCATCAAGAACAAGTAGTTCCACTCCACCCTATCGAAAGCCTTCTCCGCGTCCAATGAAAACGCAGCCATCTCTTCAGTCTCATTCGATGCCTTATTAAGTGTGTGAAATAAACGCCTGATATTGCTGGAGGTACTCCTCCCTTTTACAAAACCCGGCTGATTTTCATTGATTAACCTCGGTAGTAGATCTTCCAATCTACTAGCCATGATCTTAGCCAAGATTGTGTTGTCTGTGTTAATCAGACTAATCGGTCGATAACTACCAGGAAGCGTTTCATCCTTGCCCTTCTTCGGAAAGACAGATATCATAGCGTGTCTAGTCGACGCCGGCAGTACACCCTCAGCTAAAGAAGACACATACATATTTTTAAGAAGATTCAGGGCTGAATCAGGCAATATCTGTAGAATTCTACTGGGAAGCCATCAGGCCCCGGCGATTTCCCCACATTTAGTTTGCCGATAGCCATCTTAATCTCATCTATTGTCAGATCCTCCTCCAATAACTGTGAGTCACAATCCGAAACACTAGCAAGATTCACACTCTCCAGAAAGTCAATAGTCCCGACAGGCGCAACAATTTCACTCTTATATAAATGCATGTAATAGTCCCGAAAAATATTGTTAATTTCTTTCGGCATAAAAGTGATTTGGCCATCCTTATCTTGAATAGATGCAATTGATCTTTCAGCCTCCCTCATTCTCAATCTATACGCCAACCATTTATCACACTTCTCACCCTTTTCAAAATAATCACATTTCAGGTTACAATATATTCTTTCTGTCTTCTCCTCAATTATGCCATTAAGTTCCTTTTTCAGTACCCTCAATTCAGAAATAGTATCTCTGTCAGATGGGTCAGCCATAACTGTCTTTGATAAAGCATCAACCCTAATTTCAAGTTCCTTCTGTCTATTTGCAGTTTTCTTTCTCAATCTGCACGTCAAATTAATCAGATAACCCCTCACAGTGCATTTTAAAGCTTCCCAGACCACTTCTGGCCGCACATCACCAGTATGATTTACTGAAACAAAAACGTCAATCTCTGCCTTCAACTTATCCACCTCTTTTTCCATCTTTAAAAACGCATTATCCATTCTCCACGTGTACGTTCTCCGAACAGTATTTCCCAAGTCAATGTTCATCCTCACGTGAGCATGATCCGACAATAAGATCGGGCCAATCTCGCTTGACATAAAATTCTTGGTCATCAGACCAGCTGTCAACAACATGTCTAATCTGGAATAAACTGAATGCGCACCTGAGTAAAAACTGTACTCTCTAGCATGCGGATGTTGCAACCTCCAACAATCTCATATAGCATGTTCCTCTAACAGGTTTTTAAGAGAAACAAAGTGACGATCACTATATCTAAAATTTCCTGGCACACTCCTATCCAAATCCTTATTCAAAACAGTATTAAAGTCACCACCAAGAATAATGTTATCTGAACCCAAGTCTTGAAGCGTCTGCGCCACTTGCCTAAAGAATGAACCATCATCTACTGACGGGGCATAAATATTACATAACGTCACCAAACAACCTTGAATATTAACCAGCAAAGCCACCATCCTGCCCTCATTATCTGACATTTCCCGTACAATCCTCAAAGGACAATTCCTCCTGATTAAAATTGCCACTCCTCTTGATCGAGATGAAAAACTTGAGCCATATACCCTTCCAACCCAACCTTTTCTAAGGCTACCAATTTCCTCTTTAAGTAAATGAGTCTCTTGAACAAAACAAACATTGCACTTCAATTCTCTCATGTAATTCATAATCTTGAGCCTTTTCTTTGTATTGTTTAATCCATTTACATTCCACGTAAGCATATCTAATTCATTAGCCATTTTCTCAGGTCTATTATCAATTACGAGCACATCAACTACAATATCCTCTACTATATCAGATAATCTACATAGGATACCACAAGATGTGAACAAAACAACCCCCCCTCTGAAAAAGAAGAAGTCAGCAACAACAGACAAAAACTATACACTTGATATAACATTCTTTTCTCTCGTTTAAGTCTTTGTTGCACTAAGATGAAATGTTACATTGTTGTTTCAAGCTGTTTTTACAATGTGTGTTTCTTTTGTGAAAAGCTTACTTTTGTAGGCTAAAACCCAATCAGAAAAATGAAAAGAAATATGGAGTTTATGCACATTTTACATGATCTGAATGGTAGAATTTATTTGGTATAATTTATTAAGTTTTTATGTATATGTTATGCTGTTGTATGCATTATGTACAAGGCCTGTTAAGGCTATGAGTATACTTGGAAATAAATAAATACATGAAAGTACGGGAATGGATATTTAATCCTGTGCCCCCCAACTGGTAGCTTTAGCCTTTAGAAGCATGTATTATGTTTTAAAGCAGGCTTCCTTGTTTATATAAGGCTCTCAGGCAGGGAAACCCAACACATCTCAGGCGGTATGTGAACAGGCTGCAGCATTGCAATCGCGCGATTAGAAATGCCCAAGGCAAATAAAGCACAATACCAGCAAACAAAGTCCTGTGGAATCCGCTTCACGTCCTTTGAGTCCTACATTCTTGAGAGTGCGAAAAGAGTTGAAGACGCAGCTATTTCGAAAATTCCTGAGACCATAAGGCTTCCCTGGCTTATCACACTCATGTCGTTGAAAGTGACGGGTGCATTGCGTTGGAAAGTCTGCACCTTCACATGTTTGCTATAGTGATAGTTCTTAATGTACGTTCTAAGGTATTGGTTTGCATGTATAAGTTACCTGTTGTCGAATCGTTTAGTCAGGTACATATTTTTTAACTTGATTTGCACATTACAAAGCGGGGAAATCAATATATAAAGAAAATGACCCTCCCCTCTGCCCCCTCTCAGACTGTACAGTAACTTAAAATGTGTGATTTAAAGTGTGCTGAGTGTGTCTGGAATGTGCTCCCTCTTGCACTGAGCTGCTGGGGAAAGGCGTCTCTGTTTAGTGAACAAATGCAGGTCTGTAGTTGGGCCGTGAGAACCTTTCAACGGGCTGAGCAGTAGTGTGAGCATACTATTTCTTTAAGTGGTTGTTTTGTGGTGTGCCACTTGTCTTGCAACTCATTGAAAAGGTGTGTGTGGATGGTGTCATATTGGCATGTGGCCCTGATCGCCTGAACGGGCAATGGATTTCATCATTTGGGGCATACCGAAAGCAGCCAGCAGAGCTCTCAAGTTGGTGGTGGTGCCTGGCGCCCTCCCCTGAGAGGGCGGAAGTTCCTGCCCAGTCACCTTCTGGGGCTGATCTGTGTTTCGGTTCCCTTGTCAGCAAGAACTAGAAACGCTCAGACATAGCAACATGACGTAGTATTACGTGCCATGTCAATAACATGACAATGGCATAACAAAACAACATGGCTTAACATATCCCAACAACTTTGCATTACATGGCATAGCATAATAATTGAAATAGCTAGCATACTAAACCTAAACATAACTGCATTTCAAAGCAAGACATTTCATAATAAACCTTACATAAATTACCATAGCATAACGCCATAGCAAACAACGGCATTGCGTTGCATGCCACACATAGCAAAATAGCCCACCCGTAAAGGGGGATATAAACACACAGGATCCATGAACATATACATCCAAAGACCTGTTGACATCACAACAACATGCCCCATTCATCCATCTCATTCCGACACACAGACACACAGACACACACCAATACACCTCTTCTACACTCTTGCGCTGGAAGGTTGTATGTGGTTGAACCATAAACCTTTCAAAGAAATCTAAAGCTACATTTCAGAGAGTTTATAAGGAATTGGCAGTGCGAGTTCCTTAGTCGGTCTTTTCTGTGTCTGCCTTCATGGGAGAGGGGTGGGCCCTCAATCATCATGGAGAGATAATGAAAAGGAATATTCCCACCGGGGATTGTGTACCCCTACTGCCCCTAGACGTTTCCACTTCCCTATTTGCGCATAAGATGTCTGGTGTCATTGGCCTGGGTTGATCAGGAGGTGCACATGCCCATGTATGCCTGCTCCAACCTGCACAACAAAAATGGCCTCCATTATCGCTTATGTCTCTGATGAGGGCACTCCAAACTTTGCCCATCAGGCTCTGAACAGAGCACCTCTGTATAGCAAATCTCCAGGTATGATGAGATGGCTTCACTGAACCACGGTCTCGGGAGGATAGCTCAGGGGTAACGTGCTCGCCTTGGAAGCAAGACGACACGGAGCACCACAGGTTCGATCCCCGGTCCGCGATTAGAAACCTCTGGGTATTAAGCGCGTTATAAATAACCTATTGTATCATATCGTTCCCATTTCTACCTGCATTGGACAGACCTCAGGGATGCATGATTTGGATTTATGTTGTAGTTATGTGGGATTTGTACCACACTGCACAGGTTGGCTGCAGCCCCAGAGAGCGGGGGAGGGGGGAATCCTGAGATGTGATGGTGGCAGGGTGTTACAGCGTGCCGACATGCGGTGTGTGCTTGTGCCTCCCAGATAAGCGAAACGGTGGTAATTCCTTAATGTGGAAGGTGCCCACGGAAGGTCAACACCACCTACGGAGGTGTTGGGTGGGTCTTTGGTGTTGGATCAGAGGTGTGGGATGTTTAATGCGGAAAGCGGTCTTTGCTGCCATACGAAGGACTCTGGGTTATATTTTCCTGCTCCAAAACAATTCCTTCATACTCCTTCTGCTCCCATCCTTAGCAGAGGTTTGATTGGAAGCCCCTGCCTGCCAGAGAGATTAACAAAAGTAACATTGGCGCAACCTCCCCACCGAAAAGTGTTTCATTAAGTTTAGATTAAAAAAGCAAAAAAGCCCCTTTAGTGAAGTGAGTCACTTAAAGGCAATCTCAGACTGGCGACAATGAGCAGTCTGCCTCCCCTGGGTTCATAATGTCCTTCTAATGATAACAAGCTTGGAATCTAGACAGGGGGAGGGGAGTTCTGAGCACAGCTAAAGTCATCCGATGACAGACACACTGGGAAAAATGAAACAAAACATTGGCATGACTCCCCAAGGGAGACCGAATATTAAACCCTCCAATTGTCTGTGTTTTTCACACAAGAAGGACTTGCAGCCCTGACGGATGTCAATGCTATGTCGTCAGTGCCACAGACCTGAAACTTTCAAGACTTTTTTTTCTATTTTTGCAATGCCTTATTTTTATATCATAATAATGTTAGTGCTCATTATGTGTAAAGATTATGGTTGTAGTGTATGCATTTTCATACATTCCCATCTGTATTTTTCCGTACATACAATTTGTCATCTTTTATATGCATTCCACTATGTTCATTTTTTCTTAACGAAAACTGTAAATACTAGTGTTTTCTGCATGTATTGTATATTTCTTCAGAGAGACAACAACGCTTAAAAAATCTCCAGATACACTGTCCCAGAAATGTGACTCTTTAGCGACCACCGGCAAAACAAATTGTCAGTTTGCAATGACAGCAAGGGAGGATAATGCCAGTCGCGTTGACGCCTAGGAATGCTTCACTACTACAAATGGGGTGGCAGCAGCAACACAGCACTTGCCACAGTGATCACTGTTTCCCAGAAAACATGAGAGCCACTCCGGTGAGAATGAACATGGACGCACAGCCTGCTGCATTGGACGGTCCTCATCCAGACGGCTCTGCCATCACGTTGTAGCTCACCATAGCTAACCAAAGAAGAATGCTCTATTTGCAAATCACTTTAGTCTCACCTATAAGGACAGTCCAGCTCCAAAATGTCTGGCAATTCTCCTTTTATCTGGGTTTCTATAGTGCAACCCTAGCTAGGAAGCCACAGAGCACTGGACAAGTAATTTGGGGTAAAACTGAGGTTGGTGGAAGGATTAGGTTACAAGTTTAGCAGCATGCATGACCCATACTATAGGGGTGCTACATACCTAGGAGTAGCAGGTCATAGGTGACTCCTGGCTATTCCCTGAAAAGCAGGGTCTTGAGTCCCTTCCTGAACTTCAGGAGCATGGAGTGGTCCTGATTGCGACTTGGATGGTGTTCCAGAAGGTTGGGGCATAGCAAGAGAAGTCATGTTTCCTGGCTTTCTACCTGTGTATCAGTTTAGTCCCAAGCCCTGCAATGATCAGCATCATAAAAGAGCACATTCTATCTGAGCCAGCGGGTCTTGTTGCTAGGGAGACTGGTGTTCCAGCATTAGTTGCTTTATATGTGATCCAGGCAGTTTGAAGAGTATACTTTCTGGAGTGGATAGCCAATTTAATTCTCTTAGGATGGTGGAAGGGTGACCACATTTCTTAATAATAAGGTCTGGGAGCACCTCTACTGAACCGTTAGGAAATTTTCCTCTGAACAAGAGCACCAAGAGCAACCCCAGACACGTATTTCAGCCTAGTCAGGCCTCATCAGTGAGGTGAAGCTGTGTCTCTCTAAGCAAAGCGAGCAAGGGGTCCAGGTCTGGATTAACCTGGGTAACTTAGAGTATAACACCAAGTTCCTATACCTTCCCAAAAAAGGTCTGGGAGCCCCTTTATCGAAAACAAACGCGGCCAAATAACCTCGCTCGGGAGGGTCTACAGCCATTTTTTAGGCCACTATACTTTTCACAGAGGAGAACAATTAATTTGCCTTTTAGTCTGGTCCCACCCAAGTAGGCAGTCCAGCACAGAACCGCTAGTCAATTTTCCTCTGAATCAGAGTGCCAACAGCAACCCCAGACATGTGTTTCGGACTACTCGGGCCTCATCAGTGAAGTGAAGCTTTGCCTCTCGAAGCAGAGCGAGCAAATGGTCCACATATGGATTATCCCTGGTCACTTAGGGTGAAACCCCAAGTTCCTAAAAACTCTAAACAATGTCTGAGAGCCCCTCTACCAAGAACGAACACAGCCAAATAACCTGTTCTATGGGAAGTTGCCCACTTGGGAGGGTCTACAACCACATTTCTTAGCTCACGTTTACAAAGTGTGCAGCAGCGTGATGAATAGCCTTAAGACAGATAATCAGGCCCAATGACCAGCCCTGTTTTCACTGTCTTTCTCATACTTGAATGTTTAGCCGAGAGTTGTTATGGAAGCTGTACCAAAATAAATAAATAAAAAAGATTAAAAAGCTAAAGTTTTATTGGGAGACATGCTAATGGCAACATTTCAACCCACCTGTGCAGGAGATTACGTCCGAAAAATCGGGAAACTGAGATGTTCCCATAGGAATGTATTGGGCAAAGATTCATTTTAGGCGGGAGAACGTGAAAAATAGCAATATTTTTCACGCAAAAATCGGGAGTCTCGCGCCTAAATCGGGAGGGTTGGCATGTAAATAAATCATGAATTGTGCACCACTGAGGGCACCCTTTGTTTCTGGCTCCTCGTGCGATCTGATATATATTTATTTGTTTATAGTACTGAATCTTCTGGTGTCCCTGATGACGGACTGTCAGATAAGACTCCTGCTATGGGTTTGTTCTCACTTCTGGTCAGCACGAAGTTACATAACTTTCCATATACATGTCACTTAAGGCCCCCCTAAGGTGGCACGAAATGCCACACTGTCGTCGAATGAGCTGGGAAGCTGGAGCCCAGTACAGTGCAGAACGCTGACCTTCTTCAAACATTGCCAACAGGCCCCCTTCCCTTAGCCACAAGCTAGGCCAGTCCTGTTCTTCCGATTTTTATTTGAAGCGTGTAGTGTTGGAATTGTAAGGGGGCAATCCAGGACTACAAGATGCTGTGTGGAAAGGAATAACAGGACTGCACTTGCATCCCCCGAATGGAATGAGGGATGTGCACCATCAACACTGTAAAAGCACGCGCCACATTGACAGTGGCTGGCAGTTAGCTATACTGACGTCTGGTCTCTTCGTGCTTAAAGACACAAACACAATCGCACGCTTATGCCTTGCCACCTCACGTGCTCATTAAAAAAAAAATGGGATCTGAGGCTGAATCTTCTAATACAATGAACATTGGGCCTACCTGGGAGAGTCCGTTCAGAGGGCTCTTTGTGTTTGCTCACTGACGTAACCGCCTGCTACCTGCGCTCAGACCCGGGGCCATTCCTTGTGCCGGACACTAAATGCCGTCCTCACATCCCGTGCTAAAGGTGGAGAGGGCATGGTCCCGCCTTTGATCTTTTGGGAGCAAGAAAGATACGGGTGAGTGATCAAGGCGTGAGCCAATGGGGCAGAACGAAGCCTCCCCGAACAATTAAAAGAAATACACACAAACAGCACCTTGTGCAGCCTATTGTGTCGTGAGTGTGTGCACGTCTTGTGAGCGTGTGTGCAGTGAGCCGGGGCAGGCAGTGTGGCAGTAGGCGTTGGCATCTCTGTAACATTTTTAGCCACTCAGGAATGAACCGGATTTACTTCCCTCTTTTTTCCAGAAACATGTATGCGTCACTTCCAGTTCTCCAATTCCTCTCAGGGTTATGGGCAAACAAGCATAACGGCCCTTGCACCTGGGTGCTGCGTGGTCCTGAAAGTGCCTCACGTTTTCTTGAGAGGAGTCAGGTGCCACGCCATTTCACAAACAGACTGCTCCCGCCTTACAAACGGAGAAGGAACGCGAAGCTGGGCCAGAAAGTCACCCCTTCAAAACAATAATGGTGCTCATGAATACATATGCATAATAATAATAGCAATACAAACAATAATGATCTCAATCGGAGCAACACAAAACAATAATAATATCTGATTATTTTATGCAATGTAATAGTCATTTGTATAGCGCCTATCACCATTGGTATAGTCCCAAAGCACTGTAGGTTGAACGGCTTTAGGGGACAGAAGTCCAGGTATGGGAAATTGGTCGGAGAATTATAAAATGCGTGTGTGTATTTTGGCCAGTTCGAGGTAGGTGGGGGCCAAGTCCCTGGTAATCGCCCGTGTCAGGCAAGCATGTGGATGGGCGCAGAGAGGTAGTATGGAGAGTATGCGAGAGCAGGAGAATCATTATGTGCGGTACACCCCGTTTTGGTTCCGCCGTTTTGGCGCGGGCCGGTTTGCCGCGACTGCTTTGGCGCGGGGGCCAGTTCGGGGCGCCCATTTTGGCGCAGATGCCTTTCTGGCGCCGTCGATTTGGCACGAGGGACGTTTGGACGTGGCTGATATTGCAGCCACGTCTGAACTCCCTCAAGCCAAATTCAAAAGCATCATTCTTTTCAAATGCAACACGCTGGCAGGTAATGTTAACGTGTTGCAGTTTGAAAAGAAATGTGAGTGTGGGACCGGAGCAGAGCCTGCGTGAGCAACTGCTGTGAGAGCCAGCACGCCAGCACCCCACCCTGCCAGCCCCCCACCCTGCCCCAGCGGTGCACTGCTTGGAGCACAGCGTGAAGTGCACCAGGATCACACAGCTCTCTCGTAGAATCCATGTGCTGCACGGGTTGATGCAGTGCAAGCTTTTCTCTCGCACACCCCATGTACTGCACGGGTTGCTGCAGTGCTAAGCTTCTCTCTCGCACACCCCATGTACTGCACGGGTTTGCTGCAGTGCTAAGCTTCTCTCTCGCACACCCCATGTACTGCACGGGGTGCTGCAGTGCTAAGCTTCTCTCTCGCACACCCCATGTACTGCACGGGTTGCTGCAGTGCTAAGCTTCTCTCTCACACACCCCATGTACTGCACGGGTTGCTGCAGTGCTAAGCTTCTCTCTCGTACACCCCATGTACTGCACGGGTTACTGCAGTGTAAGCCTATCTCTCTTACACCCCATTCTACACCGCACAAGTGTACATATAAATGGTCCACAGCAGTGCAAGATTCCCTCTTACACAAGTTCTTCTGAGAGCAGCAGCCAAGCTTCACAATCGGATTGGGGCCCATCAGCGTGCAAGCTTCCATGGCATGGGCAGTAGCAGTAGTGCAAGCTTCTATGGCATAGGCAGTACCAGTACTGCAAGCTTCTCTGGCATATGAAGCACCAGTACTGCAAGCTCCACTGGCACTGAGAGAAGAGACGCAGTGCAGGCTTCCTGCACACCTGCCTGGGAGTGGTGGCAGCACCAGTAGTGTAAGTTCCACTGGCACCGAGAGAAGAGATGCAGTGCAGGCTTCCTGCACACCTGCCTGGGAGTGGTGGCAGCACCAGTAGTGTAAGCTCCACTGGCACCGAGAGAAGAGATGTAGTGCAGGCTTCCTGCACACCTGCCTGGGAGTGGTGGCAACACCAGTAGTGTAAGCTCCACTGGCACTGAGAGAAGAGATGTAGCGGCATAACTGCCCGCATCTGAACATCAAATGCCCTCCCATTTCTGCTGTTAGACCTGGCACCGCTCATGGGTGTTACACTCTGCCTCACCCCAGCTGTGGCGCGCAAGTGCTGTTCGCTGGGTCGCACCGGCAGCGGGCCGTGCAATCTGCCTGTGCTTTCTGTATGCCGTGTTGGTGGATTGTAACGTGAGATTACAGCTGAGGTTATAGCGGCGGTGCGAGGTTAGTGACCCTGCACATGGCATTGTATAGTTGGGTGTTGGTCTTGTCTCTGGTGCCATTAGCAGTGCTCGAGCCTCTGTTCCGATCGGGCACTAGTTGAGCTCTTATTTTCTTCAGCCCTGGAGCCAGTTTAGTAAAGAACCATCTTTCCAGTTCCCTGTACTTAATGAGCAGCTGGCGTTTACCTGGTTCAGCTGTATAAAGAGTAAGAAAAATAGTCTCACAAGCGGAGATGTACGAGATCAAAATACCCCGCAGATTAATAATGGTTGTATTATCATAGACCGTCAAACGTCGCACGTCACTTTAGAGGGCGAAATAGCCAATATCCCGTTCGATTCGAGCCAGACCAAAGGCATCCTCTGAAACGCGTGCAATCTACTGCCGAGACTCCATGCAGCCGGACCAGAGACCTCTGCTCACTGAAAATAAGAAGGCCTTATGACATTAGCATCGCTCTCCCATTCCATCTTGGCAAGGTGGACGTGAAATAATAAATAAAAGAAGAAAGAAGGCGAAGAAGAACTTTGTTCTGGCTGTCTTCCAGAATATCTTTGAAACAATAGACATACAAGTCGCCTCTAAGTGTTCTGGAGTTATTAAGCTCAATCCCCCAACAGGCGCAAGACGGAAACCTCAAGCAAAACTGGATATAATTGAGGGAAATAATGATGGATAGGCAATCCCATGAAAGCGAACCTCAGGACTGCACACACGCTCTCCAGTTGCAGGTAATACAGCGCACCCATGAAACAGTTCCACTGAATCAAGCTGTGCCACTTTATAGTATAGGGGAGAGCTCTCCTCCCATGCCAATACCCGCGCCAAAACGTCCTGGCGCCCGAACATCCCCGCGGCGAACTGGCCGCGCCGAAATGGGCACGCCAAAACGGGCTCTGCGGTCAATCGGCCGGGCCAAATCGGCCGGCGCCGAAATGGGCACGCCAAAACGGGCTCTGCGGTCAATCGGCCGCGCCAAATCGGCCGGCGCCGAAATGGCCACGCCAAATCGTCCTGCTCTGCATTATGTGTACAGAATCATTGGTGGAGTGTTAGAGGGTTGCGCTGCATCCGAATTACTATGATGGTCTAGGTATGAAAGCAGTATATTAGTGTTGCTGGAAGTATTGAGCTATGTGGGGCTGAGAGGGGCAGGGAATGGTAATGCACCAACCAATCAAATAAGTAATGTGTAATGCTTTATGGTATTTTTATATGGGATTTTAAACATAACTTCTAGATAAGTCTATGAAATTTTAATATGATGTTTTTGTTTGCTGAACATGATATGTATAACTTGGTACGATTTGTTGTCTTACTTTTGATGATATGTGTAAAGTTTTATACTGATACACATTGAATAAAATCATTAAAAATAATAATTATGTTTACCGAAGACCACATTTTTATCGTGGGGGATAGCTGCATTCCAATGGCAGAGGTGTTGTGCAGTGTGTCTTAGAGTAGTGCATATAGTGGGTGGCTGCAGAGAGGTAGTATGGAGAGTATGCGAGAGTAGGAGAATCTTTATGTGCAATGGGTCTTAGAGTGGTGTATGCATTGGGTGGTTGCTGAGTGGTAGTACGGAGAGCATGCAAGGGCAGGAGAGACAATTATGTGTGCAACTAGGCCATATTTATCGCTGGGACAGCTGCATTCTTGTGGCAGAGGTTGTGTGCCATGTGTCTTCTATAACGAACCATTGTGGATGGTACATCCCAAGTAGCTGCATTAGACATTTCAGTAAGTCAGTAGATATTTAGCAACCGCCTAACAGGTAGCCATGCCCTCGAGGTGCACCTCCAGATGTATATACCGAAAAAGAAAAACACGCTTGATCTGAATGTATTCCCTGATCCTCTGCTAAGGGTCGGCGTGGAAGGCTCAATGCCTGTGTGCAAATAAAACATTGGATTTAGGCAGCACCACTCCCTCCCCATCCAGAGAAACTCCAACAGAACTCCCTACCTACTTCCACGAGAATCCTCCAGACCCAAGGTACGATAATATGAAAGCCGGGGGTTCTTTAGCTAAAGACATAGGTGATGGTCTGATGGAATATCTAAATTTCACTGCCCCTGGTTCTCCAAAAGGTCTGGGCAAGGTGATGGACAGTTACAATAGAACATTCAGGGGTGCGAATGTTAACGGGACCGGTGGCAATGGTTCAAACATGGCCCCTTGAAACTGTTGCCAGCAGTAGGGAATCCTATGTGGCGTAGTGGGGTACCAGGGGCGTTGCTAAGGGGGGGCTAAGGGGGCTATAGCCCCTGATCTTTTGGTTGTAGCCCCGGATAGAATCTCAGGAGCTACAGCCAAAAGACTAGCTAGCCCCCAGTCCCAACAGTTCCGACATCAGCTTAGCCCCGGGTCTTTTCCAGACCTAGCAACTCCCCTGTGGGGTACTGATAATACTAAACTCTCCCTGAGGGCTTTGATCTATTTGAGAAACCTAACGCGCAATGTTATAGTCGATGGAAAAGCAGACATTGGTTGAATCTTGGCTTGCTGCACAATATACACATAATTTAACTTGTGCAATCAGTTCTATACCATACTTTTTATTTTGCTTCCCCGCCCGCAGTGATTCGGGAGGGCACAATAATAGAAGTTCACTCTTCGGAAATCACAGTGGAGATTTTTTCAAGGAGTGGGCCTACTCAAAGATCCATGGGCACAGGACTCAACACAGATCAGCAGTGACCCACTACGAAAGGGGGCAGAAACAGGGAAGCATTTCCCATTAAAAGGTGAGACGCCTAGATTTGTTACAAATACCTGTTGCTATTAGTTGACTTTCTCCAGTTTTTAATCACATCCTATAACGTAACGGTGTAGCAAATGATAAGCACAAAGTTAACTTTTTGTACCGCCAAACTACTTTTAGCTTTACACTGAGGAAGGGATGTCGCTACTCGGTTCTCTTCCATGCTCCACTAATGTGCAGTGTTGTCCTTTTTCACGTCCCCCCGCCTACATCATGACCTATGAAAGAGCCGTGGGTAATACGCTCGGCACGCATACTTACAGACCTGTGGGTATCCGAGGATGACTATCTTTTACGAAACTTCGGTGTAGCTGGCCATGGGTATGAGTTAGGCAGGTAACAGATTAGCGATGCTACATATCCCGAAGAACGGGACAATTGAAAATGCTGTGTCCGTGCAGCAAGACTCGTCTGAGATGATCCCTCTCTGTTTGCCGTTGAAGCTTCTCAGAGTCCTTTGGTATCACTCAACCACTCACCAACTAATTGCATCTTGTACCCTGCTTCCTCTGTTCTAGGTATTGCCATCATAATACACTCTGATCTAGACTGAGCTGTACCCATCTGAGTCATACACTCATGCTTACAAATAACGTATGACATTTCATAAACATGCATCTCTACTTCGCAACCACATCCCATCCAACTCATCAACATTGGTTTTCCTCTCTAATTTTAGTAATTCTGTTGTCTAATTTCTCTTTCCTATCACCTCCTCCCCAAAGTTGTGGTGTGCACTATAGGAAAGGGCAAGCATGTATTTTGTTCTCAGATATGCTCTATGTCACATGCCCACAAGATAATGTTGAATGAGAAGGGAGGCGCAGGTATGTGATGGAACAATTACACAACTATATGAGGCGCATTCTATGCCCTATGTCATCATTCCAGGGAAGATACTTGGGGAGGGGAAGGCATATTCCCTGTTAGGATATTGGAGACATGGCCATGGCATGAGATTGGCCCTACCCTAGGTGGCATCCATACATCACTGATTGCCAGGGGTTTTAGTTCGTTTTTAATCACTTATGAGATTAAAATGTAGTTCACTGCCTGCTTCTTGTTTTCCTTTTTTTTAGAGCAAAGTGTTGAAACGTTCATAGAGGAAATTCTTTTGAAAGAAAGAAGTAGAATAAGCATTGGAAAAATAGACCGGATATGGTGATTAATTCCAAATTAGACTATTGAAGATATACTTGCCTAAAGCTCGACATACATTTTTTTTTTTAAAGTTAAAAAGCCTGCACCAAACCTTATTTTAAAAGAAATTAAAAAATGAATGCTAAACTAATATTAACACAGAAAGTTAAAAGTCCTGGTCATAAAACCTCTGCAAAAATTCTGCTACTACTCATTGTACATGACCATTTTCAATGATGACCATTCTTTTTATTCATATTTGCACAATATTTCTGTTTTGTTGGGGTTAAGACAAAGGAAACGGGAGGCCATCCAGGTTTTGACAGCAGTGAAACAGGACGAGAGACGTGTATGGATGGAATCATCAAAAGATGAGAAAGAAGCGAAATGTGTGTGTCTTCGGCGTACAAGTGAACCTGGAACACAAAATGAAGAATAAGTGTTACTAGAGGGAAGGTATAGAGTGAAGAAATAAGAGGACTAAGGGCCCAGCCTTAGGGAGCACCATAGGAAAGTTAATGTGACTGGGAAGTGGACCCTGTCCAAGTGACTTTAAATGAGCCACCAGACAGATACGAGGAGAACCAACGAAGAGAGATGCGAGAAAACTGAAGGGACAAACATTTGTAAATCAGTTTAGAATGGTCCACTGTGTCGAAAGCCCTGCCTAGGTTGAGTAGGACAAGAATGGAGGAGAATTTATGGTGACACAAATGAATAATAGCATCAGAAAGCAAAAGAAGGGCGGGAAAAGAAAAGCCGGGATGAAAGCCAGATTGGTGAGAGGGGAGAATATTATAAAGATTAAGGTAGGAGCTAAGCTGAGAATAGGCAAGATGCTCCAGGAGTTTTGAGAGATAAGGAAGTCAAGAAATAGGGCACAGGGTTGAAGGATCAGCAGGATCCAGAGCAGGTTTTTTAAGAAGGGGAACAACAGTAGCAGATTTAAAAGAAGAGGGGAAAACAACCAGAGGAAACAACGAATTGAAGAGAGAAGATAAGATGGAGACAAAAGCAGGAAGAATGGTTTGATAAGAGAGGCGGGAAGGGGATCAGAAAGAGCAGACGTAGGATGAGACTGAATAATAGAATTGGTGATGTCAGATTCTGAAATAGCAAACAAAGGAAGGCCAAGCTCCTAAAAAAGTGAGCACGCTGGGGTCATGAGAAGTCAAACTAGACTACAAGGGACGTCCGTAGGGTGGAACAAAATGCACTGAGAGTTATTTTTGTGGTGACAAGTCTGAAAAATACATTTTTTTAATGGAGCAAGTTGAAAGGTGAAATAAAAACCTTCAGAGGCATTCTCCCTTTCCTTACCTTTCCCCAGAAACTCAATGTCTCCAGAACTCTGGTCCTCTCCAGGGTGGACTGCTGGAACAGCCTCTTCCTTAACCTGCCTAACTCCTCCCTTTGTCCTCTTCAACTAATCGAGTATAGGACTGCAAGACTTATCCTTGGCCTCAAGCCTCATCTCTCCAGCCCTAAAATCTCTCCACTGGCTCCCGACTGCTGCAAGGATCAAGTTCAATACCCTCTGCATCATCCACAAGGCTTTCTGGGGCCTGTGACTCCTCTACATTCAACTCTCCCTCCCTAAATGCCTCACTGCTAGAGTCCTTTGGTCATCTAGATCTAACTCTCTGCAGATCAGGCATTTTTCCAAGCAGAGAGTGGGGGTTAGATCTCTGTCCTCCACAGGTGCTTCCTTCTGGAATGGTCTCCCTACCCCGCTCAGACTTGAGCCGGATCTCCTTAAATTCTGGAAGCTTCTCAAGACCTTCCTTTTCTCCTCTTCCTTTCCCCCACCCCCTCCCCTGCTAATGTCCCTGTTCGCTTCTTGACTGGCTGCCTGGTTCATTCAGAGCTTTTCAGGGCACCAGCCTCCCCGCTCATTCCACTCTACTGCTACACTTGGTCTCCCTGCCCTCAACCTCTGCTTGCCCTTCCAGGCCCCTTCCCCTGCAATTGTCTGGCTGGGCCTGCACCCTTGTAGCCCTTCCAGCCCCTTACCTTGCATGCGCTTGTGGACCTTCCTTCACCTGCACTCTCTGTTTTCCTCTGGCCTTGTCCACCTGGCCTCCACTGGCACTCCGTTTTCCTCACAGGCCCTCAGCCCTGACTGACAGTTCCCCCTTCCCCTCTCCCCTGCACTTCTCTTACTGTGCTTGCATGTTTGGAATGTCACAAAGCCTAGTAGGATCGTTTTTGTTTTCCTCCCTGTTCCCCCACCCTCTTGTCTTGTTGCGCCTTGAAATACATTGTGCATAGGTGCATTATAAATACCCAATCAATCAATCAATCAATCAATCAATCAAAACAAACCACAATCAATGACAAACAACTTGTGTGACAATGAAATAATGTAGAATGTATTCTCTTAGAAAACATGTACAGTAACAAACAATAAAACCAGCAGGGCACTGTATATCATTTACACAATTGTGTCAAAAACAATCCAAACTAAACATATAAGAACATAACAATAAATTGAAATTCTGAAGCAGAGCAAAACAAAAAAAGGAGATGATCAGAAATAGGAGCAATGTTGAGATTAATAGAATTGACAACTAAAATATAAGCCGACTGCGGGGGCAATCAACGTCTGATATGATCCATTTTGACAGGAAAAATGTGCAAAGTTACAAGGGGGAAGAGAAGATGAAACAAAGGGATTAAGTGGAGGTGAAGTAAGAAACTTGTTAATAGTGGAGTGAAAAAGTTTAGAAGAACTCTGAGACTGAATAAGATCATGAAAGTAATTAGCCATTGCTTGGTTGTGGATGGTATAAAAGGAAAGCAGAAGTGAGGATTGAAAGTTGGCAGTACTTCTACGTTTCAGCCATTTGCTTTCAGCTCTGCGTAATTGAATCCTGAGTTGCTTAAGGGAGTCAGAGAGCCAAGGATGGAACATAAAGGAGTCCACCAGCAGGAACAATCATTTTTTTATGCAAAAAAAAAACCCAAATATTTCCATAGACTGATAACCTATACAGAGTCGATTTTGCCTGTTTTAATAGTGCCTACACTGACATTTACAGAAACAAGAAAACATTTTTTTCAAGCAGAATTGTTTTTATTTATTTAATTTAATTCAGCTCACAAGGAACTTTTCACATAAAACAATCAAAGCAAATCTAAATAAAACAAATAAAATATACAGTACAACATTCATAATATATGCATCCTATATTCAACTATTCAAAAAGGAAAGAGATAGCAGCCATGTGACCAGATCTTGATCGACTCTTAAAATCATGTAGATTCCAAATTTAGGAGTTTGTCCACGATTATCCAAATTTGATATAATGCAATCTGCACGCGGACTAGTCCAGCGTTTCAGCAATAGAGCCAGACACTCTTAGTCTTAATCACGTCGTAATCCCCCACATATGCTCCGAGGTTACAGAAGCCGACGTTTCTGTATGTTAATGTTGCACTAAATCTTGCAGGATGATAGAGCCACTATATATAGTCAGACTAAGATAGGGGAGGGAGTATGTTCTTTACACTACAAGTGTTCTTAGGTAAACACAGGCTGTCATAGGTTCTTAAAGGTGCCATGGTTCGGATTTAATACTGGCACGTTTTCTCAGAGAGTTCCACCCATAGAATGTCAATGATAGAGGAGATGGAATGTCCCAGATTGAACGATTTAATAGAAGAGACAAAATTAATTGGGCACTCATTTTATGTTTTTACGGCAGTTAAGGTATCCTGTTTGAAGTGGGAGAAGTACGGTCCAACAATATGTGGGTCAAGCATAACAGCTTAAAAGAGGTACAGTGGTTAGCGTGGAGCCAATGAAGGTATCATGGCCGTGTGGACGGGATGTTGTTACCAAATGCCAATGATGAATTGACCATCTGCAACCTTTGGATTTGGCATCAGTGAAGAGGCTCATAAACAGCAATATCATGGTCTAGTTGGGAGTTCACAAGGAAGCCTAAAGCAGAACAGTGAGTCTCTCATTCAGCTAAATTGCACTGAAAATCACAGAGGACTCTTCTAATGCCCTCAAAATATCCCCCAGGACATGAGTATACCGTTAACTGCACCAGTTAGACTCAACAGTAAATATACACTGACACACAAACCTCCCCAGCTGTACCTATGTTTTCAAAGGAAACATACTTTCTAACATCCTCCTCTTTTTCTCTTTTTGCCCCCTTTAGCCCTACAAAACCATACATCATCACATACCATGCTTTGATTCCAATCCCTCACTAACATACCCTTAAAACCGAGCTCTGGCAGCAAAAATATAGCTCACTGGAGATTACATAGACCCAATAACTCACCACCCTAATCCCATTAAGGACTTCAAGTGCCAGCACACCCCGAAAATCCGATTACAACACATCCACCAACCAACAATTAACAATGCCCTCTAACCATTGATGTGTCCATGCCTAACCAGGTGTCTGACATGCATTCTGTTATCCAAAGGAACTTTCCTGACAGCTATGTCATAATTGAGACCTGCCTCAATGATATTTCTGGGCCTACCAAACTGCTGCTAATCTCATGTTACACAAAACAAAACATGCACATACCACACATAAATCTATGCAAAACATATTACTGGTGCACCTAATACAAATCCCCCAAAACATCCCAAGAAATATTTAATGACAAAACTACTCTCATCCCCCAAATACATTCTTCACAATAGACCAGTCTCCCAAACTCAAAGGGAAAAATAGAAACAACCACACTTAGGCCATTTGTTAGATTATTGATACTTCATAAAACGACTCCACTGTTGTTAGCTGTTCAGACAGGAGGGAACAGAAACCTGCTGCAGAGGCAGACCTATCCCTGCAGCTACACACTATATCCCTGGTAAAGGTAATCAAACATGACATTCACACTACAGGTTTCACTCTAGACTGGATGCTCATCTATGAACTAAACATCTTGAGTAGGCATGGGTGACACCGTTAGATCAAACCTCAAACCTCTCGTAAGCCCTGAGGACAGAAGGGCTGGGTAGTGGCTGTTGAGCTGCGGCGGCGTCACGAGAGAGCGAAACTGTATACTGTACAGATTTTGTCCCCTGTTTGGAGCAGCGTGTGGATTGCAGCGTGAAGTGCCCCAGCCGTGTCTGCATTACTCTGCACATTTGGACACACAGCGTAAGCGAACGGTGAAAAGGACGCCTACTGCATTTAGCCGCCAAGATTTTCTACTTGCAAACCCT
Source organism: Ambystoma mexicanum (assembly GCF_040938575.1). Classification (NCBI taxonomy): domain Eukaryota; kingdom Metazoa; phylum Chordata; class Amphibia; order Caudata; family Ambystomatidae; genus Ambystoma; species Ambystoma mexicanum. The sequence goes on along the minus strand of NC_090929.1, from coordinate 683,398,370 downwards.
TGCCTCACAAAGTCACGTGACGATCCGCCGTGCTCATAGCCACTCCCACAGCCCCTTGCGTCGTAAGCCCTGAGGACAGAAGGGCTGGGTAGTGGCTGTTGAGCTGTTTGGCGGCTTTGACGCGTGGGGTGTGTCAACCACGAAGAGGTCTCTACATACAGACCTGAGCCTCCACGGAACTCTACGTCTACTAAACCTCTCGAATTTCGAACGATCCGACCATTTCAAACATTTTGAGATTTTTATGTGGCTTGAAGCATCAATTTCAAGCAATTTTAACATGGCTTCGATATAAAGCAAGGGTTGTCCAACTCCAGGCCTCGAGGGCCAGAATCCTTATGGGTTTTCAGGCTATCCCTCATTAATATTCAAGAAAAATGTGCATAGTTTTAGAATCATTGTATACAAATTTATCTCATGAATATTAATGAGGGTTATCCTAAAAACCCGGCATGAATCCAGCCCTCGAGGCAGAGGCGTTCCTACGGGTAGGGCTTAGGGAGCTATAGCCCCAGGTCTTTTGGTTGTAGCCCCAGATAGAAGCTCAGGGGTTACAACCAAAAAGGCTAGCTAGCCCCTAGTCCCAACAGTCCTGAAATTAGCATAGCCCCAGATCTTTTCAGACCTAGCAACACCTGTTGGACAACCAAAGTTATAACATGTGGTGGGCAGCACTTGAAGAAGCAGGAGCGATACTTTGGCGCTCTGCCTAGATAGGGAAAAGATTCTTTGTAGCTACAGGGTAGTTTTGCATATGAATTAGTGTTGGTCACAGAAAATAAATCAATAAAAAAGCCTAGATAGAGTTAGCGGATGTTAGGGAGAATTCTCTGTAAAGGCTAATTTCCCAAACCTAGTGAGTCCCCCAGCAGCTTTGCTGGATTTTTTGGGGTTTATTTTTTTCTCCTGCTAAGAATGAGACTCTTTTTCTCCCTCTCTTAGACATGATTTGAGGTGTTCCTTTGACTTTGAATGTATTTTATGGGCTATGGGGTCCTTTACCCCATAGGGATTCATGTAATTTTGGTATGTGGGTTACACAGCACCCTCCGTGCTGTAACCCAGGGGTGTCGTAGCGACCCCCAAACATAGACTCCATACCCTGGGACTGAGTACTGTCTCCCAGGGCATGTAAAGTCACCATTGGCTTTACTAGTCCCAAATTATGAACAGAAACCAGTACAAACCATCATATTGTGGATGTACTGGTCGGGGCAATTCGTTTGCCCCGGGGTCTGTTGTTCGAGGGGGCACGTCTCCGTCCCCACTGATCTAGTTTTGGCTGGTGGCAGTGGATACTACTTTTTATATTCGACCGCAAATATTTTCCTATGGGATTTTCCCATTGTTCGAGGCTACCACTTTTTAATATAGCCTCGACATACCGCCGGTTTATTAAATTAATATAAAATCACAGGTTGGTATTTTTGCCGAAACTCGGTTCCAAAATGGCGTTTATGTTTGCTTCTGTGACTCCAACCCAAGTCGAGCCCTTTGTTCCACTTTTTGGCGGGCTTCTCCACAGAAGCCTCCAAAAGTGGTGCCACTCTGTCTGGGTACCACAGGGGGTGTGGGAGGGGGTTTAGGCACCCTGGACTGAGTTGCCTTGGCAACTCAAGTCGCACTCTTTTGTGATTGGCCCAAGTGGTGATCCGCCCGGCTCACCACTTAGCATGTTTGATTGACAGCTAGGCTGAATGAATGGGGGTTTGCTGCATAAAAGCAGGGCTTTGGGGACTGGAACTTCAGAAGTCGCCACAGGACCTAAAGAATCCGAAGAGGGAGAAGCTGAGCCGACCTGCAAAGACGACACCACCGGTGGAGCCCTGCTGAACCGTCTCATCACTTTTCCCAACGACAGAGGAGATCTCCAGTCTGGAGAGTCTTCTTCCTTTGAATGGTGGGGATAACCAGTTTGCCCGTCTTTTCGCCTTCCCGGATCATCTCGTGGCCGCCTTGCCTGTGCCAAGCATCCCGGCAACCGGGATACCACGGTTTTTCTACTACCGTGAATAAAAGGGTCTTACCTTTTAACCGGAGAACTCCGCGGCTGGTTTCTTCCCTGGCAGTGCAATGACCTTCAGCTTTCCTACATGTCGAGACAATCTCTTCCTCTGGACGCCGCCATGACTTGCACATGCTGCCAGGAACAACTGCCCCCGCTGGAGGATCCTCTCCACTTTGAAGGTACTGTGTCCGCCTGGCCTCCCTCGCAACGGTTTGTGTGTGGTGACTCTTAAAGCTTCCACTTACCACTTGGGTTGGCCCTAGGCTGGCTAACTGAACTTTTCTGATCTGACTTAATTCTTTTCTGAACTCCCTGCAAGACTTTTCAAGACTTTTAAAACTGTGTGATCTTGGGCGCACTGGTTCTCTGTTCTCTCAAAGAGGGAGCCTGGCCTCTGAACTTTTTGCTCACAAGTAGACTTGACTTTCCTGCCTTGCTGGGTGCTTATAAAGTATTGTGTTGTGTGCTTTTCCTAATTTCTGCCTTTTCCCTCCCTTTTTCTTAACTTATTGGAGTGCCATCTTTAGTTAAGCGCTCACCTCTGTCTGGAAATAAGTGGTGTTAACTAAGACTTGTCTAATAAGGAATAAGGGATGTACATCTAGTAATAGTGACTGTGTGTTGACTTTACTCACCTCTTTTTGTGCTAATGTAAGTTACAAGTGTGTCTTTAAATAAATAATTATATACTTTTACACCAAAGCTCTGGTCAGTGTTTGCTTGTACTACTGTGTCTCTGTACCTATTGTGTATACTCTGCATACTGCCTAACTCATCTTGAGAGAAGTCTGACTGATCAGCCCCAGCTACCAGGTAAATCTGGGTGGTACAGACTGCTACCAATTGGGTTTACTGCCAACCACCGGTAGTCCTAAATCTTTTGCCATGGTCTCTAAGGGAACTGCACAGGTTTCTGCCTAACACTGGTGTAAAGTGGTGGGATTTGTATTGAGTATACATTTTAGTGTGCTTATAGATACCTTAGTGCAACTAACCACAAAGCTTAGCACTAAAGAAGTTATTTTCTAAAACATGTCAACTATGGAAAGCTATAGTGAAGAGTCCCTTGCTACAAAAACTGCTGATTGTTTAAGAGTTCTCTGTAAGCATAAGAATCTCCTGACTAAAGGCAAGAAAATGGAGCTAATAGAAAGGTTGTTAGCAAACCAAAGTCTGGATTGTGGTTCAGAGGAACCTACCACTCCAGCAACTGTAGATAACAGCAATGATATTGATATGAATGTTAGTATTGATAACTTTGAGTCAGAAGCAGAAGAGGAGGTGGAAGATGTTAGAGTTGTCTCCCCTGGGCATCTACCTGCCCTGCCAGCTGTACCTACTGGACCTTTACCAGGTCCCACACTTAATCCTCAATATATGGAACTAGAAAAAATGAAGCTTGAATTGGAATTCAAAAGAATTAATGCTCAAACAGAACAACGGCACCAAGAACTAAGGCTCAGAGAAATGGAGCTCAACCATGAGCTAGAAATGAAAAAATTGTCTGTGGAAAATGCTTCTCTCTACGAATCCTCTAGGAGTTCCAGTCCCAAAAGATCCCGGATGCCTAAGGAATTGGTGGGTATGTATGAGCCTAAGTTGGATGTGTTGGACTGGTTGGGTTTGTTTGAATATAATCATGGGCTCCAGAATATTACAGGAAATGAGTTACTTTCCTGGTTGTTCTCTAGGTCCCCCGTGTTGCAACTGATGTGGTAATGGAGTTGGGGGAGGAGGATAAGAAGGATTATGAATGTGTGAAACTAGCTTTGATAGCTAGATTTGGGAAGACCCCTTCCCAGTACCTTAAGAGGTTTATGACCCTGAAAAGCATGATGGTACCTCTTGGGCTACTTGGGTGAGTGAAAGTTTGAAGAACTTAGAGGGATGGATTAAGGGTTACAAAGTGAACACTTATGAGGGAATGAAGAATCTTGTGATGTTGGAGTCAATTTATGATGCCTGCTCTCCTGAGCTCAGACAGCACTTAGTTGATTCAAAGGAATTAGATTTCAGGAAACTAGCTAAGGCTGCTGACTTGTGGGTTGCCAACAGGGCTACTCACAAGGACTCTGGAGTAACTCAGAAAAAGGATGAGGGGAAACAGTCAAAAAGGACTCCAAAGACAATTCTAATAATTCCAATCCCAAAGAGTGCCTCAAACAAAACAATAAGGGTAAACCACAAGGGAAACCAAATCAGAGTAGTGTACCTTCTGGTGGTAAACCTGAAGGAGGTCAGAACAAGCCACCATTCCAGAAAGCATTTGGTAAATGCTATGTTTGTGGTTCACCTGACCATGTGAAAGGAGATCCCAGATGTAAGGGTAAACCTTCAGGGGTCCAGCTTGTCTCCTTAGCCTTCGCTCCAGAGGAGGAAGTACAAATGGCAAGTGGAAACTTTCTACTACTGGCTGATGAACCCATTGGAGTCTCAGCCAGTGTTTCTTTAGTGTCTCTGGGTCTGTGGGAACAACAGAATTTAGATGTCTATAACTCTATCCCAGATAATACTAAAGAGTATTATAAGGACAGTGTCCAGGTGAATGGTCAGGAGACTCCTGCCATTAGGGACACTCGAGCCAGTATAACTGTGGTGGATAAATCTTTTTTTCAGGCTGAGGATGTTGCTAAGGCACCCAAACGCCTCACCAAGTTAGCTGGAGGGCCCGTGCAGATGCTTCCCCAATTACCAGTTCTCATCCAGTGTAATGACATGACTGTGAAGATACCTGTCAGCATACAAAGTGAGGTAGCAGGTAGGGTTCTGTTGGGTAATGACCTGAAAACTCTTGGAGTAGTGTCATATACCCCCAGACCTCCTAGTAAAATGTTACAGGAGCTCACCAGACCTGCAAGGGAGAGAACCATGAGAGGTACTCCCAAGGAGATGATGAAGAAAGATATCACTCCTACTCCACTGGAGTTACAACTTGCTATCACTGAACAAAAAGAAGCAAATGGGAAACCCAAGACTTCCAAGAAACAGCCAACAGCAAGCACTCCAGTGCTTCCAACAAGGACTTCCCCTAGGTTGTCCAAAGTTACACCTGTAACTCCACCTCCAGCTGAGGCTGAGAGGGAGGTACAACCCTGTGTGGTTGAACTAGACTATGAAGAAGAGCTAGTGGAAGGCCAAGAGCTCATTGGAGATCTGGATCCTGTTTACCATCCTGAGCTGCAGTCTTTACTGGCAGAAGGTGGACCCAACAGGGCAGACTTCAGTAAGGGACAGAGAGAATGTCCAACTCTGGAAGGTCTTCGCCAACAGGCAGCTTCTCAGGCTGATGGGCAAGAGCCTGGGAAGTATAGGTTGCACTGGGAAGATGGCCTATTCTACAGTGAACCAACTGAGTCTTCACCTGGAGACTACAAGTGGCTTGTAGTACCCCAAGAAAACAGACAACAGTTCTTGCAACTGGCCCATGAGATTCCTTTGGCTGGTCACTTGAGTTTCAAGAAGACCAAGGAAAGGCTCTCACTCTACCTTTATTGGCCAAATATGGGGGCTGAGGTAGATACGTTTTGCAAGAGCTGCCATACCTGCCAGACTTCTGGTAAGGTTGGATCCAAGAATGTGGCACCTTTAGTGCCTCTCCCAGTTGTGGGAGTCCCATTTGAGAGTGTAGGGATTGACATTGTTGGTCCCCTTGATCACCCAACCTCTTCAGGCAACAGGTTTATCCTTGTTGTAGTAGACCATGCTACTAGGTACCCCGAGGCAATTCCTATGAGGACTGTTACAGCTCAGGCTGTGGCTAAGGCCCTCCTTGGTATTTGTACCAGGGTTGGATTTCCTAAGGAAGTAATCTCTGACAGGGGGTCAAATTTGATGTCCCAATACATGAAAGCTATGTGGAAAACCTGTGGAGTTACTTACAAGTTCTCTACCGCCTACCACCCTCAGACAAATGGATTGGTAGAAAGGTTCAACAGAACCATGAAGAGCATGATAGGTGCTTTAGAAGATCCCCTTAAAAGAAAGTGGGACCTTCTATTGCCATGCCTTCTCTTTGCTTATAGAGAAATCCCTCAGGAGGGAGTAGGTTATTCTCCCTTTGAACTTGTTTATGGCCATGCAGTCAGAGGTCCATTGGCCCTGATTAAGGAGGGGTTGGAGAGTGCTCCTTCCTCCAAGCCAGTCAGAGTGACTGACTATGTGATAGGTCTCCGGAGGAGAATGTCTCAAATCATGGCAGAAGCTAGTGATAACCTGAAAGCTGGACAAGCTTTGGTCAAGCATTGGCACGACCAAAAGGCTAACATGGTTGAGTTCACTCAAGACTAGCTAGTTCTAGTTATGATCCCAACAAGGCAGAGGGCCTTGCAAGATAAATGGATGCGACCCTTCAAGGTTGTGGATAAACTTGGAGAGGTAAACTATCTGGTGGACTTGGGCAATCCCAAGGAGGCTCCCAGAGTCTTCCACACCAACCGACTAAAGGCGCATGTCTCCAGGCCTAAAGTAGGAGACTTGCTTCTAGCTTCAACAGAAGAGAAAGAAGAGAGTGAAGCTCTCCCTGATCTCCTCAGAGGCTTACCCTTGGACGAAAAGATTGAAGGAGTAAATCTCTCTTCAAATCTGACACCTGAGCAACAAGAAGAGTGCAAAGCCATGTTAAATCAGTTTGCCTCTCTGTTCTCACTTTCACCAGGCTTGACCCCTTGGGGACAGCATGATATACTCACTGGTGACTGTCTGCCAGTCAAAAGCAGAGGATATAGAATGTCAGAGAATGTAAGGACCCACATCAAAGGGGAGGTCAAGAAGATGCTTGATCTCGGGGTAATAAAGCCCTCTACTAGTCCATGGTCTAGCCCAGTTATGTTGGTACCAAAGGCAGGATCCAAAGAGTTGAGATTCTGTGTGGACTATAGAGCACTTAATGCAGTCACCAAGACTGATGCCCACCCTTTGCCAAGGACAGATGAGTTGGTGGATAGACTTGGTTCAGCCATTTTCCTCAGCACATTTGACCTTACGTCAGGCTATTGGCAAATAGCCCTGACAGACCATACCAAGGAGAAAACTGCATTTTATACCCCAGTTGGCCTATACCAATTTAAGGTTATGCCTTTTGGACTGAAAAATGCACCTGCTACATTCCAAAGGATGGTGAACCAAGTTCTGAATAGGATGGAGGACTTCTGCATGGCATACTTGGATGACATTGCAGTATTCAGCCAAACCTGGGAAGAACATGTGAACCACTTAGGACATGTTTTGCAGGCTCCTGGACAAGCCAATCTGACCATAAAGGTAAGTAAATGCCAGATTGGACAGAGTAAGGTAGTCTACCTTGGGCATGAGGTAGGAGGTGGAGAAATAAGGCCTTTGTTCAGTAAGATTGAAGCTGTGCAAAATTGGACAACACCTACTACTCAAACCCAGGTGAGGGCCTTCCTAGGCCTTACTGGGTATTACAGGAATTTCATAGAGAACTATGGGACCATAGCTTCTCCACTGAATGTAATCTCCTCTCCAAAGTTCCCTAAGAAGGTCAAATGGAACGAGGAATGCAATCAGGCCTTTGAAAACCTGAAGAAAGCTCTATGCCAAGCACCAGTATTGAGAGCTCCTGACTACCACCAAACTTTCATTGTGCAGACAGATGCTTCTAATGTAGGTATTGCTGCAGTCCTTAGCCAACAGGATGAAAAAGGTTGGGAGCACCCCATTTGCTTCACCAGCAGAAAGCTGAAGGATCCTGAGACGAGGTGGGCAACAATAGAAAGAGAATGTTTTGCTATTGTGTGGGCACTGAGGAAATTTAGGCCATACTTGTATGGTTCTACTTTTGTCATTCAGACTGACCACCAACCCTTGAGATGGTTAGTGCAAATGAAAGGGGAAAATCCAAAACTATTGAGATGGTCAATCTGCCTGTAAGGGTTTGATTTCACCATTGAGCACAGGTCAGGGTGTCACCACCAAAATGCTGATGGTCTCTCTAGAATGTATGTCATCGACTAGAGGTATGAGATTCATCCAGGAGTGGATTAAATCTTCCTGTCCCTTAGTCTGGGGGGGTGCGAGTGTTAGGGAGAATTCTCTGTAAAGGCTAATTTCCCAAACCTAGTGAGCCCCCCAGCAGCTTTGCTGGATTTTTTGGGGTTTATTTTTTTCTCCTGCTAAGAGTGAGACTCTTTTTCTCCCACTCTTAGACATGATTTGAGGTGTTCCTTTGACTTTGAATGTGTTTTATGGGCTATGGGGTCCTTTACCCCATAGGGTTTCATGTGTTTTTGGTATGTGGGTTACACAGCACCCTCTGTGCCGTAACCCAGGGGTGTCGTAGTGACCCACAAACATAGACTCCATACCCTGGGACTGACTACTGTCTCCCAGGGCATGTAAAGTCACCATTGGCTTTACTAGTCCTAAATTATGAACAGAAACCAGTACAAACCATCATATTGTGGACGTACTGGTCGGGGCAATTCAATTGCCCCGGGGTCTGTTGTTCGAGGGGGCACGTCTCTGTCCCCCCTGATCGAGTTTTGGCTGGTGGCAGTGGATACTACTTTTTATATTCCATTGTTCGAGGCTACCACTTTTTAGTATAGCCTTGAACACACCGCCGGTTTATTAAATTAATATAAAATCACCGGTTGGTATTTATTGCTGAAACACGGTTCCAAAATGGCGTTTGGGTTCGCTTCTGTGACTCCAACCCAAGTCGAGCCCTTTGTTCCACTTTTTGGCGGGCTTCTCCACAGAAGCCTCCAAAAGTGGTGCCACTCTGTCTGGGTACCACAGGGGGTGTGGGAGGGGGTTTAGGCACCCTGGACTGAGTTGCCTTGGCAACTCAAGTTGCACTCTTGTTTGATTGGCCCAAGTGGTGAGCCGCCCGGCTCACCACTTAGCATGTTTGATTGACAGCTAGGCTGAATGAATGGGGGGGTTGCTGCATAAAAGCAGGGCTTTGGGGACTGGAATTTCAGAAGTCGCCACAGGACCTAAAGAATCCGAAGAGGGAGAAGCTGAGCTGTCCTGCAACGACGACACCACCGGTGGAGTCCTGCTGAACCGTCTCACCACTTTTGCCAACGACAGAGGAGATCTCCAGTCCAGAGAGTCATCTTCCTTTGACTGGTGGGGATAACGAGTTTGCCCGTCTTTTCGCCTTCCCAGATCATCTCGTGGCCGCCTTGCCTGTGCCAAGCACCCCGGCAACCGGGATACCACGGTTTTTCCACCACTGTGAATAAAAGGGTCATACCTTTTAACCGGAGAACTCCGTGGCTGGTTTCTTCCCTGGCAGTGCAATGACCTTCAGCTTTCCTCCACGTCAAGACCATCTCTTCCTCTGGCCGTGACTTGCACCTGCTGCCAGGAACAACTGCCCCCGCTGGAGGATCCTCTCCACTTTGAAGGTACTGTGTCCGCTTGGCCTCCCTCGCAATGGTCTGTGTGGGGTGACTCTTAAAGCTTCCACTTACCACTTGGGTTGGCCCTAGGCTGGCTAACTGAACTTTTCTGAGCTGACTTAATTCTTTTCTGAACTCCATGCAAGACTTTTCAAGACTTTTAAAACTGTGTGATCTTGGGCGCATTGGTTCTCTGTTCTCTCAAAGAGGGAGCCTGGCCTCTGAACTTTTTGCTCACAAGTAGACTTGACTTTCATGCCTTGCTGGGTGCTTATAAAGTATTGTGTTGTGTGCTTTTCCTAATTTCTGCCTTTTCCCTCCCTTTTTCTTAACTTATTGGAGTGCCATCTTTAGTTAAGCGCTCACCTCTGTCTGGAAATAAGTGGTGTTAACTAAGACTTGCCTAATAAGGAATAAGGGATGTACATCTAGTAATAGTGACTGTGTGTTGAATTTACTTACCTCTTTTTGTGCTAGTGTAAATTACAAGTGTGTCTTTAAATAAATAATTATATACTTTTACACCAAAGCTCTGGTCAGTGTTTGCTTGTACTACTGTGTCTCTGTACCTATCACAATGTATTTACCATGAGGCCACATGAGTACAGTAGTTCTGGAATAGATAAATGTTCACCGCGTGCTATGGCTGTAGCCAGGAGGCTCATGCATACACAATGGGCCTTATTACGAGTATGGAGGTAGCCATGCTGCTTTTTCCAGGAATGAGGAATTACTGTGCCATTCCGACCTTGGAGGGCCCGGTAATTCCCTTTCCTGGAACCCCAACCCGGTACATCCCCATTCCCATTTGATCCCCCACAGGGCTCAATGGGAATGGGGAGGATGCTAACAACAGGCCCGTTAATGACGGGCCCATTGTTAGCATACTGTTCTGCTCGCGCGACCCGCTAAGGATGCCTGGTTTTACCCGGCGTCCTTAGCGGGACCCACAAGCAGACCTCGTAATGAAGCAGTAGGGGGTTAATGGCGCCGGCAGCTCTACCGGCGCTGTTAACCCTCTACCGCCAGAGTCGTAATGAGGCCCAATGTATATTTATAGCAACTAAGGACACTTAAAATGGGAGCAGAAGGCACCTGTGTTCTGGTCCCCTGATGGTCGCAGTGTCCTGGCTCTGGTCCCCATCCGGTTCTCAGTGCACCCGAATTAGAATCTCCCTGCCTTTGCTAAACTCAGGTGACATGCACATTTCACCTAGGGGCAGTCTAGCCAGACCCCTCTGATGCGCATAGAGAACACTCCTATGCCAAGACCATGCGAGGTCTGGAACGGCGTGTTCTCTTTATTGTTTGGTCTTCAAGGGGTTTTGGGATCACACTTTTCCTCTTGTGCGTGAAATTAGACGAGTAGTCCCACTTCTCAGGAGAGGCACTAGTACACGCCTTGAGACATATGCAGAAGCTTGGCGCTGGCGCAGTTTTCGCATATTCTTGAGGGTGCAGCAATGCAACAGTCCAAAACTGCCCCCTCCACCTACCGTGCTTCCTGGTGTGCCGATACATCCACTGTTAAAGTTTTGTGACAGCAGTTTCACCTTATACATCCCCATCTTAGGAAAGGTGCCATAGAGGTGCTGGGGAGCTAGCCTGAAATAGCAGGAAGACCGCCTACAGAGGTCACAAAGTTTATAAATAGCCCTTGAACTGGTAAAAATGTCACTTTCATATTTTTAAAATAATGTAGAGTAACCACTGTCCATAACGGTTCCTCTGTGGTAACATGAACCCATGTGGCCGAACCCAGCCCACTTAGAATGTCTGTAACACACATACAATGGGGGTTCTGCCCTGAATACATAAACACCTCAGGTTTTTCATCTTCCAGTAACTTCACGAGCTCCAATCCTGCATAGTGCCAAGACATATTTATTATTGGTTATTGATAACGCACTTAAGACCCAGAGGTTTCTAAGCACAGACCAGGGATCGAACTCGTATCATCTTGTTTTCAAGGAGAGTGTGTTGCCCCTGAGCTATCCCCCCCCCAGACCAACAGACACAAAACTATAACATGATATGGAAAAAGAACATGAATAAAAAGGACAATGACTGATCTGTTCCCTATGATTTACCCATACCACATGATTGATAGAGTTTTCCTCTTTAGTCCTATAACACTCTTCCACATCAGCCGGTAACCACACCAAAAGCACTTCAATCTATCTGAGCGTGGGTTCGCCCTCTTCTGATGAAATACCCCAAGGGTCCCAGCCAAACCCACAATAGCAGATCAGCACTCAGGACCGGGTACTTCCGACCTGCACCCATCAACACCACATGCCTCTCCCAATAGCCCACTAACCATCCCACTCCCTCTATTCTGAGAGAGCCACGCATAGCGAGGCAAACCCAAATGGCAGTGGGGCGCTATGCAATACCATTTCACCCTGCATTGCAAGAACTGGCCTTAAGGCTAAGAGTCACCTGCATATTGTCTATGAAAGTGATCCCCTCATTGAAAAAAATGAATAATCTAATCCTCCACAACAAAGCTCTTAAATTGTCCCTTCTCTATTTCTTTCCCAGAATTCATTGATTTCCAATAGGTGCATTGGCATGAGATGCTCAACAGAATTCCTGGCTTTCTGCACACCTGAGGAGGGCATTAATTTATAATTTGCTCATCAGATGCTGACCAGAGGTGGGCTGCCGGCAAGGGCGATGAAAGGGAATTCTTCAGCTTTGAACAGCAGCAGATCTCCCTCTCTGCTCCCCCCCTTTCTAACTTTAGCTCTAAATGATTCATACCACTCAAAGAGCTGTGAATCCACCTTTTGTTAGGACCAGCACCTGTTAACCCCCTGATGACCTCTGAAGGCATCACTGCACTGCCTGCAGCTCCTGTTTCATGCACGGCCTTCGCAGGGGGAGCTGGAGGAGTCAGAGAAGAAATGAGGAAGGGAAAAAAGAAAACGGAGAAGCATACAGTGATAAAAGGGAGGCAACTTAGACAGAGAAAAAAACATGAAAGTGGGGGACAAGAAAAATAGAGAAGCACGTAAGCAGATGGCTACCTGCTCAGGCTGCCTGCTCAGCACAAATCACAGAAATAAACACAAGCATTGGCAGAGCCAATATGTTTTGGTTATCGTATGTCAAGTTCAGCCCCAAATTGCACAATGAACTTCATCCTATGTCTAAACGATGGCAATAAAGTGCCAACAGTTAGAGGCAATGATAAGCATTAAAGTATATGGTACAAAACAAGTTCATACTTCTAATAAAAAAACGAGAGGCAAACAATTACTTTTCTGTCAAGCCTCAAACATCTGGGACTTTGTCATTAGATTGACAGCAGAGGCAGCCATCTTTAGCTAAGGTACACAAAGAATGATTGCCTTTCTGTAAATCACAATTTCAGAACCATACAAATAAAGGAGTAAAAAGAACCTCACTAAGGGCCTGATTTCATGTAATTTGTTGCATTGTCCAAAGTGACTTTGTACTGCCAACAAACACCCTGATTCATGAAGCAGTGCAAAGTGTATTTTTGCAGTGCAAAGTCACTTTGCGCCACTCTACAAATTCCCCGAATCAGGCCCTTAATGTTTTCATGCATATTTCGGTCTACCACCATCCATACACCACCATCACTACCAATATTATATACTCCAGTAGTTTCGGCCTACGAGCCAAAATCTAATAAGAGATGCATAATACAAAGAACATTTAAAAAAAAGAAAGGTAGATCAGATTATACCAGGTACTGCTTTTGAACCACTATCATTGCATTGGTTCAAAGAATTCAGAAAAGTGTAAGTATTTGTATAGAAAAGTGATACTCCACAGAAGGCCAGTTTATATCATTACGGCCCGGGGGGACATTATTGGTAAGCGCTTGTTTGCCATGTCTCACGCCAAAGAATGCAGGCTTAAAAGACTCTTGTAAACCAGGTACCAGTGCAAAGGATGCCTGTGTCAAACAATCACATAAACCCAGTGCCTCTCCCTAAAATGTACGAGCACTCGTAAATCAGACATCGCTGCCAAGAATGCAAACACCGAGCATCCTCATAAACTCGGAATCTCCCCCAAAGATGCGAGCAGAGGCCCTCGTAAAGCAGGGATCACTGTAAACACAAAGCGCTCTTATAGACTGGGACTCGTGCCAGACAGTGCGAGCAGACACCGAGCTACAAGCGGACTGCAAGAGGAAAACTCGCCACTGTCGCGTGGTGGCGCCGAGAACGACTCTATAGCGCATGCTCTTTAGTAAGAAGCAGGTTCCTCCTCCACAGAACCATGGAGGAGGGGGCGTGGCGGAGGAATGGGCATCTGGCCCGAACTGAAGAGTTGTATGTTTCCAGTAGGTGGGTATCATCAAGACATGCATGAGTCTTTATTGAAGTAAAATGTATGTTGTCCCATCTGCCTCCTATGTGTATATGTAGCGCCCCGATGCCTATGAGCTTTGGCACTCTCTAAATAAAAAAATGTCTTTCATTGTCTTTTCGTTAATGTTGTATTTGCAAAGCAATTCAGCTGTAGGTATATTAAATAAATAAATAAATAAATATAAAAAATAAATAGTACCACACGATAAGATACGTTTTAGTGTTATCATCTCTAGTATTGTCTCCTGATGCTATGTTATAGTGCTGTGACAGCTGAGTGTCAAGTTTCATGGGAAACCCAACGTATATGGTTATTATTATGCAACCAAAAAGTTTGTCACATGATTTTTCAATGGTAGAAACCTGCTGCATGTCTCAAGTTGGTGTTAGAGTCCCGCTGTCCAATTGCAAGGTCCAAGAGTCGATGGGGGAGTTTGGCCAGCCAATCAGAGACCCTGAACCATTCTGAATAAGGTTGGAGGGCCTCTAAAAGGCCGAGCTTGCTTTCTGCTTCCTTTCTGGGTTTTGTTTGCCAGACATATTAGGACTGGAGACCTCATTCTCACAAATTGTTGCTTTTGGAGTGTTTCTGAGGAGTTTAGGAGTGTTTTTGAGGTGTTTTTGTAGTTGCCAGTGGTGTTTTTGCAGTTTGTCTCAGTTCTTTAGGCCAGGGGAGTTGCTAGGTCTGAAAAAGACCCGGGGCTATGCTGATATCAGAACTGTTGGGACTGGGGGCAAGCTAGCCTTTTGGCTGTAGCTCCTGAGATTCTATCCGTGGCTACAACCAAAACATCAGGGACTATAGCCCCCTTAGCTCCCCCTAGCAACACCCGTGCTTTAGGCGGCCTCTCTTATTTGCCCTTTCCCCTTAGTTCCTTTAAAAAGAATCCTGCATTGTGTCACCTCAAAAATGTAAAAAAAACATTTCCCTAACACTTTTCCTTTCCTACGTAGACAAACCGTTGTGTGAAACCTGAGAAATCTTCCTGTGTTCTGTCATCTTCCCAACTGTTTGCGTATTTCATGAAGCGTTCCTCATCATGGGAGTCTGTTGAGAATCCCTTTGTTTGTCTTTGTCACATGTTTTGTATTTTGTGCATTGACACCTAAGGTAACAGGTCCCTCTTTCAAGGGAGTGGCAAGAGGAAACGAGGAGGAGCTGGACTATTACTCAAACTCCGCAACAGAGATTGAGGTAGAGCAGGAACCGGAAGAGGAGGGTGGACGGAGGTTGAGATAGAGTTATAGGAAGTGAAGACAATGATGACATTTCATGTGAGTCCACTCAGATGAGGTGCAAAGATTGGTTTTAGGATTCCCTTGTGAGACACTTTTTTTCCACTATATGCAAGTGACAAGATGGGCTTAGTTCTTTTGCGCAGACAGTTTTTGGAAAAGACTGTACACTGGTGCACAGGGAATGTATGAAGCTAGCTTGCTGTGTGCAGTGCTTGCATGTGACAATTGAATGCCTTCTTCAAAACCTGCTCCTACATCTTCAGCCTCTTGATCTCCCTCACTGTATTATGTAGCACCGTTAATGTAGCGGCGTCTGAGTCTCAGACTTAAATGAAGGGATGGAGCATACCCTTGGTCATCTTCTTCATTGTCATCTGTTTCCAGGGAAACAAGATGTGGGTCATTTTCTGGAATTACCTCCTGTTCACCAACTGTGGATTTCCCTATTGTTGCTGAGCGGATGTCTTGACTTCTTCCTCCTGCATCGCGGAAGTTTGCAACTCAACTTCATCTTCTTCCTCCATAACTTATCCTTCGGCCCCTGATGAATGTGCAGAGGTGCCACATGCGCAATTACATTTCTTCCCGATGTGCCAGATTCTTTTGAGACACCTACACCTGTTCTTTGAAGAGAGAAGATGAATACCGACTGTTCGTCGTGGCATGCAGAGACCCACATACTATTGGTGATACCCAACATGACCAGCTACTACAGTAGCAGGTGAAAAACACCCAAGGGATGCATTCCTCCCCTGACTCTTACGGCTTCCCCTTCCGCATTTGGGTCCTGTGGTAGATTCAGACATGTTCATTTGGTGCACACGTCTCTTCAATAAATGCACATGGGTTTCTCAGTTCTTCGCTATTCTCCTACGTGTACAAAATGCACATGGGTTTCGCAGTGGTTTGGCCTCTCCCCAACCTGGTAATTGCGCATGGGGTTCTAGGTGTGTTGACCGTCTACTCCTTCAAAATGCATGTGCCCTGTATCCACAAGTCACACACTCACAAGCTCCCCAAGATATATTCAAATCGAATTCCCCAATTGCACCTAGCCCTATTACCAAATTCATTCTACGCTACAATCCCTTCCTTAACAAGCCCTAGCCGCTCCTGCTTCTTCAAATGCCAATCACCGACTGTCCTGAGTTCCTACTCACCTGTCTTTATATAAATGCAAGGTCGACCCTAGCAGAAGCTCATTATCCAAACCTCAGGGAAAACCTGTAAAGATTGACCTGGCCAGACCTAGGGAAATTCTATGGGTTCAGCTTTTGACTGAACTGTCCCCCTCATGTATAATAGCCAGCAGAACGAGTCTACTTTATGACCCCTTCCCACTTTGCTGACTCTAATAATTATAATTATAATAATTTAGCATTTATATAGTGCTACGAACCCTCAGGCATCTGAGTGCTGCTTATTCTAAGTTTGGCCCTGCCGGGATTCGAACCTGCAGATGTCAAAGCGAGCACTCTTCTCACTGTGCTAACTGACTGGCTTGAACTCTATAATATATCTCAAACCAATATTGACTTGTTGCTTTTGTCTGAGGTATGGCTTGCAGATATATTCTCTTGCAAGCAACAGGGTGACGTTGCACTCTTAATATTATTTTTTATAGTGATATTTGCCAGACCCCTTCCACTATTAAGTGCGCCAATAATAGTTGCTATTATTGCATAATTTAATGGTGATTAATTGATCAACCTCTGTTGAGTATGCGCCTGTGGGGATTCAAACTCACAAAGTACAGGCCTGCCCCATGTCAGAATTAAGATCTTAAAATGTGCAACATGTATGTTTTATGTAAATGCATGTTACATTGAATTGTGTTATTCACAGTTCCATATTTAAGTCATTTGTTGAAAACCACAGCATCCTTAAAAATAATATTCCTGAGGTCTTCCAATCACATACATTGCTTTGTTGGACATTTAGAGGAACCCTTAGTCCACTTTTGATCTTCCATGCTTCTCATCTCATCGACCTCCCCATGAAGAACCTTGTCCAAAGATATGATTCTTCCCCATCATCAGGCTGTTCTTTATGGCCTGTGGCTGTGTGTGACTTGCCAAAAGGGTTATGAGTCCTGCTAGAGACTCCAGGGAAGGCCTCGGTGATTCTAGGCCCTGCCTGGATCGTGCAATGAATACCTGACACACACTGTTCCTCGCCCATTGGGTGATGCCCTGACATGCAACAGCCCCACCAGCACCCACTGGGCACAGCACCAGAGCCATTACAGTGAGGTTTGAAATGGTCCTGAGCCTGCCAACAACAATACTATCGAACTTCAAATGGGTTCCGGATCCTGAATCTTCCTTTTCTTTGCTTTGGCAAAAACACTCCTGTGTGACTCAACTTGGATAAATTCATATTGCCACGGCCTATAACCCATTATATTACTCCCTCTGTGTGACGGGTCAATGGGTATGTTGAGTCTGGGATTGTGGCTAACCAGCTTTTAAAAAGTGGGAATAAACTTACCTGGGTAAAATGAGCATCTGTGGTTTCCATAACTGTACCGAAAAGATCATGCCCCCAAGAACTCTTAGCACTTTGGTTGGGGACCCCCAGTCATCCCCTTCCCCTCATCTAACATTCCGAGATCCTTGTCACATATAGCTTACAGTAAGAGTCATTCTGAATTTGGTGGTAATTCTGTCAGAATTACAGCCTAGCTTGATTACTGATGCCACCACTCTCGTGAAATTATAAGTGGTGGTTTGGAGGTGTTGGTCCTCATTCAAAGAGTCAATAGGACTCCATGGGGGATTTGGTCTGAATTGACACAGTACCACACCACCATGGTAATACCTCCAGTTTTTGAGTTTTTAGCCTTAAAGGGTAGGATTTACCACCAGAATTTAACTGGAGGTATATCCTGCACTTCAATGCCATGCTCATAGTTTGGCAGTGCGGTATACCTGACAAAAATGCAGCAATTATTGCTATTATCTGCTACACTGGCAAATTTGCAATGAGCCCCATGCCCTCATTACAGGTTTGATGCTATCTCGGTGGTAAATCATCCAAGATACCACCAAATGGATTTACTGTTACCGCCACTTCTTCTGGCCGAATTGCCGCCAGATTATAAATGGCATTATGGTGGTGTAAGTCCCCATTTCTGGAGTCCATAGGACTCTATGGGGATTTCATCGGAATTACCAGCATTGGCAATGGTAAGGTGGTGAAATTACCTCAAGCATTTTGTTGAAGGTTTTTCCTCCACCCCATCGTCAAAACCATAGTTGGGCAGTCTGGTAATGCAGCAGTCATGCAGCGGTAAGTCCATATTGTTGGAACAGAACTCTGTTTCCACCCCATTACTGCTCCTTTTAGCTGCACCTCCAAACTCATAATGAGGCCCTTCACACAGGGCAGATTTTGATAGTATAAAACCAAGAACGATACCTTTGTCTCAGGCTCCCTTCTTGATGCACATACTGTTAGGAGGTTCTAAAGAGTCAACACTGTCTTGGGGATCTGAGAAGCCTACAGAGTGGATCTGCAAATATTTTATCCACACTAGAGGCAATCCCAAAAGCTCACTAAGGAATGAGGCTGAGCAGTCAGGTCGAGTCCTAGGAGATCAGGGGTTGCTGTGAGGTGCAATAGACAACAAGAGAGATTGGCAAGTATTGAGTGTCCAAACAAATGTATATTAAAATATACTATTTCTTAGGAGCACATTTGCATCAAAGTAATCAATCAATACAATGGGCCTCATTACGACCCAGGCGGTAAGTTACCGCCTGGGCCGTGACTTTACCACCATGGCGTAAACTACGTTTACGCCATGGTGGTAGGCGGACTTACCGCACCATTCCGAGGTCGGCGGGGCGGTAAGTCCCCAATCCCCATTTACCCTTCCCCATTCCCATTTTTGCCCCATAGGGCATAATGGGAGTGGGGAAGGCGTTAATTACGCCACCGTAAATTACGGTGGCGTAATTAACAACATGGTCCCTTAGCGCCATGGATTTTAACACCGCAGGTGTTAAATCCGCCATGGCGCTAAGGGACCTCGTACTCAGGCGGTAAGGGTCGGCGCTGTTTACGGCGCCGTAAACCCCTTACCGCCTGAGTTGTAATGAGGGCCAATGTAAGCAAAGCAAAATAAATACGTACCCAAAATGGATTACACACCACTTTAGTATTCATACAGTCAAATACGCGAATACATGGTTTGAATACCCAAAGTGGGGAAAACCAAATGTTCACATAACATACAAGCTTCATACATTTATAAAGCACTCCGAACATTTTCAACAATACCCTTAGAAGTCAACCATATCCAGTATCCCTATCCAGTATTCAAGTATGTTACAGCTAAGCAACCGTGGTTGCAAATGTATCGATAGGGCAGCATATGCAGACACCAATGGCTTAACTGGTTCAACAATAGAATTCAATAGGTTCTAAGTGGCTTATAAGATTCAAAAGTCAAGGTACGCAGTATGACTCGTCTTTTTGCAAAACACTAGCTTTGCAAAGGATGACACATTTGTATTTCAGTGAATGGAGAGCAAAGGGGCTTTCCTGATGCCTAATTTGACTTTTTGCTAATCAGTACAAGTTTATCTAAAGTGTGTAAAAACTCTCTAAATTTGTCACTTTCTGCTTACCAACTGATCGATGTAATTTTGTCAGCACGGCAGAGCGCAGACCGTCTCTCTCCTCACTGAAATCAGGACCCAGCTGAGAAACGCCTGACCCCTCCTCGACACTGCAGTCTTTCAGAAACATATGCATAGGCCCCGCAAGCCTAGGGCAGTACATTTTGCTCCACCCCTGGGGGCCGATGGGCACATACATGTGAACGGGCAAAACAATAATAACAAAAATACAATTATTTTTAGCCTTTTCCCTTTGCGCCCAAGTAGGGGCACCCACACATGTGAGGTACTGTTTTCATTGCGACACCTGTGGGAACGCAGGAAGGTAGGAGATGTGGTGTTGGTGGCGTGTTTCGGTGGGTAGCCAGAGTGAAACGTCTGAAAATTTAGTTTTTTTCACCAAATTTTGGACTTTGCCAGGGATTGTGAGTAATGAATTCTGGGCCGATTCGCTCAAGTCAGACCTCTGTGGATTCCCATGCGTGTGTTCTTTTTGGAAATGCATGGGGATCCCTGTTTTCCTTGGTGGCTTCGACACCCTAGGACCAAATCTGTACATTGGCCACAAGAGTATAATCTACTCTGCCGAAGGACTTGGTGTTACCAGTGGTCTAGCCTTTTCACTTTGCGCCCAGATAGGTGCACCCACACATGTGAGGTACCATTTTCATCGGGACACCTGTGGGAATGCCGGAAGGTAGGCCATGTGTTGTTGGCGGCTTGTTTCTGTGGGTGACCAGAGTGAAATGTGCGGAAATTGTGTTTTTTTCAACAAATTTCAGACTTTGCTGGGGATTGTGGGTAATACATTCTGGGACGATTTGCGCAAGTCAGACCTCTATGGATTCCCATGGGTGTCTTATTTTCGAAAATGCGTGGGGTTCCCTGTTTTCCTTGGTGGCTTCCACACCCAAGGCCCAAATCTGTAGGTTGTCCGCAGAAGCAAAATTCCTGAAAATCTGCTCTGCGGAAACACTTGCGGTTACCAGTGTTTTAGGCTTTTCCCTTTGCGTCCAGGTACGTGCACCCACACATGTGAGGTACCGTGTTTGTTGGGACACCTGTGGGAATGCGGGAAGGTAGGCAATGTGTTGTTGCCAGTGT
Source organism: Ambystoma mexicanum (assembly GCF_040938575.1). NCBI lineage: Eukaryota > Metazoa > Chordata > Amphibia > Caudata > Ambystomatidae > Ambystoma > Ambystoma mexicanum. Next base: position 683,377,672 of record NC_090929.1, on the reverse strand, counting down.
GGTTCGGTGGGTGACCAGAGTGAATTGTGTGGAAATTGAGTTTTCTTTTCTGTCCTTTTCCAGATTTTCCCCCAAACTATGGAATTTGTCCCTACATAGTTGTTGCCTGACCTGTGCAAATCACCCATTACTATACTTGGAATTTTGTCTACTTTTCAGAAATGTATGCCTTTCTGGCTTCCCATTCAACTTTCCTACCCTTTTCTTCCATTCCGTCCACGCATGTCCAATTTGACAAAAAAGGCCAAAATCGCCTACCTCTCACAAAACGGCTGATTAGCATATCAAAATATATTTTCTTGGTTTCCACTCAACCTGTTCTTGAAAGCCTGGAAAATGGGGAATTTAGCACAGCAAGCCGATTGGTTCTAGCTTACAAGAAAAAACACAGGCTTCTTTGTACAACATTTTATTGGCATTTTCTGAAAAAACCCAAATCTTCTCCCCTTATGGCTATTCTCTCTCACCCCCTACATCGAACTAGGATTCCTGGGTGGCGTTATGACTGCCTACATGTTGGGGGAAAAGGGGCAAAATTTGGCCAAGATTTCTCATGTAACAAAAATGTAACAAGGGATTGAATGGCGACATACCAAAATCCCCAAAAAAGGCGTTGGCTCTGGGGGGAAATACCCATGGCAGTTAAGTGGTTAAACTTCAGGCATTTAACAAGATAGCATTTTTAAAGAGAGTGTGTCTCTTTAGTAAGTCATAGTCAAAAATAACAAGCAAAAATCCTTTTATTGGGGGGAGTGGCATCTCCAAGCATGATCCCTTGTTAATTTTTAAAGGATAATGGAGGACCCCCATCTTTAAGGAGAGCATTGTTGGGAGCTAGTGTCACAGGTGAGAATGTTATATGCTCAGGACATCTGAAAATATGAGATGCTTATGAGCAATACTCATAAGTATCCCCCCTGGGGCCTTTATGGAGAGTCAGGCACTCTTTTGAGCCACCGCAGTCCCCAGACTTAAGTCCAATTGAAATGATTGGGTGTCGCTTAAGAGTAATTTGAGGTATGTTCACAAAGCCATTTACATGATTGCCATCAAAAAGTGTAGGACAGAGGTACTTTCCAAAAACAGCGGTGCTGCTTCTAGTACTCCTTAAACACATAGGGCTGCAAGAAACGTGTGAGGCTGGGCCCTTATGACTGTACTTGACAATAGCATCCCGCCCCTCTCCTGGGACGGACAACTGCTTCAATCCATAGACTGCAAACATTTCATCCTAATCACATCCTAAAAGCATGTTTGGCCAAATAAATAAGGGATACTCGTCATCCAACCTTTCTCAGCATAATTTGAAATATAAACCAATGACTACTAAATGGCATTTAGATTGGGAAATAGTACAATGGACAGCCGATTGTTGCCTGTCTCACTTTTAATAAAGGATGATAGAAAATGCTGTGCACTTAAACGCAGCAAAACTGAAATCAAATCCATAGGGTCACCTCTGCCATTACACCTACTATTCAAATGGCCTTTTATCAAGGGATCTCAACCTAGCACGGTTAAAGAAGCCAACAGTTTAGGGGCCAGCGTTGACTCGTGGTAACACACATCACCCTGGTCAGCAAGGTCTCCAGAAAGAAATCCAAAAACCAACTCCCATATCACCAGATGCATCAACCCAATGCTGCACATGTGCCATGGACTCTAACGCAGAAGATGTCTGGTAGTATCCTGCAATGATTACTGCAACATTGTGCACATTGGAATCCATACATAAGTCCACACACCCACCAAAGGAGTCTAGACAAACACTGGGTCTTAAAGCAGGAGACCACAAAAGCAGCCCTCCAGAAGTTACCACTCATCCAGAGAAACACTTTCAAAAACGTTCTGCATAATGCATTGAGCCACCCGGAAAAAGGCTAAAAATACATCCACTAAATGTTTAAGAGCTATAATTCCACGCAGAACTTCTGACCGTTGGATCACAAAAGACTATTGGGGGTCATTACAAGTTGGGCGGTAAGGGATGCCGGGCACCGGTAAGGGGATCGTTGCTGGTAATCCCTTACCGCCCAATTCCGAGGTCCCTTAGCGGGAGCCTCAAAGAATGTGTGGTCTGACCACACGTCCTTTACGGGTCCCCCTAAGGGGCCAGGGCGCTTATAACGGTACCGCAAATTGCGGTACTGTTATTAGCTACTTCCCCTTTGAGCCCTATTGGTGCTCAAATGGGAATGGGGAATGGATTGTTCAATGGGGACTCCAGGGTCGGAATGCACCGGTAAGTCCCCATTGAACAAGACCGGTGCCGGAACCGGTATTGGAGGCAGCCATGGCTCAAATAGCGCAATGGCTGCCTCCAATCTCGGAATGAGGCCCAATATCACTAGTTGGGTGGTAGCCCTTAAATGTGGTAGTAACTGTGTTACCTCCACATTTAAGCGTCCGCCCAATCTCGAGTCTGGCTTATTTTCACCAGCTCAGAGCTGGGGGTACACATGCCAGAATAATTCCCATTTTCTGCATAATTACCGCCAGCGGTATTACAGTGCGGTAATTGCGCCAGACATTCCCCGTTGGGTCCAATGGAACCACTTGGGAATGGGGACTAACAAACAGTAAGCAGCCAACCCGTGATCCGGCAGCAATGCCACCAGACAGGTGGGTGATAACGCTAATAAAGTTGGGCGGTATCCCAGCGAGATACCGCCTAACTCCTGATCAATCCCTATGTGAGGGCAACTATAAATGACCATGCTATAATGGACGGCTCATAACAGCCATTGGACCAACCTTGAGGAAAAACCTATAACTATATTTAAGAACTGTAGAAAATCATTGCATATTCAGAAAATGACTGATTTTTTAAGACAGCATGCAATGCTTAAAGGATACTAACGATCCCCATAAAACTATAACACACTCCTAAGATAATCATATGCCTTTTATGTACTTTATTGAAATGCATATTGGATTTATATGGAAGATTAACCCATAGCTGATAAAAGCAAAACATTTCTCTCCTCTGCAATAGTTTTTTTATAACCTGCACTTAGCTGTCTTGGAATGTAACATATTACTGACAAGGATTGGCCTTAATGAACTCTTCCCCAGCACTTTATCCTAGAACCCTGCCATAGTCCCACTTTTCTTTGATATTGGAATGAATGATATCTTTAAGTCGAACACTTGGGGGAAAAAACCTACCCTCCTCCTGACACCATGACGCAGCTCCGCCACAATGGGCACCATCTAAAGTACTCATAAATAAATAATAAATGTAACATTAAGTTGCGTCTTCAGTCAGAAGCAATGCACCAAACAGGGACTCCAGTGAATTAAACCTCCTCTTCTTCCAGTCACCTCTCACACAGAACAAGAGGCCACGTGGCACCAAAGAGATCCAGTAAAATCAGCATTCCATTACCTTACAAATTACACCTGTCTATTCCATTCATGCCAAGATTGCCTGCTCTCCTTAGGAGCAGCAATAATGGCTGGATCTAAGGGCAGATTATGTGATCAAAATAGTGGTAGTATGTGTTGATCATTGCAACCGAGAAAAAGAGTCACATATACAAATGTCACTTGAAGGTACATTATGTGGTTATCTACAAGTAAAAGCCTTTAGTCTATTCACAAGACATACTTTTATCAATTCATTTTGTGGGGTATCTGTGAAACAATAGCACTGTGTTCACTGTATTCCATAGTGCAGTGATGGGAGTCAAGATGGCATACTCTTGCCTTGGTGTGAGGTTTATGGTGGTAGCACTGCTGCGCATTGTTCTCACTCATACAGCACTCAATAACTGCATCTATACTGCAGTCTCATGGACACTTAACAGCAGCTTTACTGTCCTTTGCCTGGGTAGGTTCTACGTAACATAATGCATGGTGGCCTCATTCATTCACTGCACTGTCAGTTTCCCCCAAAAATATTTTCTTGTGGATCCTTACTTTCATATAAGCTTTGGCCATGGAAGGTAGTACTGCCATGTGCTATCCAGTGCTCTCCATGTTGCTTTTCTGCTTAGGTATACACTGGGTTTCATAACATCATACTATATGCAATCCACCCTTAGTCTGCTATAAGGTACACAAAAACTCAATATTATTATTTTTTTTTATTTTGTTGTTTGAAGCTCAAACCTAGCTCAAGAGCAGCAGAGCCCTGTACAGAGCATGGGTAGCCAGCATTTGGGCTTGCATCTTTTAACAGAAGCGCAGTACAGTGAGGTCTGTGCATCAGTATGTGCATCAATTGGAATGAGTCCTTGGTCGCTTGTTGTTGAAAGAGCCATGTTTTGAGAGATTTGCAAAATTATAGAATTGTGGGGGCATTCAGAGCCGACACAGGGATCGAGTTCCAGAGGGTGGGTGCAAGACAAGAGAAGGATTGTTTGCTGGTCCTCTCTTTGCGGATGAGTTGTGATTCAAGCTGGTTAGTCAATTCGCTGCACGAGGAGCGTGCGTCACCAGATAAGCTTAGCCACCAGGTGCGCTGGTGTGCTACTCGTGACTGCTTTGTAGATGATACATGCAGTCTTGAACAGTATCCTGGCTTGGAGTCGAAACCAATGTTGTTCGCTTAGAATGGGGATAATTCAGTCACATTTCTGTGCTCCCCTAAAAAGATGTGCTGCAGCATGGTGGCCTGTTTTTTGGGGAGCCACGTGAGCAGCTGGAAGCCATGTCAGGGGAGCATTGCTCCGATTGATATGTGAGACCACAAGAGCCTGCACTACTGGGCAGAATTTCTGCAGGGGATAAATGGTTTGATTTTTGAAGGGTAGAGATTCTGAGCCAAGCAATCTGGGCCTTCTTGGCTATGTGTATCTGTTTGGGCTATTTTCCTTCATGCTTCTTTTTGGGACAGCCACTCCTTCTTTGATGTTTGGGGGTGCCGGATCCAGCTTCTACTCCCTGCTCAACTCTCATGTGGTCTGTGGTGCTGCTTCCATGGAGTGTCTGAAAGCTGTAGGGATGTGGTGTCCGTCCTCCACAGGGGCTACTTTCTTCCTCACTCCGTGGGCCCACCTGTGTGCTGGGGGGTATATTGGAGCCAACGCCGGGACCTGCCTGCCTATGTCACAGGGAGGGCTCCTGCCAGTTCTCCCATCTCTGAGAGGATTGCGACTGCCTTAGGTCTCACTCCAACTCTGCTTTGTGTCTGCTCAGGCCTGCAGAGAAGGTAGTGTCCCTGTCCCTCTGGATTATCCTTCTCAGTGTGCAAAGGGGGGAGGGGGAGTCTGTCCACATGGGCACAACTGCTCCCACGCTCTTGGTCCTCGTGTCTTCCCCCTTGCCCTCCAGAGCTACCAGAGCTCTTCTCGCCTCATCCTCCACTTTCACCCTCAGTATCTCAGACCGGTCTTCTGATCGCCTAGAGCAGTGCAATTTTGTCTGGAGCTCCCCTCGGAGCTGGTGCTCCGTTTTCCGCTGGCGATTTCTTTCACGGAGTCTCTCTGGCCACTAGACTTTCTGACACCTTTCTCTGGGATCAGCTCCCCCTTATGTTATGACGCTATAACATGAGCCTTATTTCTCAGGGAGGAGCTGTCACGAGCTGCTGCTGCTCCATGATCTACACAGCACGGCCCCTGAATCACTACTTTCTTTGCACTGTTCACTATGGGTAGGGAGGGAGCATAGTGACTGAAGGTTGCTCTGACAAGCCATGCTTTCTGATTGTGCCCAAAGGATGGGTATAAGGGGAGTTATGAAGGTCTAGAGGAAAGGAATTCCAGAGAGAAGTGCAAGAATAGAATGGAATGACCCCATTTTGCAGGAGAAGTGGAATGTATGGATTTTAAAGAGCTTGTGATGAGAGTAGAAATGGGATGTTTTGCCTGCATAGGAAAGCAGGAGTAGAAGTGGAGAGGCAGGGTTATACAGTACAGAGAACGTTAAATAAAGTATACTCCTTCAATGGGAACCAGTGAAGTTTAGGAAAGCAGGATATGAGGGAAGAACATCCAAGTCTGTAGTTGAGAAGGACAGCTGAGTTTTGCACAAATGTAAACTCCCCTAAGTTAGCTGGAAGGGAGATCTCAGTATAGCAAATTGGAGTAGCTGAGGCATGATTGTATGAGTACTAAAAGGGCTGAGATATGGGCAGTGTTAGAGTGGAAAGAGTCAATCTGTCAGAGAAGATGTACATAGTACCAACAGGAAGAAGAGACTTGGCTAACATATGTGGGAAGTGTCAGAGACTTGTCAAATCTGAGCATGAAATTATTAACCAGAGGGACTTGGAGTGGGCCAGAAATGAGGGTACCAGTGGTAAACATAAGATATTTCCATGCCATCCATTGAGAGATGATTAGCATACAGGACTAGACAGGTAGAAGGGTCACCTTTAACCAAGAGCGGATGGATCAGGAGCTAGGTATTATGTACATAATTGCAAAGTGTGTGCTCATAGGAAGAGATAAGAGAGGCAAGACGTTGGACAGAAAGTTTGAAGTGAACATGTGACAAGGAATGACGCTCATAGAAACCTCAATTGAGGAGCTGATAGGCAAATGAGAAAGAGGGTAAGATACAAATCGGGAGCAGACAGATAGAAAACATATCAAACCAAAAGAGAACAGTTTCACCAAGACCCTGGGAACTGTCTTTTGTGGAAAATGTAGTGGTCGATAGAGTCAACTGCCTTGAAGACATCAGGAAGCATGAGCTTAATATCCCTGCTGCAATCGGTAGCCAGCCATATATAATTTTGGGTGCTTAAGAGACAAGCTAGCGTTCCTTGGCCTGAGTTAAATCCAGCCTGAAAAGGGTGAAGAATATTCTGACTCTCAACAAACAGTTGAAGTTCCACTGTGAAAACTCTTTCAGGAATTCTAGTGGGAAAGGGGAGATGGGAAAAAGGGTGGAAATTAAAAGGTTTTACAGTGTTGAATGAGGAGTTTATGAGAAAGGGAGATGGCATGAAAATCTTAAAGGAAGGTGACAGAGATAATTGAAAATAATGCTGGGGAAGAGTTTAAACGATTTTTTGACAGGCAAGAATCGAGAGGTGAAGTTGATTTAATTTTGGAGAAAAGATCCATTAAGTGTTAGCCAAAATCGAAACCAAATTACTGAAAGTTGATGAAGTAGGAGGGTGAGCCACAGGGGTGGTAGAGAGTGTGGGAATAATATTGGCATAAATTGGGCTTTTCAGACAGTTCAAGTGCGGAAGATGATGATGGGATGGAGAGTTCCTTCAAGATGACAAATACTTCCTCCTAAGGGTTATTGCAAGTTCAATACGCGAAGAGTAGAATTTGCATTTGACAACATAGATACATTTCTTGTAGCGAGAGAGCTGGGAACAGCAGTATGTGTGTCCAATGTCAGTGTAAGACTAGAGCCGCAGATGTCCAGCATGCTTGGCAGAAATAGATAGTTCTGAAGTGAAACATCAGAGGTTGACGGTTTAAAGATACAGGAAGCTAATTTAGACGTGGTCCAAATATTCAGTATAGAGGAGATCCAGCTGTTAAAAATGGCATCACCAGTTTCAGATTCAGAGTAGAGGAGATCCAGCACTAGTTTCAGGGTTGATAATAGGGGAAGGGAGGCAAAGATAACTTGCTGAAAGATAATTGGATTGAGTTTTTTTCAGGGCTGAATATAGGTAGGTAGTGAGGCTGACCGAAGGTGGTCAGGAGGGCCATGGGAGGATAGTAAAGGGAATTAGAAAGTGGTCAGACCTGTCAAGTGGAAGGGCTGGGAAACATTGTGCCTCATTACGAGTTTGGAGGTAGCCATGCCGTCATCACCGGCATGGCTACCTCCAAACTCGTGTCCGGGTCCCGAAAAAAGGGAATTACCGGGCCATTCTGACTTTTGCGGGCCTGGTAATTCCCATTTTCGGGACCCAGACCCAGTAGGTCCCCATTCCCATGGAAAGGGGAGGATGCTAAAAATGTGCCCATTAATGACGGGTCCGTTGTTAGCATCCTGGTCTGCTCGCGGGTGCCAGTATGCACGTCTGGCCAGACCAGACGTGCATACCGCCACCCGTGAGCAAACTCGTAATGTGGCGGCCCGGTATGAACAGTACCGGTAACTTACTGGCACCGTTTATACCGCGACCGCCAGGGTCATAATGAGGCCCATTGAATCAGTGAGGGAGTGGCAAACAAACAGCTGAAGGGTGTATTGTGCCTTGTGAATATCACCTGACGATTGTGTCTGAGATTGAAGAGAGCCATGGAGTAGAGAGTGGATTTGACAGGGTCAATACAGGACAGTCTGTCCAAATGTAAGCTATGGCAACGTTTGGATCAGGTTTAGGGAGGGCGGTAAATAAGGACCATGCATATGGAGATGAAGATGGAGCCAAGATGTTTATGTGCCAGTGTCTGAGCTTTGGGGAAATCAGGGAAAGGATTGTGGGTAAACTTAAAATTGTAGTGGGAGATGACAGCAACTCCACTTCGAATGGCGGTGCAGTGATCAAGGTGAGCAGTAGAGAACCCCGAGGGTCAGTGTTGCAGATGCAAGGGCTAAAGAAATCCTGCAGCCACATTTCTGTAACAAAAACAAGATATGTGTAATCCATGAAGAGTTGGAGATGAAGGATAGTACTGTACTGTATGTAGGTGTTCTTTTCTCATGCAGTATTTATTAACAAAGGAACAACACAGAGACAGTCAAAACAAAAACAAAGAGAAAGTAAAAAAGGCCTGTCCCTTTACATTAAAGGCGAACATCAAAATCACTAAACATGTGGACACTCAATACAGTAGCAATGAGCTGGCCAGAGCCCTCAACCCCCCCCCTACATGGCTTCAGTATTCTCTGCTTCCAGACTCAAGCTGCTCTGAGGTGCTCCCTCCATTGTTGCCTTCTTGCTGAAAACTGCTGTAGAGAGAAAGACTATACGCCTATCGTCCAAGCACTGTCTCTTCATAGTGGCGCGATAAGGACATTACCTGGAAATGATGCAGCATAGGCCAAACAGAAATCATAACTGGAAAGTGCAAAGAATTGCACCAAATTGCATTGCAAGTGTGCTATGTAACTTCCACAGTGAAGGGATATGTTTAGTTTTGCACACTATACAAATGAATATTGCTGGGACAGGCATGTCTTTTCAATGTAGTAAAATATCTGTGATCAACTGTGAAAGATATGAAGGTAGAGTAATTTAGTACTTGAGTCCTCATCAACCTCGTTGAGTAATTTAGTACTGTCGACCTCACCATCCTCAAATCTCTGTGTGCATACCTTTAGATTCTGATTACTGAGGCCATAGCCGCTTACTACTCCACTGCCATTGCGGCAGCCTCTAACAGGAGCAAAGCCCTCTTTGAAGTAGTAAAGCAATGCACCAATCACCCAACCCGAGCTACCAGAAACTCAGGAAAAATGTGACAGAATGAACCCATTTTGTATTGAAACAATAGAAAAAATCAGAGAGACCATTGAATCGACCTCTCACAGCATTATCATCTCCTGCACCCTGGCACGCACACTGCCCTCCTGGACCAAATTCTCTCCTCTCTTTCCCTCGGAACTCCTATGAATTATTGCCTCTCTCAAACCTACTTCTTACTCTTAGGATATAATTCAAGCCTCCATCATTATCCAATTCACAGGTCCGGCACATAATGCGCTCCTCAGCATCATCAATGCCTCCCTTGGAGAAAGATCAAACCCGGATACCCTCACTGGTCTCATACGACCTCTTTTGAAAATACAACCCTAGATCCAGAGGACCTGGCCAACTACATTAACCTATTCACAGGTCTGGCACTTAATGCGCTCCTCAGCATCATCAATGCCTCCCTCAGAGAAAGATCAAACCTGGATACCCTCACTGGTCTCATACGACCTCTTTTGAAAATACAACCCTAGATCCAGAGGACCTGGCCAACTACATTAACCTATTCACAGGTCTGGCACTTAATGCGCTCCTCAGCATCATCAATGCCTCCCTTGGTGAAAGATCAAACCCGGATACCCTCAAGACTGGTCTCATACGACCTCTTTTGAAAATACAACCCTAGATCCAGACGACCTGGCAAACTACATGCCCATATGGACCTCTGTTTAATTGCAAAATCTTGGAAAAAGTACTCTCCAGAATCGAACAACTCCACCTCCTAAATGAATATCGGTCAGGGTTACGCCCAAAGCGTAGCATCAAAACAGCCACCATCCAGGTGGTGGATGATGCTCTCCAGATCATGGATAAGGGCAAATAATGCCTCCCTGTCCTCCTTGACCGCTCGGCTGCATTCAACACCATCGACCACCGCATGCTCCTCTCCCTCCTTGCTGACAAGATGGGATTCTCTGTCACTGTCCTGAATTGGTTTACCTCCTATCTCTCAGGCAGACACCAGGTTGTCCAGATGAACATGTAGTGTTCTAACTGACTCCAGGTCTCCGGCAGAGTCCCCGAAGGCTCTATCCTCTCACCAATCCTGTTAAACCTTTACATGGAGCCTTTGGACACTCTCCTCAAAGATCCCACCATATAGCCATCCAGCAATACGCAGACGAAACTCTGTGGTACATAAGAGTAAGTAGAGTGCAGGGCATCATTCATCTCCACGATTACCTAAATCTCATACAATCCTGGAAGTCTACTGCCTACCTCAAGCTAAATCCATCCAAGACTGAATTCATTCTCATCGGTCCACCCACTAAAAATCAACTTGTCCAACAATGGCTCAATGACATGCACCTAGAAGGATTTGATCCACAACTCTCAGACTCAGTTAAAACCTAAAGCTTCACCATTGACAGCAATCTGTCATGAAGGAAAATAAGACACACAGAGTGCAAAGGAAGAATATGCCCCACCCTCAGAAATAGTAAAATAATAAAGCTGAAAGACCCTAGCATTTTTTTGATGCAAACCATTTTTTAAATTGTATATTAATCAATTAGATTTTTACAAAAAGTTGTAAGTCAGTCATTACATCTTTGAGTCTTCAAAACTGAATCTTAGAAGAAAGAGCAAAAGTTCAAACGCTGACGTGCGCTGTCTGTTATACTTGAGCATCCGCCGGCCGATTTACTGAAAGGAGAGAATTTTCTATGCATTGCAGAATTTTGTATGTGGCCAGCAACCACGAAGTTTTGTTTCCCAACATCATTCGTGTCCAGCATAAGTCTTCATCGCTCAGGGCAAAATCTGAAAATAGGTGTCTCAAGTAGTGTGCTCTTATATTTGAACTACCTGAACAGGAGAGAAGTAGATGGCAAATTGACTCGACCGCTTCTGGCAAGTCCCAAAATCGGCATCCATTAGTGGCAGCCTGCCCTCGGATGGTTAAAATTGTGTTGGTCTGTAGTAGATTGAACCTTGCTCTCAGCAAGAGGTTTCTAGCCTGTTTTGTGGGGAACTGCTGTAAGAACGGTTGGAGTTTGTTTGTTGGAGTTCGTTCAATTTCCTGGAGATATGCGGTAGATGTTGCGTTAGCTTGTTGGCGGTTGCTGCTTCTCCTATCACAATCCAGTCGAGCTCTTTGATCTTATTCAGGACTTTTACCGGGTTGGTTTTCAGGACTTCTTTGTCCATAGCCACCTCATGTAAAGTTTCTAGATTTTGTTTTGGCCACCGATTCAACATCTTACAACTTGATCCCAAGCTTTCTTGCAAGATGAGGTTGTGGATTGAAGGTTTTTCTGAAAAATGATAGTTTCGGAACAGCATCAAGGTTTGCATTTGACTGTGGCCGCTAGAGATAACAGACTTAGTTCTTTCCTAATGCAGACTACCGAAGTACATTTTGGAAGGCCAAGCACCTTTCGCCAAAATAAGGCCTCCCATTTAGGCCATGTAGCCGTCGGTATGTTAGGCATTGCGCCTTCTCCATAACTCAATGCTGGGACTACTTTCATTTTGTAAAAGTTTAAACAGGGAGCACAGAAAAGCGGCCACGTTTTTTGTCGATTGCACACCCTTGGTCTGCTAGTTTTCTGTTTTTTCTTTCAGAAACTTTTGCATAGCTGTTTAGTTCTTGGAATTGTCGAGTATCACTCCTAGGTATCTGAACTCCCGTATTTTTTCTTTCTGTCTTCCCTCCAGTCCCAGTTTTATTTTTTCCTTTCTTTTTGTACCTGTGGACATGATCATAAATGTAGTGGTTTCTTCATTGATCTCCAAGCTGTTGGTTGTGATATATTTCTGTAGGGTGCTAAACTGGTGTTGCAAACCTATCGGTGTATAGTCGAGGAGAATCAGGTCTTCCGCGTACAAAAATCTGTTTATGAGAGTTTTACCCATTTTAGGAGGAATACAGCAGACCTCTGTGTCAGAGTCTTTAATGTCTCCTATGAAAGCCAGAAACAAGGCTGGTGCCAGCGGGCAGCCCTGCTTAACTCCTCTTCGGGTAGGAATTTTGGTTGAGAGAAGGCCTGGTTGGTCCAGTCGCACTCGCATATTTGTGTCCGTGTACAAGGCTTTAATTGGTGGCAGTATTGAAATAGGGCAGTTCCACATTGCTAATTTGTCCCAGAGAAGCGACCTATCCACGCGGTCAAATGCTTGCTGGAGGTCCACAAAAACAATAAATATCCACGGGCCCCCTTCAAGGACCTTGTTCTTCAGGATATTCAACGTCAAGATGTTAGCTGCTAGCTGCTGTTCCTATGTTTTTCTTGAAACCGGTTTGCAGACAGTCCTCACACAGGGCCACTTTTGCCAATGCCTTGAATTGGTTTAGAAGCATGGATCCAAACACCTTCCCAAAGCAGTCCAATAGAGTGATCGGTCGGTAGTTGGCCGTATCGCTATTATTTCCTTTTTATATATTGGTACCACCATTGCCGCTTTCCATGATGGAGGGATCGATTTTAACTCAGCACATCTTCGGAATATTTTACTAAGGAGATCAGCCCATTCTGCCGGATGGGCCTTTAAATCCATGTTCGTGATTCCATCGGGCCCTGGCGCTCTGGAGTTCTTAAGAGTCTTGATTGTCCGGGTAATCTCTTCTTTTTCGTCAAGGCAGACCCATTCTGATGAAATTGGGCATTGGTTCAAGGATGGACTGTTTCTTGGAAGCTGAAACAAAGATCTGAAAAAGTTTACCCATGTTGTTTCACCAATATTAGTTAGTATCGATGATTCTTCTGATGGGCTGGTTGAGTTCAAGAGAGACCAAAATTCTCTACTTTTGTTACCACTTTTGGCTCTTTGGATGTTTTCTGTGTCTTGTTAAGATAACGCAATACGATGGTATTTGAGCCATGATTTATATCTCTTCGAGGCTTCACTCACTGCTGGATTTGTCCTTAAAGGGCCTAATTGTTTGGCTTCTCTTTTTTACTTTTCTTAGTTCTTTTCTTTTTTCCACCAAAATGTTATCGTATACGTGTTTATTTGGACCTCCACGGATTTGTTTGGTCTGTTTTTTTGTAGATTGAGAGTAGCGGTAAATAGTCGATCTGTCTCGAAGCATCGGAATGAATTTGCTCAAGATATTTGGTCTTCAGATCACTTATTACTGCCGCCGACATCTTAAACCATTTCTATCTCAGACAATGTTAGCCATGTTTCCTGTAAAAGAAACATTGAAATCGTTCCAAACAACATTCTTTTCTCTATTCAAAAATGAATTGTGCCCCATTGTATTCCAACACAGGTTGTTCCATGTTTTAAGCAAAGCCAGGTCGGCTTCCCCGTGTGATGGGTAAAGCTGAAGGAAGCCAACCCAAGTTACTAAATAGGAGGAGATGTTGTTGTGCTCATTGGCAGAGTCAAAGTGACGTGTAGTTGTAATCGTCAATTTTGCAGAGTATATTGTGATCTTCAGCTTTACATGCTTAGTAACATCCAACCCCTGCCAATAAAATTGCTTGTTGTTGCTCAATATTGAGTTTTTCCATCATTTTTTAATGCAATTGAACCGCACATTTACTGAACAGGTTAAGATTGAACATATGGACAAACTTGATATCTGCTGATGAAATTGAGTTAAGTTGCTGGATCGACCAGAGAAGAGATAACAATATTTTTCTGTTAAGTGGGATGTTATGATCACAAAAATTAGAAAGTATTCCTTTCTTTTATGAAAGGGACTCTCTGGCCTCGCTCCATATCGTAACTTAGTGTTGAGGTGGTCCGCTGGTTGGTCTGATTCAACAGTCTCTTTGGGCCCATGATATTGATGCTTCCGACTTTTAGTTGGTCGATGCTTCCTTTTGGTTAGGTCAATTCGTGGAGTATGGCTTCTTAAATAGGTTGAAGCAGTTTTAGTGTTTGATCCCGGTGTCACCAATTGTTTCCTGGAATCCTGAAACCCAGGAGTCACAGTGTTTGGTGACCTTCCTCGATTTTTCGACCGCTTTCAGTCTCATTCTTCGCTGAGTCTGTGGGGACATTTTTATTCACATGAGCAGAGGATCTTGTTTTTTTTTTATATTTTTCTCAAGTGGTGGATTTTCCCTCATACTTGGATCGGTTGGCGCTTCCACCGTGAGACTGATGTCTTCACTAGGGGTAACCGCACGTCTTTTCTGTTGGATAGATAGATGATTTTATGGAATAGGTTTTAAAATTTGATGAGATGTAAATGTGTCAAAAATGATTAAGTGAATTTTTAAGGTAACAAATTGATGTTTTAGTGTTTACATATGTATTATTTAAATAAATATTATAGTATATTATATTATATTATATTAAAATCAATCCATTTATATTCTTCTTTTGTTTGTGTATTATAAAACGCCTTCATGATTTTTGTTAATTTTCTGAATTAAGTTTTTAATATTTTCCAAGTAAGGAATACGTAAAAATAAGAGAAATATGTTTTATGAGTAACTCTCAAAACTGTGAATCTGGGCTAATTATTTACAGTCTAATGTGACATTGAACATTTTCTCCACCATAATGGATGGGAAATCCTGGAACGCATGAAGAATAGCAAGATTCCTGAATCCTAAAATGAACCGGTTCACCACGATGGGGGCTTCAGATGGAAAAGGAATGCACACACAGGAGGAAAACCTCACCACTTCAGCAAATAGGCAACATTCTCAGACCACATGTCGCTCCATCCTTTCAAGCGAATGGCTCATTGATCTACTGTGCTGATTTTGTAGACCAGTCTACAGATTGAGCTGACTTTGGGAGCTCTCATCTTTCCCTGAATCCTCATCTACAGTATTCTGGTTGCTTTCTTAACCGTGTAAACCTGATATTGTTCTCCATTAAAAGAGAAGAGAAGTTTAAAGGGGGAACCCCCATTTATAGGCCATGTCCTCAACTTCACACAAAGACATCATCTGTCTCATGCTGCATCTCTTTTCCACTATACTTGGGACCTAATCTTAGAAGAAGCAAAGCCATTTTGACTAAAAGGTATGTTTCAGATCACCTTGCTTTCACCATGATGAGTTCTTTGTCTTGAAAGACAATAGGAGTGTAGACTTTCTTCTTCGGAAAAGATGAAAAGATGCTCTGAGACCTATGCAACTGCATTGTGGACAAAATCCTCTATTCCAAAAGTTCCTTGAATAATGCTTTTAGGTAGGAATACAATTCAGAATCAGTTATTTCTGCAGGGATGCTGCAAGGATGAAAGAACAGTTTCACAAATCATCGTTGTCCATTGCAAAGAATCTGTAGGACAGTTTATCTTGCTCAGAGGAATGCTTGCATAGAGTGTTTACCATTTCTTCCATTCTTTCCTCAATGCGCAGTACATGTTATTCATGGTGGAAATGGTAGTATTGAACTCACTTTTGATTTATAGAATGTAATCCCTGATTTTGTGCAATAGTTTTATCAACCCACCTTTTGTCGCCAGTGGTGCGTCTTGTTCCGGTGATGGAAGATTGAGTAACGTCGATTGAGCTTGAGAGTTCTTTTCTGGCTCATGCTCTCTTGTGAATTGAAAAAAGTCTTTCATGGAAAAGAATTTAGTTTCCTTCCCTTTCGGGTGGCCCGTTGCTGCAGTAGCATCAAAACAGCTGCAGTCTTTATAATGCCAAAGGCAAGGGCCAAACAAGGGTAAAACAAAGAGACATTGTGATGAATCCAAATTTAACCATGTGCTTCCATTTAGCAAGTAAGCCAATGTGGAGTTTCAACACATTTCTCCAACTTAGGCAGTCATATGGAATGAAATATATATATCTGAGCTTAATTTCCAAATTATAGGGGCCTTGATATGAAGGAAAGCACTATTTATGTGGAAGGATATATTTAGTCACTTCCTGCTTAAAGGATACATGGACGTCAGGTGGGTTGAAGAGAATGCACCCTTTGTTTCAGATCTCTCTACAGAAGCCCCAGTTGCTCTGCCTCATTCCTCTCTGCTCTCTGCCTCATCCTCTTTCTCTTCAAACTTAACATTCTCCTTCTGCATTCTCAACTGAGACCAGCTGGGTTTGACGTTCCACAGCTGTCTTTCCACAACAGCACTCTTCTCACTATATAACACACCTCCTTCGCTCAACACACATTATGTACCAACAGCACCTATTGCCATTTACTACTGATCTCCTCCCCTGCAGCTTTGGCACAACGGCTGCCATCTCCTTTCTCCACTTTTTACCATTGCTCAACCTCACCATATTACCCAAATCCTCCTAAACCACACAAGGTTTTGAATATTTCGACACTCCTTTGTCCACACATCTCACTAACTTCACTTTCACCACTGTCCTTTTTGGCATATAGGCATCACTAATGCAATTCCTCCCATCATACCTCAGTTTCACTCTATATTGGCTGTCTATGATTCTCATTTTAACTTTTTCCACTTGCACCAATCTGCTATCCCCTCTATATTTCTTCAGCCATCATGGATTCAAACTCATGTCGGGTTTTCTCCTTCAAAGAACTTCAAATAGAGAAACACCTGTTTACCCTCTTCATCCAAGCATGTACCCAATCCCCACCTGTTGCACCACGGTCCTGATAGCATCTATCAACACCCTGTTAAACTGCTCCACTGTAGCATTCCCTTTGGATTGTAGAGTACCTTTGTAGCATGCTGTACCCCAATCTCTCACAAGAACTTCTCCATTTCCCTTGCCACAAACTGAGAACCATTACCTCAAAAGATTTTCCTCAGAAACCCCTCTCTCTAAAATACATACTCCAAGAAATGTTCTACTCTTTGCGTGCTGATCTCTCTTAGAATGCACACCTCTGGCCACTGGACAACATGTCCACTGCCACAATTAAACAATTTCCTTGTAATCCCCTCACTGTTAGAGGATCCAAAATGACCACGACCACTACCTCCCACACTGAGCTGAGACATCTTCATTGGTGGTACTCTTGTGTGCAACACCTTATCACAGTCTCTACATCCTTGACTTCCCTTGAGCGGTTGCTCCACATCCATATCCATATCCGGCCACCGATTATCCTGCCTGATCAACCCCTTGGTTTTACAAAGTCCAGGATGCCCCTTATGGGCAACCTCCATACCGATGCTCTCATACCTTCTGGCACCACCACATGGTGGCCTGAGTAACATCCCATTTTCCACTCTCAACTCATACTTTATACTCCTGAACTGCTTATAATCCTCCCCACCTTCATCAAGCGGCCTACCCCTGTGCACAAACTCCACTACTCTCTCATAAATATTCATCTATGTCACAATAGCTAAACCATTCCTTCTGATCTACCACCTGAAAGCTTCTGTACATTTCATCTTCCATCTCACTCATATCTTGCCCTTGTACTTGCTTGACAAAACTTTTATCCTCAAAGGCGTTCTTGGAGAAATTATACAATATTCCAGTATCCTTTAATATAACGAACCACTAAATCCAATCCGTGCATCCCTGCTATACATAAACTATTTTCCTTGATATCCCTTCTAATTCCTTTCTATTGAAAATTGCCACCAAAGGCTTGTGGTCTGGCACTATAAAGAACTTTCTTCCCCAAACATAACATTTCAACTTCTGTATGCCCCAAACATAGACCAATGCCTTCCTCTTCACAACAAATATCTCTTCTCTGCATCTCGTAATGTGTGTGATGCAAAACCACTATCTGCATCTCATGCCCACCCTGTTGCATGAGCACACACCTAAGTCCACTCTCACTAGCATCTGTGTACAGATGAACTTCCAAATCATCCCTGAAATATGTCAGCAATGGGACATCCATTAATCTCTTCTTTATGTCCTAGAACGCTTTCTCACATCGGTCATCCCAATCACACCTCACATTCTTTTTTGTCAACTTCCTTAAGCAACTGGTTCTTGCTGCCAAATTCTTCAGGAACTTCTCATAGTATTTGTTTTGCCTTCCTGTCTTCTCAGTAATTTAAAGACATATATTTTACTTAAGGGGTTCCCCACTGCACTTAAAAAAAGGCTGGAAGGCAATGTGCTTTTTCTTGAAACACAAAAATTAATTCACACTTGTAAATGTAGATTTTGAAATAGACCCGTCTCAGGTCTCTTTATTATCGAAATTAAAGATTACCACAGCAAAATACAGATATAAATAAAACAGTAATTCATCACTGTTAGCATTTCTCTAACATTCTTCATCTCTGCCAAAACTTCACTGGAAACCACCAGTGTAGGAGAGAGAGTCACTCACCAACGGGAACAATTCTGCTTCGGTCAGCCCAGCCAGAGTTCAAAGTGACTTGCTCTTTCTCTGTCTGTGTGATGTCTTCCCCTCAAAATTTAATCCATTATTTTTCCAGAGATGTTTACTGTCAGTAGAACCCCACAGCTGCGTGGCCATTGCAGCTATTGGACTCCACTGAATTTGTAAATAAACTCTGATTTGTCATGAGAAGCCGACAGACCTTGCTGTCGGCTGCTAAAAGAATGCAAAACAAGCTTCCACTGAATACATGAAGTAGCTGTCTTTCCATGGCTCAAGCAAGTGCACATTGTGCTCATAAATGGGCTTCTCTTTAAGCCTGAAATCTAATGTTCACTGGTGTTCCCAAATTGCCTCTAACCTTGACTCCATATTGGGATCAAAGCTAATACATTTTTAAATGCATTAAATGCCACCTTTGGACATTTGATTTCTATAACTTAATGACACTAAATTCGTTTTTTTAAATCTACAAAGCATTATAGCTAAGCTACAAATACATTATCCACAACAACACAATAAAACCAAAATAATCAGAATAACAAAAATGCAAGCAAGGGCATAACGTATGGTCTCACTAATATTTGGGATCCATGCAAATAGCCAATCCCATCCATTACCCGAATGATAAACAGTAACCTCATCGGTCAAATCCTTCAATTTTTTGATAAGATTTTACACACACTGGGAATGGTCGCTCAAATTGAAACAGCACAACCCCTCAAATGCATTGCACCCTAAATTATGTTTTAATAATAAAAGATAGCCAATAGCAGCTCTAATTTGCAAAACTACTTTTCCCATAACTTTGCTATCTCGAAGCAATTAGTCTAATGCTTGAGAAGTATGATTTAATCCTTCCACTAATAAACATGCTAATTTGATTAGGCTTTTGTATCCCCAAACTCCCACGAAAGAGTAAGCGAGGGCTATAACCTTGGATTCTGACAATAACTTCACATTGAATACGCAATCTGAGGTTAGCCCTATAGATTCAAAAATAGATCGCTCTATTCTAGGTAATGCTGGCTGCAAAGGAAACATGGTTAGTGCTAAACGTCTAATGGCACATGGACCTCCAAAAATGTTGTCAGGTATAATATATGTGACAGTAACATTGCCACAGGAAAATAGCCACCCTATTGGTAGCTTAACATGGCCCATATGACTGGCTGCTACAATGCTTGAGGCACAATGACATTCAAACACAGTTCGGTTTATTTCTTGATTTAACATGAAGTGTTTATTTATTTATTTATTGTTGACACTTGCCAACCTCCTTTGGCTGACAAGTTATGCAAAAACAAATGTCTCTATTGACTACATTGTAAGTATGAAACCTCATAATATTGGTCTATTTGTCGTTTGTCTCCTGGCAAAATTGAAAGTAACTGTAGACCGAAAAAGTTTGACGGACATTGTTGTCCTCAACTGAAGTATCTCTGTGAAGTACTTGAAAGATTTTAGGCCACAATGGTGCGGTTTTGAATTGAACCAACCGAGAACTTTTCCGTACGCCTGCTTAGTATTTAGAGTTCAAAATGGTGTTGCAGTTTGTGTGGGGCAGAAAGGGGCTTCTAACCCCCACCCCTTGAGAAAACAGTTTAAGAGAAATGCTGCACACTTAGGAACTGCGCCACAGTATAATTGATGGTTCAAAAAATATTTTTAATAGTTACGGTGCCCTTTTGAATAACAGGTGTTTCGACACACTGGTGCCTTTTTCAAATCAGGGCTGATAGCAAAACTGAAAATAATTCATGAAGTACAATTCACAAACATCACAATGAAAGGTTGAACAAATATCAAAGCAGTCCATAAGAACAAATAAACAAATTAGAGTGTAATCACAGAGAAATAGGGAGGGGCGAAGGAGAGGAGGTTAAAGGTCAATACAAAAAGAACAAAAAGTAATAATAAAAATATAAAATAATGAAAAAAAAATAGAAAAAGGTAACAAGAAACAAGGAGAGATAAGAACAAGCCATTAATAAATACTCTTGATTGGGTATTTAAGTCTTATAAACACAGTGTCATATGTCCTTTGTATGAATGGTATGGAATTGTGCCCTTGGAGGCCTTACCTCCATTTCAAATCATGATTGTCCAGTTGGTAGAACAGTAAATCCTGGGATAAATCCCCCTATTTAGAAAGCATACCAAGATGTCATGAGATAGACAGTGGTTGCAGAAACATGTATGTATGCGTAGGTTTCAGTGCGGTCGCATATTATTAATGGCGGCTGCATCGCGTGGTTTGTTAATAAATGATAATTGTGCAAGTCGTATACAGCGGTTGCGTAAGTATATATATATGAGTTAGGTGCTGTGAGGTCACAGGTTCCTAAAGGCTGCCGCATCGTTTAGGTTGTAAAAAAGTAGATAATTATTGTGCTATTCGTTATTAAATGTGTAAGTAAATGTGATGCTTAATTAGGTAGTACTGTGGAATCAGAAAAAATACAATATTACGGCTGTTACACCGAGCAAAGGAAAATACACCGACACAGGCTTATAAAGATTCCCAGAATCTTTATTACAAAACTGAACAGTATTCAACAAAGTACACAAATAGCTATTTGGCCGTCAATACATCACAGAGACCACATGCAGGGTTCAATGTGAGTAGTGAGAGAATTTCCTAGCTGGACATCGACGCATTTATACAATTTGTAAAATGATGTCCAGCCCCCTTACAGGTTAATCATGCACTGGGCTAGGGTCGCGCCAGGTTCCCTTTCCTAATTTACATATCTCGTGCATGCGGTTTACTTTTCAATACATTTACTAACACACTCCATTATTCTTCAATTTAACATTTACACTCTTTACATATTGTTTTAATACAGACCAAACAATGTTTCACATATTATATTCGGGTAGCATTACTGTTCTTGTATACTTGTAGTTTAACATTGCTAATTCAAGTAATCCCCTGCTCCCGAGGTCAACAAAGGACAAGGTCTACATGACCCTAACATGTAGCCTGAGGGCAGGTTGGACATTAACTCCCCTACAGAGGTTGGAGAGGTTAAGGCAAGAAGAAGGACACACGAGACGGCCATTTACATTGCAGGGTGACTTTATATAAAACCCCAAAATGGCGGTTTCTAACCTAAAATGGAGGCTCGATTCAAGATGGCGGCTTACATCAATTTCTATGGTCAAGACCTTGCCGCAGAGAGTTATTCGCGTATAATTTTAAGCAACTTGGCGTAAGCCAATATACATACAAATCGTTTGTAATAAGAGGCATAATTTAATATCCGGTTTGACAGTACCACCCGGTCGGTTTGGTGTTGAAGTTTAAACTTGCCCAACACGTTATAGAATCCAAAAAGGGATTCAAATGTATTTGATCCGTGCAGACGCTGGATGAAAACCGGGCATGGCGGAGTAGCTGATTCCCAATAATTTGCATTTGCTAAAGAAAAGTTCGATTTAGTTTAAAAGCGGGAAATAATTTTCTATTCTGTTGCCGTGCATCATAGTGATGCTGCGGCCAGCAGCGCTGAACATGCGCTCGTTGGATTAACGCTGCATGTAGTCTAAGCACGGCACCGTCGTGGCTGGAAATACAGCTGTCCGACGGGCAGCGTTCGTGCACATGAGATTGAGGTATCTAGCTAAGTGGCCAGCTGGATACGAAATGGATAAGTGCTGCAGCTTACCTTCAACTATGCACACAGTCTCCTGACGTCTCTGTTGGTCTGCGAAGCTGCCTCTCATGAGTTTACAAAAGGTTGTCTTGGCAACCCTAGTCCTACAACTGTTTCTATTGAGTCTTGTCTTTGAAGTCAGGCAAAATAAACTAGCGCTATGTTTGTAGTTCATGTGAGAGTAATGTCACTTCAAAAGCATGGAATATTCAGCAAGGTCCCCATGGGGCTAAGTGTTTGATCTTCTTATTAACTTGATGCTGCAGTAATTAAAAAATTTGATCAAGACTCATTAAATAATTTAACGAGTAGTGCGAAGCAATTATGTAAAGTAACAATTGTACACAGTTATTTTCTAGTCAATGTGTATCGCATGGCCAGATAGCTGCGGGCAGCCATGTGGCCAGTGATAGAAGGGCGTACATCGAGAAGGAATAGTGAGTCCGTGGGGCAAACTGGATACATGCCCAGTTTTATATGATTCAAGTATTGCATGATTCAAAAGTATCTAATCAAACATAATTCGCCTGTAGAGTTATCATTAATAATAAATGTTACACAAAGTTGGAAATAATTGAGCTACGCAATAGAAGAAATCAAAAACATTTAGGGTATAGTGAGTGCTGGTCAACAAAAAGGAATAACATTTCCAGTTCTAATACAAATTATGAGTCAATTGAAACAATTAAAATAAAATTTCCTAAAGAAAATGTGCCATCTCATGGTCCTGGTTCAGACCAAACTCAGTCGCTCTGAATTTACAAATTATACAAGCTTCCATCTGGCGAAGGAGGACTTCTCTATTCCTGCCTCTTTCGTCCAAAGAAGCCTGTCTCAGTCCGATAAACCTCACATTCATTTTATCGTCCAATTGATGATTAGTTTGCCAGTGTTGTGCAAGTGGTAATGTTGTGTCAGATTTACTCATGGCATACATATGTTCACGTATTCTGTACCTAAGTTCTCTTATGGTACTCCCTATATGTATGCGCGTACATGTGCATATGATGACATACACGATGTATTTACTGCGACAGTTGATGGTATCTTTGATCATGAAGGTTGTCCCTCTTGAGTCTGAGAAATCTCTGTCTTCTGTTGCGCTAATTTAGAAATGCCACAAGATCTACATTTCCTGAATCCTGTTGATATCTTTGGTAACCATGAGTCTGGATTGGTTTTGGGAAAATTGGGGAGTAGGGATGGGCTAAGAATGTTTCTCAAGGATCTAGCTTTTAAAAAAATTAGTTTAGGTTTTTCATCAAAATGATCTTTGAGGTGATCATCAAGTTTGAGCAAATGCCAGTTCTTATTCAATATATTTTTCTAATTTCAAAATTGTCATGCGAGAAAGTTGTAATAAAGCTGACTTTGTTAGGTTCCTCTGGTCGTTTGTGGTTCTGTAATAGGGTTGTGTCCCTGTTCATAGCATCAACTTTTGCATGTGCCATGTCTATGAATTTCTTTTTGTAGCCTCTCTGATGGAATCTGTGTTTCAAAAGATCACATTCCAATTAAAGTCACTGGTGTTGCCGCAATTTCTCCTGGCTCTCACAAATTCACCTTTCGGTATATTCTTGATTACTGTTTTTTGGTGGCAACTTGTAGCAAATAAAGTTGAATTTGCCTCAGTAGGTTTTCGGAAAGTTTTGGTTATTAATTTACCATCCATCACATATATTGTGAGATCTAGGAAATCAGGGCTGGTAATACTAGACTGTCCTGAGAGGAAAATCCCTTCTATGTTGTTGTTGAGACGATCTCTGAATTCAGATTGTTCTTGTCATTCGCATTCCAGATGAGTAAAATGTCGTTGATAAATCTTGTCCACATCACAATTTTATCTTGAACATTGGGGTCCTTATAGACATATTTGTCCTCAAATTTACTCATGAAGAGGTTTGCAAGAGTTGGTGCGTATTTAACGCCCATAGCCACTGCCTGTTTCTGCTTAAAGTATCTATTGTCAAATATGAAGACATTGTTTTCCATATAGGTAAGGTCTCCATGGGCACAATTCCATACCATTCATACAAAGGACATATGACATTGTGTTTATAAGACTTAAATACCCAATAAAGAGTATTTATTAATGGCTTGTTCTTATCTCTCCTTGTTTCTTGTTACCCTTTTCTATTTTTTTTTTAAATTATTATTTTTTTTCTTAATTATTTTATATTTTTATTATTACTTTTTGTTCTTTTTGTATTTACCTTTAACCTCCTCCCCTTCACCCCTCCCTACTTCTCTGTGATTACACTCTAATTTGTCCATTTGATCTTATAGACTGCTTTGATATTTGTTCAACCTTTCATTATGATGTTTGTGAATTGTACTTCATGAATTATTTTCAGTTTTGCTATCAGCCCTGATTTGAAAAAGGCACCAGTGTGTTGAAACACATGTTATCCAAAAGGGCACCATAACTATTTAAAATATTTTTTGAACCATCAATTATACTTTGGCGCAGTTCCTAAGTGTGGAGCATTTCTCTTAAACTACTTGCAAGATTTGTTTTAATACTGGATCAGGCGTTGGCACTGCTACCAGACATGTCGTCAGTTGGTCCATTCTATTATGAACATCCAATAGGCAAAATGAAGACTATTAAGGATTTCTTTGCCAAAATATTTTCAAATATTTTGTGTTTTAACACATTTATTTGAGTAATTTTTATTTCCTTTCGAATTTGTTTCTTCATGCCTACTCGGACTGGGGTTTTGGCGTTGTCATTGCGTGATTTATGAATCACATTTTCCATTTTCCTCACTTGCACATTGATCCTTTGCATAAATGTGGCATTTTGAATTGGTTTCTCCATTTTTCTATTTAATTCTTCCAAATGGAGACCATTGATACTTGCAATTACACCAATCAGGCACATCCAGTACATAATCTGTAAAACAAATCAGAAACAGGCATATCAGTGTTGATAATTATTCTCTTAAATAACATTTTTCAGCAGGAACATAATTCAAATCTTTCTGGACAGGTTCCATGACCAGAACTACTTAGTCTCTGGCTATGGCAATTACCTCTGAGGGTACAGGTGGGCCACCAGGCTTCTCTACCCACACTTTTGAACACTGTACCATGTGGTCTGATGAACCAAAACCACGGTCCCCCTGAATAGTCTATACAGTAGGGGGCTCTCCCTTTCACTGTTCATCAACATAACCTTCATCTCCCCTTGATAGTCTGCATCTATAACTCCTCCCAACACTTTAATGACTTTCAATGCCAATCCAGATCTGGGGGCAATTAATCCCATATGCTGTGAGGGAATTTTTATTCCAATCCAGGTCTCAATGACTACTTTATCTCTGAGTTCCAGTTTGATTTCTTTCAGAGCATGCAAATTTACTCCTGCAGATTCTGGAGTTGCTCGATGAGGAGCTTAAGTACCTGGTGTCAGTTCCCAGTAAGGCAAAAGGCGTGTTAAAGGAGTGTCACACTCTACCACAGGGCGATTATTCAAAATCTTAACTGCATCAAAAATTCACTCATGCCAGCCTACTAGGCTCCAATTCCCTGACTTACATAACTGCTCCTTCAGCAGTCCATTCATTCTCTCAATGAGTTCCGCTCCTTGGGGATGGTGAGGGACATGGTAGAGTCATTAAATATTGGTCTCTTTACAATACTCCTGAATTAGTTTGCCTTTGAAATTTGCACCATTGTCACTGTGAATTTGCAAGGGCACGCCATAATGCAATATAATCTGGTCTGTCGAACAGGAAATCATATTATACACTCTAGATCGTGTATATATATATATATTTGGCCTAGGCTAAGTCGTTCTGCGAGGAAATCCGCGTTGCAAGGTCCTGACCTTAGATCTGTGCAAGCCGCCATTTTAGGTTTATCCGACATTTTAGATTCTCTCTCTAAAGTCACCCTGTGTTCTAAGATGGTGGACAGTGTCGTTTTGAATGTAACATGGCTGTCCTGACCTCTGTGTACAAGTTAATGTCTAAACTGCCTGCAGGCCAAATGTTAGGGTCATGTACTGAGACCTTGTCCTTCGTTGACCTGTGTATAAAGGATTACCTGTACCAACGAGACTAATCCATGAATGTATATTGTGCACAATACTGTTTGAGCATCTTATGTGAACACTTGTTTTACTATATTGTATAAAGTTGTGTGCAGAGGCTCAACGCGAAATCCGAAGACACACTGTTGCTATTGTAACTTGTTTGCGAATATGTTAAGGATAACCCCTAAATGTATAGCTGCATAAATTAGGAACAAACCCGGCACGAACCTTAGATCCTAGATTGGGGGGCGCTGTTGCGCACGGAGAAAAGGCCCGCTTAAGCCCGAAGCTCCCGTGTCGCCTTTATATCCTGAGCTTGGCTTGGCGGTTGGGGCTGGCTACACCACTCCCATGGACCGAGGGGCCCACGCTCCTACCTATTGAACTGGTGTGCTTCGGTTGATGCATGGTTGCTGTCTTGCTGAATGCTGGTAACCCTACGAACAGCCCCTGTCATCTGGGCTGAACGGCTGGGACTTCTCCTGGATTCTCCTGCGTCTGGTGCTGGGTGCCTGGGTACCACTCGAGACCTCCTGATTTGGGGCTACGGACCTCCTGATTTCTACCTGCCTCTATAGACTCACAGTCTCTTGGTAGGGTGGATTGCAGTGCACCATACGCACTGCCAGTTTCTGATCCTTGCTGGCTGGGACGATTACTCACCCCCTCACTGCAATTGCCGCGCAGCCATTTTGGTTTCGCCCTGCCGGCTGCGGAGGACCCCTGGGGGCCACTATACTGGTTGTTGTTTCTGGGTGCGCTGGACATCATATACCTGGGAGGATACAATCCATCCTGATCCCGCAATCCTGTGGTGGAGTACCGCCGCACTTAATTGAGGTCCCCTTGTGCTCACTCCCTGGAGCTGGGGCCTCGACCCTACGGAGATCCTGAGGCAGATCCAATATACGCACAGATTCGATGTAAACATGGGGGAGCCGAGCAAGTCAAACAGAGCCTCTAAGACCCCTGGTGGCAAGAAGAAGGGCCCTATGGACACATTTACCAATACTGCTAGCCACGCTGTGACAATTGGCACGCAACCGGATGAGGGAGAACAGAGCGAACGGGATGTGTTAGACAGAGAGGATAAACTGGCCGCGCTAGTTCAGAACGGATTCCTGGCTGTGAATACCAAGCTGGATGAGATTGTTGCTACCATAGGCTCCTTGAAGGCCAGAATCGATAAGGAGAGTGCGCGTGTCACTGAGGCCGAAGGCAGGATAAGTGCTAACGAGGATATCATTGGACACCACAGTCGAGATATATCCTATATCAAAGACACGATGAGCAAGCTGCAGAGCAAGTGCAAGGACCTTGAATCCAGGTCCAGAAGAAATAATGTCCGCGTGGTTGGTGTGGCCGAATCTTTCGGTAAGGGTCAAATGGAGAAACATGTGGAAGAACTTTTTAAATCCTTATTTGGACCCGAGGCATTGTCCGAGCACTTCCTTGTTGAGAGAGCACACCGCACCCTAGCACCGGCGCCCAAGCCGGGGGTACCACCGCGAACAATAATTGCTCATCTCCTGAACTACAGGGACAGGGACACAATCCTTTGGTTAGCCAGAGAGACCGGTGCATTGCACTATGAAGGTAACCGTATACATATCTATCCTGACTTCTCCGCCTCTGTCCAGGCGAGCAGACGCTCTTATGAACCTGTCAAGAAGCTCCTCAGAGAACGGCAGATCACGTACGGCTTGATGTTTCCGGCCAAAATGAGAATCCAGCATGCTGGTAGGTTGCACTTTTTTGAGAACACATCCGAAGCCCTAGCATATATTGAGTCCTCTAAACACCTCCCTCCAAGAGGGGAGCAACCTGCCCCGAACAATAGACCTCGACCGGCGGACTAAGATTTACGTACTTTGATGATTTGGCACCCAGTGGTTGCAGGCCCTACCTCATGGGCCCTTTTGATCTGATATTACAGTCAGCCATCTTCTTTGAGTGGTGGCACTAGAGGCCGGGGATGGCGGTCATGTGAGGCAACATGGCTACCCCGGGAGTATTCCACAAGTTTGGGGTCAGACACTGTCAAGTTGGGGGAGACGGTGAGGGTGGTGGGCGGGTCGGGGGGGGGAGTAGAGGATTGTTTTTTTCAAACCCCATGGTTCGTAGTGGGAAGGTTCCCCCACTGCATGGGTCTCTGTTCTGAGAATGTTTGTGGGGGAAATGGTTGTAAGTTACGGTTGAAACAAGTGGTCTGGAATGCACTGACACGGTCCATAATGGCTGATACTACATCTGAGGTGGTTTTGTTACTATCCGTGCATGTTTTTGTAAAGCTCTGCTCACACTCTGAGGGTTAAACTTGTTTCATGGAATGTAAGGGGACTGAATAATCGTTTGAAAGCCAAGAAGGTGGGAAATTACATTGTCAGACACGGTGCCCAAATTGTTATGCTACAGGAAACTCATACTGTTGGAACCAATAACGAGTTCATGATGCCTGGTTGGGGCAAGTCCAGGTTCTGTACCAACTACTCATCCCAGTCCAGGGGGGTTGCTACGCTCATACACCCGAATCTTGGGCTCCAGCCCGATGGCCATAAACTAGACCCTCTGGGTAGGTACGTTCTTGTCTGGGGCTCGATTGCAGGCCAGCGGACATTGTTGGTCAACACTTATGGGCCGAACATTGATGACCCCGCCTTTTACACGGATGTGTACCAATTGATCGCTGCTATCGATATCCCTACTATAGTTTGGGGAGGAGATTTTAATATTGCTATGGACCCGGTACTTGATAGATCCAGTACGATTGTTAGAGCACCAAGCAGGGCTGTTCTCACTATGCAAAGTGTCCTCTCTCAGCTCCTCCTCGAGGATGCTTGGCGAGTTCTCCACCCGACTGCGAGGGGTTACACGTACTATTCATCAGTACATGATTCCGAGTCCAGAATCGATTACTGGTTTGTCTCCCCCTCTTTGATTGCTGGAACACAGTCAAGTGAAATACTGTCCCGCACATTGTCTGACTATGCCCCTATAACACTTGAGGTCACGTTTCACAATTGCCCTAGGAGGTGGAGAATGCCCGAGGGATTGCTGAGGGACCCTGGGGTGGTGGAGGGGTTGCACACTGAGATCGCTGAGTTCCTTGAAATCAACATAGACTCAGTCGATACATTTTCCACGGTGTGGGAATCCTTCAAGGTCTGGGTCAGAGGTACGCTACTGTCCAAATCTGTGGATCTTCTTAAAGGAGTCAGGACTGAACTGACCCTGACTGAAGGTAAACTGAAATTACTGGAGGACACTTATGCTCGCACCCATGACAAGGGCATATTAGCGGACATACAGCAACATCTTCAGGAATTCAGCAAACTAGCCTCTAGGGAAGTAAAGTTCATGGCTGCCCCGATCCGAGCCCGTAGGTATGGCAAGGGCAACAAGGCGGGTAGGACACTATCTAATCTACTCAAACAGGACAGGCACCCTAATCGAATTACCAGCATACAGACGCCCGGAGGCGCGGTTGTATTGAATGAGATTGAGATAAATGCTGAGTTTGCTGGGTTTTATGAACGATTGTATAGAAATAGAGATACTAAATCGGCCACGGAGATAGGGACATACCTTGCAGCACTGACGATGCCGAAACTTCCTGAGGAGACCCGCCTTTCGCTGGACCAACCTCTCACTGCAGATGAGATTGCTGAGGCGATTAAAGATTTAACGTCCAATAAAGCTCCGGGGTTAGACGGCCTGGGTGCAGAGTTCCACAAGGAATTCAGTGCGGAGCTTGTTCCATTGTTATTGCGGGTCTGGGAAGAATCCCTCCAATGTAACATATTACCTCCATCCATGAGAGAGGCGTTAATAACTGTTCTCCCTAAACCTTGTCGCCCTCCTCGGGATATGTCGTCTTAGAGGCCGCTATCTCTTATTAATACAGATGCCAAGATATTTGCCAAGGTACTGGCCAATAGGCTTTTACCGGTGGTCCCTGCACTTGTTCACCCTGACCAGAATGGGTTTATCCCCGCTTGATCTATAGCACTCAACCTGCGTAGGCTCTTTGGCATAATGGCACAAATTGACCCGGGCAGGAACACTGTGGCCGTATCATTAGATGCTGAGAAGGCCTTCGACTCTGTGTCCTGGGCTTACTTACTAGCAGTACTGGAGTCATTTGGGATAGGTCCGAACTTCATTAGGTACGTGAAATTGCTTTACATGAAACCCGGGGCATGGGTTCTGACCAATCAGTCAATCTCGGATATGTTTCTGTTGGGGTGAGGCACTAGGCAGGGCTGCCCATTTTCGCCTATACTATTTGCCTTAACAATAGAACCAATGGCAATAGCGGTCAGGCTTCGACATTCCAATAGAGGCATTAACCTGAAGGGGGCCACCCAGCTAATATCCCTGTACGTGGATGACACGCTCTTATATATCTGTGAACCGGAAAACAACCTAGCGCCCATAATGGCGGAGATACAAGAATTTACTGCGCACTCTGGCTACTCCATAAACAAGGATAAGTCAGAGGTTTTCCCTCTCACACCAGCAACTGGCTGCCCTGTCTCTCTGGACGGGCTGAAGTGGTCCAATGAGTCCATCAGATACTTGGGGATACTTGTTTCTGTTAAGACGGACTTCTGAACTCTGTTCTGGTGGCACAGAAGTTCAGAAGGCCAACCTAATTACTTGGAACAGGGTAACCTCTGGACGAGCCAAACCAATCAAGGTAGCGATTGCGGCGGTCAAGACTAGGTCTCAAGAGGGGTGAGGGTGACTGAAAGCCCGCAATGAGCACACAAAGCAAGATCACTTACAAACTACTCCAAACAGTTGTTATATTAAAAATATATACACATTTATTTCAAGGCCTTTAAAACAATGACCGTAGCGAGAAAATCACAATATAACGATAGTAAACCAACACATACCATATCAACACAATATATATACAAATACAACATGTCTCAAGCGTTATATGCACGAAATGTGTAGTCCACCTAAAAGGGAGGGAAAACAGGCAGTGCAAAATAATGCTTAGACCCAGTTCGCCTTCAGAGGCACCTAACTAGATGGAAGTCCGAGCCCTGCGAAGAGTGGAGCCTTGTGCTCAAAAGTACCTGCACGCGCTGGTGCCAACGGGCAAAAGGAGAAGCTCTTCGAGGGAAATCAGGCAGTTCAGTTTAGTGCACAAAAGAAGAAGAACAAGTTCCGCGACTCAAGCGCAACCTCCACAGTGGGCAGAAGCAGAGCGCGAGTACGGAAAAGGGTGCTGTTTGACACAGCGGGGAAAAGCAATGGGCTCCTGCAGGAGGGCGACCAGATCCTAGCTATGCTACTCACCGGTCCCCGATGCAAGCAGACCCAGGCTTCTCCGCGTCAGTTTCAGCAGCTGGCAGGTTCAGAAGAGCAGGGAACGCCTCGTCGTCGTGTTGAGTAAAAAGACGTCCCAATCGAAGAAACCCGCACAGTTTGTTACCACAGCAGGGCAACGGAGCGGCCGTGTGTATCTGAGCCAAATGTACACTACTCACTTCAGACCTGGGAACGCCAAGTGTACGAAGCGTGTGAGAGTGACAAGGACTCGAAATACTACACAAACTGGCGGCGGTTACAGAGCAAGACTCCTGTGTAAGCTGGTCAGTCAGCTGGATGGCCCAAAGACGCTTCCGAAGGCTTACTGGCAGGAGATGGTGAAGATGCCGAGAATAGCTGTTCCCGCTATTCCAAGGGTCGAAGTATCAGTACAGGCCTTCTGGTTCGATCAAAGGTGAAAAGGGTTTCACAAGGCGACAGCAGTGCAGAGGAGAAGTCCTTCAGCGGGTCACCAGCGATTCCTCGGTCCAGCCTCTTGGTTGTAGGATACTTGGCTCCTGTATTCCTTCGTTCGTGAGAACTCAGGAGATCGACATGGTAGTGGTGTTTCCAGCCCCCTCTTATCCACGGTTCCCTTCGCGCCAAAACGGAGGGGACCCAATGGGAGATCCGCTCGTCAACACTCACACCATTCGTGGACCAATCATGGACCACGGTGGTCCCAGGCATTCACACCACCCTAGACTCTCTGGCACCCAGGATGTGTATTGGGACCAGACATCCCAGCCCACATCCTGGAGGCACACACAAGACATGTAGAAGCCCGCGAAAGCATCCGTGTTTTGCGGGAAAGTACATGCCCAAATAAGGAAGGCCCCGGGTCGGCTCGACCTGGGGAAGGTGAAGGGAGCAAGACGGTCAGCGGACAGGACAAAGGAGCCTCGTGGTCTGGCCATTTTGGGAGCCAGGCCACCATTTTGGGTTAAGCGCGAGAAACGCGCTTAGAACGCCAAAAGGAGCTCAAAACACAAGAAACGATCACTGCCACCATTCCCGTCCCTGAATCACTTGCACCGATCAGATACAATCCTAAACGAGTATCTAGGGCCTGTAGAAGGCTAGAGACCCAAGAGAGCTGTAACTTAGCTTACAGTGCCCTCTTGTGTCATGTTGCACGAAAGCCGCAACATGATAAAAGAAACTACGGGAAACAGCGTTCCCCGGTACTGACTGTCTTAAGGATATGTCAGTTTCCCCGTAAGAAAGGAGTGAAAGCCCAGAGGAGTGCGGCAGAAGGCTGCACTTCTCTGGCAAAGTCAAGAACAAGGTGAAAAACAACAGCAAAAAGTTTAGGGGTTGCCACATGGAAGGAAAATTACCTACAATTACGAAATCTTTCCTAACACTCGCCCCTCCCAGACTATGGACAGGGGGAACTAATCCATCCCTGGATGAGTCTCTTGTTTAGGTCCGTTAAACATTCTGGACAACCCATCAGCATTGCTATGTTGGACACCTGGCCTATGCTGAATAGTGAAGTCGAAGCCTTGTAGACTTATGGACCACCTAAGCAACTTTGGATTCTCCCCCTTCATGTTCATTAGCCACTGTAAGGGCTTATGGTCAGTTTGCACAGTGAAGTGGGTCCCATAGAGGTAGGGCCTCAGCTTCCTTAGGGCCCACACAACAGAGAAACATTCTTTCTCTACCGTGGACCATCTGAGCTCTCTGTCCTTAAGCTGGCGGCTAATAAAACCAATAGGGTGTTCCTTACCCTTCTCATCTACTTGTGATAGTACAGCTCCTATCCCAGTGTCAGAGGCGTCCGCCTGCACGATAAAAGGTCTTTGATAATAAGGGGCCCTGAGGACAGGGGCCTGGCACAAGGAGTCTTTTAAGCCATTGAAGGCCTTCTCACACTCGTCGGTCCAAGTTACCTTCTTGGGTTTCTTCGGAGTTGTGAGGGCAGTCAGAGGGGCAGCTATGGTGCCATAGTCTGCCACAAAATTGCGGTAATACCCCGTGAGTCCTAAGAAGGCTCTCACTTGGGTTTGCGTAGTGGGGGTAGGCCAGTCTTGTACTGCTTTTACTTTACTGGGAAGAGGCTGTATCCTCCCTCCACCTACTTCATGTCCAAGGTAAACCACTGAGCCTTGTCCAATCTGGCATTTACTAGCCTTTATGGTCAGGTGTGCTTTCTGAAGAGCCTGGAGCACAATCCTGAGGTGTTTCACATGGTCTTCCCAGGTGGCACTGAAAACTGCGATATCGTCCAGATATGCAAGACAGAATTTGTCCAACCTATTCAAAACATGATTCACAAGCCTCTGGAAAGTGGCAGGTGCATTCTTCAACCCGAACGGCATTACCCGGAATTGGTAAAGGCCGTCTGGAGTAGAAAATGCTGTCTTCTCCATGGCATGCTCTGCTAACGCTATTTGCCAATAGCCAGCAGTGAGGTCAAACGTGCTGAGGTACTTGGAGGCACCCAAAGTATCCACCAGCTCATCTGTTCGAGGCAAGGGGTGTGCATCTGTCTTGGTGACAGCATTCAGAGCCCTGTAATCCACGCTGAACCTCAATTCAGAAGTGCCTGCCTTTGGAACCAAAACCACAGGGCTGGACCAAGGACTACTAGAGGGTTCAATCACCCCAAGGTCTAATATCTTGTTGACCTCGGTCTTAATATAAGACCATACTTTGTCTGACATCCTGTATCCCCTACTTTTGGTAGGTACACTGTCTCCTTTGTCAATGTTATGTTTGCACCAAGGTGTCAAACCAGGCGACTGTGAAAACAGGGGGGAAAACTGCCTAAGCAAACTTTTCACCTCAGCCTGCTGATCAGAAGTCAGGTGAGGGGCCACTCGGACACCCTCAAAGGAGCTATCTGAAGGACCGCTTTGGAACAGGTCGGGGAGAGGTTCAGACTCCTCTTCCTCAACGTCTGAAGCCAGTAGCAGTGCTGCGATTTCGACTCTTGGGACGAAAGCCTTCAGCCTATTCACGTGAAACACTTTTGGAGCCTGTCCAGGCCTTCCAAGGTCCACTAAATAGTTAACCTCACACATGGGCTCCACCACTGTGTAAGGGCCTGACCATTTGTCCTGTAAAGCTCGAGGCCTTATGGGATTCATGATCAGGACTTGCTGACCAGGTGTAAAGTTGATGAGGGAAGCTTTCTGGTCGTACCAATGTTTCACCAGCGCTTGTCCTGCCTTCAATTTATCACTAGTCAAGCCCATCAGAAGTACCATCCGTTTTCTGAGCCCTAGCACATAATCAACTACGTTGGTAGTAACAGGGGGAGTGGGCATCTCCCATCCCTCTTTGACGATGGCTAAGGGTCCCCGTACGGGATGACCGAACAGAAGTTCGAAGGGGCTGAAGCCAACACCCTCCTGTGGTACCTATCGGTAGGCAAACAGTAAGCATGGTAAAAGAAGATCCCATTTTCTTCTCTGAGGTTCCTCCAGAGCCCCAATCATGCTTTTTAACGTTCTGTTGAAACGTTCCACCAGACCATTGGTCTGGGGGTGGTATGCAGAAGAGAACTTGTAGGTGACCCCACATTCTTTCCACATAGCCTGCATATACTTCGACATAAAGTTGCTGCCACGATCCGACACAACTTCTTTAGGGAAGCCAACCCTAGTAAATATGCCAAGTAAAGCTTTTGCAACTGACTTGGCAGTTACAGTTTTCAATGGGATGGCCTCAGGATATCTGGTTGCATGGTCGACCAGCACCAGGATAAACCTATTGCCCGAGGATGTTTGCGGGTCAAGGGGACCAACGATGTCGATCCCTACCCTTTCAAATGGTACCCCCACAACTGGGAGCGGTACCAACGGAGCTTGGATTGTCGCGCCAACCTTACCAGACAACTGGCAGGAGGCACAACTCCTGCAGTGACTTTCTACTTGCACCCCCATCTTGGGCCAGTAGAAGTGCATGGATAACCTTTGCTTGGTCCTCTTCATACCAAGGTGACCAGCAAGGGGAACTTCATGCGCCAACTGCAGGAGGAAGGGCCTAACAGCAAGGGAAACCACCAACCTCCTATGGTCTCCTTCTGTAGACTCTGTGGGCTCACTATACAGGAGTCCACCTTCCCAATAAATCCTATGCGTCCCAGGAGGTTCACCCTCAAGCTGGGAGCAGGCCTGTCTCCTTAGGCCTTCCAGAGATGGGCACTCACGTTGGCCTTTACTGAATTTGTCCCTATCAGGACCTCCTTCAACTAACAAGTCTTTTAGTTCAGGATGATCGTTGGGGTCAAATACTTCAGGCATCGCCACCTCCTCGTCAGGCCCGGGCGATTGACCAACTTCCTCCACCGCAGTGGTAGGTGAGCTCGGGGGAATATTCTCTTTCCCTCGTCTTGACTTGTCGACTCCTTTCGCCTTGGTTTTCCCCTTCGGCTGGGGCGGCGTATTGGTCTTGGCCAATGCTGCCCGTGCTTGAGACCGTGTGTAGGGTCTTTCGGCAGTGTCTGCTACGAGCCCTAAAGCTCTGAGATCATTACCTAACAAGACCTTTCCCAGGACGTTTCTCTGAATGCTCACTGGAATCCTGACTGCTGTACCATTTAAAGTAAAATTTACAGGTATTACTGGGAACATACGGAGTGGGCCGTCAGCCAACTTAGTGGGCATCAGAGTAGCTCTGGCAACTTCCTCTGAGTCTACCAAGGTAGAATCCACTACAGTGCGACTGCACCCACTATCCCTAAGAGCTGGAGTATCTACTCCATTGATCAGCACACTGTCTTTAAAATAGTGCTTGGTATTATCCGGAATCCTAGCATAAGCCTCTGCGACTTTAGGCTCCCAGGAACCCTGGGAAACTAAAACTACCTCAGCCTCTATCCCGCTGGGAAATGAGTCTGAGGAGAAGGATGCTCCTGTAATCTCTTCTTCCTCGTAGGAGGAGAAGGCCAGATTAGCGGAGTGGACCCCCAAAGGTCTAACCTTACACCGGGGGTCCCCTTCACATGGTCAGTTGCTCCACAAGAAAAAAACAAGATCCATTGGGTCTGTTGACATAGGGAGGCTTATTGTAACCAGAGTTCTGTTTCGGAGGCTGACCTCCACTACCCTGTGAGTTCTCTTGTGTCTTACCCTTATTTTTCTTTTTGTGGCCCTTATGAGAAGAAGATTTATCAGATTCTCCACCCTCCTTATCTTTGGACTTTTTCCTTTCCTCCTGCTTACCAGGATGAGTTTTGTCCTTATGGGACACTCGATGTGACACCCATAAGTCTGCTGCAATGGCCAGCTTCTTAGGATCTATCTCCTTCGAATCGCCAAATGCTGCTTAAGCTCCGGGGAAGAAGATGCAAAAATGTGTTCCAGCATGACAAGATTTATCATGCCTTCGAAGGTAGAAACCTTATAACCTTCGACCCAGCCAGTTAAGTTTTTCAAGGACTCAGTGACATAAGATACCCAAGTACCACCTTCCTTTTTCTTATACTCTCTGAAACGTTTCAAATATTGGGCCGGAGTCTTCCCAAACTTTAAAATGAGAGTTTGCTTTAACATTGCGAAATCAGCTCGCTCAGCCTTCGACATTTCCATAATGGCACTACAGCCAGAATGCGGCAGTCTGCTGAGTAACCAGGCAATCTTATCAGCATTGTCAACTTGTTGAACTTCGCATGCATACTCAAACGCATTCAGTCAGTCCATAATGTCATTCCTTTCCTCATACACACTGAGCAGATCGTTCGGAAACCGTGGATGAGAGGAGGCCCCAGACCCATGTCCAGGACCCTTGGACCCATTTGCAAACTGAAGCTTGGCCAGTTCCAACTGGTAATCCCTGTCTTTTTGTTTTTCTGCCTGTTCGATTTTTAGTTTGGCTATGCTGAATTCAAGCTCCTGCTGCCTAAACCGCAGCTCTTGCTTCTTGAATTCAAGCATAGCCTCCCCATCAGCACTGGCAGAGGAAACATTAGACATCTCCTCCTCCCTGTCCTCGTGGTCGCGATGGATCAGTCCAGCGGCAGAACCGTCGGTTCTACCAGTGAGAGCAGCCCCACCTCCTTCCGCACTGTCCTCAGAAGTTATAGCGTCAAGCTGCGCTTCTTGCCACGCCACGATTCTTTGGATCATTTCCAATTTCGTGCCTTGAGAGGAAACACCTCTCTCCGCACCCATCTTTTTCAATGTTTCTGATTTGGAAGCATTTAAAGTTAACAAGGTATTTGTTTCCATACTGTTAGATAGGACTATGGCCTTTTTAAAGTTATACTACAACAATTCACTACGTGTCCTGGTTGGAATAACCTGAAATGCCTTAGTTCGTGCGCAACACTGGATACCTTCAGTCGTATCCCACCGCTGTACACCAATTTGTTAAGACGGATTTCTGAACTCTGTCCTGGTGGCGCAGAAGTTCAGAAGGCCAACCTAATTACTTGGAACAGGGTAACCTCTGGACGAGCCAGACCAATCAAGGTAGCGATTGCGGCGGTCAAGACTAGTTCTCAAAAGGGGTGAGGGTGACTGAAAGCCCGCAATGAGCACACAAAGCAAGATCACTTACAAACTACTCCAAACAGTTGTTATATTAAAAATATATACACATTTATTTCAAGGCCTTTAAAACAATGACCGTAGCGAGAAAATCACAATATAACGATACTAAACCAACACATACCATATCAACACAATATATATACAAATACAACAAGTCTCAAGCGTTATATGCACGAAATGTGTAGTCCACCTAAAAGGGAGGGAAAACAGGCAGTGCGAAATAATGCTTAGACCCAGTTCGCCTTCAGAGGCACCTAACTAGATGGAGGTCCGAGCCCTGCGAAGAGTGGAGCCTTGTGCCCAAAAGTACCTGCACGCACTGATGCCAACGGGCAAAAGGAGAAGCTCTTCGAGGGAAATTAGGCAGTTCAGTTTAGTGCACAAAAGAAGAAGAACAAGTTCCGCGACTCAAGCGCAGCCTCCACAGTGGGCAGAAGCAGAACGCGAGTACGGAAAAGGGTGCTGTTTGACACAGCGGGGAAAAGCAATGGGCTCCTGCAGGAGGGCGACCAGATCCTAGCTATGCTACTCACCGGTCCCCGATGCAAGCAGACCCAGGCTTCTCTGCGTCAGTTTCAGCAGCTGGCAGGTTCAGAAGAGCAGGGAACGCCTCGTCGTCGTGTTGAGTAAAAAGACGTCCCAATCGAAGAAACCCGCACAGTTTGTTACCACAGCAGGGCAACGGAACGGCCATGTGTATCTGAGCCAAATGTACACTACTCACTTCAGACCTGGGAACGCCAAGTGTACGAAGCGTGTGAGAGTGACAAGGACTCGAAATACTACACAACCTGGCGGTGGTTACAGAGCAAGACTCCTGGGTAAGCTGGTCAGTCAGCTGGATGGCCCAGAGACGCTTCCGAAGGCTTACTGGCAGGAGATGGTGAAGATGCCGAGAATAGCTGTTCCCGCTATTCCAAGGGTCGAAGTACCAGTGCAGGCCTTCTGGTTCGATCAAAGGTGAAAAGGGTTTCACAAGGCGACAGCAGTGCAGAGGAGAAGTCCTTCAGCGGGTCACCAGCGATTCCTCGGTCCAGCCTCTTGGTTGCAGGATACTTGGCTCCTGTATTCCTTCGTTCATGAGAACTCAGGAGATCGACATGGTAGTGGTGTTTCCAGCCCCCTCTTATCCACGGTTCCCTTCGCGCCAAAACGGAGGGGACCCAATGGGAGATCCGCTCATCAACACTCACACCATTCGTGGACCAATCACGGACCACGGTGGTCCCAGGCATTCACACCACCCTAGACTCTCTGGCACCCAGGATGTGTATTGGGACCAGACATCCCAGCCCACATACTGGAGGCACACACAAGACATGTAGAAGCCCGCGAAAGCATCCGTGTTTCACGGGAAAGTACATGCCCAAATAAGGAAGGCCCTGGGTCGGCTCGACCTGGGGAAGGTGAAGGGAGCAAGACGGTCAGCGGACAGGACAAAGGAGCCTCGT
Organism: Ambystoma mexicanum; assembly: GCF_040938575.1. Taxonomy (NCBI): domain Eukaryota; kingdom Metazoa; phylum Chordata; class Amphibia; order Caudata; family Ambystomatidae; genus Ambystoma; species Ambystoma mexicanum. The sequence continues at coordinate 683,338,187 of NC_090929.1, read as the reverse complement.
GGTCTGGCCATTTTGGGAGCCAGGCCACCATTTTGGGTTAAGCGCGAGAAACGCACTTAGAACGCCAAAAGGAGCTCAAAACACAAGAAACGATCGCTGCCACCATTCCCGTCCCTGAATCACTTGCACCGATCAGATACAATCCTAAACGAGTATCTAGGGCCTGTAGAAGGCTAGAGACCCAAGAGAGCTGTAACTTAGCTTACAGTGCCCTCTTGTGTCATGTTGCACGAAAGCCGCAAAATGATAAAAGAAACTACGGGAAACAGCGTTCCCCGGTACTGACTGTCTTAAGGGCATGTCAGTTTCCCCGTAAGAAAGGAGCGAAAGCCCAGAGGAGTGCGGCAGAAGGCTGCACTTCTCTGGCAAAGTCAAGAACAAGGTGAAAAACAACAGCAAAAAGTTTAGGGGTTGCCACATGGAAGGAAAATTACCTACAATTACGAAATCTTTCCTAACAGTTTCGCACGGGAAAAACAGGCTATAGACTGACAATCATGATGTCATGCTACAGGCCTTGAAGACTAAACCGCCTTCCGATATCACTACACGGCAGGATAGCAGTCCTTAAAATGGTAGTCCTACCAAATTACTGTACCTGTTTGTGAACATACCGATTTGGCTGGGAAGACTCTTTTTCACTAAACTTAGGTAAATGGCTACAGCCTTCCTATGGCATGGGCAGACTCCAAGAATAGGGTAGAGAAAGATAACTGAGCCATACTCTTCGGGTGGCCTAGTGGCTCCTGACTTTGAACTGTATTAGTATGTGTCCCAGGCCCAATTCTCTAAATATTGGTATTCCAGGGATGGGGGCCTCCCGCACGTGGATGTAGAAGAACTCACCACCTCTCCCACGAACATACAGTCTGTGATTTTTGATGCTCATTTTAGAGATACATGCGACTTCAACCCTGTTAGTTGCAGGGTTGGTGCCTGGAGGGCAATATTCAAGAAACTGGGACTGTCGGCCCTGTATAATCCGGAAGTCTCCCTCTGGAACTACCCTGGTATCCCTCCGACACACGATGTCTGCCTACGGTCAGCCTGGGACGCCGGTGACGAGATGCGCCTGGGAGATATGTTTATCGAGGGAATTTTCGCGACCCTTCAGCCGATAACTGGGGTGTTTGGCAGGGGCCCACTTAGGGTTCTGCAATACTATCGCATGAGATCAGCCTTCCAGAAACACTGGGCGTCTTTCCCTGACAAACCCCCTACACACCCCTGCGTGCAGATGATCACGGCCGGGGACCGCTTGAGGGTGTCCAGCCTATATGCCATAGTACAAGCACACTCACCCACGGCTAATTTGAACAGGGATAAATGGGAAAAAGATCTCCAGATCCCCATAGATGATAAGACTTGGGACAGGTATTGTTCTCTTACTAAGAAGGTTTCCCTGAATGCTGGACTACGAGTGATCCAGTTTAAAATTCTTAACAGATTGCATTACACCCCGGCCAAGATAGCCAAGTTTGTTTCAGATACTCCGAGTCAATGCCCCAAATGCAAAGCGGACTACACTGGCTCTTTCCACATGTATTGGAGCTTCCCGGTGGTGGCTGGGTTCTGGAGGGAGGTGGCTGATATACTTGATGAAATCACACAAATCCCCCCGGTGTTGACCCCACAGAAATATTTATTCGGGGATATAGGAAAGTGCTCCGAAAAGATCAGAAGACTGTTTAATGTCACTTGTGCAGTGGCCAAAAAATGTATTCTGCAACAATGGAAAAATCCGGCGCCACCCACTGTGAAGCAGTTCCTCCGGGAGCTGGTTTATGTAAACGAGGCTGAAGAACAGTTTGTCCTCACACGCCCTTCGGTGTGCAGACCTAAGGATATTTGGGGACCCCTCAGAATGTTTCTTTGTGATATCATCTCTGATTATGACAGTGATGTTTAGACTTGCCACCTCGGCAAAATGCATGATATATGTGCTGTTGTTTCTCTATATTACCGTACCATGTTGATTTCAATTTGTACGATGAAGCTGTAACTGTGTTTTGTGTTTTCTTGACCACTAATAAAAAAGAGTTTAAAAAAATAAAAGAAAAGATCCTAGATTCATTAACATGCAAGTGGGTTGGAAATCATGTTTTGGAGTGTATAAAAGGAGCGACTATTCTGATGTACAGTCCCACCCACTTCCCACACCAAACGGGCTGGTATTCGCTGTGGTGAACTGAGGGTCTGATAGCTATCTGACACTCTGTTTCTTTGACAACTGTTCAGTTACTTTGAATAAAGATCTGTGTATCTTTATAACCTGTGTTTGGTGTATTTCCTTTTGAAGGTACTCAGCCTCAATATCTTCTTTTGCTTTCACAGATGGTGCCCGAATAGGGAGCCTCAAGATTGATGCCAGCTTGTTGAAGGTTGACACGGCTATCGGACCGGGATCGGACGGTGACAAAAGGTGCCCCTTTCTGATTGAGAAGCGACACCTCAGCAGCGCAGCACGGCCCGATCCCTGGACGGTGAGCACGCGCTCCGAGTCGGCATCTTGAAAAGGGTCCACATATCGGGGTGGGCAGATTTTCCAAAATCACCAAACACGAGGTAAAATTCATTAGAAAAACTTTGAAATCCGATTGGACCTCCTGAGGCTTGATCAGGTGAGTCGTGACCCGATTCTTAAGTATCCTGATAATTTGTTTTGGAGCATTGCTCTCACGAGTACAATTATTGACCAGGTAACACCAGTATTCTGACATGCCTGGGAAATTGTCTGCCAGCTTTAGGGCATTATTCCGCAGTGACAGAAAATGTTTGGAATTTAGCCATCCGGCACCACAGGATGGGTCGCCGGCTTGTACTATGTATTGTAAGCATGGCAATGGTAGAATAGTGTTTAATGATATTTGGCACAGACAAACTGGACATGCTTCCGAACTTCAGTGGCCAATCAATGGTAGTTTTGAAATTCCTCATATTGAATACTTAGAATCTATATTATTAAAGAAAAAGGCTAGACCTGCAGCATTTGACGTATTACAGAATTGGAAGAAAGAAGCTTTGCAGCAGCTTAAGAGTAGAGAAAAACATGCACGTTGTCATAAGACGAACGCCGAAAAAGCGTTCTTGTATGACCAAGATAAACAGTCTGAGTCGGCTAGGAATATGGATAGGGATTTCTCATTTGGTATCCAGAAAATCTATCCTTCTAAAGACTTTCACGTTTCCGACAAACTTATCGATAAATTGTTAAATGAACGAAGGCCTAGTGCCACTGCGCCACCTCCGTATGTTCCTCTTAATGCTGCTTTTCCACTTCCTGCTGTTATTCCTCCTCCTATCGTTCCTCCTGTCGTTCCTCTTCCTCCAGTCGTTGATCCTCCTTTTGTTGCTGCTCCTCCGCCTGCTCCTCCACCTGCTCCTCTGCTCTTTCCTGTTGTACCAGTGATAACACCTCCGTTGAACATGCCTACTCTCTCTCTTCCAAGTGGTCCTGCACCGCTTGTAGTAGATCAGGGACGGGATCGAGGGTTGACACTCGCAATACTGTACCTCCAGAGAAGAAACGTGAATTGATTGCATGGGCTAAGTATTGTATGGACAAGGATGGTCAAGCTAATGTTTTTGCCACACTTTCTAATATGGACAATTTTCCTGAGAAAAATGTTTTTATTGAGGGATTAGGGATCCATTTGTGTGCAATGTGGGACAGTTTAAACAATACAGATCTCCCACAAGGGTTGAGGGATTTGAACACCTTAGCGTTCTCTAGAGACACCGTGGAGAAGGTACAAGAGCATGTTGAGAGGGTATTTGAGTATAGAAAGGAGTTGGAAAGGTTACAGAATGAGGATGAAGATGGAGATAGTATGTATGTGCAGAAACGGTTCCTTCTTTGTCGCAAATTGATATCTGAGGAAATGCGAATTTGCATGAAGGACGCGATTAGTTGGATCTCAGACTCGTTGATAACGCCAGTTGAAGTATATGACACGTATAGTCAGTATACGCTAGAAATGCAGAGGAAAGTGATACAGGTAATGGTGGAATACCTACAGGATGAGTGTGTAAAAGGAAAGATTAGTTGTCCCACAGTGTTATTAAGTACTTACAAGAGAGCTTTTTCATTTGACACTTCTTCGGCTGCTTTAGCGCTCAATTTGGCTCTGTTGCTTAGTAAGCGTTCGGAGTTGCCTACTTCTCAGTTGCCTATGAGAGAGGTTCATCCGACACTTTTCCCAAAAGTTGAGATCCCTGCTAATGTTGTAGCGGGTACAGCTGCTCAGGAAATACCTGCACATTATGTATCTCAGTTCGTTCACGTCCCGTTCTCAAGACAGGAAGTGAACATCATTAGACAATCTATTCTTGACATTAGGAAAAATCCGACAGGGTTCTATAAAGAAATAGGGTCTGTTTTGCAATCCTCAGTATTCACTTTAAGTGATATTGATCTGTTATTTCCCGTACTCCTGCCCGTAGATTTGTGGAAACAGGTTAGGACTATAGATGACGTACCAGGGTTAGGAGATACATGGGCTAACATAATTAGACTCGATGGAGAAAGGCCAGCTGGCGAAAGACCGCCTCAGGTGATACTAACTTTGCCTGAAAGAATAGTTGCGAAATTGAAAACTATAATTCCTGAAAAGAGAATTATTTGGGATAAGCTTACCCCCTGTGTCCAAGTGAAGTCTGAGGGTGCTACCGAGTTCTTTAAGCGGTTCGAACAGGTATTCTCGGATTTCAGCGGACAAGATTTAGGCACAGAGTCTGGGAAAAGATTATTTGCAGACAAATTTGTGCGTGGATTGTTGTCAGACATCCAGTCGCAAATTATGTCTTCTGAGAGCGCTTGGCAAGCGAAGTCTCAATCAGAAGTACTGCACATCGCTCAGTACTAAGAGAATCGTGTCAATAATGAAAAAGAAAGAGTTGAAAAGAGAAAAGGTGATTTAAAGACAAAAGTATTATTACAGCAAATTGTTAGAGGCCCTAGATGGGGTAATTCACAAACTAGAGGTCAGTATGTTCCACAAGGAAATGTGCCCTTGGGTCCTGTAAATATTAACCAGTGTGCCTATTGTAGGCAAGAGGGTCATTGGCGTGCACAATGCCCGATCCCCCAACAGAGGTCAAATAACACATTTTGGAATATGGGTAGATGATCAATAGGTCGCCTGGGTGTAGGGGGCCCTAGTAGAGGTCAGTTACACAAGATTCACAGCAACCTTTTTCACAGGATAATCAGGCACTAAGTGTGGATACTAGAAACATATTTGACCATCCTTCTGCCGCTTAACTCTCTGAAGAACTTGCTTTCGACGATATTCTGTTTCGTTAGGATTGCCCGAAGCAGGGTTTGGAACCTATGCCTATTCCCGTTAATCAGAAAGGTCCCTACATTGAAATGTTAGTGGGAAATAGGAAACATCAATTCTTTATAGATACAGAGGCACAAAAGTGTTCCATCGATCATTGTCGGGTTCCAAATATTCCACTGTCAAGGCAAACCAATGTTTCTGTTGGGTTTTCTGGCACACCAGTTGTCTGTCCGGTTTCCTCGCCGGGACCTATTTCTTTGGGTCCGTTTACAGACCATTGTCCATTCCTTTTGACTTCGAATTGTGGAGAGAATTTGCTGAGGTTGAATCTGTTGAAGGAGTTAAATGCAGTAATTCTTTGTTCCTCTGATGGAGTGCGTTTGACGATGTCACCCCAGCAACTTTCTGTCTCTCAATTCTTGACTAGACCTTTGCCGCCGGAATTTAGTGATGTTCCGGAGTGTTTATGGGCAGTTGATGACAATGATGTCGGTGTTTTGCAAATTGAGCCTGTTAAGATTGTTTTGAAACATGGAGTGAAGCTGCCGCGCATTCCGCAGTTTAAGATTTCAGTTGATGGGGAGCAAGCTTTGAAATGAGTCATCTCCGATTTTGTACATCGAGGGGTGATTGAGGAAATTGCAGGTAGTTTGTGCAATAGTCCGATTTTTTCCCGTGTACAAAAAAGGTTATTATGCGATTCCTTTTCGTTTCATAATTGATTTACGTGCCATCAATAACATCGTTGCTCCACAATTTCCAATTGCGCCTGATGTGACGACGATATTGACTATGATCCCGGCTTCAGCTACTCACTTTAGTGTTGTAGATCTAAAGAGTGCTTTCTTTAGTATTCCTATACACAAGGACAGTATATATTTGTTCGCATTCAGCTTAGGGGGACGCCCCTTCACATTTACCTGTTCACCACAGGGTTACATGGAAAGTCCTAGCATCTACAGTAGGGCTCTGAAAGAACAACTTGATACCCTTGAATTGCCCTCTACTTGTACACTGCTTCAATATGTTGATGACTTGCTTTTAGCTGCTGACTCAGAGAGCGCTTGTAAGGAGGGCACTGTGTTGTTGCTTATTCACCTGGCTAACCATGGACATAAAGCTTTGCTTAAGAAATTTCAATATTGTTGCCAGGAGGTCGCCTATTTAGGCTATCTCCTGTCAAAAGAGGGAAGAATATTGACACCTGAATGGATAAAACTCATTTCTAGCATGTCTGTCCCAAATATGCAGAAAGAAGTTAGAGCCTTGATAGGAATGGCTTCTTACTGTAGGCAGTGGATCCCCAATTTCTCGTTAATGATTAAGCCGATGTTGGCTCTGACGAAGACGCCATTTCTTTGCCATTGCCGTGGAACATGGAGCACAAGCGTGCATTTGATTTGCTCAAGACTGCATTCTGCTCGGCACCGGTTTTGGGCACACCATAATTATGAAAAGGACTTTGTGTTGTTTGTGAATGAATGTGATGGATGTGCTTTGGCGGTATTAACACCGGAACATGGAGGGAGGAATAGGCCATGTGGTTACTTTTCCTCCGCCCTCGATCCTGTAGCATGCGCTTTGCCAAGATGTTTGCGAGCTGTCACTGCTGCTGCTGCGTCTGTAAAACAGAGTGAGGGAATGGTCCTAGGCCATGCTTTAACCCTGATTGTACCTCACTCTGTAGATGTTCTACTGAACAGAACTCAAACGCAACACCTCACTTCCGCACGGTTGACAAGATATGAGTTGATCTTGTTTGCACCACACATACAAATTAAGAGGTGTTGTGTTCTTAATCCAGCTGAACTCTTACCTTTCCAGGACGGCACTGCTTGCAGTGACGAAGAGTCACATGATTGTCTTTACACTACCGAACAAGAGACAAAGGGTAGAAATGATCTAAAAGATACTCCTTTGAACAATCCACAAGGGGGGCTGTTTTGCAATGGCTCCTGCTTCAAGCTTCCGGATGGTACATCCACAGCTGCTTATGTAATCACTACATTGAGCACAGTTGTGGAAACCAAGAGAATCACGCATAACTCTGCGCAGGCCGCAGAGATTATAGCATTGACCCGAGCTTGCAAACTTTCTGAAGGGATTACCATGAATATATACACTGACAGTCAGTATGCTTTTGGGGTGGTTCACAACTTTGGGAGACTTTGGTCAGAAAGAGGGTTCTTAACTTCACATGGTACAAAGATCCAGCATGGCTCCCTGATAGTACGGCTACTCTCAGCGCTTGCACTCCCTACTCAGTTAGCTATTGTAAAATGCGCAGCGCATCAAAAAATTGTAGATGATATAGGGAAAGGGAATGCTTTTGCTGACCAGATAGCTAAACAGACTGCCCTTGATCTCTCTTTAGACATGTATACTTCAAGGGAAGCCACAAATGCCTGTACTATGGATGAGGGTATCGATTCCTTGAGGGATATCCAAGCCAAGGCCACAAATGGGCTGAGGGCTTGGGGAAACTTGACGATGATGGGTGTTGGGTTGACAGAGTCGAAGGGAAATGGATACTTCCTGACGATTACATTATGATGATGGTTGTTATGGCTCATGGTCCTACACATATATGTGCCCGCAAGATTACAAAAATGTTGGAAAATGTATGGGTGAATGACAAAATCTCTAAGGTAGCTGAACGTTTTGTCCAAAACTGCATGATCGGTTTACAGCATAATGTGGGAAAGGGAACGCCAACTCCTAGGGGAAGTTTTGGTCCACCTGCTGTCCCCTTCGAGGTTATACACTTTGATTTTATTGAAATGGAACGATGTAATAACTTGAAGTATGGGTAGTTGTCTTTTGTGCTTTTAGCAAATGGGTTGAGGCTTTTCCTGTTAAAGATGCTACAGCCATGACTACTGCAAAGACTATGTTAAAAGAATATTTCCCAAGGTTCGGGCTACCAAGAGTCATCTGGTCGGACAATGGTCCACATTTTATTGCTGCTGTAATTCTGCAGATATGCGCGGGATTACAGATCGATAAATGGTTCCATTCGGCCGACACGCTCGGAGTGCCGGACTAGTAGAAAAACACAACGGCATCATCAAAAACAAGTTCGCTAAGACGTGTGCCGGCACCAAACTAAAATGACTGGATGCCTTACCGATCATGTTGTTATCCATGCGTACAACCCCTCAACCTAAGACTGGGCTCTCTCCCTTTGAGGTGGTTATGGGGAGGCCTGATAATATCTGGAACCTTCCGAAAAGACGTTCTCTGTGAAATGTAGAAAATGTACTTCTTTCTGATTATTGTAGCCAGTTGACTAAAAACTTGTATTTGATTTATCACCAGGTGCGAGAGGCTTTACCTGTACGATACGAGGGCCCTGGTCACAGCATACCGCCAGGTGACTGGGTTCTGATAAAAGCATTCAAGCGATCCTCTTGCCTTGCACCTCAGTGGCGGGGCCACTTCCATGTCCTGCTGGTCACGCAGACGGAGGTGAGGGTGGCTGGCTGGAAAAATTGGATCCATGCGACCCACACCAAGAAGATTCTACACCCAGTGCCATACGATACAGAAGAAACAGAACCCCTCATCAGTACTGCAACCAACGATCCCGAAGCAGTAAACAGCATCAAGAGTGCGTCGGAGATTCTCCCTGAGCCCGTGGGGCCTGCGGAAAAAGCCATTTTGCCTCCACACTCTCCAACAGTTTTGTTTCCGGAAGCTGTTGTTCCGGATCTTGCATCCTCTCTTGTTCTTGATAAGTCGCTTCCAACGGTAAGTGACGACACGTTGTTCTCAGATCACTCAGTACCAGGAAGCACGTGGTACGATCTGCGACCTAGGAAATAAAACTACTGCAAGGTTCGGCTGTGCGATCGAGGAAAATCAGCAAGGGCTTGCCTTTTTGGCCCGATCTATTGTCTATACAGGGATTCTGTTGGCTAGGGTTTGTGGAAGGACTAAGAACACACTCGGCCTGGAGGTCGCCAGCTAAAAATATTGGCGTGTTCGTTTGAAGATTACAAGCCTGCCACCGCTACCGCTCGCACAGGACTGATAAGTGAACGTGTGTCCAGCTGCGAAAAAGGACAGTCTGTAACATGGGCCCCGAAAACATACTGCTGTTTTTTGATAATGTTAATTGGTTTTATAATAGTCGTTGTTTTAGGCTTCTGGTATGAAGAAGAAGTACATCCGCTCGAGAATTTGTTACCGACTGAAAATGTACCTACTGTTTCTACTCCTTTTGTGCATCTGCACAATCTATCTCCTAGGGATTCTCAGCATAGACAGAGCTATCACAACAACACGCTATTACTCATCATGAATGCTACACATGCCATCTTTAAAAGGTCCAACTGTTGGGTTTGCTCACATTTACCGCAGCACGGGGATAAGGGGTTAGGTTGGTATATTCATCCTTTACCTTTGACAACTGCATGCTATGCTTCTCTTAGACCACTATTCTTTGGTCGTTGGAACGATAGCATCTCAGGGAACTTTGATGGGACTAATTTGACTCAGTTTGAAAAACGTGTTTTGACTCCCTTGGGATGTTCACTTTTTGCAAATAGGAGTAAGCTCAACGTTGCATCTATAAGGCCTTCTGATAGACTGTCTCGTCCTTTCCAATCTTTGATTTCCTTTAAAATGGCTCCTTTAGGCAATAAGGATGCCACGCCTCCTTCTTACACTGTTAACCATAGCCCCGATTTAGTTTCTTTCTGCATACAGAGGAATGGTACTCAGTCAACGGGTGATTTTAAAAGTTGTGCCAACGTTGCAAATTTGACTGGGGAAGACAGACCTTTGTATGTAGGCGAACCCGTCTACTTTGTTTGCGGTAATGTAGCATTTCCATGGTTACCCAGGGATTGGCAGGGAACTTGTTATTTAGGGATCCTCTTACCCGGGGTATTCATAGCCAGTACTGTAGAAGTTTCAAAGTCTCGTCCATGGCGGGACGAGAATGGTGACACTCCAGCACAAGTTCTGGGAGACGTAGCAAAATCCTTTGTGCCATTTTGGGGACAAATACTGAACTCAGAGGATATCAGGAGACTAGCAAGAGTACTGGAGAGAACCATCAACCGGACCACTGACATACTGTATAATATGACTCTACAACACAAAGCAATAAGGTTAGTAGCACTTCAGAACCGGATGGCATTAGATGTCATCCTGGCTGAACGTGGAGGGTTATGTAAATTAGTAGGGTTTGCTTGCTGCATTTTCGTGCCATATTCCTCCCCAACTATCTTCAAGGCAATGCAGAATCTTCATGTCCTAAGTTCAGAAGTGCATGTTCCTGAGAGAAACTGGGATCTTAGCGCTTGGTTCTGGGACTTCTTACGATCTTGGGGTTGGAAGGTACTTTCGGTCTTGCTGATCATTTTGGGAATTCTGTTGTTCCTTTGTTGCTGTATACAGAGTGTTCCTGGTATATGTTCGATGCTAGGGGGATGTTGCGCACAGGCGATGGGTACGTTAGGACGCAAGGTATACGCCCCGGACAAAAACTCCAATGAATATGTTCTGAAAGAAATTCTGGTAACCGATCTAATGGCGATTGATATCTCTGATGGTGATTCAGGGTGTGAGGACATTGAGACGTGGAATTATTCGTAAAGTGATTAGAAGTAGTTTAGCGCTTGGCATAGGCTAAAAGGGTTTGTCGAACGGGAAATCATATTATACCCTCTAGATCGTTTGTATATATATTGGACTAGGCCAAGTCGCTCTGTAAGGAAATCTGCGTTGCAAGGTCCTGACCTTAGATCTGTGTAAGCCACCATTTTAGGTTCATCCGCCATTTAAAATTCTCTCTCTAAAGTCACCCTGTGTTCTAAGATGGTGGACATTTTGAATGTAACATGGCTGTCTTGATCTCTGTGTACAAGTTAATGTCTAAACTGCCTGCAGGCCAAATGTTAGGGTCATGTACTGAGACCTTGTCCTTTGTTGACCTGTGTATAAAGGATTACCTGTACCAACGAGACTAATCCATGAATGTATATCGTGCACAATACTATTTGAGCATCTTATGTGAACACTTGTTTTACTATATTGTATAAAGTTGTGTGTAAAGGATCAACGCGAAATCCGAAGACACACTGTTGCTATTGTAACTTGTTTGCGAATATGTTAAGGATAACCCCTAAATGTATAGCTGCATAAATTAGGAACGAACTCGGCATGAACCCTATATCCTATATTCATTAACCTGCAAGTGGGTTGGACTTCATGTTTTGGAGTGTATAAAAGGTGCGACTATTCTGATGTACAGTCCCACCCACTTCCCGCACCGAACGGGCTGGTATTCGCTGTGGTGAACTGAGGGCCTGATAGCTATCCAACACTCTGTTTCTTTGAAAACTGTTACTTTGAATAAAGATTTTTGTATCTTTATAACCTGCGTTTGGTGTATTTCCTTTTGAAGATACTCAGCCTCGATATCTTCTTTTGTTTTCACAGGTCTAGCAACTTTGTGTTGTTCAACTGTGTAGTCCTCTTTCATGGCAACACCATCAGATAATCTGAACAAGGATCTACAATAGTACATGCATATTAGCAGCCTTTACTGATTGGCATAGGCCCACTATAATCAATCTGCCAGATTTTAACTGGTAACTTGCCTCTCTGCAAGGCGCCCTGGACAATATGAGGGATGGATCTATGTTGCTGATGTTCACACACTGAACATTGCAAAATAACTGTTTTCACTACCTCTAAAGGGATGTTGTTTCCTCAAGCTTCTGCTCACCATCGAGTAGCTTTTTCTTCAAGGTGCCCGCAATGCTGGTGAGCCCACTTGGTCAGACCCTTCAAATCCTCCTCCTGAGCCTCTGCATCCACAGATGAAATCTTAGTGTGTTCAACTGCAACAGAAATAAACCAACATTCTAATGAGTCAGTAGTACAGTGTGCATCCACATGATACACTATTACTTCACTTTCGGATAACATTTCCAATGTCCTGCCACAGTTCCTTTCCCCACAATTCATTTGAATGTATTTTCCATCCATTCTTTTGCCATGTTGGCAGCCACATAGCTAGCCCATTGGCCACTGACCATCAATCTGTGTACAAAATACATTGACCAGGTAGCTCCTGTTTAAAAGCTTGATCCAGTGCATAGAGTTCTGCAAACTTACTGCATTTCCCTTTCACTGATGTTGTCAAGATCTTTTTTGTCTTGGGATTATATGAAACTGCTTTCCGGTAGCGTTCAATCCCTACATAGTGAGCAGAGCCATCAGTAAACCAAGCATGCTCTGTCTGTTCCACTGTCGGATCTCCATAAGTTACTCCCTATTTCACTGGAGCTTCCTGTACTTCAGTTGTTTCCTGTGGTATGTAATCTAAGGGTGGTATATTTGCCACTTGCTCATGTAATTTTGCCACTCTACCCTTTCTTGATTTGGCTCTGTCTTGAATGTAGCATTTCGATGTGATCATGCTAGCCTCTTGGGCATGACCTATCTTTTGATTTTTAGGAGAGCTCATTACCTACTGTATAATTGGGATCTCAGGTCCAATCAGTACATCATGACCCACTGTTAATTGTTCTGTTTCAATCAGAGCCAGATAACATACCAGTAATTGCTTCTCAAATTTAGTGTACTTATAACCTGCCTCAGGTAATTTGCGACTCAAAAATCCCAAAGGGACTCGTTTATTGTCTTGTTTCTGCCACAGACTCCAGTTAGCATAATGTTCCTGTACAGATACATTCTACTTCTCTTGGCTTCCAAGGCCACAAATCAAGCGCATGTTGCACTGTGTCCTTTGCCAATTCAAAGGCTCTGTGCTGCTCTTCGCCCCATTTGAATTCATATTTCTCTCACATCACTTTGTACAGTGGGGCCAAGATTTGCCCTAAATGTGGTATGTGCTGTCTCCAAAACCCAAACAGCCCTATGAACTGCTGAGCTTGTTTCTTGTTCCTGTGAGTAGCAAATTTAAGAATCATTTTCTTGGCTTTTGGCACTATCTCTCAATGGACATTATACCACTGAATTCCAAAAATAGCAGCGTCTCAGCTGGCCCTTGAATCTTGTAAGGGTTAATTTCCCAGCCTTCCTTTTTCAATCCCTCAATGATTGCTTCCAATTAATTTTGCAAACTGTGCTCATATTTTCCCTGAATGAAAATGTCATCAATGTAGTGTGTGAGTTGGATGTAAGGCTCACATGGTATCTTGCCTAAGCGACTCATTACGAATTAGGTGGAAATTTAGAGGTAAATCCTCCGAAAAATAGTCCTGAAGAATTACTGTTACCACCACTTGGTCAGTCGGAATTTCCACATAATTACAAGTGGTGGTGGAGGTGTAATTCCCCATTTATTTTAGGCCCATTGGATCCAATGGGGCTTTTTTGGCTGAATTTCAGTGGTGGAATTCTGCCGATTGTTTGGTGTTGAGTCGGAAGATTTACCTCCAGGGTTTTGCTGGAGGTAAATTCTCCACTCAAAACCAAAACTCATAATTTGGCAAAGTGGTAAAATTGGCTGTAACTCAGTTATCTCCAATGTTACCACTTACCTCCATACTCGTAATGAGGCCCTTAAGTGTTCTGCCACCAGCTGGTGACTGAGGGGGGGACTATGCAAGTGCCCCATAGGAAATCTTGTAAAGGTGTACGGCCGCCCACCCCAAAAAAATGAGAACTGTTCCTGGTACTCTTTGGAATTTGGCACTGTGAAAAATGCATTTGCCAAAACCAGCACAGCGTACCAGGTTCCCTCAAACCTCTGGATATTCTCAATCAAGGTAACAGTATCTGGCACTGCAGGAGTTAAAGGGGGAGTGTGCCTATTTAACTCACTATAGTCCACAGTCATCCTGTAGTCCCATTCCTCTTTTTAAGAGGCAATATCGGGTTGTTGCAAGCAGAGAGACTGGCCTTACCACACCTGCCTCTGCATATTCTTTGATGGTGTCTGAAATTTCCTTGTGCCACCTCGGAATGCGGTATTGTTTCATTGACACACGCTTCATGGCCAAGGGTACGTGCCCTGGATGCATCTTCAATTTGCATACAATGGGCCTCATTACGACCTCGGCGGTAGCCATGCAGCTATTGGTGGCATGGCTGCTGCCGAAATCGGCTCCGGGTCCAGGTTCCCAGAATGAGAAATTACCGGGCCATTCCGAGTTCGGAGGGCCCGGTAATTCCTCCCTCCAAGGACCTGGACCCGGATCTTGCCCATTCCCATTTCAGCCCCCATAGGGCTGAATGGGGGAGGGAGCAAACAACGGGCCGATTACGAGTTGGCCCGTTGTTTGCTCCCTCTTCCCCTCGCGGGACCCGGTATGCATGCCTGGTTTTACCTGGCGTGCTTACCGTGTCCCGCGAGGGAACCTCATAATGTGGCGGAACGGGTTTAACGGGTCCGCATCCTTTTGCGGCACCCGTTAACCCGTTCTGCCAGGGCCGTAATGAAGCCCAATCACTGTTGTACACATCAATGCATTTACTCCAAATTTATATGTTTTACCTCCCAACCCTAAAGTCAACACTTCCAAAATGTCAAATCCAATAAAGTTGCTAATCTTCTTTTCCACTGCTGTCTGTACTGCCAGTCCAGTAATGGTAAAATGTCTACCTTTAAATCTTGAAGGATTACCATGAATCAATGAGGCCTCCACCCTGGTGTCAGTCAAAGCTCTGACCTCTTGTGTGTTTTCAGGGTTCCGAAATATCTTTCCATCAAAATCAGGTCACCTGTCAATATTTATACAAGCTGACACCACCAGAACTTGGCCATAATCCTATTCAGAGTTTGAGTGAGTTTACCCAGACTCAGCCTTCAACATTGCACTCACTGTTTTTCCCTTCTCAGCATATGTTGGGCGGTACTGGGAAGGAGTTCCCATAGACCTTTTTCCCTGCTCCTCCTCAGGAGGTGCAGAAGGTTAAGTGTCTCCCTTATGCTCAGAAATCATCTGTCTCCTGACTTGCTTATAGTGTTCCTTCCCAGGAAGCCCTCTTTCCTTATAGAGTTCATACATCTCTTTGGTTTCGATCCCATCCATTTCTTCCTGTGGCACACCATCTTTCAATAGTGCCAGAAACATTTCCTTTCTAGACACTCTGACATATCTGCTATCTTGTCTCCTGCCCTATGTTCTCCTCTCATTGTGCCTCTCCCTCTCACAGGCTTTGTCTTCAGTTTTGTCCCATTACCCCAGATCTGACAATTGCTGTATGGCATCCACCACTTCATCAGTGGGGTTGCCAGACATCCCTGCTAGCAAAGTCATGATGGCACTCTTCTATGGTGGAGGGGCAGTTCTGATAAACATATTTCTGTTTGATACCGATGGAACTACATCCATGTGCCTCCTTCATTGCATGTTCCCTAATCTTTTGAATTGTCTCTTTCAAAGTATACCATCTCTTCTCCTCAGAGGGCCAATTAGTGGTAATTCGGTACTTGCTATTACATCCATGAGCTGCAAGGTGTAATAATGATACCTGTGAGGCTTTCCCATTGGCATCAGGCCCCGGTCCAGCTCGCAACACTTCCTGAACATTAGTATAAATTGATAAAGGTATGATGCGTGATGAGTCTGAAGAGTCCACTTACAATACTGCCCCACCCCTATCATATAACCTCAGCATCCAAGCCAATAATAGCTCACATGACGTTTGTCTCAATCTATTGATTATTTCATCCAGTTCTTGCTGAGTGAAATCCTCAAGTGTGGCTAAATCAACTATGTCCCCTACAGGATTATGCAGATGAGGCCCATCTCTGCGCGGGGTCACCGGGTCCCATCCTGTTACATTGCAGGCTCTGTCTAAATTTCAGGGTGAGAAGATGTTCTACTCAAAGAGGAATGCCATATATTTGCATCCCAACAATCCATGTCCCAGTTTTTATCAGCTGTTGAAATGACAGCCGCTATGTTGCATTTATCTATTTTACCACTGCAATTCCTTGTCAGTCCACATTTTTAACTACAACTGTTGCACTAAAGAAGTCTTTATTTCTGTTGCCAATTCTTTTTCTAAGTGTTTTACTTCCTCTTCTAAGTGCATAGATCTTTGATGAATCTTACGATAAGTTTCACGCACAATCCAACCTCTCCTGCCCACACCCTCAGATTCCTTTCCTTTAAGTATCGGAACCTTTTGCAATCAAGCAATCATATCTGCAGGGTCTGCTTCAGATAGGAAATCCTGCTATTTTTCACATAAACCAGAGCTGCCTGCAAAATCCGGTGCTAAAGCACTATACGGGGCAATATTCCAACCATAAAAGAGTAATTCACATGAGTCCCTGTCAGCAGAAAGGGTTTCATCTCTTTTCCTAAATAAGGAATGCATATTATCACAAAACTACGCACTAATTCAATTACAGCGAATAAATCACTGATGCTGCTTTAAGAAGTCAAAATAAACAGTTGCGCACTGCCACGATCAGCGCATACAGCAAAAGCTATCACTTTCAAAACAAAGCCAAGAAAAAAAAATCAAACCTTTTGAAACATCGTAATTCAAAGTACATGGAAATGAAATCTTGCACTCCAAAGCACAAACACCACAGATTACAGTCAGCCAAGCAATTAACAGCTCAAGGCCACTGATTGTGACACCAACTTTTTTTTCCTTCCTGTTTTGTCAGTAATTTAAAGATATCTTTTTTACTTAAGGGATTCCCCTCTGCACTTTGAAAAAGGCTGGAAGGCAATGTGCTTTTTCTTGGAACACAATAATTCATTCACACTTCTTGTAGATTTTGATGTCTCAGGTCTCTTTATTATCGCAATTAAATATTACCACCCCAAAATACAGATCGAAATAAAGCAGAAATACATCACCATTAGTGTTTCTCTAACATGCTTCATCCCTGACAAGTTTTCACTGGAAACCACCAGGGTAGGCGAGGGAGTCACTCACCAACGGGAACAGGCTGAAGGAAACACGTTTGATTTGGTCAGCCCACAAAGAGTTCAAAGTGACTTGCTCTTTGTGTGATGTCTTTCCCTCAAAATGTAATCCAGTATTTTCCAGAGATGTTTTACTGTCAACAGAACCCCACAGCTCCACGGCCGTTGCAGCTAATGTATTCCTCAGAATTTGGAAATAACCTTCAGTTTCTCATAAGAAGTCGACATACCTTGCTCTCGGCTGCTCAAAGAATGCAAAACAAGCTTTGTCTGAACACATAAACCAGCTGCCTTTCCACGGCTCCAGAAAATGCACATTGTGCTCGGAAATGTGCTTCTCTTCAAGCCTGACATCTAATGTTCACTGGTGTTCCAGAATACCTCATATCTTGACTCCATATTGGAATCAAAATCTTATACATTTTTCAATGCATTACAGTATTCTACTAAACCCAAATATGGAGACATTTCAGATTTAGTCTTGGGTGCCTTCATCCTCATTATGGCCTCCACCCCATCTATTTTTGGTTTAATTCCTTCTGTGTCGATAGTTCATGTCCCAGATATCGCACTTCGGCCATTAGGAACTTGCACTTTGCCAAATATATTGCCAACCCAGCCTCACACAGCTTCCTCAAAACCCCCTTCAATCTTACATCATGCTTTGTTTGATCCTTTCCCCACACTAGAATGCCATCTTGGTAACAGTCCACAGTGTCTAATGCATTAAACATTTTATTCATGCCTCTCTGAAAATGCTTGAAGCAGAAATTAGGCCAAAAGGCATTCTTTTACACCTACACAAACCAAAAGGCATTATAAACATCATCAAATACACTGATGACGGGTACAACCAAACCTAATTGCAAGCTGCTCTCAAGTCTACTGTGGAGAACATACCAGTCCCATATCTCTCCATCAGTAACTCATTTATCTTTGGCAAAGGAAATTGATCCGGAATGACACTTTTGTTAAGAGCTCTCAAATCAATCAAATCAATGAAGAGTCTCACACCTCTGCTAGGCTTGCACACCATCACAACAGGACTAATCAATTCTGCCGCCTCCTCAACGATTCCTTCATTTATAAGGCGATTAAGTTCCTCTTCTATTTGGGAAAATTATAGCTACTTGAATAATTCTCACTTTTGCCTTAACCGGTACTGCACCCACCATCAACCTGATACAATATACATCCAATAATCTCTTTGAACACACTACGATACCAATCCTTTATCTCTTGCTCCTGCCACATAGACTCTTTCTCGTTCCACCACCAGCACTTGTGCTGGTTGCTATGCATCCAACCCTATACTTAAGTCTGCCTGCCTGTCCCATGACAGCACATTTCCTCCTTTGGTTGCAACCCTCACTAAACCAATCTCCCCCACTATATCGGGTGCACCTTGACATAAGCATGTGCTGCTATTGTAGTCTCCTGCAATTTACAATACTCAAACGTGCTTTTCCCCGTATTCACTTTCATAAGCGTCTAATCTGCCCCGCTGTCAATCAGCAAATTGACAGCCACTTAATGTATTTCAAACATTCTGTGTGGCTTAAATCTCTTCGCTGTCATGTCCCCTGCATTCAGTACGCACACCTCACCATCTGGCTCATACCCCACACTCTACGAGGATGATGAGTCCTGAAAATACTTCACTGTTCCATATTTTGTCCATTTTTTGCAGCACTGTGCCAAATGTTCCTTTTTTTCGGCACTCTCGACAGACAATGGCCCTCAAGACAACTCTGGCGGTAGCCGTGCGGTTAAAAACAGCACGGCTGCCACCAGAGTTGCATTTTTTTCGGCACCCGTGAATGGGCAAGAACCGGGTCATGCTGAGTTGGGCAGACCCAGTACTTGCCCATTTTCGGGGTGCCGGAATCAAGGGTCTCCTCATCCCCATTCTGCCCATGAGGGCTGAATGGGGATGGGGACGTCGGATGCACCGGCACAACTCTGCATGTGCGGGTGGATCCGACGTGCTCTGCTCGTGGGTGCTGTTACACCCGCCAGGAAAAACCTTGCGGGTGAAACGGTTCTGACGAGCAGAGCCCTTAGTATGGCGGTCCGGGAAGTACGGTACTGGCATGCTTACTGGTACCGTACTTTCCAGACCGCCATGTTCGTAATGAGGGCCAATGTGTTGGGCAAAACATTCTGTGTCATTTGAAAAGTTTTCAGAACTCCAGCAAAGAAAACATCTTCTCTTGCTGGATCTGCCATCATTCCTCTGCTTCCCCTCCAACTGCCTCCTAGGTTGTTGCTTGTTCTCCTCCTTTGGCCTCCCATCCTTATTTTTGGCACTCTGCTGGACCTGATTATTACCCTTTACCAGTAACTTCCCAGAGTCTACACTCAGTTCCTTTATGCATGTTTCAGTCTAGTCGATGATCTTAGCTACCTTGATAGCTACTTCCAAACCAATGTCATCTTCCCTCCACAGCACCTCTTGCAACTTTGGGTTGCTGAAACATATCATCAGCCCGCGCGTGTAAAGGGCACGCAATTCAATTTTGGAATCTGTTTGGCTATTTGCTGTGCACTGTGTGCGAAATGGTGACTCCTGTCCTGAAGCACAGACCAATTGGAAGCATACGTGCAATCAGCAATCCCTCTAGGGACGGAGCTAGACAGCCGTAAGAGGCAAAGGAGATTCGTACAACTTGCTCACAGAGGGCTACGGGGTGGTCAGAGTGTCCGGTGTCTTGCTGCGAGTGCTTAAGGAGGAGCTAATTAGCATATGAGCCAAGATCCTGTGATTGATTCTGTGGAAAGGAATCTTTCTTTTTTCACTTGCTGCTGAAGGACTGTGTGAAGTCTTTCTCCACTTGCTGCCTGCTTGCTGCCTGTTTGCCCCGCCTCTGACTGCTACGCCTCCACTGACGCTCGCCCCAGGACAAAAAGCATGTTGGGAACGAAGCGTAGCGGAGTGTGGTCAGAGTGTCCAGTGTCCAGTGACAGCGGATGGCGGAAGGCGACCCCCTGTGAAGGACCAAAACCAAGGAAAGTATAGTTGTGTAAAAAAACTGTGTGAGACCTGAATCATGGAGATAATGAGAAGACACACAATGAAACCCTAGTACCAGTAGATAGTTCTATGCTGTCATGGGCAGCGGAACCAAACGCGGTAGTCACACTGACAGACCGGCACAAAAAAACACATGACAGCGAAAATGGGGCAACATTGTCAAAGTACCCATTTAATGTTACAGTCAACATAAGAGCAAGCACGGACTCCTTTATTGACAAACATGGAGATTAATTGAGACCACAACAAAGTGTTAAATGTAACCCAGTAACACCACTTTCTCAGCTGCAAGCAATCAATTCAGAACCACACAAACAAGATAGTTCAGCCAGCAAAGTGTGGGCTACCCCTTGACAGTGAAGGGAAATACGTGGGGAGACCAAGAGCCCCTTATCTACCAACCAAAAGGAGCCAATGAGCAACAACCGGACCCAAAAGGGCACATTATTAGCCCCGCTGGAGCCCAATAGAAGCGACTAGAAGAAAAAAATGGAAAAAGTAAATGGGTGTATGAGGAAGAGGGACCACCTGAACAAAACGACACTACAACTAATAAACATTAGGAAATGGACCATACTCAGTTTGAAGAAAGTGGAGCGAAAGAGGCTTTGGACTCATCGACACCGAAAAGAAGGGAGTCTAAGGAAACTGAACAACAATACCCTAGGGATGACATTTCAACAAACCAGGAGAAAGCCAACAGGAATGAATCCGAGTTGACAGACCACCCGAGTGTTAACGACACGATCCAGATGAAGGGTTCCCCTTTACAAAAAATCAACCAACCAAGAATGTGGTTACCAAACAGAAGACAACAGAACAGAAACATGCTAACTGTATCCCCACATGTAAATAACAAAAAAATTGTGGAAAAGAGTATCTGGAAACCCAAGAAACTGACTGACGCCGTAAGACCCTGCCACTTCGTTTTTAGTAGAACGCCACTCCAGGATAAACAATTTCATTTCACCAGCCATCAAAAACAGCCAGGACAAAGAGTGGCTAATAAAGACCATCTTGAAATTCCAGACAAAGTCATACTAGAGACCTCAAGATCTATGGAAGACAAGGTAAACCTAATAACGCAAGCAAAAAATGCTATCAAAAACGAGCAGGAAAAAAAAAATCGACCTCAGGAATAACTTATGACAAGGTTGCTCAGACATCGCCTTGTAGCAATGACACACGAAAATTCTTTAGCGACAAAGCTTCGCAAATGTCTCCTAATAAAAACAAACCCTTAATTAACATGGACATAAAGAACAGGAAAAAAGATGGATACAGAGAACGCCAAACATGGACAGATTTCAATAATGACCCAACAACAAAAGGCCCAAATTTACAAGGATACCCTGAAGAAACATTTCTACTAGTCTCAACAATGGCGGCCATCCTGGAACCCTTCATGAAGCTCTACGAGGACCTAGCTGGTAAATTACAAGACCAAACTACGTTATTAGTATGCTGCACTCGAAGACAATTTTTGAGGAAGGCTTCATTACATCAGTGCAAAACAACCTTGACAATAGCAACTTGAAGGTGGCTCAACTGTTACAGGACATACTTGAGCCGATCATAAAGGAAAGAAAAGAAAGAAAACTGGCAGAAAGGAGGGAATCAATTGTAATGGCCCTTGAACTAAAAAATGACAGCCACTTGGCTAACAACACAAACGGGTGTATTAGAGATCCCAATCAAGATACTGGGGCCTTTGGCGAACTAAATAATACTGGAAAATACCAGCCAGGAATACAACCAACTAAGGAAAAGAGTACAGGGATTAACAATGATGACAAGGAGAAAGCGACAGACGCCCCCCAAAATTCCAAAATGACTATGAGTGAAGCAAGCATCATGGCGGAGGAGACAAAACCACAAACTCATATACAAAAAACATCCATGGGGAACCAGAAAGAAACCTCTGAGGATAAAGAAAAAAATCTCTGTGATATTTTCGCAAAACCAAAACAAAGGGAAACCCAAAAACCCCAGGGAGTAAAACCAAAAAAAGTACCAGACTTCAAGACCAAGGAAGGTAGAGGAAGCATAACAAGGAAAAAAACCAAAGAACCAACCACAACCGCCCAACCAAAAATCTAACAAAAGTCAAGAATTCTTCAAAAAATTAACAGTACCATTACAACGCCCGTTAACCACTAATCAGGGTGTAGAGGCACTCCAGAATGAAGAGAAAAAAAATAGTTGAAATACAAATACCTGAGATTGAGGAATGTTCGGAAGACGAGGAAACAGAGAAAAACCTCTTGGACCTCACTATGCACTCTATACCAGACGAGGAAGAACCGATGGAAGAACTTGAAACTATATATGAGAGTGACCAGGAAATAACATCAGACAATTCAACAGGCATGCGGACTGATGAAAGAGATTCAGAAGATGAAGGAGTGAGGGAAGACTCACAAATGATAGGCAGAAATGCAGGAGAAAAGCGAAGCCTGGAAAAGAAAAACTACGACAGACTCCCAAAGAGCCCAACCCAGAAACTAGGACAAGAAAAAAGAGCTGTGAACTCTAAAGACGTGATGACTGAAAACCACCATAGAAATGGAAGTAGCCAAGTACCGTCACCACTGAGGTTAGGGCCACCAAAAACGAGAAGAACCCGCATAATAATTTACCAAATTTGGAAAATCATAAAGACGAGCAATTAAACCATGTGGAAGCTGGAAAAGACACCAATATAAGGGAGAGGAATAGTGAACAACCCGACGGTTTAATTCTGGAGGGAATGTTGCACTATAATGATGGCCTGATCCTGAATAGATCAAACATGATCAGGCTACTACATCACATCCTTGCTTTGAGACTGATAACAACAAACGACATAGCCATATTGGAATTCATTGAAGAAGATCGAACAGACAAGGTGCTGCTCCACACAGGTTCGAGATCAGTCAAAAAACTGCTTTTGGAAGAAGCCGCTCACCTAAGACCAGTGGGTTTTGACCTAAGTACCAATAACTACGTACTACCAAAAAAAAAAAAAGGAAGACTTGAATTCATGTAACTCAAAACCTAGAGACAGGGAACCAACTAAAGGAAAAAGAAACGAGGAGCACGAAAAGAGCAAGAACAAAAAAGAAAGGAGTCCAAATAACACCCAGTGAAAATCAAAAACACAGACGATGATGACGACAAATGGAACTGGTTAGCTACATTGGTAGCTGCAAAAATGCAACAGAAATAGGGTTTAAAAGGACAGACAGAAGACCCATGGAGGCTCCTAAACTGGAACACAAGAGGCTTCACCCATCTTTACAGACAAGGCGACCTTCAAATGTTAACGGACCAGGTGATGTGCCTTCAGGAAACATGGCTGACTGAAACATTGATGATAGAGGGCTATCAAGTATTAACAAACCCAGCCATAAAGGGTCAAAAGGGAAGACCCCAACCAGGCCTCCTAATTGCCATAAAGAACAACCTGAATTGGGAAGTACTGGATGAGACAAACCCTACCCCTTACGTCCAGGTATTAACGGTTAAAACAGAACAAGTGCCAACATTCGCACAGAGTTCTGATAATTATTAATGTTTTCTGGAACCCGGCAATACCAGTGAACGAGACTTTACCAGAAGAGGTAGGGAGGTGGATAGAAAAATCCAGGGAAAAATGGCCAGACCCGACCTTTATAATAGTTGGCGACTTAAACTGCTCATGCATAAACTTGGGCAACCTGGAGAACGAAGAACTAACCAACAGTACGAACAAACGAAAACGTGGCACAAGATGGACCAACGC
Source organism: Ambystoma mexicanum (assembly GCF_040938575.1). Taxonomy (NCBI): domain Eukaryota; kingdom Metazoa; phylum Chordata; class Amphibia; order Caudata; family Ambystomatidae; genus Ambystoma; species Ambystoma mexicanum. The sequence goes on along the minus strand of NC_090929.1, from coordinate 683,314,229 downwards.
CCTAACCTCAAGAGACTGTGTCCTACTAAATGGAGCATTGAAAGGGGACGTCCCCACAAAGCCAACATGGAGAGGTATCTTTTCAACAGCGAACCTCGACTACATATACACTTCCTCAAACCTGTCTCATAGAACTGAAAAATTAGAGGTAATCCACACTGCCGCAAGTGATCATAACATTTTGCAGCTGACATCCAAAAAGCTGAGTAACAACAAAACAAGCAAACATGGTGCAGATCTCTCACTGTACATGAACATGGGAGGAAACCGATTAAGAATTAAGGCTGACAAGTTACCCGACTTGAATTTCTATCTGAGAAACTTAATTAAGAAAAGACAAAGAGAAGAAGAGAATAACTCAATCGACGATTAGCTGCTATTGAAAGTATTTACTACAACTCAAAGGGTAGGAAATAACAAAGGGTCAAGTACACAAAAGCATGTATATGACAAAGCAATTATTAATCAGAAACATTCTCTGAAGAAAACAATAAGAAATCTAATCAAAAACAAGAGCCAAAATTCAGAGGAGGAAATAAAGAAAGCCAAACAAAAATATTGAAATTGTATACGTATCCACAAAAAAACGATGTTAAATCAGGATTCCACATTCATGTTAGGAAAAATCCAGAGCAAAAATAGCCACGAAATTTGGTGAATCATAAACCAAATTAACGCTCCCCAAGACGCCTTGATGTTAAACCCAATAACAGCAATTACATGGTGCAAATTTTACGGACAAATGCAACAGACTGCAAGCATACATATGACATCGGAACCTAAACCTAAAAGGGAAAGACATCCAATTGGACTATTCTACAGCGACAATAGAGGACATGATCAAGCAACTTAAAAACGTGAGGGCTCCCGGACCAGACGGCCTCACAAACGTGATGTTAAAAACTCATCCATGAGAATGGGCGACATTCTTGAACCATCTATTGGAACACGTAATAAAAGGGGGAAAGGTACCGAATTCTTGGAAAAACGCGGTGATTGTCCCCATATACAAGAAGGGTCTTAGGACAAACCCAGAGAACTATAGGCCAATAGCCCTCCTCAACGTCTTGGGGAAACTTTTTTCCTCAGTATTGCTGAAATCATTAACAACTTGGAGCATGGAAACAGGCAGAAGAGATCCGTGGCAATCAGGAATTGTGAAAGGGAGAGGGACCTCCCTTAACATATTTCTAATTAATCTGCTAAAAAATAAATCAAAGAAAACAAAGAGCAAAATATACATAGCATCTGTGGAAATATCAAAGGCCTTTGACATGGTCAACAGGGAAAATCTATGGAGAAAACTGGCAAAATGGCAGTGCCCCCACTAGTGTTGGAGAACATAAAACAACTATACACTAACACCTCTATAAAAAACGACTGGACAAGTCAGGGTTAACATCCAACCAAATAGATACCACTACAGGGCCAAAACAAGGCTGTCCACTAGCTCTTGAACTGTACAACCTATACACTTCTGACATGGATGATACATTCTGTGACATACAGATATTTCCTCTGCAGATTGGAGGAATACCGGTAGGGAGACTCCTATATGCGGATGATATCGCCTCACTTGATCAGACGCCAATAGGACTCCAACGACAATTGGAGGCCTTGGAAAAGTACATTGAGACAAACAGATTAAGAATCAACCCAGAAAAAACCTGAATAATGACTCTGTCAAAAACAAAAATTATTTAAAAAAACGACTTCAGTTGGTTTCTCAAAGGGAACAGACTGCTAGAGGTAAATTCGATCACATACCTAGGAGTATCTGTTAATAACAGTCCAACTGAGGGGCATAGGAAAGACCACCTATACAAAAAGGTTAAAACCTTGAGTGCCCAAGGACGGATCCTCCTAAAACAATGCTGCAGATTTTCATTGGCACCCTTAATAAGCTTCTACAGAATGAAAGTGATTCCAATTCTGGCGTATGGAGCAGAAACCACACCCGACTTATCCGATAAGAACTGGGCACAGTATGAAGGCATGTTTTGGAGAGCAGTATTGCAACTGCCAAAATCACTGCCAATACAAGCAATACGAAGAGAACTTGGCTTGACATCACTGAAAGCGAAAGTGGACTGGAAGACCATCTCACTTTACAGAAAATGCCATGAAAAGCCCTTAACGGGAGGATTCGAGGCACTGAATAATGCCTTGAAAAACAATAAGGATATACAACTACAAAAATGGCAAGCCAAATGTGAATCACTTCTAAAGGAGCTAAATGAAACAAACGAAGACCTGGCAATCAACCCTTCAAAAACAAAAAGAAAACTGTATACAAAAGATTGTATACAGACATTGGAGGAGTTAACCAGTTACAAGAGTTACGAAGACTATTGGTCGACACAGAGAAAACTGAATATGCTTCAAGGATATCTAAAACTCTTCCCAAACTGGTTTTACAGGTCACAACTAATGAGGTTCCATTTAAATATTCTGCCTTCGGGAGAAGTGATCCAAGGAAGATTAAAACAAAACGCCACCCTAAATTGTAGAATCCAACACAGTGGAATCACTAAAACATCTAACCTTAGAATGCAAAGGTCTACTAAACGAAAGAGAATTATGTTTGAGAGAAATAGTAAAAGCACTCCCAATAGAGACTTAGATACATGGAATGTTTTCATGGAAGGGGAGAAAATTACGACTATCTTGGCACTGGTCAGACTTATAATCATGATTTTTAAGAAAACAGAAAATCTCACTGAACATTCCACCTGAGAAAGTGTGCAGTCTTAGGAGTGCTTGGATGTTCAATAATGTGAATATGAAAATGACTGGGTAAAAACATTTTTTAATTATATGTTTGTGTTTTGGCTTAAGGTTTTCAATCTGTTAAACCAATTGTGGCCAAATAAAAAAATAAAAATAAATCATCAACTCGTATCTCAGCTGTTCTACTTTGCGATGTTCAAATCCACACTCAATAGCTAGTGCCCGCTGGGCAGTGATAAAGTCCTCTATGGACTCATTCATCCTTTGTTCCCTGGTAGCAAAGTGGTACCTGGGAGTGGTACCTGGGCAAAATATTTTTTTCCTTCACAATAAAGTGTTTGTCTAATTTGGAGATGCTTATTTCAAATGCATTCAGACATTCACTTTCAGTCACTGTGGATTACAGCAATCTCCTGTACATGGATTGCCCTTCATGTCCCGCCAATGATAAAGTTAAAGAGGTAGTTCGGTCAGAATTGTTATTGACGCAATCGATCAGGCATGTATTTTAGAGCATACATCGATCGTTCCTCCAAACATTTCCAATGCAATTTATCTGAGTTTTTCTCATTTGAACACATGCAAAAATGATGTGTCAGGTACCGCCACCTTTGCTAATCTTATCCATTCAACCATCGTCCCAAGTTCAAGCACCCTTCCGGCACTAATTGAGATCACCCTCCCCTAAAGTTGACATCATTAGATGCTCACTATGAGCTCCACCTATTTTAATGACATTAGTGGGCAGCAAAGGCAAATGTACCATTTAATCAACAAAGTCAAAACGTTATCTAACGCAGAACCAAGAACATAAACACACACATCCAAACAGAAGCAAAACATCTGTTTCTTTTCACAAAAATACAAAAACAGTTTATTTTGAAGAAAACAGCAATGGTCAGGAGCGTAACAAGTACTTTTAATTTTGACATAACGCTGAAAAGAAGTAATTAACTCCAAGAAAACAAGGGTAACTTTTTCCAATTGAGGTTATAGCTAGCAGACATTGCATGGTTCTAATTTTTTGTTTAACTGTGGACAATGATTTTATAATGCTGACTGTGTTCATCGATCGCTTAATCCCAGTCTTTGCATTATTAACAGAAAGTTATTATATTCCATCCTCGATGCATGAGCGATGCACATGGTATTCTATTACAGAGAAGACATGAGTGATTTAAATTTCGAATGCAACACTTTCACATCCACACATTTTCAGAACCTATAGGCTTCCATGTTGCTCCTTATCACTGCAATCGCAAAAGGACAGATTGGTGTCAGCAATCGTCCCAGGTAATGGTTATCACAGATGCATTGTTGAAGAATAATGTCCAATTACAGTTGAAGAACCCGTTGACCGGTAAACTGTACCCATGATAGGCGCACATCAGTATAATATAACTATGTGAAATCAAGAATGCAAAAATATATTTCAGCACCCAATTTATAATTGTTTATTCACAGTACATGTTTATGTCAACAATCAATTTATGTTATGTACAATGTATATTATTTGCATCAAATTGAACATTCATCCATCACAACATTAATCATGCAGCATACAACACACTTGCCATTTCACGTGCATAAATATTATTTAAATCTTTGCTTACATTGTGTCTTGTGTTTCCATTCTCCTTATGTGACTGATGACCAACCGCTTCGAAAGACAGATCTCTGTAATATAAACTTAACTTTCCTACGTAAGCTTTCAATATCGTGAATCTTATAACTTGTTTGTGTATATTCGACACATTTTGGCCTTCATATTGTTAATGTTTGGGATTCAAGGACACATTACAATGCAACCCTTCATCCAGCATTCACACCGTGTCAGAGAGAGTTTCATTTTGGGAACACATGCCACAAAAATTAACAATATTAATGGCAAGCTGTGCAGTGAAAAACAACAAAATATTGAAAGTATCCCACATATGAAAATATTTACTTCCATTTGAACATTCTCAATGCGTCTGGTCCCACAAGATGTATGTATTCTTTCAAAGATGATGCTAGGCGAGGTGCAGACAGGCTTGGATTTCCCTATACTTCACCGGTAAAAAAATGAAAGCCAAATTAATAGTGTGGGCAGTTTTCTGGTCCAAAGTGAGCCACTTCTTTTCTGAAATAAACAGAATTTGAATACAAATGCAGTGAGTTAATATGTAGAGACAACAGGAACAGACCGGGAAGGGAAGGGGGGAAGGAAAGAGGTGATTTCGCACCAAGCTGGGTAGACTGTTGCAGTAAGGGCAACACGTGCAATGAGCAACAATAAAAAGAATACAAAATGTACATCACTAAATTTCCAGCATGCCTAGAATGAGTGCAGTATTGAAAGTCTTACTGGCATCTGTGTATATCTATTCCAGCAATCATATTGATTTCTGCATTGATGCATGCACACCTGGTTGTCCCCACATGTGGGCCTGCACACTAAGATGTAAATGTGCAAAGACCACAGGTGCATATTCATAGTGCACATTTACAAGACATATTCCTTTGCTCGTTATTACAATGTTTTCTAACACTATGGCTCATAAACCTTTGGTCTATTGGTATCTGCAGCCAATTATCATGATTCCTACTTTCCAGTGAAGTTAGACTTCATTTGTTGTATTTATTTATTTGCTATTTGTAAAGTGCATGTACAAAGAATGATGTTTTAAGGCACCATAAGACAAAAAAGGTGAGGGAGCAGGGAAGAAAAAGAAATAACGGTCCTACTAGGCCTTGTGTCATTCACATCATGCAAGAGAAGTAGCCAAAAGTGTAGGGGGAAGACAGTGGGGGGGTGTAGGTTGGGGCAGAAGGGAAAATGCTTAGGTCGGGGGGAGGTGCAGGGCAGGAGGAGGTATACAAGTGCAGGGGGGAGGAGGAATGGAAGCAGAGGGCCAATGGGGCTAGGCAAGTGATAAGGTGAGGCCAGGTGGGCAAGTGCCAGGAGAAGCAAGGATTGAGGCCCGAATGCAAAGTGCAATGACAGGGTGGACCAGGCTTGTCAGGGTATTTAGGCCCAGAAGGGCAAGTGCAGGTTGTGGAGAGGGAAGGAAGACAGGGTGCTGGGGTATACTGGGCAAGGAGGGCCTAGTGCCATATGAAGCTCAGAAGACAGCCAGCCAATGTGAGAGAGGGTACATTACAGAGGGGGTGGTAGAAGGGATGAAGAAGAGAAAATGTGGGTCTTAAGAATCTTCTGGAACTTAATGAGATCAGACAGAAGCCTTAGAGGGGAAGGGAGGGCATTACAGAGGGATGCTCCAGCTGAAGAAAGAGATCTACCCCACACTCTCTGCTTGTAATAGTGTCTGATCTGCAGAGAATTGCATCTAGATGAGGAAGTTCTCTAAGAGGGAGGAATATAGGGAAAGAGGTAGATGTAGTGGAGTCCCTGACCCCAGAAAGCCTTTTGGATGACGCGGTGGGTCTTGAACTTGATCGCTGCAGCCACGTGGAGCCAGTACAGATATGTTTACTCTTCAGAGATGCAGTCCCTGTGCTTGAGGCCAAGGATATGTCTTGCAGTCCTATTTTGGATTAGGTTAAGGGGGTGAAGAGAGGAATTTTCTGCCAAGATTCTTCAACTATTGTGAGTTTATTACAAACAGGGCTTGAAATTAGGATTGGATATCGAGCAGTAACCGTTCACCAGGATCTACCACTAGGGAACAAGGAGTTTATAGCATTACATTAGTTGGCCTGGGGAGGCAAATGTAGCTTCTGTTAATAGTTGTTTTTAAGATCACCAGTCTTTTCTACATTCAATTTGATTTGAGTAACATACTTGAAGTAATCAGAATGACATTTATTATTGTAATGGAAATCAATTATATTGATGGTAATAAATATAAAAATCAAAGAAAAATAGAAATGTTAAGGCCTATCAAGTGACATTACTTCACAAACAGAAATTAAAATTACAAATACATTATTTAACAATTACCTCTCAAGTGACATAATATTCCATTTATTGTATAATGGAAGCCGTTTCCAAACATTGTGCAAAAGCTTGAAAATGGCTTTGTTAAACATTGTGAAGAGAGCCACACATCATTTGAATCTTGAAGGCAATCTTACAACAAGTTCAAGTTTGGCAGGGTAAACCTCTTTTGCATAGTTGCGTGGCATGGACTGGGCACTGGAAACAAAATCTCGATGAATTCCATGCGTTTGCATTGCCAGCACATTATGCAATGCCAGATCTTTCCGAAATTCAAAATCCATCTGCTGCAAGATTGGCTTTGCCACCCACTATTTGCTTCTTTTGGTAAACTCCTTGTTGTAACGAGGCATCCCGAAAATTCCTGTAGTTTTTGCTTGTTCCCTTCCAACATTTTCGTTTTGCGCAAGTACAGTCAGTCTTGTTCTGGCCTCCATACCATCTATGCCAAAATGCAACCTTTTAGGCCTTACTTTAGGCGCATATTATGGGACACCTCCAAATCTCCAGTGTGGCATAACTCGGAGAGTCCTTTCATGTCTCTTGAAAGCAGTTTGGCATACACAATCTTCTCAAGTGGTGTGTGAGGATGGGAGCCTGGAACCAACCACCTTTTCTTACGCTTCTGCTCCTTGCTCAATGGTCCATGTGCACATTCATGGAAATATTTGTTTTCTTTCCAAGAGGGTATGTTAGAACAATGGTGCATCAATGAAAGCCATTTTTGCAAGCAAAATATATACAGATCCATCACAGATTTTTTAGCTTCACCAAAGGTGATTGCTGATAGAGTGTGACCAATACAAAATATTTTCTATAGCCTTTTTTTCTCAGCAGCCTTATTTTTTTCTAAATTGATTCTGCAATGTGCCATAAATCATATTGATGCTTTATGTCTGGGAACTGCTCTGGCATGGTCTTGGCTATTGAAACCTGCCTGTCAGTGGCTATCAAGTCTATTTGCATTCCTCTGGATTGCAGAGTTGAATGGATTTAATTAAACCATATTTTTCCATGGCAACAGAAGATGTACATGTAGATACTTGCACGATGACTGAACTCACAATTTTTGGGGTTTTCATGTCTCAGACGAACAACCTGGGCTGTCACACTGTCCATCACCAGCAAGCCAGAGCCTTTTGCCAGCAAGAGCATTTTCCATTGACATCAGTTTGAGTGTCCATGCCTGGCTAATAGAGGGGAACAAGAAATCCTTCTGATATTTATAGTACTGGGTTTTTGAAAGGAACCTGAGTCCTACAGAGTTAGAAAAACTTGAAATTGTACTGTACGTTTATCCGCTAAACAACAAAGCAAATGATTAAAGTATATTTCCAGCAGGCAATTTTCCAAGTATAGGTTGAGCATGCCATGAAAATGTGTTATGGTGGTGTACACAGCTACCCTTGATCTTCAGGTTGGTGCCTTTGATTTCACAAGTAAAAGTCACCAAAGGCTGCCCACAAACTCTCCAACACAAACCCTCCTACAGAATGTATGATCACATTAAATCATTTTCATAATCTAGATCAGTGAGTTTATGTGGGCTATGTGTTGATTGGTGGGTTGGTGCACATCATCCTATTAGATGGGGAAGCACCTGCGTGGGTCCGCCCACGCATTCGGTAATTAAGAAGAAGAAGAAGAAGAAGATCAGGCAACAGTTGAATACAATGTATTGTATTCCTTTAATAGCCAATCATCCAGAAGTATACTGGTTTGTGATTCGATTGTGGTGGTTAAGTTTTCAACACTTTGAAGAGTGAAGTCCACATTACAAGCACAATCATCAATCAGTAGCGAAGATGCTTTGGTTATTTCTGTGTGTAATATTTCCAATTTGTCCACATCTATTTGGGAAACAGGGAACATTGTCTGTTTCTTAGATAGCAATTTTTTAGAGGGTGTGGGTTGTGTCAGCGGCTCTGCAAGCAGTTCTGAAACATCCTTTGTGTTGTCTGTTTCTAATGTTTCTTCTGGGTGACATTGTGTGCTGTAACAATGATCCAGGATTACTTTCCATGGCTCACTGCTGACATTCAATTCAAATTCCAGCCACTGGACATCTGCATCATGACACTGAATCTTGCAAGGACCATGCTGAGCCTCAAAATGTAGCTGCTCCCAAGTGACAAGGGTGTGGCAAGCAACATCATTAGTTTGTGTGGTTGTCTGAGTATTTATGCTCCTTTTCTTCCTAGGCCTCTAAACAGAGAGAAAATGTATGTGTAAGTTATAGCACACATTAAGAACATATGAATTACAACATGAAAATGTAATATCAATGAAATAACTGATAAAATATGTACCCTTTTTTCAGATTTTTCCTTGAAACAGTCAAATTAGATTTGCTGACCACCATACCAAGCTGAAAAACAGCATTTTGAAATTGTTTATACCTTGAAACATGCTTTTCCACTCAACGAATCATATATACATATATAACAAAATGTTACTATGGAAACCATTAAATATTACATCACAGTAAAAATTGATGATTACTGATATTTTACAATATCTTATGTATACCTCTTGTCCATGTGTCTTTTCAATTTCAACCGCTTCAGTAGTACATTCCTTGTACATAACACATTCAAAGAGCATTGAATACATTGTTAAACAATGTAATGTAAAATCTTTGATCTCACAAAGTACATCTTGAGAAAGTTGATTTAATGATTGTCGACCTTACAATATAAGTTAAACTATATTAAAGGATATGGTTAATCATCTGATAATTTTTCTTTTTTTAGTATTGACATAAAATCGCTCACTGTGCATATGTACCATTTAGGAAAGACATATTTTAAACCTGTACCAATAACCTTCGGAGATGTAGCATGGAGTTGGTGCAAGATCATCCTGTAAAACATAATGATTATATTGTGACCCCTTTAATGCATTGTAATGTTATTTTGTGTCAACAATTCCATTTTTCGCTAAGCAGCTAATGTTTATAAACAAAAACATACACCATTCATATAGTGAAAGGACCTATGTTATTCATTAACAAAGTACATATTTCTGAGGGTTTACTTTCATTGTTGCATGTGTTTCTGCAATAAATACATCAAGTTTGTTGATCTAATGCTTTGAAATTTGCTGACATTATTGCGAATTATCAAAGAAATAAGTTATCTTAAATGTAAAATAGATATTTTTAATCAATAACTATCAGTAAAAATCAATACATGATTACTTCTCATATCTCATGCTCCCGACTGGTTTCAGTAGAAGAATATTACGTTGTTGAAGTTACAGGCTTTGTCTATATAACAGTAATTGTAAAAATAACTATGTAACATCCAAAGAAAATGTAATGTGAAAGATAGTCAATATTGACCAAGAAGCCTACAAGCCAGTGTGTATCAAAAGCTAATATTATACATGACAATCATCAATATGTTTTAAGTTGAACTGGAATAACATTTTGTATAGTCGCATCTGAAGGAATATCCTAAAAACAAACTTGAAAAGTGAATGAGGTTGCTGTTGATTCCAGAATAGTGGTCCATGTAGCATCATAGTCCTTTAATCGATGTATGTATTCAAACCATTGTTCAATAGAAAATGGACATTAATATTATAATTTATACCACATCAAAAACGATAAAGAAATGTCGTTTGCAATTTGCTTGGCCTCACCATTAGGATGTTGGACGTGTCAGTGGTTTCCTCCATGGTGACAATCTGTAATTCCATCAGTGCAGTCTATGTAAAGACAGACATGGTCATTTTAAAATAATTACCTATTTTTAAAGGATGATGTGAGTGTGTGTTTGGAAAGGCTCCCATTGCAGTGAACTGTTTGAGTATCCCTAAAGTAGGGATACACAAAGTAATGTAACGTTACACATTTTTAAAACACAGTACATTGTGTCACAAAGGAAACTTGTGTAATAAAATATCAATGCAAATATTTCCCAAAACCTGAAAACCCTTCATTATCTTACCTGTTCACAGACTATTTCAATATATTGAGTGGTCGTTTATAAGGCAAATTTAGACAGTGGTAACATGCATTTAGAAATTCAGAGTCCATTACTCACCTGGGTCAGCGTGTGCTGAAATTCAGTTGAAACTGCATTGGGCTGTAATTTGTGATGTAGTCAGGGGCGACGCTGTTTAGTGTACTGTGATGGTTCGTATATATCTTCTGGGAAGTGCATGCTGCAGACGCAGAATCGATTGCCCCTCATGTCATCCAAGACATCCATGTCTCTGCTTTCAATTTCGGACGCTGGAATTCCGTAGCACAAGAGCCATTTTCTTATTAAATTTATACCCGTTGGAACAACATGCAGGTCTGTACTCTGACTTTTAGCGTGGCTGTTATTAGTGCAACTGAAAACGATACAAGAAGGCATTGTTGGATTTTCGTTATGATCGGTTAAAGAAATATAAAAAAATATTACTATAAAAAAGTATCACAGTGAGTAAACCAAACATCAGATTCCTTTGAAAATAAACAAAACATGTACATTTATAAAAACATGCCACCTAAAGCAAAGATGAATTTAAAACAATGCACTACAAAAGATTACATTTGGAAACAATACTCCATAATGTTATGTGCTGAATACAGAGATAAAAATGCCTAAAATGGTTCATAATGGTGTAGATTTTATCAATAAAATAAAATGAGAATAGGGTGTACATTGAGTATAAAGCAGTAGAAAGTGGCCTTGCAGAGAACATTGACACTACAGAAAACAATAGTCAAAGTTGACTAACCATTACTTAGAAGAACAGATGAGCTGATTCAGCGAGCAAGGTAAAAAGTGGAGAGTGGCAATATCCGTTGTCAATTTCACAGGTGTTTTCTTGGTAACTTGGTTGAGTGTTTATAAAGGCTTACAGAAATGGGTGTGTATGTTAATGTGTGACTTATTCGTCACACCCATCAGGCCTCTATGACAATGTTTGACCTACTCAATCCCGCTAATGGTTCCCACTTGTGAGCACACGCCTACAAGTGTGAACAGGTCCAAACTATTGCTGGTAGCGGAGGGGGATGCATGTGGATGAGTGGGGCACAATTGACCCATAGCACAGTCAATAGACACAGACATGTGTTGATTGCCGGGACAGGGTCTTCAAAGGAGAGTCTGGAGACACAGGGTCTGGGTTTGCCATGTGGATAAGGGTGCCCATGTGAAAGAACCCTTTGAGGTGTACATGGTATTCAGCACTGTGAGCATTCCCATCCTACCAGCCACCTTGTGAGGGCACGCCCACAAGTGCTAACTGGCATTGATGGCGGAGGTGGATGGATGTGGATGAGGGGAGCGCAATAAGCCCGGAACACAGTCAATAGACACAGACATGTGTTGATTGCAGGGACAGGGTCTTCAAAGGAGAGTCTGGAGACACCAGGTCTGGGCTCGCCATGTGGATAAGGGTGCCCATGCGAAAGAACCCTTTGAGGTGTACATGATATTCGGCACCTTGAGCGTTCCCATTCTCCCAGCCCCCTTGCGAGTGCACGTCCACAGGTGCAAACAGCCATTGATAGCAGAGGGGGGATGGATGTGGATGAGGGGAGCGCGATATGCCAGTAAACATGTTTAAGAACACCAATCGTTTATGATACTATTAGATGTTTGGATGTGTTGTGGACTTACAAAACATTTCTAACATCTGTTCAGATTAATTCATTTTTTTTAATTTACTTTTGTAAAGTGGATGGCAATGACACTACAAATTATACGGCTGCGGTAGAGGTACAAAGGTATAAATCCACGGTATTGTCTGTGGGCACTGGGAATTAATCAGGAATGGCTCGAACCACACAGGGAGGCATTACTCATTGAATGCAAAATCCAAGTCTTCCATAAAACCATCATGTAAAGGCACAATATCCCACATGTCTGTAGCACCTGCCTAAGAGATATAGAAACAGTTTACTTGAATGAACCCAATAATGGCATTTCTTTTTGTTTGCACTAAATTGTAAAATGTAAGGCGTTGTTATGCTTTAAAAAGTACCATTTCATGCAAAGTACTGACAGTACTTGGGATTTCAAGTAGGAATCAATTAGAAATGTGAAAGCACATTCCAGCAAAATCAGTTTGGGAGATAGTTTCAAGTGAAAGAAACTTAATTGTTCAGACAATAAATCTAAAGATGAACGCTTTGGTTTTAGATTAGAATGAGTAATTTATTCAATTTACAGAAACATTCTTTCGTTGGTGATCCATCGAAGTTTTATTGATGCAGGCCAACTAAATATTATGTTACCAGTCTCGGTCATCAAACACACAATATATAGAGAGTAAATATACTCATTACTTGCATTACAAAAGCAAACAGTAGCTCGAAGTTCATGCATACCGACCATCACCATTCGCAACACGGATCTTGTAAGGCAGGTGGCCCTGAAGTCATGCAGCTCGGTAACACATATCAGTGGTGTCTTCATCTGCAAAGTTTTCTCTGTAAACGGCAGCTCTCCATCAGAGTAGGCATAAGCTCACAATGATGGCAGGTAGACCAGATGGAAACCTGTTCCATGCGACTGGGTTCAGGCTCCGGTGATTGATCGTCATGACTTTCATCCGATTCCACATCGTGTCGAGATTTTTCTCTTTCAAGGATTTCCACTTCTGAATATTTGGGCTAATACAGGTAGGGCTGAACTGTTGCCATAGTTCCTGAATAGGGAAGAAGCATAGAATCACCAATGAGGTAAGTAAAAACGTTTTTGTTTGTATACAGTAAAGAAAAGGGGTTTCCCATTAACATTGAATGTTAAAGACAAATAAAGAAACAGCCATGTTACAAAAACACATTGTGAAAAGACAAAATTAATAGGCTAAAAACTTATTTAAATATGGTTTGGTGAAGACGTTTGTCCATAATATAAGCAATGAAAAGCGACTACTGAGCTAATTCATTTTAGCCCCTATCAGTACCGGTTCTCAGTGTGATGTACTTGGCAGAAAGCTGAACAGAGCACCAACAAGTAAGGGAAACTCAAAATGAAATACACTGACACGAAGGAAAAAGAAACTTCAACATTGTGTAATCAGAAAGGGTTTGTTTACACTTGTTGAGGAACGAGACGTCTTGGTATTTCCATGGACACACATCAATAGATTGCGCACAGAGGATGTTGACATGCTTTGGGGTTGTGAAATGGGGCGTGAGCATCTATTGATGTCACCGTTAGGGGTGGGTGATCTGAATTAGTGCTGCAAGGACACTTTAAGCAGATAAGATTAGCACAAACTAGCGGTACCCGACCTGTCATTTTCAGATGAGTTCTAGTGAGAAAACCTCAGGTAAGTTGCATTTGAATTTTTTTTTAGAACGATCGATTTATGCTCTAAAAAATGCCTGATCGATTGGCCCAATAACATTTCTAACCGAACTACCCAAGTCTTTTCAATTAGCAGGGAAATGTGCGCCATAAACACCATGTAAATATCGAAGGAACACCTCTTTCCAGTCTTGCCACTTGATCAGAGGTTCACAAGATTTTGCAAGAAATAAAGGCGGTACTGGAATATTGGCCATCCCCCAACAATGTGCCCTTGAATTCTCACGAGCAGCATGTAGTGTAACGACTAGTCAAGGGTTTATTTCTCACAGTACACCCTTGAACACTCATAAGTAGCACAGGGTGCATCCATTAGTGAACAGTTTCCCACAGCACGGCATTCCTTATAAATGCAGCCCATTCCACAGCACATTCACTGTGTGTCTCTGGTGTGGTCCTTCGCTCCGGACGCCTCGGGTGTCCCCTTGCCAGGTTATGCTCGGGAGGAATAAAACTCCTGTTGCTAGAAAATGTACGATGTCAAAGCGCCATCCAGCAATGTGCGTGTCTGTACTGTCTTCTGCCTCACAGCAGAGTATGTGGCGCCTTCTCGCGCCATATAGCGTTGCAGTCTACCAATGAAGGGGTGCCATTGCTGGCAAGTCTTACGGTGCAGGCAGTGACCGAGCATTGGAACAGAAGAAACCAGCACTTTTCCCGGAGAGACAAACTAACACACCCTCTTGTGAGGCAGGCCACGGGAGGAGGCAAAGCTGGAACGGCTGACACGATCCAGAAGATCAGGGGTGTTGCTAGGTCTGGCAAAGATCTGGGGCTACACTAATGTCAGGACCGTTGGGACTTGGGGCTAACTAGCCTTTTGGTTGTAGCCTCTGAGATTCTATCTGGAGCTACAACCAATAGACCGGGGGCTTTAACCCCCTATGTCCCCCCTAGCAATGCCTCTGCAGAAGATCCTCGTCGCAAGTATTGCATCCTCTGCTTAAAGGATACAAGGAAGTCAAGTGGGTTAAAGAAAATGCAGCCTTTATTTCAGATCTCTCTACAGCAGTCCCAGTTGCCTCACTCCTCTCCACTCTCTCTCTCAACCCTCTCTCTTCAAACCTAAACATTCTCCTTCTACATTATCAGCTGGGGCCAGCTTGGTTCCACGTTCCACAACTGTCATTCAACAACAGCACTCTTCTCACTATATATCAGGATACATGATAACAGCAAAATATATTTAGCACTTACGTTGTTAGGTATAACAACAGGCAGGCAGTGGAGCTCTGCGCCACCATATCAGGCTAACTGAATAGCTGAAGCAGAGAAACAGTCAAGAACAGCATTAGGAATAAAGTAGTGCTGTCCCGCTAAACCAAAAAGAGGACTCTGCCTCCCCCAGGAACTTATATTTAGGGAGTTGAAGTGAAGGCAACCCACAGAAAGTAATGGAGAATGCCTCCAAGTCCCAGCAACTGAAGCATGGATGTCCCCCAACCCCCATGGCACATCTTAATTGGTAGAGGAGAGGATGGAACCTGCAGCACCCAATGATATGATATGATATGATAGATTATTTATAACCTGCTTAATACCCAGAGGTTTCTAAGAGCGGACCCGCGGATCAAACCTGTGGTGCTCCGTGTTAGCTTCCAGTGCGAGCACGTTGCCCCTAAGCTATCCTCCCGAGACATTAAAGAGCAAGGGTGTTGCTGGAGGAATCAGAAGGCCAGAGGCATGCATTACATTCTCCTCTAGTCCAATCCAGCAGTGTTGGTCAGTACAGTTCCGGGTATGCAGGGTTTATCTGCTACACAAGCGGTTTAATAACTGCCTCCGCAGCGTGCGCCATTTTACCTTTGCCCAAGTGGCGAGCAGTGCTGAATGTAGAGTCCTCCAAGTCTGTCCCTTTAGTATGAGTGTGTTTCTGGTTGATATACTTCCCCAAAAATACCCCAACTCTGTCGCTGCCACCTAAAGGGCCACTTCTCTGGACATATTAAACTTCTTTTTGTCTGCACCCTGGGAGTTCCGGGAAAGTCAATCTGCCATGCTGCCCAGTTGACCATTGCCCCTGCTGAGTTTCATTTTAGTCGGCACAAGTGTTTTCTTCTTCTTATCATATAGGGCCCGGAACTGGGAATCAGCGTGTTTCTGACCCCCCTTTATCATCCCTAATCCAACTGCCATCTTTCTTTCCTCTTTTATAGTTACGTGCAATCAAGTGCTAGATATTAGATAGTTTGACCAATTGAGTTTACGTATATGAGCTCGTCACCCAACTGTAAATGCTTAGAACTTCATACAACTCGCCTTGATACAGACCCTTGATGGGTCGACAACATGTGTCAGAACTTTGTATGTTAATAAACCATCACTTCGACCCAACCACAGTGACAAGACTTCTCATTCTTTTGGCTTCATATATGCAACTCAATTGGTAAAAATATCTAATATCCAGCGCACGTGGTTCTTTCCTATTACTAATTGGGACAGAAGAGCACTGTCTCCTAAGAACCCAACAACCAGCAGCAGGATCAACTTCTCAAAAGTGCAATGATCAGCGCAGTGATCTAACTTTTCCATTGCTGTACCCTTTGCCTTTATACTCTTTAATAGTTTGTCAGCCATTCTCCACACTCCCATTTTACCCTCCAATTATTGAAAATAATTCACTAAAAAAGTAAAAC
This sequence comes from Ambystoma mexicanum, assembly GCF_040938575.1. NCBI lineage: Eukaryota > Metazoa > Chordata > Amphibia > Caudata > Ambystomatidae > Ambystoma > Ambystoma mexicanum. The sequence continues at coordinate 683,297,601 of NC_090929.1, read as the reverse complement.
CGTCCTTTGGGATGGGCACTGTCCATTCCTGTGCTGAACCCCCCTTTATTCAGGCCATAATTCTATTTTCCTTCCTCCTCCATAATTCCTGACTCCTTCTTTCCTTCTGGTTGCCCATCATGGTGCGTTCTTGGCTATCCTATCCCTTCGGAGGCAGACATGTGTTTTGTGCACAAGCCTGATTATCTTTTATCAGAGCCTTGTCTGGCGGCCCATTCCTGGCGCTCGAGGGGGCCTGTCTTTTTTTACACTTCAGCATGTAGGGACTGAAAAGTCTGACTTCAGTGTTGATACCCCAGACCTTATCCCTAACTATGTTGCCTGGTCAAGGAACTCCATGTTAAGGCTTATATACACATTAGCTATACTTTCCATATAATTTGACAAACTAACACTTTCTTTGCTTCGCTAAGACACTCTCAAGTGTTCTTTCGCTGTCTGTCTCTGCCTCTTTCTCTTTCTGTCTGTGCCTGTCTGTCTCGCTCTCTCTTTTTACTCACTCTCCACTCCATGCTTCCTCCTCTTTCTATGTGGGTGAAGATTGAATTGTCACCTCTAAGTTTGCTTGGGCAACCCCAGCTGTAGTTGACAGTTGCGCAGAGGAAAGAAAACATCTGCAAACGTATCTATTAAAAAAAGGACATTATTGAATTGTACTAACATGGTCAACTGGATCTTTTTAAAATTGTACAATGTTTATTTCGAATGATCATTTCCCGTCTTTACTGTAGTCACACAAAGAAAGTTTCACTTGCCTTAATGAGCCAAGCAGATCATCCAATTCTAGAATAACCACAAAATCATTTTGTGATAGAGGTTTATCAGACTTGCAGTCATAAAACATTTTATTAGTACCCGGCGAGGGCGCAATCAGAATGCAAGAGCCGTTCTGATTGGCCCTCGTCGAGTATTTACCAGGCCGGGAATCCCTCTGTCGGGATTCCATGGCCATTATCCCCGGCGGGGGGCGTGGCAACCCCTCAGCCAATGAGGAGGCTGGAAGCGGGGCCATCCCTGCTCCGAGCCTCCCCACGGCTGAGAGGCTGCCTTCGCCCCCCGCCGGGGACTCAGGTAAGTCTTTTATTTACTTTTTTAACACCACCCCCCACTTACCTTCTTGTTCCTGCATCCCTGGCGGTGGACGAGGGAAGCCTCCAGCCGTGTGGAGACTCAGAGCGGGGCCAGGTACGGCAGAGGACGCAGGTATGTTTTTATTTTATTTTTTCTTCACCCCATCCCACTCCCACCCTCCCAACCCCACTTACCTTCTTTTTGATCCTTTTTTCGGGAGCGGACGCGCTGGGAACAGCTGTGTTCCCAGCGTGTCCGCTCCCGATGGCCGCCATGGAAAGGGAAAACGGGCTACGGCAATTTTCTTGGTTGTTTCTTTTTTTAATTTTTCTGTCCCGAAACGCTGCAGCGTTTCGGGACAGAAAAAAATGCTTTTAGTGCCCCGGTCACGCACATAATGCGGGTCAGGGAACTAATAGCAATATGACCCTCGCGGCGGGGGCATTACCAACTCATGTAATGCCCCGGGGCCTTCGTTAACTATGGGCCCCGGGGCACTACCTGAGTCAGTAATGCCCCTGCCGCTCGGGTCATATTGCTTAAATAATAATAATAACTTCATTTATTTGTTTTTAGCTCAAATAATGAGCTTTTACATAGAAACATATCTTTTCATGTTTCAAACAACAGTTTACAGAGCAGTTTACAGAGCAGGTTTACGAAACAGACTTATACCCAGACAGACTATTTGCCTACCACGGATTACAAGTTTCAGTTTTCAACCATTTACAAATGTTCAGAGTTTTCCAAGATTCTCTTCGAAAACTTTGCCATTGTGCAATGCAAAGTTGTTAATTAAAACCATATTTAAAACACACAATTAAATCACATTGTTAAAAAACACATTTAATCACTATTTTTTTGTCAAGAGACAAAACTAGGCTACAATAGATATCCTTCGGATCTTTTGTACATCCTTTTGTACTTACATTTACAGAGAATCAGTATTCCACTTTCATAGGTGATCCCACGTTTTTTTTTAATCTGACACCACAATCGGTACAATGCTATGTGGACTGACTCATTGTCTGTGTTTAGACAATAGCGCCAAAAGGCATCTGATTTGATTGAATTCTATTGATTCACAAAGTTGCCCAGAGAGCACATATACCAATTACTAATTTCGGCATATTGGGTGAGGATATGCCTGGCTGTCTTAGGCATTTCCATGTTTTTACATTTAAGACAGATTTGTTCGCCTGTGGGGATATCTTGGAATAATCCCTGAATGGTTAGCAGCAGCAGTTGGTTTATACAGAGGTGCAGTCTAAAATCCCGAACCAACGGGCTGGGACTTTTTACTAGGTAAATCTGTAATTTCATCATTTTTCCAGGTGTGTGTAGTTTCTTACCCAATGCCATTTTTCCATCTTTCTTTGGTAGATGTCTTTAATTATTGTGTATTGGGTACCTTTCCCAAAATCTGAGAACCAACCTATCAGATGAAAACAGTCTTTGTTTAGATCTTAAAAATGTTTTCTCCCCCCCAACCCCTGCCTCCATCTGGCCATCTCATGTCCTTGCCCCAGTATGTTCAATAATGGGCATTTTGGGTTACTATGCAGTTTCAAATATAGAAGCCCCTGCGAGTCAATGCCTGGCCCTTTTCGAGACACCAGGACTAGCTCGAGTCGCAAATATGCCATGGACATTGCCGGTTGGAGGCTTAGAATCTTTCTCCAGAAAAGGCCTCCTGGTACATCCAACCAGGCTAGATCCCTCATGCCTAGGGCATCCAGTCCATGTGACAAAACTCTGCTTGTACAATTTAATGATGCCTTCAAGCGGGTAACCTGCAGATTGTCTGGCGAACTTGTTTATTGCATATGTTAGTTGGCTAGCTTTTCTTTTTCTGGCATTGATAATGGTGTTATATTTGCCACTGGCAGCCAAGTCAAGGCCAAGATAGGTGTAGCTACTGACGTATTCCAGGTTTCCCACTTCAAACTCAAGGTTTACCCGATGGACCTTACCACCCGCTACTGCCATCACTTTTGTTTTGTTGATATTTATGGCGAGATCATTCTTCGATACATAAACCAACAGAGCCCTAAACTTTGCTTTAATGCCATTTATGGTCCGGTCCATAAGGAGCAGGTCATCAGCATAAAGTGAACAGGTGACTAGGCTAGTACCGATCTTTATCGGACAGTCAATCACAGTCGTGATTGCTTTTGAGAGACCCGACAGATACAGGTTAAACAGCAGTGGGGCCAAGGTACAGCCCTGTTTGACCCCTGTGTTGATTTTGACCTCTCCAGTTAATGTTCCTAAGTCGTGAAGCCTCGCCTGTACCTTTGTGTTTTAGTGGAGACTAATAATTATGTCCAACAGCCAGTTTGGGCAGCCCGACTTGTGCAGTTGTTCCCACAGCCTCACCCTGTTCACTGAATCAAATGCTGATGAGAAATCAACAAATACAAGGTACAACACTGAGCTTCCCTTTTCTGTGGCTTCCTGGATCAGAGAGTCCAGCAGTCTAATAGTGTGGGTTGTACTTGATCCTGGCCTGAAACCTGTCTGTGTGACATGTAATATAACAGCATCATCTGCACACTTCTGCATTTTGGTCAGAGTCAGTGATGCAAACAACTTCACTACTACATCGAGGAGTGAGAGAAGCGTGTAACTTTCCGGCAGCTCTCTATCCCCTTTCTTGTAGACTAGAAGCATGATCGCACTTTGCCAGGTTTCCAGGACCATTTTTTCTCTATGTATCTTAGATTAGATTAGGGATTTATAGTGCGCACATCCTTTCGGAACATAATAGTAAAATGCATCTAGGCGCAGGTGTTAAGATCCTTTGCTCACATCGAGGTACTGTCGCAGAACCCAATTGATCACCGAAACAGGCATGTTTTTAATTTTTTTCCAAAGAAAATGATAGATGACATATTCCACAATTCTGCTGGAAGGGAATTCCAGAGTTTGGGCCACTGATGGAAAAGCATCGGTCTCCTCGAGAGAGGAATTCAAATGAGGGGACCACCACAAGATTTTTACCGGAGGAACATAGAGTACATACTCGCCGATAGGTCTTAATTCTTGATATCAAATACTTCGGTGCAGTTCCCTGAACGCACCTAGAGATCAGGCATAATAATCAAAATTGATTCTTTGCCGTATTGGAAGCCAGTACAGTTTTCTATGGTACATGGAGATGGAACCTCTTTTTGGGAGATTGTACACTAATCAAACAGCTGCATTCTGAGTTACCTTGAGCCTTTGCAGTTGACAATCCAGAGCTCCAAATAGCAGTGTGCCGCAATAGTCCAACCTTGAGTTTACCATAGTGCCTAAAATCGTAGCACAGTCTGTTTCGGAAACCAGAGGCAGAATAGGTTTCAGGAGTCTAATCTGGAAGCAAACAGATTCGACTACTTCCAAGACATGGGCATTACTGGACAGAGATGCTTGCCAGATACAGCCTAAGTTCTTGATTTTGTAGGAGTAGGATGTGGCAGAGCCAAAGATGGCAGGACAGGAGGTGGAGGCATGGTATTTGCTAAAAAGCTGCTTTGGTCCAAATACTATAACCTCGGTTTTAGTAGGGTTTAACTGGAACTTGCTTTCCACCATCCAGTGTCTTACGGCTTCAGCACAAGCCAGGATACGCTCTGTTGCTTCTGGTGCTGATTCTAGTCTGACATATATTTGCATGTCGTCTGCATATAAGTGGTATTTCAGATTAAACCTAGGGAAGATATCCATCACTTTCCTGAGCTAGATATTAAACACTATTGGTGACAGTGAGGATCCCTGTGGAACTCCACATAGTGTACTGCCATTCTAGCGGTGCCTGAAGATCTGGACTCAGCTGCCAATGCATTCAAACGATCACTCATTTCAACACACTGTGCCTGGAGAAATCATGTAACTCATTTCTATAAATCTGTAGAGTAGCCCTCGAAGCCCTATCAATATTCTTTTGGGACCAGCCTAACCGGTTTTTTACCATGGTTTACATTCACCCCACCACCAACCATTTGCTTTGGGCCACATGTACCCATATTCAGGGTCAAGGCCAGGATCGAGTGGTCACTGTATGGTGTGCTTTTGATCTGTAGAGTCTCCACTTTCTACGCAGACTCATACTTTAGTCCAGGGTCAATGTTTTGTTTTTCATAGACCAGGTATAGTTTCCAGGGCAGTCCCCCACTGTTCGGCCATTTAACATGGTGAGACCTCATTCATGGAAGAACAATAGCCATGTGTTACCCCTGCAATCCCCCTCCACTTGATCACACTTTCTGGGAACACTGACTTGAAACCTCCACACCTGACTGGATCCCTGAAGTGTGCATTTAAATCATCTCCCATAATTACAAGATCATTCCCCTTTGTGGTAAGCCAATCAGAACATATGGAATCGATTGTTTCAAACGTGGGTTCCAAATCAGCTAGACCAGGGGTCACATATATGTAGATGAGGAGCAAGGTTGAACACGTTTTCCCTCCACCTCAATAGTTAAGACATTATCTGAGTCTGCAAGCAGTTGTATGCTCTCCACTTTGAGGTTTTGCCTTACGCTGACGAGTAGGCCACCATACGGGTGGTCCCGGGGCCCTTTTCAACCAACCTCTAGTATACCATGTATCCCTCTAGCTGTATGGGCTTGGTAAGTCATGTGTCCTGCAAAAATTTGATATCATACTCGCACAATATTTTTAGCGAATCATTTTGGCCCAAGAAGTGTTTATGTCCGCAGGTGTTCCAGGATGCCAGCTTCATAGGTCATATTCTCTCCATCAGAGTTTTCATCAAGAATCGTTGGAACCACTCCCAGCCCTGGACGTCCTCTGTTAGAGCTGGCTTCAGCTGAACCCCACATAGCCCTAGCAATGGACCCACTTTTCGCTTTTTAGAGCCTGGGAAAAGAACTGGGTGGCATCTTGCTTCCTGTGAGGTACATGTAGAGTGCAGTCCATCTTGTAGCCCACCCTCTCGATGGATTCCTGGTGTAGTCTGATTAAGGTGGTCACTTCTGATGACACACAGTGTACATGGACACATTTCCCAGCCTCAGATGCCACTGGTTCAACAAAACTGAAGTCAGCCGATGATAGAACTCGGAGTGCTAGTACCTGGTTGCAAATTGAAAGAAGATCCAACCTGTTTGTTCTTTTTTCTGCCAATATCACTGGGCCATGACCCAAGGTGAATATTTTTGCTGCCAGATTCAAGGGTTTTCTTTCTCCCACAGGTTCTCTTGTTTCAGAAAACAGCATAACGACATTATTGCCCTGAGACACTGTGGGTTCTCAGCAGTATACTTCATCCAAGGGTGGTTTTGTCAATGCCAGTTTACTGGTGAGGGCAGTGACTGGAGTGAATATTTGAGCTATATTTACAGCTGGTTCTACACTGTTTTGACTTTCACCCACTAACCAATTTGTTAGTGTTCCAGTTGATCGCCTTAGCCACTTTTGTTTTCAGGCAGCTTTCCTCTTTGTTTTCCATTTAATCCATGCATCTGAAGAGATGATAGTGGAATTTAGGGGTACCAGAGATAGAGTTTAATCAGAACTGGGGATACAGCCTTTTCAGTCACAGGGTTCCACGCTTTTGCACGTTTTGCCACTCTTTGTTCCTTCCTTGTTCTATAGATTGAGGCTTCATTAAAATCGATGTTTCACTCCGCCCTCTGTTTCGCAGTCTTGGCAGAGTTTGGGTGGCAGACGAACAGAGTCAGACTGAACAGCCATTCCGCAGCCTGATAAAAGGTTTACTTGGTCCCACATGTTTGTTCTCGCATCAAGGATGTCTATTATCTTGCCCTGTTTTTGTACTCTTTCGAGAATTACCCCACACAGTTTCAACAATATTTTTACTGCGAAGTGCACCACATCTGTGGATGTTTTGTTAATGTTAGTGTGGCCAGACTCGTCGCAACCACTATGGGTGCACGGGTCTGCATCCTCCTGCAGCGAGATACGGAATAGATTAGGGGATGCCGAGAGCTGCTTCCTCTCTTCTTGCTGTGTCGATGGAGCAGGATGGAGTTGCTGTATCTGGTTTGTCTCTATCAAGGGTTCCGCCAGAGCAGAGGGTTTCTCCTCTCTATATCGTTGGTGTTAACAGTCTCCTCCATACTGAACCCAGTAACAGCCTGCAGCGAGTTACAAAGTGCTAGCAATGAATTGTTATCAATGTCTCCGAAATCAGAGTTCGAAGCATTGAAGATGGCGCCTCCCGCTAGGTTTACTGGGGGTATGATAGGCACCTTCACCTCAATTTTCCGGCTGATAATAATCTGTGATTTTCACCGCCACAACTGTAGGTGAATTTCCTTTGCTTTGCTAACCCCACCTCACGGGGGAGACTTCATTTTCAGTGGCTGAGGTATTTCTCATGAGGGCTGCTGCTCGTGTTACTGTTTTAAAATAAAAATTAAATCAATTAAATAAATAAATACAAATTAAATAAATTAGCATACACCTTTCCCTTTCTAGGATTTCTGGTGCGCGGTTTAGTTTGTGTTTTGCCTTGTATCGCTTTGGAATGTTAGGGCAAACAACTCTCACTTGTACTGTCCAAGGGCCTGATTCATGAAGTGTTTTATAAAGTCGCAATTCCATAGGAAAACGTTCTGTGAGTCAGGCCCTATATGTCCGTTGCCCAATACCTTAGCAGGCACAGTGACAAAACAGCACTGCTGTCTGTACTCCTCAGCGAGTAGGTTTACTACTGTAACATTCCGTAAACTAGGCAGGGGAGAGTTTGAACGGTAGGGATAGTGCAAATGTCTTACAGGGTCAGCCAGCAACCACTCACCAGAATAAGGCACTGCCGATGTTCAGTAGGAGGTGATGTGGCGCAGCCCAAGGGCCGCCCATGGGCCTCGGTCCTTGGTCTGCGGATTGCAGGCTGTACACTTTACACTTTCGCGACTGCTTTCGCAGAAATCTTCCAATTTGTGGAGTCTCAGTTAGAGAGGAGGAGCTCCACAGAGCTAAAAGCCAGCAAAGAAAGACCGGGATAAGGGACAGTCAGAAATTGCAGACTGTACACTTTACTGCACCCTTTTCTGGCCGCTTTGACCGAAGTCTTCCAGTTTGTGGAGTCTCAAGTAGAGAGGAGGATCTCCGTTGAGCTAACAGCCAGCAAAGAAAGACCGGGACGAGGGACCAGCAGTAACTGCAGACTGTACACTTTACTGCACACTTTCACCACTAAAAAACGCTAGTCCAAATTGAGCAACCCCATTTCCATGATTTTCCATGCCAACCAAACATATACATGGCTGAGTGAAAAGGTCGGCAAAAAGTGTAAAAATGGTAAAAAGGAAAGAACAAGAAAGGGGAAGGGGACAAATAGCACCAGTGATTGTTCCAGCCTGCTTTGCAGAACATCAAGGGACATTTTGGGGACGTAGGAATGCCCACAGATCTCCATATTTGACAACTTTGTCTTTCATAAAATGGTTGTGCGCTTGAACCCCGAAGTACATAATGGACACCTGGCTTGGTGCTCATTTCTTTTTTCGTAAAATTTCAACCTAACATTCAAATGGTTTTTAACATTGAAGCATTCATAATGATTCGGGCAGCCATCAGATTTGAATGTGGGGATCAAATGGCTGAAAAATCAATCACCTCAGTGGAGTCCAGCTTCCGACCGAGGGCAGAACTTTAGCTGCTTCTCACGGTAAGGCTGACTGTGCATGTGCGCATGCTCTGTTCCTAATGCACAGATATCCTACGAGAATTAGGTATTTAGGCTAATGTACTGTGAAGGGGCGCTTAATTCTTTATAATATCAGACAAGATAAAGACAAGTAAAAATATCACGACCTCGGCGGTAACGCTAACACTATTAGCGCGGGGGCTTTTAGCGCGACCGCCATAGCCCCCGGCGCTAATAGCGCGGGATCACGAGTTGGGCGGACTTGGAAGTCCCCATTCCCTATTGAGCCCATTCGGGAATGCCCCATTCCCCATTGGGCTCAATGGGGAAAATGTGCGCTCTTACCGCCAGCGGATTTCCCGCCGGGGGTAATAGCGTGAATTTTCGGCAGATTTCCCCCCAGCCCAGAGCCCTGATTCGGCGGACCGTTAAAACCGGCGGCAATAGCGCTACCGCCGGATTTAAGAGTTACCACCGAGGTCGTGATCAGGCCCATTTTCTGGTTTGAGTATCCAAAATAACTACGTGGTGGAATCAATTTCAATAGAACGATTTAGATGGGGAATCGTTTTATTTATTTCACATGTTCTGTCTGCAATATGGAGGAGATATTGGCCTTTGGAATGGGGTGGGCTTTGAATGGTTCTATGTGATATAATCACTGGAAATGACATCAAGGTTACCTCGATATTTCATTTTAAAGGCACTAAACCCCCATCCCAAAATATGTTAGCACTGGTGCAATTATATACAGTCCTCGAAAAGTGGGGAAAGTGTTGGATAGTGCCTTTAAAATAAATATCGAGTTAACCTTGATGCAATTTCCAGTGATTATATCACATATAACCATTCAAAGCCCAAGTTATTTTGGATGCTCACACCAGAAAATGTCTGATATTTTTACTTGTCTTTATCTTGTCTGATATTATAAAGAATTAAGCACCCCTTCAAAGTACATTAGCCTAAATACCTAATTCTCGTAGGATATCTGTGCTCGATGTTATTTCCAGCGATGATGTCACTGGATGCTGCTTTGAAGCAGGGAGAGGCGTGATCTAGAAATGGTTCACAAGTGGGGTATGCTCCTTCTGGTACACCCTGTGTTATCCCGGGAGGATAGCTCAGCGGCAACATGCTCACCTTGGAAACAAGACGCCACGAAGAAAAACAGGTTTGATCCCCGGGTCCGCGCTTAGAAACCTTGCGCTATTAAGCGCGTTATAAATGCGCAACTAAGACATATTCCGCTAACAGCCCCTCGATGCCCACGGGCTGTGTGAGCGCTTTAAAAATGCAAATAAATAAAAAAATAAAAATAAAGGGAAATGTGCTTGTACTGGCAAATGCGTTGTGGACTTTCCCTGATTTGCATCCAGGAAACTGCCCCTCATGGATGCATGAAGAGAACTGATCAATTTAAGATGAAAAGATGAAGGAAGACCCCACCCCCCACGCACCAGGAACAACAACACAGCCAAAATGGACGTTGTGTATCCCTTCCACATCATGTAACATTGCCACTTAAACCCACTTCAGTAATAGGCCCCAGCTACCAGGACTTAAGGTTGCCTAATATCCACTCCACGTCACTTCCCTAGTCTTTCTTCCCTTTTCAAGCTTTTTTTGGGTGCACATGATTTGAGATGCTGTAAACTTCTCATAATTAAATCGGCAATGGCATCTTAGACTTCTGGTGACATTCTCGAGGCAGGGGTGCCCGCGCTGTGACGTCAGCAGAAGCCTTTGACGCCCCGGTAGCCTTATTATGCACCGTTAGGGATAGCGCATTCTACATATAATGCATAAAGCATGATATAATTTCCATGTACACTCCAGGGGTTCTCAGGCTTATAATCGGCCGCTGCTGATGCGAGCGCTGAACCATAGGAAGATGTGATTTAAGCACTTAATCATAATAAGCCTGCAATTGTTCCCTGCTTACATCACAAGAATTCATCACATTATGGAATTCACAGCATTGTGGCGAGGCAGATGAGCAGAGAGTGGGGACAGAGGGTGAGGGAGGTCGTGAAATTGTGGCACCTTATCAACCAAAAACAGGCACCGGGAGAGAGGGGCAGGAGGGAGCGCGCAGCCATGTATTATGCAGGTGGTAACGCACAACCACATTTGCGGCAATGATAAACATTATTGCATGCCTCGAGCCCCTTAATCATCCTCAGGGGAGGTCTCGCGCAATCAGGGGGGTCCTGAGATGTGGTGTGACATTAGCGATGCTATGATTCCCGGGAAAGGGGGCAGGGGGAGGGGGGTGGTTTTTAATAGCTGGAAAAGAACATTTGAATCCTGCGCACAGATGTGCTTCGGGATGTGTAAATAAGTGTGCTCTTGTGGGTAAATAAGTCGTGTGCCCTTTTACTGCTATTTCTGCATACCTCTTGAAAGACCACTGTGGTGTAATGGGCACAGTACACACGCGCGCTAACATAGCATAACTTCTAACCTTGGTATTAAAGAAAAGAGATCAAAAGATCCCATTGAAGTAACATTGCCAGAAATATGGTATGCTTGGCGCAATCCAAATAGTGGGAGGTTAAATACGATTACACAGTAGCGAAGGCGGACACACATACAGTACGGGATTGCAAAACCGTATACTCTTTTCCCAACCAGAGGCCATGATGTGATGGGTGTAAACACTGGCTGTATATCAGAATTTCCCATTTTAGCGACTCCAGTTTTTCTTAATGGGGATTCATCCCCTTTATTGCCTTTTGATCTTACCTCTGTTCATCCTGCCCCCCTTCACACCTTTTTTTTTATTGTTTCCCTTTTTTCCAACTGCTACTTACGTTTCCATGTCAACCGTGTATATCTATGGTTAGTATGAAAAGTTGTCAGAATGGGATTAGGAAATTTAGAGTCATACTTTTAGGTTAGTTTTTGTCATGACCGCACTCTCTAACCACTATGGTATCACTATGTTCTGATGTGTACTAATGCGCACCTGTGTTGATGCCCTTCTTCTGAAGTGTAAGGAAGCGAGAGGAACGCTCTGTGGCCCTGCTTACATATGTCTCTGAATAAAGCTTGTGACGTTCAACCCCAAGCAGGTCACGAAAGCAAGCTTGATTGGCCACCAGAATGTCTGTTTTGGAATTGAGGGGGATCATATGCCAGGCTTTAAGATTAGCTTCCGGGCAGCTGAACCTATTCAAAAAGGGTATCCGGTCATTGCATCGAATCCAAAACATCGACAGACCATACCATTGGAAAAAATGCATCAAAAAAACATATTGAATGCGTTTTTTTAAATGGTAAAGGGTTTAGTTTAGTAAAAATGTGTTTAATGTTTTTAAAAGGGGGGTTTGGGTGAACCCACCCCATTAAAAAAACCAAAAAAAAACAAAAAAACGTTTTTAAATGCATTCAATGTTTTTTTTAGATGTTTTTTTTGTCAATGGTATGGTTGTCGATGGTTTGGCTGTCGATGGAATCACTAGGAACCATCAAAAAGGTGATTATCAGGCTGATGTAATTTGGTTACAGGGAACAGGTGTGCAGTGTTAATGCTCTCCTCTTTACCAGCGATAAAACAATATTGAAGATTGAGAGGGGAGACCAACAGTGTCTATATACAGACAATGGGCCTCTTTACGGGCCTGCCGGTATGCGGTAAAAAAACTGCAAGAAATGCCGGTAGTAGTGGCTCCCGCATTTTTACCATCCCGGTACACTCCGAGTTTGCCGGTAGGGGCAGTGAACTACTGGCAGGCCTGACCTGCCGGGGCGTTCTGGCCCCTACCGGCAAATAATAGTCACAGTCACATTCCATGGAGTCCTTCTGGACTCCATGGAGCTGGAACTTACCATCATTGCCGGCACTCGGATGTATCCCGGTAACACTGGGATATCGGGCACTGGTAACAGTAAGGTGGGTTTGCCGGGAACACACCGGTAGCATAGGCTGGTTATCGGTAAACCCGTAATGAAGCTGAATTTGTGAGCATAAATGGAGACACAGAGTGAAATGTGACCCTGGCTCTCTCACTGATGCTCTAGTAACTCCTTCACTGTGCCCCTTATTCCCAAATCACTGTCATGTCTTGAGTCCTGTCACTGTTACCCTCTTAAACACTCACTTGACATAATTGCCATCTCATCAAACTTTCATCAGCCTTCAAAGCCTGTCCCTCTTCCTTGCCTTTCAGAAACATTTTAGTTTAACCACCTTGGAGTCGCACCAGTTTGAGAGGTATTGCCTCGGCTTGTACAGTCTCACACTAACAGATGCTTAGCGACGCCATCAGTTGTTTAAGACTTGGCTGGCAGTTCACCTTTTTCAGATAAGCAAGATGCCCACTGTTCACTGTCGCTATGTAGTGATCAGCTGACGTTTCTGTTTCTTCTCAGACAAGTAGCTAACGTGCGGAGTACAGGGTGATCCCTACGTAGTGAGCGGCTACCATAAAAAAAAGTACGAAGGGGCTGCAATTCCTTACCCTTACGCCCCAGTGCCAGCTGTGCCGCCATGCCAGCTCATCTCAGAAAAACATGATTGACACCCATCGATAGAAGAGAGGGCTATAGCACTGAACTAATTAATCGGGTCAGGACATGTCATAAAAGAATCATGACCCAGAAATAATTGCTGCTCAAGTGCCTTCTGACCAAGAACGAGTTTACCAGAAATGAAACCTTTAACCCGGAAGTACAACTTTGTCAGTGTGATTAGTCAGTTTAAGAAAAGTCCGGAGTCGATTATTCTGGATTCCCTGTAAGATAACTCAATTCGAATGAAACAGATGTGGCATTCAATCCTTTCACTAGAACCCTGTCTTTGGACTCTTAGGAACACGGCAATTGGCTTGCCAGTGCTAAGTGCACACAGCCTCTATATCCTCAGCTGGTTCGTCCAGGAAACTAATGTTCTTTCCTAAGGCATTACTGAATCGGTGACACCAAACTGCTCGTGTCCTCAAGTGCAGTCCTGAAGAATCGACTCCATCCATAGTTTCAGGAATAGCCGTGCAAAATACACTATTTCAATATAGTGAACATAAAAGATCAGTGGTTGGCCTGAAAACCTGGTGCAGTCGGGTCTCTACTGACTGCTCACCATCCTTGATGAGACAGTCACCACAGCAAGTCAACTAAAAGCCTGAGTGAAGACATGTGAATTGCGCTCAACACTCAAGGACGCTCATTTTTTAATGGCGAAAGGACAGGTGACTTGCAGTGCACACAGGTGCCGCTGAAGTGTTTGCCTATTTTCACGGATTTATTTATTTATTTGATTTTGTTATTTATATAGTGCGCCTAACCCAAAGGCATCTGGGAGCTTTTCTTGCATAGACAGCAACACCCCAAGGTACCCTGTCCAAGTGTGAGAGCTGTGACGAGGCGTGCAAAGCGACATATCCACACCAGGGAAAAGGCAGAAGTATTCTGATTTACATGTTTCCAGTAAACATAAGTTGCTCAGGACTTTTTTCGAGCAAACCTTTGCAATTTGATATTGAAGCCGAGGGGAAATGATTTCCCTTCTCTCTTGTTGGAAAATAATTTACGATAACAGAAGAGCTAATGTTGTCGTTTTTGTTTTATTTGATTTTACTTATAAATATGGACCACCCTGAGACACAAGCGCAGTGCATCGTGCCATTAAAAAAAGTAGTACAAACAAGTAGTGTTTTAGCCTACACTATAGCAAACATGTATAGTCCATACAGATTTTTTTTTATATCAATTTACTTAAATGCAGATAAAGAAAAAGGTCAATCAAATTCAGATTTGAAAGAGAACTGACAGTTTACCAGGAGTCGGCTAATATGTATTAAAGAGTATTTTTAAAATGTCTCTGTGTCCAGGGCCAGAGTGTGGGGTATTTGAAATTCTCATCTCATTCACCAAGTATGTCTGGTCGAGGGTTTTTAGACTTTTTAAGTGAGAGGGCTTATCAGGACATGGATGTTAGACGGATATTCTTAAATACAGATTTTATTTTAAAAAAACATGTTTTTTTACTCTTTTTCGACCAGTACAATTTTAATACGAATAGGAAAGCATCGTGCAGAGCAAAAGGCAGTGCAACTTTCTCAGCTTTTTGTCTGTAGTCAAAACATAACAATTTTTTTTAATGCGGTGTGCAATCCATGAAAACATGCTGAGGGCCTGTTTTACAAGCATGTTTTCAATGGGACTTTCTCATGTTAAATATTTTTGTAAATCAGGCCCTTAATGTGTCATTTTAACATTTCTTTCGCAATCTTTTATTTTTTTTGGGCCCTCCATTCAGTTTACGCTCTACGTTATATTTCACTTTCTGTTCGTGTTGTTTCTCTTTGACTTTTGTTGTTTTCCAGTCAAGGAATCAAGGCCTGTTGGAAACCATAACTGCAACCACATTTTGAGAGTTGGCAGCCGCCATTTAAACATGGAATTCTCGTGCATTTTTACACCGTGTAGATTACAGTTAAACGGTTTCATTTGTTGTTGGAAAGTGTCATTTCCTGGGTCAAGGGGTTTAATACATTTATTGTAAAGATATTGCTGGGATCTCCTATAATGCACCAGTTATCGCACCTAGTTATTTTGAATTATTGCATTGTTTTCATACGTGGCAAGCCCTTCATGTGCATATTTCGGTTTTAGAAATATTACATTATTACGAATTGGACTAACAATGATGGCGCTTCTCAGCAAAATGCTTTATATATATGAGAGTGTGGGAAGGCTATTTTAGGTTAACACATGTACCATTGTAAAATGGTGTCATGTATTTGTATGCTTTTTTTAAACCTGATATCAGACCATTAAAATCAATTGAAAGGGAATGGTGTTTTATTTTTAAACTGTAAACACTTTTTGACACTCAGTTTGCAAAGTGGGCGGCCATATTGTTCTACAAAAGTTGGTAGAAACCTTGTTCTTAGACAGACATAGCTCACTGTGTGTTTCACATTGCATTATGCTACCCGTTCATTAAATAACGTTTGCTAAGTGTTGTGGTAAGAAATATCCCTCCCAACAAGAGAGGGCTGCCTGCTGGACTTATCTTGGAAGCGCTTCTGAAAGTTGGCTTGAAAGTGTGTTTAAACATATCATTGTAATTTAGATCTGTATTTTAAAGCCCGGCAGAAGGGTTGCCCAGACACGCCACCCTGAAGCGGTGCCCGCTCACGCATAGACAACGACGCAGGGTCTTCTATTCTGGAAGGTGGAGGGGGCGGGCGGCTAATCCTCTCCTTGGGGGGCCGGCTCCCCACGAAGGGGGCCCGCAGACCAATGGACTGTAAAGTGGGCTGCCTTGCCTTCAAGAGGCAGATAGGCCCCGTCCACACGACACAAGGGATTTGCTTTGTGTTTCTCAAGAAGGATGGAAAAATGAGCAGCGCAAGTCAGGGGCTCCTATGGGGTCGGTAGGGTGGGAGCAGAAGCGCAGAAGACAAAGGGTGGTATAGGGGGCTCTCAAGTGTTTGCTCAGTCAAGCCTCCCTTGTACACCAGGAGGCCCTCGTCTTTGCAACAATATAGGACCTTCGAGCCGTGTCACACGGAGTTTTGCACTGGTACGAAAATATGGCGCAAATTCACAATGCAGGACGTTCGCTGCTTATGTGACAGGAGCAAACAAGCTTCGCAGTCCAAACCATTGTTTAATATGGTCCTCTGTCATTGCTTGCATACGTAACAAGGGAGCAAATTACGTTTTCTCCACTTAGCACATCTGAAACCTGGGACAACTTTCAAAGCCAATTTAACTTGCTCCGTTTCTTATCACACAGGACAAAGACATATTGTTATGTTATGTTGTGTTACTTTGCATTTATATAGCGCCTTATGTACCATTAGTATGATCTCAAGGTGCTGGTAGGTTGAACGCCCTCGGTAACGGTAGTTCAAGTCAGTAGAGAGAGAGAGAGTCATAAGGTACGTGTGTGCACTGGATATGTGTGCAGCACGTGTGGCACTCGATTGATAGCTGCTTCTTAGCGGTAGGTGTGGTGGTTGGGAGATCAGGAGTATGTGTTCGTTCTACCAGACTGATTGATATGATAGGTTATTGTTCACGCGCTTAATACCCAGAGGTTTCGAAGCACGAACTGGGGATCGAACCTCTGGTGCTCTGCGTCCTCGTGCTTCCAAGGCGAACACGTTGCCCCTGAGCTATCCGCCCAAGCAATATTAAAAAAAATCAATTTGCTCCATTACTTAAGAAATGTTTTTGTTGCAGAAGGAATTGTTGGTTAAACAACGATATTGTTAAACTCATATTGTTCACCATAAGCCCCTTATTTGTCTTGTCTATGTTACAGCCTCCAGGTCCTTAATGTACACACCTTGTTTTGTCTGCTCCCCGCCTCTGACACCATTCTACCACTCTCTCTCTCTCACTCTGCCATCCCTTCATCGCCTGGTCCGTTCCTCAATCAGACTTCCACCTTGCCCCGTCCCTTTGTAAGGCACCCTATAGAGAGACCTCCTATGTTGTCTGAATTGCCTCCCAAATACATCATATCGGTAGAGAGGGACCTTCCAAAGGGTCAATAAATGCAAAAGGAACAGACATGCTGCAAATGCCTCTGCACTGTTTTGCCCAAGACCAGACTGTGCACATGCTTCAAAAAGTGGTGCGCACAGATGCGTGTCATCATGCAAGTGACCGGAGAACGCATGAGATGTCTCACATTTTTGCCTGCCACTCTCTTTTATTTATTTATAAAGGGCTTAATCCCATGGGCGCCAAAGTGAACATCATGCTGATGTGAGTGATCACTTTACATAATCAGGGAGTGGGAGCACTTAGCAAAATGTATTCAAACCCCTGCCCCCTCACCTGTCCCTACTCCCTGGTTTCCCCCTGCACTTGCCCTCCCAGGCACCCTTTAGCACGTGACAAGTCCTGAGCCGCCCCCTCAGCACTTCACCCACTCCAACTCTCCCATCCTACCCCTTCCCCCATCCTCCCCAACGCTCTGCACTTCTTACTGCACTTACACAATCCGGATGTCACAAAGGCTAGTATGGCCGTTATTGGTGTATGCTCCTCTACCCCGACCCCCCTCGTCTTTTGTCTTGTGGCACCTGGAAATACTTTCTGCTGTATAGGCGCTGTATAAAATAAATAAATATGAATCAAGTGCAGTGATTAAGATGAAAGACTCATTGCACAATATTTTGGTGGCATAGGTCAGTAAGCTTTGTATGGCCTGGTGGTGGGCGACCACAATTCCAGTAATGCATCACTTCTGTGGTGCAAAAGATGAGAGGCACAATAACAAACATTTTTCACAACCGAATCTAGTTAACTTTGTCAGTGGTTTTGTATTAGCGCAGCCCATGCAACTCACTCAATATTACATTTGGAAAATCCGCTGCCATTGCCTGACCCTCATAATCATTTTCCGATCAGACAATTATTGTTCACACCATGGACATTGTAGGGAGCCGTGTGCATGTCCCCGGCCTCTGAAATCGCCATGGCTCCCTTAATATCCGCTTAAGAACCTTGCAGCCTGTATTGTTTGTTTTCTTCTTTCTTTCCCCATCTTCAAATGCACAGATAGGGCCCGATTCATGGAATATTTTCCTCGTGCAAAGTGACTTTGCACGGCTGAAAAGTGACTTTGCACTGCCGACACAAACCCTGATTCATGGAACCGTGCAAAGTGTATTTTTGCTGTGCAAAGTCCGGGCAAAGTCAACGCATAGTCATTTTTGTAGTACAAAATGACTGTGCCCGGACTTTGCACTGCAAAAATACACTTTGCATGGTTCCAATAATCAGGGTTTGTGCCGGCAGTGCAAAGTCACTTTGAACCGGGCAAATATTCCATGAATCGGGCCCATAAGGTACAATTTCTGGGCCTGCTATGGTAGGGCAGAACTGGAGCGCAAATCACAGCTGTGGGTTGTTGCGCGGGGAGATATTTCAATTGTATTTTCCTGTGTTCCCGGAGGAGTTACTACATATTCACAGTTAGTAGTGACTAGTTGTGCTCTACTCTTGCATTGCTCTGCTAATTCACGATGATTCAAATTACCCATATTCTTTCTTCCATCATGTGAGGAACAGAGCAAGCGGGCAGTTTATTTGAGAGCCAGTTCAATCATGGAAGCCAGTTTTTGATTTTCATCGCAGAGAGAGAAATCCCTCTCACGAGTAGGTGCAAGTGGATGAGTCAAGTGAGGCCGACTAACCCTTTCCTGGACGTTGTAGGGCCATGATCTGAGGATTTGGGACTAGGCGATTTAGCTGGGATCCCCCCATCCAAGACATTGTTTTAAATAAATAATGAACCAAAATGGCAAACGTTACAGAAAATTTTACATGAAGAAATACCAAAAAACACAACGTTTTTTCGGCAGTTTCGAATAACAAAACATCGAATATTCCAATACCTCAGAGAGCAAGGGCAAGCGGCGAAGTTAGTGAGAAGTTTAAAGAACAAGGACAGCAATCCTGGGCTGCCTGCCAGCAGGGATGTCTGTAGCAAAGCATTGTTAGGGCACACTAATGCCAAATATTCAAACGTGTAAGTATAGATATATTTAGAATACACCTGCCATTAACTGTTGTAATATGTTATTTACTGCCTGATTCATGGAATTATTTGCGTGAAAAGCGCAGATTTGCGTGCCTTTTTGCCTGAAAATTCCCATACCTCAAACAAGGATTTTCGGGTAGAAAGGCGTGCAAATCTGCGTTTTTCACGCAAATAATTCCATGAATCAGGCTGTAACTTTCTTTGAGAGATCCATGACGCCCACGACTTGTTGCCATGAGTGAGCAGTGACTAGACTTGCCGTCTACATTATATACATGGGTGCTGTTATATGGTGTTTGTTTGTTTCTTTCTTTATTGGTAATGTGCGCCAGACCCGAGGGTATCAGGGTGCAGGGTACAGGAATATTTTCTGCTTTTGGTTCCAGACTTGCATGGTTGCACAATTATAATACAAATACACTGTTATAATACATGTAACTCTAAAGACTATGAAAGCATGTATGAGTGAGACTTTCTCTGCAGCACACATTGCACTGGTCTGAGCCGCTGCTGGGCGATCCCAACCCTGGCTGGCAGCGAAGGCACAGGGAGAAAAAGTGATTGAAGAGAAGCCATCATTTGTATTCGGCCACAGCCAATAACACATTTGTGAAACAATACAATGCAATGGGATCAGTGCCCAGAAACGCCCACATCTTAAAAACAACTATCCCACTCTCAGTTAAATGAAAACCCTATACAATCAAGTTAATGCATTTTAAAATGGTCTTCCATATCTTTAAAAAGCAGCTTTAAAAAATGTGCATATATCAGATATAAAATTGCTATCCTTATCATTCAAAAATAGGCACATAACATCACTTCGTCGATAACAAAAAAAAAGGGACCGAGTCATCCCCCAAAAGATTCAAACAGGGGCAACCACATTAATGCTTTCCATATGTCCTACCAACAGGCACTCAACTTGCCGAGATACCTTTCCAGCTCATCACTCAACATATAAAGAATTCAGCTTTGGATGTGGATCTCGGGACACTGGGCATAATGACAGCTTTGCTATAATGGAGTTCATCTCCTGCAACACTGACACTCTGGGGTGTACAGTTAGAACACAAAAACTAATAATGTATATATTGGCGCGGTAAAGGTCCTGACCCAGTTGCTAAAGAGCAGGGGATAAAGTTACCCCCTTTACCCCAAAGTACATGGCACCCATGCCTTCACAAGATCTTTGATCCTTCAAAACAATACCTCATCTCAAAGGGCAGGAATGTTTCAAATGCCCCCATAGGAAATACATTCTTTTGCAATGACTTGTTTGTTTGTTTGTTTATTTTATTTATATAGCGCGCCTGACCGGTGGGTATCGGGGCGCTAGTGGATGAGAGGATGGTTACAAGTTACATTTCATCTGAGAAAGTACAGAGATCACATGATACAGATCATACAGAAGGCATATGATTCATGGCATTTAAAGTTCAAGCAGTGCAATAGTTTAATCCTAAGTACAATCATGAATGAGCAAGTGTGATCATATATGGGTGGATGGGGGCTTAGCTTAGCATTTAGTTATAATCATGGTGTCCCTATTGATCTGGAAAATAAATTACGCTCCTATTTTCCTCCTCAGGCACTAGGGTCCATGGAGCAATTACTGCATATTGCCACCCTTCGCGTCCATGCACAGGGGAACTCAAAGAGTCACAATTGAGGAACTCAGTGCCTTATTTACAAAAGTGTTTTACAATGACGCAATCCCATTGAAAAAAGTTCGCAAAACAGACCCCCCCTAACCCTTGAAATCTGCCATTTTGTCATGCAGGACCTAATGTCCCTACATTTGCGGCAGTGTAAAGGTAATTTGTGCTGCCACAGTTAAATTAGTTCTAGTGAAAATAGTGCAAACAGAATTCTGCGCCTGGCCTTTGCAAACACAAGCACGCTTTCAGGCTGTGCAAAATTCATTTCTGCTCCTGAAATTTTACAGAAAATAGGCCTCAGGGGCCAGATTATATTACATTTGTCACAGTGCCAAACATTGCATAAATGCACCCAGCACCCGTGTCCCTACTTGTGCAATATGGAACGAAGCAAATAGGGTTTTACGCCATCCCTAGTGCCTAATTGTGAATGTGAGTGCACATTGAGTAGTCTCATTTGTGTGCTATGTTTTCTGCATGACATAAAAAGAGCTAGATTTTCCTGCTAAGAAAGTCTCCGTAAAAAAAATTGGAAAAGTCTCCCACTATTTATTTTTCTGTTCCTTATTGAATAAATAGAAGAAAAAAAATATTTGCTGTTTTCTTGTCTTAAATTATTGTGGCTCCTAGCTAAATTTGGTGCATGTCCGGCTTGTTATGTTCCCTGTCACACCTGTAGAAAAATTGACGAAAGAATTTCACATCATTGCAGAAGTCATTATATCATATGCATTGTGTCAATCCATTTTGTAGTATGCAAGACACAAAGCTCGTGCTAAATCAGTTTGCCCAATTCTAACACTAGTGCAGATGTTAGATGTTCTGGTCCCTTGGCGGAGATTCAGATGGTGGAAATGTTGTACATGTGTGTGTGTGCACTGCAGGTATGAACGTCATTGGATTTTGATGAGCTGGAGGCAGGTGGTGGTGACAATTTCAAAGTTTGCAAATGTTTAGTCATGTGTCATTTTGAGCATTTGTTATGTCTGTAGACCTGTTTTGCGTGGACGGTGATGTACAGGTCAAGCACAGGTTTAATAATGTGCAGGTGATACAATGTGAAAAAGAGCACTAGGGCGCTGATACCTCAAACGTTGTTGTCGTTCACCTGACGTATGGTTTTGCATGAGTTTTGTTGATGCGCATTAGGGCTATGGGGACCACACGGAATGAAGAATGCACTGCAGAATGTAAAATAAATCTGCAGCCCCCAACAGACACACACCAATACCAGCATTGGATTATTCACAGCAAAGCTGAAGAGGCAAAGCTAAAGAAAAATGTACTGTACAACCCTCAACATCCTGTGGTCCCCGACACCGACACCATAAGATAATCACATTATATATATACCGCAGCCTCAACACACACACACACACACTCACACACAAGTGCGGTGGGAAATCATTGAAAAAACATGCATATACATAAAAACTTGCCACTCCAAAGAAGTTTGTCAATATAACTGACAAACAAATCCTACAGTAATCCCTTCAAATAATCTGTGGGAATGTTTTGTTAAATTAAGGGTATTACCTATAAACAACCTACAATGGATGGGATTGCCAACATTAATGTTTAATCTATTATTACACTATGGAGAGAATCTAACTGGAGCCTTAATTCACCCTCACAAATAACAAGCCAAAGAGTAAGATCAGCACACATGTATATTGTACAACAGACCCAACTGCATACCAAGGAACATAATAAACATGCACTACATTGCAAAATCACACATTACAATTCTAACAATAGTCCCAGTATAGACATTACATTAGACAACATGAAGCATACACCCACACTTAAACAAGGCAATGTCTAAAAAAGTCACATAGGACCTGACTTCTAAAAGCGTTTTACAATGGTGCAGCCTCATTGAAAAACGAGTTTGTAAATCAAGCCCTTAATCTGTGTACAGTTGAAACCAAGCAATAACTGCCTTTCAGCTATAAGTACAAACAGGCACACACATATCAGCAATATACAAACAAAACACAAAGCACTGTTACCACATTAACAACGATTCACAACAAAAGGGTGCGTTGAGGGTCCAGCAACATTCACTTTATTCTACGTTTAGTGTTTAAGAACAGGTTAAACCTTAACGCTGGTAATATTATTAGCATTTGTAGACTTTACCGTCTTATACGGAGTAACCGTAACTTTAAAAATAAAAATAAATATAGATATTTTACAGATATATATCCTTGTATAAATATATACACAAACAGGTATGTACACGCACAAACTTTCATGTCTGAGCAGGCGTATATGAATATATACATAACACATGGGAACGTGTGAAATAACATATTCACATTGCAATGCAAGTGACTGTACATGTACAGACATTCCAACATGTGACGGCGGTAAAGTCATACAAGCCGCGCCATTAGCACTGCCAAAGATACGGCCTTCAAGGAGAAATGACATGATTTCAATTTCGAGGAAGTACATTGCTGCGGAAAAAAAAAAAACATGTAAATTCTTCTCACTTTACGTGCTCCGAACACTGCATATTTAAAAGAACGCATTTCAATACTATTGAAACAAGGGCAAAAAGTACAACAGTTGTACACAAAAAAAACGCACCTCTATGGTGTGGTACCATAAAGGCTAAACACGCGGGAGGCCTCGTGCCAATCACATCTGGAACTTCACCAAAAGTACTTGCGAAATAGTGCAGCTATTTCTTGGAAGAGCAACGTGTGTATACTGTGAACACGCTTTATAAAGTGCAGAAAACATGAACATGTTGGGTTATTCTACTTGTTTTTTTATTTTGGAGGCGAATGCCATGAAACATGCAAAACCCATGTGCCTATGAATTGCACGGGCACAAAACTAAAGCACGTATGTTGCATCCCCATGACTTCCAAGGCCAACCACTCACTGCCTGGTGCCACACTGAACACTTCACAGGGCTGGTTGCTCTGTTCCAATAGGTGGGAGCTCGCAATGCATCCTTCAATACATGACATTCTGCTCAGTAGACATTACATGAATGCTGTGTATCCGTATTAATGGCTGCGCGTGTATTTTCCGTCCATTTTGCCCTTGTTAAAAAAAAATAATCTTTGAGCCTAATTCACAGAGCGGTTTCCAATTGGGTTTTTATTTATTTATTTATTTGCATTTTTAAAGCACTCATACAGCCCGGGGGTAACGAGGCGCTGTTACAGAATTGTTTGTGTTTTTTTGTCGTTGTTGTCTTAGTTGCATATTTATAACGTGCTTAAAAACCCAGAGGTTTCTAAGCGCGGACCCGGGGATCAAACCTGTGTTGCTTCGTGTCGTCTTGCTTCCAAGGCGAGCATGTTGCCACTGAGCTATCCTCCCGGTTTTGCCATTATAAAACGCTTCTGTGAATTGGCCCTTTATGTCTAGAGCGGATTCTCCAGATCAGATTATCTTAGAAATTCAGATTCAAACCAAGGCACAATGCCGTCAAACATCCAGGAACAGATTGTGGGTCACTCATAAGTATCCCTGTAACGAACCTTCAAACCCAGCTTTTCCATCATCTTACTTCGTTTCTATTTTTTTTCCGTATTGCTTTGCATTATATAATTAATATATTTGGACAACTAAAGAAAGCACTGGTTCCCAAAGTAACTTTCTTACCAAAAGCAACACCCTAGTTTAGAACAAGAGTGAGTACAGCAAGGATCAAGTTCTGCATTGGCAAGAGGGCAAATGAACTCTCCAACACACAAAAAGATGATACCCCTTCTAATTTTGCATACCAAAGTAAGGGGTGGGGACTATTTGCATTTAATTGACTTGGAATTTTAGGTTCTTTTCAATGTATTCTCCTGTTTAAACATCTTACAATTCATGCAGTGTAGTAAGTCACAAGTGTTGACACAGGGACGTCATTTGGGAGTCACTAGAGGTCGCCCTTTCTACCCCTAACAAAAATAAAGAAAAGAAAAATAATTCTTTTTTTTTACATTGAAGCTCCTGGGCTGTGGCCAGTGCCTTGTGACTCTTTGTTTCTGGAGTGGATGGCATTTTTGTTGAGGCATCTTAAAAAAAAACTTTTAAAAAACCTGGGTGTTCCATAAGTGTAACACTTTGAGCAGTGACCCTAAATAAGAAAGAATAGGAATATCAAATAATTTGTCTTTCTGGAATTTTATACAATAATTGCTACAGTCATAAAAGGAGTGAAAGGTCGGGTTCTATCGCTTCCCATGTTGTCACTTCGGGGTGGGGTCAAATTACATCACTTCCTGTGATGTCATCATAGGTCAAGGGTAATTTGATGTCACTTTCGCGACCTCTGGCATTTTGGTGAAATGACGTCCCTGTGTTGACATCAAGCAGATTGGAACCAAGTTAAAGCAGCACAGGGCGCTTGAATAATCGCATCGAGTGGAGAGAGTCATTGCTCTGCACCAGGGGATTCATAGTTCAACATGCTTGGTTTCAAGGTGTTTGCAGAAGCTTTACCAGTATGTTGCATCAAGCAGTAAACGCCATCAGTGCTAGACAATACAATTATCTAATCGAAATTACATGGCACTTATACCATCCACAGTAGTCATTAAGAGAGGATAAAATCATTATTTTTTTAGAATGTTTGCAATTTCTGTGAGATTGCAAAAGCTTAGGCAACACTTGCAGATCTTAGTTGCATCCCTCTCAGTTCTCCCACATTTGGCGGGTGCCAGCTGCTCTGGACTCAGTTCATCTTCCTGGCAAGCACCATAGCCCTCAATAGACTTCAATGGATTCTCGCCCACCAAAAAATCTGATTTCGCCTGCCTTGGCAACTCGGCAGGTTGACTGGTATGTTATTGTGGTGTTATGTATCTGTTGGTCCACGGGCAACACTGGGGGTAATGGCCTGTGGTCCCAGTTAATGGCCTGAGCAAAGCAAGGGTCATTAACGTGGGCACAGGGCTGTTACCCCCCCGGTATTGCCCGGTGGAAGGGGTACATAAGGCCAGTAGCCGCCCAGGTTATCAAAGCGGCAACCCGGGGTGCTAAAATAAAAAGGATTTTCCTTTCTACAATGGGGCGCCACGCACGCCCCATTGTAGGAAGGAAATCCTTTACCAACATGGCCACCATGGAAAGGGAAGACGGGGCTCCATACGGAGGAAGGGGGTTGATAAAGAAAAATAAATGGGGATGGAGGGTGGGGAGAGCTGCGTGTTAGGTGTCTTGGAATGCAGTCTTTTACTGGTGGTTCAAGCCCGCATTCTTAGCCACCTGATTGGCTGGCTCCCCCGCCCAGGGTGCTAATGTATTCTGATGTCACCATGGTATGCTTTCTCTTGCAGACAAATTGTTGTGAGTGTACAAAGCTGTTGCTCATGGATACACACGCCAAATTGTTTCAAGGGAAATGGCGACATGGTGGAAATACAAATAAATAATATAATTGTATGCATGATCAATGATGAAATATTGATATTGACACTCAGGTAGCAATTATTTTAAAAACATGTTTACTGTGTGATACAGTTTAAAAGAAACTTCACATATTTATTGCAAAAAAACAAAACATATTCACACAAAATAATGCTAAAATTTTAAAATACAGTAAGAAAACACATTGACATAGGCTAAAAGAGCAGATAGTTGCAAAAAGAGAGTGAGCCAAACAATTTGTGTATGAGACCTACAATGGCACACCATTTTTACTTTTCCTTATCAAGCCACCCCTGTAAAACTATTGAACTTACATGGAATCTAAAACTCGCAGGATAAAACTTACAGCGGCAATTATTGGGGAGGTCTGACACCCACTTAAGATTCTATGCCAGAAATCCTGCGAACGAAGGAGGAATCATGTGCATAGTGCAAAAAATACTGTTCTCTCAGATTCTGCAACTCACCACATGTCAACACCAAATGATAGAAAGATTCCAAGGCTGACCCAACTTTACAAAAAACAAAAGTTCTTATTGATCATAAGAACTTCCCTCTAGCTCCCATTAATAACGATTATCATCTTCTGTTAGACCTGCAGTGCATCCAGGATTGCTTTTTAGGTGCCAATTTAAGCTGCTCCTGTTCCATAAGGCAATTCACTGGCTAGCGGACAGACACCCTCAACAAGGGTATAGGTGGACCATACAAATGCATACAACTTATCAATCAATCGCTCCATTTTTAGCTCAGTTTGTCGCGTGGAAGCAGGGAGCCTCAGAATCAAGTATCAGATGAAAGTATAGGCTATGATTGGTTGGTGCTAGTTGATCCCGCTCGCCTTTAATGAAGTACAGTTTGAAGAAGAATTCAGCCAGCACGTGTTTCGACACAGGGTCTTTGTCAAGGCAAAAGTAGCAAGTTATATTGTCCCTTGGTAATGTGGGCAGTGCTCGAGAAATGTTTGTATATGGCTTGAAATAGTGAACTAAATCCTTCTTTGATAGCTCTAGAAGTTGAGGTGATCATTAGATATGAATTTGCTTGTGTGATCAAACTGTTCTTGACCCAATATATGATCCTACAATGGATGCAAAACCTGTCTGGAATCATCCCTGGTCATCCGGCGTGTGTTTTGCACCTGTTCAATTTGTGTATATCGTGGTGCTAGACACTCTTTGAAAAAGGTGTGGGATGTGTGGGGGAATTCTTTAATAGGCCCCAAGAACCGACATGCTGGCTTGGAGAGTGTTTTAAATGTATTTTTATTAATTTAACATATTTTTGATGTTTGACAATGTGTCAAAATGCAGTAAACAACTTCATAGATTAGGGCAGTGGGGGAAAGGAAGGTAAGGAGGGCAAGGGAACCCAATTTCTAAACAAATGCACAGTGCATAATCACACAATGCTAACTGTATGGACAACACACCACAAGTACATCTTTACAGCAAAGGGTTTTCATATGGCCAAATATCTCAAAAGCCAAGTAGGTTGTCCTGGTGGGCTGAGGAAACCAAGGACCAGTTGCTATTAAGAGACTCCATAATCCAGGGGCTTGAGAACAGAATCACGTTTTAATTATTATTTATAGGGGATCCAAATTCAGCTGGAATTATTCATCTCCCTGGCATCAATCACACCTCTTGGGCCCCACCTTGGGCATGAAAACGTGCAGCTCACTTCATCAATACTCAGGGCCTGATTCACAAACATGTTTCCAATGGGACTCTCCCATGTAAAAATATTTTGTAAACCAGGCCGTAGGGGTCTTGAAAATACATAATAACGTGGTGTTTGCCATCTAGAGAAAACCAATAAAACCAAACCCGTGCCAGCTCTTGGTTAAAACGAAGAAGAAAAAAAAACAAGATAGCGATGGCACATGGATAACAACATGAATATAAAAAGAAATGAGGAAAGAAAACCTTTGGCAGGTGATTATCACTAGTGATGTACCTGGGATATTATGTAGTCAAAAAAGGTCCACAGCAAGTACATAGGAGGGTCATTCATGTTAAAACAGTTTTTGATTTGCCTATGCTTTTAAAAAATAAATGAATTGTCACCATGCTTGTTAAAATGTGTATTTGCTTATTAAGAATTGTGCTTTGCCACTGTTGGCCCTATTAAGAGTATGGCGGTAGCAGTAAAAACATGTGGTAATTTAAATACCTTCCGTTTTTTTAAAATACCACATTATTCATTGGAATTCTATAGGATATTTATGCCATGGGGGACCTAGAATACATTTCATTTGGTGAAAACAAACTCAAACAGTACTTTCCAGGCGCCTGATGCTTCTGTGGCCTACTGGTGTTTGTCTTGTGAACAAAGTTACATTCTCATTGCATTTCCTTACATTGCCAATGGTGCCATCAGTGGTATATACATGCTCACACTAGATTGTGTCACAGTGTACAGTGTCTATCACATCAAGTTTAGTGTTCACCAGTACACTGAATGGGCATCCGGTCCATATTTGAGTTTGTATATTCATGTATGTTGTTGGTTACAAAACATTGTGAAGTGCATTTTATTTCAAGTATCTTACATATATACAAAATGCGCCATCTTGACTTCTTTCTCTGTTTACAGATTTATATTTTTTTATTCCATGGCACAATGCAGGCTTCCAAAGATCTTGCCATGCATGTATTCTCTATGAGTAAACGCACGGGGGTTTTACTGAGAAGAAAGATCAATTGCCATGCAATTTTAAATGTCATAGCTAATCGTGTTGGCAAACACTGCTAATGGCATACGTGAAGACACTAAATATGTAAACATAGAATAGAGGGAACTACATACATCCCCCTGAAAGCGTGCAAATCTGCCATAAAAAAAAAAATAATACCAGTTAAAAACATCTGAAGTTGAAATCATACTAGAGCACCAGGTCCTGCTACATCATAACATCCTCAGATCAGCCATTGCACAACTTCTTTACTGGCGGTCTGTGTCACTCGGCCTTTTCCCTTTTCCACTGTACCAACAACATCTTCACCTATGGGGGCTCTCGCTAGGCTTTGGGGCGCTCAGGAGTAAAGTTAAGAAATGTGAACAAATGCAAAAAAGGTAGCAGGGGCCCCTCTCTAGAAAGAACATTATAACCTGTTCAGTGGTTTTTGCTTGTGACACTGGAAAGCAAAGCCTGAGTTGCTGTCCAGTCATTTGGTCGACAGACAAATGATCGACAGACAAATGGTCAACGCAATTTGGTCGAAAGACAAATGGTCAAATTTTTTATTTTATTTATATATATTTTTTTCAGGTTTTCGTTTAGGAACAAAAGGGTTTTTTAGCAAAAAAAGGGGGTTGGGGGGGACCCCCCCAAAAAAAAACGACCAAATGACCTGTAACCACCTGAGTTCAATTCACAACAGGCACTTCACGCTGACACAGTGTCCCTTGCGGCTTGCCTAAGCACACTATGCCCTGCGGCGTTAGTACCACATTAGCGCAAAGGAGGGGCTAATAGAAGGGCAGAAAATGGGGCAGGATGTAACTGAGGCCTCATTATATAGTGATAAATGGGATTGTCATGTGCGTGGGTGGAGAGACACCAGCCAAACTTCCAAAACACCCTGACAAAGTGCAAAAACAACCTAATTCATAAAACATTTAGCGCTATCATGCAGACGTCAAACTTAGCGCTTATCAAATGACAAATGCACTATACAAGCACAGTGAAACGTCCCCACAATGGCAGATCAAGCAGTACTCACACTTGTGCTAGCACACAGCAGCAGAAGGAGGAGAAGGCGACGGCCAACGGTGTTCCACAACCAAACTACAATATTTGGAATGACAGATGAGAAGGTGAGTGCCACATACAGATTTTACTCACATGCAATTGTGGACATGTTGAGGGAATAGAAGGCTGATTTAACACCATGCACCATGCACTCACATGCTGTACCCCAACACGTGAAGGCGTTAGTAGCCCTGTACTTCTTTGCCACAGAGTCATTTCAGTGCACCAAGTCAATCACAGGGGGCACATCACAAACCACACAATCCAGGTGCCCACATCAGGTGTTACAGTGCATCATCATTCCCCTCCTCAACTGCATTGCTATAGCCCACACTGTGCAGGCAACGCAGTTGCCTAGGATTTGTACGCCATTGCATATTTCTCCCAGGTGCTTGAGGCCACTGCCTGAACACATGGCACTACGACCCTTCCAACAAACTAAACACATCTTCAGAAACAGTAAACCGTGGCATTGTATCAAAGTCCAAATCATCTCTGGTGACATCATGCATGTAAATGGCAATTTCCCAAGATGCTCATGTCAGATACACGCATCGCCATTCACCTCTGAATCAGGCCCTGTCATGTTGAAACTTTGGTAACATATAACTGCTTGGTGAGTAAGACTGATCGCTCACATATTCCCACAAACAGAAGCAGGCACATGCGAGGCATGCACCTACCACAGGAAGGAAGCTATTTTATTTTCCAAATGTATTCCTCTTTTGGGCACAGTTCATACCCACTCTCACCATTCCTGTTGACACCCGTCAGGAATCCATCAACCTCTGGTGAAAACAGGCACAATGCTGCACATATTGCCCCAGGAGCCATAGTTGGGAGCACCTTTAGTGTGCTCAAATCACAGTTCCCATGCCTGGATCACTTGAATACAGTGATATGCAAGTTCATACTGTTGTGTTGCATCTTGCAGAACATTGCAACATTTAAATCGAGAGTGGTCCCCAACAATTTGAAGGATGCGTGGGTCATCCCTCTTCTAAAAAAACCTACCTTAGATCCTGAGGTCCCAACCAACTACAGGCCCATCACTACGGTCCCATTTCTGCTAAAAATCTTAGCTAGAGCAGCCTATCTTCAGATACAGAACTACTTGGAAATGAACAATCTACTAGGCACTAGACAATCCGGCTTTAGACCCAAGCACTGTACGGAGACAGCCCTCCTAGATCTCAAAACCCAAATTGAGGGCTTTAAAGCCAAAGGCAAATTAGCCATGTTACTACTATTAGACTTATCTGCTGCCTTTGACTTGGTCAACCACCAAATCCTTTGCCACCATCTGAAAACTGCAGCCCATTTCTCCGCTAATGCCACTAACTGGATTCAATCATTCCTGGATAACAGACACATGAGGGTATTCTCCCCAACCGCCTCTGCCGACCCTGTGCCAGTTCCTTGCGGGGTCCCCCAAGGTTTGTGCGTATCCCCCACCCTCTACAATATTTTCACTAAACCCCTGTTTGATGTACTTGACTATCTGGGTGTCACCTACACTAACTATGCCGATAACACCCAGATACTCATCCCCATCACAGGCGATTACACGGTTGACTCGAAATCCCTAAATGACATATACCATGTCATCCAAACCTGGATGGCACAACATGAGCTCTGTCTCAATGACGACAAGACAGAGCTCCTCATCCTAGGTATATAGCAAAGACGTAACAAGCTAAACCCCATGTTCAGCTCCTTTAATATCGACGGAAACTCCATAAAAGTCTCCAAAGATACCAAAACTCTCGGAATCTACCTCGACTCCACTCTCTCCCTCCACAGACAAGCAAATGCAGTTGCTGCCGCCGCTGCTTACACTTGCAAATTGATCACAGTATGTCACCCTTTTCTCTCCACTCATAACTGCACAATCCTTGCTAGGACTTTGGTTATGTCCAAACTGGACTACTGTAATGCACCGTACCAAGGCACCAATCAATGCAACCTAGACAAACTCCAGATCATACAAAATAACGCCATCAGAGCAGCCCTCAATATCCCTAGAGCAGCTCACATCTCAGAAACTAGGAAGAACCTTCATTGGCTGTCAGTCACCCAAAGGATCTCACTAAAATCGCTTGCCCTGACCTACAAATGCATGAATAACCAGGCCCCCATCTATCTCTCCTCACGGTTCACGCAGTATACCCCATCTCGATCTCTAAGGTCTACCCTTAGCGAGAGCTTACTTATCCCCAGATACAAGCTCCAAACAGCCGGTGGGTCCAGCTTCCAAGTTCTGGCAGCCAAATTGTGGAACTCTGTCCCTCTCACCATCAGAAACCTTCCTTCCCTAAATGTATTCAAACACGAAGCCAAACTCTGGCTAGTCACATCAAACGACCAAGTTGCACTCTGAAAATTTGAT
Source organism: Ambystoma mexicanum (assembly GCF_040938575.1). Lineage (NCBI taxonomy): Eukaryota > Metazoa > Chordata > Amphibia > Caudata > Ambystomatidae > Ambystoma > Ambystoma mexicanum. The sequence continues at coordinate 683,265,201 of NC_090929.1, read as the reverse complement.
TACCTATGTATCTCTGTCCATTCTACCAATGTGTTCTGATTACCCTGGTCAACTGAAATGTTATTTGAAATGTCATACTGTTATGTAACCGCTGCTTCTAAGATATGTGCCCGGTAGCCTCCGGGCCTGGTTTGCGCTATACAAATAAATAAAATACAAATACAAAATACAAACGATGCAGGAGGGTTTGCAGCCAAATTCACATGCACCAGACATACCCCTTCCTTGGCAAAGGGTGCAGGGAGAGGCCAGCCACAACCATATTGTACATACATGGGTTGCATGAACCACACCCTGTGTTGTGAACATACTCCAAATACCCATCTATGATGGGTTTCAATGATGTGATAGGGCAATACCTGTCTGTCTAACATGACACCCTGATAATAGTTGTCCAGGAGGGATGATGAGTGTGTGCACAATGACAGAAGGAACAGACTGCAAGGTAATCTTCCTTTACATGCCACAGACATACCCCAACAAACAGAAGCCACCCAAATCACATAACAGAGTCCATCACTACCCATTTGGCCCAGCCTGCATGCACACATCTCGGAAAGCACCAGCATATCAAGGGACAATACACTGCAACCAACACTGGAAGGACTCAGCTACCAATTCACTATGCTACAGAGCCCAGGTAATAGCAAAGCATTTCACAAAACCACCCATCAGACTGGCATAACAGTTTATTCTTGGATGTGAGGAGCCTGTAACCCAGGCCGATTATGCTAAATGACATCATATACACCCCCATATGTGGCCTTGCAGTACACCTTATGTGACAGAACATTAACACCTATGACTGTTCAGAGCCATTCTTGTGGCACGAAACACATCACATACAAGGAGATCCATAAGTGCATTCATTATCATGGTAAAAAGAACTGATGCAAACTAAATTCTATACACAACTCCAAAAGTAAAAGAGTGGAGCTAAAATATCCTGAGACATGGCACCCCAAAGAAAAAAATCACACCAGCAGACACCCCAAACAACACCATCAAGGTTAAGATAACAGCAGGGCAAGGCCCAACCCATTGCATATATTCCAGATCTAAGACAATTGAGGAGAGGCATAATGGCTCAGTCATTAGGTCTCATACCCCTGTGCAGCATGCTGGCCTTGCAACCCACATTGCCACAGTAATGCGCGAAAGTGAGAGACATGCAAAATACTGCCAATGGCAACCATGTCCGGGTACATGTCCTCCTTCATTGCCACTATATCTCAGTACATGTCCTCCCTCAATGCACCCGTCTTTTGGCTGAGCAGCATAATACCCTCTAGCACCTCATGGCCCATCTTGGTGGTATTCCTAGACAACACCTCCAGGATCTGTTGTTGTCCGATGCTTGCATGCAGCAACTCCTCCTCCCAGTCCGATCGACTGCCTGCAAAGCAGCCCCCTTGTGTGGGTGTGTGACAATGGCCTGCTGCCTTGTAATGAACCAACAGTCTGTGTATGATGCCATGTACCTGATTTAGTGGGGCCTCCCACCACTGAGGACTCCTGTGATGTTAGTGGCAATGATGCTGAATTTGATCCAGCCACTGGTGCTGTGGACACACCAGAGCAAGATACATTTATATCTTGCCTCACATGTAACCCCACTGTTCCGGGTACCCCCAACAGATGAATCCTGTTGTTTGATTTGAATTATTTTTAATACTCAAATATTTCCTGGCAGAGTGAACTGCATCGGGGCACAAACGTTGCAGGGATATACATGTCTGACCAAAGCAATCTGACTGCATTCTAACAAACCTCTATAGCCACACGGATTATTTGAGCAAGTATGTTTTTAAAGATTTCCAGAATTGTTGTAAACATACCATACTCCGAAGCTCCCTGGGAAGGAAGTTACACAGTCTAGGACCGTAGACCAAGAAGCATCTGACCCCCTGAAAACACATCTGGGGGGAGGAATAGTCAACAGAAGCTTATCTGAGGAGAGTTGTGATCGGCTCAGAACATACCGTAATAGTTTATCTGCAAGGTATATAGGTGCCAGGTTGTGTAAGCACCTAAAGACCAGGCATAGAATTTTAAAATCAATTCTCTGCCGGACATAAAGCCAATGGAGCGGTTTACGTAAGGGTGAGATGGCAGCAGATTTGAAGGCTTTATAAACGAGGTGCACACATTCTTAGCCCTCAGTATCCTGCCCAATTGTGTCTTTGGAATTCCTGCCAACAAACTATTACCATAATCTAGTCATGAGTAAATGAGTTCCCCCACCACAGTGTTGTCACATGGTACCATCAGCCGAGGGCAAGCTGGCCTGGGACCCGGCCTCGGACAAGAAGTGTGGCAACTCCTCCAACTCCTCCTGGGTGGTGAGCTCGGGTACTTACTTACTTAGGGAGTTCCCTAAATCTGCCATCACATGAGTCGCCACACCCTCCGAGTAAGAAGAGTCATCAGGGCTGCTCACAATTGCCTGCAAGTATTGCAGATGTTCATTCGGCACTGCTCGCTGGCCTGGCAGCTTCTGCAAATGCTTCCCCCGGGGAATCCTCACCTTAAAAGATCACGCAACTCATAACATCAAACTCTCCATTATGGCACATCGGGCACAATGCATCTTCAATGTACCTGAAAACACAGCAATACATGCATCCTAACAGACTAATGGACCCCTATACTCATTCAGTATGACTTCCATAAAGAGAACATTACATGGCAGTAAAGCAACCAAACATGCTACATGCACTGTCGCCTCAACAGAAATGTAATTCACACAATCACATTTGGGTATCAGCCTTGGGAATGGCTTCTAAGAACCTACCACAATCCCCACAAAAACATGCAATCACTGCAAACTCTCTAAGCAATCTCTGACTGTGTGTACCACGCATGTCATGGAGCCATACCTGCTACATTCAACAGACATGTGGTGTGTGGGGGGAGACTGTGTCATGACATATCTAAACCGAGCATGCCAAGGACTGTCTAAAATCATTCAGCCAAGCATGCATGCTGCCTAATTGATGCCTTGTGACTCAACGTTGTCCCAGTCCAAATCCCATTAATTGACCATGCCCCACAAGACACGCAGCTCCCCATTTCACACCCAATATGTGGGCCTCCTTACAAATACAAAACCTTGCTAATCAACCAGAGGCAACGGGTAGAAATGTCACTACATCCGTTTCCTTAATAACCCCTCTAGGCCCCTACTGATCAAAGAAGTTGAAAATGCAGGGTTTGCTGATTTTCTTGCAAGTCTGTATCCCTCAAATCAGCCCAGGATTGGTCAGGTGATAGAGCTCATGTTCTCTGCACATCCATGTCAGAGACCCTGCTTCTCCGGCCTGTCCCAGACTGTGCTTCCCCTGACCCCTGCCCAATGTGTTCACAAACAGCAGGAGAAATGAATTCCAGACTGAGGCTCAGTGAAGACCATGCACTGGTGACGCTTCACCCACTGTCATGGGGACAGCATGTATAATAGCAGATAAATAGTTTGGCCTGGGATGTGCAATGGGGCAGGTGAATAAACAGGTAATACCACCTGCCCATACTTAAGATGAATATGCAAGTAGCGATTCCAACCCCTGCCCATCCCCAGTATCGTCCAGGTGAGAAACGGTACCAACTGAGACAGCCATACTGCCCCAAGAGCCTAGGTGTGGAAGATGAGACCAACTAAAACCACAAAGTTACTGTTATGAATAAGACGGATGAGTTGACTAATAGTGTGACAGATAGTTGTTACTATATATGGAGAGAGATACAGAGTAACTGGATGACTATACAAATACACACACAGTACACAAAGCAGAGGTTCATGCATTAGACACGAAGAAAACATGTACTCCACATGAAGAACATGTACAATGGGCAATATATGCATTTAGACATGAAGATTACTAATATAGCTCCATACACATGAAGAACTTTAACATTACCAATGTATAAAGTGAATGCAATATGAACGACACACAAATATAGCTTGATAACATGGAAGCAAGAGTGTAATTGGGCACCCATTTTGCGAAAGATGGAAGCCACATCATGTCTCAAAATGAGCACTGGCCTCAAGTCCTCAGAAAACCTAAAAGATTGAATCCAGTGAAACAGCTATTCGGGCAGAGTTCAAGCATTCGTTTGCAGTAAGAGCCAAGGTCAGGAACTAGGAAGGGAGTCATGGATAAGCAGAACACAGACACCAGATAACAGTTCCCAGAATGAGGCATGGTAGACTCCTCAGTTAATCAATTTTAATAAGAGCACAAATAACCTTTGAAGTCCAGGTGCATGAGATCAGCAAGCCAAAGGCCTTTATAAAGAGAAGCTGATTAGCTCCATGAGTGGCCGCAAAGAACAACATGCATGTGGGAATTAGCTAAAACCTTAAGAAATATAAGGAAATTCATTCTCAAACATGGTATCCCAACACGTGACCCAGATATGGAAAACACTGCCAATTCATTATGTTTCAAACATAGAACACGTGCAGACCTCCCTCAATATGCACAAAGACACCAGACAGCACACAAGGCCAAGTTCAAAGAATATAAGAGGCCTCATCGCCCTGGGATGATTATTGGAAATATGACAGACAATAGAAGTCTCTTCCGACACTTGTGCCTCACTTGTATCTTAACCTCCTGTCAAATTGTCCAAGGTTGGTAAGCTAGATGCCAGCCAATAAGAGGTCCCGTTAGCACACTGACCATGATATATAGTGCCAAACAATCAATGAGCCCTATAGTGATGTATTAGAAATATGGATGTACTGAATAGTATATTTAAGTATTCGGCTGAATACCAAATAATTGGGTAAGTATTCGACCTGGGACGAAGATAGAGCTGAATAGTTATGTAGACAGGAAAAACACTTTGTAAATCAAAAACATACATTAAAAATGTATATCCATTCTTTATTGCATTTAATTTCCTTGTTGTCGACGGAAGATGTTTGTGTAAACCATAAAGGAATATATTATCCGAAAATAAACTGTTCAATAACAGCACAGTTTATTTTTTTGTGCATTCATAAGTTTTGCTTTTTGGGCAGGGCCCCAGTAATTAAGGCTAGCCATTGCATCCATGCAATCAATGTGAAGGGAAACTGTGATGTGTCTACTTGTACTTTCAAATGTTCCTTTTGAGCCTGCCTATCGTTAGCCTTTTATCTATGTATTTCTTTATTTTTTTCATTTATAAAGCACACAGCAACCCGTAGGCATCGAGGTGCTGTTACAGAAACCAGGTAGTTGCAGATGAGCAGACACAAATGGTAAGTACAGAGACAGTTATAGCAGACAAAAACAAAACATCAAGGTACAGTTGGTGGGATCTCTGCCTTAGGCAAACAGCCAAGTGTGGAGGGCTCTCCGGAAAAGCCAGTATGGGGATCCGCTCTCAAGGTAAGTGGCAGAGAGTTCCACTGTTTGGCTGCAATGGATGGGAAGCTGGAGCATCCCGCTTTAGAGCGTCTGTTTTGGGTAGACAGAGTCAATGTGTATAGGGGGTTCTAGTGGGTCTTCTCATGTGAACTTTTGTGATTTTCTGTGATAGGTAGAGTGGCACGGTGTTAGATATGCATTTGTGAGTAATGACATGGTTTTGAAAATGATTTGTTCTCGGATGGGCAACCAGTGTACTGCTCTCCTGGCGACAGAGATGTGTTCCTGTTTGGGAATGTTAAGCACTGCTCGGAGCGCATTATTTTGTATGTTTGAGCTTTTGTATGTTTTGGGATGAGGTAGCCAGCAAATAGGACACTACAGTAGCCAAGCCTGGATCCTATGATTGCACATGCAATGTTTAGGCAGCTGTCCTGGGAAAGAAAGGGTATGGAAGCATTTATCAATTTGGCCGTGTAAGCAGTGGATGAGGCAATTGCGTTTACTTGGCGGGTCAGTGAGAAGGTGGCATCAAGGTGGATGCCTAGTGTCTTCACTGGCGTCGAGATGGGGATCATTATGTTGTGCATTTTTAATGCAGTGTATTTGGTATTGAGCTTATTAGGCACTGCAGACAGCTCTATCAAATGGACCTCTGTCTTATCCCTGTTAAGGCAGAGGTAGTTGTTGCCCTCAAGGCTTGGATGGTAGAGTAGGCAGCGTCAAGGGTGTTTGAGTCTTCTTTTTAGTTGCCAGAGAGGAGGTGGAGACATTTTGTGTTGTTGGCATAGTTGGTGTAGGCTTTGTCGAGGGAGTCAAGCATGGTGAAGAGGGGTCTGGCGAAGATGTTGTAGAGTGTGGGGATGTGCAGTAGCTTTGTGGTACACTGCAAGAGAGGGGTGTTGGATGGGCACTGGTGTTGTCAGCGAACACTCTCATGACTCTACCCTCTAGAAAGGAGGCAATCCGAGCTGTGGTTTTGGGGGAGATGTTAGCTGAGGTGGTGGCAGAGGATTTTGTGGTTGACCAGGTCGAACGCTGCTGATAAATCAAGGAGGACGAGAAAGGCAAGGTTCCCCTCATGTATGAACTCATCAATTTGTTTTTTTAGGTCCAGAAGAGCGGATTCTGTACCATGGCCTGGGCGGAAACCAGAATGGCGTGTTCCTAAGATATGGATAGTTTAAAGGTAGTTTTGGATTTGTAGGTATGTTGCTCTGTCAATGATTTTGAGTAGGAATGGAATGACTGGCCGGTAATTGTTGTGAACTGCTGGGTCTAGAGAGGGTATTTTGTGGAGTGGAGAACCCAGTCTTCTTTAAGACTGGAGGGCACTATACCTGTGGAAAAGACGGCGTTCATGAAGGTAGTGATATGTGGTGCTAGGGCTTTGGAATAGTCCTTGATGATAGATGCGGGGCATACATCACCTTTGCACCGGGACAGCTTTAGGCTCTTAAGGATGGAAAAGATTTTAGGCTCTGAGACCATTTTAAATTGAAACGGTACAGTGGGAAGGATAGAGAGTAGGTGGCAGCAGCAGTCTGTGTCTGAGGTTGTAGGGTGGCTCGTTTGGTCTGGATTTTTTTGTGAAGTGTATCAATTTTGTTGAGCATAGCAGATTGGATATTGATGCACCAGGATTCATTTTTGGTGATTGAGGGAGCCGGGGAAGTGGGAGATTTAAGTTCTCTGAGAATGGTGAAGATTTCTTTAGTGTCTGATTTCACGTTGGCTATTCTGGAGTTGAAGCTGGTGGATTTGGAAGAGATTATGGCATGTTTGTAGATTTTGGATGCTTTGGTGAATTCCATTTTAGCGGACGTTGATGGTTTTTTCCCGTCAGGAATCTGCTAATCCTTTTTTGTCTCAAAGATTGTGTAGGTCAGGGTTAAACGAAGCATTCAGGTGTCTGATGGGGTTAGCTCTATGTTGAGCCAGGGGAACAGCATTAGCAACTGCTGAAGTTAAATTTGATGTATGGATGTCCCCCAGAAGGTTCCAGTCGCCAAAGTGATGAGACTCTAGAATGGGCATGATCAATAAAGGTAGGATGCAGTCTTCGTGAGCTTAGGAGAGCTGCAGTTTTGCGAGGGAGGCAATGTAAGGGTGGTAGTCTTAGTTGTCTTGGGGTGTTGGATGGTGAAGACAATGATGTTGTGGACAGGGGGCACTGGAGTCAACAGAGATCTGACAGTTTAGGTATACAAACCAGTCCAGTGTACAGCCTTTTTACATGGGTAGGGTTGCTGATGTGTTGCCCGAAGTTAAGGGCCTTTAGTGAGTTGGAGATTGAGGTGCCCTGGGGGTCAGATGGATCATGGAGGCCTAGTTTAACGTCACTGAAGATGATGACTTGAGATGACGCCTTGATGTATTTCATATGATGTGGAGGAGGTTTTCTTCAAAGGTGAGGATTGGAGCTGGTGGGCGTTAGATAATGTGCATGGTGATCGTGCTGATGGGTGAGATGGTCAGCTTCAGTGAGAGGATATCCACATTCTCCTATAGGGAGGTCTTGATTGACCTTATGGAAAGGGAGCCTTTTGCTATTACAATGTTCAATGATCAGATACTGGTCAATTGAATTGTAACTGCTGCATTTAACTTGAATGAAGACTCTTGAAAATAAAAACACACACATCACCCCATGTACATTTCATTTACCATGAGCGCACATCCACCATTCATTGGAAAGTGCATGAGGGTTCTGGATAAAGCTTTCACTTGATAACAACAACATTATATTAGAACCTCTCTGCCTATTTACATTTCTCTATCTGTTTTTTTTAATGGAAAATAAACACCTCCCCCTTACTCAATAGACATTTGACCATCTCAAATAGTATTCTAATAAACTCCATTTAAAACAGGCTACTTGATACTCTCGCATGTAAATGGCTTGCAAAAAGAAAAACAAAACATGTGTAACACATATATTTGCTAGATTCCCTTTAATTGGATTTCTAGTATTTTAATGTGTACATTTGTATGTTTGTTTCAATGGGCAATTTAAAGGTAGGCAAATGGGTGGCAGTTATTTGCCCCTGCCCCTTTTTCATGAGTAGTTGCTTCGGCACCAGTAATAGAACTCTTCTTGGTGATATAACCAAGGAATAACTTCAGTTACTTTATTTTTCTAGGTATGTACACAGTGAAATATCATTTTGTCTCCTAATACGTTCTTCTTTGCTTTGGCTTTATACAGAGAAGGAGTCGGGGAATCTCCCAACGCACACACCATGTTGATCTATTTCATCTATAATTCCAGAAATACATATATTTCTGAAATATTTACTAATTTTCCAGGCTGTGCATTCAATTTACATACCCTCCTCCCACTCAGTACTTGCACAAACAAAAAGGACTGGAATTTAATCTGTTCCCCTCTAGAGTATTCTTCCCTTCACTCATTATATTCCCCTTAACATTATACATACATACAAATGGCTTTTTAGCTGTCTCACAGACAGGTAAGCACCCTCTTAAAGACTGGTACAATTCTCTCCCTCAGGTAACAGGTGAGAATCGGGCAGCAAGATGGTGTCAACTTCCCTCCACCGCCTGGTTCCTCTCATTCTTTATTGGGCCTTTCTGCTGTCTTTTCCGCCGAAGAAGGCCTGAGGTTTTAACCCCAGGTGGGCCTATTTACTGAGCACTGCTTGTAATCCAAAATGGCTCCAAAGGAAAGAAATCTATTTAATTCTCCTTTCTTTTGTTGTCAGTCAGTCGATCCCATTGAATGAGTGAGCAAGTTAATCCCCAGCATATATGGGTTTTGAATTTTATAGATTAGAAAACCCACCCTTTAGAAATGTGTATAATGTATCTATTAATTTTAGTTAGGCTAAGTGATTGAACAGTGTTCCAGAAGTGGCAACACACTAAACCATCCCATTCATAATCATTGGAAATATTCATGAATAGGACAATCTAATGGGAGTAACTTCGAAAACTAGCTCAGTTCCCATTTGATGCAATATCATCTTGGAACTTTCTACATTAAACAATGCAGAACTTATAAAATGACATGTCTCTCATGTGTGACCATGTGACCAATCGGTTCATCAGATTGCTTTTACTCCGGGGAATACAATGATGCTAGCCTGATTGCAGCACGACATGTGATGTGTGTGTGTGAGACAGATTTTTGCTTTTCGTTGTTTGATCCGTTCAAACAACAATCCTATTCCCAGCTCAACATAAAAGCCTCGCAGGCATAGTTAATATGCAACGTTTTTGTGCAAAAATATCCACATCTGTCTAATTCGGAAAATTAAACAAATATCAAAGAAGTATCGCTTTGCATACAACATTCCCCCTGAACATTTTTTTTCAAATGTGAGTATGATATTTCTTTCAATAGGTATTAAAACATACGATTCCAAATGTAAAATTTAAATAGGTGCATTTTATTTCTTTACATATAATGAGATGAATCACAATGGACAATGGTATTCTATTTCCTGACTGATAAGAGAACATTTGGTGTTGTTCCATTGGAGGTTCAAAGCTGGGAAATGTACTGAGAGAGTGGTTGCATGGGACCACTGTCAGAATTCATGTTGAATTTACAGTTGCTACAGCCAAGTGTTGACATGACACAGTAACCGACCTGTAAAGTAATTATTCCAATTTACTGTCACAATGGCAAACAACATGTCTTAGTGTGAATTGCATCCTGGAAAGACATGGCTAATGGGAAGTTCTGCTTATTTGTGGGGAAGGCCACTTCAGCCCACCTCTCAGAGCACATTAATTGTATGTTTAGGGCACTGTTGGATGACCCTGTGACAGATGGAGGCTGTCAATGAGCAGCATTTGTTTTAACTACCATGTTCTGCCTTTGAGAATAAAGCAAACATCTGGTCCTTTGAATCAGGCAGTGACAAAGTTGTACAGCCCATCCTCTCGGCCTGGGTTTCATTTCCTTGAGAAAGCCACCCCCCTCCTGCAGCTGTTGGCAGAGGAATTTACATTGAATTTTTTGCTTTAATTCACAATATAGAATTTCTTTATTTTCCCCATTTCCCCACTATAATTGTTACTTTAAATAGTGCAATATTATAACATTTTCTTTACAATCAAACCCAAGTCAAAATTGTACATTTTCAGTATCTGCATGTTTCATTGTCTATTGCTGATTCTTAGTCCTGTAAAGAAATAAACAGAAAGAAATAGTCCAATATACCTATAACATGCTGCGCTTTTACATCTCATATGGATGGCTTTCCATTTAATAAAAGGCTGTAGGTTACTTTCATGTAACTGAAAAAACATATTTTCTTGCCTGTGTCATTTACTCTTGCACTTATCTTTTTCAAATGCTTTGCCCAGGATGTAGTTCACGTGTTTGTTTTTAAGTATGACATCTTTCTTTGCATCCTTTTCTTCGGTATAGATTTCCCTATGCATGTGCACAGTCTAGAGAAGATGAAGCAAGGCAATTTGAGAACTCGTCTATCATCCTACCATCATACAAGTTATTGTGGTGGCAAAGGCCTCTGCCCATTTCACTCTTGAACTATGTTCCATATATGCATATGCAGCCGATGCCGCCTCAGTTACTTCCCCTGAGTGACGGCTGTCATGCCTTACTACCAACCTCCAATAGGATCCAAAGTCATGTGGGACATGCATCCTCATTTCCACCTTGTCTTTAATGACTAACATGCATTCATTGGTTCGCCTGCCCACTGTTCTTTGACGCTGCTTCACTTTTTGTTGCGTCAAAGATGTACAAGGCAGTGTATGGTTGTCACTCATAGTCTGGCCAAGACATGATGATTATCATTCCAACACTGGAACCACTGCCTGGTGGGTGAGCATAGAAGATGAGACTGCATATCAAACATCATGCATACACCTATTTGGGCAGTGGCTGACATAGGCACTGAAGACATGACTCCTACATTGGTAGCATTAAAGCATATCCCAGATTGAGTACGTTGTAGTTCCGATACATGGCATCATCAAACACTTGTATTGGCCACTGTAACCTGTATGTTGCTTTCCCAGGGCAGTTTTGTTGGATGCCACATTTCTCTCATGTTAATGTCTGATTTGAGAATGAAACCAACACTATTTAACACTGTACCTGGCATAATGCCTTATCACATGTGCTGAAACCCATTAGATAGGGTAGGTCGAGATGAAATAACATGATGAATGTGGAGAGGAAGGGAAGGACTCAGAATAAAGGCATACATATCCTGTTAAGGCCCTTTAGCGGTACAAGAGCAATCCTTGAACAATATGTCTGTTATTTATCTATAGTGCATACTTGTGTGGATTATTTGCCATGCCTCTGTATGGGCCAAGTCACCTATAAAGGAAGCCTCTTGAGAGATGGCATGTCTGGACAGACCACATATCCAGAAATGCTATCTCTCAAGAAGCTCCCTCTATAGGTGACATGGCCCCTAACCAAGCATGGCAACTCATCCACACAAACATGGATCCAAGATAAGGTAACAGATCTCTTTGTCTGGAACGTTGGGGCATTTCACACTTCACACTTCCACCCCAGAAGGGAGTGCTCCTTGCCTGTCATATATATTCAAAAAGAGACATCACATCCATCCACCATCTCCCCAGCAAGCCACTGTACAATTGCTGAAATGCAATACATTGTCAACAAAAAAGACAACACCTATGATCTACTAACTCGAAATTAGGCCATCGACTACCTCTTCGGCGAGCTCCTCTATCTGGGAGGTCTTCACCAGTTTCCAGGGCCAAACGATCATTCTTACCCAACGTTTCCTTGGATCTTCTACCAGGACCTCCCATGTGCTTATTTACCTCATTGGAAGTATGATGTTCCATTCCACAGACATTGCTTTTATTACTCACCTCCTGTCATAAGTGCTCAAGTTCTGTAACAGAGAGGGTACTGGCAGCCAAAGTATAGCGGTCCACATAATTCTACTCAACAAAGTATGTGAGGACTACCAGCTCCTCATCTGTGAACCTTGTTTTCCTCAGTTGCCCCTTCTCTTTCTGTTACTGTCAGCTCCCACCCATGCTGTGTCATGCAGGGAAAAGTAGTGTACATGTCCACTGCACCTGATCTATGTATGTGCCTTCTTTTCATATTCGAAAATTGCATGAAAACTGTGCAAGCATAGTGCATAAAGCATGCATTGGGTACATTACATGCTGCAGGCCTTTCCTCTGCCTGCTCTCTCATTGCGTGCCTGTTTATGCCACCTTTGTCTTTTTTGTCCTCCAGCCTTTCCTCGTCTGTTGCCTCTGCCTGCCTTCTCTGCAAGACAGTGCCTTGCGGCCTGTTTGTCTGTTATTGGTTGCTGGGCACTAGCGCTGTCCTGGAGTGACAGTTTGACCACCACAGTCTGTCAGCTCCTGTTGGAGCACTCTACACCAGTCTGCGATCTACTTCCCCTGGACATCGACACCTCCATCTGATCATCTAAGATTCTCTGTTGAAGAACTCTTGGGACTCAGTCACCACTTCAAGCCTCACCTCTTCAATGGATGGAACATCATCTGACCCTGCCAAGGTAGCGAGACTGAGGGCTGTCATCTTCCCTGCCAATGAAGTTGGCATCTTGGGTGACCAGGACATGAGGAATTATGAGTCATGCTTCATCATTAGAAGCAGCTTTGGACCATAGCATTTAGATGGATCTGGGCAAGCATTACGGCTGTCATCAATGTGAAGTGGGCATCAGTCTGTACCATGGACAATTTGAAGGAGTATTGGGATGAGATGAACACCTTTAACCTGAAAAGGGACAGGGTGGCCATTGAGGAAGGACTCAGTTGTGAGGTCGATTCGCATGGCTGCCGTCAGGTGACACCACTACAGGCCTGGATCCTGAGGAAGCTCAACCCAGTGCTCCATACCCAGGTCTTTGACCTGCAGCTTGAATCTAAGCTGCTGGTAGTTACACAGAGGAAAACAGATCATACAATGCCATCATGGGCACGGGAAGCAAGGATAGCTCTGGGGCAACACGTTTGTCTTGGAAGCAAGACAACGCAGCACAACACAGCTTTGAATCCCGATCCCTTGCTTAGAAACCACTCCTGGTATTAAGCGCGTTATAAATGAACAATTATAATTATAATTATATGGCAAGGATGAGATGTCAGGAATGGGAAGGGGAGAAAGCATGTCTTCCACTAACGGTGAGGTGCCAAACAAGTATATTGCTTGGTGCCTCATTGGCAGACCACAACAAATATTAGGGGTACATCGGCCCAAGTACTGGATGCAACAACTGTCAGCGGTTAAAGTCACGTTAACCTTTCATTTTTAACATCTGTGTGCATATTTTGCTCATGAGAGATTTTCACATGAGGCAGTGTGATGCTTTCACAAGTGAAGGATGCAAGGAGAGGTTGTCTCCTCATCTGCACAAACTACATCCCTCTGGTGCTGCACAATGGCTTCATGTGCAGGTTGGAGGCTATGGTGGGCTCTTGGGCGGTGAATGTGACTGGAGAATTAATTGACTTTCAAGTAGATATAATGCATGCTGTCCCATCTGTTTTATGAGATGCTCCTATTCATACTTCCTTACTCTCCTGCTGTGACTTGCATTTGCCTTACAGCTAAAGAAACAAGACACGTCTGCAGTGTGTCAGGTAACGTGGTGACATTTAGTGGATGTGTGGTGGAGTCCGATCTCTGGCGGTGACTTGGTTGTTCCACACTGCATGGTTGTACCAGCATGGATATGGTTGCATGGTTATTCCAGATGTTCTGCAATGCTCATAGCAAGATGGATAGACATGAGCCTATGAATTGGAGTCAAGTAGGCATGTTATCATATGCCCTCTACTGTCTCTGTAAACATGCATGTCAGATATGCACTGTGTCCATACAAATGTTCACCTGTCAGTTGCACTTATGCCTGCATGGTCACATGCCACCGTTTTCTATAGATAGGAGTAAACATAAGTGTATTTGTACATACACATCCTTAGAGTGATGGGTTTCCCTTGTCCTTCTTTTGCAGTGGCTAAAGCATCTGAAAAGGGATATTCCCCTGAGGAGGATCTGAATGCCAGGACAAGGGCGCCAGATGTCACTGTACACCCCATGCACTCTCCATTGCATTTTGCATTGAGTGCCCATGCAGGGGCACATATCTGTGGTTGTGCACTCCTCCGATGGATTGCCTGCTTATGGGGAGGTCATTGGGAACATCATAGTTGTGGACACCACTTCAGCAGAGGGACAGGGAAATGGTATACAAATGAGTCAGGGAGATTTCAATGGCAGTTGCAGTGTCTGGGGTGGGTGTATGGGACGAGGAGGACGTTGAGGGCCTGCTCTCTGTGTCTGCTAGAGGATCCACATGGGATGTGCATGCTGCAGACATGTGCTGTTTGCAAAACCTCTCCAATTTGCTTCATATCTTTCTGGGAACACGCTACCTTTGCAGAGCTGTTTCTGCTGCATTGCATCATTATTTATTTGGGCTGCTTAGCGCGGCGTGTTTTGCTATGTGCATGCACTAAGCTAGATTGTCCATGCTTTGCCCTGTTTCAGAATGCCACACTCAGGTTTGGTATTTTACCCTGTGGTATGTTATCTATGTCACGTTATGTTTTTTTTTATTTTTTTTAAACTTTTATTTTTGATGGCAGAGGTATACATTAGTTACACGCAACAATCCAGCAAATGAACAGCACAGTCACATTGTTATTCGGTATATGAGAAGAGCCACTCACAGTGGTCACAACAATCAACTTAGCTACACATAAGAGAAGTGGGAGAATGGGTTCAGGGTGCAGGAGTAGATTCCGCTGGAGTAGGGGACGAGCCCGAACCGGGCGCGTCCACACCTTGGCTATTGAGATACGCATTAAATTTAACCCAAATGTTCTTAGGGCGTGAATGGCCCGGGAGCATTGCCAGATATTCCTCTTCACAGTTTCGTGACCAGGTGAGCATCTGCAGCCAAGTCCGGAAGGCCGGAGGGGAGGAGCTCCTCCAGCCCTGGAGCACGCATTTCTTGGCCACCATACAGCCCATGTTCAAAAACTTAGCCAGGCCTCCGGTGCAGACCCCCCCCACACCCCAAACAGAACCGCCAAGGGATCCGGGTCAAGCACCGTGTCTGTTATTGCAGCGAGTGTTTCTAGGATGCGCCTCCAGAACTCTGACAATTTATCGCAGGACCAAAACATATGTAAATGATCAGCTTCTAGGGCCCCGCAGCGAGGGCAGGCACGCACGGTGGCATGTGCGAACCTTGAGGTGCGATGTGGAGTGTAGTATAGCCTGCTTAAAAGCTTGTATTGCATGGCACGATACCGAAAGTTTAGAGAGACTCTCTGGGTGTGGAGACACATCCTCTCCCAAATCTCATCGGAGATCTCCAGACCCAGTTCGTCCGTCCATTCGCTGCGCGCCTTCGGGGCCAGAGTCGTGGTAGTGTCCTGTAGGATCTTATATAGAGAGGATACAACGCCGCCGGCGCCGCCAGAATTGGCGATGTATGCAACTGCTGGGGCCTCCGGGGGCTCGTCTGGGAATGAGGGCCACATGGCACGAAACGCTGCTCGGAGTCTATAATATTGAAGAGTTTCCACTGCGGAACCAGAGTGCCCCGGTTTCCACGTCCGGGGTTCAATAAACCTACCCTCGGGGTAAAAGTCGGATAAGGCCAGATAGCCCAGTGAGCTCCAGTGTCGAACCAAGGCAGCGTCATGTGTGGGTTCCAGCCCGGGGAAGGACCATGCAGGGAGCCATTTGTAATATGGAGAGGACTCAGGCGACGCATTAAGCAGGCGCGTCCAGGCACGGAGGGTCGCATTGAGTGGATCAATAGGGGAATCAGGTGTGTACTGTCGGTGGAGAATGAGGGACATTATGTTGACACCAGCGGCAGCAAGCCGCTCGAGCTTGACATGCGGGCGCTCTTGGGAACCTGGGTACCAATGCGTGGCGTGTTGGGCTTGAGCCGCCGTCCAATATAGAGTCAGATTCGGGGCCGTGAGACCCCCTCGTTTGTATGGAAGTGCCATGTCGGTCCACTTCTTGCGCACCGGAGTGCCACAGAAACTGCGCGCAGAGCGAGTGGAGTTTGGTGAAGTATGCCTTCCCGGGCCATACGGGTATGTTGGTAAAGACATAAAGGAGCTTGGGGAGTAGGATCATTTTAATGAGGGAGAGTCTGCCAGCTATGGACAGAGGGAGAACGCGCGATCGCAACAATTTGGCCTCAACGGTCTGCGCCACAGCCGTATAGTTGTTGGCCAGTAGAGCGGGCTTCGCCAGGGAGATGTGGACGCCGAGATATTTGATACCCTCCGGGGACCAGCGAAGAGGGAATTCAGTAGCGGGTTGTTTAGTTGAGCTAGTCAGCGGAAGGATCTCGGACTTGGAATAATTAATTGTGAAGCCAGAGTGGGTGCCAATACGGGTAATGTCCCTCAAGATGGGGTCGAGGTGCGTTGTGGGGTTCCTGATGTACAATAAGACATCATCTGCGTACAGAGAGATGATCTCAGGGTTACCCTTCAGCCTGATCCCCCTGTGAGCGTGGCGGGCACGGACCCAGTCTGCCATTGGTTCTATCACCAGGGCAAATAGAATGGGTGAGAAGGGGCAACCCTGGCGGGTGCCTCTAGAAAGCGTGAAGGGGACAGAGGTTAGGGAGTTGACCCGCACCCGCGCCACAGGGGAGGTGTACAGCAACTTAATGAACTTGATCATATTTGGGCCAACCCCCATTGTCTCCAGTACCAGCCACATGTACCGCCAGGAGACCATATCAAAGGCCTTCTGGGCATCGAGCGTGACTGCCACGGCCTGCACATCCTGGTCCATCCGAGACATAACGTTAGTTAGTCTCCTGATATTGTGGGAGGTAGCCCTCCCAGGGACGAAGCCGGACTGGTCTTCGTGAACTAAATAAGTCATGACGGGTAGGAATCGATTCGCTATAACTTTAGCGAAGACTTTGGTGTCAAGGTTCATGAGAGAGAGAGGTCTATAAGAACCACATTCATCTTCGGGCTTACCGGGCTTGAGCAGGACCGTTATGAATGCCTCCCGCATGGAGGGGGGAAGAGTTGAGACCCGTAATGATTCGGCCCAGACCTCGAGCAACCTAGGGGCTAGTATGGCGATGTGCTATTGGTAAAATTCGGCAGTGAGACCGTCTGGACCCGGTGCCTTACCTTTAGGCAGGTCCGAAATGACGGTCACCACTTCGTCCAGTGTGATTGGGGAATCTAGCAACTCCCGGGTGGAAGGGGAGATCTCTGTAGTGGGAATCTGGTCTAGAAGGTCACGGGTGTTCTGCTCGGTATGCTCTACAGGCTGGGTATAGAGGGAGTTGTAGAATTCTGTGAAGACATCAAGGATTTGTTGGTCGGTCCATAATGTGTTCCCCTGTTTATCTTTAATTGAGGTGATCTGAGTACGACCAGACTCCCCCCTCACAAGAGTGGCTAACGTTCTCCCAGGTCTGTCCCCCTCCCCGTATTTCTTGGCAGCCTGCGGGCGGCTAAAGTACCGAACCTCACTGGCGGCAAGGGCACTATAAGTATGGAGCTCGTCACTGATCTGAGCGAGGACGGTGGGATCTGTCCCAGAGGAGCCCAGGAGTTCCAATTGCTTGAGTTTGGTTTCAGAGCGACAAAGGGCGGCCCTGATTGATTTTAATACTCCCGCCTCCCGTGAAATAGACATACCTCTAATATATACTTTGAAGGCGTCCCATCTGACCGCCGCTGAGGTGTCCTGGAGGGAGTTATGGACAAAGAAGGATTCGATATCAGCCAGTATCTCAGCTCTGAACACAATGTCCCGTAGGGCGTCGGATTTAAAGCGCCAGCTGGGAAACTTGGGGACAGGGATCCCTAGCCCAACGGTCAGTGTAATTGGGGCGTGGTCTGAAAGTGTGCGGGCTAGAATCTGAGCGCCCTCTACTCTGCCCATTGTGTCCCCCGACACCAAGAACAGATCTATTCTGGACCAACTGTTATGTACAGACGAATAATACGTATATTCCCTCTGCTGGGGGTTTAGCGTCCTCCAGACGTCGCATATACTGAGCGTCCCGATGTGGTCTCGCAGTCTGCGGGCAGCTCTTGACAGTGCCCGAGCAGCCGTGCCAGTTCTATCCAGGACAGTGTCCAGGATAAGATTGAGGTCGCCACCCCATATTATCTGAATGCCAACATAACCCAGCAATATAGAGGCGATAGTGTCAAAGAATTCAGGAGAGTCGACGTTAGGGCAATAGGTGTTAACAAGCAAATATTCGCTATTTACCAGTGTGCAGTGAAGTACGACATAGCGACCCTCTGGGTCAATGTAGCTTTTATGTAAGATAAACTTGATGGATTTGTGGATCAGCGTGAGAACGCCCCTAGCCTGGGTCGAATATGCGGTGAAGAACCTAGCGGGGCCCCAGGTCGGAGCTATGGTGCTTGGCAAGTGTCCCGCAGAGTGTGTCTCCTGCAAGAACAGTATCTTACACGCATGCCTGTTGGCATATGCCATAATCTTGCGGGCCTTAGTGTGGTTGCTCAACCCCCTGATGTTCCAGGACATGATGAGAGTGGACATTACAGTGTCAGACAGCTAATCTCGCAATGTATAGTTAGTGTACCTCCCAAGTCCAGCGATAGCATAAGTTACCAACCGTGGTGCTGAGAGTGCAATCATAGCCAGTTAGTGCGTGCGCCATGCAACCTCGTGTGCCTTTTTTTAATAACACCCAGTTCCCACCCCCCTCCCTCACTACCGCCCAACAGGCAGCAGTGTGTACATTACCCGCCCTTAACTGTAAACCACTGGGCCAACCCCAACTTGGCCCAAACTGTCCAAAGGCCCAACTAGGGCTAACACACAACCATAGCATAAAGAACATTGCAATCGCAGTGGGGTGCGCCATTGCCGTGCACCGGCGCGCTTAAGGCCCAGAGGGTCGTTACAAAAAACAAGCAGTGGACTGCGGTATCATGTTGCAAGTGTATAAGGGTAAATATCGGCAAGTTCCGCCTGCCAGGCCACGGGGTCCCACCGCCGAGCCCCCACACCACCAGGAAAACTCAAGATTAACATCAGAATTGTTGTAGTTAAACTAGCAGTAAGAATTGGGGACGCCGACCTACATGCAAGCTGTCAAGGCCGCATGTTCGGGTAAATGACATAACAATAGAACCATCAATGTGATCGGTGGCCAACAGCCCTCCCAGCACCCCGCAGACAGAACAGTTAGAGAGAGCAGGGTCCAGACCAGTTTAGTCATTGTCCATGATGTCTTCGGCAGGGCGATGCAGGGGAACATGTGCCTCTATGAATTTCACTGCTTCCGAGGGGACCGTGAAAAAATAGAGTTTGTTGTTAAATGTGAACTTCAGTCTCGCTGGGAACAGTATGGCATACGGGATATTTCTCTCTCTGAGCAGCTTCTTAACACCGAGAAATTGCCGGCGTTCCTGCTGAACACCCACTGAGAAGTCAGGGAAAATCCGGATTACCTGCGAATCCAATCTGAGCTCCCCCTTTTCACGTGCAAGCCGGAGAATCAGGTCGCGGTCCTTGAAACTGAGGATCTTTGCAATAATGGGCCTCGGGAAATCGCCCGGCTTAGGGCGAGGCAACAATGCCCTGTGGGCTCTCTCCACCGTGAAGAAGGGGGACATGTCGGGGTTGCCCAGGAGGTCTTTCAACAGGATCTCGACCGCCAGCTTGAGTCGGCCCTTAAGCGCATTTTCCGGGACTCCAACGATGCGTACATTGTTCCTCCGCGACCTGGATTCTAAGTCGTCACATTTGGCCTTGACCGACTTCATGTCCGTGACCAGAGTGGATACAGTGCCCTGCAGCGTGGCTATGTTGTCCTCATTAGCGCTAACTCTATTTTCAGCCTCTGTAATTCTTGAGCCGTGCTGGTCCAGTGTGGCTTTGAGAGACGCTACGTTTGCATTAATATCGTCTAGCTTTTCGTGAAAGGCAGCAAAATTCTTGGCCATTGACTCCATCATAGCTTGTAGGTCCGCCGGAGGTGCTTCAGCGGCAGGCAGTGAGTCCGCCCGGTCCCCAGGCGCACGGGGCGAGCCAGATCTCGGGGTGGCTCTTGCAAATCTGTCCATGGCTCCGGTCTTACTAGTATTCCTAGGTCGATTGGGCATGGCGCTATACGGCACTAGAAATACATATAACCACTATGAGGGGTATGTCTGCATGAAATACGTGTCACAAGGGTAAAGGTGGGCGCTATCTTGATGAGTCCGTGCAGCCAAGGTCGGGATAAAATTACAGGCAGGCAGCGCCGGCGCCAAGAGCCAGCGGACCGCCGGGAAGATCCGTCGGTGGCAGGGAACACAAGGCGTTCAATTCGGCGGTGAGCTCAGCCCAGGGTCACGAGGAAGCGCCGGGAGGGAAGCAGGGCGGTACGGGAGCAGCAGTCCCAGTTGAAGTAAGTAATCCCGGCTCCTCACCTGCATCCGCCGAATCCGGCAAGTCCGGTCCCCCCGCGGCCACAGCACACCCAGCGGAGCACGACCAGCCACCAGGAGCCGCCCAGGAGCGCCGGGGATGAGCGGGGGCCAGCGACCCAGCCAGACCCGAGGAGCGGTAGCCGGGCCGACGCCTCTCCGCGCCGCCAACCGGGTGAAAAATGGCGCGCAACAGTCAGGTAGCGTCCACCCGGCCACCCAACCGGCGCAGGGCCCAAGACGCAGGCCGCGGCATCCGGATCCTCAGGCGGCCCCCAGGAGCCGCCGCACAGCGCAGAGGGACAGGCCAGCAGCCGCTCGGCGCCGCAGGCGCAGGCGGCCCGGCAGCCCACGGCCCCAGATGAAGGCGGAGACAGAAGCGGGCGAACAACCGCCGAGCGGCCTCCGGCAGTGTAGCTCGGCTGCCAGTGGCCCAGGGTCTCCGATGCCGTGGAGGTCTAGCGCCGCCCGCGGGCGGGCCAGGCAGGCGGCGGCCGAGGCGCCGACTCCGGATAGGCAAGTCCGCAGTCCCGCGTGGAGGAACAGGCGGCGTCCCAGGCACTATGGTGCGGCCCCGGCGGGATGAGGGGGCGGGAGGCCGCGCAACTCCCGGCCTCAGAAGCCGGCTCCACAACACGCCGTATCTCGGCGTCGGAGGGCCGATTCTCGGCGAAAACACACCGACATGCAGCCCCAGATGTCAGGGAGGCAAAGAAGCAGGATTAAGGGCTTATAGGAGTCGCAAGCCGCAGATGTATCAGGATAAGAAGCGGCCGTGCACGGAGCTATCAGGCTAGGCAGCCATCTTGACGGCTGCTCAACAGCGCCCCCCGTCACGTTATGTTTTTAAGCTGTCTAAACATGTTTTGCAATTTCTTGTTCGGATATGATATGATATGATTGATTATTGATAATGCGCTTAATACCCAGAGATTACTAAGTGCGGACCCGGGGATCGAACTTGCGTTGCTCCATGTCGTGCTCCATGTCGTCTTGTTTCCAATGCGAGCACATTGACCCTGAGCTGGGATCAATGTGTTTTTTTCAAAAGAATAATGCAAGTTATCTAGAATCTTCCTGTGTGCTATTGTTCTTTTAGTTTTTTGTCATGCATGTGTATGTACTCATTCACTCCTTTTGGGGGTTGGATGGGAGAACATGATGTTGGTTTCCTTTTATACTAGCTGACTAGGTCATGTTATGTTATGTTGAGGTTTCATTATAATGTTTTACTTTAAAATTAATAATGTTCAATCACTTTTGAAGCAGCCGTAAAACAGCAGGTAGCACCCCCTGAACATGCAAACAGTAACAGAAGGTAGACCTGGAAATCTCTTGTGCTAACTGCACCCTAAACCCCTAACATTCACATGATGCCCTTTAGTTACAGGACACAGTAACTGCAGCCCAAGGTGAGAGTGCTAGTCAAAGGCAGGATGATGTAAGTATACTCCCATAGGCACACAGACTCAGACTAAGAGGATTTCTGCCTCGCGCACAAATATAACCATTCCCATTAAAGTCCTAGGAGGACCCAGGAACCTCCAGGAAGGTGGACTTTGGGTTCTGCACACAGGGAAGCCATGGACGAAATCCCACCCTCAGTTAAATGTGTCCATATTTCCTTCCAGTTTTCTCATATATAATATCTGGCTGTGGCATTTATGGTGAGTAAGTAGAAGGGTCTTTGCCTACTGTGCATTTGGAATGGTTTCTACATGCCTTCGCTCTCCTTGACACTGTGTAAGGCTCAGAAGTCTGACCACTGCAGAGCAATATACAGGCATTGTGTCCTTAAGTACCTTGCAAAACAAAAGAAGTGATGGCTGGGAGGTTTAGAATTAATCTTAACCTCTGGAATTGCTCTGGGCAACCTTCCAAACCATCGTTCTTTGCCTGTCAAAGCATTACAAAAGGGGAAAGACCATATGCAAATCAGACTTGGTCCCAGCCCAAAAGGGGTAGTATAGCCCAAACTGCTTGGTCACATCCCTTCAGCACGAGACCACAAGCATCCCCAGACATGTTTCAGCCTTGTTGGGCCTCATCAGTGAGGAGTAGCTTGGGTCTCTGGGCCCAGCAGGCACAGGACACATCTCTGCTTACCCGTCCCAGTCCGGGTGTCAACAAAACAAAAGAGGTGATGGCTGGAAGGTTTTGAATTAGGATCAATGCTCTGTGATGTTTGCTTTTCCAGTTAACAGCAGGCTGCACAGCATCACAGAGAAGTGATCATGCTCTTCACCCGACTGGAGGTAGTATTATAATGATTATAATTGGCTATTTATAATATTCTTAATACCCAGAGGTTTCTAAGCGTTGGCCCGGGGATCGCACCTGTGATGCTCTGCGTTATCTTGCTTCCAAGGCGAACGCATTGCCCCTCAGCTATCCTCACGGGACCAGAAATGGTTTCTTCAGAGAGGCAAGATCAATGGCCCGCCTCCACCTCCACATCTGTGCCCCAGACTACCTCAAGTGGGCCTCCATGCATGAAATGCCCTGTGGCTTCTCTGCTGCTATCCTACCATCGGCCGCTTTGCGAGTGCCTTTGTCCAGGTAGCAGTGGATGCCCGTAAAGAGGCAGACAAAGTGGCTCTGGCCCTGCCATCGTGCCCACTAAAAGACAGGCCATGGTGGACCTGCAGACAACCAGAGGAGTGCCATGATGGATATTTCTCTCCACAGCTTGTCATCTTTGCAGAGGGAAAACCAGCAACTGAAAAGCATTGCCAGGCAACAGGAGTCTTCCTGGCAGAGAAGCCATCAAAATCAACTTAAGACAGATAGAAGTGTAAAACAGCTTTGCACCATCAGCAGGGAAAGATAGGAGGTGAGGCAGCAGACAGTGGGTACACAGGTGCACAGATAAGGCAGTAGCAGGAGGAGAGGCATGTAGCATTTGCCATGGCAGAGGAAGCCATGGCCCATGCTTGAAGGGTTACCAAAGATATCGAAGCAAGAAGGAAGCACGACCTAGAGTAGCTGCACATGGAGAGTGAAGCCTGACTCAGGAAGGCTTATCTGGAGGCCGACTTGTCATTGGCCAAAGAAATTGCAGAATGTGAGGAAAACTACACTGTTTCTAAGATATTGTGCTCTTTTTGATTATATGTTTAGATTTCCCATGCTAATCCTTGCTGTTGCTGTCATGGTGCAGGCATCCAAAACCCTGAAGCTAGTGGGGCCATCCCGAAATTTGGCCCCCTTGGGGGCTTATCAGGCCCCAGTCAGCTCACTTGGACTCAGACCTGGCGCCGCTGGCGCCAGGCTCATGGAGTTATTAAGTGACATGGTCCATTAACTTGGCTCAGAGAGGCTGAGCCATTCAGTTCAGGGTGAGGCCAGGAACTACTTTACTTGAGAAAAGGGATACGGAGAAGAGGACTATTTTCTTGGAACTACTTGCAAGGAAATTTAAACTGCACCCAACAATCTGAACACGCTTCGCGTTATTCTGCACTCCTGCATGGTAACGCTCACCGTGTCAGATGAGTTCTTGCTTCCTTCTGCCACGCCCGTCCAGAGTCTTCCATCCATCGGCACCTGCGAACAGAGAATAACAAGAGTTATTTAAGCATCGAAAGCCTTACCTGCAGTACATCCAGATCTCATCTCCTGCTTTCCCACAAACTGTCGCATCTGCAGAACAGAACGAAAAGCACCCTCTCGGGTAGCTACTCACCTGATCCGCTCCAGGAACTTCATCGGACAGTTCTTCACTCAGCAGCGCTCCGCAGCTCAACACCGCCCCACGGATCTTCTATTCTTCTTCCTGGACTCGCGCCGTACCTGCTGAACAGAAAAGGACAAACAGGTTAGTCGCACGTAGCAATGGAAAGCTACAGAGGCGAACACTTGTGCGCCCAGCACAGCGCTATACTTACCGGGAGGAATCCTGAGCATCATTGTCAGGAGGGTCATCCATCATCCGAAGGTCGCTTAACGCCGCACCTGTAAGGCAATAACGGACATTAGTTATCTTGAACAGAAAGACTTAAAGGCAGTCATTCCAAGCAGTTATTTGAATAGAGACTTACCTGCTTACTCCCGGGCCTTCTACTTCAGCAACTTCCTTCGGATCAGTGATGTAACTCGATCCAGGAAAGACTGTGAACCGCGCCCCTGCCAGAGTGTGCAGGACGGAGAGCTCGCCCATTAAAAAACAGAGGTGAGCCAGAAGAAGTGAAGGATAGACCGGAAGGAGGTGAAATCACTGACCAGCTCCCTTCGGTAGCTAATATCTTGTTTCGACTTGCAGGCCAACATCTCCTGAAGCAAGGACTAAGGGGAGACGCAAGCTAGCATCACCACCCAAGCAGAGCAGCATCAGGACAGACAACACCCTACGCACATGAGCACCCCCCGTGGAGTCCAGGTGAGCGTGACAGAACACGAAGCCTACACAAAATTCTCTACCTGGGCGTCATGGAAACCTCAGAAACTGATCAGCTAACTCAGCTTTGGGGGAACTCAGGGCCGAGGTCAATTCGGCTAGACAGGAAACCAATGCCTTACGAAGAAAACTGATTGTAACCAAGGTGCGCACCGACGATCTCGCCAGACAGCTGCTCCAGTGACAGGCGGGGGAGACGCCACTAGCCGGGGTGGGGTCAGCGGTACCCCCTGCATCAAGCAATCTGGTTCAGGTGGTCCTCCCAGGAGCTGTACCCTTGGCACCCCCAGAACGATTCACAGGGGATCTGAAAAGGTATGCAGTGTTTATGAACCAGTGCTGTCTACATTTTCTATGCAGGCCAGGAGCGTTTCCAAACGACCAGTCCAAAGTGGCTTTTGTACTTTCATATCTTAGCGGCAGTGCTGCTGACTGGTCTGTACCGCTGGTCATTCGGGATGATCCCATTTTGCGAGACTTCCAAAGATTCCAATTGGATATGGAGAAGCTATTTGCCCGGCGTTGTCAAGGTCAGGCATTAGATAATGAGCTCTTGTCTTCGCGTCAGGGCAATCAGGATTTGTTAACATACATCGCAACCTTCAACAGACTGGTTGTGGAAACTGATTGGCCGGATGACAAGAGAACAACGCTTTTTTACTGTGGTCTGAGAGGGGAGTTAAAGGACGTTTTAGCTCAAGTGGTGAACCCGCCCAGGGATTGTGCTGAGTACATAGACTTGGTAGTCCAACTAGATCACAGACTGCAGAATCGTAAGGCAGATCGTGCTAGAATTGATTCTAGAGTATTCGTGCGCCCCAAGGAAAATGCCTCCAGGACCACCGATGTGTCAGAACCCATGCAAATCGGGGGAGTACGGGGCCGTTAACCAAGGCCGAAAGGGATAGGAGAAGACAACAGTTGTGTTTATATTGTGGTTCAGCCAGCCATTTTCTCAGAGAATGCCCAGTGAAGCCACCCAAAAAGGCAGTAGGAGTCGCTGGTAAGCTTTAAACAGAGTCTGAGCCGGAAAACTTCTCCACCCGGCAGGCGTAGAGGTCCGCTTGCCAAGCGAAAAGAAGTACTCCCAGACCTCGCACCTAGTTTTGCCTATGGTCCTTATAAACCACCAGCAACCATCTCGAATGCATGCAGTCAGAGCATACATCGACAGTGGAGCCATTGGAAATTACATGGATCAAGAATTGGCTTCAAGGATGAACCTTTCCCTTTGCGAAAAGGCAACAACAGACTTATTCACCACAGTCGACGGAACTGAAATAGCTTCGGATCCGGTAACACACTCTACAGCTGAGATGGCTCTTTTGTGCCAAGACGGTCATCGGGAAACCATAGTGTTTGATATAATCAAGGCCCCACAATTTCAGATAATTCTGGGTATGCCATGGTTGGAATCACACAATCCTTGCATAGATTGGCGTGCCAAGAGGCTGACCTTCTCAGTCGACTGTGTTCAGACTTGTTATCCAACTAAAGGACCTTTGGTCACTGGAGCGACAACTATCATGAAACCAACCAACTCGATACCTCTGGTATATCAAGACTATCAGGATGTATTCCAAAAGGATCAAGCCAACACACTGTCCCCTCACAGGTCGTATGACTGCCAGATCGACCTAGTACCAGGAGCCCCGATTCCGTGCGGTCGAATCTATGCTCTCACAGGACCCGAGAACCTGCATTTGAGAAAATATTTAGACCAGTATCTGGCTAACGGTTTCATCCGCCCATCCAAGTCCCCGGCGGCTTCACGTTATTCTTCGTACCTAAAAAGGAAGGTGACCTTAGGACTTGCATCGACTACCTTGCATTGAATCAGGTCACTGTTAAAAACTGTTACCCGTTGCCTCTGAGTCCTGACTTATTGGATCAAGTTAAAGATGCCCGGATTTACACCAAGTTAGACCTCCGCGGAGCTTACCACCTGGTGTGTATCAGGAAAGGGGACGAATGGAAGACTGCTTTCCGCACCAAATACGGGCTATTTGAATACTAGGTGATGTCTTCTGGCCTTTGAAACGCCGCAGCGGTGTTCCAATATTTCATGAATGATGTTTTGCAAGAAATGATTGATGTGTATGTCGTAGTATACATCGATGACATTCTGATATACTCCCGTTCAGAGCAAGAACATGTGAAATATGTCCGAACAGTTTGGAACAAACTTCGACAACATAAGCTATTTGCCTTAGCTGGCAATCAACCACAGTTCCCTTACTCAAGGCACCCTCCCCTCAACGCTTAAGACCTGACAAAGGCTATAACTTCTCAAATAAACATACTGGACCTCAACTACCTCAGCAGCTACTGCTCCACCATCCATCTTCAATTCCTATGCATGTTCTTTAAGGAAGCAGTTGCCTCACATCAGCTCCAAAATATTGAGTACACCAACATCCTTCAGTCCTAGGAATCTTGCTCCGGAGCCTGATGCTGCACAGACACTGCTACTCAGTACTGTTATTTTGCCAGTTTCCAATGTAATTACCTTTCAGTTAATTGTGCTGTATGTTGGGACTACTCACATTTGGCAGTCCCTCTTTCAGGCGTGCTTCATGTTTCTATTGTGTGAATGTTTCCTATGATAGGGCTACTCATAGACTGCCTTGGCCAATGGGGGAGCCGGTTGTTTGGTGAGATGATTACACCGCTCACTTGCTACTTTTGCCTGTTTTGTGCATCCTGTTGGGGTGCAGTGTGTATCCAAGGCTCAGTGTTGGGGATGCCCTGGGGAGTTTTGTGGGTGTGTTTGATGCTGTGGTTTTTCCTTTGTGCGGTTGGGTTTAGCTCCACGTTTTCTTAGTGAATCAGCTTGACATGCAACAGTTTTGCATGTCACAGTCTTAGCACTGCCACTAAGACTTTGAGCTCTTTTGGTGCTTTTATTGTGAATCAGGCCATTATTTCTACTCGGCCTGAAACATCTACCAAATCAAGATTGACTGGAACGGATTCCTCACTTTAAACAAATGTGGCCTTATTACATAAAAATGACTGTCAGTGGTAAAGTACAGCTGCACCAAGGTTACCGTTCTGCGGGCCAATAAAACCTATGGTATTGCAATTACACATTCCTGTCGATGGTATGGCATTACTGCCGGTGTAGGACCCTTCTCTCTGGTCCCCTCGCTCTGGCCTTCACACAAGATCCCTAGCTCATATTGTCAAGCTGTGCTACCTTTTTACTATTAAACCTTACAATGCAATGTAATCTTCTCATCTGTGTACTGCAACCAGCGCCCAGATACCCTTGGGTTAGGCGCGCTTTACAAATAGAAATAAATAAATAAAATAAATAAATATTGCCAGAGGCAATGAATGCCAACAGTACAAAACAACTGACTGGAATACTTTGCTCCAGTAGGTACGTAAATACCACCAGGAGTAAATACCATCATGAGCAATTACCAGCTGTGGCATCCACTGCATCTGGCACGTGACCTCTAAAGTATAAACCACCCCTTCATAATGGCATGGCTGTATATTGTTCACACAAGACGCATCTGACGGCAGCAGCTATTTATAGAACCATCTGTCTTTCTTATAAGCACTTCAACTCGATTCACTTTGGTGACAAAAACATTGGCACCCCTGAAGTGTATCTTTGTAAAGCTCCAAGCCCAAATATACGATCTGCAATCTTACGTTTTGCGCTTGAACCTATGGCCAACCCGTGATATTCTGACACAGACAAATCAATTTAGCCAAGAAAACAACTGTTGTAGATTTTGCTGTGACAAAACTGTTAATGAAACCTTAGAACATTTGATATTACAATGCACCAATTTGCCTCAGTTGAGAAATATGCATTTTGCCAATCATATAGATGAAATAGTGAATACTCATCCAGATCGCAGATGGTCTTTGATTCTGAGTACACGATCTATGAGTTGTCATATAGCCACAGTTGGATTCCTTAATGCCCTCAAACTAGAAGCTTAAATGCTGTAACCGAATTTCAGGAAGGGATCTGGAAACCTAATGTTGATGCATGAACTAGTTCAAACGAACAATCTTTTCTATATTTGGAAATCACTTTTTTTTCTGTATTCGTTTTTGTATTCATAATTGATCTGTCTGTATTGTATTGTATGTAATTTAATAACTGTTTTATAAAAATTGAAAAGTTGAGAAATCAGCTAAATCAATAAAAAAAAAAAAAAAAGATGCTACCTTATTAAAGACCAGCTGAATGCCGGTCTTATTTTAGGAAGTAAACACAGCCGATGCCCGGCTGTATTTTCTTTGATAATGAAAATGACCAGTGTAATAGCCCTGTGCTGATGTATTTTGAATTCCAGCAGTATTACACCCTATGGTATATACTGCCAACAGTAAACTAGCAGATGGAGTTTTACTGGCAGAAAATATTTTCACCCCTTCTGCAATGAGTTTTTCATTGGAGGCAGCATTCATTGACATGCACCACAGGCGGTATTCATATTGCACTTTCTGTAAGGAGGACCATTGTGACTGCATGGGAATTCTTTAAGAGCAATTTACTTCTATGAGTGATTGAGTGAGTTCATGCACTTTTAAATCACCTGATTAGAAAATTAGAAATTACGCTGCCTTTTGACGCAGGTGCGCTGGAATTGTTCTTGTACTGAGCAGTGAAAATGTCTGATGAGGTTATGTTCTCAAAATCCCTAAACTTGTCCAAGAGGGATAATGTTTCATATCAGAGTTTGCTTCGGCACCCACAGCACGTCACTTTCTGTTTTGTTCGACCATTTTATCAGTTGTTAACCTACATGTGTGCTACAATGTAACATGCACCATGCGCTAGACACACACTGTATCAAGGAAGCGGTAAATTCACGTGGTGCAACCGGGATCTATGTGCTCATGCCTAACTATTTTATGCCAAATTATTTGTATGCCCCATTTTTTTCAAATTGTAATATGTACTTTATCTAGAATGTGTCAAAACGGATGGTCAGGTTCTTTTACTTAATTTATCATTTACTTAATGTCCCTTTTCTCAAAAATAGAAGTCCTTAATTTTCTTTGTTCTGTCACTTTTCATGGAGGGTGTCCCCTTTATCCCCCCAAAAAATCATAATAAGTCAAAACAAGGTGTTTTAAATCTGAAAATGATGTTTAATAATACATTGAGAAATTAAATGCAGGCAGCTTGTTTACTGAAAGGAAAAGACAGCTTGCCTGTGGTTGTCTCACTAAGTTTTTCATTCCAAACATCTTAAGTTAGAACAAGTAATATGTATAATATTCATTATTTTTATTATTTAATTCATACAACGCAAAACTCACCCATAGGCCTAAAAGCGCACATATAAAGACAAACAGACAATACAAACAAGAAAAGATCAAGCAACAGAAAAAGTAAAAAATCTCGAGAATCATAACAGTACTACAGGTATAAATCTAACATTAGACAATGGCCCTCATTACGACCCTGGCGGAGAGGGGTTTACGCCAGCGTAATGCATGGCGTACCTCTCCGCCAGATTACGACTTTCCGTAGCGCCATGGTGATTTTTACGCCCGGATTTTCCGGGCGGAAAAATCCATGGCGCTACGGGACCTCTTGTTAATTACGCCACCGTAATCTACGGTGGCGTACTTAACGCCTTCCCCACTCCCATTATACCCTATGGGGCAAAAATGGGAATGGGGAAGGGTAAATGGGGATTGGGGACTAACCGCCCCGCAAAGGTCGGAATGGGGCGGTAAGTCCGCCAACCCCCATGGCGGAGTTGGCAGCTCTGCGCCATGGACCATGGTGCAAATTGCACCATGGTCCTCCGCCAGGGTCGTAATGAGGCCCAATGAGACAGTGGGCCTCATTACGAGTTTGGAGGCAGCCATGGTGCTATTAGCACCATGGCTGCCTCCAAACCGGCCTCCATTACCGGGTTCCTTCAATGAGGAATAACCGGGTCATTCCAACATTGGAGGATCCGGTAATTCCTCCTTGAAGGAACCATTCCCCATTGGGGAGGGAGGTAATAACAGGCACATTACGAATGGCCCGTTATTACCTCCCTCTTCCCCTCCCGGGTCCCGGAAAAGACGTCTGGTTTTACCAGACGTCTGGTCCGTGTCCCGCAAAGGGTACCTCGTAATTGGCGCTCCCGTAATGAAGGGTGCCAATCCCGTACCGGCACCCTTCATTACGGGAGCGCCACCCTTGTAATGAGGCCCAGTATGTGCATAGCTATACTTGAGTAAATACAAATTGACTATGATTTTCGTAAACAATGATTCACAAAATATAGAGTATGCAATTAACCCTGTTTACCTGAAAGTCATCTCCCATTGAAATCAAAAGGTGAAGTAGTTCTCAGAATAATGTTTCACATAGTTTTCTTTGAATCCATTGGCAAGCATTGGCTTAAGAGAACAATATTGAATTTTATTGTAGGACTGATGCTAAACTAAAATGTTTAACGCTATCTGTGACACACTAGATACAATGGGCCTTGTTACACGGTAGGTGTTAGCCATGGCGCTATTAGCGCCATGGCTACCCCTTACCGCCGTCGGAGCCCGGGTTCCCGTAATAGGGACTTACCGGTCTATTCCGACCTTTGCGGGACCGGTAAGTCCCCATTCCGGGAACCATTCCCCATTCCCATTTGAGCCCACATAGGGCTCAATGGGAAAGGGGAAGGCGCTAATAACGGTACAGCAATTTGCGGTACCATTATTAGCTCTGAGGTCCCTCAGCGGGAACCGTCCATAACGCCTGGGCAGACCACACGTTAAGGACGGGACCCGCTGAGGGACCTCGTAGTAGGGCGGTAGGGGATTACCGGCACCGGTGCCCTTACCGGTGCCAGTAATCCCCTACCGCCTACCGTGTAATGAAGCCCAATGTTTTTGTGGGGTTGAATTGGTTACAATTAATTAAAAGCTTGCTTGAGAAAAGCCTATTGTGGTGATCCTGGGTTTTAATTATCAATCACAAATCACATATGCCTAATGCTATGTTTCCCCTTTCAATGATATATTACCAGAACATATTTGTAGTTACTATGTGGGATTTAAATAATTCTTGGGACATTTGTTTAGATGATTTGGGGTCATTGTGCACACTTTTGGTTTGTCTTTCAAACGCCCAGAACAGGTAGGGACATCAACCAGCCTCAGGTATCACCACCGGATGAGCTCTTCCAATCAGTCTGCCTACCTTCTCCAGAAATCCCTCTCAGATGCTCTGGTTCCATCTTGGGAAAGGTCTCTGCATTTGTTTCCATCTGGAAAAGGTCCGCTTAAGGATAATTTCCAACAGCCAACCTTTGGATTCCTAACCAGCTTTACCACTTTCAAAAAGGCTCTCTTCATTTTGTGCTTTCACAAAACTCTTCTGTCTTCCTATGTGGTTGTGATGGGAGTTTAAATACACAGCAAACTCCTCCAACAATCGGCTGGTTAATACAAATGGGTTCTATTGATCCATGTACTTGAGTCGACTATAGACCCATGGGAAAATGATACACCTCAGCCCCATCCTTTCACATTGGCTCTCTCGCCAAAGAAGACTGATATAGGAGTGTCTGTCTTAACTTTGGGTTTCTTTTTCCCATAAGCCTTCATCCTAGCATTTCACATCACTGAAATTGAGATTTTAAGCAAAATAGTCCACAATTCTGTAAATATATGTTCTGTGTGTCCCCCAGGCTATCAAAAAAATGTTCATTAATCTCTCACTAGATAACTTGTGTACCAATCTGTCCCATCTTTCTAGGATGCACAATTGCAAAGTTGTAATTGTAATATTTTGTAATATTTTAATTTGAAAACTCCACTAAATATGAATACCATTCATATGTATCGATGCAGAATAAGTTTACCTGAACAAAAGCAGATTTTATCCCACCAAAACCGGATGGTCACTTAATCCTTCCTTTGACCCTTCAAATCTTCACTCCTACGGAGTACTGTGCACCATTATCTGGTGTGTGCATGCGCACACACATACACACACACCCAAACTGATTGCCTGTGCATGCTTTTTTAATTTAAGAAGCCATTTATACGAGGGTTAGTCCTTTCTCACTCCTGATGAAAAAGAATATCGTGTACCTTCCATTTCAACATGGCTGCCTCCATAGAACTTACGATTTTGTAAGAATAGAGCCTCCGTAACCATGACCATTTCCGGTTTTACTGAACAGCCTTTTGTCTGAACCAGCTTGTTCTAGTGTGATTCATAGGCCTTAGTCCAGCGACCTTGTCCCAGTAACCTGGGACAATTAAAAAGCTCATAGTAAGTAGTGTCTAATGCGCAAGTGGAGTCCAGTTAATAACGGACATTACTTGTCTCCCACCAACAAGGGAAAAGAGCATTACCTAACCAAAGTGCACTAAAAATAATGGAAAATAAATGAACACTAAGGGCTAAGAGCAAAAACTGACATCAAGGGGCAAAGTAAGCTAAATAGAAGATACTCCTGAAAAGGAAACTTGCACCCCTCCTTCAGAACCCTATTGTTCGCTTTAATGTATTTACTTATTTAGTAGTATAGTATGGGACTGCACACTTACACAGTCCCCCCCAGTTACTTCATAATTAACAAAACATAACACATCACTGGCCGTACATGGGAGACCTGAAAGGCCTTCTGCTGCTCATTAAATACTAGTTCTAACACCAGAAGACTATTTTTAATATCTTTTAACTTCTTTATATCTGGAATTAGTTCAAATAGATTTAAGAAATGTCTAATCACTAGCAAAAGTCATGTACTCAACATTTCTACCTGTAACTTCACTGTCTTTCTTTTATTTAACAGGGCATATTACATCAGGTGACAGGTCTTTAATATGCAATGTATGTCATCAGCAGGGGAAGACACCAATGCTATACACTTGTCCTCTTCTTTAAAAAACAACTTTCCCCTCAATGTAATACCCGCAGCTCAACCATCCCTACATATCCTTTTTCGCACGGACACCACCTGGCTTCTCGTTAGTTTACTGATACATTGCAAATGGGGTGGCTGTAAAGGCTATAACTTCCAAGCCGAATCAATACCTAACCATAGGTCAGAGACTTTCCCTGGGGTACTGGTCCAGTATCTGGTAGGACTTCTGGGAGGTTCCACCTCCCACACATCATGATGCATCGCACAGTCCAAGATGCATCCTGCACAAGGGCCTGGCACAATTTGGCTGGAAGGGGCCTACATTCCTTTCACTGGTCCCCTTGACTTGAATGTGTATTCTCTGTATTTACAGATCCACCCACTGTACTGCCAGAGGTCTATACAAGGAAATATCTATTTCGGTATGCGTCCATCGTTTCTTAGGACTCATGGTCAGTTGTTGTGCAGTAGGTCTTCAGGGATAGAGTCCAGCTCAGAAATCAGGAAATCTTGCACTTCTTGACAGGCATATTCTACTGAAGTTTCCACCTGGATAATACCACTCCTTTTATCAGCTGTATTACTAAGAGTCCCAATGACTTTCAGCTTTCCGATGTTGACGTCTGTATTGGTGAGATGTGCCACAGAGATAAGTTATGTCGCTCTTTTCAGTCAGCCTGAACTTCATTTAAAGATTGCCTCTGATAAATACCCCAAGACTGGTATTAGCCCCATTTCAAACCCGATCCACTACTTCCCTTTTCTGTCTCCTCCTGAGGAACTTCCCCTTCAGTTGCTGCAACATTATGGTGGCCCTCAACTGGTGTAACCTAATTGCGGTACCTTCAGAGCAATTGGGAAACTGTGTTGTGATCTGAAAGGCAGAAAAAGGAAGGATTATAACCAATGTGACAAGAGAGGTGTTCAACAGTGCATACGGAAAACCTGATTTACCTACCTAACTGATAGTGTCATACCACAGTGACTGCTGCATGCTATTGTGAAACTATGCAACCTCTAAGGCCTGAGATGCCATTCGTTATATTAACGTGCAAGTACTGTTCTCTTACTGGGTTTTATTTTGACAAATAGTATAAGTAACATTAGAGGACATTCATATCAATGAATAAGACAAATCCCTTACCAAAATCCAATACAATTCAGAGGAGTTATAATCCTTTCCAGAACTACACTTGGATCGTCTATGCTACACTTACCCAGCACAACCACTGTAAGAAAGCCTAACGGTAAATCTACAATAGCACCACTGTGACTTTTGATCGAGTTCTACAGCCTCACTCTCACCACCACCAAAAAAGGTGAGTCGTGTCAACATCATATGATGCTCTTCAATATCTGTTCTTTCCCATTCCTGGAGTACAAAACAGAATAAAAACAGTGCATTACATCAGAAAATTGAGAGGGCTCAGGATAAACTTCAGTTGGCTTGACAGTGTCAATAAAGATTAAAGGATTTACCCTCTGAATCTTTGAACTAGGCTTGGTGTTACTAGATTTGTAATCTTCTACTAGACTCGAAAGTAGTTCTCCTCCGACATATAATTTGTCGGGGCTTCAGAAGGTCTGACCTGGTTCACACTCAGCTGGCTTTGGAAGAAATTCCAACATTAAGTCCACCCCACAATCTCAACTGCCCAAAAACACATGGCTGCTCTCCTGTCAGCTCACTTTATACCTCCTTGTAGGAGGTTAAAACCATTTCTTGTTTCAAATTGAGTGGGAGAAAGATACTGTAAACTATCTAGTGAGGGAAAGTAAGACCTGTTGACAACCAGACAGAGGATATGAAAGAGAAGAGACTTTGACTTAGTACCAACATCCTTTTCAATCTATACAGGAAGGGCAAAACTTTTGCAGTGGGTGGCATGCATAAAGGAGGCCACTCCTTAACCTTAAATCAGAGTTGGTAGTCATGATTATCTGAAAGGGCTCATTTCAGCATGGGGCTAATGCTGACATTTGCTGATGTGTCTTCAGCATAACAAGACCCCCGGGGTGGTATTGTGGCAGGGTTCTGTCGCCTCTTTCAGAAAGGCGTCCTTCACCTGGACCTCACATTGCCAAGGGTTTTTTCCTCTTTAAGCTCTGATTTGGTGTCATCAGAACTAACCGGTGGGGATGAAGGAGCCTCATAGTGCCTCATAGGGAACCCATACAAGACTATGTGGGGACAAAGCACTGTCTTTCTGTGGGTTACTTTGAATGCTAAGTGTCACCAGGGACAGGGCATCTGGCCACACTTCAGCCCTGTTTCTTGGCGTAACTTTGCAAGTTTACATTTTATAATTCCATTTCTTCTCTCTACTCCCCTTGCTGACTGTGCGTCATGAGGGCAGTGCACATTCAATAAAGTCAAAGTTGCTTTATTATATTAACCAAATGTGTCTCCTTGTCACTATTAATGCTAACAGAGAGACACAATATTCCTGACCAGACATTTGACAACAGTAATAACAACAGCTCTTCTACATGGATGAGCCCCCACCCAATCAGAGATGTCATACAAAACCACCAGGAGATATTACCAATGTTTGCAATGGGGAAGCTACAGAAAATCAATCTGGAGATGGATGAGCTCACTGGGGTGGTGGAGACGGAACTTACCACATTATTGTGCAGGCACACAGAAAAGCTTTTACAATATACTTGGGACATTTTTCTAAACTAAGGTGCAAACCAAAGCTTTTTCGCAGTCATTATCATTCTACTTTTCTTTTTCCCACGCGTTCTTGGCCATGATATTCTCTTGCAAGATATGATAGTAGTATCTTTGTGGCAACCAACTGCCCCTGGTCATCTCTCTGCATGGAGTCCTCCTACAACCAACATCCCTTTCTTACCGAACCATTCTTCTCACTTGATGGTATACTTTCCGGCCACTCGACCAATTCCTCTCAAGTTGTGTGGGGAGGTGGTTCTGGTGTAACTAACCTTTATAGAAAGGATGTACTTATCTGCTGAGTCTGCCACTACTGCTAGATTTGCAGTTGAGTATGCAAAAGCATTACTGCAGTTTAACTCATTATCAAAGGGCTGGTGAGAAGCCCATTTAAGTACGGCTATCTTTTCTGGGAGCATTATAGCATCTAAGAGTACTCTTACACGCTGACTGTTCTGAATAAAGGAAACAAATTCCCTGTTTCCAGAGCTGACCAAAGTCATGGGTTAATGCAAAAGAGTACATAGAATCAGAATAAATATAGACAGATTGTTGAGCCACAAGCTCACAGGCCCATGTGAGGGCCACCAGCCCTGCAATTCGCGTAGAGGTAAGATGAGTCAGCCTCTCTCTCCACCACCTCCACTGGTGTTACTACCTCATACCTGACACCAATTTCCCCTCTTGATCCCAATAACATGACCCATCCACAAAATAAATGAGATCAACATTAGGTAAAGGTGTGTCAGACAAGTCATTTTTAGGTGTCAGTAGAAAATCAGTAATAGCAACACAGTCATGGGGTTCTACATTGTGCAGTTCACCATCGTGGGGAGTGGGATTCAGCACTGGACATCTAGTTAAAGAGATGCTGGAAGTATTTAGCAACAACATCTCATATTTGCTATAATGTGACTTAGACATAGAGAAGGGCACCACCGAGTGTGGAACAGCAACCTCCAAAGGGGATCCCAGAACTTAGGTGTTACACTGCTAGCATGGCTGCCAAGACTGAAAGTAAACAAGACGTCATGCAACAACAAAGGGGGTTAAAAGAAACCCCAGGAAACAGGAACTGGTGGGCTTTTTGGGTGGGGTGCGAGGAGGAGGTGGCAGACCAAGAGACCCCTGGGAGGAAGGAAGTTAGAGTGGAGTGTACAGGTGATCTTTGGAGCAAGTGAGCCATTTCTTAGTGAGTGCAAGTGGTACTGCATTGTGAGTGTGTATGAAAGACTGGTGAGCGTGAATAGGAGAGGGAGTGTATGGAGCGAATATTAAGTGCTTATGTGAGCAAAAAGGAGGGTGCCTGAGTAGATGGTGGTATTAATGATAGAAGCAGTGTGGAGAGGGAGTAGCATTGTGTAGGGGGTTAGTTGTGTGGAGGAGGGTTAAAAGAGCAGAGGAAGGAGAAGTAGTTTGGAGGAGGGATTAGTAGTGTGGAGGATAAAGTAGTGGAGCAGAGGAGGGGAGAGTAGCATTGAGGTGGGAGTAGTAGAGTAGTGGAGGGGATTGTAGCATCCAAGAATGGAGGCCTAGATAGACTGCGATACACCGGTTAGACTGTGGTAGAAGATGCAGGGAGCAGAGGAAGAGAAGGTGGATGGAGTTGGAATAAGAGAAGTAAAAGGGAAAAAAAAACAGGTTTCATTGGCTGAAAAAAAACGGAAGTTCTGCTGCCTTCCCTAACCGTTAAGAAACAGTACTGGTACACAAAGGAACGGTTCTTTAGGAGAAAGAAAGTGTATATCTGCGGAGTCAAAACAAGTGATTGTTGCAACTTTGAAGTTATCACAAATGGAAAAACAAGATAATGAGCTGTTCTGGCCCTCAGAAAGAACACGCTAGCCCTGGCTAGGTTCTTAGCCTGCTGCTGGGGTTAATCCTTTTTTTTTCAAAGTCAAGTGTTCAATTCTCTACACAATCAATGCTGTGGTCATGAACCCCATATCTATGTATATAAGGTTAAGAACAACATTTCTTTATGGGCCAGATTCCCTCTACAGTAACTCTGTCAAACCTTTGCTGGCATCCTTTCTTGGTGGTTGTCGTGGACAGAAGAGCAGAATGTGGACATGCTACTGTTGTAGGGAGCACTGGAGAGTCAACCAATGTTCTTTTATGAAATGTTTATTTTTCTGGAGGCAGGATCACACGAAGCTCTCTTTCACTTTTGTGTGGGCTAACCAAAGCAGCCAGGGGGAGCGGGGGGTGACAGCCACAGCAAGACATTGATGTTCTACAATCCCCCTGCATATTCACAGCTAGTTGGCAGGTAGTTACTTTGCTCCTTCTGTTTAGTGCCTGTCTGTAAAGGACAATTTGTTTGTCAATGATAGACAGGGCATTTTACTGTGGCAAAGAGTACATCATTCTTCAGAAGACTTTTAAAACTTTGATGACAAGTACCGGTGTACAGGGTAATTAAAGTACTCAATACACAAATGTACTTGATTAAAGGACATGTTTCATCATATGTGTGTTTCTGCTGGGATGGAAAAGGGATCCGGTTAAGAGTTGGACCCATATGTAATGACTTTAAATTATGGACTAAGGCCCTCATTGTGAATTTTCTGGTCTGGAAAAAGTGCCAGTAACAATGGTATCGACACCCCTTCCGGACCCGCAAACTGCAAGTCTGCCAGGAGTGGCAGTGAACTACTGGTAGGTCTGATGTGCTGGTAATTCTGGCCCCTACGGGCAGATTTTTCACTGAAGCACCAGCCCTGTTACTAACAGTGCTTCAGTGTTCCCATTCCCATGGAGACCTATTAGACTCCATGGGAATGGGAACTTACCAGCTCTCTGCTGCCCGTAATATACCAGTGTTACTGGAATATCAGGTGGCAGAAACGGTAAGGCCAGTCTGCCGGTTACTCGAAGACTCGTAATCAGGGCATATATCTCAGTTGTGAAGATTAATTCTACAGAGAAACGTACCCTGATGTAACACCCTACCACCATCACAATCCCACCTGAAAAGGTTAGAACTGGTTTCAATTGGAATATTCTGTTTTATTTACAATAATAAATCTAAATTAAAGCCGGTACCCTAACTTTGAATGCTGGTGAAGTCAACCACAATATTCCACACACATACAGTCAACTTGACTACAGAAAAGAAGAAAATCCAGCCTGTATTATCTCACTATTATTTTACATTCACAATGCACATAAACATCAATTCATATAAAAACAAGTTCAAATAAATTTTGTAGATGAAATATGCAATTTTCTCTAATATGAACATTCAAATTATGACTGCTTTTTGGCATCACATTTCAAAAAAGGCACAAAACATTTTAATAGCTTGAGACATATATAATTCACTTCATTTTTTCTGACACCATCGAAAAGTATTTGCCTCAGAGAAAAACACTGGGTTTGCATATTACTTTCTTTTTCTAGAGCTGATTCTACT
Source organism: Ambystoma mexicanum (assembly GCF_040938575.1). NCBI lineage: Eukaryota > Metazoa > Chordata > Amphibia > Caudata > Ambystomatidae > Ambystoma > Ambystoma mexicanum. Next base: position 683,225,057 of record NC_090929.1, on the reverse strand, counting down.
CTAAATATGGCTTTTTTGGTTTTTACTTTGGATATAGATACAAGTATACAGGGGATGGTATTGTATCTCTTTGGTGGGTCATCCAGTATGCACCAAATCTGCGGTGTTCTTTAGAGTAAGCACATCGTGGCTTCAAGTCAGTTTTATTCAAGATTGTACAAATGTGCCAGCGTGTGACCTTGTTTCAAATTGCAGTCAAATATTTTCATGACCTCTTTTCATAACCTCTACACGTGTTTCTCCACTTTTAATTGCAGTGAGCCATCAGGTGGATTTGCTTTAATTGTGGGTTTAATCTAAAGAAAAAATTACATAAAAAAGGAAAAGAAAATGTAAAGTTTTTATCAATCAGAAGTTGAAATATGGTCAATCATAGCTATGGCGGCTCAAACGTGTGCTTATATAGGCTCTCAGATATTATCACATATTATAGCTCCAAACTTGAAGGTAACTCACCCTTTGTCGGTTAATTGGTGTTATTAGTAAGGGTTTGCCTTGGAATTTTAGAGTCAGTCAGGGTTTCGTACAATTATAAAACACCCTGTACATAAACCAAATAAATTGTATACACTGATTTTCTATGTTAGGTTGTGGATGCATTGCAGTATTTCAATACAGGTCTTTGTAGCTTGCTAGCTAAGAAGGGGCATATCTTACCTTTTATTATTGTTGAGCGGGATTCAGTTGGCCTGTGGACGATCCGCTCTTCAGATTGATAAATTCAAAATGGCCGTCCATATATGCAAATGCGCAACAACGTCATCACGTTGTTTTACACAATGCCGTTGTCGCGCCATGAGGTGGCCATCTTGGATTGGGCTAATAGTTCATCTTTAACTGAATAGTAATTGGCAACATTTAGAAAACAGCTTGTTCAATCATATAGTAGATACTTTTTGGAACTATGTACTTGCTTCAATCAATATAATGTTCTTAAAGGAAAACCATATTGGTGTTCTTGCTGGTTTTTGTAAAGGAAAGCATATCTGAAAATTCAAGTGATATGCATAATTTGTATTGGTAGGAGTGGTTACAACTTGATTATAAGAAATTACACATCTTATTGTCCTGGTTCAGTCCAGAAATGCAAGTGTCCATTAAATTGATCTATTTTGCTTCTTGTCTCCTCAAAAGCAATTCTTTATTGCCACCTCAGTAAATTGATTTTCTCAATTCCAAAAAAGAGTAACTGATCAGGTTTATCTTTTGAATGTTCCACTTGGAAATTGTTGGCCATCGGGTATTTAGGGTCCTGATTTTTGATGGCTCTCAAGTGGTCAATAATTCTTTGTTTGAGAGGGCATATTGTGCTCCCTATGTACAGTTTTTCACACAGACTTTGTATGCTGTATACCACATATTTAGAATTATAGTTGATAAACTTCAGAATCTTTCTATTTTTTCCATTTGATAATTGTATTGTATCCTCCCCATTTTCATTTTACAGCTGCTACATTTATAATTGCCTGAGGTGGCTTTTGTTTCCACATTGTTTGTATTGTTGTTGGGCCTTGTGTGGCACTAAAGTAGCTTGGGCTGATTATGTTTTTGATTGTCGGAGCCCATCGAAATGTCACTGTGGGTTCCTTATCCAGATACTCACTGATGTCCTAATCTAATTTGAGTATATGCCAGTGTCTATTTAGAATTTTCCTTATATTCTGTGGGTCCGTGCTGTAGGTTGTTACTTGTGTTTCGATTGCTGAGGTGTGTGTGGTAAGTAGATCCCTTCTTATTTTCATGTTGGCTTTTTTGAAGGATTTCTTTAAATTATTTTCATCATAGCCTCTTTGCCTGAATTTGTCCATTGTATGGTTGGCATGTTTTAAGAATTCCTCATTGTCTGTGCAATGTCTTTTTAGTCTAAGTAGCTCTCCAAAGGAGATATTTCTAATAATGTGATGCGGTTGGTTGTTGTACTCATGGAGAATACTGTTTCCAGCTGTCGGTTTTGTATATAAAGTTGTATGGATGGTGTTGTTCTCCACATAGAGTTCTAAATCAAAGAAGCTTATTCTGTCTGTGCTTTCATACATGGTTAGTTGAATGTTATATTCGTTAGTGTTTAAGAATTTGATATATTCTATGTTATTTAGTGTGAATTCCAACATTGTTAGAATTATTTTATTTTGTGATTGGTACAAGATTGATCTAGATTTCAGGAAATGCACAGTTGTTTGAATTCCTAGTTCATGGTGGATGCTGGTATACAGGTACGTTACATCTAGTGTAGTTAAGTTCCCATGTGACAGACTCTAGCTGTTGGATTGCGTGTTTAGTATCTTTGATGTACGAGGATAGGCTCAAGGCTAGTGGCTGTAAGTGAAGGGCAATATATTGTGATATGCTTTCTGTTAATGACCAAATACCATTTATTATTGGTCTGCAAGCTGGAAAATGGTGTCATTGTTTATGGATTTTGGGAACAACATAAATTGTTGCTAGTATTGGAAATTGATTTTTTATGAATTGGTATTCATCCTCTGTTACGAGTCCTTCTTCATTCCAGTTCTTTCTCTTGGTTTGCCAAGTGTCAGTCAATACTGGAAGTGGGTTGTTGGGCAATTTTATATAGCACTAGGTATCATTAAGATGGTGCTCAACGTCTTGTCTTGTACATCGTCTTTTGAGTTCATAATGACTATTTTGCCTCCATTGTCAGCCATTTTAGTGATTACTTCTTTGTTGTTTTTCAATTCAGTTAGGGATTGCTTTTCTTTTATGGTTACGTTGTGGTTAATCTTGTTTTTTTTGCCGGATTGGTAGTTTTCTCTTAAATCTTTTGAAACAGCTTTGTGGAATTTATCAATCACATTTTCATGTTGCAAAATCGGGATACATCTTGAGCTTGCTTTTAAAGTGGTTTCTTCAGAGAGATTCATGGTTTATTTATTTGTATTTATTTATTTATGGATTTATATAGCGCTAACAAGCCCACGGGCATCTGAGCGCCAACATAAAGACACAGGACAATAACGGATGTGACAATACAATTCCTACCTCCAACAAAACATAAAAAATGTCCAACTGACTAGTTCACTTAAAGTATCCAGCTGAATCAGTTCACTTAAAGAGATTTGTTTTCAGAGCCTTTCCAAAAATGTGGTAGTTCTTCTCCCATCTTAGATTTACAGGTAGACTATTTCATTATTGGGCTGCTTTTGCTGGAAAAGAACGGCCTAGTCTGTTAACTTTTTATAAACTGGGACACTTGATCAGGCTCTGGTCTTCGGATCTCAGATGTCTTCCGGGTACATAAGGAACAATTTATTTCCTTAAGTATGCTGGTCCATTTCCTGATATACATCTGTGTACCAACATCAATGCTTTGAATTGGATTCTGTCTTCAATCGACAGCCAGTGCAGATCTTTCCTATACTCAGTTATGTGGTCCCTTCAAATTTTTTTCTTTATGATTCTTACTGCACTGTTCTGCAGTACGTGACATTTAGCTATACAGCCTTTACTTGCATCAGTGCATTAGCATAGTCAAGCCTCGATAGAATAACAGCATGAGCTATGGTAGCACGGTTGTCTTCATTTAAGTATGGCCTGATGGATTTAAGCACTCATAGGTAGTATTGACAGTTTTTAGAAAGGTAGGCAACCTGCCCATCAGATCCCATAGAGGCTTCCCGGAATATGCCCAGTGTCTTCACTTTCTCTACTACAGTGATCGGTGAGCCTTTGATGTTGATAATCTTATATGCTTCACTGAGTTTTGCACAGGCTTGTAGGTAGCCAAATATCATTAGCTCTGTTTTATTCCCATTGAGACACATCCAGCTTTCCCTCATCCCGGCTTCAATGATATTATAAAGAGATGTTACTTTGGCCAAGTGTTCAGCGCTTTTAGCAACTGGGTGTGTCATCGGCGTTGTTGGTAAAAAACGCTCCAGTCTTATCAAGCATTATGCATAGACACCTTTTATAGAGATTGAATAATAAAGGTGATAGGCTTGCGCCCTGCGGTACGCCACACAGTATAGGTGTTTCGTTTGTGAAAGCTTTGCATCCGAACAGTTGCCTATAGTTCCAACACCCACCAAAGCTGCTGGTGGTCCAAGAGGTCAAAAGCCGCACTTAGGTCCAGCAGTATCAATAGACCCGTCATACTTCTATTCATTATGCTCAGCATCTGCGCCTGTAGGTCCAGCAGAGCCATCTCTGTATTGTATGCGGACCTAAAACCAGATTGTTGCATATGAAGTATGTTGTTGGCTTTGACATAGCCTTGGAGTTGTATAGTAGCAGCTTTATCCAAGACCTTCAATAAAAAATTGCAGTTTGTTATTGGTCGTAAATTACTGGGGTCCTTATGATCCAGGGCCATTTTTTTTAATCAAAGGTATCACAGTCATGGCCTTGATGACTTCAGGAACTTTACCATCTCTAAATGATGCATTTACCATTCTGGCAAACAGAGGAGCGAATATCTCCTTGTTGTCAATGATCATTTTAGAGGATAGGAGATTTTCAGCACATGATGTTGGTCTCAAGAAGTTTAGAATTCCCTCCATGTGTTCCACCGTGATAGGGCTAAACTTAAATTGCACTTGATTTTTTTGTGAGAACATAGTCCTATTTTGTTCAGTCTGATTTATGTTGCTGGCCTGTGATGTTCTTGTGGCTTCTATAGGTTTCTGTATTTTGCTAGAGAAGGCTTCATGCACCTTTACACAGTCCTCCTGTGTGGGTTCAAAAGGTGAAGTCAGGGTTTTGGGTTTACCGAAAGATTTGAGAATCTCGAACAGCTTTTTTGTACAGTTGGTCGCTACTGATATTTGGTCATTATAACATTCCTTTTTTTCTTGTTCTTCCGTGAATCTGTGAATATTGTATTCTTCATCGGACTTTTGTAGACTGAGCAGCATGATGGTGTCTTCAGTATGTTTTCCTTAAAATTCTGATGGCATTGGTTGTCAATCATTGCTGATCTTTTTTCATATAGGTTTGAACAAAAATGTTTTCAATTTCAGACGCCTGCAGAATTTAAAGATGTCCAGATTGGTTTGGAAGTAGTCCGAAAAATGTCAGAGACTGAAGGAAAGACCTTTGTTAATGTCTCCGGATTGGTCTGGAGTGATGGGCATACCCAATAGATTGATAACCAAGTCTATCAGTTGTGTTCTTGCTTTTTTGATCTTGTTTGCATTCCTACACCATTGCCTCCTTGGTTTTTTGCCTCCTTTGATCAGTGTCTGCAACCTTCTTTTCATAACATGGTATGGTATGTTTGATTGCTTTGTCTACATGTTTGGGTTTAGGAAAGAAGCTGTTACATTGGAGAACACAATACCTTAATTCATCTAAAGGGTCACAAAATAATGAGTATTAATTTGAGACAGAAAAATAATCAACCCTTCATTTTAATTGGCATCAGGAGTCCTCATAGGGTAGAGTCCTTTCTTTTCTTTACAATGTTATTTAGAAAACATTATGTTGATTATTTAAATTGACATCAGTTTCTTGGGACTAAAGAAAATAAAACACCCTCCTTCCTTTTCTTCTTTAAGGGGTATAAAACTCTCTTCAAGATGTCTCTTTTCATGTAAACTATGCCTTGCACATGTCACGAAGTCTAACAACTCCTGCAAATAGGTGAAACATGTTCTACATCATGTCAGAAATCCAGATGTAAAGTGCCCCTGTGAAAACTCAGGGAATAACTAATATTTGGCTACTGTCAGAGAATAATCAATTCTGCACAATCATACATTCTTGGTCATTCTATTTTATTATACTTCCACAAATTTCATCTTACAGTCTTACTCTGCATTTAATGGCATAGCTTGTAAAGGATTTTCCGAAAAGACCTTCAATTGCAATCAGCAGTTTAACTATTATTTTGGGACGTGTATCTAAATGCACAGGGGTTGTTGTACTCACTTTTGGTTTGTGTTTTTAAAGGCCAGCATGGTAGGAATATCAACAGTCTCAGGCAGCTCTGCCAAGTAATTTCTGCTTCAAGTCTATCCCTGCTTCTAAGGTCCCTCTTAGGCAATCCGGTTCTATCATATGAAAGGCTTCTACTTTGGGATCCCCTTGAAAAATCCTTTCATCGAGGAGTTTTCCATCAGCTACATCTAAGTGAATCCCCAATCAGCACTTCTTCTGTCTGAAAAGCTCATTTTCGACAGATATCTTCCCAAGAACACTCTCATCTTCCTGTTTGTCCTGTCATACTTGACATAGTACAATATGGGGTCCCAAAATGGTCACAATTAGAAAGTATTTGGTTACAAAGGCTATGTGCATCTTCGTGAGAGGACTGTGAAGAGCGAGACTGGTCTCTGTGCTGTATAGCTGCTTGAACGAGCAGGGCAAGCTTTTATTCTGTGCCAAGCATAGTATTAGAAGCTGACACTAGTTTGATAGGTTGCAGACGATGTCCAATCAACCATTCAACTGAGGGGCAATGGTGTCATCAAGAGTTTCTGTTACATATAAACTGTTAAGGCATGTTTAGATGCTGTTTTGCAGTTACCAATTACCAAAGGGTCATTTCCAATGTACATTTCTCAGAATGGACAATCATTCAGTATTTTATTATATTAACAAGCTACATGATATTTGGTCCAAATGCCTGCTAGATGTAGCAAATGATTTTACAGATGATTACCTGCTTCACCGGTTGACGGATCAACCAGTTTTTTTATTACATGAAACCTCATTGACATGGCAGATTAGTGCTCCCTCCCTTAGCTTGATGTCAATGGTTGGAGTATTTATCATGAATGTTTTCTATCAGTCTCGGATAGTTGGGTTTCTTTTCAGGTACATCTCTTTGCAACAACTGAACTCCTGTCATTCGAGATTTTTTGTGAAAGGGCAGAAACCACAAATACATTTTGGTCTCAGAGTAAACTATGTGTTTGTCGAATTCATTTTGATTCCAAGAACACTTAAATAGGTTGAGGTGCAGAGACAGAAGGTGGTAGCAGCCATCATCACTTCACGTTGACGGTCCCGGGCACGGAATTCATTGCTTTTCGAACTGGTGGTAGACATTCTGTTTCTTTTGCTGAAGTGTTGAAATCTGTTATGAGCTCCAGAGGGTGGCCTGCATCCCCTTGTGGAATTGGTATCCTTTGCCTGATGTTGCAGATGGTTTTTGGGGCTAGATAGACTGCACACAGCCTTTTGAATTATGCTGTTTTACTCAAACCAAAGTAATTGTATCTTACTACACTCATGGACAATCATCTGGGTTGGTCTAAATGATGTTTGCATAGGGGTTTCCATTCCATTACAGCAGATGTGGTATAGGTGGTACATGTTTTAGCTAATGTGGCTTCTGCTTCTGCCTGCTACATTGTTCACCTGTATCGGTCAGCAATTTCTATTAATCATTCATTGATAGATGGTTTCCCACTGGAGGAACCTGTAGGCTGTTGAAGGAGTTGTGTATTTAAGCTCTCCATTAGACTAATTATTTCATTATGTGGGCTGTAGATGTGCTTTTATCTCTTCTTTGGGAGTGGCCTGGTAACTCAGACATATACTTGCTGAGTTGGTGATACTTCTCTGGTGTTTAGTCGTATTTAGGAGAATCTCAGCTTCAAGAGTTTTGGATATGAGTGGTCTGGCTGGGTTATCTTTCTGGAGTTATTTTTCATATTACGATGAGGGCTAAAAAAGGATGAAATTCATTGAGTTTGCAGAATTTGTTATTATTCCCACGTTATGTGTGATGTGTTGTTTGACACAATATGAATTGGTGACCAAAGACTTGAAAACATCCATTCACTACTTGCTTATTTGCTTTTGCAGGCCACTTTGTCCAGTTCCGTCTCCTGCACTGGCAAAATGGGTCAGTGGGTTGTGGATCAGGCAAGTGTCAATTGGTCAATATTTGGGGCACGCTAATCCAGTAGGGCAATGGCTTTCTGGGTGTTTTGGTCACTGGTCAGTTTGGAGGACATCCTCAGGTGTCCTGATGGTTGTGTCTTTCAGAAGTTCTACTGTAACCCCGTTTTGCATGCTTCATCCACTGCATTATAACAGCTAGAAATGTGACTAATAGGAAGCCTCTTTGTCAGCCAGAGAATGTTGATTATTCCTAGTAGTTGCAATGGAATGTTGTGGGTCCATTAATAGCACAGATACACACATTATCCCTGCTCTGCCCCAAACTGCTTTTGTTTCCTTTTGTAGCCTCTGAGAATGCTGGTGGACAGACATTCTACTGACGATGGTGAAGTTGGTTTACTGAAAGGACTGTATGGCAATCATGGCCTTTTCCGAGCTATGGCATTTTTGTGTTGATTTCAGAAGTCAAATACTGAAGATGTTCTGGTTCATGGAATGGAAAGAGGATGGGTCTTGCACTTGGGCACCTTTTATCGACAGTGAAGACGGCCTAGAAGAGTGTCCAGGGTGCAGGGTCGGCGTTAGCATTGTCAGTGCCCCGGCAGTGAAAAATAACCGTAGCACCCCACCCACTGGCACCAATTTCTTTTTAACTCCCTGTGCCGCAGCACAGAGTTAATCACTGGAATAGGGCGCCAAAACGAATACATCAGTGCCCTATTCTAATGAAAATTGTCCTGCGCCAGAGCGGGAAGGTAATCGCTTCCAGAGGGCATCAGTGCAAAAGTGTCAATGCCCTACTGTCATTAAAAGCACCCTGCACCCCTGCTGGAAAACCCACTGCCAGCACAAGAGTGGGGAGCATTTAATTTCAATAGGGCGCCTGCCTCTCCTTCTCCCTCCATGCCAGCTCAGGGAAGATTTTGAAAGACTCCCCCGCGCTGTGGTGGCAGGGGGCTAATGGCACCATTGACGGTCGCCCGGGCGACCCTGCTCTAAGGTGGGCCCTGCCAGGGTGGTTAGTGAAGAAGCAGTTGTGGGAGCTGTAGTTTTCTTATATGTTTCTCGCTGCGCAAATAAACCGTAAAGAGTTTAGTGCATAATACTCACCTCTGTGCCATTAAGCGAATCATGACTTTCCATCTTAATTACTGGGCATAATTACATAATTTAAATAAAATTTACCACAAGTGTTCACAATGAGGGGAGGCTGCCATTTTTAGCGCCTTTTCTATTTCTTCTTTTTTTTTTTGCCACGCAGTAAGTAATTTAGCGGGCTATCAGCCTCTTTCTGCTAACTGCAGTTGAGCCTTTTTCTTCGGTGGGCAACAAACGTCGACGCAGCGGCCTGAAGAACTCCAGTCTTTGACACAAGAAGGGAGGAAAAAGCACATTTAAAAAAAGAAGTGCATTTTTTCTGCAACACTCAGGAAAAAAATGTTTCACAAGGGATTGGAAAGGCGAAATTTTTTCACATCCAAATGGATTGCAATTTCCCTCCATTTAGCACCTGAAGGTAATTAGCTCGCAGAGACTGCCGAGTGAGAAACACGTTCATGGAACATTAACTCTCATACATTCTCCAGTTGCAGGGAATTAATAGGAAAGATTAAAGTTTAAAGAGAGCAAAATGCCATTACCTCGCGAGCCACCTCTCTCAGCGGCAGTAACTAGCCCTCACTAACCCAGAAGCACCGCTGGAGTCTCCGGCTCCTGCTTTAGGCAACGACAGATTAGACCGCGCTCATCTGTTCCCGCCAATGTGCACCTCCTAATACCTTCCCGAGTCGCTGGCATGTGCACACGCATGTGAGCGGAGGTCATGCGCAGGAAATGCGCGCGTATCTCAGTCCGTGGTCGCGCACGTGCATATCGACACTTTCACAGGCTCCTCGTTGCCAGGTTGGAAGCGCTTCTCATGCATAATGCATTTGCCCAAAGTGCAGGAGCTATTTGCTTATGCTAAAGATCAAACTTTGCCGCAGTCTCAGACGGTCATAGGATTGTTACCACTTTCGTCAACGAAACATTTAAATCCTCGCTAAATGTGTCGCTGTGGTTAAAAATAAAAAATAAAAGTGGTGTCATCAGTTTACTGCCATTTTCAACGCACGGCCAAATTTAGAGTTTCAAACTGAAACTAACAACTAGCTGATTTTGTGTGGGGGTGATTTCCTCCACATGCTACCACCACTGTATATGCTAGTTACCGGAAGCAGTAGTCACCAAGGTTCCATAGGGGCCTGCAAAATAGGGGATAACTGAAGAGTCCGCATGATCCTCAATTATTTGCAGAATTCCTGCTTCTGCATGTTTACCTCATGTGGTAACATTAAAAGAGTCTGGCTGTATTATTACCGCCACATACCCAACGAGGCCCTTAGATCTCAGTGTGAGTATGCTGGTGACATTAAAAGCATATGGTATTTGAAATACCTCCATTTTTAAAAATGCCACCTAATTATGAGTTTGGATTTTAGGGGACATTTACCACAATAACCAATATTTACCACATGAAATAATGTCACTGTACCCCATGATGTAAATATCCAGGGCAATCCGAGCTCACAATTAAGTACATGTTTTTACTGCTACCTCCGTGCTCACACTGAGGCACCACATCGACTCTGACCTGACAACTGGAACCCATTTGCGGCTTGTGGAGCCAGAGCCAGCCTTGGGGGGGGGGGCCTGCCGAGCAACTGCCCGGGTTGCCATGCCTCCTCAGGGCGTCATTAGCCTGCGCCACGCCATCTCGAGGGAGTCCTTCAAGGGCTTCCCCGAGCTGGCGTGGTGGGAGAAGGCGCGGCAGCCACGGCAGGCGGCCTTTGGCTATTAAATGTGCGCCTGCTGCTGTGGGTGCATTTAATAACAACAGAGTGCTGTTGTCAGGACCCTATTGTTATTAAATGTGCCCCTCCGCCCTGGGCGCATTTAATAGCAAAAGGGCGCCATTAGCCCCCCACCACACCAGCTCGGGAGAGTCTTTCACGGGCTCCCTCGAGCTGGCGTAGTGGTAGAAGGCACGGCAGGTGTCCCTTTGTTATTAAATGCTCCCGCGGTGGTGCAGCGCATTTAATAACAATAGGGTGCTGATGCGTCCTATTCACAACATTCTCCTGCTTAAAAAAAACTTTTTCTTGATGTAATTCTCCAACCACTTTTGCCAAAAGAGGTAAATCTTGCACACCTGTGTTTGATGCCTCACTTTCAAGTGTGCATAGTAGACTTTTCAGCTAACAAGCTAATACAGAAGTGTTTCGCGCCTTGAAACACTTGTGTATAGGTGCGTTATAAATGCCATATTATATCATATCATATCGTATCATATCATATCAATGACTGCTCTGGCAGCTTGCTACATGTCTGCCCCTTCTTGGTAGCACCAGCACACCTTTGTTGAATGTGTGTTCTATAATTGAATTAACGCAGCACATATGGACAGACGCATGTGCTAGATGAGCACCGGGTTCCGAATGACAGCAGGAAAATCTTGCTGACATGTGTCGTATTAGCTCAGAATGCATGTGCTTCACTGGTGCACGGCAGGTATGATGCACACTTTGTATGCATGTATGTAAAATATTGACCTGGGAAAAGAGGGAGCGTTGTACAAAGGGGACACGCCCAAGGGGTTACTGGGTTCATGGGCACCTACTTAACACGAGCACCCTAGTGTGCAGCACCCAACGCGTAGGCAGCATGCGAGCAACCAGACATCATCACGTTAATACAGAAAACATACAGAGCGGAGGTGTGGGGGGGAATCAAAGTCCCGCCAATGAGAAATAAAATAAAATAAGGCTCTCTTGGCGTAAATAATACATTCCCCTCGGGCACGGCACCTTCTCCGGTGCAAGACAAAAAGCATAACGTGAAGTTTAGATAAGCTTCTCCACTTTAAAGATTTCACTGTTGCTTTTGCGTTTCAGGGAGAGAGTGAGCAAGCGAGAGAGAGAGAGGGAAAGAGAGAGAGATGAGATTGAGACATGGAAGAATTTATTGCCCAGAAAATTCCATTCTGCTATCTGATTCGAAAAGTCCAGTCCCCCCAGCTTCGGAAAATCTATTTTCCACATTTTAATACCCTGCAGAACAGTCCTCATAACTCATCCGAGTGTGTTAAGCACAGTTTTATTAGATCTGAAACAAATTTTGGTGGGGAGATAGCATAGGTCATTAACCATGGAGTAATTTTATCCTTGTTTCCCTAATGATGCCATAATGGCGAGCGAATTTCTTAACTAAAGACCAAAGAACATTTTGAAGGTCAGTTTCATCTGTGAGCTCCTTCAAGCGCTTCTCCGAGAAGATTGGAAAACTCGCAGATTTTTTGAAGAGTCATTAATAATGTGAGAGCTGAAAGCGCTCTCCCATTTGCGTTCCTGCGTTTTACCTTTTAATTTTATATCACTTTATTCCCACCGCCGCCTGCCTTCGTCGCCGTGACTTCTTTTCCTTCTTTCTTCCCTTTTTTTCTTTCTTTTTTTAAAAAAAAACTCTCCTCTGAAGGTATCCTCCTGCTGTTGGAAAATAAATGAAGCCTTTTCTTTTCTGTGGCTTTATGCCTGAAAGGTGTTTTTTTTTTCTTCTTTCTTTCAATGTGCGAATGCTGTAGAGAGGAAGGGATCCGCAGTGCGGTCCGAGGGGACACGCATGTGCAGACACGCGTGAAACATGCGGCAGGTTTTGTGTGATCTGGGGCCGGGCTCCTTTGAGTATCCAACACCTTATGGGAGGAATATCTTTGTCACCCTTCCTTTTCCTTCTCATGCCTTCCTGGGCAGCTTATCCATCCCTCACCCGCATCCCAACTATCTACCCGACTTTGCCTCTCCTTACCACTACTGAATGTTCTATCATACTCCTCCTTTGCCTCTCTGACATGCAAAGCGCTTTGAAGCCATAAACTACGGCAAGAGGTGCTACACAAATGCAAAATAACATAAGATAACATAATATGACAGTGTTGTGTCTGAATAAAGCAATGCCTTCAGCTTGGCAGTGCCAGAGCAGGATCTGCTTCTTTTAAGGTGCAAGAAGCTTGGTACATGGATACACATGCCGTGTGCTCAGGCATGTGCTGAGTACATGTGGGCAAATATGTCCTGCCGAGGTAAGTATGCTTTATGGATGGCTGGTGTTGACATCAAGTCAATTGAGACCAGCCACATAAGCCACCAGCAACAGAGGGACACTAGAGGGCGCCAGATCGGCCACACAAACACCTGATGTGCCCACATTACAAAGGATGGAGGGAGACATGCAAAAATGACACTTACCTGAGGAAACATAGGTGCTTGCACAGGCCTTGGAAGTGGAGCATTGCATGTGTTTTCTACGCGCAGGCACCTTGGTATACCTGAGTGAGTAAACATGTACTATACCTAAATACATGTGGCACATGTATCTGCACATGGGGTCCAGTGCCAGTGGAAAAAAGGCAGCATGCTAAATCGTGTGTTGGGTGCATGGTAGTGCAAAACAATGTGGTGCTTGGGTAAGCATGCAGTACACCTAAACATGTTTTTGGTACATGCCGCTGCACAACACACACTTTGGTTTGGTGCGTGGGTGAACATGCAGTACACCTATGCCTGTGTTTGGTACATGCCTGTGTGTGAAGTTCGTTGAACAGATAATATGACAGGCTACCTCTGTATGTGTTCACTTGCAGTTAGGGCTCAAGTCGAGGGTACATGTGGGCGGATGGAGTCCCCCACTTTTTTCAGAAGTCCCCCCACTTTTTTCAGAGGGCACCGTCATATGCTAATTTCTGGTGACACCACATTCAATTGGTATGTTAACGACCCCCCCTCACCCCCCCACACTTTTTCTTTTTAGGCCTTGACCCCAGCTTGCAGTAAAAGGGGTAACTGGATATATAGGCTTGTGTACGTGATGGGTAAAATGCTATGCTTAGGTAAATATGCATCTCTAACTGTTAACAGTCTTGGAGCATAAAGGTATATAAACCTTAATACCTAGATAAACATGCAGCATAACTATGTAGGTGCTTAGTGCATGTTCTCAACACAAGGTCTGGTGCACAGCAAAAAAAGGAGCATACCTAAATATCTATATATATTATATGCGTATGCGGTCCCACGTAGGGGAACTGTGTGTGGATCCTACCCAATGAACAAGATACTCATACATGAGGTGGTTGTTCAATGGACTGAGTAACCGTGTCTGTCGTGCATCCCACTCAAACCCAAAAAGTCATGGGTGGAAAGTTTTGAATTCATCTGAACCACTGACATGCTCTGGGCAACTTTCCACGCCACTGTTTTTTAGCCTGTCTGCTGCATTGCAAAATGTGTCCAGCCATATGCAAATCAGTCAGGTACTGCGACCAATGGGAGCAGCCCTGCCGGAACTGCTAGGCCAGGTCCCCTCTGCACGGAAACACAAGCAACCCCAGACATGTTCCGGCCTTCCTCAGTGAAGTGCAGCTTGGTTCCCTAGAGTTTTACAATTTAGAAAATACTGATTTTATAAAAAATGTAGAAAGCGTTATATGGAAAGGTGTATTATATTTTATACCTAAATGTATACCGATTGAGGCAATCAGATATGATCTTCGTCTCCAATCATTAAAATCGATCATTATATGGAAGAAAATGATGCTATGGAGAAAATGTTTACTAGATATCCATGAGACACCTTGCTCAATTGTAGCAAGTGACTGTTCCAACACTTATTGTATGCAGCTGAAATCTATTACCGAAATAATTCTCAATAATCTAGGTATACCCTTAGAGATGTTTTTGCGGAATCCATCAAAACTAAAACATATTCTAAGATGTAACGACTGGCAACAGACCATAGGAATTATCCTACAGTCAAAAGTAGTTAATCAGATGTAATCTTTTCGGAAATTCAACTCAGCTATTGAAGGTTATCTTGTAAAATACCCCTTGCGTAGTTTAAGAAATACATGTATGCGATTTAGATTAAATTTATTAAAAACAAATTTCATTTTGAAGAAGTGGAATCTCCTCAAAGAGACATGGGGCTGGTGCAGGTAAAATAGAGGGGACTCAGGAAACACTACAACATATTCTACTAATATGTCCAGCTCTACTTAAGCAACGGATCTATTACTTTGAGCAGTTCATTCAACATCTGCATTGGGTAAACAGAGATCTGTTATGGCATCAAAAAAGACACAGTCACTCTACTATTCTACAAATAAGGCTCACTACCTTTTAGAAAAACTTATGTGATTTATCATGAGTAAGAAAATGAACTGACTTATGCTATCCTGGTTTATATTGAGAAGTCTCTGCTGTATAATCGGTTTAAGAAAATGTTGATTTTAATGTGAATGTATTTTGCTTCTATTGTTTTTATGATTAAGATGTTAATTATCTAACGATATGTTCTTAAGATATTTTTTTTTCTGTATTTTCTGATGAAATTATTTTGGAAAGGTTTAAACAAACCAACACAAATAAATAAATAATAATAGCACAGCGAGTAAGGGACCCACATCTGGGTATACCCTCTCTCACAAAGGGAGACAAACTAAAATCAAAAAAGTGATGGGTGAAAGGTTTCGAATGAATCTGAACTCCTGGCATAGTTCTGGAAAACTTCCACACCACTGTTTTTTAGCCCATCTCCGCCATTGTAAAGGGGGTCCAGCTATATGCAAATCAGCCAGGTACTGCCACCAATGGGATCAGCCCTGCCCGAACTGCTAGGCAAGGTCCCCTCTGCACAGAAACACAAGAAACCTCAGACATGTTTCAGTGTTGTTGGGCCTCCTCAGTGAGGTGCAGCTTGGTTCCCTATTTCGCAGCGAGCAAGGGACCCACGTCTGGCTATACCCTCTCTCACATCCACACTCTGCTTAAAAACCACAGATGGTTAACACGGCATGGCATTTTCATGCTGGGTTAAACCAATGGATTCCTATCAACTTCACCTGTACATTACACCTGTTATATGGAGGTACATGTCATTGTAATACATTGTAAATCGTTAATTGCAGGAGGCTTTTACACTTCTTTCCAACATACAGTTGGAAACAAGTATTGTTTCCCACCACGTGTTTAAATGATTAAAAAAGTATGATGTGAAATCTTGCACAGAAGTGAAAATGTATGTGGTCTCCTGTATGGAATTTACACTCACAATTAAAATTAACTTCACACTTTTTTAAAGGCTGAAGCCATTTATATGGATTTCTATAGAATCCACCTTCTTTTAGCAGGTGCTGTGAGCCAGCAAATTCCATAGGAATTAATTGGTGTTATGCAATGCTTTAAGTGGGATAAGAAATCAAGGGGAGGCTCTAATGCATTGTGATGCAATATTAGGGAGTGGGATGTAAAAAGGGTCTTGCTCAGCCTCAAATGCCAAGTAGCTGATAAAGCTGTAAAGCTTTGAAAGTGAAGTGGCCAGTGTAAATAAAGGAGTGACCTAACAGTGCCAATTGAGTTTATATATGTTCAATCAATTCTGGTTTAAAAGATTTAAATATGGTTAATGTGTGCAAATGTTTTGACCAATATAAATATAATCAAATGGGGAAACAGAACATCAAATCAATAGAGGTCAGGTCACCATGCAACCCCACAGTTCTTCATAAAGAAATCCATTATTTGTACATACTAATTAAAGGCATTAAATTGATAATATTTGTATGCAATGTGTGGCAAACATCAACTAATTATTCTCTTATAATTTCCCTTTCTTGTTTGAAAAGTACCCAATTTCACATTTCTTTAACTGATGTGATTCTAAACATTACTTAAGGTGACATCTACTGCAAAAGGAGCAGTATTGCCACTGATATTTTAAACAAAAATGTGTGAGGGAGGTCCATTCGGCGAGCCCTGGCAGGGCTCTGGCTCAAGGGCAATATTTGGAGACTGCCAGGACTGAGCCCAGGCTAGGCCTGTCCCACTTAAAGCCCTGTTTGTATGCTACCATGAAAATGTCATACTGGAGTAAGATTCACAAATCTATTCCAAACTTCATCTTGGAATGTGAGTAGAAACGACATTGGCCAACATGTTATCTGTACTCATGCAATTGCCCTAGCTGTACATGCAACTACCTGATCCTTCTCCATGGGACTCCAGATCCCGCCTCCCCCTTACACTCTGGCCACCCTCCCCTTCACCCTCATGTGAGGTAAAAAAGCCTTTGTGTCATCTTTGACTCCTCTCCTCACTTAACATAACTTGCCAAGAAGGCCCACTTTCAACTTTCGACTTTCAACTGCACCTCCTCAGAGGCATTCTCCCTTTCCACAACTTCCCTCAGCAACTCAATGTCTCCATAGTACTGGTGCTCTCCATGCTCGATTACTGCAACAACCTCGTCCTCAACCTACCTAACTCCTTCCTTCGCCCTCTTCAACTAATCCAGAATAGGACTGAAAGGCCTAGGGGCCGCATCTCCCCAGCCCTAAAATCTCTCCACTGGCTCCCGATTGCTGCGAGGATCAAGTTCAAAGCCCTCTGCATCATCCACAAGGCTTTCTGGGGCCTGTGACCCCGCTACATCCAGCTCTCTCTCACTAAATACCTCCTTGCTAGAACCCTTCGGTCTTCTAGCTCCAACTCTCTGTGGATCAGACGCTTCTCCAAGCAGAGAGTAGGGGGTAGATCTTGCTCCTCCACAGGTGCCTCCCTCTGAAATGCCCTCCCTGCTCCCCTCAGACTTGAGCCGGATCTCCTTATGTTCCCGGAAGATTCTCAGGACCCTCATTATTCTCTTCCTGCTTCCCTCTCCCCCCCACTGCTAATGTTTCCCCCTCTGTCTCTTGACTGGCTACCTGGTTCCTTCAGATTCCTACAGGGCACCAGGCCCTCCCCTACAGTCTACCCCTGCACCTAGTCTCCTAATACCCCCCCCCCCAAACTGCACTTGCCCTGGGCTCCACTCCCCTGCATCAGCCAGGGTGGGCCTGCCCCCTGGAGTCCTTCCAGCCTCGTTCCTCACACTTAGAACCTGGACCTTCTGCCCCTGCACTCTCTTAGTCCAGGGCTCTGTCCACCTGGTCTCCCCTGGCACTCGTCCATCCCTCCCAGCACTTCACTAAACCCCTCTCCCCTGCACATCTGCTTACTGTACTTGCACGATCTGAATGTCAAAGGGCCTAGTAGAACCGTTTTTTATTTTATCATCCCTGGTTTCATCCCCTACCCCCTTTGTCTTGTTGTGCCTTGAAACACATTGTGTATAGGCGCTTTATAAAAACCCACTAAATAAAATTAAAAAATTGAGGATAACATATGAATTTATCTACCCCATGAAGTACGAAGGTCAACATTTCCCCTTTTGTGGGGAAGTTGATTAAGAGTGGGAGATACTGGAGTAAGACCGAGCATTTTTTGTGTTAAGGTATGCAAAATGTTTTAAAAGATGGCAGAGTTCAAAAACAGTAGCAACACGTGGCATACAACATTTAAGAGAAGTATTTACACTTGTGGGGTGTGCATATTTAAAAAATGCTGTGCATAACATTTTGTGACCCAATATACCTGTCTGTGTCATTGTGTTTTGGGAATGGGAAATGAGAAATGGGAAAAATGTGTGGTGTTGAAAAGACCTGGCTGTGTTGTGAAGGCATCCTGAAGCAAGACACAGTCAGCAGATTCAAAGTTCAAATTAAATGGTTTATTATGTTCAGTGCCATGATGGTTGAAGTACTAACTTGCCCTGTGATAAGGTGGGATTTCCCTACCTAATGAAATTAAGGATAATCTTAGCCAGGAAGTTCAACTTAAAGCTCTGTCTGTGTCCAGAACCTATACTTGACCTCACAACTAAAGCTAAACAATGTGCATGTGTAGGGATGTCAGCAACAAAAGAAAAAGTGTTCCAAATAACGTTCTGAGTTTCTTCCAGCTCTGAGCGTACTTTCCAGCTCCCCTTTCCCAAGTTCACAATAGTTCCACAAAAGTCTCAAAAAGGAATCTCAGGATTCCCTTCCCCAAGAAGACAACACAGTTCCAAAACGAGATCTTAGGACTCCTTTTCCCAAGAAAACAACACAGTTCCCAAAATTAGTCTCAGTATTCTCCTCTCCCAAGAGACCAGCTTGCTCAGCTTGCCAGCTTGCACTTAAGATCAGTCTCTCAATATTCAAAACCATTTCCAGGTTAACTTTATGCTCCTTGAAAATTCATGCAGATTACTTTCTTCTGCCTTACTCTAGCAAACTCTTTCAGGCCTTTGCAATGACTTTTCTGTATATTTCTTTGGCTTTCATGGATAGGGTACATCCGGTCTAGGCACAGTTGTCAGGCCACACGGTCCACCCATCATAGGTCACGTAACCGGTCACCCTGGGCTTGCTTGCCCACATAGGTTCTTCAGTAGCTGCACCGATGTTCAGATTAACACTCACTTGTCTCTCTCATTGTCCGCCCTTTGGCTTTGCCACAACGTGTTTCACTCTTTGCCTCCATGAGTACAATTATGCAGTTCACTTTGTGGTGCTCTTTTCCCTTCACCCCATTGCTTTCACACTCCTTTGCAATGTTCCATTCTTGCTATAAATTGCATTTCATCAGATTCTCTCTTAACGGGCAACATATAATATTCGTTTTTTACACCAACATGTCATTTGCACATTGGCTTATTCAAAGATTTCATATACTCACAAAAAGCTTTCATTCAGTTCGGTATTCAACAGTTTCCAGTACTTCTTCACCCCCACTTGCAGTAATCATCTTTAACCAGTTACTTTGGTTCATTGTGTCTTGCACTTTAATTCTTGCTCATTTGGCTTTCCTCGTCTAACAGCCCCTGGAGTGCCTTGGTTCGATTGATCCAATTTCCTTACCCACCGGGTCTCAGGCATTTCCTCTGTCCAACTGTCACCTCCTGCTCGGCTCCGCTTACACTTCTGTGCTTGGTGAGCCCTGCTCGCAGTTTGCCTCTCTCTCTCTCTCTCTCTCTCTCTCTCTCTCTCTGTCTCTCTCTCTCTAGCTCTCTCTCTCTCTCACTGTGAGTCGCTGGCAGCTCTGCTCATGTCCCGCGGATGCTGCTGGTGACTTACAATGACTGGATCTCTTTTCCAGCCTGCAGCTCCTGATTCAGCCACCGACCTGAGAGGCTTCCAAAACTGTGGTCTTCGCACTTCCCCACCTGGGCCCAGCGCCACAGTTTCTTTCAGCTCTTGCCAGCATCCTGGTATCCCGACAGGCCCCCCCTCGGCTGCCCCGTATTCTGCAGGATTTCTCCATGTGCAGGCCTCCCTGCTGGTCTCCCCACACTCAGACTCCATCTTTCTTACACCTGCAACTGTTTAACAGGTTGCATGTGTGAGTCTTTAGGCTCAATTGCCTGACCACAATGAGTGAAGCATTCTGAACATGCCTGACCATTACACCAGTCTATAGGCTTCTTCCTCGTGTCAGTACTAAAATAGTGAAACGATATATTAGTGTGCATTACTCCTAGTCGTCTCTTCTTCGTCTCAGTACTACAGTGAAATGAATGAGAGGAATTGAGGGGAATGGGTTTACAATACCATGTAATGGCAGGAGGAGGTTGATGTTGGTTCTCATTTCGTAAAGGGAATACAATGTCTCACCTGTGGATATCCTCTCCCCAACCCCCAAGGACCCTCCTCCCAGGTGACCCTCCCTCGCATCTCCACCCCCAGGGTCAAGATCCAAGAGCAATGGCCTTTCCCTGGCCACTAAGGGGAGTAGGTGTGAGGATTCCCTCAGGTTTCTCACAGTGTGCAGGGATTTTGTTGGGTAGACAAAGGTTTGCATACATGTTTCAAAGGTTAGTGCATATTTCTCTAGGTCTTTAGTATGTGAGTACATGTGGACTGTGATATATGGCTCTGCATGTGGGTGTTACAGCTATTTAAACTACTGACAGGCTCCATTAATAACATCACTTGGTCTATGCTCAATGCTATGACATCTGCTGATACAAGTGAGCCACTAGGCTTCTCCACCCACACTTTTGCACCCGGTACCATACGGTCTGATGAACCAAAACCATGGTTCTTTCCGGTAGTTAAACTGTAGGGGGCAGTTTAACAGGTATGACAATCAATTGGGCTATCCTGTCTCCTAAATGGATAGGCAGTATCTGATCTCCACTGTTCATTAAAATGACTTGGATTTCTCCTTGATAGCATCTATCACTCCTCCCAGTACTTCGATGCCCTTCAATGATAATCCTGATCTAGGGGCAATCAATCCCATATGTTCTGAGGGAATTTGTACTACAATCCCAGTCTCAATGACTGTTATACCTCTGGGTTCTAATCTGATTTCCCTCTGAGCATGCAAATCTACTCCTGCAGATTCTGGAGTTGCTTGGTAAGGAGGTAAGGCACCTGGTGTAAACTCCAAATACAACAAGGTTTCAGTAGCTGAATTTGGTTTCACAAGCGCATCAAAGGAATCTCTCACTCAGCCACTGGCCTATTGTTCAACACTTTTACTGCATCAAATACACACTTATGCCAGTCTACCAGGCAACCTTTTCATGATTTACACAATTGCTCTTTCAACAACCTATTAATTCTTTCAATCACGGTCGACCCTTGTGAATGATATGGTAAATGGTAGAGCCACTCATATTGTACTCCTGACAATACTCCTGAAAATTAGCTTGCCTTTGAAATGTGTTGCCATTGTCACCCTGAATTTGCAAAGGCACTTCATAATGCAAAATAATCTGGTTTTACAACTTAATGGTGTACAATTGTGTGGCCCTCTTGCATGGCAACACCATCAAATATCCTGAAAAGATATTCACAATGGTGCATGCATATTGGCAGCCTTTACTGAATGGCATAGGACCGATATTATCGATCTGCTAGATTTGACCCAGTAACTTGCCTCTTCGCAAAGTGCCGGGGACAATATGAGGGATTGGTCTATTCTGTTGATGTTAGCACACAGGACATTGCAAAATTATTGTTTTCACTACCTCTGAAGGGATATTGATCCCTCAAGCACGTGCCCACCTGCAAGTAGCTTTGTTTTGAAGGTAACCATGTTACTGGTGGCCCACTTGGCCAGACTCTGCAAATCGTTCTTCTGAGCCTCTACATCTTCAGATGAAATCTTGGTGTGTTCATCTGTAACAGAATTAAACTGACGTTGTAATGTGTCAGTAGTACAGAAATCTTGGTGTGTTCATCTGTAACAGAATTAAACTGACGTTGTAATGTGTCAGTAGTACAGTGTGCATCCACATGATACACTGATACTTCACTTTGTGATAGGATTTCCCAGATATCTTGTCACAGTTCTTTTCCCCACAATTCTTTAGAAAGTATTTTCCATCCATTATTTTGCCCTGTTGGCAACCACACAGCTCGCCCATTGGCCACTGACCATGAATCTGTGTACAAATGACACTGACCAGGGGTTTCCTGTTTCAAAGCTTGTTAGACTACACAGAGTTTTGCAAACTGACTGCTCTTCCCTTTCCCTGACTGTGTCAAGATATTTTTTGTCATTGATTTATATGACACTGCTTTCCGGTTGCGCTCAGTTCCTACATATGAGCAGTGCCATCGGTTAACCAAGCATGCTCTGTCTGCTCCACTGTCAGATCTCCATAAGGTACTTCCTATTTCACTGAAGACTCATGTCCTTCAATCAGTTACTGTGATATGTAATCTGTGGCTGGTATATCAGCCACTTGCTCATGTAATTTTGGAACCCCAGCAGGAGATTTGTCTCAGTCCTGAATGTACCATTTCATTTGATTACACTGGCCTCTTGAGCGTGTCCTATTCTGTGTGGCCTAGGAGAACTCAACACCCATTAAATAATTGGTATCTCGGGTCTAATCAGTACATCATGACTCACTGTCAATTGCTCTGTATCAATAAGAGCCCCATAACATGCTAGTAATTGATTCTCAAATGGAGTGTACTCATCACCTGCCTCAGGTAATTTGTGACTCCACAACCCCAAGGGGACTCACTTATTGTCTTGCTTCTGCCACAGACTCCACTTAGCAGAGTTATCTTGTACAGATACATTTAGTTACACTTCTCCTGACTTCAAAGGCCACAAATTAAGCACATGTTGCACTGTGTCCTTTGCCAAATCAAATGCTCTCGGCTGCTCTTCACCCCATTCAAATTCATATTTCTTTCATGTCTCTTTGTAAAGTGCAGCCGAAATTTGCCCTAAATGGGGTATATGCTGTATCCAAACTCCAAATAGCACTATGAACTGCTGAGCTTGTTTCTTATTCACTAGTGTAGTAAATTCAAGTATCATTTGTTTGGCACTATCTCTCAGTGCCCATTGTGCCATTAAATTCCCCCAAAAATCACAGTCTCATCTGGCCATTGAATCTTGTTTGTGTTAATTTCCCAGCTTTTCTTCTTTAATCCATCAAGGATTGCTTCCAATTGATTTTGCACACTGTGCTCACCTTTGACCAGAATCAGAATATCATCAATGTAATGTGAGATTTGTATGCCAGGCATACATGGTGTTTTGTCTAAGTGTTCTGCCGCCGGTCGGTGACAGAGGCTGGGACTATGCAAGTACACCATAGGCAATCTTGTGAAGGTGTACTGACGCCCACCCCAAGAAAATGGGAACTGCTTCTGGCACTCTTGGGCAAATGGCACAGAGAGAAAAGCATTTGCCAAATCTATTACAGCGTACCAGGTTCCCTCAAACCTCTGTATGTCCTCAATCAAAGTAACAGTATCTGACACTGCAGGAACTAAAGGGGGAGTGTGTTTTCTTAACTCTCTGTAGTCCACAGTTACCCTCCAGCTTTCATCTCCTTTCTTAACAGGTCAATTTCCTTATGTGCCCCTGGAATGTAGTATTGTTTCATTGACACACGTTTCATGGCCAATGGCACGTGCACCAGAGGGATCTCCAATTTGCCTACAGTAACTGGTGTGCAAGTCAATGCATTCACACCAAATAGATAAGGACTACCTCCTAACTCTAAAGTCAACCCTTCCAAAATGTCAAATCCAATAATGTATTCAGATATCCGGACAATCAACACTTGATATTTCTGTTTTTTCAAATTGCCTATCTTCATATCCACTCCTGACTGTATTTCGGGTGTCTCTTTTCTACTCAGTCCAGTAATGGTAAAGTGTCGACATTTAAATCTTGAAGGATTTTCCATGAATCAATGAGGCCTCCACCCCGGTGTCAATCAAAGCTTGGACCTCCTGTGTGTTATCAGGTTTCACAAATATCTTTACATTAACGTGAGATCACCTGTCAATTAATTTGCAAGCTAACGCTGCCGGGACCTGTCCATGATCCTATTCAAATTTAGAATAAGTGTACCCAGATTCAGCCTCCAACATTGCACTCATTGTTTTTCTCAACTCAGCATATGTTGACTGGTATTGGGAAGTAATCCCAATAGATCCTTCTCCCTGCTCCTCCTCAAGAGGCGCTGAAGGTGAAGTGTCACTTTTCTGCTTAGACACTACCTGTCTCTGACTTGTTTATAGTGCTCTCTCCCAGCAAGCCCTCTCTTTTTGTACAACTCATACATTTCCCTGGTTTTAATACCATCAATTTCTTCCTGTGGCACACAATCGTTCAACAGTGCCAAAAACATGTCATTTCTTGACACCCGGAAATCTCTGCTATCTTGTCTCCTGCCTTCTGTTCTCCTCTCACTGCGCCCAACCCTCTCTCTTGAGGCTTGTCCTCATGTTCGCCCAGATCTGACAATTGCTGTATAGCATCCACCACTTCATCAGTGGGTTTGCCAGTCAAGCCTAGTAGCAAAGTCATGAAACTTTTATATGCGGGTGGGGCAGTTCTAATAACATTATTTCTGTTTGACACTGATAGTGGCACCACCCCCATATGCACTGGCTCATTTACATGAACTGCTCTTTCATAGCATGTTCTCTAATCTTTTGAACAGCCTCTTTCAAAGAATACAGCTTTTTCTCCTCAGTGGGCAAATCCGTTGTAATAGGATAATTCCTATTACACCCCTGTGCTGCTAGGTGCAACAAAGATACCTGAGAGGCCTGCCCATTTGCATCTGGCAGCTGCCCATCTTGCAACACCTCTTGAATATTAGTATAAATGGACAAAGGCAAGAAGCATGGGGAGTCAGAGGAATCAACTAACAAGCCTCCAGCTCTGCCATCATACATACGCAACATCCAACCGAATACAGGCTCACCTGACTTCTGCCTCAATCTAGAGATAATTTCCCCCAATTCCGGTTGAGTGTAATCCTCGATTGTGGTTAAATCCACAACACCACCCCCTGGATTATGCAGATGTGGGCCCACCTCTCCGGCTAGTTACCGGCTTAGCAGTAACCTTATTCCCATCTTGTTTCACTGTAGATTCTGCCTTCACTTCCAGGCTAGAATCTATACTATCAGAAGAGTAATGCCAAATATCAGAATTCCAGAAATCTGGACTCCAATTTGCATCAGCAGTGGCTATGACAGCAGCCACCTTGCGTCTGCCAATCTGTCCTCTGCATCTCCTATATTTAAATTGGGCCATCTTAACTGCCGCCTTCTCTGCAGATTTCCTGACATCTAGAGGCCTTGTTATTTGAAATTTTCGACTGCAACTGTTGCATCAAAGAAGACTGTCTCTCAGCAGCGAATTCCCTTTCTTAACGCAAGACATCTGCCTCTAACGGCAAACTCCTCTGATGCATCTTCCGTTAAGCATGGAGCAAAATCCAGCCCCTCATCCCTAGAGCTTCTGATTCCCTTCCTTTCAACACTGTGACCTTCTGTAAACAAGACACCACCTCAGCGAGCTCTGCATTGAGCATTGAATCATTCCATGGCTCACACAGACCAGACACAAAAAGCAAATTAATTCCCTAATAAATAATACAGGGCAGCAGTCCAACCTGCAAGCACAAAGACTCTTATCTCGCTTTTTAAACAAGGAATGCATCTTACAAAAACCCTGCACTGGTCTACGTACAATGCATACAT
This sequence comes from Ambystoma mexicanum, assembly GCF_040938575.1. Taxonomy (NCBI): domain Eukaryota; kingdom Metazoa; phylum Chordata; class Amphibia; order Caudata; family Ambystomatidae; genus Ambystoma; species Ambystoma mexicanum. The sequence goes on along the minus strand of NC_090929.1, from coordinate 683,199,316 downwards.
CACTGCAGTCACTACAAAAAGCTACCAAAAACAATTACATAAAGAGCTCTTTACACATAACAAAACTCTCACTTGCAAAGAGAAAAGAAAAACACATGTAAAATGATAACACATTAAATGAAATCCTGCGTTTCAAAGTACCAGCACAATTACAAACTGCCTGGCAATTAAACAGCGCAGAGAATCTGCTTTGTGATGCCAATTTGTTTTGGTTTCCCAAATATCAGTGAAAGGATGTCTTTATATCTTATTATTTCCCCCATCACACTATATAGGAAGTCAATGTACTCTTGGACGGCAATAATTCACTCACTCTCAGTGATTATAAAACTGCCACTTATATTGTTGTTTATTAACTCAAAATAACATTACAAACTATAATGCAGAATTAGAAAAAAAGGTTACATTACCATAGGCATAGGTTCGCACCACTTCATCCCTACGAAGAACTTCACTGGACAGCTTCTCAAACTAGGCTTGGTGCAGAGAGACAGCACAACAGGGCTGGAACCGGATTAGATACGTCCACCGTCTCTCAGTTCAGCTGAAACTATGTGTCTCTGTTTGCCAGCCTCATCTGATGCCCCCCCAATCTAACCTGCACAGCTACAGACTAGTACTTTTCCAGAAATGTCACCTGCTGATAGCACTTCACAAAGACTCAGCCGATGTACTCCATGGAATTCTGTGACAAGTAAATACTCTCTGTTTCTTCTGGGAGCCGAAAGAACTTCTTCCGGCTTCTGCGGAAATTATAGCAAACCCTGACTGGCCTGGGCAACAAGATGTTTTTGCAGTGTTTCTGAAAATGCAGACGATATTCAGAAATTAAGCTTTCACTAAGAATTGGAAGCAACCGTCCACTGCTGCACCCAGCATGCATTTCACAAAGACTCCATATTTGATTATATTAAGATGTGAAGGCGAGTGTCCCCAAATAGCACGAACCTCCCCGCAATGAGTGGCAATAATGGACTCTCCCAAAATGGGAATAAGGCTAGGACCAAGTGCGGGTGAGCTTAATGGAAGTTTTATCTAAGTCAAATAGAGTATGCAAAGAACTCTGGAAACTCCGAGAGCGCTCTGCCTGACAATCACAAATACAGGCGTTTATATTTACAAAAAGTGTCATAAGAACCTACACACTATAGGGGGCACATGTTCATGGGGATTGGGTGGCGTCGACTAACTATATGTGCAGCTGTGATGCGTCACTTCATGGTTGGTGGACACCGCCGGGTGCCAACGTGGGGTGGGCAGGTCAGCTGGGCTCATCCGGGAGGTGCTGTCAGGCCAGGCGTGGTCAGTGTCATTGATGGACGTCTTTCTTGGCTTTCTGCCCTAATGGCCATGCACACCCCATACTGCAAGGTCAGCTGTCCTGTAAATCCTACAATAGGTTATTCTACACGTTAATACAACACAGGAGGAATGCACATTAGGTGGACTACTTTGACGATACATCAATACATGGTTACTGTTTTCCTGTTGAGGAGGTATCATGGGTCATGGGGTCGGGTCTCAGGGCACGGGGTGAGCTGTCCAAGTTTTAGGTCTCGTTAGAAGTAATGACAGATGCTTTTACACAATGTTGGTGCAATATTAGGTGTCTTATTTTACAAGCGCCGTTAATCTGGGGTGAACTGGTGGGTCGTGGGACCTATCAGGGGGCACCTCTGGCCTTTGGTTATGGCCAGGTTTTACTGCTGGGCTGTAAATAATTCAGGTGGCTGGCCGTGGCCATGTGAGCTGCGGGGGAACATGAATGCTTGAAGCGGCTCCAGCCGAATTGGGGGAGGTGAGGCGGAGTAGCTCGGGCCTTTGATTTCTCTGGCAGGCTTCAATGGGAAGGGAGGGGAAGTGACCTTGGATATGCCCACGATGATACTCTTCTCGTATGCTGCAAATTATATTGAAAACAAAGGGATTCGTATAATGTATAATGCTTATTGATTTTCTAAAGGGTTTACCTCTACCTTCTTTGCACCTTTACATATTCATTTCAAATATGTTAACTATACCAACATTTCTATTAATCACTACAGGGTGAGTATTTGCAAAAATAGCAGCTCTTGCATTATATGGTAAACACGATACGTGAGGTAGCATTAGGGTTGGTGGAGCACGCAGGAGCAACAGACCAATATGGTGGACAGCAGTTATACACGTTAAACTCGTACATTCACATTTGATGGCATTCTATGTATCTCTTTAAACAATTTACATGAGCTCACAATACTGTTGCGCTTGTGTTCATTTGCACTCTAGCAGCATCAGGGTAGTCATGGCATAAGGACTTAGTATCACTCTCTTTACATTACCCCAAGAGAAGCACATAGTAGGAGGCCAGGGGCACTGAGTGTCTGCACATAAATGAGGAGGTTTGAGTATCATGACCATTTTTTCACACAATAACAAATTCTTCTATTCTTACAGTGTTTGTAGATTTTTGATAAGGGGGTCGTGCAGAAGGAATATCATTGTGGTGCAATATATATATATATATATGTATAAACAGTTTCTTGGTATAGGATTGAGGCTTTTGTTTCATCGAGGACGATTTACAGTTATTTTCCAAGCCAGCCCCGCTACCCGGGTCACGCTGAGGATAATGATGCACTGCGGAAGGTGAATGATACAGTGTTTGCTCTAACACTAGCTCATGTCCGACTGTTCTTGGGAACAGGCTTTCAGCAGATCTGCCAGGGAGCGGAGGCAGCAGGGGTAGGCGAGGACTCTCTGACGGTGGGGGCTGTGCTGCAGCGCACGAGGAATCATGTCTTAAGATGGCGTTCTGGTTTTCAAAATGGTTTCCAGGACCTAGCCTAATACAGTACGTTTGGTCAATGTGTCAGCCAGTGGTCCACCCATCACCTGGGCCCTGGTGGCAAGGGGTCCCCTGACTAGTCATGGACATCACAAGGAGGGGACTGCAGGGGAGGGGGGGGTCTCTTGGACCTGTCCTCCCATACATTTCCCCCCTTTCGTTACTTAAGTAACGATTACTGTAACTCCCCCAACCTCTGACGTTCCTTTTCATCAGCCACCGCTTCGTCCCACGCCGGGGTGCCCTTTATGGGCATCCACGCCCTACACACCCCCTCAGGCTTTCCCTTCTTCTAGCATATTCATCTGGTGTACAAGTCAGGTATATGCAGTCCCTATCCCCCTCCAAATGCACCCACACCTCCTCATACCATTCAAGTTCCCGGGGCTCTCTAATTGTTGTGTGCCATAATCTGTCCACTATATCCCCACTGTGGTATACTGGCACCATCTGGTACTTGGGCACTGCTGCGATCACGTGGGACAATGTACCATTATCTGAGTCTTCAAAAGGTACAAAAGTGCAACATGCACTTCCGATTTTTCAGCACACACCTCCGTCCATCGCTGTTAATAGGTCTAGGACATACCTATTTTGCATTGTCATTAGCCGCAGGGCTCTCAGCTCTACCTTGATCACGTTGAAACCTTTTTCAGTGTCGTTTACTAACTAAATTAGCTCCCAGCGGGTTATTTGGGGCACTTAGTGCCTGGGTACTTGGAGGGAGTGAGGCAAAGAAACTCTCTGCAGAGCTAAACAATCAATATCTGTCTGGGATCTGCGCCAGTAGTTCTGAAGATGCTTTGGATATGTAATTGGACGATAGTCTGTTTCGGGACAGCATTTCTTCCCTATTGCCAGAGGACAGGACATACATTTGCGGCTCTTCTGTCAGTAGGGCCTTGCTTTCACGAGGAGCATCTTGCGCTTTCCTGCCCCCACCGATGTGGCTCTCTGGTATCACCATTAGAGCAGAATGTAGTGTGGCCAGTGAGCAACTGCCGCTCCATGATTGTGGGAGATGCAAGTATGCCTGGCCGTCACACACCCAGTAAATGTCCATGAGTGCTGCTGTCCCCTTCCTCATGTCTTGGATGGTGAGAGTCCTGTTGCAGTTTTTGTTTACCCCCATTACGGTTTTTCCTTCTCCCTGGAAACACAGTTCATATGTTATTTCTTTCTGCAGTTTGAACGGTTTTTCGATGGCAGTTACCCAGGTTAGCTTTGCGATATGCTCCTTCCAGACTGGTGTACACGTTTTTTCAATCCACTGCATCTTTTCAGGTGATACTCCTAGCAGCGCCTCAGCTTTACATGTCACTTCTTCATCTTTCCATTTGTTGTCTGTGAATAATGTCCCTTTTATTATAAAAAAGGATTCTTTCAGGCATATTACTCCTTCCACTTTCGGGTAGCATGTTTTCTCGTTCTGTAACATGCTAAACGTTATTTCGTGTGCCTGGAAGGTGTTCTTAATTCTGCACAGCGTAAGATGAAGGAGACATTGGGCATTTATAAGAGGCAATTCTTTTGGTAGCAGCACCGTAGGTGTTCCTGAGGCATGGGGGATAAGGGAGCAGACATAGCAACTCTCATTTGTTGTTTGCTTGGCAGTTGCGCTCATGTCCGCATACCTTTTATTAGTCTGGTGTCTTCCAATTTATCTAAACCCAGACCATAATACTCGTCATACTTCCTACTCCCCACCTCCCTTTTCCTTCTATTATTTCTAAGGTATCTCCCAGCTTCATGGGTGAAGTGTAATCTAGTCCCTCCTTTTCCCACACCCCCCTCTTTCCATTCATCATACAGAGATGCAAACTTTTCCGCCATCTTTTTGTTCTCTTCTTTTATTCTATGACGTAATGTACTGTCTGCTGTAGGGGCGGTTGCATGTGTGGGCAGGGTAGTGGGGGTATTGTAAAGCCATGATATGACAGAAGGGTTGCGGTCATTTAGGCTGTGGGCATTGTAGTCAGAGACGTTTGGCAGGGGAGTTGTGCTAACATTAATTTCAACACTGCTTTTCTTGGAGTGGTTGATTGTTTTGGGCGGTTTCGTGTTATAGCCCCATAAAAGCTGCTATCCGTTCCATACCAAAAAATCACCTTCTTTTGCCCTTTCAGTTGTTTTGGTTTCATTTGTCATATTACTTCCGTTCCCCCCTACCCCTTCATTCATCTCGAAAAAGAGATGAATGCTATGAACCAATAAGTGCTTATGCCAAACAGTATCACAAAGAATAATATGATGCCCACAGACAGTCCACATTCATACGAATATCTACAACGTTTTACTATAGCATCTCTACATCTAGATATTCTATTGCTATCCGTTGCGGGCTGCCTGTTTGTTGCCATGGTTGTTCCTATTTAAAACATAAAAGTGCATTAAGTATATACATGTAAACATTTCTTTTTGTAGTGTATCTACCAGAGAATTATAGGGAGAGAGAGAGGGAGGGGTGGGACACATGCAGAGAGAAAGAGAGAGAGAGAGAGAGAAATTTATCTCATTCACATTTGAAAACTTTTTTCATATTTAATTTCAATCATTAATGTTATCCAGTTATCTTTTTCTTTTACCTGTAAGTCAATTTGTTCGTTAGCATATTAATTTACTGGTTACACTTCCTTATACTGTACCTTTTCATTCAACATTTTCATTTGTTATTGTTTGCTGTTGTCTGTGCCTCCTCATTCACTTCCTCCTGAACATTATTGTACGCCCTCCGTACATCTGTTAAATGTATCCAGTACCGGAGACCTTTGACCTTGACAGCGGTGGGCGTTCACAAAACTACCTCGTATGGGCCATAGAACCTTGGGGCATCCCACCTTCGCACAAAACTTCTAAAATTAATGAAATCCCCTGGCATTAGTTGTCCTTGGGGGCTCTGTTCCACATATGACACAGCTGTGTTCCCTTCTTCTCTTGTAAATGGCGGGGAGAGTTGCCTTGATATTGCACGCGCTGCCTTAGTCCGTTTTTTCAGGTAATCAGTAAACTCATCTCCTACGATCGTGGCACTTCTGTGTGCATCTGAGTATCTACGCAGCGGAGAATGTGCTGTGTGCATTCGTCTTTCCGTCACAATCTCGTGTGGGGACAAGTGGTGGTCCTTACTTGGCTGATTTCTCAGCTCGAATAGTGCAAGGGGTAAACAATACACCCAGTTTTTTTTTGAGTGAGAAATATAGTTTAGACAACCTTCCTTTTAACAGGCCGTTGATCTTCTCGACAACATCATTACTTTGAGGGTGATAAATCGAGCAAAGCTTATGTTTAATCCCCAACAATGCAGTTACTTCTTTGAACAGCTCGTTCACAAAATGAGTGCCGTTGTCTAAGCAAATCACGTCGCAAATTCCCCAGCGCGGGAACACCTCTCTCACTAGGAACTTTTCGGCGCATTTAGCATCAGGGCATGCACATGGACCAGCCTCGACCCACCTAGAGAACGGACATACAACTACTATCATGTAGCATGCCCCATTACACCTTTCCCCCATGTCTGCGTAATCAATATGCAGTTCCCGGAAGGGCCCTGTAGGTTTTGGAATTGTCCCTCTGAGTGTCCGTAAGGTCATCCCAGAATTGTATATCTGGCAGGTTGTGCACTCCATTGCTAAATCTGATATATGTTCTTGGAGCCCAGGCACAAACCAATCTTCCTGTATCTCTGCTGCTATGTGTTGTTTGGCATTGTGTGCTGGAAAGTGTAATTGCTGGAACGCTATCTCCATCAGTTTAATGGGCATCACTACTTTACCTGTGTTATTTTGGCGCCATAATAAGTCTGTTGCCAACTGGCTGCAACCCCTTTTTTCCCACAATTCTTTTTCCTCATTACTCGCTCCTTCTGGCAACTCTAGTATTTGCGATATGGGCATGGCATTGTACCCTTCTGGTAGTTCCTCACTTGCTTGTTGCTGCAATAGGTACTCAGCTGCAGTTTTCTTTTGAAAATATGACGCCTCCTTGGCGGCAGCGTCCGCTGCCGCGTTTCCCAAAGATACAATATCTGCATTAGACGTATGGGCTTGGCACTTGATGATTGCCACCATTGTAGGTTCTTTCAGTGCCTCAATTAATTCCTTTAACAGTTCGGCATGTTGTACTGGAGTCCCATCCGCCCTGCGAAACCCTCTCCGCCCCCACCGGGCCAGACCACCGTGTACGGTGGTAGTCATGTAGGCTGAATCTGTGTATATTGTAACTGTGCATCCCTTGGCTGCACGTAATGCTTCAATTAGGGCGATAAGTTCTGCTGCTTGGGCCGAAAAGTGCGATGGCAGGCGATATTGTACTAGCACCTCGTACTCACCTTCTTCTAATCTCACTACCGCCATTCCCACATGTTTTTCACCTGTATCCATGTCAATTGATGCTGATCCATCTACAAAGTACACCTCTCCTTCCGTTAGGGCATTTTCACTTACCACCGGGCCCTCTCCCTGTTCTCCTGTGTATGTTGCACAATCCTGCTCTTCCATGTCTTCTAATGTACATGGTTCTGCGATGAATGTCGCTGGGTTTACTGTTCTGCACCTTACTATGTGGATGTTGGTGCTGGACAATATTATCTTGTATGCTGTTGCCCGCTGTGTTGTTAGTGTGCTTTTTGATCTTTCCAGTATTGCGAAAAGGGAGTGTTCCACAAATAAGGTAACGGAGCACCCCATTACTATAGTGGCACTTTTCTCAATGGCGAACGTGGCGGCAGCGAGAGACTGCTCGCACGCGAAGTGACCTTGCATTACTGCGTCTAGCGTGCCACTGTAGTAAGCCAATGGCTTGTGTCCCAGGGATGTCTTTTGGGTCAACACAGCTGTCATAAGAGTTCCTTTGCAGTGGGAAAACAGGTAAAATTTGCGCTCATAGTCCGGATTGGCGAGTACTGGAGCACTTGAAATTAACTGTTTCAGTGATGCAAAGGAGTCACTCATTTCTTTTGACCATTTTATTTCTCTGTTCTCCCGCTGGGCCTCTTTGAGTGCCTATAGTAAGGGCCTTGTGTATTCTGCGTAATCTAGTATCCATGCTCTGCAATAGTTGCACATTCCTAGAAATGTTTGCATTTCTTTTACCCTTTCTGGCTCTCTTACTGATGTGATCGCTTCTACTCTATCAGGTATTATCTTTTTGCCATCCTTTGATGTCAGCTGTCCCAGGCATAATACTTCTGGTTGACAGTATTGTAGTTTCCCTCTGTCCACTTTGTAGCCTTTGTGGGCCAGCAGTGTTAGGAGGGTAACAGAGTCCTTCCTGCACTCATCCTCATTCTGTGCGCAAATGAGCAGGTCATCTACGTACTGAATGATGGTGCTCTCAGCTGTCAGGTTTCCCAAGTCTTTGTGGAGGATGCTATTGAATATGCTGGGACTCTCACAGTAACCCTGTGGCAACCTGCAATGTTCATATCTCTTCCCCCCTAGTGTAAATGCTGTCAAGTATCTGCTTTCTTCTGCCAAAGGAATGGAGAAAAATGCATTTTTCAAATCAACTACTGTGAAATATGATGCATTTTTTGGGATACTGCAAAGTATCGATGCAGGGTTCGGGACTAGAGGGAACTCCTTTTGTATGACGTCATTTAGTGGGCGTAGATCCTGGATCATCCTCCATGCCCCTCCCTTTGCTTTCTTGATCGGGTAAATGCAAGTATTACATGGGGAATTGAGGGTATTATTATTCCCTGGGCCAATAAGGCACTTATCGTTTCCTTCATCTCTTCCTCAGCTTCACGGGACAATGGATACTGTTTTACTCGGGGCAGGATTGCTCCTGGTTTCATCTTTATTGTGACTGGGGTAACTCCGTGCAACAACCCTACATCATGGGGACCCGTAGTCCACAATTTGCTTGGCACTACTTTCATGTCATCATCATAAAAGGAAGGCGGTGCTCCTACCACTGCCATCAACTGTACGGGCACTTGTCTCACTTGTATCAAGATATCACATGGTATTGCTATCTCCATTATTATCTCTTCGTCACTTTCTGAGTCAGAAAAGAGATCCTCATCTGATAGATCACGTAAGGCAATGTCAGCATTGATGCACAACACAGTACGCCATTCACATCCATCTATGTCCATGCCAGTTACTGCAATTCTTTTGTCTGATATCTGTACCGCATGCAAATCTAGAGATATCACTGAACCAGGTACAATGCCTGGGCGTACTATTGGGCGGAAGATTAGTTCTGTTGGCACCCGCCATTCCAACTTTTTTAGCTCAGGTACTACTCGGGCTAGTGTTTTCAATCATTCAATGAACACATTTGCGTCTACCGGCATGCCACGTATCTCTGGTGCTGTTGCTCGCGCATGTACCACCAGCATTACACGCAACGGGCATATTCCTAGGGTGGAGCAAACTATTCCTCTTTCTGTGAATGATATAGTCATTTTGAGCTTGCTGAGAAGGTCCCTTCCGAGCAAGTTTATTGGTGACTGTTCATAATAGAGTGGGGGTGTCCTCACTGTTTTACCCCCCACTGTCACATCCAAATCTTCTGTATAAGGAACTTCAACGACAGCCCCAGAGAACCCCTGCGTCTCCAACCTACGGTTAGATAGCGGAAACCGACCCTCACATATACATGATTTTTCGGCTCCTGAATCCACCATAAATATGAATTGCTTTTCTCCTATCTGCGCCCCTACTAAGGGTTCCTCCGCTGCATTGTAGGTGGTAGATAGAACGGGACACGCAAGTGTTCCCTGTGGGCTGTCCTATGCTGGCTGCCTCATGGCTCCCCCTTGACTAAAGACATTGCCTGACACTACTGCCACACCGCTGTAGGGGGCTGGGGCAGGTGCCCTGTTCACAACTGTTGCGAAAGGGTTTCCTGGTGTGTATTGCATAGGTTTCTCATTCTGTAGGTGGCCCTGTGCTCTATTGTGTTAAACTAGTCTTTGGTCTACATACCCTTGCTCTTGTTGCCTCTGCTGTCTTCCCATTGGAAGGCCATATGGGCTCCCTGGGTGGGGGTTATCGTATTGCTGTATCTCCTGAAATCCGTTGTTTGGTCTGTTCCTGCATTCTCGTGGGAAGTGCCCCCACCTCCAACAATTCCAGCAGCTCCCTTGTGCACCTCTGGGACCTTGCCCCCATATCCTCCATTACCACCGTACCCCTGCCCACCTCATCTGCGACCCCTGTACCCACCTCGCCCCCCTCGAGGGGCCCAATCTTGCCACTGCAGACCTCCGTACGGCTCCTGTCCGTTCCACTGTGGTTGCCCCGCTCCTGCCCAATTCGCTGCCATCCTCCCCTGTATTGCTACCAGCCCCTCCTCCTCCTCTTCTCCCTCCCTGTTATGTGGGAGCACCGCTGCTGCTGCAGAGACCATCACCAGTTTCGTTTGTACTAACCTGGCCTCATCTGCCAATCTTTTTTGTGCTATTTCTTTTTCACGCTCTTTTATTCTTTTGCAGTGATGGACTATCATACTCTGTATTTCGGGCCACCCCTTCACCTCAATTCCTGCAATTTTATCAAGTGCTTTCTGTAGCTCTTTAGGCAGGCCTCTTTTTATTAAGAAATAAAATAATGATGTTGACTGATACCAGTGTGTGCCGGTTTCCGCTCTCCACATCTCCTGTACCCGGAAAATGTAATCCATAGCATCTTCCCCCTCATTCATTGTACATTGCATAACCGACTGTAAGTCTGGTGTGTCTGGAAATGTTTCTCTTAATGCGTACCACACTCGTGCTCGCACTGTGTTGAATGAGGCACCATCATGGTGGTCACAGTCTAGTGTTATCCCCGGGAAACCAGTTTTTACCCACACTCTATCTGCTTGGTCCCCATCTGCTGATAATAGCAGGCTTTTCACAACACCTACCGCCAAGGGGGCTCCAGCTGTGTGCTTCTCGAATGCATATATCCACTTACTTGCTCCTCCTGACAGCGGTGGTAACAGCTTTAACAAATTGGCCTTATCCATCTGAGCCCAGTGTATGTAATTTGGTCTCCCTCCTCCCCTGTGTATCAATGGGAGTTGTAACTTCCCCTTTGTCACTTTGCTTGTACTCACCTTCGTTCCCTTCTTTCCTAGTGGAGCCATTCTCCCCAATCTATTCCTTAATCGTCCTGTCCATTCCTCATCCATTGTTCTCCCTAGAGATGCACCATCCATCCTCCCGCTTTCTCCTCCATTGCCGCACTTAATCTCCCACCTTCTTCTTCATCGTCCTCCACATCACACCACAAATCCTCTCTTCCCCCTGTGACCAGTATTTCATCATCAGCATGTTCACTCACCTCATCTAGTTCTATTATTCGCGTGGGCTCTTCTTGTATTCTGAACAATATTTCCCCCTTCTTCCACCCCTCCTCAATTGTCTTGTCATGGCTCTGTGCCCTTGGCGCTTGCTCTGACCGGGCAACATTAGTCCCACTTTGCTCACAAATGTTTTTAATTCTTCTCTTGCTAATGAGAGCCTGGAATCTAAATCCTCTGTTAGATTTTCTATATCTACTGTGGGTGTACTTATCTGTCCACGCTGTCTATGGCTTTCATACGGCGGGGGTGCAGTCGGGCCATGGGTTGTTGTAACTGGAGTTGGGGGCACATATGTGGGGTTACTATACCCCTCTGCGGGCACCGGTTTATTAAGTATAGGGTACAAACGTGTTACTTCACCTTGTTTTCCTTCCTCTATCATCTCTTATTATCATCTTTGGGTATTAGTAATGGGTTATCAGTGGTGGATGGCAAATTGGTCCCTGACTCCTTCTTTTTGAGAGGGGGCACTTCTACAAACAATCTCCAGAGATCTAATATCTCCTTCCTATTGTGGAACTGCTTCCCCTTATATTTCATAAAAATGCAGGTAGCCACCATATCTAGAACATTTCTGTCGAACGATCCTCCTTCTGGCCATATTTGGGGCAGACCTTCTCCCTTTAACTCTGTGACCCACTGATCGTGGTATTTTCTGATGCATTCAGCGTACCCAGGTAAACTCTTACAAATATGGGCCAGGGGTGTTTCTGCCCCCATTGTATGCGCTTGGCTTATATATCACTATATATATATATATATATATATATATATATATATGTATGTTTTTAAAACCCTGTGCGTTTTCAACCCCTGGGCAATAAGGGAGTGGGTGTGTGTAACTTATACTTTAAATAGCTTAGGGGGCACATACAAGAGCAAACCACCTTTTGCACACCACCAATATTTTCAGCACAAATATTCAAAAGAATCAGCTCAATTCATTGGGCTTACCACCTTAGAAAGTCTCCTGGTCACACTTCCCATGACCACACCATAATCATACACATTTTACCAGTTTCTAAAATCACCATAACATGACTACGTTTTAACACATGTAATGCATACAATGATAGTCAGTACTCTTATTAACAGTTAACCTTTTAATCTTTTTCCTCCCTCCCTAGTGGGCCCCTTCTTTCTTTGTTTGATATGAGGTCCCCCTTTTGCTCGAATCTCTTTTGTTTTTGCTCAGTATTAACCTATTTTTTATTCATAGACCCAGAAAGAATGAAAGAATAGCAATTACTAATATATTAACTGTGTCTCCCTTTTTTACCAGACACCTTTATCTTATTCTCCACTTTTTCATATATTCCCAGTAGTAGTCAAGATAGCACTATGTGGCGCCGCCTTCTATCCCCTTGCAGAGCTAGGTTCCCGTCTCTTTATCTCTTTTCACCTTTTGATCCTAATGGCCATATGCAAAGAAAAAGTAAAGAAAATGTAGGATAGCTTTTAGTGGTCCCGAAAGTGGCCCCTTTTAAATGACCTTGTTTTTTATCCTGCTCCCTTCCCCTACTCCCTTTATGATCACTCGCACTTAATACTCACGTGCCCGTCTTGAACCGAGAGTCTCCGAACTGGGTTTGTCCAGGCGGCGCTGCCACACGCTCAACGGCCAGCCCCAGCTCCAGCGAGCGGTACTCAAAGGGGATTTTTTGAAACGGGATCCCGTACCGTTTCTCTATTGAGTGCGCACTTCTAAGCGTACCAGTTGCCGTAGGCGGGTAGATTTCCGAAGCAGGTGTACCGTGCTTCTCCCTTTTCGACCGGAGATTTTCGTGCCAGAGGGGACGGAAGGGATATATTGGGAGATGTAATCACGCAATCAGGGTCACCACTGAAGGCGAGCGTCCCCAAATAGCACGACCCTCCCCGCAATGAGAGGCAATAATGGACTCTCCCAAAATGGGAATAAGGCTAGGACCAAGTGCGGGCGAGCTTAATGGAAGTTTTATCTAAGTCAAATAGGGCATGCAAAGAACTCTGCAAACTCCGAGAGCACTCTGCCTGACAATCGCAAAGAAAGGCGTTTATATTTACAAAAAGTGTCATAAGAACCTACATAGTATAGGGGGCACATGTTCATGGGGATTGGGTGGCGTCGACTAACTATATGTGCAGCTGTGATGCGTCGCTTCGTGGTTGGTGGACACCGCCGGGTGCCAACGTGGGGTGGGCCGGTCAGCTGGGCTCATCCGGGAGGTGCTGTCAGGCCAGGCGTGGTCAGTGTCATTGACAGACGTCTTTCTTGGCTTTCTGCCCTAATGGCCATGTACACCCCATTCATTCAATACTGCAATGTCAGTTGTCCTGTAAATCCTACAATAGGTTATTCTACAGGTTAATACAACACAGGAGGAATGCACATTAGGTGGACTACTTTGATGATACATCAATACATGGTTACTGTTTTCCTGTTGACTAGGTATCGTGGGTCATGGGGTCGGGTCTCAGGGCACGGGGTGAGCTTTCCGAGTTTTAGGTCTCGTTAGAAGTAATGACAGATGCTTTTACACAATGTTGGTGCAATATTAGGTGTCTTATTTTACAAGCGTCGTTAATCTGGGGTGAACTAGTGGGTCGTGGGACCTATGAGGGGGCACCTCTGGCCTTTTGTTATGGCCAGGTTTTACTGCTGGGCTGTAAATAATTCAGGTGGCTGGCCGTGGCCATGTGAGCTGCGGGGGAACATGAATGCTTGAAGCAGCTCTAGCTGAATTGGGGGAGGTGAGACGGTGTCGCTCGGGCCTTTGCTTTCTCTGGCAGGCTTCAATGGGAAGGGAGGGGAAGTGACCTTGGATATGCCCACGATGATACTCTTCTCGTATGCTGCAAATTATATTGAAAACAAAGGGATTCGTATAATGTATAATGCTTATTGATTTTCTAAAGGGTTACACATCTACATTCTTTGCACCTTTACATAGTCATTTCAAATATGTTAACTAGACCAACATTTCTATTAATCACTACAGGGTGAGTATTTGCAAAAATCGCAGCTCTTGCATTATATGGTAAACACGATACGTGAGGTAGCATTAGGGTTGGTGGGGCACGCAGGAGCAACAGACCAATATGGTGGACAGCAGTAATACACGTTAAACTCGTACATTCACATTTGATGGCATTCTATGTATCTCTTTAAACAATTTACATGAGCTCACAATACTGTTGCGCTTCTGTTCCTTTGCACTCTAGCAGCATCAGGGTAGACATGGCATAAGGACTTGGTATCACTCTCTTTACATTACCCCTAGAGAAGCACATAGACTCAGGCCAGGGGCACTGAGTGTCTGCACATAACTGAGGAGGTTTGAGTATTGTGACCATTTTGTCACACAATAACACATTCTTCTATTCTTACAGTGTTTGTAGATTTTTGATAAGGGGGTCGTGCAGAAGGAATATCATTGTGGTGCAATATATATATATATATATACAGTTTCGTGGTATAGGATTGAGGCTTTTGTTTCATCAAGAACGATTTACAGTTATTTTCCAAGCCAGCCCCGCTACCCGGGTCACGCTGAGGATAATGATGCACTGCGGAAGGTGAATGATACAGAGTTTGCTCTAACACTAGCTCATGTCCGACTGTTCGTGGGAACGGGCTTTCAGCAGATCTGCCAGAGAGCGGAGGCAACAGGGGTAGGCGAGGACTCTCTGACGGTGGGGGCTGTGCTGCAGCGCACGAGGAATCATGTTTTGAGATGGCGTTCTGGTTTTCAAAATGGTTTCCAGGACCTAGCCTAATACAGTACGTTTGGTCAATGTGTCGGCCAGTGGTCCACCCATCACCTGGGCCCTGGTGGCAGGGGGTCCCCTGACGAGTCATGGACGTCACAAGGAGAGGACTGCAGGGGAGGGGGGGTCTCTTGGACCTGTCCTCCCATACATTTGTCATAAGGAGATGATACAATATGCACTGAAATGTTATAAGTATGGTTAAGAATGAAGATGTAATTGAAGACACAAGAGTAAATATTCATACAAGAAGAAACCATATATACAAAGAAGATAAGTAACAAAATGAGTAGTGAATGGATATACACAGTAACAAAAGGTAGATGAGCCATATAGAAGCTTGCTGCAGTAAAAAATATAATACAGGTGAAGCGACCATGTTGGAAAGATGGATGCCAGCTCTCAATGATAGCAAGTGAAGAGCTTGAAGGATAGTGGCCAGAGCTAAAGAGCGGACAGAGGCTGGAAATAAAAAATGTGTGCATGAACAAAGAAGAAGCTCTTGGCCAGAGATCAAGGATGCCACACAAAGAAGCTACTGAAGGGCACAAGGGGTGTTAACGAGGATAAGCAAAGTATGCAGGACATGTTTCTTTTAGATTAAGTATATGAGCAAACATTGGTGAGTGCCAAGTATTGACAATGAAGGATGCAGAAAAGCCTATGAGAGATGGAGCAACCAGGTCTCCAGAGGCAAAGACAATTAATGGCACCTAGCTTAATTGAATTAAATAGCACTAAATAAAATATGAAATGGACAATATCTTGGTCTCCTCACACGTGATTCAGAACTCGAAAACAAGGCCTATTCATTAAGCCGCAGATGAAGATAGTGGTGAAACTACACTCCCTTAAAAGTCCCAGAGAAGTGAACAGTCTCCAAGGTCAACTACAAAGAAGAGGCCTTGGCTGAAAGTTTGGACGATGATGACACATGATGGACTAATTGGGCAAGTGGGCTGTAGTCTGATGTTGTTCTCTGCATCTGAGTTTCATTTTGGTTACATACCGCTAGTGGGAGAGGATGCCAACCTATCATGAGGGCCTATGCAACTATGAGCATACAATGTTGCATGAGAAAATCTGCTACTGTTATACTGTTATAATTTGTATTATACGCAGTTAGAAGGAAGTTTGAGGCTTGCCTACCAGAGAGGAGCAGCCAATAAAGTAAGTAATACTTACAGGGCCTCATTACGACCCAGGCGGAAAACCATGGTGCTAATAGCACCATGGTCCATACCGGTAACTTACCGACCCCACCATGGAGAAAGGGGGAATTACAACCCCATTACAAGGTTGGCGGCGCTGTAACTCCCCCTTCCTCCATGGCCCTTCCCCATTCCCATTTTTGCCCCATAGGGCTCAATGAGAATGGGGAAGGCGCTAAGTACGGTACCGCAAATTGCGGTACCGTACTTAGCACCAATGTCCCTTTGCGGGTCCCTACTTTAACGGCTGGTGTAGACCAGCCGTTAAGGTCGGGTCCCGAAAAGGGACCTCGTAATCAGGCGCTAATGGGTTAATGGCGCAGCAGCCTTTTACGGCACCCTTAACCCATTTGCGCCAGGGTCGTAATGAGGCCCACAGACTCTATAAGTAGATATGTACCCCTAACCAATCCCTAAACCTGATAGGTTTTATTATTTGCCACGTAGGATGACATCATAGCTGACCACTTTGGAATATAAAGCTTTTGTGTAGCAAAAGTGCAGTGTGAGTGTGTGATACTACATGGAGGTCAAGCCAACGGAAAGGCCAAAAAATTCATTCAAAGGACATCATTCAACCATGTAGACAAGGAAAGAGGCTCCCCCAGCTGCCCAACAGATCATCACACATAAAACAAACAATTAATTTGCAATGTTATATTTATTTAATACAAATAGTCTAAAAAAGTATTAAATTGTCTAAAGCTCTAGTACAATATACAAAATTGTGTCTTACAGTTGACTAAAAAGGTGCATACTGTTTGAAATATTAATGTCAAATGGTGACTGCTGCAAAAGGTCGCAAGTCAGTTGATCACATGAAACCTAAGAATTAATCTGGGCATGCCGTGGGTGGTGCCCCAAGCGAGTGAAGGGAATCACTCAAGTGGGGGACCCCCAGTCGCTCTGACCAGACTAATTATATAAACAATCAAATAAATATCAAAAATGCAGTCAAAATAATATTAAGTCCAGAAAACCAAACAAAGAAGGTTTCATTTCAATAATCAAATCAGGAACACAAAAGACCAAACTATGGAAAGAAATTATATTAAATTCCAAACAACAAAACAGTAAAGCACACACACTAAAATCTAACTATGGGATGCTGTGCGTCAACTACTAAGGTGTCATGAAGAAAGAAAAAACAAATAATAAATGTGAATGACATGGCACCATTGAAAAATAGTAGTTTCGATGGAAATAACACATCTAGCAGGACATGCAGGTGATGTCCATCTTCGTCAGGACATAGCATTCCCTTGATTTTCATAGATTCTGGATTGTTCATCTGTGTTTTTTTCTGAACGTACCCAGGTGTAGTTAAAAAACTTTTTTGCCTTCTATATGTTTACACATTTTTAAAAGTAAACACATTTTTCACCATAATCTCGACCCTGTGTGGGGGCTGATTCCGCAATCCTGTCAATAAGTCCAGGGGGTAACTGGGCATCCGCACCAAAAAGGGATCTCAAACAAATTGGATCTGGATGACCCAATGTGTATGTTCAGAACTTTGAGAGCGTAGCATACAAGAAGACAACGCAGGTAGAATTCAAAATTCCAGTATAATGGTAGTCTTAGTAAGAACACTGGATCCCACGGTCCACAGGGCTTGTAAGTTCCCCAGTTGGACAAAAGCGAACGTGACAAAACGAATCTGTCATTCGATCTGCGGCAATCGTGGATTGTACTCAAGCTCCGCAAAAACGGAAATCCCGGGCTCTGTGAGTGTGAGTGTGTGGACAACAAAACATTGGTCGCCAGATTGCCCTACTTTAACAAACTGATAATAAAGTAGTGTTTTGCCATATTCTTTGAGTTTGTCCGCTCATTTGAGTTCAATATTATTTTGTTATGGTAATTCCAATCTGCGCATAAAGATCCCTGCAGGTGCTACTGCACAATTCGGTAGCAATGCACATGGTTCTTATCCAGATTCTCAACGTCTTCCACCATTAGCCGGAAGACCCAGAGTTTCCTGCGAGGAGTGGCACTACAAACACGTGTGATCTGAGGTGGTTGGCGGGTTCCCCTTTGAAGAATTTGCAATCTGCTCCCTTCCCTTCAGGCGCCCCGGGAACTGAAGGCAAACTGGTCAATTGGGGAAGAGTCGATACCGAAGGTCTCAAGCTGAATAATGGATGTAAGTAGAAACATCGAAAGTGGCAAATAAAAGGGTAGGGGCCATATTGCATGCATATAGTGGGAGACAGTAACGGGATTTGTTAGGGAAAAGGAGAAACCTTGATACCTTTCCTCAAGGTTGAAGAAGGGACCACATCACACTCTGGGACACAGTATTATTTAAGGGATTCCTGTGACTACAGCCAAGGAAGGGTGCGTGACACACTCCTGAATGGAGTAAAACAGAGACGAGATCAGAAGATAGAACAAGGCGAAAAAGTGTGCACACATGTTTTGGGGGATTTTGAAAAATATCAGTGTAAAAAATATATCAACGTGTATTGTATTGATGGTGATAAAATAGTTTGAATGCTTAAAAATGATAAGAACGATAGCAATACAATTCAACATAATTATTAGACCCTGGAAAAGTAAGTGATTGGCCCAATCAAATACAGGATGGGAGTATTTAAAGAAAAACAGAATCCAATCAAACCTATGAGGGATAATATTTGGACAAATAAGATAAAAGAGATTCTTAGAATTATTAAAATAATAACAGGATAATATGAATTGACAGAAACTATAAATTAAGTGATAAAAATGGATATTGTTGTATAGGTTTGGAAATTGAATTGGTTTGATGGAAATGAGCGGCGATTGATGTTGCTGGGCAAATTGTTTGTTGAAGTGTGATTAATTAAATACATACATAATCGAAACAAAAACAGTATGTATTGACAGTTAAAAGCCACTTGTTATTATGGGGGACACTCCCCTTTTACATTTATGCAGAACATTACCAAGATACACACCTAAAATTAGGAAGTACAATGGCGAGTGTGTGAAGGGCAGGACTAATAAAACACTTATGCCGCGGCCTCAAGAAGGTTAATTATCAAAGGTAGTGCTGCGACACATGACAACATACTTGCATGCTACATACATGGGGAATAAGCTACAGAAAAGGTTTGCTGTTTTAGAACTCTGGAAGATGTACCAGAGTGAGATTGAAGACCCACCAGAGAAGGAGTGGATACTTAATCAGCAGAAAGAAGAGGACATAATGCCCTCAGTTCCTCTTTCTCCAAACAATGACAGCACAATAGCAGACAAACAGGGGATTTATCCTTTAAAGGAATTAAATGTAGCGACGGGGTATGTTAATTCAACATATGCACCTCCTGCTTATAATAGAAAAGACAGTATGGAAGAAAGTAAGACTAAGGAACGTAAATATATGTCTACATGCGACGAACATAAAGAGCGTGATGAGAGAAAGGACCAACAGATAAAAATAGAAGAGCAAGTCAGAAGACAAAAAAGAGAGAAAGACAAAGCTAATGGAATGACAATAGTACAAAACAAGTGGATGGGAGGACAGATACTTTGAAGTTAGATGGGAAGGGCATTGACGTTGTTAAAGAGAGGAAAGCGAAAAAAAGGACAAGGAACAATAAAGGGCATACAAGGAAGAGAAAGAAAAGGAAAGGAAGAGAAAGGAAAAACAAATAAGGTATGAAGAACGGAAAAAAGAGACAGAGTGGCAGCTGGCCAATAGGGTTGTTAGGGGCAGAGCCCCACCAACATTCCTGAAGCCCATCATGTCCATGAGTGACATTAAAATCATGTAATTCATGGACATGGCTGCACTGGTTGCGCTTTGAATGTGCAGTGTTGAGCTCCTATGATCCATCCCCATTGCACATGCACAGTGCTGCTTGAGCTTGAGCGGGGCATAGAAAGCCAAGAGGTCGGGTGTTAAAAAAGTAATGCCCCCAAGGCTTACTTTTCTCTTGACCACACACCCTGTCCTGTCCCTCATATAGGCTGTGGTGGGGTCCGAATTTGCAGACCCCAGCCCAGTCTGTGCAAGAGACTGGAGAGGGGGTGGGTTACTGCATGACACACAATGATGTCACAAGCTGAGGGAGGGGTCAGGCCTTCAGTCCCAGCCCTGACCCTCCCTCAGCTCATGAATCTACTTTGCTGCCTGAGGAAGGCCCACCCAACCCACGTGGAGGAACTAGGAACACGAAACCCCAGGAGCAGTGCAGCAGAGGCCTGTCTGGAAGGATGCTGTTAGGGTAAGCGATTGTTTTTTTTAATGCTTTTTTAATTCGTTTGTCAGGCACACTCAGCCTCGCAGGCTAATTCACAAAGGTGTGCCTTTGTGAATTAGCCTACAAGGCAGTGCCTGCAAACTAATTAAAAAAGGCATTTCCATATTTTCCATTTTTTTTTTAATTACTTTGTTTTGTCGTAAGCCTTCTTGTGAGCTGTGATCTTAGATGACCATACTGAGATCATAGCTCAAAGGAAGGATGGGGTGCCAAACACAGGCTCCTGAGTTCTGCAGACCCCCTCGCTGGAACTGGAAAATTCCTGCTTTTGCTCTGGGCTGTAGAGGGGGGCTAGAGGATGACGGTTGGCATTTCAGTGCTCACACTTTGTGTGAAGTAAAGTTTAAACATTGGAAAGCAGAGCGGCTCTCCGAGGGAACTGTCAGGTTCCTGAGAGTGGCGCTGCTGCCCAGTTTTTGAACTCATTCACACTTTGAGCACTGGAATGTGGTGACACTGGCGAGGCATTGTTAAAACTGTGGTAGAAGAGCAGGAGGGGTGTTGTGTATGGCTTGCCCACGTAAGAAGGAATGTCGTGATGTCACGTGGAGTGTTGATGCCTGAATGCTAGAATGTATGGGTGAAGGTTCTAACCCGGTCAGTTGGTTAGCCCTCTGCCTGGGTGATGGCCCACCAATGTTATTGTCCTATATGTAACTTACTTGTGAACTATGCAACTAGTTGTAAAGGTACTTATGTAACTGGGAATACACCTTACAAGTCATCTAAAGAGGTCTGGAGGCTGCATCTTTTCAAGGGGGCATAGAGAATAGGAAGGGCTTTGGATGTGGGAACGTCTGCACCAGAAACTCTTCTCATAAAGGGGTGCTCCACTCTCAGCACTGAAGGGGCCCGAAGTTGAGTAGGAGGAAGTTGGTGGATACTGGAGGGGCTGCAGGGGAGGGACATGGAGCAGGAAGGGCTCAGGGTGCAAGCTCCTTAGCACAGGTATGTATTCCCAGGAGAGGTGCTAGACGCTCATCACTGCAGGGGCCCGTGGTGGGGTAGGGTTGCTGGGGCTGGTTGAGGGACTGCAGGTGAAGGGCAGGAGCTATCATGGGAGCAGGAAGGGCTTAGAGTGCAGGAACTCGGGAAGCTGTTGTCAGGAGCTTGTCATGCAGTCTGACTTCAGGGGCTCCACGAGGATGTAGCATCAGGAGGAACAGGAAGGTCTTTCAGGGTATGGGGCAGGTTGGAGGTTCGGACTAGGAGGGGACTGCCAGAAGGGCCACTGTAGGGGTCCAGTGAAATCATTTGAGGGGCCAGGTGGGGCTCAGAGGCTTGGTGCTGTAGACTAAGCACGGGCGAGGCAAAGGGATTGGGGATGGGCGGTCAGAGACAGCAAGGCGTGCTTTAAAGGAGTTGTGTGGCAGTTGGGGTCAGGAGCAGGAGGGAGAGAGTTCAGGAGGGACTTAGACCGCAGGAATCAAAGAGCTGTTCTTGGAATGCGGTAGTCCAGGCTCTGGCCTGGAGGCGACATCAGGGCAAACCAAAGAAATTCCGGGCGCCGTTGCACATAGAGCTGTACTTGGGTGGTACTGCCCCTTTAAGAGGGGGGGCCGGGGTTGAGCAGAAGATGAACACAGAGGCCAGAAGGAACCTGAGGTTTGGGGTAGAGGCAGGAATCTAGGATAAGGAGTTGCTGCCGCAGCCCCAGGACTCTTGGTAGGCAATTAAAGCGTGAAGGGGAGGGTAGCCGGGGAGGAGTGATTAGGGCAACAAGAGGAGCTACAGTGATTCAGTGGGTGCACTAAGACGGGGAGTGCCAACAGTGGGGACTTGCGGTTAGATGTCATGGAGGTGGTCTCAGAAGTTGGTGCTGCAGTCTCGGTTCTAAAGGGGAACAGGGAGTGGGGCAAGCATGGCACAGGAGATAAGGGGGTCAGGAGCACTGGGGGTTGTTCTCAGGAGGGTGTGCTGCAGCCTGACGGGGTATTACAGGAGGCACAAGAGACATTGGAGTGGGTAAAGCAGGGGCGCAATGAAACCTACAGTTTGGGCGGTGCTAAATGTTCAAATAGTAGGAGAGTAGCTAACTTCAGAGACAGTGGGGTGCAGGAGGGGTGTGTGGGGGGCCTCTAACTTCTTTGTGCATTCTAATGAGACTATTTTAGTGCAGCTTCAATGTTACAAGAAGTTAACTCTCTCTGTTAAGCATGAAAGAACCCACTTATGGACTGCTGTGAGAATGAGTGGTCTCATGTCCCGTCCCTACCCTTCCACTCACTCCCCTGACATGAAAGTAGTAAACCCACTCAACCAGAATACAGTTGATAACAAGTAAATGCTTACGTTAGTAATTGCGCCATTTAGCCTCTGTGTCCTGTTCTGTCTGATAATTATGTACAACGTGGAGACTAGAGAAACTATTGCTTAATATATTCTTTCCTTACAGAAAGAAGGCTCCCTTCAAAATTGTTCATGCCTCTAATGTTGATGCTTGGGTGGAAGCGCATAGAAAAATGTATTCACCAAGTCAGATCAGCGCCTTTGCACTTCTTAAAATGAAAGAGATTGCTGGTAGAATTCTGAATGAAAATGTATGTGCTACAGTGTGACCTGGGCTAAAACGTTGTGTAGCGTTTTGATTGTTCTTATTTTCTTAATTAAATATGCTCTATTGTTACTGCAAGCAAAAAAGGCCATGAGACGTGACATCCGTGCCTTAAAAAAACAAGTCACAAGACCAAAAACAGCTTGATTATTCAAAACAGAATTTGCCAGCATCGTCAGGTATATCGTAACTGGCTAAAATCTCAAAGAATAATAATCGAGCAAGACAAAGCTGAGGCCTTAATGAAAGAGCTGATAACAAAGAATACCCGTGAAACCTGGGTAATCCTAAATTCAGGCAATGTTCGTCAATCTTCTATGATGTTGAATGTAATTGACGCTGGAAAATGGGAACAACACTTCCCAAACATCTTTAATGATTCATTTTCAGACACCTTGACAGTTCCGAAATTCGACCTTTCTTCATGGGATCTATGCATCAACAAAGATGACGTAGAGCTAGCAATCCGAGCCTTAAAAAGATTGCATGCTGTAGGCCCGGACTTAATATTGAACATGATGCTCAAGGAAAACGAGGCACAATGGGCAACTTTTATTGAATCCTTGTTCCGGCGACTGTCTACATCGATGCCGATTCCAGACTCCTGGCGAGAAGCAATCATCGTACCAATATATAAAAAAGGCAATCGGGCTGATTCAACCAACTATCGCCCGATAGCCCTGTTGGACACTATAGGAAAAATCTTTTACTCTTTTTTGCGCCAAAAGTTAGCAGCATGATCCGTGGCTAATAACATTCTTGATATTAGACAAACCAGATTTACCAGAAGTGTTGGCATGCAAGTCAATGTACTACTACTAAACATATTAAAACTGGAAACCCTCAAAGCAAAGACTCATCTCTACTTGGCTTTTATTGATTTGTGGGGTGCCTTTTACAGCATCAATCGCGATAAATTGTGGCAAAAATTAAGCAATTGGAATTGTCCCCGCAATTTAATCGAACCAATAATAGCTTTACATTCACAAACTGTCGTTTGCGTTACACTAAACGACCAAGGTGCTTTATCCGGGCAAATACCTACGTGCAAAGGAGGAAAACAAGGGTGTCAGCTGGCAGCTGAACTGTTTAAATTATTCATTTCTGACCTACCAGAGTATCGAAGAAATGTACAATGTTTTCCACCAAAATTAAATCACAACGATATCGGATGCATTATATATGCTGACGACGTTGTTCTCCTCGATCGTACCCAAATAGGTCTCCAATGGCAGTTAGCGAATCTACAAGAATATCTGAACATCAATGACCTGGCCCTAAATATTGAGAAGGCAAAGATTGTCATAATTGGTCAACGAGAATCCAAAAAACTGAAAGCCTTTACATGGAGAGTTGATGGGAAAAACCTTGGGGTGGTCAACTCCATCAGATATTTTGGGATTACGTTCAACAAGTCACTACATGAACACCACTGGAAACTTGAAATAGAAAATCGAATGATAAAATTCACTATTCAAGCTCAGCTGTTAAACAAAAACAATGGCAAATTTACTCTTGTTCCTGTTCTAACCTTCTACGCATTAAAGATTGTCCCAGCAATCTCCTTTGGGTCAGAATCCGGGTGGAACATTGACATCTCTTTCTGGCAGAAGCTGGAAGGGATCTTCTGGTGGCGAGTTTTGAGGCTCCCTCCCTCTCGATGATCCAGTTAAGATACGAACTGTCTTTAAACTCACTCTACACTTGCATCCTATGGAAATCACTAATGGCACTACGCAAGATGAGTTTGACCCCTGTAGCACCAGCATTTCAAATTTTTCGTTCATGCCCAGGACTGGGATCATCGCATCGACGCTCCTAGAGGAGTGGAAGCAGAGGATGATTTCAACTCTAGCTACCGCCGATCTAAATTTGAACTACCTAATTGTGCGTCCACAAGTAACAAAAAAGAAATTTGAACTTTGGTGCTGGACCCAGAACATCGGCCATCGTCTACGAATGTCGACCAGCTCAACTCAGGAATTGGAGCCCACAAGCTAAATGTGCCATGTTTATACCTAACAAACAGCCCTTCTCGTCAACATCGGGACCAATTTCTGAGACTTCGCCTAAATGCCTTAAAAACAAAAGAAATGCTGTGGCATCGAGATATAAGCGAAGGAAATGATAACATGTGTCGCTTCTGCAACAGCGAAACAGAAACAACTGAACATCTCTTAACAAAATGCAAGCACATCGTATCAAAACAGATGAAGCACTTAGGTGACTTTATTCCTGCGGCAGCAAGCAGAGTTGTGCAGTAGTAGACTTTATGGATTCATTAAGGCTTGACGAAAAAGTGCTGATTGTCTAAAGAACTGTGAGCTTATGTGGGCACTAGACCCTTTTTTATGTATAAGGACCCTTGTGAATTAATGAAATGATGAACTACAAGTTGTAACAGAAGCTTGAAGTCCCAGTGTTTACATTGGGCCTATTCAGGCTGAAGTTTGAAATAATAAAAAAATAATATGCTATACTACATTGAAAGTATACGTTTTTCGTACATTTCCGGGGTTGCTTATAATATATATGCAGCAAAAAAAGGTTGAATGGATAATAATCACTGGATATTTGGGTAGAAAATTTTTTTGTAGATGCAATATTGTTTTTAATGTTGATTGGTTTGACAAACAAGATTAGGGAAACTCAGCTGGGCTGGCATTTTGGTGCCGCATGTTTGGATTTCTTTTTGCACTGTAGCATGCATTTTGGTAGAGACAATGTACGTATGTTGTGAGGATACTAGTATAAATTGGCATTATGCACAAAGCAAAACATGAGTATGTTCTTATATTGGAATACCGACATATAGTGGTACAGCCAGTATGGAAATGTATAGGTACAGCCAGCGTGAATATGTTTTTATAATTGCACATATCGTGGGCAAAGGTATCATGAAAATCCTGTGCATGTTGGTGATTTGCATCTTTTGGGTTTTCTTTCATGTGTTACCCCACAAAACCAGTTGCAAACTGTTTGTCTTTTTGCACAATTTTCCCAAAAAGTGTGCTTTAAAATGCAATATTTTAACCCATCATTTGAAAAATATTCTCGGGGGGAGAACCCCACAAACCTGTAGAATCTCCACCGAAGGAAACAGGATATAGAGCAGATATTACATTGATGGACAAGCATAGTACGCTGTCCCTTAGTAAACAAGATCTTGATGATGAGCAACAAGATGATAGTCACACCAGTTGGGGTATAATGATGTCAGACAAAGAAAGGGAGGAGAATTAAAAAGCGTGAAGAGAAGGAGCATGCAGCCTTTCGAAAGACCAGAACATAGAGAGAGGGGTGAAATGGTCAGATTTAGAAGACCCTAAAGAGAAAATGCCAGAGTCAACACCATATTCTGAACGATCACAAGCACAATCGCGCAGTGCAGGGGATATGTCCCTGCCGTATGTAACCAGGCTAAGGTCATGACCAGGAAGAAGATGAACGGATGAAACTAGCCCACCTGGAAGATGCGAAGTGTAGGGGGATATGATTTTGGACCAGGATTTACACAATTCCTGTTATTAGAAAAAGGGGGGAGACCACAATATATTCCATGGTCATGGACAGTCTAAAATGTAAGTTACCTAGCTTGACTGCAGGTGCAGAAAATGGTTTTATGAGTTAGAGAGCATGACAGTGGGACTGATGTTAGCAGTGGGTGACATAAAAGGCCTACTGGCAGACATTTTAGGGGAGTGAGCTGACGACATTTGGAGACAAGCAGGATATGCAAGTGTATATTCACAGAACACGACACATGACGGAGCGCCATTTAATAATTGCAGGGCAGATATATGGAGAGCACTTAGAGTACAGTATTCTGACAATTCAGACATGGGTACAATTATGACTACGAAAATGGGAGTGGACAAAGATCATGTTGCCTTTATTCAAGAGATTCAAGAGCGATGGTGTCTGGAGATGAGAGAATCGTGAAATAAAACAGTGGCATTATTTTATCATGCTTTACGTCAGGGACTGCACAAGCCAATGAAACGGCAGATGAAGAAACAGGTAGGGATGAAGCGAAGCCATGTCCAGAAATACAGTTAACTATTGTACACTATTGTCGATTGGTACAAGAGAAAAAAAGAAGACAGCTGAGAATAGAAAGCAGGAGAAACCGAAATAAGTTCAGAAGACATTTTCAAAATTTGCTATGGAAAGAGCAGTATTGACGAGTATTGAAGGTCTGACTGCACATGGAGCACAGTCAGTGCAGCAAATCAATGTAGTGCACCCTATGGATCAGGCTTGGTACAACATTTGGCTAAGAGGTAGAGGGAATACACATAGAGAGTGAGAAGGATTTAAAAACCCTCAAGGGGGAGGAGGATTTAATGTGCGACAGCCACAACAATGTTGGAATTGTGGGAGGATGGGACATATAGCCTGAACAGGTAGGCCTAGAGCAGGAGGTGTGCAACAGAATCGGAAAGCTCCAAGAGGGGGGACAAGCTATCTTCTGCCCTACAATACAAAATCACAGGAATATTATGCCCAAGATCATACACAGTATCAGACAAGTGGGCCACAAATACAAAAAGCACAGCAGGTCCCACAGCAAATGCAGTTGCCACAAGGGCAACCACAGAAAGCACCCATGCAGATACAACAAAAATAAGCACAACAGCCACAGCACACACTGGTGCAGCAATCAACAGTATCACAATGGAAAGCAAATACAGGAGCTCTACAGGCTTCCCCACCCAGTATATTGAGTGTGACAGTAGTTGGAGGAAATCTTTTTATGGGTACAGAGAGGAATTATACCCACAATAGGAGGGCCTACAGAGCTACTTGATGTGTTCAGTACTATCTGTGACACCGGACCCACAAGAGGAATTAAGGGTCAGGGTAATTATAGGAGGTAAGACATTTTTGTTCCTTGTGGACACAGAACCACTCACTCCTGTGTTTGAGATGGAAAATAACCAATGTCTGGGATCAACATGAATGCACAGGGATTCTCTGGGGCCACAAGTTTGGTTCCTTTTACTGACAAATTACCACTTTCTGTAGGTAAACATGACATGTCTATTACTATACTCTCAATAGACACCTGTTAGTATATTAGGACGTGACTTGATGACAAAACTTAACATGACGATATCCTTTACAGACAAAAGGATAGGGTGTTTGACTCCAGGGATACATCACATGAACATGAGAGAATTTATATTAGCCTTTACAAGCCAGAAAGCATTATAAGGGGTTCCTTTAGAACCAGAACTATTTTTGTATGGAGTACATATTTTGTTAACATGGCATCCTGGACTGACAGGGAAAATATTGAGAATACCTGATGAGTTTTTGTTTATACCAGAAATACCAATGGATGATGAGGAGAGACAGGTCATTCCCATAGAGCTGTAAGCAGCAGTGGTAAACCAAGAGAGGGTAGTTGTTCATGGGACAGATGATGAGGGAAAAGCATCGAGAACAATAACAGCTTTTAGGAAAGAATGTAGACTGACAGATTTGACAGATGAGCACTTGTTTAGCGATGAATATTCAGATGATGAATACGTATTTTTCATAAGATTTACTTAGTGGATGAGAATTGAGAATAGAGAGATACCACAGAGAATGGCATTGACAAAAAAGAAACCAGCATTTTTCCAGTAAGACTTAGAGAAGGTGCCAAGCATCTTGTGGACTAATAGTCCATATGATGTGGGTCTATTAAGTGGGGCAGGTTTAGTGAATATCAAGCTTAAACCAGGAGAAATTCTTCCACAAGCAAAACAGTATCATATGTCTAGGGAAGCAGATGAAGGCATATTCAAGTCCATTTCCACTTTAATAAAGCAGGGAATATTAGTGCCATCAGAATCTCCTTGTAACACGGCTGTGTACCCAGTGAAGACATCAACTGGGGGGTCTAATTTTGAATTAGAAGATGTTAAGCAAGGATCAGAGCAATGCATGTTGATGCAGGAAGGATTTCATATGCTATACATTGTCCAGTTAATTGAGCTGCAAGGGTGAGCCTTACCGGAAGAACAGGAGGTGTGGCAAAGACGGGTTGTTCTTTATCCTCCACTAAGGCTTTACGAAGACAGGATAGCACTGGTAAGCCAGTTATGTCTCTAACATTATTGAAGGTGGCAGTGGAGCAACTTCACTACCCTGTTCACACCACCAGAGAGAGTCTTGCTGCAACAATGCCATAAGACAACAAATGTATTAGAAAACGTGGCACAGTATATTGTAAATTGCATTGTGTGTCATAAATGTACAGCAGGGCACACCTTGCAAACAGTAACAGGAGCAATTGCTAGCCCCAATGGTCCGTTTCAACATCAACATATAGATTATGTGGATATGCTACAAGTATGCAATGGATATAGGTATATGCTGGTAGTTGTATGTCCCTTTCCCAGATCCATGCTCACACCCCGATGCACTGCTAAGTTTCTCAGCGCAAGGTGTTTCCTAAATGAGGCATGTGTGAAGTCCTGCTGTCTGAGAATGACCCACATTTTGTAAATTAGTTATTTGAATAGATAGTTCTATTATTAGGTATAAAACACACATTTTTGTCAGCCTATCGCACACGGGCCAATGGTGTCTGTGAGAGGTTAAACGGCTACTGAAAGAAAGGATTGCAAAAATAAACAGGTCCTTGAAGAAGGAATGGCTTTATTGCCTAACCCTCGCTGTGTTTACCCTGAGCAATGAGCCTGGTTCGGATCACAGCCTAACTCCTCATGAGATGGTGGCTGCACCATTTGATCCTCCCACTCGAATACAAATGGATGCCCACTTTGTATCCAGAGGACCAGGTGCTTGTGAAGAGCTTTGGTAGAACCTGGAACAAGCACCATTTTGAAGGACCATAATTAGTTGAGGTGGTTACCCCCACCACTGTTAAAATCCAAGGGAGAAGAGCCTGACTGCACCTGAATGACGTAAAGCTCTACAAAGGGGAGACACCAACCCCTCCAGCACCCATTGATAGAGAAGCAAGAGAAGAAGTTCTGCATATGCAGATCAGGTTGCTGCCAAGGGCAAGGACAACGAATCAATGGATTACAAAATAGTCTGGCTCAAAATTGACATTTCATAGTCTAAAAGGGAATGAATGGACTTGCTGCTGTTCTAGAACGTTTTCAGTTGAACTAAAAAGAGACTATATAGTAAATATAAAACATTAAGATTGCACAGTTCACTTTATGCTTCCTGAAACATTGCACACATTTCTGCATGCAGTATTCATATATATTCTTCAAACATTTCCAGCTCTAGTGTGACAACACGTAGATGTTGTTGCCTTTTTCCGAAGTCCTTAAAACAGTTCTATCATTTGCAGAGTTATTATAGCCATCATTTTTCAGTTCTTTTAATAACAAAATCAAAAATGTTTAAAGTAATTGAAAGGTGAACACAGTATATCAAAAATGAGAATTTTTCAGCATATGACACACACTCTAACAAGAAGACCAGCTACTCCAAGAAAGATCATGTGGCATTTGAATACTATGGCAATATTTCTTACAACTACAATTTGCTTTATGTGTTGTTTGTATTTTCATATGCTCTTTACATTTCGTGAGTTATTGTTTTATAATTCAAGTGAAATACCTGAGAATGAGGCATCTCTTTCTATCGCTGACAAAAGCACGAGTGATATTTTTTCTGATATTTCTGAACAGATTGCCCAATCTGAAAAGGATGTTGGGGAAGACAATGAAGGTATAAATTCATACTTGACAATTCTGCCCATTTAAAAAATAACATGTGGTATCACCACATGAAGAAAGTGGGGAGAAAAACGTCAGACGAAAGCTGCTATGTATGTCCCCTTATACCCTATGCTTTGGGAACATTTAAAATATTCAAAGCAACAGAAGTATTAGTGAAAAAGGCACATTGCGTGACACACCTTGCACTTTGTTTAACAAGAGGACAATTCCAAGGCAGGACAGCATCCATAGTGTCGATAAATAAAGGGACATCCCAAAGAGAAGACAATTATGTGGAAGATATGAAGTCAAGAGCAGAGCAAGAGACAATGAACCGAATAATAAAATACAAAATGTCTGGAATAAATGGAGCAGGAATCAAAATCGAGGAAAATAAGATGTTACAATGCAAGGACAAGAACCGAAAGGACATATGAGAATGCTGGGAAAGAGGTCAATTATGAATTAAAGGAACAGTGCTTACTCCTGAAAGATGGACTGATGGATTGGTTGTGAGCAAGGCAATGGCATTGATAGGACAATGGGAAGTAGTTGTGGTGAATGCAGAAAGGGTATGCAAGGATACATGGCCTAAGATTGCAAGATTGCAAACATGGACCAATGGTGAGGGGGGACCATTGCAGATACTACCACTGAAGAATGCATCCCTATGCTTCAGAAATAATGGCATGGTAAAAGTTGGAGAAAACCGCAAGTGTGGCCGAGTTTTGACATACCAGGCATGAATTGAGACACTCCAGTCCTGATGGACACTACTGAGCCTATGGATCAAGTGCATACATGAAGTTGTCACCAAAATGAGTAGGAGTTTGTAAATTGGTACTGATAAGCATACCAGCCTTAGCAGTACCACAAAGTGGCCTGCAGATCACAGACTTTCCAAAAATGAACAAACACTTGAGGAAGAAGAGATTGCTTAGCCTCCTTCGACGAAAGAGGGAGAATTATTTCTCAGCAAAACCAATATATGCCTATTATGACATTCCAGATGCACATACAATGTTCAGCAGAACAGCAGTGATATTCAAAGCTAATTCATGCCAGGAGTTCAGACTGCAGTAAATGCTAAGTGGTTACAGATCAATAGGTGGGAACTGCTACAGACAATCATTACAACAATAAAACGATTTAATGCGATCAGAGAAGAACTGAGGGCCACCAGGCTCATGCCCCTCCCGAGCAGGTATGTCCTGGACTTAATTACAGCAATGGAAGCAGGCATGTGCGCCAAGATTGGGCCTTCTTGCTGTACATTCACACCTGCCCATACTGAAGAAAATGGTACCCAGATAGAAGCAATAACTACACTGTCAACCCTGCATACAGAAATGGTAGATGAAGTAGACGCGCCTGAGGATGAAGATTGGTTTTTCTCCCTGTTTACATGGGTTTCAACTTGACTGGCAAATGCCTTCAAACTACTTGGAGCAATACTAGTGTTAGTATTGCTGGGAATCTGTCTTATAAGAATATTCATTGGACAATTCAAGATGACAGCAAAGAAAGCAATTGGAATGAAGATAATGATCGATGTGAATGCTGTGACTGATCAACACACGCAGACCAAAAACACTACCCATGAGCACCTGAAAGAAACCCCAGCAACAAACTTCCGGTACCCTAAAGATCATAAGAAGTATACAGGGCATTGGGTGTTCTGTCAAGCAACTGGAGAGTGTTGCCACATGACCTGGAGCATGGATGAACACATCAAGAATGCAGATGACTTTTGGGGGTGACTAGAATATGGATCCAGAAGAAATCGTTCTGTAGAATAATGAAGAGAATTGAGGAAGAGGAGGTGGTCAAGGACTCGACCAGAGGGTGGAATGTAGAGGAGCAGACATGTTCATCACTGATAGACTCCGCCCCTCTCCTTGGTCATACTGGATAAATAACAAGAATTCACTGTGAATGACACCAGGTATTATCTCAATACTGCATCCAGTGTATGAGCAATGTTATCCACTCAGACAGTCATATCGAATGTACCCCCATACTGAGGAGGTAGCAGAAATTTTGCAGGCACCACTGAATATCAAGGAGTTGAAAAGAAGATTTGACAGGTGCAAAGTGATGATATAAAGAGAAGATACAATGATGCCCTGAAACAATGTAAGACTACCTAAGAATGAAGATGTACTTGAAAACACAAGAGTAAACATATGTACAAGTAAAGAGAAACCATATATACAAAGACGATGAGAAACCAAATGAGTAGCGAATGTACACACGTAGAAACGCAAGGTAGATGAGCCATATTTAAGCTTGCTGCATTAGAAAACATAATATGGGTAAAGCGACCATGTTTGAAAGATGGACGCTGGCTCTCAATTTTAGTAAGCGAAGAGCTCGAAGGAGAGAGACCAGAGCTGCAGAGCTGACAGAGGCTGGAAATACAAATTCATGCATGAACAAAGAATGAGCTGTTGGCCAGAAATCAAGGATGTCACAGCAAGAAGCTACTGAAGGGCACAAGAGGAGTTAACGAGGATAAACAAAGTATGCAGGACATATATTCTCTTAGATTAACCAAATGAGCAAACATTTATGAGTGTCAAGTATTGACAAGTATTGACAATGAAGGATGCAGAAAATCCTATGAGAGATGGAGCAAGCAAGTCTCCAGAGCCCAAGAGTAGTAATGGCACCCAGCTTAATTGAATTAAATAGCACTAAATAAAATGTGAAATGGACAAAATCATGGCCTCCGCACACGTGATTCAGAACTAGAAAACAAGGCCTATTCATTAACGTCCAGATGAAGATAGTGGTGTACCTACACTCCCTTAAAAGTCACACAGAAGAGAACAGTCTTCAAGGTCAACTACAAAGAAAACCCTTGGCTGAAGGCTAGGCTGATGAGAGATGATGGATTAATTGGGCAAGTGGGCAGTAGTCTGACGTTGTTCTCTGCACCTGAGTTTCATTTTGCTTACGTGCTGCTAGTGACCCGAGTGTCCATGGTTGGGAGAGGATGCCAACATATTATGAGGGCCTATGCAACGATGAGCATACAATGTTGCATGAGCCAATCTGCTTCTGTTATGATGTTATAATATGTATTATATGTAGTTAGAAGGAGGTTTGAGGCTTGCCTAACAGAGAGGAGCAGCCAGTAAACTAACTAATACTTATAGACTCTTTAATATAAGAAGATATGTTCCCCTAACCAATCCCTAAATCCGGCAGGTTTTTTTTTTGCCACATAGGATAACGTCATAGCTGAAGCACTTTGAGGTATAAAGCTTTCGCGTAACTAATCTGAAGTGTGAGTGTGTGGACTATGAACGGCTGTTTGCCAGATTGACCTACTTTATTAAACTACTAATAAAGTAGTATTTTGCCATATTCTTTGAGTCTGTCTGGTAATTTCAGTACAAGATTATTTTGTTATGGTAATTCCATTCTGTGCATAAAGAACACTCCAGGTGCTACTGCATAGTGAATTGGGGGCACTGGAGAGAACACTTGTACTAGAAATTAAAGTCTGTTTTGGATGCATTTGTGTGCTATTGCAAATGTGTTGCTGGAAGGTAGAGTAACATACTGCATGACTATCAGGTTAGTGTGTGTTGGAACTATCCTTTAATACTGTGTGCACACGTGTACATTTATGATGCCAGGTATCTCTGAAGGAGTGTGAATTGTAAAGGTGTAAAATGTGTATGACCTTTGCTTTGATTCCAAACAGGAAACAAGTTTGTTTGCAGATTCCGAGTGGAGTCCTTCACACATAAATGCATTTGTTATTCGGTTTCCAGTTTTTGTAAGTGGTTTCTGGTAGGCAGAGGTAGATGATCAGTGTAAATGCTTTTCTGCTTGCCTGTTGCTGCATGGCTCTAGCAGATTCAAGTGGTGTTCGGCCATATTGTCCGCATACACATGATGGGCCCTGTTGTTCTGCTTCTGACACTGTGGGATTTGTGGTGTTTTTATAGTAGATACAGAAAGCAATTGAAACTTGTACTGGTAGAAAGGCCAATTTGATCAATGTGTAATTGTTCATGTTCAGTAACAAAACAAGTGCACTGCCTTTATGAACACAAGTGGCAAATATCACCCCATGCTTACCAAGCCTTTAAGGGGGTAAATTACCTTTAGACACCTAGAGTGTGCATTTAATTTCGACAGAGCCATGTGTATGTCAAAAATCAATAACGACTAAAGTATCTCATGATGGTGGATGGGCCAGCAAGACAGTCGCTTTTTTGCTTGTTTTCCCATATCCATGGGGCACAATGGGATGTGTTGGTTGCATGCTCATGATCAATATTTATTTATTTACTTATGTCAGTTGCATGTAGCGTATGATCTTGTTGGAGCACAGAATCCAAGAAGAGGTGGTCAGATGTGACGTAAACAATAAGTGTAAATGCCTATGAGAAAATAACTATTTTTGATTATGATCTTTTTAATAATTTTCAAAAGTTACACCATTAATGCCATGACGCAATAGCCCACTTCTCTTGTAGTGTAAACCCTTACATATGTATCTATCCATCTGTCGACACGGGCTAATGTGCGTAAATGAAGACATTTTCAGAGTGTAAATATATTCTGTGGTGTATTTATTGTATTGTATTTTATTGTAATTTATGTTAATTGAAAACCAATTGTTGTGCAAAGGATCTTGTTCCTTTTACATGGAGTAGTAACCTCAAACTAAATCTCACAGAATCCGTTGAAAGTTCAACAAAGTACATACGCCCAATGGTTGCATCTGTTCCTCATTCTCTTAGATTCCACTTACAGGTTTTGGACTCAAATATATAATGTTGAGGAATGTCCAAGTAATACAATTCACATGCAGCAAGATTCGAAGTAGACATGCGATCCTAAAATAAAGTAAATTGAAGTCAAATAAAGTTTAGAAAATACATGAAGAATATTATTGATGTAATAATACATATGAAGAAATATTACAATTAATAATTACATAATACATAAGTACTTTGAAAAGAAAAACATAATTTATTTTGTTAGAGCAATTGTGCTTAATCTAATAAATTACTGATTATATGTTTTTTTTTAATGTGTGCAACTTGAAGTATGCTGTTAAATTGGTATCCCTGTCTTGTGTGTTTTCTGCAGTTAACCGTATGCTATCATTGTTGAAATACACATTTTGTTTGCCTAGAAGATGAACTTGAAGTCTTATTGTTGTGTGTGTAAGGCAACAGGCCACAGCTCCCTCTAGCAGTGAAACAGGCAAAGCAGGCAAGACAGCTTCGTACAAACTTACATCAGGCCTTTTATTATATAGTATGATAGCATTTGTGTAATGTCCAAACCCAATGCTATCACAGTGTTTGTACAGTAGAAAACATTGGGTGCAGAAGTAGCCAGTGGACATAAAAGTAATATACATTAATACATTAATCATATTTGTTGAACAGTCAGGTTTTCACAGGTTTTTTGAAGGTAGGGTAGGAGTGTTTGTTTCTAATGTTGGGGGTAGCGAGCTCAAGAGGGAGGGTGCTGTGTCACATACGTTTCCACCCCTTGCTCTGTGACGTTTGCATCGAGGAGTGAGCAGTGTGAGGCTGTCAGATGACTCAGGGTGCACATATTTTGTTTCTGGGTAATGCTGTTGTTCGGAAGGAAGTGGGCTTCTTTCAGATACATCGGTGTGCAGTGGACAATGTTTTAAATTCAATGCAGGCTTTGATGGGTAGCCAGTGGACATCTCACCTGGTTGCAGAAATTAGGTATGAGTGGCAAAGGCCAAGTGCCACGGGCAGGGCTTTATTTTGAAGAAGTTGGAGCTTGGCCAGGTTGGTAGTATGTACCAATATCTCCTTAACCCTGCTCTTCATCCCTCCCAATTAAATCGAGCAAGGCAGGTTCACAGAGCACAGACAAAATTAACTGTACAAATCCTGCAGAACAATTGCTGTAAGTGATTAACCTACTGAGTAAATCAATCCAACCACCTTGCTTAATGAACCTTGGTGTAAGAATGTCAGGAACTTCGCCCAGGGCTGCTAGCAAAGATTTAACAACGCCAGACCACTGAAGCAATCAGGGCTTGTGATGTATTTGTTGTGTAGTTTCTCATAATCGAGAATCTAAAAGAAGGGAGCTTGCCATGTATTTCATACATTATATTTTCATTATTAAGAATCCCCCACATCTTGACATACTCATCAGCTAGTTCTGGTTGCTTTCCAGATTTCAACAAGGCCTGTAATAGTTCTTTTTGATATAACCTTACAAGATCATTTTGCCAGGGAAAATAACCCAGCCATTTGTTCGCTCAATAGGCATGTCCTCAGGCCTCTAGAAAGGTATTGTCCACTAATCCTCAGCTACTATTTGCTCCCAAAAAGATTGCACCTTGGGTTGTTGCCACCTGATATGTAGGAATATGCCTGCTCCTCTGCCTCCCCTCTAGCACAATCCTGTTTCTCCTTGTACAACATTTTTTAATGTCTCTGGGAACCAACAACATCAAAGAATTAAGTTTTGTTCCTTGTGTTGTGTGCAGATGGAGAATGAGGCTGCCCTTGGCCAGTTTTATTTTCAAGTATTTTTGCCCCATTTCAAAACCAAATCTCTATGCAAGGCCCCAACAAATGGTAAATCTGTGCCCCCAGAGGTGTGTCCATCACTGCATATAGTTTGGATATGAGTCCTTCATAGCTCAGCATGGAGATAATAAGTTTCTCAAAATTAGTCAGGGGTAGAGTAACCGCCTCCTAATATCCTGTGGAACCGCCAATTTCACAGTTGAAATTATCAAAACGTTTCTCTGTCTATCCCAAGCCAAAATACTCATTGTAGAGGCTAATTGAGTTGAACTCACCTGCTGGGAACAAATGAGTCGCAAATTCACAACCAGCTTGCAGCCAATCAACCATAACCCCCCCCCCTGTATGCTGTTGTACAATGTGAATGGCCATGTACAAGAAAGAGGGGACCAGGAAAACCCCTTTTTGACAGCTAACCTGTCCAACAACACCAAAGTAGATGTTATTGCAGATAATTCAGATTCTGCTAGACATCTTTTCCCCCATGTCTGAACAAAAAACATTCTACAGCAGCCGACTTACTATCTCATCCTCTAAAGGATTCCACTGCTTAGTAGAAAGATGATTCAGTCACTCACTCACAATTCACAGTGGTGATGCATGGTAATAAGTTTCAAAATTTCGGAAAGTAAAGTCCCCTGCACAGTGTACCTTTGGCCACCCTGGGTCACGTACATTTTCAAATACAACACAAAATGTTCCTCTGTAAGGTCAGCAAATAGCAGGAGCGAACCAGTACAGGCAAGATCAGAACAGCGATAAAAGTCTAGGAAGGACAGAAATCTTTAATAAAACAATCCCCAGAAACCATGAAACAGATTTTTTTTCAAGAACATAAATCCTCCCTAATTGAGGGTAGACCCGATACTTTACTTGTCAAATGAATCCCAAGCATTTTAGCAAAGTTGTTGAAATTCTGGAAGAAGATGATGTTTTGACCACACCTTGACCACATCAAGTTGAAACAGAGGCATGGTGCGATTCATCAACCCTGATTTGTTGAAGATCATTTTGGAACCCAACGCACATTGAAAATTCTTGAGGATATAAATTAGTATGGGAATCGAAAGCTCAGGGTGAGCATGTGAAGGAGGATATCATTAGCGAACAAGGATGGCTTAAATGTTTCCAGTCATACTCTTTGGGTTTTAATGATAGCACCAGCAAAGGAAAGGAAAGGGCGGGTTAGGCCTTACTGTGAAATACCTTGGTCTAATGGCAAGGCACACTAAAAAATGACAGGCCTGCATCCTTAACACAGCAAAAGGGTCTGGGGAATGAAAAGATTTCTCTTGCTGAAATAACACACTGAGCAGGATATCATACAACATATGTGTGAAATAAGTGGGCCTTGCTTGCGAAATTCAAAACTTTGTTAGAATCGTTCATTTCAGGTGACTAGGGCCAACTTTTCAGCAAAAAAACAGACATCATGTAAATAAATATGCATTTGTGAGTAACCATACTGATCTGCAGCCTTTCACTTTCAGTTTGCCACATTAATTAAAATGCTGCAGGAATTAACATATTAGTAAAAACCGAATTGCGCAATGACAGAGAGACACAACTTGCTTAAATAAATAAATACTGCACTGGGAAAAGACTGCCCCAATTAACAATGCTGATTTGTTTCAGATACAACATGTGAATCTCCTCTGAGCACAAGCAAAACATGCATTTATTTTGGGTTGCTAAACAGATTTCGCAAGTATCTGCCCCATTGCAGGCCTGCCTGGCTCCTTATCTGGAAGGGAGATCTCTGTGAAGTTGATGCACCC
Source organism: Ambystoma mexicanum (assembly GCF_040938575.1). Classification (NCBI taxonomy): domain Eukaryota; kingdom Metazoa; phylum Chordata; class Amphibia; order Caudata; family Ambystomatidae; genus Ambystoma; species Ambystoma mexicanum. Next base: position 683,160,400 of record NC_090929.1, on the reverse strand, counting down.
TAACTATTTATGACGATCCAGATCAAACAGACCCAGTCCTGGGTAAGGGAACATGTTTGAAAATACAAAATATTAGATCGGAACTATGGTCAACTTTAGATTATAGGGGCACAATGGGAGATGACAGCACAGCCTTCTGAGGTCAGAGTACCATCTGGTGACAGAGATAGAATCTCTTTAGCCAGTCATCAACTCTCAAAGAACAAAAGGCTCATGGCTTTTACCCAAGCCTTAAATCAACATTCAGACTGGGACTGGAGAGGCCCTGGACCGCGTGTTTTCAGAGAAATTAAACGTACATACAGAAATTGTTGTTTGGATTTGCAGATATGTTTAAACATTTCCATTAGTTTAAATTGACTATCATAATTATTCATTTTCTCAGCAACGATAAGTCGCACTGAGTCCATTGATATGGCACTTTGAAAGCAGATGCCGAGCCTGTTGCAATGCCACCAATTTCATAAATATTTGACTTTTCGAAACTCTATAGTAATATAAAATGTATTTTTAGCTTCTCAGAATATGTGCTGAAGCCAAGATTTGGGAACATCTTAACCTAGTGAATCATGTATCTGTATTTACATTTTAGTAATGTAGATTGTAATAACTGTTGTGCAAATTGTAGAAAAAAATATCATTTGCACGTGCAATCTCATGAAAACATTGAAATCATCTCATTATGTCCGCCATGGGCAGTCAAACATTACTATCTACATACTATGGCATTTATTACTAAATTACAACATTTTGCCAAGTGGGGGCTTTTGGGTAAAAAGCTGACACGTATAACACTGTGTATATGACAGAATGGGTGTACCTCTCCACTTGACTTCAATCAGAGGACTCCAAGGGCCTGTCAGGGCAGAGAGGGGTTGGCTCTGGGGAGGAAGAAAGGATAATCTTCCAATGAGAAAGATAGCACCAATAAACCAGCGCCTTCTAATTGTAATCATTGGAGGTGTGGCTTATACATTAAAAAGCACTTGCTCTATGCAGAGAGGAGATGACAAGGATAGAAAAAGTTTAGACAAGTAGAAAAGCTACCTAAAAACCATCTTGGAGGGAGAGCTATCAAGCATCTTCCAGGACTTGCCATTAATCCACCTCGGGGTATTCTGAGACAGCTGCCTGACATCTTGGGCCATAACAACAAGAGGCCTTAAAAGTTGCATGGGAGGGATAAACTGGGGGGGAGCCAACAGCTGACTAGATCCTGATCCTTAAGAAGAACCAGATGAGGGATGAAAGCTGGTGACAATTTGTGACTGAAGTGACCAGACCCTGTGTTGTCCAAAGGGGAGCCTGACTGTCTTCACTGAGTGCCCCAAAACAGAGGTCCCATGTAAGTAGAATTGATCCATTTGAAATCAAGTGTGTGTGGGATCTGCCCGCCTTAATATCTTCCCTTATAGGGAGTGGGGGGATAATTATATAGACCCTTATCATATTGACTGTGTATTAATGTAATTAACTCCCAAATAGATTGATCCAGGGGAAGCTTGAAATATTTTGAAACTTCCACCCAATCTCCTAGCAGGAATAATATTATAGTCACATAAAGTAATGTTTAATGGTCACCATTCCCAAACCTTGCTTTTAAACAAAAAGGCCCTTGTCCCTAAAACGAAATTCCCCACTAATACCCCTTCCCAAAACTAGGTTTTAGAAAAAAGGTGTTTTGCCACAAAACTAAAATCCCAATGGTCACCACTCCTTAAACATTGTATTTAAACAAAGGGGTGCCCTTGTTACCAAACACAATTCCAAAACTGTTCCCACTCCCTAGACCTGGCATTTAAACACAGGGATGTTGCATATCACTGATGCCTGGGTCTTCGGTGCTGGGGGAGAAGTCCTTTGCAAAGAGAAATGCGTGTAATTTCCATTGAACAATATACACTCTCTCCTGAGAGTGAGTGAGTGACCCTGATAGCAGAAACAATGTTTTAATTGCTTTTTGGTGAAAAGAAAACTGGGTGCTATTTGCCATGTGGGGTGCATTCAAAGGCCCCAAACTGAAGGTCCCTTTCACATAAAAAGCAGGTTTTTTCAACACTAACATAAAAACAGCTTTGCATGTGTGGCTGCAAGTGAAAACTGAAGGGCCAATGCAAAAAAGGCCTATATGTCACTTCCCAGGAAAAGCAGAATTTGAATTCATAAAGGAAGGGGAATCCGAAGGTTCCTTTGACATGAAAAACAGGATTTGTAAGACAAATGGCTGGATGAAGCAGATCTCCCATTTGCTGAACATACAGATTTATAATTAATTTAAAAGGACTTTTATAACATAAGGCTTTTTCCCAGCAACCATAAGACAGATTATTTTATTTAGGTGTCATTTTTTTATGTAATTTCCAGGCAATTGTAGTGATATAAAATTCATCCACCTGCGACTCAGGTAAGTGTAATGGCCATCTAAAATGGTTTTCTGGCTGATCTGAAAATGTTCCAAATGTGAGAGCTGGTGAATGGGTGGAGGTTAAAATTAGGAATATGGCTAATAACTTACATATTCATAACTGTTATGTTTTTTGTGAAAGTGGCAGAAAATTGACACACAGCTGTGCAAAATTGTGCAGACCTGGTTGTCAACTTATTTAATTCCCCATGATTAGCTAGATCAGGAAATATATATATTATGGCAGTTGCAGGTAAAATTATGAAGTATAGCTACATAACTACCTTTTTGCCAAAATTTGCCATGAAATGAAATGGCGATTGAAAATGGGAATTGCCATATGTCTGCTCCAAACCCCTAAATTAATCCTTACAGGGAGGCTGGATTTAGGAGGAGGGAGAAGGATAACTATCCAATCTTAGTTGCAAGAAATCTTGCTGGGGTTTCCCCCAAGATTGAACCTTGATGGTGTCATTGCTGCTATATAAGGGGGAATGCACTAGGAGGAAGGGACAGAGCTGTCAATATGTATTATCAAGAAAACTATTAACATTTACCATCAAACAGATCTGCTGAAATGTACCTTCTGACATCTGCAAGGAAACACCAGAGGAGATTGCTGAGAGTGCATCTGGGTGGAGCTGTCAATTGCTGGGGTGGCCTAAAAGCTGACTGTGTCCAATGGCAGAGAGCAGGAGGCTATCCTTGAGTAGAGTGACCAGAAACCAGCCCTATATTTCCAGAGGGTCCTAACATGCAGCTGGCTGTCCTGACCTTCAAACAAAGGTTTTCAATGTAATTAGACTTGGCAAAACTGTGTAGATCCTTAGTATATTGAACTACAATCAATTCCCTTTTGCAGAACACTACAGGATGATTTTTGTTAAAATTTGAAATTAACAAAGGTCACTTTACAGTGTGTGCTGGGAGGACCAGGATGAGGCTTGGGATATTCCACCTCTCAATGTCATCCCTCCTTGTTGTGTGCACTGCCTTGCTCTGGAGTCTGTGTGTATTTTGTTTAAAATGAACTTACAGGCATATAATTGTCATTTTGTTAGTGACCAGCTGGCCAAAAAAACCTTTTCAGCGGCCAATGGGAGCTCTTTGATTGATTATATACTAATCTCAGGGAAAGATTGAGCTAGAATTGGAGACTTTACGGTTCATACCAGAGAGTGACCATCATCCCTTAGTAGTTATAATTGGGGGAATTTATAAAGAGATGACTGGTAATGAGGATCATTCCTGTGCCCAACTGCTGACACATATTGGCCATGCCCGTAAGGGGGTTAAGTGGATCGACCTTTTGAAACATGATTTCAAATCACCAATTTCTGTGGCCATCTGGAGTAACATTGTTACCATTTGTGGTACAGACTGCTCTGAGTACACTGTATTACAAGAACTGGAATATCTCAAATTAAATCTGATCCCTGTTGTATCACTCTCAGGCCGTGTTATAAAGAAGCACTTCTTGAGTAAGGTTGGCTGGTATGATGTGGCTTGTTATAGTGCTAAAAGTGAGATAGTGTCATCTATAAACAGTTCAGCAGGGACTGAAAAATTGCTCCTACATTCCTTTCAATGGAAATATAAGGAGCTAATAGAGAGGAGGAAAAAACAGGAGTTTGCTATTGCAAAATGGACCAAGTTGTATGGTGCCTTGCAATCAAGGGATGCTGTTTGTTTTTTGAAGTTGATCACTGACAGGAACTCAAATGGGGAAAGTGTTTCTCACTGTAATATTGGTGAGGTTGAATGGGGTACCTATTTCTTGAATTTGTATCGAGATGAAGTATCACCATTGCCTTGTGAGCCAGTCTTTAGACCACCAACTCCTGCCTCTTTTCGATTTTCTGTTGGTTATGTGGCGATAGCCCTTAAAACTCAGAAAAATAATAAGGCGGAAGGTCCTGATTTGATCCCTGTTGATTTGCTTAAAGATGCGATAGTGGCATGGGCTCCGGTGTTGTCGGGGCTTTTTAATGCTATTTTGTCTAGTGGAGAGATGCCAGCCTCTTGGTGTAGGGTGATAATTGTACCTATATATAAGAAAGGAGGTATAGAATCCCCAGCCAATTACCAGCCTATTTCCCTCCTTGATGGTGAAGGTATACTTTTTGGAAAATGTATCCTCAGCCTGCTCCAGGAGTCGGCCGAACGTAAAGAAGTCATTAGCTACCTCCAGGCAGGATTCAGGTCCAATAGGAGAACAATTGATTATTGTTTTATTCTCTTTCTAATTTTTGCTAAATATAGTATCCTAAAGAGAATGCATCCATATGTGGTCTTTTTGGACCTAAAAACAACTTTTGATACTGTTTCTATGGAAGTATTATGTCACATTTCGCTGAAACGTTGCCCCCCCCCTGATCTGGTGGCTGTTATCCACTCTTTATACTCTGCTAATAAGGCCAGAGTTAGATATGGGCTTGGGGACTGAGCAGACACAGGAGTTTGGGGGTCAATGTTGGTGAAAGGCAGGACTGTGGCCTGGCTCCCGTTTTATTTAATGTATATATGCAACACATTATTGATGCATTAATAGGAGGGTGTCATGACTGCCCAAGAATGGATGGTGATAAATATCCTGTGCTCTTTTACGTGGACGATGCCGTTCTCCGGGCTATCACTCACCAGGGTTTGAGACAGGCCTTGTCTATATTTGGTATCAAATGTTCTGAAATACACTTGTCAATAAATATTGCCAAATGCAAAGTGAGGATTTTTAAACACCCACATACGAAAGGGAGATTACTAACATTGAATGTTCAAGGCTCTGTTATTGAGCAAGTACCTTATTTCGATTATCTCAGAGTTCATTTTAAGGATTTGGTTAGCTGAGGGCCAGAGTTTGCCAAATCATCCTTATCCTTAGACAAGTATTGTGGAGGAATTTCGTCCTTTTTTTAAAACATGGCAGGTGAGCAATCTCGCCTGCCTTGGATTGTACCACACACAAGCAACACCTGCATCCATATATGGTTCAGAAATGTGTGGTCACGTCAATACCGTTAAACTGTCCAGTTGTGAAAATATTTTTTGGAAGAAAATGCTGCTTCTGCCTGTGTCTGCGCCGACTGCCCTAGTCCAGTTGGAATTGATAATAACTGATTATCGGCACAGATTGCTTTTAAACTGATATTGTTCTGGGCGAGAGTCTGGTCTGGCTAGGGCTTGGAGAAATACAGGAATGCCCTGTCTCATGTTATGAGTTTAAATGGGGGGAGAAGCTTAAATTGGTTCACACGCGTCAAGTCAGATCTTGAAAACTAAAGCAAAAATGATTACATTCGAGAATTTGATAGCTGATGCTTTAAAGTTATAATCTGGTGCTGAATATCTCGAAAGTACAATGTATCTAGGGTTCAAGGGTTATTTGGAAGGTATTCCTTTTTCTTTTGAGAAATCTTTGTATGTACTATTCAGGCTTGGTTATTTACCAGATGCTTGCAGAACCATGAGAGGGCAGGGTGTACAGTTCGACCTTTGCTCAATGTGGACACTATGTGGAAACTATGCTGTATTTTCTGTTAAGGTGTTGTGAAAATCATCACCTGAGATGTATGTACTTGGAACCCATTTTGAATAATGAAGGCATTCGTTTTGTAACTCCTGCTATGAGATTTTTAAGAGAATGTTTGCATCCTCATGTGGTTTATGGGACAGTTTTATTTATCTACAGGGCATGGTCACAGAGAAATAAGTCTTTGAAGTGTGGGCTCAGTAGTATCGTAACCAATGGATGTCGTGCCCAAGGTTGTGAGAACAATCTCTCCTTGGCTCTTATACATTCAAATTTCAACAGTATCCCAATTTAGTAACTGTATATCATTTTTACCAATGCTCATGTTTTGTTTTTAATTCCAGCATTATTTCAATATGCAAAGTTGTGTAATTTTTAAAATGTTGTTATAATGATTTTTTTTGCACAAAATATTCTGTCATTTTAAAATACTTGAATGTAGGAACTTGAAGGTCAAAACCGAATAAATTTTTTTTGCAGACTGACACTGTGCTGAAAAACGATACCCTATAAATCAATTGGGTAATTCTTTTTGTCCTATTGACTCCAGATTCTTCAAGGAATAGGGGTGTCTTTGTTCTTAAATCACTACAATAATTTTTGTTGATTTCTCCCTAACACAGGTCTTTAAGTGGAGGAGGACTGAAATTCCAAATTCTTCAATCATCCTAATTTTTTTGTCAGACTTTCCCAACCCAGACCAACATAGAGGGGGTCTAAAAACAAACTGTTCAATCACCCCAAGTTTATTTTACACCAAAAGTGTGGGTGAACTCATAATTCCCATGTGCATTTGTTCAGATTTATAAAACTAAACTGCTTGCCTTTAAGCGTGCAGGATAATCGAAATTGCACAGCACTACATCTATATATTGTGTGAGCTGACCAGCGCTACTTATTTCTTGAATTGAAATTGAGATCAAGTATTGTGATTTGTGTTTTTTTTTTCTTAACTAATTCATATAACGTATTTGTGTAACAAGAAGTTAATGGTGAGCCACAAAGACGGTGGCCTGTGTAGTTTGTGCGATTATTCTTAACATCTATAAAAAAAATATACATAAATATATTTCCTGCACACAGGTCTGGTTCATGGCTCATTGGTAGCTCAGGAGGAGGGATCCAAGGGCTATTAGATGAATTGGAGAAAGGGATGAATAAAAGATTCCATTGAACAGTTTGTAGAGTCACACCTTGAGTGGGATGGGAAGGAATTCCCCATGTTAAGTGTGGACATTCAATAAACCGTTAGAGCCGCATACATTTTTTCAAATCATTTTTTTAACTGCAAGCATTTAGCAAGTGTTCAGAGATCCCCCACGTATCAGGCATTGTACCTGTAATGTGTTATCTGTTTTAAAAATCAAAACGTTGTACTTATGTTAATCTAAATGTTATCAAGTACTATTTACCTGTTTATTGTTGAGGTTTTGTTTGGTGCCACAAAGAAGGTGGCATGTGTACATATCCTTTAAATAAATACATATTCTCTTTTTGCCCCGTCCTGGTTCTTGGCTCATTGTTGGCCAAGCGGAACAGGGGGGGGGTGTCTAGATGGCTCTATGTGAGTCATAGATAGTGCTTACGAATCCAAAGAAATTAATGGTCTGTTATGGGCTTTGTCTTCATTGCGGGGGAAGGAACTCCATAGGTTAAGCGGGGTCTCTCAGTATATCGTTAGAATGAATGGCAAACATTTTGCCATTGTTCTAGCTAGCCTGTGCCAGTGGCTCTACCACCAAGGCAAACAATAGTTGCTTTAGAAGACACTCCTATTGCTTGCCTCTGATAAGGCGAAACACTGCTTAAAGAAACCCACTCACGCATACCTGTCGAATTGGATGATCATAAATTACCATTATATCTTTTCTAAACCCCGACTTTCTCTAAGAATCCCACAGGCAATTCCATTTGACCTTCTCAAACACCTTCTCTGTGTCAATCAAGATAAGTCCTGCTGGAGTTTTTACGCTTTTGCATAATCTATTATATTTGCAACGTTTTGAGCATTATGCAAAACTTGCCACCAAGAGATAACCCCAGACTGGTCTATAGCAAACAAGGAAGGGAAACATGCTTCTATCTTATTTTCCAGGACATGTGCATAGCTCTTTCCATCAATATTCTATAGAGCTGTTGGCCTATAGGATGCATTTAGTAAAGAGTAGTTTCTTGGCTTGGGGAACACACTGACTTTGGTGTACCCTATGAATGTTGTCACTTTCCCTTAATCTCTCATACAGTTAAACTAAGTCACCATCCTTCTTAAGAATTGTTGCTCAAAGTCTTATGAAATAAAGGGATTTCGCCATCACTGTTTGATAGCACTAAGAATTTCACAATTTCCTTTAAAGTCATCACGCTTTCCCATTTCCCTACCTCTGCATTAGTTAGTAAAGGTAAATGTACCTTTTCAAGAAAGAATTGCACTGCCCCCTCATTGCCAAGTTCTTTGGTGTACAAGGATGTGTAAAAGTCTCTCAATAGCTTCAGCTTTGCTTTTTTCTGTTATATTATGTTTACTTTATTGTTTAAAGCAAGGACCTAGCTTGAGATCAACAGGGAGCTCTACAGAGTGTGGGTATCCAACATTTGGGCTGGCACCTTTTATCAGTAGCGCAGTACTGTGAGGTCTGTGCATCAGAATTAGTCCTTGGTCAGGTGTTGTTTGAAGAGCCATGTTTTCAGAGATTTGTGAAATTGGGTAATTGTGGGGGCATTATGAGCCGACACGGAGATTGAATTCCAGAGCGTTGGCGCATGACAAGAGATGTATTGTTTGCGTGTCTTCTCTTTGTGGATGAGTAGCAATTCAAGCCAGTCAGTCGATTTGCTGCACGATGTGCGTGTGCCACCAGATATGCAGAGCTTAGATACCAGGTACACTGGTGCGCTAGTCGTGTCTACTTTGTAGACACAGACAATCCAAACCAAACAACTGGTCCCTCAACACAAGTGCCTTCCGCTTCGGCTTTTTTGGGCGCTCGCCCAAAAGAACCCGCAGGGGGAGGAGGAAACCAAAGGAACAAACCTCAAATAAGACTACAGTTGAGGAAAACTTAGTCATAAATATATCTAAGAGGACATTGAGTAAGTCAGAGGAGGACACGCTGCAGAAAGGTCTTCGCTTTATACCCACCTATAGAACCACTCTGTTCGATACAAAAATTGAACTGTACAAGTTTGTTAGAAAACATAAGCTTAAAGTCTTCTTTGAAGAATTGGAAACTCAAGACAATTTGATAAAGATTCTGGATTTCCAGGAATTCAGAGTTAAAAGCGGGTTTGTTCCACCCATTACAGTACTGTCTCTTGATATCTTTCAAAAGCTAGTAAACCGTGACCTGGAACGCATTAGCTACAAAACTCCACCATACAAAAATCTCAAACCCCACGAGATGAGACAAATTAGGGATCTATATAGTGACAAGAACATAACGATCCACCCTGCTGACAAAGGGGGAGCCTTAGTCATCCAAAACTCGGTGGATTACGATACAGAATGCACTAGACAACTCCGAGATCGCACGATATATGCCACTCTGGACCACGATCCAGCTCTCGCTATCAAACAAAACTTAGAAAGTCTATTGGACAAAGCACTTGAACTAGAATGGATCAATGAACATACACATAAGTTTCTACTCAACATCCATCCCAGAATCCCGAACTTTTACACATTACCAAAAATTCACAAAGATAGTACAAAACCACCAGGAAGACCGATAGCTGCAGGGATGGAAAGCATCAACCAACCGCTAGGTATTTATATTGATTTTTTTCCTGCAGCCTTTAATTCAAAAAACGTCTACATATACCTGTGATACCACTAATTTTCTGCAAAAACTCAACTCATTAGCGTATAAAAAGGATGATTTGATGTTTACCATCAATGTAAGAAGCTTGTACACTTCTATACCTCATGACTTGGGGATTGAATCAGTTGAATGGCTATTATTACAAACATCTGAAATCCGTGCACAGAAGGAATTCATACTAGTTCTTTTATAGTTCATTGCAGAGAATTCTTACTTTCAATACCGCAACCAGTTCTATTTACAAACATCAGGGACATCGATGGGGGCCACCATGGCATGTATTGAATAAACAAGAATGGAACAAGGATATTTGTCTATGGACGCGCTACATTGATGATATTTTTGGAGTGTGGAAAGGCACAGGAGCATCCTTTGATGTCTTTTTTGAATACCTCAATAACATCGATCAGCGCATCCAGTTCATGAGAGAGACCTCGTATGACACAATCACTTTCCTGGATGTTCTTGTCAAAAAACAAATAACTGGTTACAGCACTTCTCTAATCCGCAAATCAACTGACTGTAATAACCTTCTACACCGCCTCAACTTCCACCAACCCAGTCTACTCAGAAACCTCCCATAGAGCCAATTGCTACGAGTCAAAAAGATTGTAAGTGACCCAGAGGACAGCATAGCACAACAATTGGAAATGAAAGAAACATTTCTAGCACACGGTTACAAGCAAGAGGAACTCGATACAGCATCTGCAAGAGATAGAACCTTGTCACGTGAGACCCTACTGTCCACTCAAAGCCCTAACAGCAAAAGAGAATTGAAGTCACCAGTATATGTATCCAAATTCTCCATTCAAAGCAATAGGATCAAGAAAAACATAAAAAAACACTGGGGGATTTTTAAAAACGATATAAGGGTACAAAATCTGTTCAGTAAATTACCGGTGTTTGCCTACCAACGGAGAAGGAATCTCAGAGATGAATTGTTTCGAACAAGACCACCCCTTAAAGAACCAATGACTCAACAAACTGGAATATTTCCTTGTTTCCATTGCATCAATTGTACTTCAATCATCAAGGGTAATATCATTAATCATCCAAGAACAGGGATGAAGATTACCCTTAAAACAATTGGAACCTGCAACAGCACCAACATTATCTATGGCATCAAATGCCCATGTGGAAAATGTTATGTAGGTCAATCCACAAGAACGGCCAAGACACGATGGAATGAACATCGGTCCTGCATTCGGAACGCAAACACCAACTCAGCTGTAGCACGCCATTGGGCTGAAAATGGACATAATGTGACACAGATTAGATTTGTCATTTTGGAAGTGCTAACGAAAAACAATCCACATGAAGATTTGGGCCAGCAGCTTAACCACAGAGAGACTTTCTGGATAGACAAACTGGGCAGTTTAGCGCCTAATGGACTCAATGAGGAAATCAATTATCACTGTTTTCTATGATCTTGTGTTATTTCTACTGTCATGATTGGTATGTTCCTAGATAACACTTTATATAGTGTTATCAGTGCCCATATATTGTGAATCATTGAGCCATTGTTGGACAAATTGTTTTTTTGCGGGCAGACAGATGAAGATGAATTCAGTCTTGGATGGGTGCAACTGAGCATCACCTGCATATTGGTGGATGGCTATTTTGGGATCTTTGAGGAGAATGCCCAGAGGCTCCAAGTAAAGGTTAAAAAGGATTGGTGAGAGAATGGAGCCTTGCAGGACTATGCAGGAGACCTGGGGTCAGATAGAACACAACAAGTTGATCTGGACAGTCTGATGTCTGCCTGAGAGGTAGGAGGTAAGCCAATTCAGGACAGTGCCAGAGAATCGCATCCTGTCAGCAAGGAGGGAGAGAAGGATGTGGTGGTCGAAGGTGTCGAATGCAGCCGAGAGATCATGGAGGACACAGAGGCATGAGATGCCCTTATCCATCATTTTTCTCTACCAACAATTTATTCCAACCCTTCTTTGAGCTGTGGGATATGATTGACCCTCATTTTAGCTTGGAACTGGTATGCAAGGAACCTATTTGATTTATCCCCCATTTCACAGAATATTCATTTCACTCTACTCAATGAAAAATCATTGAGTAGAGTGAAATGTTAATCGGCAATGCATTGAATTGCTTCTGACTAGTTGTATCTGTCTAAAACTCTTTATGGATCATTTATATGTATTCATTTTCTCCATTTCCACAATAGCTCTGAGTGGAATTTCAGTTGAAAATCTCTTTGGCGCTGCATTACCTTCTTTCCATTGAGGTCCAACTCTGCGATCTCTGCCCAGCACTATGTCTTTCTCATGTGTTTCAATGTTGATATGAGCCAAGAGCTGTTGGACTCAAGTATCTGACAAAATTCCTTCAGTCCCTCAATCAATCCCTTCAGACATCGATTCTCGCATCTATGTCTATTTTCCAAACCATTTATCTTGTTAGAGGCCATCTCTGATGCAGTTTATTGGTCTGATATTCTTGAACTTGTTTTCTCCAGACCCACTTGCAGCTCCTGAGTAGTTTTCTCATTGTTGCTCATCCTGGAATTGGTGGTTTCCAGTTCCTTATTTCACCAATGTTTGCATTAATTGCTTTGACAAAGGCCTGAATTTCTTCTGAAAATGTGTGCCCAGTGTCGTCCCTGACTTTTTCAAGGCAGGAGAGCAGATTCTGTTTTGTAAGCGGTGCAGAAATTTAACCAAGGGATTCTTCCCATCCAGAATCACCAGCTGTCTCCCCACCGCTGTCCACTTCATCGCTCATCTTTACTCATAGTGCCGCCATTAGGATGCCTAATGTCCCTAGCAAGGTTTTCCTCTTAGTGAATCCTCACCTTCTCTTCATTCAGTTAAAGGTTGTACCCCAGTAGAGGAGGTGCATGCAAGAAGCAAACTCCCAGATTAAAAACAGAAGCTGGTTTGGCTTGGTAAATCAAGCTCAAAGCTTTGAGGCTGGTATCGGTGCACTCTGAGTGCCACACTTCCTCACATGTAAGTTTGTAAGTGCACAAAGTTCAGGACAACGTTCAGTACATCAGGCAATTAGACTGGTCCATACACCATCTGTTGTGCCCTTGCCTCCATTCACCTCTGCTGCACTTTGCTGGTCATCCCAAGCTGAAAGCACAGGCTACCACCTTTCCATTCAGGGCACATATCAGACCTCTGTTCGGAACACTGCTCTGCTGCAGCACCCTGCAGACATATTTCTTCGGCCGAGAATGTGGGTATGTCACTTCCCACGTTGATGAGACAGGAGTGCACCACAGGAATGGGGACATGGCTATGTACCACTCTCCTCTGTTTCACCCCTGGTCTCTGTGTTGGAGTACAGCACCATGCCATGTTCTTGGGATGAGGTTGGATTTAGATTAGGATTTCATATTTGTCTCTATGGAGGTTGTGTTTAATGTTGTGCTTCCAACCATTAATTGCTTTGGGGCTGCTTTGGCGGGAATCAGTTAACTTGTGTTATGCAAGTGGGTCTTGACCATAATAGTTTCTGGATCTTGTAATCAGTTGGAGGTCATTTTCAGACATTTGAAAGTATAGGTTAAAGGATTTTAGGATTTCAGCCGGTGGTCTCATGTAGGCATTAAAGAGGAGGGGGGAAACAAACAAACTCTGAGGAACTGAGCCCTCAGGATTGTCGAGGTGTGTTAGGATAGGTGGAAGCCAGTTTGACTTATTGGGGTCTGCTTGAGAAGAAGGGTGTATCCCTTTTATGGCCTGACAGTGAGCTTGAACCAGTTGTGAAGGTGCACAAGAAGGATACATATGTTTAATTGTGCTGACAACCTCCTAAAGTCCAGTAATATGAGGATGACTAGTTGGTTAGAGTCAAGCACCTATAGGAGGTGTTCTCTAATGACCAAGAGGGCTGCTTCTGTACTGTGTGACGGTCGGGAGCCTGATTTGTGAGGGTATAATAGAGGACCTCTTAAAACCAGTCTTGTAACTGTTTCATAGATAGTTGATCCATGACTTTTGTGATTCTGGGGACATTCAGAATGGGGCTTTTATTAGTGGATAAAGAGGGATACATTGAAAGCTTGTTGGGAAAAGGGGACAATATGGTATGTTTCAGTTGTTCTGGGAAGGACCCCACTTGGAAAGGCTTGTTTTATGATGAGTGAAATGTCATAAGGAAAGTGCAAGCTGAACAGAGCAGGTAGCAGGGCAGGATTGGTTGGAGAGCCAGAATGTCTAGCCATCTAAATAGTCTAAAAATGTCTTAGGACTGGGAGGGGCTCAAGTTTTGAAATAGGCTTTTAAATGACAAGCTGGGGTGAGACCCAGAAAGTTATAAGGATGAGAGTAAGAAATTCTTGTTTTGAGGTTCTTCATCTTGGAGTTGAAGATGTGGTTGAGTTGGTTGCAAAAGATTTGCAACAGAGGCAATTTTGGTGCTGGAATTGGGTTGAATGGGCTGTAGCATAATTACAACAGTGTAGCGGTAATATTTTTGGCACTTTCAATGGCTTGCAAGAAGAAGGCTTTTTACTGAGATAATAGCCTTCCACAGGGCTCTTTTGTGATGTTTGACAGACAATTGTGGTAGCTAGAGAGTGAGATTTTCTTCCGCTTGTTACTGTCTCCTGCTTTCTTTTAATGTAATTGAAGAACATGTGTTCTGGGATTGAGCGGGGTTATTCAGGCATCTAATGATGGGACAAAGCAAGTTTAGGCTTCAGTAAGTGCAGATGTATGCTTATGTAGAAGTTCCTCACACTTTAGTAGTAGTGAACAAGAGTCACTGGGGAGAAGTCCTTGGGTGAGAGGTTTCCCCAGAGAACAAAGGTGGTGGTCTGTGTGGTTGAGGTGATATTGTCGTTTTTGGATAGGTGATGTGGAAGATGATTCAGAAGGGTTGATGAAACCAGGACACAGGAGTAGTGTAGATGTATTTGATGGAGAATACATGTGTGAATCTAGATCAAAGGAATGGACTTTATTGTGGGTAGGCCCACAATAACAGTATGTGAATTTGGGGTTGTCAAGATAAAGTATTTTGTTCCTAGGCTCAAAGGTTAAATCTGTAAGACAAATATGTTGTCAGACAGTAAAGACATTTCTTCCAAGTGTTCTGGGGGTTGCAGCGCTAAAAGATGCAAATGATGATGATGAGACTGCGTCCACTTTTGTCATTTCGATTTAGTTGGAGTAAGGTAGAGTTTTCTGCAGTTGAGTCCGTGAGGAGGCTGATATGGTAGTTGGGTATCCAGGGGGCAATAGCAAGCTTTCTCTTGCAGATGAGGTCAGTAATGAGTGCTGGTTTATCTGTGATTGGCATTGCACTGAGTAGGTGGGGAGGGCTCATGGTTGGGCAGATGGTGTGCATAGTCTAGAGAGGTGGGGGAAGGAAGGTGAGCAGGCGATTCAGTCACGTTATTGAAAGATTTAACTTTGTATAATGCATGATGGTGATTGTTTCCCAGGAAGGGGATTAGGGCTTCATGTGAGGGGAAATTTTAGAAGTGATCGGGGGAGAATACATCATAGGCCGAATATGTAGGTTCCATTCCTTATGATGATGACTAGTTCACAAAGGATGAGAGTAGAAGGGCCCCTGTTAGATCCTAGAAATGTAGCCTAACTCTCTACAGATGCCCTTCAATTATTATGTATAGTGTCCTTTTTCAGTTAAAATGAGCCGGAGTGGCACTTCAAATTTCGCATATAGAGCAATTTTTGCTTGAAAATTAGACAGGTGTAGAAGATGTGTGCAAGTACGAAGAGGAACCAAGGTAGATGTAACTTGTATTTTTTTCTAGGAGCCTGTTTGTCCATGTGAGGCTGACCTCTTGTTTTCTAGCTGAGTCATCTATTTATAGCCGGTAAGAGTTGAGTCCTCGTTTTATGCTGAATGAGGCAATGTAGGTGGCCTCCCCAGAGGGAAGGCTCATAGCTTTTGTCTGCCAACCTGATAACAAATAAATACAAAAGAAACTCCAAAAATTGATCATGCCTTTTTTGATTATGCATATAAAAACATTGGATGCATTATTTCTGTATGTTTTTAGGGGAAAAATTACAGAGGAAGAAGGTGATTTTTGTATTTGTCTAAGATCAAAGATGGAGGCCACCCGAGATTGTGCTAGGAGTTTTACCGCTTTAGGAGAAGAAACATTTAGATCTCATTATGAGCATGTTGCTAAAGGTAAAACCATGTGGTATTTTAAATATCTTCTATTTTTTTAATAAAATGTAAATATGAGTTGTATTCTACACTCCTCTAACCCCTCACTCACTACATCACCGATAAGCCTTTCCATTACTCCCTGTATTGGGGTTTAGGGTAGGGTGGACGAGAATGGTGCAACCAGGTTTTTTTTAATGCCGGTATAAAAAAGGCAAAACAGATTAGATAAAGGTATAGTGCTTTGATTCAGAAATGCCCCATATTTAAGCTTTGCGCTTTACATAAACATAGGCAGGGACACTTCACGGATAAGAATGGCGTCATGGACATTCATGGATGATCCAGATTATGAAGAGTTGGATAACCATGAATAACCACATTCACCCTCCTTCATTTTGCTCATGGATTATCAATATTTCGTGGGTTAGATTTAAAACAATGCATATTCGTGGATGGACAAAGTTAGCAATAAAGTTAGCAATACTCGGACCAGAAGACTCTAGTTCTTGGAATATTGCTGGTAGAAACAACCAGTCCTCTATGCCGTTTGCTGCAAAACCAGAGTATTGCATTCAGACGAACTACCACTGGGAAAGCAGATTCCATGCAAACGAGTAGAAAGCACCATGGCTTGTCTATGATTATGGACATGCATCCTTGATGTTGTTCAACTCTTTATTTTATGAATAAATATTAAGTGTTAATGGATATTAATGTTTGGAAGTCAAATTTCAGTCAAATGTGAGTAGATTGCAGTAAATCTATGCAATGGCCCATTGCATACATTTACTGCAATCTACTCACATTTGACACAGATTGTGCTAACATTATGAGCTGCATTAAATAGATGTTTAGAGTGTACAGGCAACAGGTAATCATTGGAGTCTGAAAATAATGTGAAATTTAGAAGTGTGGGGTTTCAGAGATGGAGGTCCTTTGCAGGGGTTCTGGCAAACAGTAACTAGGCTTGTATTGTTGGCTGAAATTTGACTTCCAAACATTAATATCCCTTAACACTTAATAATTATTCTTAAAATAAAGGGTTGAGCAACATCAAGGATGCATGTCCATAATCATAGACAAGTCATGGTCAAATTGCATTGACCGCATCACAGTTGACCACATACGACAACAAGGCTGCTCTAGTTTCCTGTCCTTGTATATTTATGTTACACAGACAGAGAACATGGATCGAATTCCCTGATTCATGGACAAAAGTAACTGGGACAGACGGAATAGTGATTACCATGTATATACATGGGGAACTTTGTTTATTCATGATACCATGGACAAACAAACATGCCTGTGTAATGTATACTGTTTTTTGCTGAGAGTGGAACCCTTTTGTACGTTGGCGCTGGATCGGGTGGTAACCCGTTGAAAAATGACAGTACGTTAGTTTCACCTTCAATGAATATTGGACACCTTTTATGCTTAGAGAAGATATTGTTTTTTATTGTGACAGTTGGTCACATTTGTGCTGTGTCGTTTTGGTTCCTTTTCTGTAGCGTTTGATTTCGTCTAAAAAAACGGTACCCCTTTTCGTAGCTGGTACTTGCACTGGTTGCTGCTTTTGCGTCTGTGTTTTCTGTGATATGTTCTTCTCTGTGTTTTGTTACACTTGTTGTTGTTTCACTCTTGATGCTTCCGAGCTAGCAGGTGAACTGTTAGGGGTGCTTTCCCGTGAGTTACTGCAGTAGCTATCATCATATTTGGGTTTGAAGGTGTAAACCCTGTTGTCCCTGTAGTCCTGTACATCCTGGGAGAATTTGCAGCAATTTCTGAGTTTGACCTCGTCTTGGTGGTTTTTCGCGATTTCATACATAATTTTGTAATTACGTTCCTTGGTGCTGGTCTTTGCATTACTGGTATCAATTTCAGCTTTGAGGTGGTCTATTTTATTTGTTAGTCTCTGGTGTTCTCTTTCGGCATGTTCGATCAGAAGTTTAGGCATGTTTCTTGAGCCTTGTCTTAGGTTTTCTTCCGATTGTGTAGCAAGGGCCGCGTCCTCAGGGTTACTGAAGTCAGGGAACATAATGATTCTCAGGCCTATAGAGGCAGTTTTCCTGTTCGATATATGTTTGCAGGGTGAATATTTCCCAAAATGTGTTGTCTATTTAAACTTGATCACTATACCAAAATATTAACTACATAAATACAGTGCAATTGTCACGTACCCAATGTACACTATACACTTGTTTCTGGTCTCGCCACTTGTATTATAAAATGAACATCAATGTCAGTATATGCACCCAAACACTCACTTCACCTAAATGCACAGCCTTGAGAAAAACCATCGGTTGAAACACGTGCCAGCACTTAAAAATCCTAAAGCATGTAGCTTCATGACTTGTATTTTGAACAACGTACACATCAGCATGTATGTCACTGTAGTGTTCTTAATCTACATTACACAGCACGTACATTGCCTAGCACGTGAGGAATGCACGAGGAGCGGGAGCCAGGTCGCGAAGAAAGGATTCCAGTTTGTAATACGGAGAGAAGTCAGTTGGAGAGACGAAAGAGAGAAGAGACATTGCAGTTCATGTCCCCTAATATATCTACCTTACCTATTAACAGCTAATAGTTGCAATATAAATATATATATATGAGAAATAAATATACATTTTACTCTCCATTTATGGTCCCCGCTTCTTCAGTGCGGACGAGGATACCAGAATCCATTGTGGCCGTTGAGAAGGAGCTCAGGCCGCGAAGAAGGTAGGGGCAGCCGTTATGCATCACAGAATCGCCCGTCATCGACCGGAGCGCTGCTATTTCTGAAGCCTGTGAACTGTGCCGATTCACTCGCATGTCCCCGACCGGCAACGCCGAAGTGTTTTGAAGGATCTCGTTCTTCGTTTTCTTTCATGAACCTCTTCTTATTGGCTGTCGTAAGAGGGAAGCATACGACACAACGCAAGCCGTGTTCATCGCCCAATCAAGCCTGTTGTAACGAAAGGGAGGCGGGTTAGCACGCTATCAATGTTAACTACGAACTTTGTATTGAAGTTCCCAGGCGCAAATTATACCAGTGTATCAGTTTGTCTAGCTGCACGACTAACTGGATGAGTGTGCTGGGAACTCTGCCTTCAAGTGGTGTGTGTTCATGTCGTGTTTTGAACTCATATCTTCAAGTGCAACCTAACGTGATTGTCAAGCTGTCAAACATCAAGATCCCCGTCTCTCACTGTGAGAATGCTCCAAAAGGGGCATAGTCACATAGATTTACTCATTAAGTGAAAGCACCGGAACTATTATACTCACATACCAAGTTTAGTATAGATACGTACTGTTCTGCTTTATACTTAACTACCCAATCATTTGATGAACATAAGTTTTTCTAGTAGCCCATCAAAGAACGCTTTAGGAAACTTACATAGTTGTCTCCTTTGGAAGTAAAGACAACGTCCGTTCTGTGAGTTTTAACCGGTAATCCTCATAACTCTCACTGCTCATCCTCCTAACAGTTGTCTGTTTGAGGAAATTTCTTATCTGCATCAACCACATACCTAAATCAAAGAACATGGCAATGCAGGGGGTTCAACCTCTCCATATGTTCCTACCAGATTTAGGGGAACCCATTCTTCCATGGAAACGCTGGCTTAAGGCATTTGAACACTATGCTCATGTAGAATGTGGGGCAATTTATAGTACAGAAAGGAAGAAATCTTTACTATTACATTGTTTAGGTCCGGCTGGACAAGAGAAGTATGAAGACCTCCCTGACTTAATGGATGATGAGATAGGGGACATGAACAAGTACGAAATTGCTATTACTAAACTCAATAAACACTTCGATAAGAAAATGAGCACCATTCTTGAAAGATATAAATTCAGCAAACGTATCCAGGAGAAGGATGAGACTGTAGAACCATATGTCACGGCATTAAGAAAAATGGCCCGCAATTGTAAATTCAATCAACAACTTGATGAGAGAATCAGAGATCAATTTATGCTTGAGTGTAGGAGCAGCAAGGTCTGAAAGAGATTATGGTCCGAAGACGATCCCACACTTGATACAGTCCTGAGACTAGCTAAAGAAGTAGAGCACATGGAAACGTGCTTATCGACTTTGGAAAACAGAGTGAAAGACATATCAGAAACCATCGATCAGTTCTGTGCAGTCTGATCGAGATGAAGAAATAAGAGTGATAAGGGGTGGTAGAAAGAAGAAGTTAGCACCATATCACAGTGGGATAAAGTCGAATGCCAGCAGTTTACAGCGCAGCAGTTCTGGTAATCCAGAAATGTAAAGGAACCAGATGATGGTGAAAAGACCTGATAGACTAGAGGTCAGAAGGAGTGATAGGTTCGAGACAACCAGAATTCCCATGTCGGGAGGAGAGCGTCAGAACAAAGAACAGATTCCTCAGAGTGGAAGAGGGAGAACCAGACAAAGAGGGTGTTATAGATGTGGCAGTCCAAATCATTGGGCGTACAACAAAGAATGTCCAGCTCTTAAGATAATTTGCAGGAGATGTGGAGGTAAAGGACACATGGCCAAATGTTGCAGGAGCAGCCAGAATGAAGATCGCACCTCAAACTGGATTGGAGATGATGATGAAGAAGAGGAATGTGTGTTCATTGTCTCCGATGAAAACACACACATATTGAAAGTCCCAGAACAAAGATTACTGTGAATGGCTTTCCTGTCATTATGATGGTGGACTCAGGAGCCAAATACACACTTATACCAGAGGAAATGTGGAGGACATGTGGACCAGAATACCTACATGAAGTAGATGTAAAGCCTAAAGCTTATGGTGGAGCCAGGATTGATGTAATTGGATGGTTTATGCCAAATTAGAATTTAAAGGCAGACAGGCATGTGGTCGCATTCATGTCTCAAAGAGAGGGGAGACGGCTTTACTTAGTTGGACCCATGAGAAATTGCTGAGAGTGCGATTAGACCCGAATGCCGATGACTCAGTTTATCAAGTTGATGGGATTCACATCGAGAATATCCAGAAAATTAAGGATGAAATATTCAGAGATGATGTGATTGGATGTCTACAAGGTTTTTCACATTGCATATTGCTTAAGTCGGGTTCGAGACCCATAGCCCAGAAACTCAGGAATGTACCATTGGCTCTCAAGATGGAGGTCAAAGAGGAATTACTCAAATTTGGAAAAGCAGGGCATTATCGAGAGGGTCCATGCTGCAGTGTGGGTTTCACTGATGGTCATAGTAAGAAAAACTACAGGGAATGTGAGATTGTGTGTTGATATGAGGGAGTTGAACAAGTGCATGATTCCCGATAGGCACCCGTTGCCCAACATACAAGAACTGATATCTACACTAGGGCCTGCAAAAGTTTTTTCTACCTTGGATCTCACGGCGGCTTATCACCAAGTCAAACTACATGATGATTCCAAATGCCTGACGGCTTTCATTACACCGGAAGGGCTTTACCAATTTCGAAGGATGCCTTTTGGTCTAATCTCGGCGGCTTCAGCGTTTCAGAGAGTTATGCAGAGAATTCTTTGAGATATGGAAAGAGTGGTATTCTTTCAAGATGATGTATTAGTTTATGCAAATGATCAGAATAATCATAAAGTGAGATTGAATAGAGTGCTACAGAAATTACACCAGGCAGGAATGGTGTTGAGTAAAGCTAAATCTAAGATAGACAGAAGGGAAATTGAATACTTAGGACACGTAACTTCTGGAGAAGGCATCAAACCAAAGAAGGATTTAGCGGACTCCATCAAATCTATGGTTGTGCCGAATAACAAAGAACAACTCAGAACATTCCTTGGTATGGCAGAATACTATGCTAAATTCATAGTAAACTATTCTGACAATACAGTCGAATTGAGAAATCTACTAAAAATGAAGAAGAAATTTGTGTGGAACAAGAGAAGTGAGAAAGAGTTTTGTTTCATTAAAGAAGATTTAGCTAGAGCCCCAGCACTTCAAAGCTTTGTTAGAGGTAGGAAAACTGTAATAACGACTGATGCGAGTGAAGTGGGGCTTGGTGCATCCTTATCACAATACCATAATGGACAAGAATTGGTGATTGCTTTTGCGTCCAGACTTTTAAAAGGAGCAGAAAAGAACTATGCTACAATTGAAAAGGAGGCTCTAGCAATAAAATGGGCCACAGAGAAGTTCAGGAGTTTTGCCTGGGGAGTACAATTCAGTATTCACACGGACCACAAACCACTAGTAGAAATCTTCAGTACCAAAGGTCTTGTATAAGGTGTCTAGTAGAATCAGGAGATGGGTCTCTAGACTACAAGAGTTCAGCTTCAAAGTCATACATATTCCTGGATCAAAGAATGTTACAGCAGATTGTCTGTCACGCCTGACTGGCTTGGATAATGTTGAGGATGATCCTGAAGAACAAGAAGCGGTTTGTGTAGTATCAAACCAGGCTATATCCGAACAGAAGTGGAATGATGAGATGGAGAAAGATGAGGCTTTAATGCATGTAGTGAAAAATGTCAAGGAAGGAAGGTGGAGGAAGAATGAGATGATTCGCACGGAAGTCAAGGATTCTGGGATGCACAAGAGGACTTATATTTGCAAAGTGGATATCTCATGAAGGGTGATAAGATAATACCTCCTACTAAACTCAGGGAGAAGATAATGCAGATGGGCCACGAAGGTCACCAAGGCATTGTAAAGACCAAGAGAAGGACTAGAAATACCTATTGGTGGCCCGGATGTGATCGCCAGATTGAGGACCGAGTCAAAACATGTATCCTTTGCTCCAGAAGTGATAAAGTATGCATGGGTGCTAGTTATCCGATGGTGATGAGAGATATTCCCGAAAGTCAGTGGAGTAAAATAGCTATGGATGTGATTGGTCCAGTTTGGAGTGGTGGTTGTTCAACTTTTTGTTTAGTGATCATTGACATGCTAACCAGATGGGTTGAAATCACTTTCTTGCCCCAGGTTACTACATGTGAGGTTATAGAATTCATGGAAGAACTGTGTGAAAGAGAGGGTATCCGCAAGAGGTACTCACGGACAATGGTGCTCAGTTTAAATCCAAAGAAATGGAAAGATATTTGAGTGATAGGGCTATTAATCATAGGTTTTGTGCTATTTACCATCCACAAACTAACTGTATTGTGGAGCGAGTTAACAGAGTGATAAAGGACGCCATCAAGTTGGCGTGGACTAATGGGAGAGAGTGGAAAGGAGTTGTCAAAGAAACTCTGATAGCTCACAGATTCACTCCTCACAGCTCCACAGGTGTT